>NW_027362771.1:410251362-411622908 GCF_046119375.1 Phyllobates terribilis | reverse complement strand
GCCCTCTCAACCCCACGCTACACCCGGCCGCCTGCCCTCTCACCCCACGCTACACCCGCCGCCCCCTCTCACCAAAGCTACACCCTAGAGAGATGCCTGCCCTCTCACCCCACGCTACACCCGGCCGCCTGCCCTCTCACCCCACGCTAACACCCGGCCGCCTGCCCTCTCACCCCACGCTACACCCGGCCGCCTGCCCTCTCACCCCACGCTACACCCGGCCGCCTGCCCTCTCACCCCACGCTACACCCGGCCGCCTGCCCTCTCACCCCACGCTACACCCGGCCGCCTGCCCTCTCACCCCACGCTACACCCGGCCGCCTGCCCTCTCACCCACGCTACACCCGGCCGCCTGCCCTCTCACCCCACGCTACACCCGGCCGCCTGCCCTCTCACCCCACGCTACACCCGGCCGCCTGCCCTCTCACCCCACGCTACACCCGGCCGCCTGCCCTCTCACCCCACGCTACACCCGGCCGCCTGCCCTCTCACCCCACGCTACACCCGGCCGCCTGCCCTCTCACCCCACGCTACACCCGGCCGCCTGCCCTCTCACCCCACGCTACACCCGGCCGCCTGCCCTCTCACCCCACGCTACACCCGGCCGCCTGCCCTCTCACCCCACGCTACACCCGGCCGCCTGCCCTCTCACCCCACGCTACACCCGGCCGCCTGCCCTCTCACCCCACGCTACACCCGGCCGCCTGCCCTCTCACCACACGCTACACCCGCCCGCTACACCCGGCCGCCTGCCCTCTCACCCCACGCTACACCCGGCCGCCTGCCCTCTCACCCCACGCTACACCCGGCCGCCTGCCCTCTCACCCACGCTACACCCGGCCGCCTGCCCTCTCACCCCACGCTACACCCGGCCGCCTGCCCTCTCACCCCACGCTACACCCGGCCGCCTGCCCTCTCACCCCACGCTACACCCGGCCGCCTGCCCTCTCACCCCACGCTACACCCGGCCGCCTGCCCTCTCACCCCACGCTACACCCGGCCGCCTGCCCTCTCACCCCACGCTACACCCGGCCGCCTGCCCTCTCACCCCACGCTACACCCGGCCGCCTGCCCTCTCACCCCACGCTACACCCGGCCGCCTGCCCTCTCACCCCACGCTACACCCGGCCGCCTGCCCTCTCACCCCACGCTACACCCGGCCGCCTGCCCTCTCACCCCACGCTACACCCGGCCGCCTGCCCTCTCACCCCACGCTACACCCGG
The DNA here is from genome assembly GCF_046119375.1 of Phyllobates terribilis. Lineage (NCBI taxonomy): Eukaryota > Metazoa > Chordata > Amphibia > Anura > Dendrobatidae > Phyllobates > Phyllobates terribilis. The sequence continues at coordinate 411,621,684 of NW_027362771.1, read as the reverse complement.
CCGCCTGCCCTCTCACCCCACGCTACACCCGGCCGCCTGCCCTCTCACCCCACGCTACACCCGGCCGCCTGCCCTCTCACCCCACGCTACACCCGGCCGCCTGCCCTCTCACCCCACGCTACACCCGGCCGCCTGCCCTCTCACCCCACGCTACACCCGGCCGCCTGCCCTCTCACCCCACGCTACACCCGGCCGCCTGCCCTCTCACCCCACGCTACACCCGGCCCTCTCACCCCACGCTACACCCGGCCCTCTCACCCCACGCTACACCCGGCCGCCTGCACTCTCACCCCACGCTACGCCCTGCCGCCCGCCCTCCCTCTCACACCCCACGCTACGCCCGGCCGCCCGCCCTCCCTCTCACACCCCCACGCTACGCCCGGCCGCCCGCCCTCCCTCTCACACCCCACGCTACGCCCGGCCGCCCGCCCTCCCTCTCACACCCCACGCTACGCCCGGCCGCCCGCCCTCCCTCTCACACCCCACGCTACGCCCGGCCGCCCGCCCTCCCTCTCACACCCCACGCTACGCCCGGCCGCCCGCCCTCCCTCTCACACCCCACGCTACGCCCGGCCGCCCGCCCTCCCTCTCACACCCCACGCTACGCCCGGCCGCCCGCCCTCCCTCTCACACCCCACGCTACGCCCGGCCGCCCGCCCGTCCTCTCACACCCCACGCTACGCCCGGCCGCCCGCCCGTCCTCTCAACCCCACGCTACGCCCGGCCGCCCGCCCGTCCTCTCACACCCCACGCTACGCCCGGCCGCCCGCCCGTCCTCTCACACCCCACGCTACGCCCGGCCGCCCGCCCGCCCTCTCACACCCCACGCTACGCCCGGCCGCCCGCCCGCCCTCTCACACCCCACGCTACGCCCGGCCGCCCGCCCGCCCTCTCACACCCCACGCTACGCCCGGCCGCCCGCCGCCTCTCACACCCCACGCTACGCCCGGCCGCCCGCCCGCCCTCTCACACCCCACGCTACGCCCGGCCGCCCGCCCGCCCTCTCACACCCCACGCTACGCCCGGCCGCCCGCCCGCCCTCTCACACCCCACGCTACGCCCGGCCGCCCGCCCGTCCTCTCACACCCCACGCTACGCCTGGCTGCCCCCTCACACTACACCCCACGCCACGCCCGGCCGGCCGCTGCCATTCCCCCTGCCTGTGCTCTTGTGCCTGATGTGTGACCTGTGTGCAGTGTAGTCCTCATACAGATGTGAGGTTTCCATGTCTGGATCACCTACTTCCGTATATGGGACACAATTATAAACTCTTGTACACTGATAATATCGCGTGTCGTCAGCGCTGGTCGCTCTCCGGCTGTAGTGCTGGGATGGATATTTCTGCATGGCAGGTTAATATGATGGATCATATAGAGGTCGGTGACTGGTGACCTGCATCAGAATCTGCTTTGTGTGACTAATGCGCTGATATACAAGACTATAAAAATGTGACTTGGCTGATCTCATGGTGCTCGGATGTGCTCGCCGGTAGCATTTACATTGTGTCTTGTATTGACATCTGTCACCCGGTGAGAACAGTGTGCGCCTCTCACCTGAGAAACTCTTACTGAGCGCGAGCACCAGCTAGCAATAATCACTTGCTACAGATACCAAGGTTGTCAGGACTTGCTGGGAGTTGTAGTTTCAGAACTTCTTGTGAGCCATACCTGGCAGTCTCTGGTGTGTTGCTGATACGGCTTTAGCAGATGGTGACAACACAAATCATATTTTAGTATTTTAGTTCTAAGATTCTCATGTACAGATAAGGAAGTAGTGTGCTTTATGGAAGGGAAATTAGTTGTTAAATAGAACTGAATGTGGTATGTGCTGATGGTACATCTAACTATATTTACAGCCACAATATAATCAAAAGCTTCCATTTATAGCTCATAAAATACAGATATATGGATTAATGACAGAAGTCTTTTCTTTATAATCTACCTCTGTCATTCTTGTCTTGGCTTAAACAGATACATCAAAAACTGGTCTGTCACCATACAATGAGGTGAAACTAGAGAGAAGAAATGTCCTCTTGATTCTCCCAACGTTCTATATCCATGTTGTCACCAACACTGCTGATTTCTTGGTAGCTATACTAGAGTGTTTGCATGGAAAGATACAAATGATGAGCCCACAGTGATTGATACCTTTTTAAATGACTACTAAAAAGATACTCATGTACTAGTAGTACAATTATTTGGTATTGGCCTGGGCAAAATGATCTCAAACAGCAGCTAAATTTTTTGTAGTGTTTATCCACTTTAACAGTAAAACAAATGAGCAGGGTAGTAACAGATAATTCTTATGTAATTGGGATGGTGAGCTTTAGGCTGTGATCACACCTTGTGTTTTTGCAGCGGTTTTTATGCAAATTTTCAGCTGTGTTTTACAGTACCTGCAAAGTCTGACACTTCATAAATCTCATGCACACACTTTTTTTTTTTTTTCCTTACTGCATTGTCAAATAGCTACGTTTTGGCAAAATGCAGCATGTCCTTCTTTCAGCTTTTTTCACCCATTGTGGGTAGTGTAAAGCGCAGCAAAAAACGCAGGTATCGGGTTTTGCTGCGTTTTTGGTTCCAAAACTTGATGAAATTGAATCAGGTTATTTTGTATTCACTAAAATTTATCAGCATGCACAAGAGACAAATGTTCACTGATAAATACATAGTAAAAAAAACGCAGCAAAACCTGCTTTTTTGACGTTGCTTCTTTACTGCCAAAAGAGCAGGTTTTGCCTGCGGGAAAAAAAAGCATCAAAAACGCAACGTGTGAGCATAGCCTTAAGATCCCACACACGAGACTAATGTCGGCCGAACCCATCGACAGTCTGAAGTGTACAGGAGACCCATACAACTTGCTGTCGGATGTAATGCCCATCCGCCATGTCCAATTTCAGACTGCCAATCATGTTCTCCTGGAGATAAGCTGCTGCCAGACATGTCTGGTGGCAGCTTTCTTGTAGAGAACACATGGTCACCCTTTACAGCAGCCATACTCCCTTCGTTATACCACCACTGCAGCTGCGAGCTTCTACTAACCTCAACTCCTCTCAATAAATTTCAGCCAACAAACGGAACTCGACTCCCCCTCACGTTACTTCCATCCCACCCCATTTCCTCCCTTCCAGCAGTTCCCCTTATTGTTCTTCTTTGCATATTTTTATTCATAGGTTTGTACTATGTTATCTTGATGTATAATTACGATGTTTGATCTTTAAAATCTTCATTAAAAATTAGCAGTTCAAAAAAACGGTTATAGGAAGTTTTGCCTCCAGCCGTTCGCCCCCAGGTACATTTCGCCCCCGGACCGGGGCGAACTGGGAGCGATATATGCGGGGGTGAAATGTGCGGGGGCAAAGCATCCTGGGGGCAAAATGTTCCCGGGGACGAACTGCTGGGGGCGAGACAACCAATTCCCCAAAAAAACACATGCGCACTCGGCCAAGCGAGCGCCTGTGTATGAGCGAGCCGGCCAAGATGGCTGCTAACTGAACAGTCAGCCATCTAATGTGTGTGGCAGCAGGGCTGTGGAGTCCATAAGCCAAACTTCCGACTCCACCACTCCGACTCCCTCATACATGGCTGATGTTTAAGTGATAAATTTACTGTAGCACAGATTCATCTCAGCTAAAAGTGTAGATCCTTAGATCAGCAATAGGACAGACATTTATAGGACATTTCATAACTTTCCCAAATTCTTATGAAACAATATTCCACAAACTGCATTGAATTACTGTACCCAACTTATTATATATTTTAGGAGTCGGTCCATTTTATACAGACTCCTACTCTGACTTCACCAAAATGGGCTCCGACTCGCGACGCCATAGCCTGGTTATTTTCTATAAAGCGACCCTTCATCTTGGAACTGAAAAGTGCTAATACGTTCATCAGGACAGTCTGTTTGCCTCCTCGGCTTCTATTTCACAGCATTGATGGGGCAAGAGATTTGTAGTTCAAACTAAAGCCCCGTTCAGACGTGACGTGTAACACAGTCCAGCCTCGGGTGTCCTGACCCGAACGTGATGCCTCATAGGAATATGCACTGCTCAAAAAAATAAAGGGAACACTCAAATAACACATCCTAGAATGAATAAAATATTGTCATTGAATACTTTGTTCTGTACAAAGTTAAATGTGCTGACAACAAAATCACACAAAAATCATCAATGGAAATCAAATTTATTAACTAATGGAGGCCTGGATTTAGAGTTACCCCAAAATTAAAGTGGAAAACACACTACAGGCTGCTCCAACTTTGATATTATGTCCTTAAAACAAGTCAAAATGAGGCTCAGTATTGTGAGTGGCCTCCACGTGCCTGTATGACCTCCCTACAACGCCTGGGCATGCTCCTGATGAGGTTGCGGATGGTCTCCTGTGGAATCTCCTCCCAGACCTGGACTAAAGCATCCGCCAACTCCTGGACAGTCTGTGGTGCAACGTGATGTTGGTGGATGGAGCGAGACATGATGTCCCAGATGTGCTCAATCGGATTCAGGTCTGGGGAATGGGTGGGCCAGTCCATAGCTTCAATGCCTTCATCTTGCAGGAACTGCTGACACACTCCAGCCACATGAGGTCTGGCATTGTCCTGCATTAGGAGGAACCCAGGGCCAACCGCACCAGCATATGGTCTCACAAGGGGTCTGAGGATCTCATCTCGGTACCTAATGGCAGTCAGGCTACCTCTGGCGATCTCATGGAGGGCTGTGCGGCCCTCCAAAGAAATGCCACCCCACACCATTATTGACCCACTGCCAAACCGGTCATGCTGAAGGATGTTGCAGGCCGCTGATCGCTCTCCACGGCGTCTCCACACTCTGTCACTTCTGTCACATGTGCTCAGTGTGAACCTGCTTTCATCTGTGAAGAGCACAGGGCGCCAGTGGCGACTTTACCAATCCTGGTGTTCTGTGGCAAATGGCAAGCGTCCTCCACGGTGTTGGGCTGTGAGTACAACCCCCATCTGTGGACGTCGGGCCCTCATACCACCCTCATGGAGTCGGTTTCTAACCGTTTGTGCAGACACATGCACATTTGTAGCCTGCTGGAGGTCATTTTGCAGGGCTCTGACAGTGTTCCTCGTTACACAAAGGCGGAGGTATCGGTCCTGCTGCTGGGTTGTTGCCCTCCTACGGCCCCCTCCACGTCTCCTGGTGTACTGGCCTGTCTCCTGGTAGTGCCTCCAGCCTCTGGACACTACGCTGACAGACACAGCAAACCTTCTTGCCACAGCTCGCATTGATGTGCCATCCTGGATGAGCTGCACTACCTGAGCAACTTCTGTGGGCTGTAGAGTCCGTCTCATGCTACCACGAGTGTGAAAGCACAACCAACATTCAAGTGACCAAAACATCAGCCAGAAAGCATTCATACTGAGATGTGGACCTGCACAACCACTCCTTTATTGAGGGTGTCTTGATAATTGCCAATAATTTCCATCTATTGTCTATTCCATTTGCACAACAGCATGTGAAATTGATTGTCAATCAGTGTTGCTTCCTAAGTGGACAGTTTGATTTCACAGAAGTTTGATCTACTTGGAGTTATATTCTGTTGTTCTAGTGTTCCCTTTATTTTTTGAGCAGTGTATTAGGCTGTCAAGTTTGTGTCAGGAGACCCGTGGCCAGTCCATACAGAACTGTCGGTGTACAGGCTGTGTAACTGACGCCTGAGTGAGGCTTTCCTATAGCACCCCACATCCCATTATGGACTCCGTATGGGAAGCAGGAGAATCAGGACCGCAAACTGAGGACATTGAGTTGGGTGACTACATGAGAAATGTGTAATAATTTTTCAGTCCCAGATTGGAGGGGCAGTTTAAGGCTGGGGCCACATGAGCATATGTTCTCATGAATCGGGCCAATTATGCTAATGTCACTTCCATCAAGCTCTGTCAGAGTGTGAGCCGAGTGTTGTTCGATGTTTTACACGCACCCATAGACTTGTATGGGTGCTCGTGATCCGATCGGATGCACCCGCAGCATGCTGTGATTTTCTCATGCTGATTCAGCATGAGAAAACAATCACTGATCTGCTCTGCCCCATAGTATAATACTGGGCCGAGTGCTATCTGATGAAACATTGGATGGCTCTTGGCCTTGTTATATGCTGAGCGAACCCTATGGGTACGTTCCCACGCATTATATGCACTGTGGGATTTCCGCAGCTAAATTCTCAGTACATGAAGACCTGTAGATTTGCTGCACTTTTCACCATTTGTGCTAAAAAAAAAAAAAAAAAAAAGTGAATTCCATGGTGACATCCGCGAGTCAAATTGACATGTTGCAGATTTGTAATCCGCAGCTTCTTAGTTTACGTTCTGTACTTTCTCCATAGTGTTTGCATGAGATTTTGTGAAATGTCAATCACGATGCTGCAACTCTTATGAGATGGGTTTTCCACCCGGCTTTGCTGTGCTTCCTCCATGTGGGAACGTAGGGTAGCCATCACACCATCCATCCCAGTGGTGGACTACATACCACAGACCAGTTGTGTTTTAGCAGAAGCTGAAGAAGAGGTGGACCACATTCACAACAAGGACATTTCTAGACTTCAGTAAAATTACATGCCAGTAACTGATTTAGCAGGGGAGTACATGCTGCGCTCCTAATTTGTGTTTTAGGCAACCATAACTGTTCTGCGACATTGCCAATGACACAGACCTGTTTGCCATGTAATGACTGTTCTGTATTATGTGGCAAATATTTATACCAGGTATAATCCACTCTGACAAATCGTCCATACCTGACATACTTCTTGGAAAATGTGTTCTGAAATATGTATGTGATTGCTGCTTTTTACTGGCTGCAAATTCCCTTCCGTAACATTTTAGCGGTTCCCATAGCGCTTGAGTCCTTAGGTGGCTGTACTGGTTTGAGCAGCGGTCTGTTCTTCAGCTCGTGCTGGTTTCCTGATTGACGAGATGACCAGCATTCCTTCAGAGTAAGTCACTTAAGGAAGTGTATTATACTGAAGGCCTTTAAATAGAATTTTACATTTGATTGAAGGTAATTGATTTTTTCTGGAAGACACATGATTTGTTTCACCATTGTGTTATGTTACCATTGCCTGGATTTTCAGAATTGATGGTGTGACCGCTCCAAAGCCTTTGCTTCTAAACTGTGATATTTGCGTTGTGGGTCATACAATGCTTTACATTTACTAGCACCCAGCTGAATGTAAATGACAATAGACAAAAGCATTTTTTATCTAAGCCTATACAGTACCTTGTCCATGGGGGCAGCTTACCAGCCCGCTCCTGCCAGTGACATCTTCTGTGTGCAGCTACACAAAAGACAAAGGCTGGGCTTCATTTACTGCTGCTGTGCTGCTAGAAGTCCATAGACCATTGAGAAAAACAGCCAGAAATGCTGATCGATCTGTGCACGCGTGAGGTCTGCCATGGAAAACGCCACTCAGAAGTGTACGAGCGTAAAATATGAGAAAATCAACACCTCCTCATGTCAAGTGCTGGGCTGGTTGTTGGGGCTATATCATAAAAAGAACAAGGTTGTCACCAGTTTTTCCCTTACAATCAAAGTAATGTCTGTCTTGGATACCAGGACAATCTTTCTTTCCCTTCATATAGAGATTTTCCAGGCTTCTGTAAATAAACAATCATTTCATAATGTGACGTTATAAAACTTTGTTTCCGTGATCCTCTGTCAAATTTTAATTTACTCAGATTATCTAAAACATAACTTTCCAACTGAATTTATTAAAAATGCTGTTGTATCTAGATGTTACTATTCCATAACTGTCATGGTGGTCCATTCTGTTTTTATCAGAACACTTCTTTTCTGTGTTTGGTGTGAGATGAAGCCGCCTCTGAGCACTGATTTAAATAATTGTATATAATTATTATAATACTTAGTATTCATTATAATAAGAAAAAATATTTTTGGCTTTCCTTCTCTGATGCAGGAATCACACTGCGAACCAAACCATGTGCAAGGATCCAGGCAGTAGGACCAGACCTTTTTTTTTTTTTTTTTTTAAGTATTATTTATTACTTCCCTAGACTGCCTATCCAAAATTCATGAAAGGCCAACATTTTTTTTCTATGTAAATTGCCCTCTTTTAACAGACTATTCAGGAATTTCTGGGGGTTTGGCAACTCTCAGGGGGGTAAGGCTACTAGTCAATCATGACCACTGGCGCTGGATACATTAGGGCAGGGGTGCACAACCTGCTGTCCTGGGAACACATGTGGTCCACTATGCCACTCTGTGTAGCCCCCAAATATCTGGTGACAGAAATGCTTGACTGTGGGGGGCAGTTTGCATTTATTTTCCTTAAAATAAAAAAGGGTAGCACACATTCATCAGTGTTCCCTATACATTTTAGAATGGCGTCTCTTGACCCCTTTTTTGTTACTCCAGAAAGATGTATATTGAGTCTTAAAGCTGGCCGTCTATGCTTGTGGCTCACTTCATTGTAATTTATGGCATTTAAAGGTGTTGTCCACTACTGAACGACTCCTACTTTCTGATTCAGGACCCCAATTGAAATGAATTCAGCAGATCCTTGTCTCCCTGTGATGTTGGTGCTGCTATTCTCCGCAGCTCAGATGACTGGCTGCAGCGGACAACTTACCCAACAATCAGCAGTTTGCTATTTGGCTGCAGCCTTTACTTTTTCTTCAGAGCGGTGGCCCACCCTGACAGACTATTAATGAGTGGCTGCCAAACAGCGGCCATAAACTGGCTTCAGCGGACAACTTGCACAGCAATGTTATATGACCCGCTGAGAATAGCGCACTGACATCACAGGAACGGCGCTGCTGCAGAAGGCGAATATCCATTGTTTTATGTCTATTGGGATGAGGGATCAAATGATTAAATAAGCTATCTAATCACGCAAATTTTTCCGTGTTTGTAGTGATGGGTGCACCAACAATATGCACCGATCAAAAAAATAAAGGGAACACTTAAACAACAGAATATAACTCCAAGTGAATCAAACTTCTGTGAAATCAAACTGTCCACTTAGGAAGCAACACAGATTGACAATCAATTTCACATGCTGTTGTGCAAATGGAATAGATGGAAATTATTGGCAATTATCAAGACACACTCAATAAAGGAGTGTTTCTGCAGGTGGGGACCACAGACCACATCTCAGTACCAATGCTTTCTGGCTGATGTTTTGGTCACCTTTGAATGTTGGTTGTGCTTTCACACTCGTGGTAGCATGAGACGGACTCTACAACCCACAGAAGTTGCTCAGGTAATGCGGCTCATCCAGGATGGCACATCAATGCGAGTTGTGGCAAAAAGGTTTGCTGTGTCTGTCAGCATAGTGTCCAGAGGCTGGAGGTGCTAACAGGAGACAGGCCAGTACACCAGGAGACGTGGAGGGGGCCGTAGGAGGGCAACAACCCAGCAGCAGGACCGCTACCTCCTCCTTTGTGCAAGGAGGAACAGGAGGAGCACTGCCAGAGCCCTGCAAAATGACCTCCAGCTAGCCACAAATGTGCATGTGTCTGCACAAACTGTTAGAAACCGACTCCATGAGGGTGGTATGAGGGCTCGACTTCCACAGATGGGGGTTGTGCTCACAGCCCAACACTGTGCACGATGCTTGGCATTTGCTACAGAACACCAGGATTACCAAAGTCGCCACTGGCGCCCTGTGCTGTTCACAGATGAAAGCAGGTTCACACTGAGCACATGTGACAGAGTCTGGAGACGTCGTGGAGAATGATCTGCTGCCTGCAACATCCTTCAGCATGACCGGTTTGGCAGTGGGTCAGTAATGGTGTGGGGTGGCATTTCTTTGGAGGGCCGCACAGCCCTCCATGTGCTCGCCAGAGGTAGCCTGACTGCCATTAGGTACCGAGATGAGATCCTCAGACCCCTTGTGAGACCATATGCTGGTGCGGTTGGCCCTGGGTTCCTCCTAATGCAGGACAATGCCAGACCTCATGTGGCTGGAGTGTGTCAGCAGTTCCTGCAAGATGAAGGCATTGAAGCTATGGACTGACCCGCCCGTTCCCCAGACCTGAATCTGATTGAGCACATCTGGGACATCATGTCTCGCTCCATCCACCAACGTCACGTTGCACCACAGACTGTCCAGGAGTTGGCGGATGCTTTAGTCCTGGTCTGGGAGGAGATCCCACAGGAGACCACCCGCAACCTCATCAGGAGCATGCCCATGCGTTGTAGGGAGGTCATACAGGCATGTGGAGGCCACACACAATACTGAGCCTCATTTTGACTTGTTTTAAGGACATTACATCAAAGTTGGATCAGCCTGTAGTGTGTTTTTCCACTTTAATTTTGGGGTGACTCCAAATCCAGGCCTCCATTGGTTAAAAAAATTGATTTCCATTGATGATTTTTGTGTGATTTTGTTGTCAGCACATTCAACTTTGTACAGAACAAAGTATTCAATGAGAATATTTCATTCATTCAGATCTAGGATGTGTTATTTGAGTGTTCCCTTTATTTTTTTTGAGCAGTGTACTTATAACAGGAACCCTCACAGTGGGGAATTATTGCTGGAGTAAGTGCCAAATATCCATTTCAAATGCCGCAAGTTGTCTGCTGCTCAAGAGCCAGTCCTTTATTCCTGCCTGTACAGGGGGATCCTTCTCTATTATATGCAACATGTGTAAAGGAGTTGCCCAACTGATATCATATTAGAAACTGTTAGGAGATAATAAAAAATGGTTGAATGATGAATCTTTGTAATTATTGGCACTTTAAATTTGTTGGCATAAGAAAAAATCTGGCAAAGTTCAAACCTTTTAGATCAGCTAACTGGTAAATGCTCCAACCAGGGTAAAATTGAAGAGATGAGATACAAGACAAAAGTGGAAACTCTGAAAATAAAATCATGGTAGACATTAAATTGTCTCAGAATATATTCCTCACTAATACCCAGGGCTGTGGAGTCGGAGTCCGTATAAAATGGACCGACTCCGACTCCTAAAATATATAATAAATTGGGTACAGTAATTTAATGCATTTTGTGGGAAATACTTCTTCCTAAAATTTTGGGAAAGTTATGAAATGTCCTATTCCTGATCTAAAGTCCCTGTCACACATAACGAGATCGCTAGCGCGTCACGGTTTTGGGATCGCTGGAAAGTCGTTTCGTGATCGCTGGGGAGCTGTCAAACATGCAGAACTTACCAACGATTTCGGCTGCCCCAGCGATCTAACGAACGATCTCGGCGGTTGTTGGGACGCTTTCACACAGCAGCTATTTCAATAATCCACACCTTGATAGGGACTGTACTGTGTCACAAAGGCGTGCATAAAATCACTTTTCCGCGCCCCCTCATCTCCGATTGGTGGATGCTACTACTTTCTGATTGGGCGGCCTTGGTTTAACATCGCTACTGCGTCTCCGGTCAGATGGGATCGCTACTGCTTCTCCGGTCAGACGGGAACACTGGTGTGTGCATTGTTCCTGTACAGATGTATGGATGTCCATATATTTATATAAATATATATATAGAGAGAGAGAGATGTAAATGGCCAGTTATGTGTATGCATATCTGTATGTTTGAGAGTATGTATGTGTATATATAGTTATCTGTATACGTATGTGTATATGAGTGTGTGTGTGTATATGTTTATGTACTTAAAAATATGTATGAGTACATGGATGAATCTGTTTACATAAGAGTACACGAATGTATATGCGTGTATGTATGTATCTTTATACGCATGTGTATACATATGTGTGTGTGTGTATATATATATATATATATATATATATATATATATATATATATATATATATATATATATATATATATATATATATATATATATATATATAATATATATAATATATTTATGGACTGCTTACTGCGGTGACTACTGCTACTACTGAAAGAATGAGAAACAAAGCTTTTGCATAGTAGAACACACAGTTTATTAGACACATCAGTACAGAAATGTCAGTGGTGTAGAAACATGAGTAGTTGCCCACTATAGGTTCTGATGCTGCCAAGGAACAGCACCAGGACCGTTAAAATACTGGCAGTAGTTGTCGCGGCAGGTCTTCGCATCATGGGTGTTTCTGCCATGTCCCACTGGTTGAAGGCCTGCAATTGCAGGATCGTTTGCACGCCATTCACCGAGCTCCACTTCCCCATTGGCTAGGTCCACAGCGTTCACGAAGCCAGGCGGACAGTACGTAATTGCATCACGTCGACTAAGAAAGTTGTGAAGCGTGCAACAGGCCAAAACAACAGAGTCTATTGATCTAAGCTTCATGTTAATTGGCGTGTGAAAAACTCTGAAGCGGTTGGCCAGGACAGCGTGTCAGAAAACGTGCTGTGTGGGTGTGTGTGCACGAGACCCCTAAAATATCTGCCCATGCAAAAGCATATATATACAGATAGAAGCCAATCCCTCCCTCCCTGAAGAGCAATGATGGCAGATAATTGGTAGATGTCCTATAAATGAATTAAAAATGGAAACCCATTTGAGACCCCAAACAATACCTACCTCGCTAAAGATGTCTGATTTCTTCAAAGTGGAGTCACAGTCGGAGAACGCTGGTGGGATCCGAAAAACAAGGACGCAGTAGCGACCACTAATCGGGGACGAGGGGCGCGGAAAAGTCCAATTTCTGCACGCCTACGTGTCTCAGTTCTGAATCGCTAACGAGGTCGTTGATAAGGTGTCAAATACAGCGATGCACACTGCCCAGCGGGAGCGCAACAACCCAGGAATGGTCCAGGAAGCTTTGTAACGATCAGCGATCTCACAGCCGGGGCCTGATCGTTGCTACCTGTCAGGCATAACGAGATCACTAGCGAAAACCGTGACGCATCAACGATCTCGCTAGCGATCTCTTTATGTGTGATGGGGCCTTAAGGGTCTAGACTTTTAGCTGAGATTAATTTGTGCTACCAAGGCTATGGAGTCAGTAAGCCAATCGTCTGACTCCTCAATTTCCATGTCTCCGACTCCCTCATACATGGCTCATGTTTAAGTGATAAATTTACTGTAGCACAGATTCATCTCAGCTAAAAGTCTAGACCCTTAGATCAGGAATAGGACAGACATTTATAGGACATTTCATAACTTTCCCAAATTCTTATGAAAAAATATTCCCCACAAACTGCATTGAATTACTGTACCCAATTTATTATATATTTTAGGAGTCAGAGTTGGTTCATTTTATACCAACTCCTCAAAAATGGGCTCTGACTCTGCCTCCACAGCCCTGTTGTACTACAGTAAATTTATCACTTAAACATGAGCCATGTATGAGAGAGTCGGAGTGGTGGAGTCGGTGTCATGGAAATTGTGGAGTCGGAGGTTTGGCTTACCGACTCCACAGCCCTGCTAATACCCACTATACATAATACTTGTAGATGTTACACTCTGTACTGATGCCACGGGGCACAACCTTTAGCCCTCCATAATGTCGCTGTTGGAAAGCAGAGAGGACAATGCATTTCTTTAATGAACGACTGCAGACCAATCTCATGTGAGTACGGTAGTATAAGCAGCCCGCTTTCTCATACAGCAAAGTAATGCTGAGTTATTCAGTCTGGAATGTAAAAAGAAGAAAGTCATTAAAATTTGACATTTATGTTTTGTTCCTTAAGTTCTCATTTATGTCAGTGGTTATATAACTATGTAGACTCCATGACCTTTATGAAATGCCGGCAGTCCATTCTGCATCATATATTCACATTTTACATATATACACCTTTTTAAACATTACTTATCAACATAAACTGCATTCTTTGCATTACTGAGCAACTACAGTGCTGTTGGTCAAGCCAAAAGGTTAATTAACCTGAATATTTAAAGTGACGGTCAACTACTCGGACAATCTTTTCTCAATCTTATATTGCCCCCTGTAAAATAACAGCAATACTCACCTCCGGTGCCGACGCAATTAGAGCGGTGTCTTCACTCACTTTTATGTCACGCAATCCCTGCAGCCACTCGGTGCTGGCTTCACCCTCACCGCCTTTGGAGTTACCACATGTATCTGGAGCAAGTGAGAGAGCATCAACTCTCACTTCCTTCAGATGTATTTGATTTGTCCAAAGACTGGAAGAGTGAATCCAGCGCAGGTTGGCCGCAGGGATCGCATGACATAACAATGTGACATGATCCCGGGTGAGCCAGTGCTGGAACATCACCGACACTGGAAGTGTTATTTTACAAGTGGAAACATAGGGATTGAGAAGGGGTTGTCCGAGTAGTGGACAACCCCTTTAAGAAAGTAAGTGAGGTTTTGTCTTTCTTAGGAGAATAACATCTGTGTGCTTAATTGTTAAGCAACTATTTGTGTACAGAATTATTATCCAAATAAGTCAAAAGTATTTTTTCCCATCTCCATTTTATTTCCATCTGTTAAAGTGAGAATGATAACCAAACAACTCAAAATGTACAAAAATACATTTCTGACATAATAAAAAATATTATTGACCAATATAAGCTACTCTTCTACTTCATAAGTCCTAAGTCTTCTATTTATGGAGTCTGTCAGTTTCTTAATCTGTTGATGACCTTTTTGGGTAGCAGCAACCACCGCCTCCCAGACAATGTTGAGAGAGGTGTCTGTTTTAATTCACTGTAAATCTTCTATTTAAGAAGGGCCCACAAGTTCTCAATTGGGTTTAGATCAAGTAATGAAGGAGTCATGTCATTATTCTTTCATCTTCAAGGCCTTTAATTGGCTAGCCAAGCAGTGGAGACTTCGATGGTATGATGGAGCATTCTCCTGCAGAAAACTCATGAATTTCTTGAAAGATGAAGACTTTTTTTTTTTTTTTTTTTTTTTTTTTTTTACAATACCGTTTGATGAAAGTGTCTTCTAAAGACTGGCAGTAGGTTTGGGAGTTGTTTTTGAATCCATCTTGACCCCAAAAAGATCCAACTAGCTCACCTTTAATAATACCTGCCCATAGCAGTACCCTCCTCCACCTTGCTAGGGTCGAAGTGGAGGTCTGTGACCTTTACTGATCCAGCCACTGGCCCATCCATCTGGTCCGTCAAGAGTCACTGTCATCTCATCAGTCCATAAAACCTTTGAAAAATCTGTCTTCAGATATTTCTTGGCCCAGTCTTGTTTCATCTTATGTGTCTTGCTCCGTGGTGGTCGGGTTTCCGTCTTCCTTGCTGAGACCAATAAGCATTCGAGTTTATACAGCTTGATGTTGGAAAATATACATAAAAATGGTGATAGGCTATGTGCCCACGATGCAGAAATGCTCCGGATTTTTCCTGAGCGTTTCTGCATCTCCCTGGCAGAAAAAACGCATGCGGATTGTACATGCCAGGGACATGCGGATGTGAAGCGTTCTTCACTTGCATTTCCACATGCGGGTTGACAAGCGCTTTCCAGGCGATTTTAGCATCACTTGGAAAGTGCTTGACAACTTGGTCACACTATATAAATCCATGCAAACGACATGGATTTATAGAGTGTGACCGTAAACTATGTTAAAAAATAAAAAAATAAATCTATACTTACCCTATGATGGCCCCCGAAGTCTTTATCCGATGCGTCTCGGCTTCCCAGCAGCTCGCGGTACACTACACTGAAGGACCTGCCGTCACATGACTAAATGATGTCAGCGCAGGTCCTTCAGTCCACTGTGATCTGCCAGCAAGTGAAGACAAGCGCACCGGGGGCCATCAGAAGGTAAGTATAATATTTGGGTTTTTTTTATTCTTTTTTTTTATTTTTTCAATGATTTTTATTGAATTTTATGATAATACAAACATGAACGCAAACAAGGTTCATAAAGGGCAGGGGATGAGGGGAGGGAAAGGGATTGGAAGAAGGGAAGGAGGATGAACAAGTGATTTAGTACAATTTGTCCAAAACAAATGATAAGAAAAATAGAACTTACAATGACACAATGTAAGAGTTCATGTCAGTTTGTGCTTTTTTATAGCAATAACAAAGCATATACTCTAAAAAAGACAGAAGAAACCTCTGCCGGAAGGTTTTATTTATGAAGAAATATATGATTTCTATGAACTTCTTAGTCAGGGAATTTTTTAGACCATAAGGACCATTTTTTTAAATTCCTTGTTGAACCAAGTATCTTATCTCGTATGATCTGTGAAGTGAAATCCTGTCTAATATTTCAAAGAAACGGGGGGGGGGGGGGGGGGGGGGGGGGGGGGGGTTCTGGTTTCTTCCAGTTGAATGCAATGGAGTTTTTGATTACCAAACATATATGAATAATGAGAAATCTGGTTTGTGAAGTCAAAGATTCCAATTCTAGAGATAAAAGGGCTTTTTGGGGTGTAAGCATGATTACTTGGCTTGTTAGACTGTTAATTAATTTTGAAGTTTGTGCCCAAATTTTCCTGATTTTTGGGCATTCCCAGAAAATATGAAGCAGGTCTCCATGTTGTCCACAGTTCCTCCAACAGAGGGGAGTTGTTGGGGTCAATATGTGATAGTCTTATTCTTTTTTTTACAGGTTCTATGGCAGGGTTCCCCAACTCCAGTCCTCAAGGCCCACCAACAGGTCATGTTTTCAGGATTTCCTTACTATTGCTCAGGTGATAATTCCATCACCTGCACAGACCATAATTACACCACCTGTACAATACTAAGGAAATCCTGAAAACATGACCTGTTGGTGGGCCTTGAGGACTGGAGTTGGGGAACCCTGTTCTATGGTACCCGGGTCTGGAGGAGAGTCTCCTGTCCTCTACACCCGGGTACCATCCGCACATTGAAACGCATGGATTCCGCATGTACAGATGCAGTGATGCGGATTACATGTGTTCCAATGCAAGTCAATGGCGGCGAAAACGCAGCGCTTCCGCAAAATAATTGGTAGTACTGCGGTTTTTTCTGCAATGATAACCCGCAGCGGAAATTTCCACAGCATGTGCACAGCACATGCGGATTATCATTGGGGGACATGGCCGGCCTCCTACCATGCGTTTTTTAAGCGTTTCTGCTGCGGAATTGCCGCTGAGGAAACGCTTGAAAAACGCATCGTGGACACACAGCCTTAGTGTCAAAATTCTCAATTTTCGAATAATTGTGCACACAGTATAGTCTGAGATACCAAACCCTTTAATTGACGGTGAAGAGGGATGTTATTGACATGAAATTGTTCTCTGCTCATGACCTCCCGCAGATCCTTTCTCCTTACATAAGTTAAGGTTGAGTTGTTTGCTTACGATTGCATTGTTCACTGAATTGTTTTATAATTGCTTCCTTAATGAATCTGTTACTTTGAAGAGGCTTGGCGTAGTCATTACTTCATTGCATGCCATATTGCGCAAGAGAATTCCTAGCACTAGCTCTCATCTTGTAGCCATATGACATTTTCCTGCAGTGTATTACAGCTTCTATACGGAGCAGTGAAGGAAAGGAGACATGTGACGTGCTCATTATACACTTTTATAGATGCAGCTTCTTTCCTCTGTCAAAAAGTTGGGATTCAACTAGCACATCCCCACAGATAGCTTCTGACATGTCAGGAGATAATAGACGTGTGCTACACAACTAGGCGGGAATTCCTCTTTCCTTGTGTGCAAGTTTACTGATGTAATAATGTTGCAAATAAAAAGAAAATATATATACAGTTATATGAAAAAGTTTGGGCACCCCTATTAATCTTAAGCTTAATGTTTTATAAAAATTGGTGTTTTTGCAACAGCTATTTCAGTTTGATATATGTAATAACTGTTGGACACAGTAATGCTTCTGCCTTGAAATGAGGTTTATTGTACTAACAGAAAATGTGCAATCTGCATTCAAACAAAATTTGACAGGTGCATAAGTATGGGCACCTCACCAGAAAAGTGACATTAATATTTAGTAGATCCTCCTTTTGCAAAAATAACAGCCTCTAGTCGCTTCCTGTAGCTTTTAATGAGTTCCTGGATGAAGGTATTTTTGACCATTCCTCTTTAGAAAACAATTCCAGTTCAGTAAAGTTTGATGGTCGCCGAGCATGGACAGCCCTCTTCAAATGATCCCACAGATGTTCAATGATATTCAGGTCTGGGGACTGGGATGGCCATTCCAGAACATTGTAATTGTTCCTCTGCATGAATGCCTGAGTAGATTTGGAGCGGTGTTTTGGATCATTGTCTTGCTGAAAGATCCATCCCCTGCGTAACTTCAACTTTATCACTGATTCTTGAACATTATTGTCAAGAATCTGCTGATACTGAGTGGAATCCATGCGTCCCTCATCTTTAACAAGGTTCCCGGTGCCGGCATTGGCCACACAGCCCCAAAGCATGATGGAACCTCCACCAAATTTTACTGTGGGTAGCAAGTGTTTTTCTTGGAATGCTGTGTTTTTTTGCCGCCATGCATAACGCCTTTTTGTATGACCAAACAACTCAATCTTGGTTTCATCAGTCCACAGGACCTTCTTCCAAAAAGAAATTGGCTTCTCCAAATGTGCTTTTGCATACCTCAGCCGACTCTGTTTGTGGCGTGCTTGCAGAAACGGCTTCTTTCGCATCACTCTCCCATACAGCTTCTCCTTGTGCAAAGTGCGTTGTATAGTTGACCGATGCACAGTGACACCATCTGCAGCAAGTTGATGCTGCAGCTCTCTGGAGGTGGTCTGAGGATTGTCCTTGACTGATCTCACCATTCTTCTTCTCTGCCTTTCTGATGTTTTTCTTGGCCTGCCACTTCTGGCCTTAACAAGAACTGTCCCTGTGTTCTTCCATTTCCTTACTATGTTCCTCACAGTGGAAACTGACAGGTTAAATCGCTGCGACAGCTTTTTGTATCCTTCCCCTGAACAACTATGTTGAATAATCTTTGTTTTCAGATCATTTGACAGTTGTTTTGAGGAGCCCATGATGCCACTCTTCAGAGGAGATTCAAACAGGAGAACAACTTGCAAGTGGCCACTTTAAGTAGCTTTTCTCATGATTGCATACACCTGGCTATGAAGTTCAAAGCTCAATGAGGTTACAAAACCAAAAAAAGTGCTTTAGTAAGTCAGTAAAAAGTAGGTAGGAGTATTTAAAACAAGAAAATGATAAGGGTGCCCATACTTATGCACCTGACAAATTTTGTTTGAATGCAGATTGCACATTTTCTGTTAGTACAATAAACCTCATTTCAAGGCAGAAACATTACTGTGTCCAACAGTTATTACATATATCAAACTGAAATAGCTGTTGCAAAAACACCAATTTTTATAAAACATTAAGCTTAAGATTAATAGGGGTGCCCTAACTTTTTCATATAACTGTATATTGTGCAACTTTTTTTCAATTTTGCACTAACATCGCCATTGTCTTAAAAAGTGAGCAGTGGTTAGGAACTTTACCATTGTTTATTTAAAAAAAAAAATTGTCATAAATTTTTAAATTTCACTTTCTGGTGTAGTAAATGCAAGTCTTGAGAAATTCCTCCTCTATAGTCACAGACAAATTGCTGGAAATTTGCATGACTTCAGTTTCTTCCTATCGCTCCTGCTACCGGATGGCTATTATGAAATTAGGACTGATGTAAATTGTGTCATTTGCATTTTCTACTTGTAGTGATGGAATGAAATTGCAGATATTTGCGTTGTAGCCCTGCCCTTTGTTTGTGATTTTATATAGAACCATGTACACTTAATCTTCATTTCCTTTACAGTTTTCCTCTATTTCCGGATAAGGTAAGCTTTGGTTTATCATCACGTTTTCAGATACATAAAACCCCATTGTTTTCCATTTCCCTTCATCTTTTATTATTGTTCACAAAATGTAACTTTTCCTCTCCATGTATTGCACTTTTTAACTCAGTGACTCAGTTCTGGAGTTGTTAATGATAGATATACTGTTGCTGGTGGAATCTCACATATATTATTTGAGCTGAATGTTTCCAGAACTATAAATATAACAAAAATGTGATAAAAATTTCAGTAGAAATTTTAGTAGATTTTTGATTATAAAAGTATGCAGATAAAGTAGAACTCTCTGCATTCCTTAGAGGGGTTGTCCACCACTCAGACAACCCCCTTCTCATTCACTGTTCCCCCTTATAAAATAACACCTATACTCACCTGTGGTGTCAGCATTGGCTCTCCTGGGGCTCGCTTGACATTGTCACATGATCCTTCTGGCTAATCAGTGGCTCCTTCAATCTCCCCTCCTTTGGACAAATCAGATATCTGGAGGAAGTGAGAGGGTAGCCGAATCTCTGATTTCCTCTGAATGTCAGTTATGTCCGAAGGAGGGGAGAGTGAGGGAGCCACTGATTGGCCTTGGGGATTGCGTGACATAATGTCATGTGAGCACCGGGATGACCAGTGCTGACACTGCTAGATTGACACCCGCATTGGAGGTCACTATAGCTGTTATTATTTTATGAGGCATGAAACCTAGTGATTGAGAAGGGGTTGTCCGAGTGGTAGACAATCCCTTTAATGTATTTCATTTAACACCCATAAGGGTTATCCTAGCAAAGCATCTCTTTTCTCCACACTCTATCTGGGTATTTGAATGTCCTACATGAGAAGAATATCCTGCTCTGGCCCTCCCCTATGTTAGCTGAGTAGACTTTACCAATCCGCATTTGCTCTGTTGTGTTAGCCAGTGCGTGTAATACTGCTTTAGGATTTTACATTTTCAAAGTTTTAAGGTTAAAGGAAAACCCATCATGTTTAACTTATAAACGTACATGTTGATCTAGAGGATCATACGGTAATCAGACGAGTTCACTGGATCAGCGCCCCATCGCAGAATTTGTTATATTTGCTCATAACCTGTAATGTTATATTTTACAAGAAAGGCATGCAGACCCTCCTTGTACTTAGTTTTATAGTCTCGCTGCTCTCACAGTAAAGAATCACCGTCTATGATGATTAAACCTTCTTCCCTCTAGACGTAGAGGATGCCCCCTTATCATTGCATAGGTGTAAAAAGCTCATTCTAAAGATCTCTGTACTGTCCCCTCATTTATTTGTCCATTCCCATCGCTCCTAATCCTTCGGTTTTCCAAACTGAATAACCCCAAGTCTGATAACCTGTCTTGGTACTGCAGTCCACTTATTCCCTTTATAACCTTGGTCGCTCTTCTCTGTACCCGCTCTAGTCCAGCTATGTCCTTCTTGGAATACTGCGTTTAATTTTGGCCTCCAGCGTATGTGTGGCTGCACTAGTGACCTATAGAGGCAAAACTGTTTTTTGGTTTTTTTTGCCATGAGCATTTGTCTTTTATTACATCCCTTGATTTTATTTCCCTTGGCACTAGCTGCCTGACACTGGTCACTAAAGTTGGCTTTGTTGTTCACCAGTATACCCATGTCTTTTTCCGTGTCTATTTTACCCAATATTTACTATTTTAGTACCTAATTGTACATTTTGTTTCCTCATCCCAAGTGCATGACCTTACATTTATCGACAATGGCCGGTGTTCACAGATCGTGATGTTCTCTATACATAGCGGTGCTGAAGTCCTGCTATGTATAGCACAAACGATGAGACGATCGCAGCTTCAAGTCTCCTAAGGGGACTAACAAATACAGTAAAACGTGGAAAAAAAATCGTTTTTAACAATATGAAAAAAAAAAAAACAAGTTGAAATCACCCCCCCCTTTTGCACCATTAAAAAATAAAACAATAAAAAAATACACATTTGGTATCACTGTGTTCATAAATGTCAGAGCTATCAAAATGTAAAATAAATTAATCCAATTGGTAAATGGCGTAATGAGAAAAGAGAAAATGACATTTTTTTTGTCCGCTGCAACATTATAATAAAACACAATAATAATAAAAAAAAACAAAACTGTCAAACAGCCCAATATGCCGAAAAATGAAAACGTTCTGGGTCTTGGAAAATGGCGACAAGCGTTTTTTTTTTTGTTTTTTTTTTTGTTTGTTTTTTTGTACAAATTTCTGTATTATTTACCCTATCTTGCAGATTATAAGATGCACCCCAAATTTTGGGATGGAAAATAGGAAAAAAAGTTTGTTTTGTTTTTTTTAAAATTAAAATGGTCCGCCTTATAATTGGTTTCACCTGGGGGGAGGTGGAGTTGGGGGTCACAGGAGCCAGGGTCACTGCTTGAAGAGGTTGGCGGCGACTGCGGCAGAAGTGGGGGGGATGCTGCGGACCCCCGTCCTCTCAGAAGGACATCGCCCCAATCCTGCCGCCGCTGCCAACCTCCTGTATCTGTGATCCCCCTCCACTGATGCCACCCCCAGGTAAAATAGCATACCTTCTCATTATAAGACGCACTCCCTTTTTCCTCCCAAATTTTGGGGGAAAAAGTGCATCTTAAAATCTGAAGAATACGGTATATACATTTTTTTAACCTAATGATAAAAACAAAACCTATATATGTTTGGTACCTGCATACTTGTACAGACCTGGAGAATTATATTGCCAGGTAAGTTTTACTATATAGGCAACATGTCAAATTGTTACCAATGCCATCCATTTGCTTTCCATTTTTCAGATTGTTTGATAGAGAGCCTGGAGAATTTTTTTTCCCCAAACACTGACAAAACTTTGATGGTACACACTTGCCCAACTGATAACACTGATTAAAAGCACTGATGAAACGCTGACCGTTTTTTTGCATGAGAGAAATATCACTGATATGTGAATGAGCCCTTAGAGCCGGCTACAAAGGATGCTTGCTTTTTACATTAAAGCTGCTTATGTAATCAGTCGCATAGCTCCATCCATAGCACACATTGTCATCTAGAGCAGCGATTCACATTCTGCCACACTGAAACAAGTCACTGCTACATCAACATTACTTCCCAGAATGCAGTGCAACAAATAGCAGTTTAGCATCCAAACTACCCTAAGCAATTGCAGATGTGTCTGTCAACAAAATGTGGACTGTTCCCAGCAACAACCAGCGGAAATCTGAGTGCAGCACTGAAAATAATGCATGCTGCAACCAGGATGAACAGTGGGGGCAGTGTATTTACTAGGCCTCTTTTTACATCTGCCTCTTTGGCTCCTTTTTGGGGCTTCAATTGTAGATTCTTTAGGAGAGCAGCATTCTGCACTATTCTTTTTCCAGTAAAATAATAGAAACCTTTAATCCCATTATAGTCACTGGGATCTTATCTGACAGATCCTTCCTTTGCATGAATGCCGAAATTTCTAACACAGAATAAATATTCTCACCAGTTTAATGTTTTGGTAAGATATTTATATGGAAGCTAGTCGTGTTTTTTTGTTTGTTTTTTTAAATCTTAGGCTTTAAAGGGGTTGTCCACTATTTGGGCAACCCCTTCTTGATCTAAATGTTTGACCCCCAATAAAATAATAAAGCTTATACTCTCCTCCCGTGCCGGTACCGTACTCACGGTCCAGGGGCTCCCGTGCTGTTGTTGTGACACGTGAGCCCAGCGCCCAATCAGCACTGGCGTCACAGGCCCCGCCTCCTGTCGAATTGAGCACGAAGAGGAAGTCCAGGCTGCAGCTGATCTGACTTCCTCTTCATGTTCAGTTTGACAGGAGGCGGAGACAGTGACGCCAGAGCTGATTGGGCGCCGGGATCATGTGTCACAACAACAGCACGTGAGCCCCGGGGAGAGCAAGTGCCAGCACGGGAGGGGAGTATAGGTTTATTTATTTTATTGTGGCCAAGCGTGGGGTATGATAATAATGAGTTGTCAAAGTAGTGGACAACTTCTTTAAGAACTGTTGTTTTTAATCAATTGATTAATAATAAAACTATAGTAATTAGACTTTTTTAGTTCAAATGAAATAAATTGTCTGAGATGTAAAGTGTAACATAAAAAGTTATAATAAATATGCAGCGTAAAGGGGATCTGTCAGCAGGTTTTTGCTATGCAATCTGAAAGCATCTTGAGGTAGGGGCTGAGAGCCTGATTCTAGGGATGTTACTTAATAGACTGTTGCTGTTTCAATACAATCAGTGTTTTATCTGTGTATTATCACTACAGGACTAGGTGTCTTGTGCCTCTTACTCAACTTCTCTGTGTAACCTCGCCCCCCACCAATTGGCAGCGAGCTGTCAATCTACACTATGCCCAGAAGCTGCCAATCAGGGTTATACAGAGCTTAGGATTCAGATCACTAGATCTGCAGCAGAAAAAAAAATTATTGTATCCAAAATGACAGCAAGCAGCCCAGCAAGTGACACATCACTGGAATCAGAGTCTCAGCCCCCTACATCATGGTGCCCTCAGACTAAATAGCAAAAATCTGCTGACAGATTTCCTTTTAAGGCTATGTGCCCACAATGCAGAAATGCTCAGGATTTTTTCCTGAGCGTTTCTGCATCTCCCTGGCAAAAAAAAACGCATGCGGATTGTACATGTGTTTTTCCTGCCAGGGACAAGCGGATGTGAAGCGTTCTTCACATGCATTTCCGCATGCGGGTTGACAAGCGCTTTCCAAGCGATTTTAGCATCACTTGGAAAGTGCTTGTGACAACTAGGTCACACTATATAAATCCATGCAAACGTCATGGATTTATATAGTGTGACCTGAGAGAATGTCAAAAAATAAAAAAATAAATCTATACTTACCTTCTGATGGCCCCTGCAGTCTTACTTCCCTCCGTTCTCCCTTGCCGGCAGCGGTACACTGAAGGACCTGCCGACGTCAGCGTCGCGTGACCCGTCACATGACTATGACGTCAGCGCAGGTCCTTCAGTCCATCGCGAACTGCTGGCATGAAGGACGAGTGCAGCGGGGGCCGCCAGAAGGTAAGTATATATTTATTTTTTATTTCTTTTTTTTTTTTTTTTTTTTACAGTTTTCTATGGTACCCAGGTCCGGAGGAGAGTCTCCTCTTCTCTAGACCTGGGTATCATCCGCACATTAGAACGCATGGAATGCGCATGTACAGTGATGAGTAATCCATGCGATCTAATGCAAGTCAATGGCGGCGAAAACGCAGCGCTTCCGCAAAATAATTGGTAGTACTGCATTTTTTTCCGCAATGGTAATCCGCAGTGGAAATTTCCACAGCATGTGCACAGCACATGCGGATTATCATTGGGGAACATGGCAGGCCTTCTCCCATGCGTTTTTGCAGCGTTTTTCCCGCTGCGGAAACGCTTAAAAAACGCATCGTGGGCACACAGCCTAAAGATTTTGATACAGTGTAAATTTTGTAAACCTCCAGACCAGAGTGCTGTAAGATCTACGTATTGTACAGTCCACTACAAATCTGTGTAATATCCTTATACCGTCTGTACGAGACACTGCGTTGTTCCTTAACGTCTTCTAGTCCCCTGTCCCTTTAAACAGAAGATTGTGCAATAGCTCACATTAAATGGCGGTTAGCCTGTAGTAAATGCTGCCTCCCTAGCACGTGTCACTTGCCTCCTATACACCCAGGGCAGGCTTACAATGGCTATTTTTATCCTAGAATGGATTACACTGATGTCATGGAGTTAATCTTGTTAATAGAAATAATAGTAGGTGTTCTCTTGTATAAAGATGGATTATACCTGGACTTGCCTGCACTTCACATCACTGTTTATTTTAGGATGTCCCAGCTGAAATGTGCCTGATCTATATGTAGAGAGCATTACAGTGTGACGACACAGGCTTTGCATGTGCTCGGTACGAGTCTGACAAACTGGTAAAGGTACTGGTGCCATATAGAAAAAGCACTGTGTGGACCACTTCCAATAACCTTTTGGACCAGTTATTCGACTTGCATATAGAAATGAAGGTATTGCATTAAATTCTATTACACTTGGTCAGACTAGTGCTATATTGTAGAAATACTCATGTGAGGTATAGTGCCGACCCTGACTCCTAATACCGCAATGGTGTAAACGGACCCAAGCATAAACAGGAAAGATTACCAAATATATACGGCACGTGCCAAATAACTTTCATATTGCTTTTCGAGCGCCTTCTCACAGAGTCAGCTCTATGGCTGTTCTGTGTCCCATATAACGCTTCTACAGGCACAGACGAGATATTCATTCTGTAATTTACTGCTCATTGCTTAGATCACCAGCCACCTCTAATGTCTATCAGAGGTGGCCGGTCTCCTAGACAAGGAGTGCAGCACATACAAGCTCTCTGCTGTACAGCTTGTAAGCGCTGTTCTTAAGTCGTTCGGATCTGTCCAGCTACAGTGCCCTTGCGCACCACTGATTGCAGGATCAGATTGTAAAGTTTAGGCCAGCAAGTGAACCATGCCTCTGGTCTGACCAGTCAGTCGCTCAGGAAGCCGTCAGGCTTGGGACTGGTGCGCTCCGGTTTCAAGACACTGGTCCAGCGGCCACATCAGTGGTCTCTGGCCGCCTGACCGGTGCCCTGCAAATCTCCACCTTACTGATGAAAATCCCCAGTACCTCCAATGATATTTATGCTGAACCCAAGGTCCTTGTTGTGGCTCGACTTGCATGACTTTGCACTGAGGGCTCCGGCTTGTAGGAAGGGTTTAAATCGCTCCGGTCTTGAGGCCACAGAACACTGACGTGACTGCTGGACAAATCGATTGGCTCATCTCTAGTAACTAGTGAAGTTGGATCCCATTTCTCTAGCGCATCAGGTTTTATTTTTATTTTCAGTTTTGGTGATGCCTAAATGTGTGCATTTTTATCTTTCATTTTAGAATGGAAAGCTGTCTGCTGAGGTCGAGCCATTTGTTCCTCAGAAGAAGGGTAATGAGGCCATCGCAATCCCAATGTCTCTTCCAGGTGACGGCGGAAATGTTGGCGGACTGGAATCTACTCCCATTCCAAGCTATCTGATAACCTGCTACCCCTTTGTGCAGGAAAACCAATCCAATAGGTAATTTGCCTTCTTCTCGGTGATATATCAACTCTATGCAAATTCTCGCCTGCTGTTCTGATTTTAGGGCACTTGCTGGCTATAAATAGAGCCTGTCACCGGGTACTGTATCCACTAAGTGAACTTTGCCTTCTGCTCTGTGTAAATATTATCCTGCGATCCTTCACTTTAGATGTGGTAATGTTTGCTTAGTCATGGTAACATACAGCAGTGTATTGCTGCCTCCCTTCAATGTCACCTTACAGTATACCCATACAGGACACTGCTGGTTAATATATGGGCTCTGTTATGGTGCACACTCCACTGGCCGAGAGCCTGGACAGGGGCATGCTGTCATCTTATTGCTTATAAACGAAGCAATAAAGAACATCTGGTTACCTTTTAGGAAACAAGTGAATAAAACCATGAAGTTGGGGCAAAAATAGATGTGGAAATTGCCTTTGAGCTGAAAGTGATTTACAATTATGAGTCTCGGTTCACACAAAATTTTTCCATACAGTGACCCTATACCTGTATCCGGACGTGTACTGTACAATATTCAGGGACCTGACTGGTTAATGTTTAGATACAGTTTATTCTAATTTTTTTTCCCTGTAAGGAAATCTTTTATAACAGGGCACCACATAAAGATGCAGTTTTTGTGAATGTTTTTCCTTATTTATGAGATGTGACCCTCTATGGCAGGGTTAGAAAGGGCACAGCATGTGGAATCTCTCAACAAATTAGTCTTGGGAAGGAAGAAAATGATGATGTACCTCAGAATCAGCCTCTGTTGTTATTCATCCATCCCTTAAAATACCGATCCCCTCCTCTCACTTGCTCTGTATTGCCCACACCGCCTTTTTTTTTTTTTTTTTGCCTTGGTCTCTATCCGTACTTTACCATATTTCCATTTTTCTGTTTCTTTTCTTACTCCTCTTTATTTTCCGATTGTTCAGAAAGTATGGCTTGTGTCTTGTGCCTATAATTTTAGCTAAAATTTGTGAATGTTAATATTTCTAATATATCTTGTAATGATGTCTTCTTTTAGACAATTTCCCCTGTATATAAATGATATTAGATGGCAACAGTCAAGCTCCAATCCTCCAGGACCGTACCTTGCCTATCCCATTGTACCTGCTCAACCACCCGTGTCCACAGAGTACATGTACTACCAGCTGATGCCAGCGCCATGTGCCCAGGTCATGGGATTCTACCATCCTTTCCCCACGTCCTACACCGCACCCCTCCAAGCAACTAATCCTATCAATGCAATTTCTATAGACTGCAATGACCGCACAAACACACAATCACAAGTTAATGTTCTACCAAGCCAGAGGAACAGAAATGCCACCAGACCACCTATTGGCCACAAGGTCCGTATATTATTCTTCCCTAACAGAAATATTGTAGCTACATATTACTTTTGTCAGGGATAATTATTAGGGTACGTAAAGAAGCTTTATGGAGTACTGGGGGTAAGAATGATTTCTATATATGTAACAGACAATTCCTGTTTGCATCTATAGTGTCAGTGCTATATTGAGTTACTACAGTGTGTCACTTAATTGCTGTCATGTAGACTAATAGCCGTGGGGAGGATGTCAGATTCTGTCATTTCCTCATTGCTGGTGTGAAAGTTTCCAAGAACTCTATTTTGATGCTTCAGTTGAATTGGAAGTTTTCAAATACTAAAACATACAAGTGACTTTATCATGTTCAACGGCGCTGCAGCGCCTCCTTTGGCTGCGTGACTGATGCGCTGTAACAACCCTGCTTAATGCAGGGAAATGGGGTCGCCTTGCAACCTCTAGGGTACCATGACTAAAACCTCGGGTGCCAGCAGTACCTTAGGTTGATGTAGCAGCTACATAGACTGATTTTTGGTCTCATGATCTGTATTGTGGCTAAAGTGGTGTAACCAACAGCCTTAAATGGGCTATAATGTGCTAATGTCAATAATGCTCTGTAAATGCTCTGCTATTGTTTTTATAGTAATATTTATTCTGCCCTCATTCAATTTACTGACAACTGGATGTGGTGTGTCCCTTCAGTCTGACACTGTCCTATCAGTAGTGCTAGTGTCAGGAGAGTTGTAATATCTATTTGAAAATGTATTAATAATTTTTTAGACGTTATAACAGAGGACCGGCAGAGCAGCGCTCCACTCACACTCCTCTCTGCATCGAGAGCTTTGTGTAAGGCGAGTGCTGGTACCAATACCTGCTAGGTCACCAGTGTGATCGTCTCTATATCTGCCCTTGTCGTACTCTAAATGGTAGGACAGGTGCCCACTACCTGTCAATCACGCACATCACCTACCTGTAGATGTGACCTCACCGATCCTGCTCCTCTCCTGATGTGGAGGTGAGCGGAGCCGGAATACTCCTTTAAGTAAGTTGCACCAGTATTGCCATTTCTTTTAGAATACAAATAAAACTGACTTCTCATTGAAGCTGACAGATTCTTTTCCTTAAAATGTTTAATAATAATAATAATAATGTTTATTTATATAGTTCCAACATTTTCCGCAGCGCTGTACAATTCAGAAGTTCATATGCAACAGTTATACGTAACATAGTTAAAGATAATACAATAATTAAAGCAAAAATAATGACGACCCTGCTCGTAAGAGCTTACAATCTACAATGAGGTGTGGGTAACACAAAATACAGGGGCTTATTTACAGTGATGGTCCAGCCATCTTGAGGGGATGAGGGATACATAAAGGCTGCATGAGCTCGTCACCAGACATTATTTGTAGTGCTTTTGGGTGCGGTGGACTTTGGTGGAGACTTATGTGTGGAGAAATAGTGAATGGGCTACAAAAATATAAAAGGACTTTGATTAGGGAACATGAAAGGCCACCCTAAACAGGTGTGTTTTTAGGGAGTTCCTAAAACTGTGTAAGGTGTGGTTCATCCTAATTTCTTGGAGTAGAGCATTCCAAAGAATAGGTGCAGCTCAGGAGAAGTCTTGGAGCCAGGAGTGGGAGGTACGGATTAGTGCGAATGTTAGTCGAAAGTCTCTTGCGGAGCGTATAAAACGGGTAGGCCGATAAAAAGAAATCAGGGAAGAGATGTAAGGGGGTGCCGCGTTGTGGAGAGCTTTGTGGGTGAGAACAACCTATTTAATTTGGATCCTATAATGTAAGGGCAGCCAGTGCAATGACTGGCACAGAGCGGAAGTGTCCGAGTAACGATTAGCCAGATAGATGACCCTGGCTGCTGCATTAAGGATGGACTGGAGAGGGGAGAGGCCAATTAATAGAGAGTTACAGTAGTCAAGGCGGGAGTGGATCAGGGTGACAATGAGGGTTTTGGTTGTTTCCATGATGAGAAAGGGGCGAATTCTAGAGATGTTGTTCAGGAGCAAGCGACAAGAGTAGGCAAGAGATTGTATATGGAAGGTGAAGGAAAGATTGTTGTCAAACACAACGACCAGACAAACGTGCCTGCTGGCTCGGCGCTATTGTGGTGCCACACACGGAGAGGGAGATGTCAGATTTAGGGAGGTGAGTAGACGGCAGGCACAGAAGTTGTTCAGTTTTGGGAAGGTTGAGTTTCAGATAGAGAGTAGACATGATGTTGGAAACTGCGGCCAGTCAGTCACTGGTGTTCTGTAGTACAGTGGGGTAAGGTCAGGGGATGAAGTGTATAGTTGTGTGTCATCAGCATAAGTATGGTACTGAAAGTCAAATTTGCTGATGGTCTGTCCAATTGGGGCCGTGTAGAGAGAGAGGAGGACCAAGGACTGAACCCTGAGGAACCCCAATAGTGAGAGGAAGGGGGGAAAAGTGGAGCCAGCGAGCCATACACTGAAAGAGCGGTCAGATAGGTGGGAGGAGAACCAAGAGAGAGCAGTGTCCTTTATGCTGATTGAGTGGAGCATAGAGAGTAGGAGGTGGTGGTCAACGGTGTCGAAAGCTGCAGAGAGGTCAAGAAGAATGAGCAGAGAGTAGTCACCATTACGTTTTGCTATCAGAAGGTTATTGGTTACTTTGAGTGCAGTTTCTGTAGAATGTAGGGGGCGGAAGCCAGACTGTGATGGGTCTCGAAGAGAGTGAATGGAGAGGTAACGGGTAAGGCGGGAGTAGACCAGGAGCTCCAAGAGTTTAGATTTGAAGATCGAGACTGGTCTGTAGTTGTTTGTGCAGGAAGGGTCAAGAGAGGACTTTTTTAATAATGGAGTAATGGAGTATTTGAAGGAGGAGGGGAAGATACCAGAAGAGAGGGAGAGGTTGACGATTTTAGTTAGGTGAGTAGTGAGGACTGAAGAGAGAGACTGGAGTAGGTGTGATGGGTCAGTGGTGCATGTAGTGGGATGAGAAGAAGAGAGGAGCTTGGAGACTTGTGACTGGGTTGACTGTGGGGAGGGATGTTTAAGGCTAAGTGCAGACGCCGCATTTTTGTTGCATTGTTTTCTGCAGCCAAAACTTGCTCTCTTGGCAGTAAAAACACTTTTCAAAACACCCATTTTGCAGCATTTTTTGTCTCATGTTGTTGTTTTGTTTTTTTGCAGCCTTTCTTGGGTGTAGATTACATATGTGCTTTGTCTACAATACATGTTTAATAAAGCTAGTTTTAGTCACCAAAAAAGCTGCGAAACGCACCGCAAAAACATCTGTTGCGTTTTTTACAGCGTTTGTTTTTCACATTCTCATTGCTTTCTATGTGTGAAAAACACTGCAAAAATGCTGAAAGAACTGACATGCTGCAGATTTCAAAAGGACTATAATTGTCAAATTCAGTCAAGAAAAAAAGTGTGCATGTAAAAGCAGCATGTGAACATAGCCTAAGACTGGATAAGATTCCTTTTGTAATTGATTGCAATCCTAAAAAGTGACGTCTAGGGCTCATTTTCTATTGTAGAATAGTGCAGCATACTGTACTAATAATGAACTCCCGCTATCTTCCATGTAGGCATTTTTGTACTATAGAAGGTACCGATATTTTTTTTTCTATTTTCTTACAAGTAGGTTTTAGTGTTTGGCTAGTAATTTTGATGCCAGGGTTATAGAAATGTATTTTAGAATATTAAATTTAAACAGTGCGCACTTGATAATTTTGACTTAATGCCGTGCAACAGTATATTTTGCAGTGCTATAAATAAATGGCATCAAATCTAACTCTGTTGGAACTTTTCCTTTATAGCAGCCCCAGCAACTAATGCCACAGATAAAATGCAAGAGACCACCGATGAAAAGCGTGGCGGTACAGAAGGAGACCTGTGCAGCAGGCCCTGATGCTCGCTCCAAAATTGTTTTGTTGGTTGATGCTTGTCAGCAAACGGGTAACTATTACTTTTACTGCTAAAACATTACAATACATTCTCACAGAGGAATTGCATGTCGGTGAAATCTGCTCTCCATTGGCTCCGGAATCCACTGCAGAAATCAGAGGCTGAAAATCTGGTTTCTGAGGCATATTTGTGATTTAATCAGCCGCAGATCTTTATGGAGATAAGGCAGGTGTCCCTGCATGCTTCGGTTTTGGTGCAGAATCAATCTGGCTTGTCACTTAATTTAATTTTGGAAACTCACCAGTAAAAATTGTTACTGTATGAACACCATTGCGATTATATAGAGTTGAGTGACTTTGTTCCCAGTACCCTGGTTCATCAGCCATGTCAGTAGTCTGTGACCTCTGGACACGAATTGCCTTTTTCCCTGCATCCCCAACGCCTCTTAATTAGTAAGTGCAGCGCAACATCATATCTGCATCACATTGAAACTATGAAGTCTCGCTGGGAGTACAAAGGAGAAGAGGCTCTCATCTGGCAGCCATGGACTACTGACATGATCCCTGGACTTAATTCACTCCCCTCCCTGATTTATTCAATGCAAAACAAAAATCCAAAATTTTTTATTTTTTTTTGTAAGTGTACAGACAGCACGGTGGCTCAGTGGTTAGCACTGTTGATTTGCAGCACTGGGGTCCTGGGTTCAAATCCGACAAAGGAAACCTCGCAAGGAGTTTGTATGTTCTCCCCGTGTTTTTCTTGGGTTACCTCCGGATTCCCCGGTTTCCTCCCACACTCCAAAGACATACTGATAGGGAATTTAGATTGTGAGCCCCAATGGGGACAGTGTGCATAATGTCTGTAAAGTGCTGCAGAATATGATGGTGCTTTATAAGTAGTCATACTAAATAAATTAATTTTTCTTGGGGTTTTGTACGGAATATGCAAGTTTGTACCCAAAAACCACGTGAGAAAGCTCTGAATCAGTCTACAATTTTACATTCAGTCTTCATCACCTCACAGCTGATGCTTTAGTCTACAATTTTGAATTGTCCCTCCTTCTATTTTCAGATTTTCCAAATGAAATAGCCAACAAATCACTCTCTGAAAGCATGGGTTCAACACCTTGGAAAACAAAAGCAAGACGGAGGCGGTCCTCTCACCCTACCGCAGAGTCGTCTAGTGAACAGGGTGCGAGTGAGGCAGATATTGATAGTGACAGCGGGTACTGCAGTCCGAAGCACTGCCAAGGAGCTGCAATGTGTTCAAGGCACGCTGACTGCACAGCTTCTGCTGTCAATGTAGGTTTTCATGTAATATCTCACAGTACGTATGTGTTAAGGTGCATGTATTTTTATACTATAGAGAACTTATCACCAAATGATGACTGTCCTAGAAGTATTGCCCCGATATTATTTTTGAATTTTTTTTAGCCCTTTCCTGATATTGAACATACTGGCATGTCCTATTTTGAAGTGTGTTCCCTCCCACAAATGGATGTACCGGTATGTCTTAGCGATTATGTGGGCACAAGAGCTTTTCCCAAATGATCGCAGCCTGGAGCTCGGCTTAACTGACATTGCCCACATCCGCCTTGGCTGTTTAACCCTCTAGATGCCACAATCAATAGTGATCACAGCATTTAGAAGGTTAGGAAAGGGTGCTCCCTTTCTCACCGTATTGGTACCTCTGCGATGCGATTTCAGACTGCCGATAGTTGCCATGGCAGCAGGAGCTCAAATTATGACCACCTTGTCTGTCATCTAAGGTAGCCTGTTAGGCTCTGCTATAAGCAGGGTGAAAAAGTCGTTTTGTCAGCGTGAAACTGACAGCTGTAATCAGAGAAATAAGTTAAAGTCCCATAGAGGGACTAAGTAAAACAAAAAAAAGTTTAAAAAATCCTGTACAAAATTATAAAAAAGAAAAACAAAGTATGCAAAAAAATTGTGAAGAAATATTACTCCAATAAATTTAGCAATTTTTGGGTAAAAACAACAATAAACAAGATAAGTATCCATATTTGTTATCGCTGCATCCAGAAGAACCTGATCTATAAAACTGTCACACTATTTAACATCTACAGTGAACACCGTAAAAAAAAACAAAAAAAAAACTGTCACTTCACCGAACAAAAAGTGCAATAAAGTGCAATCAAAAAGTCGTATGTAAATAAAAATGGTATCCCTGAAAACGCCTTCTTGTCTCTTAAAAAAAAAAAAAAAAAGCTCCAACTCTGCTCCATCAGCGGAAAAATATTAGTGCTAAAGCTCACAGAATACAGTGATGGCAAAACAATTTTTTTTTCTATAAAATACTTTTTGTGTAAAAGCCACAAACCTAAAAAACTACATAAATGTGGTATTGCTGTAACTGTACTGTCCTGAAGAATAAACTGTGTAACTACTTTTAGCACACAGTGAATAACCTAAATTAAACCCAAAAAACAATTCCTGAATTGCTGCTGTTTGTTCACTCTGCCTCCCAAAAATCAGAATAGAAAGCAGTCAAAAAAATGTTGTTCACCCCAAAATGATACCAATAAAATCTACAACTCATCCCACAAAAATCAAGCCCTCGCATGATTATCAGCAGAAAAATTGTAGCTCTCAAGATATGGTGATGTAAAACCTTTTTTTCTTAGTAAAAAAGAAAAAAAAAAAAAAAGTATTTGTGTGTAAAAGTGGCAAATCCTAAAAAATCCCCACTATATAAATCTATCATCGCTGTAAGCGTTTTGACCCGAAGAATAAAGTGGTCTTATCACCTATATCCCATGAATGTCGTTAAAAGTAAAAAAAAAAAATAAAATAAATAAAAAAAAAATGCAGTTATTTAACCGCTGTTGATTTATTCATTCTGCCTCCCTAAGAGGCAGGCTCGGCTCGGCTCACATTTATCCTGCTCTCTGTGCTGGGTACTTACATTGGGATTGCGGTGTATATCTCTGAAAATACATTATTTAGACAACACCCCTGATGGAAAATTCACTGCAGTGAGGCAGATGGAGACACTGTGGATGCTGTCTGTGCTATCATCTAGCGATCTGTTTTTTTTCAGTGGTGCACAAAAGTGCGGTCGACCACAGTTTAGTGTGCCTCTGAAAAGATGGACACCACAGAAAAGAGGCCACAGAGAGTCCAAAGTAACTCTGCTGCCTCATTGTAGTGAATGGATACATGGAGGGTTTTATGTGAATCATGTATTTCAGAGATTAATATGGAAACGCCAATGTACATAGAGCACAGGATAAATGTGAACCAAACCTTAAGAGTGATCCATATGTTATGTACCCCAAAATGCTACCAATAAAACTTCAACTCAACACACAAAAATAAGGGTGCCTAAACCACAGCCAGCATTCAGATGTTTGCCATTATTAGAGCGAGGAGACCCACTTAATTTATGGGATGCGTGTCTCCAGAAGCATGAGATGGGCACTACAATGTATTGGTCACTATATTGGCATATTTAGAATTTTTACTTTGCCACATCCACTGCGTTCTTGTTCCTGGAAACCACCCATGGAGTCCAAATTATCACTACACCAGTAAATGAGTTCCCAGAGGGATGTAGTTTTCAAAAAATGGGGTCACTTGAGGGGGATTTCTGTTGTTCTGGCATTTAGGAGCTGTGCAAATGGAGTCTGCAAACTATTCTCAGAAAATCTGTGTTCCAAAAGTCAAATAGTGCTCCTTTCTATCAAGCCCTGTCATGTGGCCAAACAGTACTGTACAGCTGCATATGGGGTATTGCCACATTCAGCAGAAATTGTGACACACATTATGGAGTCCCCTTTTTTTTTTTTTTACCGATTCCTTTTTTTTCCCTTGTGAAAATGTAAAATCTAGGCCTAAAACGACATTTTAATGGTACAAATGTAATTGCTTTTTCTTCACCGCCCTATATTGTAAAATTTTGTGATTTCTCCTTTGATGTCAACATGCTCACTGCACCCCTAGATGAATTCACTGAGAGGTGTAGTTTGCAAAATGGGGTCACTTAAGTGGAGTCTGCTGTTCTTGCACCTCAGGGGCTCTGCCAATGTGACATGGCACCAGCAAGCCATAACAGTAAAATCTGCACTACAATCTATGGCGCTCCTTCCCTTCTGAGCTTTGCACTGTGCCCCAAAAGTAGTTTCCAATGACACACGGGGCATCTGCGTATGCAGTAGAAAACTGAATACGTAATATGTTGCCTAACTTCTCCTATTGGCACTTTTAAAAATGCAAAACTTGGGGCTAAAACAACACTGGTAAAAATGTCATTATCTTTTCTTCACTGCTCAATGGTATAAAATGATGTCTCCAGTGATGTTAATACGTGCACTGCACCCTTCGATGAATTTTTTTTTTTCCCCCTACTAAAATGTTGCATTGGCCCCAAGTTTTTAATTTTCAGAAGGGGTAAAAGGAGAAAATGACGTCCTTTTACAAACTATACCGCCCAATGAATTCTTCTAAGGGTGCAGTATTCTCATTCCATGACTAAGGGCAGTTGACAGAAACGCATCAGATTTTAATGTCTCATCAACTGGTTCGTGTTTTATATGGACTTTATCTAAAGATCAGTCTGTTTTATTACCTTTGGATGGATGTGCTGAATTCTTGAACAAGTTTCCTAAGGGTGCAGTGATCCTATTGACACCACATGTCAGCGTTTTATACCATTGGGCCGTGAAGAAAAAATAGTTACATTTTTACCACAAAAATTTTGTTTAGTCCCAGATTTTACATTTTTAAATGGGAAAAAATGGGACCAAAATTTGTCACACAATTTCCGTTGAATGTGGCAATACCCCATATGTGGCTGTACAGTACTACTTAGCCACACAGCGATAGTCGGGAGGGAAGGAGCGCTATTTGACTATTGGAACAGCAGAATAGTTTGCACACTCTGTATACAGAGCCCTTAAGTGCCAGAGGAGCAGAGTCCCCCCTTCAAGTTTGTTTTTTGGGGGGGGGTTTTATGCCGTCCTCTGTGGTAAAATTGATAAGGCAGCTTTATTCTTCTGGTCAGTACAATTACAGCGATATGCTTTTACACAATAGAAAATATTCTATAGAACGAAGAATTGTTTTGCATCGCTTTATTCTGAGATCTATAACATTTTTATTTCCCCGCAGATGGAGCTGTATGACAGCTTGTTTTTTGAGGGACAAGATGATGTTTTCAGCTATGCTATTTTTATTTACATTCAACTTTTTGATCGCGTTTTAATCCACTTTTTGTTTGGTATGATGAAAAAGCCATTTTTTCTTTCTTTTTTTTTTTTTTTTTACGGTGTTCACTGAAGGGATTTATCTGGTGTGATAGTTTTATAGTTTGTTGTTACGGACGCGACCATACAAAATGTGTACTCTTTTTGTTTTTACATATTTAGTGGTATAATTTTTTTCATTTTTTTTATTTTTACAAATTTAGTAACATGTTTTTACAACTTTTTTTTTTTTTTTCGTCTTACTTAGTCCCTCTATGGGACTTTTACTTTTATTACTCTGATTGCTGGTATAATGCATTGCAATGCATTAAGCTTGTCAGTACTACGTTGACAGAAGCCTCTAAGACCATGCTTTGTTCATGGTCTTAAAAGGCCACCGTAGCTGGCACACCCGGAGATCATCATGATGACCTCGGATTGCCATGGCAAAGATCGGGACCTCGTGATGATATCGCGGGGGGCGCCAATTGCCAGTGAGAGGAAGCCCCCTCCCTCTGCTTTCCCCATAAATGTTGCGATCAATATCAATGGTGGCATATAGGGGTTTAATTAGCCTGAGGCTGTGCGGGCACCGCGCCTGGCCGTGACAGCCTGAGCTTGGCCAGCATTTGCATTGAGCTCCCAGCTCCTGTGCCCACACGACCACCATTATGTAACTTTACGTTATATATCGTGAAGGTCGTGGCACATTCTGCATATAATACATCCCTTTTACGGTGGGAACAACTCCATTGGATGATTGCTTCTTTCATGCAATACACTTAAATGGTTCAAAAGGTCATTTAAAATTTATTTGGTATCTGATTTAGCTTTGAAAAGTTTTTATTAGCGCACTCTTTTTTGTGTATATATAACTTTCTAAATGTGGTTCTGATTATCTTGAGAGGTGCACTTTTAAGGCTAAGTGCCCACATTGCGGAACTGAAGCATATTTTTTACGCTTCTCCCTGGCGGGAAAATCGCATGCGGATTTTACAGGTAGAAGCGTTTGTGAGGCATCTTTGCAGCGTATTTGCATGCATTTCCGCATGCGGGTTATCAAGCACTTCTCCAAGTGATTTAAGCATCACTTGGAAAAGTGCTTGACAACTTGTTCACACTATATAAATCCATGCAACCGGCATGGATTTATATAGTGTGACCAAGTAATAGTTAAAAAAAAAAAAGAATCAGAATGGTAAAAAATAAAAAAATAAAGTTTATACTCACCTTCCGATGCATTATCTGCCCCGTCCGGAGTCTTGAGCTGCTCACGCTGTTGTGTGCAGGACCTGCGGTGACGTCATTGAGTCATGTGATGGGTCACATGACTCAATGACGTGGCAGGTCCTTCACAAACAAGCGCGACGGAGGGAAAACATCAGAAGATAAGTATAAACTTTATTTTATTCTTTTTTTTACAGGTTCTTTGGTACCCAGGTCTGGATGAGAGTCTCCTCTCCTCCAGACTTGGGTACCATCCGCACATTGATTCCGCATGCGGAAACGCAAAATTATTGAACATGCTGCGGAAAAATCCGCAGCATGGGCATTGACATTGCGGAATGCCATTGGGGACCATGGGGTGCGGATATACATGCGTTTTACAAGCGTTTACGCTGCGGAAATTCCGCAGCATATATGCTTGTAATATACAACGTGGGCACGCAGCCTAATAATGGGGTCACTTTTGGGCATTTTCTGACATATTGGGCCCTAAATGTCACTTCAAATGTGAAGTGGTCCCTATTAAAATAGGCTTTTTAAATTTTTCTTTGGAAAATGAAAAATTGCTGCTAAACATTAACCTTTTTTTACATTTCTAACAAAAAAAAGTTAAAAAAATTATGCTGATGTGAAGTAGACAATTGGTAAATGTTGTTTATGAATTATTTTTGTGTGATATGTTTTAAGCGCAAAAAAATTGAAAGTTCAAAAACAGAGTTTTTCTAAAGTTTTTGCTATTTTCATAAATAACCTCAAATAATATCAACCTAAGTTTACCACTAACATGAAGCACAATGTCAAGAAAAAACAATAAGAATCGCCTGTGCAAGTTGAAGCCTTCCAGAATTATTACCTTATAAAGTGACACTGCTCCCAAATTAGCAGATGATATTTTTCAATGATTTTCCTAAATGAATTGGTATAATGTTCAAATCATCGACCATTAGAGTATGAATCAAATTTTATTGGACAAACCTCCTGATAACAGTATTTTTTTTTTTTTTTTTTTTTTTAAAACAAAAACAAAATTGTTTCAAAACTGTTACACATAATTATGCAGAGCAAAGTTTCCAAACATTTTCTAGGTTATAAAGAACTGAAAATGGTCATTTGTTGAATTTCCAGCATTAGGAGTTCACATTTACTGAAATCCAAAAGCTTTTTCAATCCAAAATATCTTAACAGGCCAAATTACGTAATCCAAACAAGTTCCAAATGGTATCCAAAGGGAAAGATAATATTCTACCAAAACTCTAGAATATAATAACAGCACCTTGTGTAGGACACATAAATCCAAAACACAACAAATGAAATGAGTATTAGGTTTAAAATATAATATATTTATTAGATATTCTTTAAAATAAAGGTATAAAAACTGATAAATACCTGTACTACAAACATGGGGGGTCAAACCATGAACCAATCAAAAAATATATATATATGGGTAACACAGATGTTTATAAAACCATAGCATAATCCACTCCGCTAATATGAAAAATATCCTATATACTAGGTAGATAACCAATCCACATCACAGGATATATAAGTAAATCACATTAGACAGAAAACTTAATTACCTCACACAATTGTAAATAAGGATGAAGGCATGGGGACCACCGCCTCCCCTGTGTTAACCTAGGACCCTTCTTTGATACCACTTTCACAATTCTTGCATCCATTGAATTTGGGAGCTTTGGATAGTTTCTGCTTGAATTTCTCTGCAGGATGTCGGTATAGCCTCCCAGAGCTGCTGTTTTGATGTGAACTGCCTCCACAATCAAATTTTTTGCTTGAGGATACCCCAGAAGTTCTCAATAGGCTTGAGGTCAGGGGTGGAGGGTGGCCACACCATGAGTTTTTCTACTTTTATGCCCATAGCAGCCAATGCCGCACAGGCGTTTTTTGCACCATGAGATGTTGCATTGTTATGCATGAAGATGATTTTGCTACAGATTGCACAGTTCTTCTTTTTGTACCATGGAAGAAAGTGGTCAGTCAGAAAAATATAATTGATATTTTTTTTAATAAACTAATAAAACAATTGGTGATGGGTGTTTAGAAAGTTGAGTAAGTGTATACACCTGTAAGACATTCACTAAATCACACCCAAAATATTTTCCATATTCCATTTTTATTAAAAATGATTTAATCTTCTTTTTCCAGGTTGCTGAAGTGGCTGTATGTACAGGTAACACTATCCTTTTTCTTGGTATCACATAAGTTACACATTAGTTTAGAAAGATCTCTTGCATATAATTGGATTTGCGGTCCTAAAACTCCTTCTTTTTAAAATGTTCAGACTCCAGACATGTGTCATACATTAATATATCGGCAGCTAGAGCAGCAGCCAAAAGTTTGGTTGTTTACTCTTGGAGATATTGAAATTTTTCTTTTTTGTTGTGGTGAGCATTTTTACAAAAGTAATAACAAGAAGTGCAGCCATATTGGTTGGCTTTAGGGCATATGATAGTTAATACCATGTTTCCCCAAAAATTAAACCTACCCCAAAAATAAGCCCTAGCTTGATTTTACATGATTTTTAGAGTATGCTTGAAATAGAAGACATACTCCAAAAATAAACGCTAGTTACAGTCAGGACCGGTATATGCGAGGGTGGGAAAACTGGTCAATTGCCCAGGGCCACCACTTTCTCAGGGGACCCCACCATTTTTATTTTGACGTTAAAACTGCTTAAAGGGGTTGAGCCACAAACAAAAGCATATTTTAATCAACAAGTCTTGGAATAAAAATAGACTCCTCAATTGGCTGTGTTGGTATAAATGTGCCCCTGCTGTGTACTGTGTAATGGCTGTGTCTGACCGTGCATGAACAGGTCTGATCATACCACATCTCCTGGGCAGGGGTGGAAGCAAAAGCGTTAACAGACATTATAGCAGGATCACATCTGATTCTTTCTTTGAGGTAAAATGTTGTTTAAAAACAGACAGTGAAATGTCACTGACAGAAAGAATCCGCTGTGATCCCGTGCTGTAATGTCTGTATACTCTTTTGCTTCCTCTCCTGCCCAGGAGATGTGGTATGATCAGACCACGTTCCTGCACGGTCAGACACAGCCATTACACAGTACACAGCAGGGGCACATTTATAAGATTATCTCAGCACAGGAGTCGATTTTATAGCAATTGTGATAACAATTAAGAAGATATTTGACTTTTCTGTATCTATTAAATGCAGGAGGAAGTTGGGCCAATGTAGCTTCCCAGGCTACTCAGAAAAGACCCTGGAACGAAAAAAGTCCAGCTTTCTCAAGAGGTGGGAGACAAGCAGAATCACGTAACAATGCTCAGGTAACATATTATTTTATAACAGATGTACTTATTTTTTTTCTTCTTAACCTCCGTGCTACCCTCATGTTACAGTCCACATACAGATGCATAAAGACATTTTATTTTACAGTTTTAATTTTTCTTTTACATTAGCACAGCAGTAGTGTTAGTGCTAAACTATTGCCCGGTAGTAAAGCATGATTTCCAATTTTTGCTCCTTTAGAAGCTAATATGTAAAGATGGCAAACAAATGGGACAGCATCAACCTTTAAGTGATAACCATACAGTGTCAGGAAGGCAGGTACTCCAAAAAGAGAACAATCCCCAGACCTCAAAGAAATCCAAGCAGTAAATGTAGATGGTGACAGCATCCAAAGTACAAAAGGCTCCTTTTTATTATTTATTACCAATGCAGGGAGACAATGCATTGATCCTGAAGAACTGATGGGTCTTTATCACACTGTTAGTCAGGGTTGAAATGTTGCTATCTCCAGGTAATTGTAATGAAACCATTTTGTACTCTGGATAGTATTGTCATCTTAATTAAGTGCTAGAATGTTAAAATGGCATTTTCCATTTAACATAGTGTTAGAATTGTTATCGTCTTCTATCTTCAGGAGCGCACTGCTCCCCCTGCCTTCAGGAGCGCACTGCTCCCCCTGCCTTCAGGAGCGCACTGCTCCCCCTGCCTTCCAGCTTCCTGTTTGCACTCCTGACAAATGACCGTTCGGAATGGCACCTGAACCATGTTCTCTCAGATGCTGTTAGCAGAGGCAGCTTTACCTCTGCAGTATCGGAGAAGCACAGGCCGGATCCAGCAGTCTGACCAGCTTCAGAGCAGTGCTTGCATGCTGTATATTTAACAAGGCGCATGTAATCACAAGCTCCTTGCCTTGGAAACAAGTATCTTCTGATAATCTCTGATGGTGGCAATCGATCATTATGTTGACCGCATTCTGATGAGAGGATGCCAATAATATGTGGTTTTATAGAGCAATTTTAATTGTCTGTTTTTTGTTGTGACCATAGCTTGGGTATCGTGTGAGAGGGCAGAGTACGTCATCTGAAAGAAGACAAACTATCCATAGGAAGCAGGATGGTAAAAGTGGGAGTACAGCACAATTAAGCAGATCTGATCAAAGCCATGAGCAGCTCTACTTTGAGGTAATGTATTTTCATAGCTTTGGTCCTCCTGATGTCCATAGGGTCTAAAAGAATTTTCAATTGACGTTAACCTGTCGACAGTTTTAACCCTGCAGAGCTGCCGTCATTTAGACAGGTCCATTTAGACAGGTCTTTTGTCATGAGTTAATTGCAGCATGACTGTTCCTGCAAGTATAACAGAGGTCACACTACATCTTGCCTTTTCTTCCTCTGATTTCATGTAGATTGTCTTATAGGAAGAATAGATTAAAACATGGCATTATTATCCCATACAAAAATGTATTCTGAGCTTGTTTTTGTTTTAAATAAAACTGTTGATTTGCATTTTATTTGTATTAAACTAAGGATGAAGATGAGTTTCCAGAATTAAACAGCAGCTCTGTGGCTTCAAGAAATGAAACACAACCAAAGATACCAGCTAAAGTGGTAGGTGGAAGTTCATTAGTTAAAGGGAACATGACAGCTGATTCCACGGGCAGCACGAATCAGTCTGGCTGTGATTTCAGTCCGGTATGATTTACCTTGGGGCACTTCTCCTGCCCTGCTCTTCTTTTGTGACTGGTTTCTCCTTACATGTGTGTGTCTGTGACCAGCCTCTTGAACTAGTCTCCTGCCCGCTTTATATGGTACATTTTCACTGCAACGTTCCAGAGTAAAACCTACCTTGCTGAATTATGCTGCCAGCGTCTTAGTCCGCTGTCAGGTTCACTTTTTAATTTCTAATACACTGGGAAGTCATTATTTCCTGTGTAGAGAATTTACATAAATTGATAGATCTCAGTAATTTACATTTATTTTTTTTTATATGAATCTCAGTATGTAGAAATTTATAATGTTTAAAGCGTAACTAAATTTCCATTTTTTCTAATTAACTTTCTGTGCTGGACCAAATTAAGAATCTTTGCAAATTACTGTATTAGGAGATTTATTTTCATTTCCGCGTAAAAATAAAAAATTATGCGTCCAAACCCCTGTTTATTCCCTAGCCTATTATGCCTGACTTTAAATGAATTAATATCAGAATGTACTCATTTGCAGTACCGATGCTGGCAGTGAAAAGGTCAGCACCTGTCTCCTGTGAGTGTTATGCTTGTCACAGCAGTCTCCTTGAGTGATTATTCCCAGAGTTAGGGCTCATTCAGATGTCCAATCTCTGATAGAAATGCACAGACTTGGCTGCAGCGCTCCTTAAAGCCTCATAGAAATACATGAGCTGTCCTGCTCCGGTCGGGTGATTCGCAGCGAGTCAATGCATTGCAGTCCAAGATTGGATCGATTGCATGGACATCTGAATGAGCCCCTAGTGAGACAATGGTGCTGAGCTGACTGACTCACTACCATCACCTGTGCTCCAAATGATTTAAATGTAGCAAAAGGCAAGGAAATAGGGGAAGCCACTTACATGCAACTTTTTTTTTACAAGAATGAGGACAAATCCCCTAATTTAAAGTGATTTGCAAAGTTTCATTACTTTACAAGCTGGACAAAATTATTAAAATATTACTCTTTAAACCATTGACAGTGCCTCCCCCCATCATTTGTTGTCTTTCTCATTTTTTTTTTTCCAGTTGGATGGTTTACCAGAAAATTCCCCCATTAACATTGTTCAGACTCCAATCCCCATTACAACGTCTGTACCAAAACGTGCAAAAAGTCAAAAAAAGAAAGCTCTTGCTGCTGCTTTGGCCACCGCCCAGGAATATTCTGAAATAAGCATGGAACAGAAAAAGCTCCAGGTTTGTGAATCATTCCTCTCGGGAAAATACATTTATTTTAGGCCACATTCACACATTCAGTATTTTACATTAGTATTTATAAGTCAAAATCAGGAGAGAAACAATCAGAGGAAAAGTATAATAGAAACATGTCACCACTTCTGTATTCATCACCCACTCCTGGGTTTGGCTTACAAATACTGATGTAAAATACTGGACATGTGAATGTGGCCTTAAGGTAAGTGCTCTATTTGCTTGATCTTATTACAATGTATTGTTGTACAGATCAGCTACACAACACTTACAATAGATTTCTGTATCTTGCCATATAGAAAACACCTTTATCTCCTCACCCATTCTATATGGGATTCTCTCCCAGGAGCAGTGGTTGTCACTGAGAATATGGTCCTGTATGTAGGCACAGTACGGCCACTCCTGGAGCGTGTTGGCTCTGTAATACAGACCTATATGAACTG
The DNA here is from genome assembly GCF_046119375.1 of Phyllobates terribilis. Classification (NCBI taxonomy): domain Eukaryota; kingdom Metazoa; phylum Chordata; class Amphibia; order Anura; family Dendrobatidae; genus Phyllobates; species Phyllobates terribilis. The sequence continues at coordinate 411,576,705 of NW_027362771.1, read as the reverse complement.
CAATACCAGCTTTGTTATGCATATAAAACATGCTCGTTTAGAGGGGTTTTCTGAGCTTTATAGAAAATTCCCTTTTTATGCTGTACACTTGTCTACAAGAGATCTCTCATCTGTATGAATTGAATAATCTCATTTTCCAGCAATTTGATCTGCTAATATCACCGTAGTGTTCATATTCATCTTTTCAGCTTGACGGGGGAGCCATATATTCAAGCACCCTGTGCACTTTTCCCTTCTTTTCTGCCCTCTAGCCTGTATCATGTTGCTCCCCCAGGGCACTCTAGATGCTTCCTTCTATCGTGCTCTTGTTCCTTTATGCAACAGGTGCAATCAGAATAGATGCAAATAAGTGTGCACAGCAGGCAGATTAGCCAGCCGGTCCAAGGTGGACATGTGATTGTGGATGTGATCAGGGGTGTCTCATCTGCCTCACTCCATGTTACATGATCAAAGAATGAAATCTCACAAATTCCCAGCAGCAGTGAATTATTGTTTGATTTGTGACCTACAAGTAATTAGTAAGATAACCTGGTGATTATAAGCTTCTCATAATATTTTTAGTGGTGGAGAGCTTTTTCATGTGAGTAATTCTGGTAGCATCATATTCCATGGCCTTCGTCTGCTTTACAGGAAGCATTATCTAAAGCATCTGGTAAGAAAAGCAAGACACCAGTTCAGCTAGATTTAGGAGACATGCTGGCAGAATTGGAGAGGCAACAGCAAGCAATGAAAGCTCGCCAGATTACCAACACCAGACCATTATCATACACAGGTACGTCATCTGCCTTATTGTAGATCTCTTTGGCTGTGATCTTCATAAGATCTGTAAATTACACTGCTCAAAAAAATAAAGGGAACACTCAAATAGCACATCCTAGATCTGAATGAATGAAATATTCTCATTGAATACTTTGTGCTGTACAAAGTTGAATGTGCTGACAACAAAATCACACAAAAATCATCAATGGAAATAAAATTTATTAACCAATGGAGGCCTGGATTTGGAGTCACCCCCAAAATTAAAGTGGAAAAACACACTACAGGCTGATCCAACTTTGATGTAATGTCCTTAAAACAAGTCAAAATGAGGCTCAGTATTGTGTGTGGCCTCCACATGCCTGTATGACCTCCCTACAACGCATGGGCATGCTCCTGATGAGGTTGCGGGTGGTCTCCTGTGGGATCTCCTCCCAGACCTGGACTAAAGCATCCGCCAACTCCTGGACAGTCTGTGGTGCAATGTGACTTTGGTGGATGGAGCGAGACATGATGTCCCAGATGTGCTCAATCGGATTCAGGTCTGGGGAACGGGCGGGTCAGTCCATAGCTTCAATGTCTTCATCTTGCAGGAACTGCTGACACACTCCAGCCACATGAGGTCTGGCATTGTCCTGCATTAGGAGGAACCCAGGGCCAACCGCACCCGCATATAGTCTCACAAAGGGTCTGAGGATCTCATCTCGGTACCTAATGGCAGTCAGGCTACCTCTGGTTAGCACATGGAGGGCTGTGCGGCCCTCCAAAGAAATGCCACCCCACACCATTACTGACCCACTGCCAAACCGGTCATGCTGAAGGATGTTGCATGCAGCAGATCGCTCTCCACAGCGTCTACAGTCTCTGTCACGTCTGTCACATGTGCTCAGTGTGAACCTGCTTTCATCTGTGAAGAGCACTGGGCGCCAGTGGCGACTTTGCCAATCCTGGTCTTCTGTGGCAAATCCCAAGCGTCCTGCACAGTGAGCACAACCCCCATCTGTGGACATCTAACCGTTTGTGCAGACACATGCACATTTGTGGCCAGCTGGAGGTCATTTTGCAGGGCTCTGGCAGTGCTCCTCCTGTTACTCCTTGCACAAAGGCGGAGGTAGCGGTCCTGCTGCTGGGTTGTTGCCCTCCTACGGCCCATGTCTCCTGGTGTACTGGCCTGTCTCCTGGTAGCTCCTCCAGCCTCTGGACACTACGCTGACAAACACAGCAAACCTTCTTGCCACAGCTCGCATTGATGTGCCGTCCTGGATGAACTGCACTACTTGAGCAAATTCTGTGGCTTGTAGCGTCCGTCTCATGCTACCATGAGTGTGAAAGCACAACCAACATTCAAAAGTGACTAAAACATCAGCCAGAAAGCATTGGTACTGAGATGTGGTCTGTGGTCCCGACCTGCAGAACCACTCCTTTATTGAGGGTGTCTTGATAATTGCCAATAATTTCCATCTATTGTCTATTCCATTTGCACAACAGCATGTGAAATTGATTGTCAATCAGTGTTGCTTCCTAAGTGGACAGTTTGATTTCACAGAAGTTTGATTTACTTGGAGTTATATTCTGTTGTTTAAGTGTTCCCTTTATTTTTTTGAGCAGTGTATATACTACTTCCCATTAAACATTCACTTTTGACAACATTTGTATATTAGTAAAGCGGTTTTATAATGTTACAGATACAGATCTGCTGTGCTTCTTAGATATTGTCTGATAATGGTGAACATCACTGATTTATTTTTATAACTTGTGAAAATGTTTCAAATCTTTTCAATACAAACAAATGTTTACTTTAGTTGGCAGCACTGTGCCATTTCACACCAAAGAGCACACAAACCGAAATCTCTTCACAAATAGCCAGGCAATAATGGCTTCCCCTAACCCACTGGATTCTACAGCCCCCCGGATGAAAAGGGGAAAGGAAAAAGAAATACCAAAATTAAAACGCCCAACTCCTCTTAAGAAGGTGAGTCATTATGAATGTGTCATGAAATGTGAAAATGGTAATAGAAAAGTTACTTTAGTACAACTTGTGATCTGGAAAGCCTCTTGCAGTGTCCTCTTTAGCACACCCAGAACATGTGTCAGTGCTGCATAGCCGAACTTGCAGTGTTTTGTGCTTCTATGTCTAGAACATGGAATAGGGCTCATTCAGACTTCAGTGCTTTTTTTTTTTTTTTTTTTCTCCTCTCCCCTCAACGGACACACAGATTTGCGTTGGCGTTTTTGATCCAGATTAATATCTGACAAGTCTCCATGCTTTCATTCGGACCACTCAGTCCGAGGAAAAAATTCGGACACGTGAATAACACCATAGTCTGTCATAGGTATGAGTGCTAGCCGTGAAAAAACTTGTATCAGAATAATTGACATAATTGACAACCCTTAGGGTTATGTTGACTGTCTGGTCCCACAGAAATGGGGTATTGCTACAAAACGGAAAGCATTCAAGCAGGGCTGTGGAGTCGGTAAGCCAAACCTCCGACTCCTCAATTTCCACGACTCCGACTCCCTCATACACGGCTCATGTTTAAGTGATGAATTTACTGTAGCACAGATTCATCTCCGCTAAAAGTCTAGACCCTTAGATCAGGAATAGGACAGACATTTATAGGGCACATCATAACTTTCCCAAATTCTTATGAAAAAATACTCCCCACAAACTGCATTGAACTACTGTACCCAATTTATTATATGTTTTAGGAGTCGGAGTCAGTCCATTTTATACCGACTCCATCAAAATGGGCACAGACTCCACTGCCTTGCATTCAAGAAGTTATGAAGTGGAGTTAGTCTCTTTTTAATTACACACAAAACCCTAATCTATGAAACACGTGTAAAACCTATATCTCATGTGCTTATGCCTATTAACCAGTTCAGGATCTTTTTTTTTTTGCCTCTATTTCTTACCAGGCACATTTTACAGTGGTATCTTTCATGCACTTTTAACGACTCAAAAAAGAAAAAATATCCCCTTCGGAGATTCAAATAATTTTAACTTTTTTTTTTTTTTTTTCATATTTCACGAGGCTTAATTTTTGTGTCACTTATATATGATGGAACATGTAAAAAAGTGTTTTAGACACTTTAACATATTAATAAAATTTATTTATTGCGGATATCCTTTTGTGATTGGAGTTGGTACGTTAACCCCAGTTACAGGAAGATTCAGCTGCCTGGCTGCATAGCAGAGCTGACTGGGTTTCTTAGAATCAAGCAGCTCCTAATCGTTACTTGCAATTGCTGAGTGTATCAATGAGTCTGGAGAAGGAAGTGCTTCCTGTACTGTATACACAGCGCTTGTTCAATGTGGTGTATTCCGCGATTCAGAAGGCAGAGATGGTAATAAACCATGTCTGCTTTCTCTATAGGAAGCCTGGCTATGTCTGACTGCCGACTGCATGCCCCTTCCTGCCAATGCGGCTGCACAAGTTTGTCCAAGCTTCTTACTCTGCACTGATATTTTAGAACGTCAGCTCAGGGTAAAGTGTGGACTGCCTGAATGTATGCCAGGTGCATTACCTTGTACACATAGCCTATGATATCAGAGCTACATTGTGAACTATATTGTGCAAAAAAACTAGGTAGTCCTACTTGTGAAATTTGAGGTAACTTCAGAGTCGCTACCGAGTGGGTCGCTGTAAGTGCATTGGACTGGATATTCTGAATACTATCTGTTCATAGAAAAGTCGTTATGAGGAGGATCAGAACTATTGCTGTATTATTGAGATGTATGTACTGTATATAGGTATATAATTGCACACGTCAAAATTACTATTATTGTCAAGTTAAGCAAGTTGAATATGGAAAAGGGGCCTATGCAAAAGTTTGGGCACTCTGCATGGTTAGTACCTAGTAACACCCCCTTTGGCAAGTATCACAGCTTGTAAATGCTTTTTGTACCTAGACAAGAGTCTTTCAATTCCTATTTGAGGGATTTTCATCCATTCTTCCTTGGAAAATTCTTCCAGTTCTGTGAGCTTCCTGGGACGTCTTGCATGCACTGCTAATTTGAGGTCTAGCCACAGATTTTCAATGATTTTCCGATCAGGGGACTGTGAGGGCCATTGTAAAACCTTCAGCTTGCTCCTTTTCAGGTAGTCTATTGTGGATTTTGACGTGTGTTTAGGATCATTATTAGTGTTGAGCGAGTATGTTCTGTTCCGAGTATGCTCGGGGGAGCTCCGAGTATTTACAGCTGCTTGGTGATATGGTTGAATCGCTCCCGTGTGCATGATTTGCAACTGTTTGACAGCTTTATTACATGTGAGGAATGTGTAAGAAATAGACATTCCTCACATGTATTAAAGTTGTCAAACAGTCGCAAATCATGCACACTGAGCGATTCAAACATATCACCGAGCAGCTGTAAATACTCGGAGCTCGGCCCGAGCATACACGGACAGAACATACTCTCTCAACACTAATCATTATCCATTTGTTAGAAGCCAACCTCATTTCAACTTCAGCTTTTTTACTGATGGTGTTATATTTGCATCAAGAATTTGTTGAAATTTCATGGAATCCGTTTTTCCTTCTTTTGTGAAATTTTCTCCGTGCCATTGGCTGCAGCACAACACCAAAGCATGATTCATCCACCCCCATGCTTAATGTTTGGCGAGATGTTCTTTTCCTGAAATTCTGTACGTTTTTTTCTCCACAATTACTTTTGATCATAGTGGCCAAAGAGTTCTATTTTAAGTTCATCCGTCCACAGGACTTGTTTCCAAAATGTATCAGGCTTGTTTAGATGTTTTTATGCATACTTCTGATACTGAATTTTATGGTGAGGAAGCAGGAGAGGTTTTCTTCTGATGACCCTTCATGAAGGCCATATTTGTGCAGCTGTCACTGAGCAGTAGAACAATGTACCCCAACTCCAGAGTCTGCTAAATCTTTCTGAAGGTCTTTTGCAGTCAAGTGGGGGTTCTGATTTGCCTCTCTAGCAATCCTACGAGCAGCTCTCACTGAAATTTTGCTTGGTCTTCCAGACCTTATCTTGACCCCCACTATCGCTGTTTAACTACCATTTCTTATTTATATTTCGAACTGAGGAAAGGGCAACTTGAAAACGCTTTGCTATCTTCTTATAGCCTTCTCCTGCTTTGTAAGATCCACCATTTTTATTTTCAGAGTGCTAGGCAGCTGCTTAGAAGAACCCATGGCTGCTGTTTTTTGGCACAAGGTTAGAGGAGGTTGGGTTTTTATAAAGCTGGGAAATTTGCATCACCTGGCCTTTCGTAACGATGATAGTGAACAAACCATAAACCTAAAAGGCTAATTAAGGTCTGAAACCTTGGTCAAAATTATCTGAACACACATACCTCCACACATACCTCCACACATACCTCCACACATACCTCCACACATACCTCCACACATACCTCCACACATACCTCCACACATACCTCCACACATACCTCCACACATACCTCCACACATACCTCCACACATACCTCCACACAAACCTCCACACAATACATATAATACATGTCACAATCACCTGATCACAACATGGAATACGCGGTCTGCAGTCACTCTCATTCTGCAGGTCAGTTTATATTACTGCGGGTGGATTTTTGCACAGTTTGGCTCCTAGCCTATGACATCAGAGCTACATTATCTTTATAGGATAGGGCGATTTTTCTTGCTTTTTCAGGTTTTGTTTCCTCTGGCTTATTTGATATATTAGTATACATTATCACTGGAGATATATTTTGCATATTAATATTTTATACATATGTTTTATGCATTGGTGCTTTTCCAGTTGCATATTTAGTGTGTGCTCACAGACACATTCCTAGCAGCTGTGCTACAGGGTCGTAGCTTTGGTGTATATTCAATTAGTATTTTCTTGAATTTTGTTTGTGTTGGTTTTCTAAGTGATCAATTATGTGATGTCTTTTCTAGATAATCTTGAAAGAAAGAGAAGAAAAGAAAGGACGTTTGACAGTGGATCAGAATGTACTTAGTTCAGATGAACAGAAGGACATGTCTTTAAGTTTCACTGAGGATCAGTCTGAGGAGCTGGCATCTCAAGATGGTAACTCAAAATAGCATATAAGCCACTTTCTTAGTAGATGGCATGCCTAGTTTCAAAAAGGTTTTATATTTGAATCTGCTCCTCTTAAAAATGTTACTTTTTCCTCCTGATTAGAAGCTGGTCTGAGTGCACCAAGCGATACTTCATTGTCTCCAGCAAGTCAGAACTCTCCCTACTGCATGACGCCCGTATCTCAGGGATCACCAGCAAGTTCTGGCATCGGAAGCCCCATGGCCTCTTCTGCAATCACCAAAATTCACAGCAAAAGGTTCAGAGAGTAAGTGGAGAGCAATCCATTAATTTTGATTCATTAATTATATCTTTACAAAGGGCATTCTAAAGATATTGGCAAATGGAAATCTTCCAGCAGCTGCAAATCTAGTCTCTGGTGATTGTCGAAAAACTTGAATAGCTGTTCTCATCTAGATAATGTCATCCACATCTGTCCATGGTTGTGCCTTGAATTGCAGCTCTTCTCCATGGAAGCGAATGGGCCTCAGGGTGCAGCATTGCAACTATCTGTGGACATGTGTGTTACTCTGAAAGAAAGCAGACATGCTTTTCTAATCTGATGTACAGTTCAGTTTTTATGCCCGTCTTATTGTATGTATTTTAAAGGGAATCTGTCAGCAGAATTTCAGCCCCCAATCTGTTTATATGTGTATGTAGCTCTTTCAAGCACAAGTTCAGCAATACCTCTTACATGGCCAGTCCCTTTCTCCATTACTGAGAAATCAGCGTTTCATTTGCTATGTAAATGAGGGTGTAGATCTGAAGCATAGAAGCTTGTCAGTCAAATTGGAGGAGGTGGTACTGGATGTGGAATAGAGTTGGAGTGACAGAGGCGTTAGATCTTCAGCCATATTTGCATATCAATTCAAATGCTGATTTCTCAGTGATGGAGGAATGGACTGACAATGTAAGGGTATTACTCAAATTGTCTTTGAAAGAGCTACATGCGCATATAAATAGTTTGGGTGTGAAATCCTGTTGATAGATTCCCTTTAAGCATTACTTTATGCTTGTTATACAAGTCCCAGCGCTAATGACCTTGATTTCAAATCTTTTCCACCAAAGATGCAAAAGAATCACAACACTCATTTGCTAAGTTGGAGTCAGGAAGAGGGGGGCAGGAGAAGAGTTCAACAGTTTTAGCTCTATTGTTGGGGCTTTTCTCAAGGCTTGAGAAAAGTTCCAACATTTAGGCTGAAAGTTTGTCTAAACATGGATGTTTTTAAATAATTTTTCATGTCATGTGAATGAATACAGTGAGTTTGTAATTTGCATTTAAATGTGAATTTTTTTTTAAACAAGATTTAGTTAAGCCTACAGTTTTTTTTATCATTGGATTTATGATTTCTTGTCTTACAGATACTGCAATCAAGTATTGAGTAAAGAAATAGATGAATGTGTGACCGTATTACTGCAAGAACTGGTCAGCTTCCAAGAACGTGTATACCAGAAAGACCCTGTCAAAGCAAAGTCAAAGAGGAGACTTGTGATGGGATTGCGAGAAGTCACCAAGCACATGAAGTTGAATAAAATAAAGTGTGTGATTATCTCTCCCAACTGTGAGAAAATCCAGTCTAAAGGTATGATGTGTTTTTACAGGGATCGTAATGCCTAAAGTGTGAACTGCAGAATATGGCATTACATTCAAAGAAATAGTTTTTAATAAGCCACCAATGTTTTGATTCTTGGGTGCTGCTTATGGAACCCCCGACTTACAGCAGTGAAGGGGCCTTGATGCTTTAGTAAAAACCGGCCCCCTCATACTTTCATACTCACAGCAACGTATATACAATTGACTGCATGTACCAAATATCAGTGATGGGCGGGCACTGGGTGCTATACATGTTTACAAAGGAAGTAATTAGGGAACATGTTCAAATAAGAGAACACACATAACACGTATACACTAGCGTTTGTGTGGTGGCTGCATTGGTTGTTGCTGGACTAGAGCCCGGTGAACCGTCTCCTGCCTGTTGACACCCATAGTGCCTCGCTGATTAGTAGGCTCGGTGCAATGTCATCTTTGCAGTGTGATATACACATGATGTTTTGCCAACCAATCAGAAGAAGCAGTATGAATGCTGGCAGGTAGGAGGAAGTTCAGAGGGCTTTGGTCTGACAGCCATGGACTACCAAAGTGGCCACAAGACCACGGTCTTTTAATCTTTTTGCTCATCTCTTGTATGCACACTGTCTGACGGAGAGAAATATTAGTCATTACCTTACTATGTGTATTGAAAAGATAGGTCTACATCACAAGATAAACTCTTAATCAGCAGCTTGAAAGCATGTCCACGATTTGCATACTTGCCCTCATGTACCAACTAGACTCCTGCGTGTCTCAATTCTCTTCTATTGAGAGAATCCAGGTAAGACTAGTTGGCATGTGAATGCAAGTACGTAAATTGAATGCAGTTCAGCAGTCTGCAATCACAGTGATGGCAGACTTTTTTTTTTTTGAGGCTACGCAACCCCTTTGTATTGCATGATATGTTAGCTTATAGAAAGAAAAACAATGTAATGTGATATCTCTAAAAAACTATAGAGCTGCACAGAAATCAATAATCACGTGTCCCAGAATATGGTAATAGGCTAGTTAAGAAGTGTTTCCTCTGGAGACCTCGTGTGTATTACTACCACATAGCTTCTTCAGGGGTGGGCTACAGTATCAGAGCCGTCCTTTCATTACATTTAATGGGAGTTGGTTTTGAGTGACCAAATGTCAAGTATCTTTTACTTTGTTGCTCTTCGTGATGAGCATTATTGCTGACTGTGTAGTGGACTGAGGGTCTCTTGTGCTTTTACTTAGGTGGATTGGATGAGGCACTCTATAACGTAATAGCCATGGCAAGAGAGCAAGAAATTCCATTTGTTTTTGCCCTGGGACGAAAAGCTCTAGGGCGATGTGTTAACAAGTTGGTGCCTGTCAGTGTTGTAGGTATCTTCAGCTACTCTGGGGCTGAGGTGAGTTAAAAAAATATATATATATTGTATATGTTATTTAATTATTTTTCAGTCAAAAGTCCCCAATTAATATATTGGTATATCGATGAGGGGGAATTTACAAGCTGTACAATTGCTACATATATTCAGTGTGGATTCTGCAGCAATGTATACTACCATACATGTGGATGGGGTTTTAACCCCTTCATGACATGTTCGGACATGGGTGTACTGTCCTGTGTCTGCTCCATTCACAGCAGGTATATAACAGTCAACAAATGACAGCGAACTGAGCTAGCTCCAATCGCTGTTTAACCCCTGAGATGCCTTGTTCAATCTTTGACAAAGGCATTTAAGTGGTTAGATCATGGGGTTAGGGTGATCCGTTAAGTCACCAGTCAGCCTTCCCCCAAGCATTCACAGGGTCCTAATGGGTTATCATGGCAGCCAAGACCTCTGAAGCCCAGCCACAGGCTTAAGTAGGGAGATCATTAATTTCACTATATACTGCAAGCAATCAAATGATAGCATTTTAATTTCCTAAAAAGAATGTACTTTTTTTATTACTACCATTTCTTTACGAACATAATCTTTTGACCTTTTTTCTTCCAACCCAGAGTTTATTTAACAACCTGGTCTCTCTGACGGAAGAAGCTAGAAAAGCCTACAAAGATATGGTGTCCTCGATGGAGCAGGAGCAAGCTGAAGAAGCTTTAAAAAATGTTAAAAAGGTCCCACACCACATGGGTCATTCGCGTAACCCCTCTGCAGCCAGTGCTATTTCATTCTGCAGCGTCATCTCTGAACCTATCTCCGAAGTTAATGAGAAGGATTATGGTAAGATTTTGGGCATGTAACGAGAGTCCCTTCAGGGATATATTTCTATTTAGCGGCTCTTACCCTGCCATACTTCCATTGGGCCAGTCCTTGTATACATAGTTAAGTGGCTTGCAGATAATGTCAGTGGTATTAGCACCTGGCAAATATTAACATAAGCATTTTATTTTTGCAGAAACCAATTGGAGAAGTATGGTAGAAACGTCTGATGGACTTGAAGCATCTGAAAATGAAGATTCTTCTGTACGAACAACAGCTTCACATCACACGATTAATGCTCAGTCTGATAAAAATGCACACAAACCACTTTTGGGTCCTGGTAGCACTACCTCAGTTTCTAAACTTAGCAAGATGGCTCCTGTTGACAAAGAAGAAGCCAAACCAGATGACAATCTGGAATGGGCTTCTCAGCAGAGCACAGAAACTGGATCATGGGATGGTAGTGGCAGAGATGTCCTCAATTCCTCCATGACAAGCACAACAAGTACTCTGGTGCCCGAAATGCTGGATGAAGATGATGATGAGGAGGAAGATGATGATGAGTATCCCCAGGAACCTATTTCAGTCAGCAGAATAGAGTCTTGGGTATCAGAAACCCAGCGAACTATGGAAACTCTGCAGCTTGTGAACAGTCCAGAAGAAGATAACATTGAACAAAGTGAAGAGGACACCGTGGAGAATATCTAGAAGCTGGTCAGAAATGGAGCACATACACAAAGTGGTGCAAAGTCTTTATTACAAGCGAGCTCTAACTCCTCTTATGTAAATGAAACAAACTCAGGAATCGGTCCACTCACAGAACTTTGCTTTTGGGAGAGTTTCATCCATTCCCATACGTGGTTCATCTCAATGTTTTGCACTGCATAAATGTTAACCTATACCGGATTCCTTACAAATTATGTTTTCTTGTTTTAATGTCCAGCTGAATTGCTGCTTTTCCTCCACTTCAGCATTAGGGGGCATTTTCTGGATTTTCCAGCTCTTTTGCCTTCCTTCAAAAAAAGTAAAACTATCATCTTTCCGTATGGTAAGATACCTGTAGATAATTGTTGGTATCTGACATGCTGGATATCACATTGATCACATCTGGGTTAATGAAATCCATTTTTACAAATGACACTATTGTTTTGGGTTTGTGTCTTACAGTAGCCATGTTTACATTATATTGTCGCTTTGTTCTGCAGAAAGACATTTCCATTGACCACACCTAAGCTTTCATATTTATAACCAGATTTCAAATGGATCCTTAGAAGCGGTAGGTTGTCTTATTCCTATAGCTTTCCATCAGGACAATGTTATCTTCTAAGTTTAGTGTTGAATCATTGATCCGGGCGGGGGTATACTTAAATCTGTGCAGAAAGTCATTATGAACCCAATAGTCTTGGAAAGAAACATTTCAAAAAGTATTTTCCTTTTATGTGTACACTTGACTATTAATTTATTGGACATATCTATTAATATAGCATTTCACACACTTTGAAAATTATTATTTTTTTGCATTTAGTTATAAGGCGTTTTGTCATAGTTTAACTTTTCTGCCCTTTTTTAGTTTTGGAAATTTCCATTTTAAGTATAGCGATATCATTCTGATCCTAGTTCTTAGCTTTTCTTTCAACTTTAATGAAATTGTTATTACTCAATGTAAAGGAGCTTTAGCACATAGTAAGGTTTTTTTTGGGGGGATGTGCAATGGCAACTAACTTATTGATCCGCCGAAAAATATACAGATAAAAATAAACTGATGAAATGTGATACTGCACGATTGGGTAAAAAATGGATCATTTGCAACCATGTCACATGGTGAAGCGCTAAAGTGGCTCTGCACATTTTACTAAATAGGGCTTAAGTAGCAAAGTTATAGAAGTGTTAAGCTGTTGAGGGGCTGAACGAGGGAAGGAAAGGGTGTCCATAGAGTCGTATGGAGAAAGTGTAGAACTCCGTGGCATTGTGTGTGGGGTGGGGTTTTTTTGTTTGTTTTTTTTGCATTATAGCTGAATGGATCTTTCTGCCCAAAATGACGAAGCATTTGGAGGTCATGTAGTGGCTGGGTAGGATCAGATCCACTGGTACAGTGCGGGCCCCATGTATCTGGAGATGAATTTGCATCAGACAGTATCAGTGGGGCATCTATCAGCTATGGCTGCCTTTACTGCAGGCAAGTCTAATGCATTACCAATGCTAGGTGGTGTGAGGTCTGAGCTAAAGCAAGGCTTTTTGCAACACTGCTAAGTCTGCAGTACAAAGGAATACATCAAGTTATCTCTTGTGGACAGCAGCTCTTTGAAAAACTATCTTTTGCCCCTCGGTCAAGGTTTCAGGAACTGAGTATTGCAAATTAAGGATTTAGGCACTTAGTTTTGTTATTAACCTTATTTACTAAAACATGTAGAGTGTCTCAAAGTGGTTTTCTCAAGATCATAAGTGGTTGTAATTGCAAAATGTTTGTAAAACAAGCAATTTTTCAATGTACCTCTCAATCCATTCTAAAAAAAAAAAAAAATTTTTCATTTATAAAGTGGTTGTCTGTAACTTTGGTTTTTTTTTTTTACTATAAGGCTAAGCACTGCGCCTGTTTTGCGCAGCGATGATCTGTTCCATTTAAGAGCGGTCACGGACTGCTCCTTCGGGCGATTATCCTGCTTCTGGTGACATCACGTCGACCGAGCAGCTTCTTTTTCACTCTATTTTGATGGGGAATTGCTGCCGATGTTAGGCCAATTGACAGCCATCTCCCCGCTGCCTTAGTTTGAGCCAGTTTTTAATCAACATGACGTTGACAGTGACAACCTGTTGACAGAGCAGACCGGAAGTGAAAGAGCTGCTTTGTTGATGTGAGGTCAGCTGAAGATGGAAAATTGCCAGCTGAGCCAGAATAGATCACCGCAGGACAGTCAAATGGTATCTACCTGACCAGTAAGTTCTTGGCCTCAAGCATAAAAAAACAGATAACCCCTTTAAGACTTGCTGCGAAGGTTACTGGCCACTTCTGTAATTTATCAGCGGTGGCCAATCTCCTAGGCTAGGTGCGCAAAGTGCTTGCATGCTCTATGCTATAGAACTTGCAAGCACTTTTCTGCAGCTGGCTGGATTGCAGCACTCCATTGATGCTGCCAAAGCTAAGCTGCCTCTGCTTGCAACATCTGAGAACCAACCTTATGGACAACTGGTGCAACCATGCCCCTGGTCCGAACTGTCAAATCAAGAAAGAGCACATGGCCACGTAGGAGGCAGCAGAGCGGTGCTCCTGAAGCACAATTGTGACAACCCATCAAAGGGAACCAGTCACCAAATTCATGCTGTGGGCAGCATGAATCAGCGCCTGGCTGTACGATTGCAGCCAGGTATATATTTCTCTGAAACGCTCCAGCATATTGGAGAATTGTATACCTGTCTGCAATGGTGCAGCAAAGCTCTGATTTAATACTGCTTGATTTTTGGGCAGCACGAATGAGATTTAAGATCTGTAGCATGGGATTACATTGTTAAAAAAAAAAAAAAAAAAAAAACACAGGTTCCTGGAACGGAGGACATGTCTGTAGTCCTTCGCTGTCGGACCAGATCACTGCCGGCAACCCCAACGCCTCTTCTGATTAGAAGCACTGGCGTGACGTTATCATTGTTAGCAGGGCTCTGGTCTGGTGGCCACGAATTACCAATATTTCTGCTGGATCAAGGTTTATTTTAATTTTTCTATTTTTCTTATACAATATATGTTAACATTAGGGGTAACTGTTCCTTAAACATTGCTTAGTGATTAAACATGTCCATTAAAGGGACAATATTTAATACATGTGTATATAGGATGTGGGTATATGGTTCTACTAATAAATTGAGTCTTTTGGTAGTTCTTGTAATTTCATGCATTCATAACCAATTTGTATTTAAGTATTTTAGAATTGATGAAAGTTTCTAGATTGTTAGCATTCTCCAGTTGCCTACGTGGAATTGGTGACATTGTACAGTTCTATTAAACTAAAAGTATTTGCGTGTCTAGAAAAAGTCTTGAGCGTATAAAGGGTAAGGAGTGAGGTCGTCTTAATCATTTGTGGTACATGACAGACCTTAGCCTTTACATTTCAAGCGTTGCCTCGCCTGTGGAAATGACAGGGTTTGGGACAGAACATTAAGCTTTCTGTAAGTGTGCCAGCGTGCTCACCAAATTCTTGATCCAGGTAGGCAGTAATTCTTAGCTAGGGAATGTTTTCACAGTTGGCTTTCAACCAAATGTCCCATGTATCTTGAAAAAGGAAAGAATCTGTGACTACTTACAATGCAAGTTAGAAGAACCACCATGGAGAGGGTTAATTAATTTCTCTCCAGCATAGTTTTTAAAAACACCTGCCATGGGACAGGTGATAAACTCTTTAAGAAAGTGTCAGGGGGTTGTGCGAGATTATAAAATCATGACTAATTTATTCCAAAAACAGCTCTATGGCCCAATATATCATTTGCGTGTTTCTTTTGTTGTACTTTTGTCTATTGGTATTCGTTGCTGTTTTTTTTAACCGAATTCTACAAAATTGCGCAAAATTTCTGAATCAAGTGCGCCATGTGAAAAAAAGGAAAAAACTTTGTCTTCGACCTGTTTTGCAACATCTTAGAGTAAAAAAAATTGCATGTTTCGCAGAATGGTAATAACATTTGTGCCAAAATAGCTGGCACTCCGGGGGGGCTGGAGTACATTTGAGACAAATTTTGTGACTTTTTAAAATGTTGCAATTTATGAATCAGCCGAAAACATCTGGAAACCTCATCCGCCCCCGATGGTGAATTAAGCAAAACAATCGAATATAAAATAAACTTTAAAAACAATTGACTGAAAAACACCCAAAAAACATGGTGCGAATGCTTTAATGAATTGGGCCTGATACCTTGCACAGGTTGTGTGTACTTCAGCTCAGTCGGAGTCGCTCAAACAGATGTGGCTCTGTTATCTGGAGTACTGAACACTGCCTGCTGTTCGGGAAACCTGACCTGGGCAGAGCAGCTTGTTGGTAGCCTGTTCTCCAGCCGCACTTGGATGACCGTCAGCTCCTGATTTTGTTTTTCCATGTTCATTTCCACTTTGGCAAGTCTTATTTTGTACTGAATAAGAGAAGCTTAAAGGAAATTTTGTCTTTGAAAAGTCAAGTGAGTAAATGCTCATTTACCCCTTTTATTATATCCATTTTTTTTCACTCCATTTGCATGCAAGTCAATGGTTGCCATGCAAATTTCATACAGGTAAACCAAAATTCTAAGGGCAGGCTGCAGCGGAGAACACCGTGATGGTACATGTTAAGGGCTGATTTTCATTTAACTTTAACGTAGGAAAGTTTCCTACAAATATCCCCTACATTTTTTTCTGTAAATAATTCATTTGTTGAATTATAACTGATCTCTTCTAAATGTTCTATGTATATAGTTAAATTAATTCTATTTGTTTTGCGCGATCTTCTGTTTTTCCGTTAACAGTTGCCATTTGGCACATAATAATGATGAAGTACTTGTAAAAAGTATAAATTAAAGACTGTGAATGAGGATTGATCTACATATAAAGTATTTAATGGAAATGTAACCTTACCCAACTCTAACAGTTTATCAGTTTGATTAAGGGCAAGGCCCATGAAGTAAATCTTACATTGGTCCCTTGCTTATTAAAGTGTTATTGGTCTTTTTTACCAATATTTAACCCTGAATTGTATTTTATGTACAGATATAGTTGCCATTTTATTGTATCTAAATCCAACCTTCTCTCAATTCCCTGTGACTTGTTGGCGCAGGGTTCTTGTTGTGGTGCCGCTAGAGAACTGTTGTGAGGCCTCGCACAGTGAATTGTGACTTTGTCACCTATACATTAACAGGAATGCTTGGAGTTGAACTTGCAAAATTGTCAAAGGAGGAGTTAACGGCTTACACCATCTCACTTCTTTGCCTTACCTCGAGATTTTTTTCTTTAACAAACCACTTACAATGGTCCAAAATAGCAAATAAAGAAATAAAGACCTTACTGATTTCCTGCCGATTCTTCGAGTTCCCAATCCATCTCTGTTTACCACACTCCTTAAATGAAATTATGTCAACAGGGCTGTGGCTTGCAATTACGCCTTTTGTTATTTTAGACCATTACAGTATACGTAGTTAAAAAAAAAAAAAATGTTCACGCTAATGGGGCTGAACAAGCCCTTTGAAGACTCTTCTAAAAGAGTGTGAACAGGTATTGGTTGGAAGTTTGGCTTGAGATGTAAATGTTTTGCATCTCTATTTTTCTATGCTAGTAAAGTAATGCTTTCTTGTATTCTTTATCTTGCTATATTAGTCTGTGTATACGGCTCCTATACAGACCTCTGGGTATTCAGGGTTACCCTGTATGTAGTCTGGATCCTGCAGGCATAGGTTGCACTGCTGAATCTACTCTTGCTAGACTTCTCCTGAAGCTGGTGTGATCACAGCCGGCTACTTGTGTACACGGAGATGCATTTTATTACAGAAATCACAACTTTTACAAACAAGTCAGTGTGAGGTAAAGAGTGGAAAATATAGGTTAGAACATTGAGAGAAGAAAGACTAAAAGAATAACGTCCAGAAATAAAAAACAAACAAAACTGCTGTCCATTTGTGGTGGGGGTGGCACTATAGACCCCCTCTATTCACCTCAATGAAGATGAGCTGCAATAGCAGACACAAGCATGCATAAATGTGTTGGTTTTTGCAAGAATGTAGTAATGTTTGTAATCCTGGACAACCCTGGAAAGAGCTTTTTGCTTTACAGGGAGGGCCCACTGAGTCTGGAACTTGTAGTTCTACAATGAGGCAATGCCCTGGGAAGCAATACCATAAATGAGCTAAAATTCAAGCCTCTCAAGGTACACAATGCAGATCCTAAAAAAAAAAAAAAAAGAAAACTTTTTTTAATGCCACAAAAGCGTATGTGCTGTGAAGTGTTTTGTCTTAGAAAAGCAGCAGATGTACTGTCAGACTCGGTGCAGCCCTCCTGCCTGTTCAGCAACACTTATTATACAAGGCCGTGATCATTCAGACCGTTCTCAGTTTAAGGACTATTTTTCTGTTTTTACATTAAACTAGAACTCGTCTATAACATCGCATCTGTGCCAGTGTTTTGTTTTCTTATCACCATATACATATGCTTAACTATTAAAATACAAGGTCCAATACTTGTGCAACATCATTGACAGCGCCAATGCCCCTTTCTTTGTGAAATATGGTTCATTATAACTGGCTTACTTCACAAAAATTTCTGAAAGTATGTTCTAACGGTTAGTTTTTGTTTTCCACAGTTTCTTGTATTTTTTTTCCTTTTATATATATTTTTAATGTATAATAGGCCAGCAGGTGTTTTTGAGCATTCTGTACTGTTTTTGTTTTTCCCTTCCAGTCTTTAATGCGTGTATCCTTGTATTTAACATCTTTCTCATATTGAAAAAGGAAAAAAAAAATGTATGGGAACACATTTTCCTAATAAAATGAAGAATTTTTGTTTCTGTATGAAGGATAATTATATTTTTATTGTTCATTTTGGAGAAATAACAGCTTTTTGCACTATGTAAATACTAGTTAAATTTCCTCCTTACCTAATAAATGAATGATTTTAGAATGTCTCCTTATTACTGTATGTACTTGTAACGCATGAAAAATGTACTCAATATTTGCTTAGTGTAACAGTCATTAGGCAATAGCTGTCTTATTACATATATAATTTACATATCTGTGAGGGTCCGGGTCCTGAGATCTCCATCGTTCACATAAAATACTGCTCTGAACTGTATTTCTGTCTTGTATGCGGTGCGCATAGTGCGGTGTACGAACTCAGTAGAATGCAGTGCTGTGGAGTCCGTAAGCCAAACCACCGACTCCTCAATTTCCCTGACTTCCGACTCCAACTCCTCACTACTGAGCGTGTACATAAAGTGCAGCACAGATTCATCTCAACTATAAGCCGAGATCCTTAGATCCGGAACAGAACAGATATTTATAGGACATGTCATAACCTTCCCAAATTCTTATGAAGAAATTTACAGCACATCATGCATTGTACTACTGTAACCAATTTATTATACATTTTAGGAGTCAGATTTGGTCCATTTTATCCAACTGACTGCACCAAAATGGACTCCGACTCCACAACCCTGGTAGAAAGTCTATGAATCCGTACACTCCATCTCACAGGGCGATAAATGGACTATTGAGCATGAAGTGTGTTTGTCTGCATGCAAGAGCTGTGCACAGCAGAGTGGTGTTTTGTGTGATCAGCGGGTATTTGCAGTGTTTAATCAAACATAACATGGGAAGGATTATCACAATAGCACGAGGTCTGTGTGAGTCGTGTTGTCAGCCTGTTGCACACCTTGCTTGAGTCACTAAGAGTCTGCAGTGACCCCCCCCCACCGAACATTAGAATGGTGTAACAGCACTAAGATATCTCTGTGCCGCTTTCTCCTTAACGGTCATCTTCACTTGGCATTCTGTGGTGGCTTCATGAAAAAAAGGCAAGTGTGACTATTGTAAGACTAGGTGGCACAGTGTTTTCCTAGCACTGTTGCCCACGTACTGTTCTACTTATCGATAACCGTCAGACATTGCCCAACAATATCCCATGTTCTCTGATGTACTAGCTAAGGATCAGTGACAATCTTGTCATGTCTGATCCATAGGAATGTAATATCCCAAGGAATTGTGTAGTTACTAGGGATGCATAATCACTTAGTCCTGAAGTCCAGAAGGTTATTGGAATGGGAACAAAAGGTGAGACTATATACAGCGTGTGAAATAAGTATTCAACACGTCACCAATTTTCGAAGTAAATATATTTAAAACGCTGCTATTGACATGAAATTCTCACCAGATGTCAGTAACAACCCATCCAATCCACACAGGCAAAGAAATCAAACCACAGATGTCCATAAATTAACGTGTAATAATAAGAAATCACACAGGAAAAAAGTCTTGAACACGCTTACTGAAATTTATTTACTACTTTGTACAAAAGCCTTTGTTGTTGATGACCGCTTCAACATGCCTCCTGTAGGGAGAAACTAGTCACATGCATTGCTCAGGTGTGATTTTTGTCCCATTCTTCCACATAAACACTCTTTAAATCCTGAAGGTTCCATGGGCTCTTGGATGGTATGGCTATGAACTCTGAGCTTTAGTTCCTTAAGTAAATTTTCTATTGGATTCAGGACAGGTGATTGGCCAGAATGGCCCAGCCACTTTATTTTCTTTCTCTGAAGCCAATTGAGAGTATCCTTGGCTGTGTGTTTGGGATCAGTGTCTTGCTGAAATGTCCACCCTTGTATCCTCTTCATCATTCTGGTAGATGGCAGTAGATTTTAGTTGGCATCACAGGGGCTGTTGTAAATAGCTGGCTTTTAGTACAATTTGTCATTCGCATTGTAGACAAACAACATTGTTCACCTAACCAAGAAGAATTAGCAATCAGGGTTAGACAAATACTGGTCTGACCTTTAGAAATACACAAACCTATAGAAGTCAATTTAAACACAATAGTGTACTTCTCTTGGATTAACAAATCCAATCGCCTGGCTTATTAAGATTTTACTTTGTATCGTCACAATGACTTTTGTGTTTTCATTGGATGTAAGCCATAATCATCAACATTAACAGAAATAAACACTTGAAATGGATCACTCTGTTTGTAATGACTCTATATAATGAGTTTCACTTTTTGTATTGAAGAACTGAAATAAATTAACTTTTTGATGATATTCTAATTTTGTGAGAAGCACCTGTATATGGTCCTACTTCCAGGTATTTGTTTTATACCGGATATTGATTATTCTTTACTTTTTTTATCTATACTAATTGGATATATAATAATAGACTTTTAAGCTGATGTATCTCGCCCGTCCTTCAATAGGTAATTCCTGTGTTGTTACTGCTTTCCATTTAATAGAGGGCCATAGGGCACCAGACACCAATCTTGTGGTTGCCTTTCTTCCCCCAAACCTCCTAGAATTTGGAGGCTGCCCAGGATTTTCCCCTGTGCAGTTAGCGTTAGCTTTGCTCTCTCTTCTTGTTTCTTCTTTCTTACTTTACTGTTTACTCTCGGTTTTCTTTTTCCAACTAGGTCTCCTTTTTCCCTCTTCACTCCCTGTTCTTACCATTCCCTTTCCCTTCCCAGCCCTTACAATACACTTTATTGATCCCGAGAGAAATTACAGTATTGTATCACAGCAGCAGAACATAGACATGAATTACAACATAATACCTGCAAAATCCTACTGTTGTCTCATGGATTCCTATTCATGACCCATCAGTACGATATACAATTAGAACGCCAATAATACACCAGTCAATTGGAGAATTTCACACTTAGGTAGTAGTTGTACATTCCCATAGCAGTCGACAGGAACGATTTCCTGTATCTTACCGTCTTATACATTAGTAGGATTTAGACTGTTGCTGAAGGTGCTCCTCTGCCTCATGAACAGCTCATATAATGAGTGTGCGTTATTGCTCATTATTGCCAAGCACCTCTTCTGAATTCTTTTCTCCACTACCTCCTCAAAAGTGGCAAGAGGACGGCCAACAATGGAGTTTGCCTTCTTAATGAGCTTATTTAACTTATTAGCATCAGACACCCGCATACTATTTCCCCAGTAAATGATTGCGAAAAAGATGGCACTTGCCACTACGTACTGGTAGAACATTTCTAACATTTTTCTGCAAACATTGATCGACCTTAGTTTCCGTTGGAAGTACAGTTTATTCATCTCCTTCTTGTAAATCTTCTCCGTATGGCACCTCCAGTCCAGTTTGCTGTCCAAGTGGACCCCCAAATATTTATAACTTAGAAAAATAATGTTCTTAAGAATGTCGTCAGGAAATTATTCTGAATTAAGTGTGTTCCATATATGTGAAAGGTTTAAACAGTCCTAAGAAAAAATCCATTTTGCTAAATCTCTTTTACAAAAGGAGGATGGACGTTGCCTTTCTACAGGAAACCGATTTCTGCTAAAATAAACCTTACATGATTTTTAATTAAAGATTCCCCCCCCCACTTCCCTTAGCCCTTCACCTGACTTAAAATCCAGAGGCCCCTGTATACTTAGTGGTGTGAAAAAGTGTTTGCCTCCTTCCTGATTTTTTATTCTTTTGCATGTTTGTCACACTTAAATTTGATTTGTGATCTGAAATATTTAAATACTAGACAAAGATAACACAAGTAAACACAAAATGCAGTTTTTAAATGAACGTCTTTATTAAAGGAAAAAGAAATCCAAACCTTCAGGGCCCTGTGTGAAAAAGTGATTGCCTCCTAAACCTTATAACTGGGTGGGCCACCCTTAGCAACAACAACAGCAATCAAGCGTTTGCAATAACTGGCACTGAGTATTTTACAATGCTCTGGAGCAACTTTGGCCCACTCATCTTTGCAAAATTGTTGCAATTCAGCCACATTGGAGGGTTTCCGAGTATGAACCGCCTTTTTAAGGTCAAGTCACAGCATATCAATCTCGATGAAGGTCAGATCTTTGACTAGGCCACTCCAAAGTCTTAATTTTGTTTTTCTTAAGCCATTCAGAGGTGGACTTGATGGTGTGTTTTGGATCATTCTGCTGCATAATCCAAATGCAATTCAGCTTGAGGTCACAAACAGATGACCGAACATTCTCATTCAGGATTTTTTGGTAGACCGCAAAATTCATGGTTTAATTTACCACAGCAAGTCTTCCAGATCCTGAAGCAGGAAAACAGCCCCAGACCATCACATTACCACCACCAATGCATGCCATTTTGCCCAGTCTTTCTTATGATGGAGCGACGTCTCAACCAAGAGGTCACTAAAGACCCCACAACAACATCCAAACAACTGCAGGCCTCACTTGCTTTGGTTAAGGTTAGTGTTCATGACCACCATAAGAAAGAGAATGAGCAAAATTGGCATGCATGGCAGAGTTCCAAGACAAAAACCACTCCTGAGCAAAAAGAAAATAAAGGCTCGTCTCAGTTTTGCCAGAAAACATCTTGATGATCTCCAAGACTTTCGGGAGAATACTCTGTAGACTGACGAGACAAAAGTTGAACTTTTTGTAAGGTGTATGTCCCAATTACAGTACATCTGGCGTAGAAGTAACACAGCATTTCAGAAAAGGAACATCATACCAACAGTAAAATGTGGTGGTAGTGTGATGATCTGGGGCTGTTTTGCTGCTTCAGAACCTGGAAGACTTGCTGTGGTAAATGGAACCATGAGTTCTGCTGTCTACCAAAAAACCCTGAAGGAGAATGTTCGGCCATCTGTTCGTGACCTTAAGCTGAAGTGCACCTGGGTTATGCAGCAGGAGAATGATCCAAAACACCAGCAAGTCCATGTCTGAATGGCTTTAAAAAAATAAAATAAAGACTTTGGAGTGGCCTAGTCAAAGCCTTGACCTTAATCCGATTGAGATGCTGTGGCATGACCTTAAAAAGGCAGTTCATGCTCGGAAACCCTCCATTGTGGCTGAATTATAACAATTTTGCAGGGATGAGTGGGCCAAAATCTCTCCACATTATTGTAAAAGACTCATTGCCAGTTATCGCAAACGTTTCATTGCCATTGTTGCTGCTAAGGGTGTCCCAGCCAGTTATTAGGTTCAGGGGGAAATCACTTTTTCACACAGGGGTGGGCTTCATTTTCCACTTAAGGCTGGAATCACACCAGCGTTTAGCATCCGATGTGAGAGCTAATGACATTCGGCTCAAACTCTGCTGTGAGCGTGAGTTGAGTGTCAATGCACTGTGCTCCAAACCTCTCGCATGTGAGAATCGCAGCACAGATGGGGAGGAGACGGAGAAAGTAATTTCTCCATCTCCTCCACTGCCTGTCTCAGCATATATCAGACTGCACTGGGATAACATCCGACTGCAGTCCGATGTTTCACATGCACCCATAGACTTGTATGGGTGTGTGTGAGCCAAGTCTCACTGCCAATTACAGCATGCTACGATTGTTTTCTCATTCCAAATCAGCATGAGAAAATAATCGCTGATGTGCACTGCCCCATAGTATAGCACTGGGTCAAGTGCTTTCCGATAAAACATTGGCTAGCACTCGACCATGTTATACGTTCGTGTGAGGAAATCCTAATAGTCCAAATCAATCAGTAGAGTTACAAAAAGTCACAGTGTAGCACAAGTCTTGTACTCTTTGCTAAGCACTTCTACATCGGGGTTGCTGTCAAACACCTGGAATAAACAAAATGTCAGACAGAACCCCTGGCAGAGCCATAAAATGTAATGTGACAGATTGAGGTCACTTTAGAATCCATCTGGCACCTGATTCAGCTCAGTTGACCAGTTTTGTGCAACCTCTTAAAAATGGACATCACCGAAACAGTGGCCAGACTGTGTCCAAAGTGACTCCATCTGCCTCATTACAGTGAATGGTCTGAATCACATATTTCACAGATTTAGATGGGGTTCTAAAGGGTAAGGTTTCTCCTTGTGGAGAGTGACATGCCAGTATGAGGAGACTTTAAATGCATTGCATGCTCCTCTGGGAAATTAAATATCCAAATAGTCTCTTCAGAGAGGAAGAGGATTGAACTCTAGTGCCACCTATTGGAAGTAGCAATCCTACAAGTCATTATCTACCCTTTAACGAGCCTTGAAATATGACTTTTATCCTAAGTCATGTGACAAGGCTCGTTAAAGGGTCACTAATGACTTGTAGGATTGCTACTTCCAATAGGTGGCACTAGAGTTCAATCCTCTTCCTCTCTGAAGAGACAATTTGAACAGATTTAGATGGAAACCTGGAAGTAAGTGCTCAATATAGAGCACATGATTAAATATGACCCTAGCCTTAAATTGATTTAAAATGTTATATAACCCAATATGAAACCAGTAAAAGCTTCAACCACCCCCCCCCCCCCCACACACACACACCCCTTTAAAAAAAAAAAAATCCCCCATCAGGGGTTCACCATTAGTCAATGGAAATATAGGGTGTTTCCTAGTTACTGGTAGAGCAAAGGTTATAGAAAAGTGACATTGATCCCTCCAAAAGAAATTCATGCAAAATCTGTGCCCACAAATCAATGGACCCCTCAGTGTACTCAAATTACAGTTAGCATCCACATATATAGCATTGCTGTAGTGGGAAGAATGGACTTAATTTATGGGGTGTGTGTGTCCAGAAGCAAAAGCCTGGCAACCGTGTATTGGGCACTTAAATGGCATATTTACAATTTTTACTCTGCAACTCCAACTCCATGCATATTTTTGGAAAACAACTATGGAGTCAAAATGGTCACTACAACCACAAATAAATTCCCACAAGGGTAGGATTTCCAAAAATGGAGTCACTTTTGTTGGGTTGTAATGTTCTGGCACTTCAAGAGTAATATGACATGGCACCCGCAAAAGGTTCCTGCAAAATCTGCTCTCCAAAATGGTACTACGTCTTTCATTTTGAGCTTCATGGTGTACCCAAAGAGTAGTTTCTAACCACATATTAGGTATTGGCATAACCAGGAAAAATTGTGTTACAAATTGTTCAGTCCAATTTTTTCTATTATTACTTGTGAAAATGTAAAATTTGGGGCTAAAACAGCATTTTAGTAGAAAAAAAAATTTGTGTTTCATTTTCACCATCGACTGTTATAAAATTCTATGAATCACCTACGAGTTTACAATGCTTATTATACTACACACCTAGATTAATTACTTCAGGGAGGAAGTTGCTAAAATAGGGTCTCTTGCGCGGGTTTCAGTTATTTTGGCACCTCAGGGGCCCCTTCAAATTATACATTGTGTTTGCAAAATATTCCAGCCAAAACTGCTCCAACAGTCGAATAGTGCTTCATCCCTTCCAAGCCCTGCTGTGTGATCAGTCATTTTCAATGACCTAAAGGGTATCTGCATACTCGGGAGAAAATGGACCTTAAAATTTGTTGTGCAATTTCTCCTATTACCCTTATGAAAATGAAAAGTTTAGGGCTAAAGCAAAATTTTCGTGGAAAAAAAATACAATTTTAATTTTCCTCCATGTTATAAACTTTTGTGAAGAGCCTACAGGTCCAAAATGGTCAGTACCTCCCAGATTAATTATTTGCGGTGTCTAGGTTCCAAAATGGGGTCACTGTTTGGGTTTCTGCTGTTTTGGCATGTTGGGGGCCCGTCAAATGCAACATGGCACCTGCAATCTATTCCAGCCGAAATTGTTTTCCAAAAGTGAAATAGCGCTCCTTACAATCCAAGCTCTTTTATGTGCCCAATAGTAGCTGCGACCAAATATTGGGGAACTCAAGAGAAATTGCACAACAAATTGTGGGGTCCAATTTTTCCTGTTGAAAATGAAAATTGTGGAGCTAAAGTGAAACTTTCATGAAAATATATATTTTGTTCATTTTTTCTTTCCACTTTGCGTTAATTCTATGAAATACCTGAAATGTTAACAAACTTCCCGAATATGGATTTGAATATTTTGAGGGGTGTACTTTTTATATTGAAGTCTTGTTTTGTGGTTTTCTGACATTTAGGTCCTTTAACCCCTTCACGCCGCTGCCAATTTTTTTTTTTCCCTTTCCTTATTCCATGAGCCATAACTTGATTTTTGCAAGATGAATTGTACTTTTCAATAACACTATTCATTTTATCATGCAATGCACTGGAAAGCAGGAAAATAATTCCAAGTGGGTTAAAATTGCAAAAAAAGTGCAATTCCATAATTGTGGATTTATTTACCATGCTTACTATACGGTAAAACTGACCTAGCAATATGATTCTCCAGGTCAGTATGAGTACACAGATTTCAAACATGTATTTTTTTTTTATTTAAGTGGTAAAATAATGTTTTGTTTTTTTTTGCTTGTGTCGCCATTTTCCAAGACCCGTAACCTTTTTACAATTTTAGCATAGGTGGCTGTGTAAGGGCTTACTTATTGCGCCCTGAGCTTATGTTTTTATTGAAACCCTTTTGGGATAGATAAGATGTTTTTATTGTTTCTTATTGCATTTTATTGGAATGTGGTTACGACCAAAAAAAAACATAATTCGGGCATTTTAATTTTTTTTTCTTGTTACGCCATTTTCTGATTGGATTAATTTTTTATATTTTGCTAGATCTGACTTTAACGATCGCAGCAATACCAAATATGTGTTTTTTTGGGTTTTTTTTAACTGCTTTATTTTTAATGGGGCAAAAGGGGGATGATTTTTAACTTTTTTATATATTCTTTTTCACTGTATTTGTTAGTCCCCTTAGGGGTCTTGAACCTACGATTGTCTGATCGCTTGAACTACACACAGCAGTGCAACTATCATCTGCCAGGAAAGATATGAGCTCGGTGTGCAAGCGCATGAAAGTCAGGGACCCAACATGTGATGTAACTGTACATCATATGTTGGGAAAAGGTTAAAGTCACTTTAAAAATGAAGTGGCTCCTAAAAAAATAGGTTTAGTAAATTTTGCAAAAAATAAAAATAAAAATTACTGAAATCTTTTAACCTTTCTAAAATCCTAACAAAAAAAGAGGTTTAACCCCTTTCTGACATTTGTGGTAATAGTACGTCCTTGTGCCCTGGGTCTATTGGGCCAGGGATGTACTATTACGCACAATGTTTAATGCGGTCCTGTGACCGAAGTCGCGGTGATCGCATTAAATTTCCCGGGGGGTGTTACTGACCCCCCCCCCCACTCCCCCGCAACCACAATCGCTGTGATTGACTGTTCAATTCTGAACAACCAATAAGAGCATTTCTCACTGTTATGGGCAATCAGATTGCCTGTAACAGTGATGTGCAGCCTAGGATCGGCGCTCCTAAGAGCACCGATCCTAGGCTG
The DNA here is from genome assembly GCF_046119375.1 of Phyllobates terribilis. Classification (NCBI taxonomy): domain Eukaryota; kingdom Metazoa; phylum Chordata; class Amphibia; order Anura; family Dendrobatidae; genus Phyllobates; species Phyllobates terribilis. Next base: position 411,549,316 of record NW_027362771.1, on the reverse strand, counting down.
TTGACTAGCAATGCCAGCCCTGGCCCCAACCCGCTCTGATTGGTGCGATCGCCGATTACACCGATCGCACCAATCAGCGCGGTGAACAGGCAGCCATGGGGCAGTGAACGGCCTGTAACCTGCCTGTCACCACCCCATGACCATCTGTGATGTGTGCACAGGCCCCAGCCAGCTCTGATTCAAGCGATCGATGATGAGATCGATCGCACCAATCAGAGCGCTTGACCAGGAGGTGACCAGCTTGTGACCTGCCTGTCACCATCCTATGACCCCCTGTACTGTCAGCCAAGGCCCCAGCCGGCTCTGATTGGAGCGATCGATGATTACATCAATCACACCAATCAGAGTGCGTGACTGGGAGGTGACCAGGCGGGGACCGGCCTGTGACCTGGCTGTCTCCGTCCTATCACCCCCTTGTGACCACCCTGTGACCACCCTGCATCTCCTCACGGTGAGGATTTCTACAGGGTGGTCACACATCTGATCTCTCTGTGCTGGGTCTTGTGCCACAGAAGCCTCTGTGACACCACAAGACCGTCTCCTACCTGCTCCGGTCTCCTGCTGCTGCTCGGGTCTTCTCCTGCTCTGGACTGCTCCTGCTGTAAGCCTGCTCCTGTTGCTGATCTTGCTCTGGAGCCTTCTGCTGATGATCCTGCTCTAGAGCCTGCTTCTGCTGCTGAAAGAAGAACAGAAAAGACTTTGGTAAGTCCATCTCTGATCTCCCCTCACCCCCCCCCAATCCCCCCCACTCTTTTTAATCCCCTCCCCCCTCTTTTTACTACCCTCTACACCCTCCCTTTCTGCCACCGAGCGCTGATCACTACTTGATCACTCATTTTTTGGCAGTTTTTTTTCCGTGCGTCCTTCAGCGGGGAAGCACTGATCAACGTCCGTACTCGCTGCTTTCCAGGATTTTTTTTTTTGTGCCTGTCCATTCACCCCCCCACACTTTGCACCACCTCCGTGCGTCCATCCAGCAGCCGCTGAGCTTTGATCAGTGAGACAAATCACCGATCAGCACTCGCGCTCGCTACTTTAAACTTTTTTTTTTCCACTAACCTTTTTTCTTATGCAAAGGGCTGTTACGCTGTCCAATTGTGCGCCATGCTGGGCCTTCCAGTGCCACAGAAGCCTGTGACACCACAATCGGCACTCCTGCTGCTGCCACAGAAGACATCTTGCAGAAGACATCTGACAGAAGACAACTGTAAGTAGGATTTTTTGATACCTCCTCATCCACCCCAATCCCCCCTCTCTCCGCTTCCCCCCTTCCCATCCCTATTTCTGCCACCAAGTGCTGATCATTACTTTTTTTTCGTGCTTCCTGCAGCGGTCGAGCACTGATTAGTGACCACAGATCACTGATCAGCACTCGTGCTCGCTGTTTTACGCTCCCCCCCCTCCTTTGCACCACATCCGTGCGCACATCCAGCAGCCGCCGAGCGTTGATCGGTTACATAGTTCACCGATCCGCACTCATGCTCGCTGTTTGCACCACCTATGGTTGTTCCTTTTTTTCTATATTTTTTTTTTCAGAAAAAAAAAAGTTTACACTAAGCACACTGACACATACACACACTCTAAATAAAGTACTAACTCACACGCACCACATACTTAAGAAAAAAATGTCCCGCTCATCCCAAATTCGCTATTCAGTGGAGGAGGCATATGCTTTTCTTGCCTCCAACACTGACAGCGAGGGAGAGGATCCCACCTTTCTTTATTTTTCCGACTCCTTGTCTTCCTCCTCCTCTTCCTCCTCCTCAGGTGCTGCTGAACTGCCCGCAGTCGTCCTAGGAGAGAAGATGAACCAGCGACCCCACTACTGACCCCTATGGACCTCGTCCCCCAGAAAATTATGAGCCACTGATTCCTGATTTCGTGGCGGAATCAGGAATCAAGTTTGACACAACCGGCCTCACAGAAATAGACTTTTTCAAAGTCTTTTTCTCTGAGGATTTTGTAAACCTCATGGTGGGCCAAAATAATTTACACGCTCATCAATTTTTGGAACAAAACCCCTCTCCATCATTTTCTAACTGGTCTCCTGTAGACGCAGTAGAAAGGATGAAGTTTTGGGGCCTGGTCCTTCATATGGGGATCCTGAAGAAGCCAGAAGTTCGGCAATACTGGAGTGTTGATGTTTTGTATAACACTCCAGTGTTCCGAATGGTCATGATCCGGACACTTTTTGAAGCTATCCACAAGTTTTTGCACTACAACAACAATGCAAGGCGTCCTGCACGGGATGACCCGAACGTTGATGATCTTTTCAAAGTTCGGACGGTCATCGACCACTTCAACAAGTTTGCTGAAGTGTACGTGCCCCAAAGGGACATCTGTGTGGATGAGTCCTTAATCCATTTTAATGGGCGGCTTGGATTCTGGCAGAACCTGTCCAGTAAGAGAGCCAGGTACGGAATCAAGCTGTATAAACTTTGTGAGAGTACCTCGGGGTACACTCACAAGTTTAGGGTTTAAGAAAGGAAGGACTCCCAGATTGAACCCCCTGAATTCCCCCCTGTTCTGGGAGTGAGTGGGAAAATTGTGTGGGATTTGGTGCACCCTCTGCTGGATAAAGGTTATCACCTCTATGTGGATAACTTTTATACCAGTGTCCCTCTTTTCAAGTCCCTCTCTGCGCAAAGTACCGCAGCCTGCGATACTGTCTGCAAAAATCAGAGGCCTCCCAAAGACGCTAATTGGGCAGATGCTCAAAAGGGGTGAGAGCATAGCCCAATGTAGCGACCACCTGCTGGTGATCAAGTACAAGGAAAAAAGGGATGTCCTTTTCTTGTCCACCATACATGGTGATCAAGTCCTCCAGCCGTACAGTGTTTTGAGAAAGGCCAAGGTGTGGTACAAGAAGCTGGCCATGCACATCGTACAGATGGCAATGCACAACGCTTTCCTACTATCACAATGTGCAGGCCAGACTTCTGCGTCGTACCTTCAGTTCCAGGAGGTAGTGATCAAGGCCCTGATATTTGGCAGTGGTGACGGAGCGGGCCACAGTACTTCCAAAACTGAAGGACCTCGAATTGTACCCGGTCAGCATTTCCCGGGAGAGGTCCCTCAAACAGGAAAAAAAGGTAAGTCACAAAAGAGGTGCCGAGTGTGTTAAATAAGAGGAATACGCAAGGACACCACTTATCAGTGCGACACCTGCCCTGACAAACCTGGCCTGTGCATGAAAGAATGCTTCAGAATGTACCATACTTCCATGCACTAGTAAATTAATTTCTGATGTATGACAACCCGACGAACACTACACAACTGACTTGGTGTTCGTCAGGTTGTCCTACACAACTGACGTATGACACTACATTATAAAATTCACAAATCAGGTATCAGTTCCAAAAAGGGGGCACTTGTTGTATAACAGATTTTGAGGTCCATTTTCTCCTGTTACCCTTGTGAAAATATATATTTTAACATTTTTGTGGAAAAAATTAGTTTTTTTTATTTTCACAAATCAACGTTATAATTTTCTGTGAAGCACCTGGGGGTTGAAGATGCTCACCTAGATAAATTCATTGGGGGTCTAGTTTCCAAAAAGGGGGCACTTGTTGGGAATTTCCACTGTTTAGGCACATCAGGGACTCTGAAAATTTGAAATGACGCCCACAGTCCATTCCATCAAAGTCTCCATTCTGAAACATCACTCCTTCCCTTCCGAGCCCTGACATGCATCCAAACAGTAATTTTCTCCAACACATGGGGTATCAGCGTACTCAGGAGAAACTGCATAACAGATTTTGAGGTCCATTTTCTCCTGTTACCCTTGTGAAAATATATTTTTTTTACATTTTTGTGAAAAAAATTTGTTTTTTTTATTTTCACAAGTCAACGTTATACTTTTCTGTGAAGCACCTGGGGGTTCATGATGCTCACCACACATCTATATAAATTCATTGGGGGTCTAGTTTCCAAAAAGAGGGCACTTGTTGGGCATTTCCACTGTTTAGGCACATCAGGGACTCTTCAAACACGACATGACGCCCACAGACCATTCCATCAAAGTCTGCATTCCGAAACGTCACTCCTTCCCTTCCGAGCCCTGTCATGCACCTAAACAATGGCTTTCCTCCACACATGGGGTATCAGCATACTCAGGAGAAGTCTCAACAACTTTTGGGGTCCAATTTCTCCTGTTACCCTCGGAAAAATAAAAAAAATTGCGGCTAAAAGATAATTTTTGTGGAAAAAAAAAATATTTTTTTTCACGGCTCTACATCATGAAGTTTTGCAAAACACTTGGGGGTTCAAAGTGCTCACCACACATCTAAATAAGTTCCTTTAGGGGCCTAGTTTCCAAAATGGGGTCAATTGTGGGGAGTTTTCACTGTTTAGGCACATCAGGGACTCTTCCAACGCGACATAGCATCCGCTGTAAATTCCAGCGAGTTTTGCATTGAAAACGTTAAAGGGTGCTCCTTCCCTTCCGAGCTCTGCCGTGCACCCAAACAATGGCTTTCCCCCACATATGGGCTATCAGCGTACTCAGGAGAAATTGCACAACAACTTTTGTTACCCTTGTGAAAATAAAAAAATTGGGGTCTAAAGTAAAATTTTTGTGGAAAAAGTTTAATGTTCATTTTTTCCTTTCACGTTCGATTAATTGCTGTTAAGCACGTGAATGGTTAATAACATAGTAACATAGTTTTTAAGGTTGAAGGAAGACTAAGTCCATCTAGTTCAACCCAAACATGTTGAACTAGATGTTAGCCTAAAATGTTGATCCAGAGGAAGGCAAAAAAAAATCATGTGGCAAACACTAATCTCCACATTGGGGAAAAAAATCCCTTCCTGACTCCACATACGGCAATCAGACTAGTTCCCTGGATCAATGCCCTATCAAGGAATCTAGTATATATAACCTGTAATTTTATACTTTTCTAGAAAGGCATCCAGGCCCTTCTTAAATTTTAGCAGTGAATCACTCATTACAACATCATGCGGCAGAGAGTTCCATAGTCTCACTGCTCTTACAGTAAAGAATCCACGTCTGTGATTATGATTAAACCTTCTTTCCTCCAGACGTAGAAGATGCCCCCTTGTCCCCGTCTCAGGCCTCAGAGTAAAAAGATCAGTAGACAGGTCTTTGTACTGTCCCCTCATATACTTGTACATAGTAATAAGATCACCCCTAAGCCTTCTTTTTTCCACAGTAAATAACCCCAAGTGTAATAACCTGTCTTGGTATTGCAGACCCCCCAGTCCTCTAATAACCTTGGTTGCTCTTCTCTTCACCCGCTCTAGTTCAGCTATGTCTTTCTTATACACCGGAGACCAGAACTGTACACAGTTATTCTAAGTGTGGTCGCACTAGTGACTTGTATAGAGGTAAAATTATGTTCTCCTCATGAGCATCTATGCCTCTTTTAATGCATCCCATTATTTTATTTAAGAAAGAATTGCAAAGGACAAGCAGATGATATACATTTGTGCTTATATATATTCTTAATGGTCCAAATAATCCACATAATACAGGGATATATAAAGTATCTGCTGACTAAATTGGATAGACCAATCGGAAACAAACAACAACCAACATGAAAATCCGACAGAGGTCAATAATATTTAGTTAAAAAAGACCTTTATTGTGACAATTTGGGTACATGGCGGCAAAGAAAAAGAGAGCACACACACACAGTGATACCATATTACAATAAGAGAATATTGAATGTTTTTTATAAAAATAAAGTATAAATATAAAAAAGAGAGACACCAGGGCTAGATGGTGGTTGTTCCTGGGTGTTGTCCACCAATACACCCAGGTCTTTTTCAGTGACAGTTTTGCCCAGTGTTTTACAATTAAGCATATAATTATACATTTTATTTCCTGTGCCCAAGTGCATTAACTTACATTTATCCCCATTAAAGCTCATTTGCCATTTATCAGCCCAAGCTTCTAGTTTACATAGATCCTCCTGTAATATAAAATTGTCCTCCTCTGTATTGATTACCCTGCAGAGTTTAGTGTCATCTGCAAATATTAAAATACTACTCTGTATGCCCCCTACAAGGTCATTAATAAATGTTAAAAAGAAGCGGGCCCAATACTGACCCCTGTGGTACCCCACTGTTAACTGTGACCTAGTCTGAGTTTGTTCCATTAATAACCACCCTTTGTTTCCTATCACTGAGACAGTTCTTAACCCACTTACATATATTTTCCCCTATCCCCATTGTTCTCATTTTATGTGTCAACCTTTTGTGTGGAACCGTATCAAAAGCTTCTGAAAAGTCCATATACACAACATCCACTGCATTTCCTTGGTCCAGTCCAGAAGTTATTATTATTATTATTTATTATTATAGCGCCATTTATTCCATGGCGCTTTACATGTGAAAAAGGGGTATAATACAAGAACAATTACAAGAATCTTGAACACAATGTGACAGCGACTGGTACAGGAGGAGCGAGGACCCTGCCCGCGAGGGCTCAGAATCTACAAGGGATGGGTGAGGATACAGTAGGTGAGGGTAGAGCTGGTCGTGCAGCGGTATGGTGGAGCGAGGGTTACTGCAGGTTGTAGGCTTGTCGGAAGAGGTGGGTCTTCAGGTTCCTTTTGAAAGTTTCCACGGTAGGCAAGAGTCTGGTAGAGAGTTCCAGAGTAGGGTGGAAGCACGGGAGAAATCTTGTATACGGTTGTGGGAGGAGGAGATAAGAGGGGAGTAGAGCAGGAGATCTTGTGAGGATCGGAGGTTGCGTGCAGGTATGTAACGGGAGACTAGGTTGGAGATATATGGAGGAGACAGGTTGTGAATGGCTTTGTATGTCATGGTTAGGGTTTTGAACTGGAGTCTCTGAGCAATAAGGAGCCAGTGAAGAGATTGACAGAGAGGAGAGGCCGAGGAATAGCGGGGGGACAGGTTGATTAGTCGAGCAGCAGAGTTTAGGATAGATTGGAGGGGTGCGAGAGTGTTAGAGGGGAGGCCACAGAGCAGGAGGTTGCAGTAGTCAAGGCGGGAGATGATGAGGGCGTGCACTAGTGTTTTTACAGATTCATGGTTTAGGAATGTGCGGATCCGGGAGATATTTTTGAGTTGGAGTCGGCAGGAAGTGGAAAGGGCTTGGATATGTGGTTTGAAGGAGAGTTCCAAGTCCAGGGTTACCCCAAGGCAGCGAGCTTGAGGGACTGGGGAGAGTGGGCAGCCATTGACGTTGATAGATAGGTCAGTTGGGAGGGTTGAATGAGATGGCGGAAAGATGATGAATTCTGTTTTGTCCATGTTAAGTTTTAGAAATCTGGCAGAGAAGAAGGATGAAATAGCAGACAGACATTGTGGGATTTTGGTTAATAAGGAGGTGATATCGGGTCCAGAGAGGTAGATCTGTGTGTCATCAGCATAGAGGTGATAATGAAAGCCATGAGACTCTATGAGCTGTCCCAGGCCTAAGGTGTAGATGGAGAAGAGCAGGGGTCCTAGAACTGAACCTTGGGGGACACCGACAGATAGGGGGCGAGATGAGGAGGTGGTGTGTGAGTGGAAGACACTGAATGTCCGGTCTGTTAGGTATGAGGAGATCCAGGATAGGGCCAAGTCTGTGAGGCCGAGAGATGAGAGAGTCTGGAGTAAGAGGGAATGATCCACTGTGTCAAAGGCAGATGACAGGTCGAGGAGGCGGAGGACAGAGTAGTGTCGCTTAGATTTGGCGGTTAGTAGGTCGTTTGTGACTTTAGTCAGTGCAGTTTCAGTAGAATGGTGCGGTCGGAAACCAGATTGTAGGCGGTCTTTTTGTCACTTATTGCACCCCTTACAGCTCTATTTAGCCATAGTGGTTTCCTCCTATTTCTAGCATGTTTATTCCCATAGGGTATATATTGTGCACAGGTCCTATTCAGGTCCTATTGCAGCTCTATTTAGCCATAGTGGTTTCCTCCTATTTCTAGCATGTTTATTCCCATAGGGTATATATTGTGTACAGGTCCTATTCAGGATGCTAGTAAATGTCTCCCATTTGCTTTGTGTAGTTTTATGTCTCAAGATATCGTCCCAGTTTATTGCACTAAGATCATGTCTCAACCATTGGAAATTTGCCTACCTGAAGTTTAATGTCCTTGTAATCCCTCTACTACACATCTTATTAAAGGATACATGAAAACGTATAATTTTATGCTCACTATTACCCCAGTGCCCCCCAACTCGTATATTTGATATGCGGTCTGGCCTGTTGGTTAATATTAGGTCAAGCAGTGCCTCCCTTCTTGTTGGGTCCTGAACCAGTTGTGAAAGGTAATTGTCTCTCATATTTGTCAAAAACTTATTACCTTTGCTTGAACTACAGGTTTCTGTTCCCCAATGTATTTCAGGGTAGTTAAAGTCCCCCATAATAATGACTTCTCCTTGAGTCGCTGCTTCATCTATTTCCTTTATGAGGATATTCTCCGCTGCTTCCATTATTTTTGGAGACTAAAAACAAACCCCTATCAGTAATTTATTATTTTTCCCCCTCCCCTTATCTCCACCCACAGGGACTCTACATTTTCATTAAATTCACATATATATTCACGCAAGATGAGTTTTAAGGATGATTTTACATATAAACACACCCCCTCGCTTGTTTGTACGGTCATTTCTGAACAGACTATAGCCGTGTAAATTAACTACCCAGTCATGGCTCTCGTCCAGCCATGTCTCAGATATCCCCACCATGTCATAATTATTTTCCAACAAATTAATTCTAATTCCTCCATTTTGTTGGTGAGGCTTCTGGCATTAGTGTACATGCATTTTATGTATCTCTCTGTACCTCTATTCCTTCTTACTATATTGACTGTTCTAACCCCACCCCCGATTTCTTTATTTGTGCCCAGGTCACTGTCTGCACCATCTTCCCCACCTATAAAATGCATACCCTCCCTCCAATTCCTAGTTTAAACACTCCTCCAACCTTCTAGCCATTTTGTCCCCAAGCACAGCTGCACCCTCCCCATTGAGGTGCAGCCAGTCCCTAGCGTAGAACCTGTAGCCAACTGAGAAGTCAGCCCAGTTCTCCAGGAACCCAAACCCCTCCTTCCTACACCAATTCCTGAGCCGCTTATTTATCTCCCTAATCTTCCGTTGCCTCTCTGGCGTGGCACGTGGTACAGGCAGTATTTCAGAGAATAGCACCTTGGAGGTCCTTGCTTTAAGCTTGCAGCCTAATTCCCTGAAATCATCTTTAAGGACCTTCGACCTACTTCTAACTTTGTCATTTGTGCCAATGTGGACCATGACCACTGGGTCCTCACCTGCCCTTCCCAGTAATCTCTCAACCCGATCAGCAATGTGCCTGACTCGAGCGCCAGGTAGGCAGCACACTGTTCGACGATCCCTGTCTTTGTGACAGATTGCCCCATCTGTTCCCCTAATAATAGAGTTCCCCACTACCAGCACCTGCCTGGCCTGCCCTGCTCTCCTATTTCCCCCCTTACTGGAGCTGACACTCCTCTGGCTTTCAGAGGACATGCCTTGCTTCAGCAGTGCTACCCCTGTACTGACACCCCCCTCATCTGCCAACTTTGCAAACTTATTGGGGTGTGCCAGATCAGGACTAGCCTCCCTGGCACTCTTCCCTGTACCCTCCCTTCTAACTGTCACCCAGCTAGCTGCCTCACCATCCTGCAGCTCCATACTACCACCCTCCCCCACATCTACCCCAGTGAGCTGACTCCTTTCCATATTGTCTATGGATCTCAGTGTTGCCAGCTGCTCATTTAGATCCAGTACCTGGGCTTCCAAACGCACAACGTGCTCACATCTCGCACAGCAGTATGCACCCATTACTGGCTGTTCAAGGATTGCATACATGTGGCAAGATGTACACTGGATAGCATTGTCAATAATGGAGCTCATTTCCTAATGGGGATTGTACTAGACAGAAATGTTAAGTATAAAGAAATCTAAAGAATTAATAAAATACAGACAGCAATTCAGTCCAAATTCCTCCCTTCCAAACTCCCTGAATCACAAGTCACACACTTGCTTCTGTTTGCACTCACGCTCCGTTCACACTCGCTAAGGAAAAAGATTTAAAGAGTTGTTTTTTTTTCCCTTTAGCAGCAATCCAACCTACAGCTCAATGCATCAAGAGAATGCCAAGAGTGTGCAAAGCAGTCATCAAAGCAAAAGGTGGCTACTCTGAAGAACCTAGAATATAAGACATTTTCAGTTGTTTCACACTTTTTTGTTAACTATATAATTCCACATGTGTTAATTCATAGTTTTGATGCCTTCAGTGTGAATGTACAATTTTCAAAGTCATGAAAATACAGAAATGTCTTTAAATGAGAAGGTGTGTCCAAACTTTTGGTCTGTACTGTGTATCCAATAGGATTCTCGTTGTTTGAGCAGTTTTATGTGATTGCCTCCTCGTCTGGGTCTAGCTACGTGATCTATGACCTTAAATCGGAGTTGGGCTACAGTGTGTCTTGCCCTGGGGAAGTGGTCGGGCAGAGGAAGCCAGTTCTTACCACAACGAATGGTTGGCTTGTGGCTGGCAATTCTGTCACGAATGTATTGTGTGGTTTCCCTGACATATAGGAGTCCACAGGGGCACTTGATCACATAGATCACAACGTTGGATTCGTAAGTATAAAATCCTCTGATGGGGAAGCTTTTGCCTGTCCTAGGGTGGGTGAGGGTGTCGGATTTTATAATGTTGGAGCAGGCTGCACAGCTCAGGCAAGGAAAGGTCCTGTGTCGCCGGGTACTAAGTAGGCGTTGGGCCGGGGTCGTGTGTGCGCTGCCCAGGTCTGCTCTAACGATTCTATCTTTGTTGTTGGGAGCCCTCCTAGTACACATCAGGGCGGGGGTTCTGAAGGCTGGGATTTCGGGGTATGCTTTAGTTAAGAGGGGCCAATGTCTCCTAATGGTGGTGTGTATCTTGGGCATCAGAGGGTGGTGGGTGTGAACAAATGGTATTCAGTCTTAGTAGTAGGGGGATCTGGTGGTTTGGGGTCAAGTGCTTTGGTTATTTCTTGGTCTAGCAGATGGGTGGGGTAGTGGCGTTCTTTAAATTTTAGTGACATGTCCTGTAGTCATTGGGGAAGGGTACCAGAGTCTGAGACTATTTTGGTTACCCTATGAAACTGGGAACGGGGGAGACTATTTTTAGTGGCTTTAGTTTGACAGCTGGAATAATGTAGTAGACTGTTGCAATCCGTGGGTTTGGTGAAAAGGTCTGTAGTAAAGCTCCCAATGTCATTGTGAATCACTAGTGTGTCGAGGAAGGCTATCTGTTTTTTATCGTAAACAATGTGAATTGGAGCTTGGGCCTAATTGAGTTGAGGTGTGAGAAGAAGGTGGTTAGTGATTCCAACGAACCTGACCATATGAGGAAGATATCATCGATATATCGATGATAGGTGCTGCAATGTGCCTTGAAGAGGGTGTTGGTATATATGAAGTCTTCTTCGAATTTATGCATATAAGCATTAGCGTACGCCGGGGCTACCGGCGAGCCCATTGCTGTCCCGCGTTCCTGTACATAAAAGTCGTCCCTGAACAGAAAATAATTCTCATGGAGAACTAAAGAGAGTAGTGTCAGGCAGAATTGGATGGATAAGGGTGACAGGTTAGATAGTAGTAAGAGATGGGAGGTGGCCTCTAATCCTTTCTCATGTGAAATTGATGTGTATAAGCTATTTACGTCCAGGGTCACAAGCCAGCTCTCCGTCACTGTGGTCGGGAGGTTCTTGATAATACCAAGAAAAGCACTAGTGTCCAGCAGAAAGGTGCGTGTTTTTTGACCAGTGGTGTCAGTATTTTTTCTAGGTAAATAGCCAGAGGAGAGAGGATCGAGTCGGTGGAGGCTACAATTGGTCGGCCAGGGGGGTTGGTTAAAGACTTATGTATTTTGGTAACATGTAGAAGACTGGAGTTATAGAGTGAGGGTTAGTGAGATATGTAGCTGTCTTGGAGTCAATGACCTTCAGGTCCAGATATGTAGATAGAACGGATTGGATTTTAGACCGAATGATGCTAGAAGGGTCAGTATTCACACGTCTGTAAGTGTCAGAATCCCCTAGCTGCCGTAAGATCTCGTTCGTGTAAGCTGTCTGGTCCATAATGACCGTGGCACCACCTTTGTCAGCTGGTTTAATTATGTTTTTGTTCTCCTGCAGACTTCTAATGGCTCTTTTCTCATCTAGGGTGAGATTTTGGTGTGTGGGTGAGAAGCCTAGACGCTGTTGGTGTATTAAACTTTTGACATCTCTGTCAATAAGGGCTATCGTTGTCTCCGTGGCATGGTTGGAGTGAGGGGGATTAAATGCACTTATGTTGCGGAGACCCAATGAGGAGATGTCACTAAAATTTAAAGAACGCCACTACCCCATCGTCTGAAAGCCCAAGAAATAACCAAAGCACTTGACCCCAAACCACCAGATCCCCCTACTACTAAGACTGAACCTGTACCATTTGTTCACACCCACCACCCTCTGATGCCCAAGATACACACCACCATTACACCATTAGGAGACACTGGCCCCTCTTAACTAAAGCATACCCCGAAATCCCAGCCTTCAGAACCCCCGCCCTGATGTGTACTAGGAGGGCTCCCAACATCAAAGATAGAATCGTTAGAGCAGACCTGGGCAGCGCACACACGACCCCGGCCCAACGCCTACTTATTACCCGGCGACACAGGATCTTTCCTTGCCTGAGCTGTGCAGCCTGCTCCAACATTATAAAATCCGACACCCTCACCCACCCAAGGACAGGCAAAAGCTTCCCCATCAGAGGATTTTATACTTGCGAATCCAACTTTGTGATCTATGTGATCAAGTGCCCCTGTGGACTCCTATATGTCGGGGAAACCACACAACACATTCGTGACAGAATTGCCAGCCACAAGTCAACCATTCGTTGTGGTAAGAACTGGCTTCCTCTGCCCGACCACGTCACTAGGGCAAGACACACTGTGGCCCAACTCCGATTTCAGGTCATATTTCACGTAGCTAGACCCAGACGAGGAGGCAATCACAAAACTGCTCAAACAACGGGAATCCTACTGGATATATACTCTCTAGACCTTGTCCCCTAAAGGACTTAAAAGAGAAATAGACTGGATACACTAATGTCTTTTTTTTTTTCTCCCTACAGACCCACTGAATCTCATTGATCACTTACACCCTATGTATCCCACTGCCCTCCTAGGTAAGTTGTACCCCTTACCACCTCTCCAGACTAGTCCCATATAGGGCCTGCCCACCATGTATTCATTAACAATCCCCCCCCCCACACACATCTACCTTTAGGGGTCCCCCCTGTGTTACATATTGTCATTAATATACCTATAACTTCCCCTGCAGTTTATCTATGGGGACTAGTGTTGAGCAAGTATGTTCTATTAACCCTTTCGCCGAGTATGCTTGGGCCGAGCTCCGAGTATTTATAGCTCCTCGGTGATATGGTTGAATCGCTCCCGTGTGCATGATTTGCAACTGTTTGACAGTTTTATTACATGTGAGGAATATGTAAGAAATAGACATTCCTCCCATGTAATAAAGCTGTCAAACAGTTGCAAATCATGCACACGGGAGCGATTCAACTATATCACCGAGCAGCTATAAATACTCTGAGCTCAGCACGAGCATACTCGGACAGAACATACTCGCTCAACACTAATGGGGACTACTGTATCCATATCCCCTGGCTCCATCTGTGCCACTACAGTAGCGCTGTTCCACTACTTACATTGTTTATCCCATTGCCCTAGCAACCATTGCATTGTGCACAGACACTATGTGCCTCTGCGCATGTGCGGGCTGCAGACCACAGTATGCTGCTCTAACAGCCGCAGACCGCTCCCCCGGCCTCGGCGTGTCACAGCTTTGGCCACGCCCCCTCCGATGATGCACTTCGTCCTGGCGCTAGGCGCCAGTGCTTAAATACCCCCTCAGACACTATGCAGCCACACCACCCAGCAGCAAAGCGTGGGAACGCCGCTCCACATACCCACAGGGACTACAGACCCCGGCAGATCAGCGCTTGAACGCGCTCAGAACACAGGTACCTCAATTGGTGGAGACTTATACTGAAATTTGACTATGGACTTTATACCCCTGTCACTTTCCTAACCTCTGTCCTATGTACTTTAGATCTCCACAGGCTAAACAACCCATGGAACCATAGCAAAGGTACCTTATGTCTGCTTCCCCCTTTTACCCCACAACATACACCTGTGACTGTGACTCTGACATGCCTCCTATTATTACAGCCCTTCCTCTTGCCTCCTGCCACGCTGTGGCCCCCTACCCAAAATACCTGGCTCATATGCACACTTCATCAAAAGTAAGACTGAACTGTACTTGCAATAATACTCTTGCCTATATGTCTTTATACCAAGTGTACTATATATGTAAATACACCCCACCTGATCCCTCTCTCCGCCTCCCGCTTCCCCTTCACCTAACCCCATCCCCCCTACTCTCCCCTTCCCACCTCTTTTCCTCATCCCCCATCCTCCCTAGTCCGTTCTATGTTCCACTAGCTGCCCCCATGGAGCTATGTATTTATGTCTATTTTTAATATGTTTACTGTTGTATGGTTGTATTCTGACACTGTTGTCTCTCTTTTCAGTAGAGACTCAATGAATAAGGCCTATGTTGTGGCCGAAACGTCTACTGTCGCCTTCACAAATTGTTGCTTACACACCTATGGTTTGATCTAGTTTTTATGCCTGTTAAATAAATATCACTGCAAAATGATCCTATGAGTGTGCGATGAATTTAATCATCTACATGATCCAGGCATCACAGGCCTGTTCCATCAGCACCTCTCTACTCTGAGTGCACGCTAATTATCTACGTACTGAGCATTCGGTTTCAGTCATGGGGTCGGGGGTGACATCCGTTCAGTCATTGCTCTGAGAATGCAGAGCGTTCGCTGTTACCGTGCCTTCGGCCCTGACTGACACTCCCTCTGCATTATGGCCGGATGGATGGGTCCCACTGCCTGCTATATGCTCTCCCATTCTGGTCCCCCACCCTGCCTGCGCTGCTGCTCCATCCATCCATCCATCCATGCTGCTCACTCATCCATCCATCCATCTATGCAGCTCGCTCATCCATCCATGTCGCTCATCCACTCTTGCTGCTCATCCATCCATGCTGCTTATTCCTCCATCCATGCTGCTTATCCCTCCTTCCATGCTGCTCATCCCTCCATCCATGCTGCTCATCCCTCCATCCATGCTGCTCATCCCTCCATCCATGCTACTCATCCCTCCATCCATGCTGCTCATCCCTCCATCCATGCTGCTCATCCCTCCATCCATCCATGCTGCTTATCCATCCATGCATCCATCCATCCCGCTCATCCATCCATCCATCCATTCATCCATGCTTCTCATCCATCTATGCATCCATCCATGCTGCCCATCTTTGCGTCCATCCATGCTGCTCATCCATCCATGCTTGTGAAGACCTGGGGTCTTCCGTGGACGTAACGTTACTCAGACAACAATAGAAGAGGGTAAAACCGTGTGGCAATACTTTATTGAACCACAAAGAAGACAATAAACACACAGAACAGTCCCAGTAAATGCCCAAGATGGTACAACATTACGCAGTCTCACCCTTCCTTCTCCGCCCACCTGCGAGTTTGGAGACTTCCAGGGTCGACTAACCCAACCAGTGGCTCCCACCGAGAGAAGGTAGTGGCAAGCTTAGGAAGCTAGCAGTCCATCGAGGTACAAGGCCAGGAGACACGATGGTCCCACCCTGGCCTCTCCGAGAGTTTCCATGGAGCCAGGCGACCAGTGGGTCCCTCCTGGCAACTCCAAAATATCTCCATGGGTTCTAGGCAACCGATGGGTCCCTCCTAGCAACCCCAAAACAATATATCCATGGGGCCATGTGACTTCTTCGTTCTCTCCTGGCTCCCCAAAATGTATCCATGTGTCTCTGATCGTTAATGGAGCAGATTCGTATCTTTCCAGTCAGGGCCAGTACCCTTAGACTAGAATCATGTAGAATACAAATATGTGTCTCTTTGGATGCCATGCAATCCATCTACTTTCCTGAAGGATGTCTCTCATACTCCTCCTAAGGTCTTTCTGACTCAAGTCCGATTCTGTCTCAGAAACACATGTCTCTTCTTAAATACACATCCACAGGTTAAGAATTAGGGATGATATTATTTCACAGGGCTTGAGTATCCACAGCTCATCCCCCAAGATTGACTGGCAAACACCCTACAATGGTATTTAACATATCTAGCACACATTCATTGCTCTAGCTAATCTATTTACATTGTTGGTATCACAGGGGCTCTTGTAAATACACATCATTGTTTCAGAATCAAAGGACAGATAACATTCAGGTTTACACAAATAATAGTCTATAATAGTCTGTGTTAATCAACTAAAGTAGAACACAGATTAAAGAGTCAACATAAAAATAAAGGTATGCTTCTCTTGCCATCAGAAAGTATGTCTGGCATAATTAAGATTTTACGCTGTATCATCACAATGCTCCTCCGTCCATCCGTGCTCCTTGTCCATACGTCCACCAATGCTGCTCATCCGTTCATCCATGCTGCTCATCCGTTCATCCATGCTGCTCATCTGTCCATCCATGCTGCTCATCCATTCATCCTGCTCATCCATCCGTCCATCCATGCTGCTCATCCGTCCATGCTGCCCATCCATCCATCCATCCATCCAAGCAGCTCATCCATACATCCATGCAGCTCATCCATCCTGCTCATCCGTCCATCCATGCTGCTCATTCGTCCATCTATGCTGCTCATCCGTCCATCCATGCTGCTTATCCATCCATCCATCCATGCTGCTCATCCATCCGTCCATTCATGCTGCTCATCCATCCATCCTGCTCATACATACATCCATGCTGCTTGCTCATCCATCCATCCATGCTGCTCATCCATCCATCCATCCATCCAAGCAGCTCATCCATACATCCATCCATGCTGCTCATCCATACATCCATCCATGCTGCTCATCCATCCATCCATGCTGCTCATCCATCCATCCATGATGCTCATCAATCCATCCATGCTGCTCACCCATCCATGCTGCTCATCCGTCCATCCATGCTGCTCATCTGTCCATCCATACTGCACATCTGTCCATCCATGCCACTCATCCTCCATCCATGCTGCTCATCCGTCCATCCATGATGCTCGTCCATCCATGCTGCTCATCCGTCCACCCATGCTGCTCGTCCATCCATGCTGCTTATCCATCCTGCTCATCCATCCGTCCATTCATGCTGCTCATCCATCCATGCTGCTCATCCGTCCATCCATGCAGCTCATCCGTCCATCCATGCTGCTCATCCGTCCATCCATGCTGCTCATCCGTCCATCCATGCTGCTCATCTGTCCATCCATGCCACTCATCCTCCATCCATGCTGCTCATCCATCCGTCCATCCATGCTGGTCATCCGTCCATCCATGCTGCTCGTCCATCCGTCCATCCATGCTGGTCATCCGTACATCCATGCTGCTCGTCCATCCATGCTGCTTATCCATCCTGCTCATCCATCCGTCCATTCATGCTGCTCATCTGTCCATCCATGCTGCTCATCCGTCCATCCATGCTGCTCATCCGTCCATCCATGCTGCTCATCCGTCCATCCATGCTGCTCATTCGTCCATCCATCCTGCTCATCCATCCATCCATCCATGCACCTCCGTCCATCCATGCTCCTCCGTCCATCTATGCTGTTCGTCCATCCATGCTGCTCATCCATCCGTCCACCAATGCTGCTCATCCATCCATCCATGCTGCTCATCAGTCCATCCATGATGCTCATCCATCCGTCCACCAATGCTGCTCATCCATCCATCCATACTGCTCATCAGTCCATCCATGCTGCTTATTTATCCGTCCATTCATGCTGCTCATCCATCCATGCTGTTCATTCATCCATCCATGCTGTTCATTCATCCATCCATGCTGTTCATTCATCCATCCATGCTGTTCATCCATCTGTCCATTCATGCTGCTCATCCATCCATCCTGCTCCTCCATCCATCCATGTTGCTCATCCATCCGTCCATTTATGCTGCTCATCGATCCATCCTCCTCATCCGTCCATCCATGCTGCTCATCCGTCCATTCATGCTGCTCATCCATCCCTCCATTCATGCTGCTCATCCATCCATCCTGCTCATCCATCCATCCATGCTGCTCGCTCATCCATCCATGCATGCTTCTCATCTGTCCATCCATGTTGCTCATCCATCCGTCCATTCATGCTGCTCATCCATCCATCCTGCTCATCCATCCATCCATGCTGCTTGCTCATCCATCCATGCTGCTTGCTCATCCATCCATCCATGCTGCTCATCCATCCATCCATGCTGCTCATCCATCCATGCTGTTCATCCATCCATCCATGCTGCTCATCCATCCATCCATGCTGCTCATCCGTCCATTCATCCATGCTGCCCATCCATCCATCCAAGCAGCTCATCCATACATCCATGCTGCTCATTCATACATGCTGCTCATCCATACATGCTGCTCATCCATCCATCCATGCCGCTCATCCATCCATGCCGCTCATCCATCCATCCATGCTGCTCATCCATCCATGCTGCTCATCCATCCATCCATGCTGCTCATCCATCCATCCATGCTGCTCATTCAGCTCATCTATCCATCCACTAACACTTCTACTCACCTTTCCCCTGTTCCCTTTCAGCGCACCATCTGCGCTGAATATTTAAATAAAATGGCGCCAGAGTCAGTGCGTGCGCATATTGCGCTATCCGGCGCCATTTTATTGAAGACACTGTGTGTGAATTTGTCTTCAACAAAATGGCGCCGGAAATTGCGCTATACGCAGGCGCTGATTCCGGTGCCACACTCCTCCAGCCTTGCCGGAGATATGCGGTCAGAATCTATGCCGTGATCTCAGGCGCCACACTCCTCTTCCAGCCTCATCCTCCTCCCGGTCTGGATGTGTCCATCTGTCTCCGGCCACACTGCGCAGGCGCAGTGCGCCTCCGCAGTCTGTAGAGGCTTCGGACAGAAGGACACATCTCCGGTTATATTATAGATATTCTAATGCAAGGGCTGGCTGGCAAATTTTGGCCTAGGGGGCAAGCATACAGCAGTGGCCCATGAGCAGAGGCACAGCCTCACTGCGCAGGCGTGGGACCAGCGCCGGACATGTAGAAATGCATATGCGCCCCACAATAATACCGCTTGCCGGTAGCAATATTCAAACACGTGGGCGGCACCGCCACCCCTGACAGAATAGCAGAATCACACCCCTATGACTGAAAACGAGCAGGTAGGACAAAGTGTATCAAAGGTTATAAAATCATTATAATACCAACAATTTTTACGAAAAAAGCTTGTTAGTGATGCACATTGCATAACTAACAAAGCAATGGGGGCAGTGTAGTAGCTAGGATGTGACAGGTTCCCTTTAAAGCCAGGCATGTCAAATTCAAATACACAGAGAGCCTAAGTTCAAAGCTTGGACAAAGACGAGGACCAACCTTGATATTTATTAAAAAATATGTCTACAATTGAGGAAATTTTTCTTTATCAAATATAACAATTAGTTTAAAAATGATTGTGGAATATTATAATATGTTATGTAAAAGCAGTAAAAAGCATATGGCCCAATGGCCTAATTTAAATATGTAATTTAACAGAGGATTAAAATCCTTGAATGAAACAGATAATAATGTATGATGCAAACAAAAGTGCCTCCAAACACAGTATGACACCCCCACAGTGAATTCCTCCACACTCACAGTATGATGACCCTACTGTACCCCTCTCCCTCAATCCCCCCAACAAATAGTGACCCCCATCACAGTATGATTCTCCAACTGTAATCCCCACCCAGCCCTCCATACAGTATAATGGCCACAAAGAGTCCTCCATACAGTATACAGGGCCCCACATAGTCCTCCATACAGTATAATGGCCCCACATAGTCCTTCATACAGTATGATGGGCACCACATAGTCCGCCATACAAATTAATGGCCCCACATACTCCTCCATACAGTATAATGGCCCCACATAGTCCTCCATACAGCATAATGGCCCCACATAGTCCTCCATACAGTATAATGGCCCCACATAGTCCTCCATACAGAATAATGGGCCCCACATAGTCCTCCATACAGAATAATGGTCCCACATAGTCCTCCATACAGTATAATGGCCCCACATAGTCCTCCATACAGAATAATGGCCCCACATAGTCCTCCATATAGTATAAAGCGCCCCACATAGTCCTCCATATAGTATAATGGCCCCACATAGTCCTCCATACAGTATAATGGCCCCACATAGTCCTCCATACAGAATAATGGGCCCCACATAGTCCTCCATACAGAATAATGGTCCCACACAGTCCTCCATACAGTATAATGGCCCCACATAGTCCTCCTTACAGTATAATGGCCCCACATAGTCCTCCATACAGTATTAAGGGCCCCACATAGTCCTCCATACAAAATAATGGCCCCACATAGTACTCCATACAGTATAATGGGCTCCACATAGTCCTCCATACAGTATAATGAGTCCACATAGTCCTCCATACAGAATAATGGGCCCCGCATAGTGCTCCACGCTGTATACATGGCCCTACATAGTGCTCCATACTGTATACATGGCCCCGCATAGTGCTCCGTACTGTATACATGGCCCCGCATAGTACTCCGTACTGTATACATGGCCCCGCATAATGCTCCGTACTGTATATATGGCCCCGCATGGTGGTCAATACTGTATATAAGGCCACGCATTGTGCTCCGTACTGTATACATGGCCCTGCATAGTGCTCTGTACTGTATATATGGCGCCGCATAGTGCTTCGTACTGTATATATGGCCCCGCATAGTGCTCCATACTGTATACATGGCCCCGCATAGTGCTCCGTACTGTATACATGGCCCCGCATAGTACTCCGTACTGTATACATGGCCCCGCATAATGCTCCGTACTGTATATATGGCCCCGCATGGTGGTCAATACTGTATATAAGGCCACGCATTGTGCTCCGTACTGTATACATGGCCCTGCATAGTGCTCCATACTGTATACATGGCCCCGCATAGTGCTTCGTACTGTATATATGGCCCCGCATGGTGCTCCGTACTGTATATATGACCCCGCATAGTGCTCTGTACTGTATATATGGCCCCGCATAGTGCTTCGTACTGTATATATGGCCCCACATGGTGCTCCGTGCTGTATATATGACCCCACATAGCGGTCGGTATTGTATATATGGCCCAGCATAGTGCTCCGTACTGTATATATGGCTTGCATAGTGCTCCGTACTGTATACAGGGCCCCGCATCGTGCTCTGTACTGTATATATGGCCCTGCATGGTGCTTCGTACTGTATATATGGCCCTGCATAGTGCTCCGTATTGTATATATGGCCCCGTATGGTGCTCCTTACTGTATATTTGGCCCCGTATGGTGCTCCGTACTGTATATATGGCCCCGCATAGTGTTCCGTACTGTATATATAGCCCCGCATAGTGCTCCGTACTGTATATATGGCCCCGCATAGTGCTCTGTACTGTATATATGGCCCCGCATAGTGATTCGTACTGTATATATGGCCCCACATGGTGCTCCGTACTGTATATATGACCCCGCATAGTGGTCGGTATTGTATAGATGGCCCTGCATAGTGCTCCGTACTGTATATATGGCTCGAATAGTGCTCCGTACTGTATATATGACTCGCATAGTGCTCCGTACTGTATATATGGCCCCGCATAGTGTTCCGTACTGTATATATAGCCCTGCATAGTGCTCCGTACTGCATATTTGGCCCCGCATAGTTCTCCGTACTGTATATATGGCCCCGCATAGTGCTCCGTACTGTATATATGGCCCCGCATAGTGCTTTGTACTGTATATATGGCCCCGCATAGTGCTTTGTACTGTATATATGGCCCCGCATAGTGATTCGTACTGTATATATGGCCCCACATGGTGCTCCGTACTGTATATATGACCCCGCATAGTGGTCGGTATTGTATAGATGGCCCCACATAGTGCTTCGTGCTGTATATATGGCTCGCATAGTGCTCCGTACTGTATACAGGGCCCCGCATGGTGCTCCGTACTGTATATATGGCCCCGCATGGTGCTCCGTACTGTATATATGGCCCCGCATGGTGGTTGATATTGTATATATGGCCCTGCATAGTGGTCCGTACTGTATACAGGGCCCCGCATGGTGCTCCGTACTGTATATATGGCCCCGCATGGTGCTCCGTACTGTATATATGGCCCTGCATGGTGCTCCGTACTGTATATATGGCCCCGCATGGTGCTCCGTACTGTATATATGACCCCGCATAGTGGTCGGTATTGTATATATGACCCTGCATAGTGCTCCGTACTGTATACAGGGCCCCGCATAGTGCTTCGTACTGTATATACGGCCCCACATAGTGCTTCGTACTGTATATACGGCCCCGCATGGTGCTCTGTACTGTATATATGGCCCTGCATGGTGCTCCGTATTGTATATATGGCCACGCATGGTGCTCCGTACTGTATATATGGCCCTGCATAGTGCTCCGTATTGTATATATGGCCCTGCATAGTGCTCCGTATTGTATATATGGCCCTGCATAGTGCTCCGTACTGTATATATGGCCCCGCATAGTGCTCCTCACAGTATAATGGCCCCAGATTACAAAAAAAAAAAAATACTCACCTCTGCCATTCCAGCGCTGATCACTACTTACCTGTGGGCCCAGGAGCCATCTCCCTTTCACTAGCGCTATGGCTCTTGTAAGGCGGCGCGCCCTCCCAGCAGGCGGCACGCCCTCCCAGCAGACAGCGCGCCCTCCCAGCAGGCCGCGCGTCCTCCCAGCAGGCCGCGCACCCTCCCATTAGGCCGCGCACCCTGATGGGAGGGCGCATGCAGAGGAGAGTGGCCTCGGCAGTATTTCAGTCAGGCGGCACAGTTTGGGCCTCCCGGCCGAGGCGACAGCTGACAGCCCAGCAAGCCCCTGTTCTAATGTCATATTAAAAGATCAATATCCTAATATCAAATGATCAATACTCTACCTATAACATATTAACTTCATATCTAATGGTCAATGCTAATTGATATAGTCAGTTGTCAAATAACATAATAGGATCTACCACGGGGTGGGGCTCAGTGATTAGCACTGATGATTTGCAGCGCTGGGGTCCTGGGTTCAAATCCCCCTGAGTGCAACATCTGCAAAGACTTTACATTTTCTCCCTTTGTGTGGTTTACTCCGGTTTCATCCCACACTCCAAAGACATACTGATAGGGAATTTAGATTGTGAGTCTCAAAGGGGATAGTGATGACGATGTCTGTAAAGCGCTGTGGAATTAATGGCGCTATATAAGTGACTGAAATAAAAAAAATAGATGATAAGCAGCAGCAGCAAGTGGGTCAGAAGAGCAAAGGTTTATGAATATTTTGGTCTCCACTGTACCCCACTATTTTTCCTTTAATTCTCTCATTGGCCCTCAACACTGTTCCTTCCATTATCCAGTAAGGGAACATATATACTTTAATTTTTTGGGTTCAAAAGGAAAGCGCAAGTATAAATATAAATGAATGGGCTAGCTCACATAAATGGTTTTACACATGGATCAATGTTCGTGTGTTAAACAAAAAAAAATGCTGCATGCACTATTCTGATCTTTTTTTCTGCAAAACTCTCTCATTCAGTCATTGGGTCTGCAAAAAAAAAGAAATTACATAAGGATATCTGTATGTCATCTCATTTTAGGATCCAGAGCTCTGCTGAACACTTGTAAGGTTTTCTTAGAGAGGGTCATTCATGGTGCAGGAGATGTCAGACATTTGGAACAGCATTCTCCTCTCTTACAGTGACAGGAACAGGGAGAGGCTCTGGGGGGTTCATGGTCAGATTGCCCTCACTATAACGTTTTATATCCCGGCAGGGAGCTTTCCTGGAGCTCCGCTGCCAACAATTCAGAATGGCTGCGCAGCTCCAAGGGAGCTCCTGTCGCCTCTGCCGTGCAGCGCAATGACGTCATCAGCCGCCGCGCGCCAGCATGTACGTACTAGCAACAAGCAGAAGTGGAGCATCAGGGAGCAGAGCGCCGGGGGAAAATGGGAGCAATGTGAGCATTGTGTTTTTTTTTATTTTTTTTTTTATTATTATTATGTGTATGGGATGCGTGCCTCTATATATGGGCTATGTGAGGCTGTACTGTATATAGGGAGCTATATGGGGCTCATACTGTATATAGGAAGGTATATGTATAATGCAGGTGCCGGAATGCAACGCACAGAGACACAAGGCGAGAACAGTCAGAGATGATTGTAAACAGTTTTATACAACAGGTATACTGAAACAAGGGATTAGCAACAAGGGTAATGAACAGTGGTTTGAAATATCAGAAAGATTCGAAATTTCTCAAAGTAAGGCGCAGTCTCTCAAAGTAAGACGCAGTCTCTCAAAGTAAGGTGATGCCCTCAATCATGGGAGACACCACGCAAGTTCTTTAGCTGTGCATTTGGCCCTAGCGGGGGTCTCCGGTTATTCCCGCTAGGCCGTGAGTCTCTTCTGGATAAATTCAATTAAATCACGTTGTGCTACTTTAGCCCCAACCGTTCCCCTCCCAACCTGAGTACCTAAACCCAATTGTCCCCGGTACCGTGGGTGAACAGTGGAAGTGACGGCCCTGCTCACGTATGCAGCTCCTCCGCCTCCGCTGGCGTGACTTTCCTGGGGCAACCGTCTCTCAACTCCTCTCTGCTTGGCCGTTGGAGGCAGTCTCTCGAGCCTTGGATAGGGGGGTCCAGGCCTCGTCTGTCGGCGGGCGACGTCGGGTTCCGCGAACTCACTCAGCACCGTGATCAGGTTCCTAGTCTCAGCAGGCACAGCACTCGGGTCACAACTGTGAGAGATCCGGAGCTCTTTTGCCGTTGCCCGGCTGGAGCACCTCTTCGGCCTCTGGATTTGGCCTGTCACGCGGGGTTTCTCAGGATGCAGGGAGCACGTCTGCTACTTTCTGCTGCTTGGTGCCAAAGACCCCTCAGGTTTGGCGCGCTGGCCTCTTATCTCCCGGAACTCCTTCCTGGAAGTCACCTGATCGGGTCCAGCGTCTGAACCTGCTCTCCCTGCAACTTCCCTTGCATATTTTGGTTCCGCTTGACTGTATCTGGCCAGTAGATGGCAGTCTCGCTCCATCCTTGAAACGTCATGTTGAAGTTCTTTTACAAGCTTTCTTGCCTGTTCTACATTCCTCCTTCCTTTTTGCTCGCCAGTCCTCGGGCGAGTTGACTTCTCGCAGAATTGATGTCTCCTTCCAGGCAGTGCAAGCTCAGACAGTAGTTGGGCACACTCCTGCGTTTTCTGTTGGATTCAAGACCAGATAAACTCTTCCTGAGCATACCGGTTAGGAGGAATTCCGGCATTAGCCCGCTCAGTTCTGCGGGGCTCTTCTTGCGGAGGAGACTCCGGGAGATCCGAGGAATCAACTACTGGGGATTGCAAATCATTTCCCGACTCATTATGAGTTCTACTCAGTAGATGGCAGTCTCGCTCCATCCTTGAAACGTCATGTTGAAGTTCTTTTACAAGCTTTCTTGCCTGTTCTACATATGCAAGCTCATGCTGTATATAGGAGGCTATATGGGGACTCATACTGTATATAGGAGGCTATATGGGGGCTCATACTGAATATAGGAGGCTATAATGGGGCTCATACTGCATATAGGAGGCTATGTGGGGGCTGATACTGTATATAGGAGGCTATGTGGGGGCTCATACTCTATATAGGGAACTATGTGCGGGCTCATACTGTATATATGGAGGCTATGTGTCGGCTCATACTGTATATAGTGAGCTATGTGCGGGCTCATACTGTATAAAGGGAGCAGTGCGGGCTCATACTGTATGTAGAGGGGCTGTGTGAAGGCTCATATTGTATGTAAGGGGCTGTGTGTGGGCTCATACTGTATATAGGGGGCTATGTGGGGAGTTCATATTGTGTATAGGGGGCTACGTGGGGGCTCATACTGCATGTAGGGGAGCTGTGTGAAGGCTCATATTGTATGTAAGGAGCTGTGTGTGGGCTCATACTGTATATAGGAGGCTATATGGGGGCTCATACTGAATATAGGAGGCTATAGGGGGGCTCATACTGTATATAGGAGGCTATGTGCTAGCTCATACTGTATATATGGAGGCTATGTGTGGGCTCATACTGTATATAGGGAGCTATGTGCGGGCTCATACTGTATATAGGAAGCTATGTGCAGGCTCATACTGTATAAAGGGAGCAGTGCGGGCTCATACTGTATGTAGAGGGGCTGGGTGGGGGGTTCATATCGTGTGTAGGGGCAGGGGCGTACATAGGAATCATGGGGCCCCATAGCAGAAGTTACAATAGGGCCCCCCACCCCACCAAAAAAAATGTAAATAATTGTCGGGGTCACAGAAGAGCAGATCTCGCAACTTTCCAGCCTTTACATAGTAATTTTCCTCCAAGCTGACGTCCTAGATCCCTCTTTCATTGCCCATAAAGTATGATGCCAAAAAAAGTGTCCCCCAAACACAGTATGATACCCCCATGGTGAATTCCTCCACATGCGTAGTATAATGACCCTACTGTACCCCACCTCAACTCCCAGGGCAAAGTATGCTGACCCCAACACAGTATGATCCCCCAACTGTGAGACCTAGAGCTAGAGAGGATGGTAGGTAATAAGGGAGGGTGTTATACATAATAAAAGATAAAACTATATAACTAAGGATGGCGCTATACATAATAAGCGAGTACACTATATACTAAGGGAGTATGCTATACATAATATGGTTACATTCCTTCATCTGTGTGCAGTGTCAGTGTGCTGCCCTGTTTTACAGACGCATTGAGCATGTCATTTCCTGACGCTCACAGATCTCATTCTCAGATCCGTGATTTTCATGGATGTGTGAATGGATCTATAAAACTCCACGAGTCCGTGGACCATCCGATAAAAAAAAATCTGGCAGCACACGGACATTTCACACAAATGTGAGAATGCAACCTAAGGGATTTTACAGACAACATTATCAATCCAAGTCACACAGTGCAGATACAGAATAATATTTACATCCAGGCACTTACCGCTGACGTCTCATCCAATTAGAGCCGGTTTCTGCTGCTTCTTCTCCATCTGGTCGGACCTTCATGTCGACATCTCCCAGCCACGTCTCGTCTTATCACAATGATCCTCCAACCTAGAAAATAACAAGGTCACATATATTGTATATATACATGTCTCCCCCACACTGCGGCCCTGAATACAGATATATGCCACCCCCCCTTCATTAATATACTATTAGCCACTTAGTAATCAAAATATAAAGTGATAAGCAGCACTGTGCCCCCATTAACTATAATCTCCACCTGCCAATAATATTCAGTCTCTGTGACTCTCCCCAATTAACTGTGAAGCTATGTGCACATGGAAAATATACAAGCACCCCTATCATTGCTCTGTCCCAGCAACCCCATCATTGCTCTGTCCCAGGACCTCCATCATTGCTCTCTCCCAGCACCCCCATCATTGCTCTCTCCCAGCACCCCCATCATTGCTCTCTCCCAGCACCCCCATCCTTACTCTCTCCCAGCACCCCATCATTGCTCTCTACCAGCACCTCATCATTGATCTCTCCCAGCACCCCCATCATTGCTCTCTCCCAGCACCCCCATTCTTGTGCTTTCCCAGCACCTCGATCATTGATCTCTCCCAGAACCCCCATCTTTGCTCTGTCCCAGCACCTCCCGTCATTGCTCTCTCCCAGCACCTCCATCATTGCTCTCTCCCAGCACCTCCCATCATTGCTCTCTCCCAGCACCCCCATCATTGCTCTCTCCCAGCACCTCCATCATTGCTCTGTCCCAGCACCCCCGTCATTGCTGTCCCAGCACCCCCATCATTGCTCTGTCCCAGCACCCCTGTCATTGCTCTCTCCCAGCACCTCCCATCATTGCTCTCTCCCAGCACCCCCATCATTGCTCTCTCCCAGCACCTCCATCATTGCTGTCCCAGCACCCCTGTCATTGCTCTCTCCCAGCACCCCCATCATTGCTCTGTTCCAGCACCCCTGTCATTGCTCTCTTCCAGCACCCCCATCATTGCTCTGTCCCAGCACCCCTGTCATTGCTCTCTCCCAGCACCCCCATCATTGCTCTGTCCCAGCACCCCTGTCATTGCTCTCTCCCAGCATCCCCATCATTGCTCTCTCTCTGCAACCCCGTCATTGCTCTCTCCCTGCACCCCCGTCATTGCTCTCTCCGAGCACCCCCAACATTGCTCTCTCCCAGCAACCCCCGCCATTGCTCTCACAGCACCCCCATCATTTCTCTCTCCCAGCACCTCCATCATTTCTCTCTCCCAGCAACCCGTCATTGCTCTCCCCATCCCCACCATCCCTATCATTGTTCTCCCCATCCTCACCATCCCCATCATTGCTCTCCCCAGCCCCATCACTTCTCTCCCCAGCCCCATCATTGCTCTCCCCAGCCCCATCAGTCCCATTATTGCTTTCCCCAGCCCCATCACTGCTCTCCCCAGCCCTATTATTACTCTCCCCAGCCCCATCATTGCTCTCCCCAGCCCCATCATTGCTCTCCCCAGCCCCATCAGTCCCATTATTGCTGTCCCCAGCCCCATCATTGCTCTCCCCAGCCCTATTATTGCTTTCCCCAGCCCCATCATTGCTCTCCCTAGCCCCGTTATTGCTCTCTTCAGCCCCATCACTCCCATTATTGCTTTCCCCAGCCCCAGCATTGCTCTCCCCAGCCCCAGCATTGCTCTCCCTAGCCCTATTATTGCTCTCTCCAGCCCCATCAGCCCCATTATTGCTCTCACCAGCCCCATTATTGCTCTCCCCAGCCCCATCATTGCTCTCCCCAGCCCCATTATTACTTTCCCCAGCCCCATCATTGCTCTCCCCAGCCCCATCAGCCCCATTATTGCTCTCCCCAGCCCCATCTTTGTTCTCCCCAGCCCCATTATTGCTCTCCCCAGTCCCATCATTGCTCTCCCTAACCCATCAGCCCCATTATTGCTCTCCCCAGCCCCATCATTGCTCTCCCCAGCCCCATCAGCCCCATTATTGCTCTCCTCAGCCCCACCATTGCTCTCCCCAGCCTTATCAGCCCCATTATTGCTCTCCCCAGCCCCATTATTGCTCT
Organism: Phyllobates terribilis; assembly: GCF_046119375.1. Taxonomy (NCBI): domain Eukaryota; kingdom Metazoa; phylum Chordata; class Amphibia; order Anura; family Dendrobatidae; genus Phyllobates; species Phyllobates terribilis. The sequence goes on along the minus strand of NW_027362771.1, from coordinate 411,520,145 downwards.
CCCCAGCCCCACCATCCCCAACATTGCTCCCCCACCTCCCCTCCCCAGCGTTTCAGTAAAAAAGAAAAAAAAAAACACTTACCTCTGGGCCCCGCAGGCCGCAGCATCCTTGTTGTCAGCAATTTCATCCCTCACACAGGCCCACGCTGCATGATGACATCATCAAGCAGCATGTGCCTGTGTGAGGGAGGAAGCAGCGGGCAGGAAGCAGAGGACAGATCTCTGCAGCTCCGCTGCCATTCTGTCCTGTCAGCAGTGGAGCTGCAGGGATCGCTCCCTGTCCTCAGCTAGCAGGGAGAAGCTGCACCGGTGGGCCCCCCCGGCGCAGCTGCACCAGCGGCGGTATGTCCGCCTCTGGACTGCTATGGGGCCCCCCCGGCTCATGGGCCCCATAGCAGTCGTGTCGCCTGCCGCCATTGGCAGTACACCACTGTGTAGGGGGCTACGTGGGGGCTCACACTGCATGTAGGGGAGCTGTGTGAAGGCTCATATTGTATGTAAGGGGCTGTGTGTGGGCTCATACTATATATAGGAGGCTATATGGGGCTCATACTGAATATAGGAGGCTATAGGAGGGCTCATACTGTATATAGGAGGCTATGTGGGGGCTGATACTGTATATAGGAGGCTATGTGGGGGCTCATACTCTATATAGGGAGCTATGTGCGGGCTCATACTGTATATATGGAGGCTATGTGGGGGCTCGTACTGTATATAGGGAGCTATGTGCGGACTCATACTGTATATAGGGAGCTATGTGCGGGTTCATACTGTATAAAGGGAGCTGTGCGGGCTCATACTGTATGTAGGGTGGCTGTATGAAGGCTCATATTGTATGTAAGGGGCTGTGTGTGGGCTCATACTGTATATAGAGGGGCTATGTGGGGGCTCATATTGTATGTAGGGGGCTGTGTGTGGGCTCATATATATAGGGGGGGCTGTGTGGGGGGCTCATACTGCATGTAGGGGGGCTGTGTGAAGGCTCATATTGTATGTAAGGGGCTGTGTGTGGGCTCATACTGTATATAGGGGGGCTGTGTGGGGGATTCATATTGTGTGTAGGGGGCTACGTGGGGGCTCATACTGCATGTAGGAGAATGTCAGCATACTTAATTCTGCTCAATATTAAGTGATACAATTAATATAAAGCAAAAAATTATTATTAACCCCTTTACCCTCGAGGGTGGTTTGCACCTTAATGACCAGGCCAATTTTTACAATTCTGACCACTGTCACTTTATGAGGTAATAACTGGAATGCTTCAGCGGATCCCCCTGATTCTGAGAATGTTTTTCATGACATATTGTACTTCATGATAGTGGTAAAATTTCTTCAATATCAGTTGCGTTTATTTGTGAAAAAGATGGAAATTTGGCGAAAATTTTTAAAATTTTGCAATTTTCAAACTTTGAATTTCCATGCCCTTAAATCAGAAAAATATGTCACACAAAATAGTTAAAAAATAATATTTCCCACATGTCTTCTCTATATATATATTTTGGAACCAACTTTTTTTTTTTAGGGAACTATAAGGGTTAAAAATTGACCAGCGATTTTTCATTTTTCCAACAAAATTTACAAAACCATTTTTTTGGGGACCACATCACATTTGAAGTGACTTTGAGGGGCCTTTATTTCAGAAAATACCCAAAAGTGACACCATTCTAAAAACTGTACCCCTCAAGGTGCTCAAAACCACATTCAAGAACTTTATTAACCCTTCAGGTACTTCAGAGGAATTTTTGGAATGTGGAAGAAAAAAATGAACATTTATTTTTTTTTCACAAAAATTTTACTTTAGACCCCAATTTTTATATTTTTGCAAGGGTATCATTAGAAATTGAACTACAAAATTTGTTGTGCAATTTCTCTTGGGTAAGCAGATACCCCGTATGTGGGGGAAAACCACTGTTTGGGCGCACGGCAGGGTTTGGAAGGAAAGAAGCACCAGTTGACTTTTTGAATGTAAAATTTGCTTGAATAAGTACCGGACGCCATGTTTGGAGAGCCCCTGATGTGCTTAAACCTGAAACCCCCCACAAGTGACACTATTTTGGAAACTAGACCCCTCAGGGAACTTATCTAGATGTGTGGTGAGCACCCTGAACCCCCAGGTGCTTCACAGAAGTTTATAACATGAAGCCGTGAAAATAAAGAAATCAAACTTTTTCCACAAAAATTATGTTTTAGTCCCAAATTTTTTAATTTTCACAACGGTAAGAGGAAAAAATGGACCCCAAAAACTTTTGTGCAATTTCTCCTGAGTATGCCGATACCCCATATGTGAGGAAAATACACTGTTTGGGCACACGGCAGGGTTTAGAAGGAAAGGAGCATGGTGTGACTTTTTGAATGCAAAGAGAGCCCCTGATGCGCCTAAATAGTGGAAACCCCCCACAAGTGACCCCATTTTAGAAACTAGACCCCTCAAGGATTTTATCAAGAGATATAGTGAACATTCTGAACCCAGATGTATGACACATAATTTGATAACATTAGGTCATCATATTGAATAAGTTGTCGTTAGTCTTGAGCGCAAGTGCTCACTACTTTAGTTTGCATCAGGTACTCAGGTATGCACCAAGTATCGCGGGTGCTCAAGTCACATGCTCAAGTCCGTGCCACGCATGTTTCATGGTTGTTAGACACCAAAAAAAAACATGCGGGGATCATTCGTGCATGGCAAGTAATCCCAGCAAGGTTTTTTGTCCGCGAAGCATATTGGGCGGAAACTTGAGCATGTCACTCGAGCACCCGGGATACTTGGTGCATACCTGAGCACCCGATGCAAACTCAAGCAGCGAGCATTTGCGCTCAACACTATTCACCATATTTTCATCATTTTTTTTTCTTTACTTTCGAAAAAATCAGAACCCCATCACAACCCCAACCCTAGCACAACTCCAACCCTAACACAACCCCAACCCCAACTCTAGCTCAACCACAAACCTAGCGCAATCCCAACCCTAGCACAACCCCAACCCTAGCACAACCCCAACCCTAGCACAACCCCAACCCTAGCCCAACTCTAGCCCAACCCTACCACAATCCTAACCCTAGCACAACCCTAACCCTAGCACAACCTTAACCCTAACCCTAACACAACCCTAACCCTAGAGTTTATTTTTTACGCCATTCCCCTTGCAGTATAAGTGATTAGACGACTTTATTCTTCGTGTCGGTGCAATTACAGCGATACCAGACTTATAGCGGGATTTTATTATTGACAGCTGTCACACACTAAAATACTTTTTTTTTTTTGCATCGCCATATTTTGAGAGCTATAATTTTTCCATATTTCGGCCGACAGAGTCATGTGACAGCTTGTTTTTTGCGGGACAAATTGATGTTTTTATTGGTACCATTTTCAGGCACGTGACATGTTTTGATCGCTTTCTATTCCAATTTTTGGGAGGCAGAATAAACAAAAATGCAGTTCCGCGTGTGGTAAAATTGATAAGGTAGCTTTATTCTTCGGGGCAGTACGTTTACAGCGGTACCACATTTATATCGTTTTTCTGTGTTTTGGCGCTTTTACACAATAAAAGCTATTATATGGAAAAAATATTTTTTTTGCATCGCTTTATTCTGAGAGCTGTAACTTTTGTATTTTTCGGCTGATGGAGCTGTATAGTGGCTTGTTTTTTGCGGGACAAGATGACATTTTAATTTTTTTTATTTATATTTGTCTTTTTGATTGCGTGTTATTCCATTTTTTGCTTGGCGGTATGATGATAAAGCATCGTTTTTTGCTTCGTTTTTTTATTTTTTTTTATTTTACCGTGTTCACTATAGCGGTTAAATAGTGGGACAGTTTTATAGATCAGGTCGTTCCGGATGTGTCGATACCAAATAGGTGTACTTTTATTGTTTTTTTTTCATAATAATATTTATTGATGGGTACATTATATTTTTATTTTTTCGGGATTATTTTTTGGATTTTTTTTTTATATTTTTACAATTTACTTTTTTTTTTTTTCACTTTCTGACACTTTCCTTACTTTTACACATTGTCCCACTATGGGACTTTCACTTTTTTTTCACTCTGATCGCCTGTATAGGATAGGGATGGAGCACCATCCTTGTGCTATACTGTACAGGCTGTCAGCGCTGCAGAGGCAGAAGATACTTTGATCGTGCACTGCGCATGATCAAAGTATTTTCCTGCTGTCTGGTGACCCGGATGTTTTCAGACGACATCTGGGTCACCATGACAACCACGGGACCCGGCCTCAGACAGCGTGGGACGCCGGGGAAGAGGTGAGTACCGGCGCTTACCTCCGTAATGCTACGATTAACTTCGATCGCAGCATTTTGGGGGTTAATATGCTGGGAGCTGTGTGGCGCTGCTACCAGCACATAGTACTGGGTGCCAGCTGTGACAATCAGCTGACACCTGGCAGCGATTGCGTTCGCACAGCCTGTATGCGGGCGCAATCGCCAGGGCATATTAAGACGTCCCTGGCTCTTAAAGCCCAGGGCGCAGGTACGTATTAGTATGCCTTGGGCTGTAAAGGGGTTAATATATTAATATTGAGCAAAATTAATTTTAGCTTATTGGTTTTGTCTCCATAACAGTCTCTTATGTGGCCCCTTGGGAAAGTTAATCTCCCACCCCTGCTGTATTTTATATAGTGCTATGTTATGTACAGTGCTGAACATAAGGGAAAAATTTGCGCTACGCACGCCGCCATCTGTCGTTTTCCATCTACAGATGTGCGCCAGAACACCTGTATTAGTCACATGACTGTATCTGCAGCCTTTTTAAGATAACGATTAGTGTTGAGCGAGCATGCTCGACACTGCTCGGTACTCGCCCGAGCATCTCACTACTCGGGATGTTAGGCGAGCACCGAGCATTTCCGGGTTACTCGGGCGGGAGCTCGGATCTCCGCCCTGCATGTTTGGGCGCTCTTTACAGAGCCAATGAACATGCAGGGATTGCCAGACAGTCACTGTAATGCCGCACCCATGTTGGTTGTGGGCATTACAATGATTGGCTGGCCGTACAGCGTCACCTCGAGTATTTAAAACCGAGCGCCGCTATCTTGGACACAGTCGCTCCGGATCAGACGGTGTAGGGAGAGTGCTGCTGAGCTAGGGAGAGATTTATACTGCGAAATAGGTAGTGTAGGGTCTCTACAAAATCAAACAAACAGTCTTTCTCAGGACTAATATCCATCCCAGATATCAGGCAGGCAGGCAGGCTGTATAGGAGACGCAGTGGTTATACCAACAAACACTGCATTACAGTCCTGTGTGCTGCTTCTCAAATTGCTAGACTTAGCCCCAGTTCTCAGGGGCCAGGAAAAATACTTTTTTTTATCATTTAAATCCTCTTTTTTTTTTTTTCCTCAGTCAGACTGTGCAAATACTCATCTTATTAACCTTTTGGTATCCCCCCCCCCAAAAAAAAAAATTGAGTGTGTCTGTGAGTGTTCATACACAAATATATCTGTTTAAAAGAGTCTGGTTTCGGCCAGATAACTAGAACTGTGGTTTTGCAGTTCCACGTTTCAAATCTCTGTATTATCCACTTTTTTTGCCCTTTTTCCATAAAAAAAACAGTTTGAGTGTCTCGCTGACTATTCAGACACAAATATATCTGTTTAAAAGATTCTGGTGTAGGCCAGAGAACTAGAACTGTGGTTTTCCTCTTCCACGGTTGAAATCTGGGTATAATCCACCTTTTTGCATAAAAAAAAAACAGTTTGAGTGTCTCGCTGACTGTTCAGACACAAATATATCTGTTTAAAAGATTCTGGTGTAGGCCAGAGAACTAGAACTGTGGTTTTCCTCTTCCACGGTACAAATCTGGGTGCAATCCACCTTTTTGCATAAAAAAAAAACAGTTTGAGTGTCTCGCTGACTGTTCAGACACAAATATATCTATTTAAAAGATTCTGGTGTAGGCCAGAGAACTAGAACTGTGGTTTTCCTCTTCCACAGTTCAAATCTGGGTGTAATCCACCTTTTTGCATAAAAAAAAACAGTTTGAGTGTCTTGCTGACTGTTCAGACACAAATATATCTGTTTAAAAGATTCTGGTGTAGGCCAGAGAACTAGAGCTGTGGTTTTCCTCTTCCACGGTTCAAATCTGGGTGTAATCCACCTTTTTGCCTTTTTTACATAAAAAAAACAGTTTGAGTGTCTCGCTGACTGTTAAGACACAAATATATCTCTTTAAAAGATTCTGGTGTAGGCCAGAGAACTAGAACTGTGGTTTTCCTCTTCCACAGTTCAAATCTGGGTGTAATCCACCTTTTTGCATAAAAAAAAACAGTTTGAGTGTCTCGCTGACTGTTCAGACACAAATATATCTGTATAAAAGATTCTGGTGTAGGCCAGAGAACTAGAACTGTGGTTTTCCTCTTCCACGGTTCAAATCTGGGTGTAATCCACCTTTTTGCATAAAAAAAAGAGTTTGAGTGTCTCGCTGACTGTTCAGACACAAATATATCTGTTTAAAAGATTCTGGTGTAGGCCAGAGAACTAGAACTGTGGTTTTCCTCTTCCACGGTTCAAATCTGGGTGTAATCCACCTTTTTGCATTAAAAAAAACAGTTTGAGTGTCTCGCTGACTGTTCAGACACAAATACAGTTATATGAAAAAGTATGGGCACCCCTATTAATCTTAAGCTTAATGTTTTATAAAACATTAAGCTTAAGATTAATAGGGGTGCCCAAACTTTTTCATATAACTGTATATCTGTTTAAAAGATTCTGGTGTAGGCCAGAGAGCTAGAACTGTGGTTTTCCTCTTCCACGGTTCAAATATGGGTGTAATCCACCTTTTTGCATAAAAAAAAAGAGTTTGAGTGTCTCGCTGACTGTTCAGACACAAATATATCTGTTTAAAAGATTCTGATGTAGACCAGAGAACTAGAACTGTGGTTTTCCTCTTCCACGGTACAAATCTGGGTGTAATCCACCTTTTTGCATTAAAAAAAAAAAGTTTGAGTGTCTCGCTGACTGTTCAGACACAAATATATCTATTTAAAAGATTCTGGTGTAGGCCAGAGCACTAGAACTGTGGTTTTCCTCTGCCACGGTTCAAATCTGGGTGTAATCCACCTTTTTGCCTTTTTTACATTAAAAAAAACAGTTTTAGTGTCTCGCTGACTGTTCAGACACAAATATATCTATTTAAAAGATTCTGGTGTAGGCCAGAGAACTAGAACTGTGGTTTTCCTCTGCCACGGTTCAAATCTGGGTGTAATCCACCTTTTTGCCTTTTTTACATAAAAAAAACAGTTTGAGTGTCTCGCTGACTGTTCAGACACAAATATATCTGTTTAAAAGATTCTGGTGTAGGCCAGAGAACTAGAACTGTGGTTTTCCTCTTCCACGGTTCAAATCTGGGTGTAATCCACCTTTTTGCATAAAAAAAAACAGTTTGAGTGTCTCGCTGACTGTTCAGACACAAATATATCTGTTTAAAAGATTCTGGTGTAGGCCAGAGAACTAGAACTGTGGTTTTCCTCTTCCACGGTTCAAATCTGGGTGTAATCCACCTTTTTGCATTAAAAAAAACAGTTTGAGTGTCTCGCTGACTGTTCAGACACAAATACAGTTATATGAAAAAGTATGGGCACCCCTATTAATCTTAAGCTTAATGTTTTATAAAACATTAAGCTTAAGATTAATAGGGGTGCCCAAACTTTTTCATATAACTGTATATCTGTTTAAAAGATTCTGGTGTAGGCCAGAGAGCTAGAACTGTGGTTTTCCTCTTCCACGGTTCAAATATGGGTGTAATCCACCTTTTTGCATAAAAAAAAAGAGTTTGAGTGTCTCGCTGACTGTTCAGACACAAATATATCTGTTTAAAAGATTCTGATGTAGACCAGAGAACTAGAACTGTGGTTTTCCTCTTCCACGGTACAAATCTGGGTGTAATCCACCTTTTTGCATTAAAAAAAAAAAGTTTGAGTGTCTCGCTGACTGTTCAGACACAAATATATCTATTTAAAAGATTCTGGTGTAGGCCAGAGCACTAGAACTGTGGTTTTCCTCTGCCACGGTTCAAATCTGGGTGTAATCCACCTTTTTGCCTTTTTTACATTAAAAAAAACAGTTTTAGTGTCTCGCTGACTGTTCAGACACAAATATATCTATTTAAAAGATTCTGGTGTAGGCCAGAGAACTAGAACTGTGGTTTTCCTCTGCCACGGTTCAAATCTGGGTGTAATCCACCTTTTTGCCTTTTTTACATAAAAAAAACAGTTTGAGTGTCTCGCTGACTGTTCAGACACAAATATATCTGTTTAAAAGATTCTGGTGTAGGCCAGAGAACTAGAACTGTGGTTTTCCTCTTCCACGGTTCAAATCTGGGTGTAATCCACCTTTTTGCATAAAAAAAACCAGTTTGAGTGTCTTGCTGACTGTTCAGACACAAATATATCTGTATAAAAGATTCTGGTGTAGGCCAGAGAACTAGAACTGTGGTTTTCCTCTTCCACGGTTCAAATCTGGGTGTAATCCACCTTTTTGCATAAAAAAAAGAGTTTGAGTGTCTCGCTGACTGTTCAGACACAAATATATCTGTTTAAAAGATTCTGGTGTAGGCCAGAGAGCTAGAACTGTGGTTTTCCTCTGCCACGGTTCAAATCTGGGTGTAATCCACCTTTTTGCCTTTTTTACATTAAAAAAAACAGTTTTAGTGTCTCGCTGACTGTTCAGACACAAATATATCTGTTTAAAAGATTCTGGTGTAGGCCAGAGAACTAGAACTGTGGTTTTCCTCTTCCACGGTTCAAATCTGGGTGTAATCCACCTTTTTGCATAAAAAAAAGAGTTTGAGTGTCTCGCTGACTGTTCAGACACAAATATATCTGTTTAAAAGATTCTGGTGTAGGCCAGAGCACTAGAACTGTGGTTTTCCTCTGCCACGGTTCAAATCTGGGTGTAATCCACCTTTTTGCCTTTTTTACATAAAAAAAAACAGTTTTAGTGTCTCGCTGACTGTTCAGACACAAATATATCTGTTTAAAAGATTCTGGTGTAGGCCAGAGAACTAGAACTGTGGTTTTCCTCTTCCACGGTTCAAATATGGGTGTAATCCACCTTTTTGAATTAAAAAAAAACAGTTTGAGTGTCTCGCTGACTGTTCAGACACAAATATATCTATTTAAAAGATTCTGGTGTAGGCCAGAGAACTAGAACTGTGGTTTTCCTCTGCCACGGTTCAAATCTGGGTGTAATCCACCTTTTTGCCTTTTTTACATAAAAAAAACAGTTTGAGTGTCTCGCTGACTGTTCAGACACAAATATATCTGTTTAAAAGATTCTGGTGTAGGCCAGAGAACTAGAACTGTGGTTTTCCTCTTCCACGGTTCAAATCTGGGTGTAATCCACCTTTTTGCATAAAAAAAAACAGTTTGAGTGTCTCGCTGACTGTTCAGACACAAATATATCTGTATAAAAGATTCTGGTGTAGGCCAGAGAACTAGAACTGTGGTTTTCCTCTGCCACGGTTCAAATCTGGGTGCAATCCACCTTTTTGCCTTTTTTACATTAAAAAAAAACAGTTTTAGTGTCTCGCTGACTGTTCAGACACAAATATATCTGTTTAAAAGATTCTGGTGTAGGCCAGAGAACTAGAACTGTGGTTTTCCTCTTCCACGGTTCAAATCTGGGTGTAATCCACCTTTTGCATAAAAAAAAGAGTTTGAGTGTCTCGCTGACTGTTCAGACACAAATATATCTGTTTAAAAGATTCTGGTGTAGGCCAGAGCACTAGAACTGTGGTTTTCCTCTGCCACGGTTCAAATCTGGGTGTAATCCACCTTTTTTACATTAAAAAAAACAGTTTTAGTGTCTCGCTGACTGTTCAGACACAAATATATCTGTTTAAAAGATTCTGGTGTAGGCCAGAGAACTAGAACTGTGGTTTTCCTCTTCCACGGTTCAAATCTGGGTGTAATCCACCTTTTTGAATTAAAAAAAAAACAGTTTGAGTGTCTCGCTGACTGTTCAGACACAAATATATCTATTTAAAAGATTCTGGTGTAGGCCAGAGAACTAGAACTGTGGTTTTCCTCTTCCACGGTTCAAATCTGGGTGTAATCCACCTTTTTGCCTTTTTTACATAAAAAAAAGAGTTTGAGTGTCTCGCTGACTGTTAAGACACAAATATATCTGTTTAAAAGATTCTGGTGTAGGCCAGAGAACTAGAACTGTGGTTTTCCTCTTCCACGGTTCAAATCTGGGTGTAATCCACCTTTTTGCATAAAAAAAAACAGTTTGAGTGTCTCGCTGACTGTTCAGACACAAATATATCTGTATAAAAGATTCTGGTGTAGGCCAGAGAACTAGAACTGTGGTTTTCCTCTTCCACGGTTCAAATCTGGGTGTAATCCACCTTTTTGCATAAAAAAAAGAGTTTGAGTGTCTCGCTGACTGTTCAGACACAAATATATCTGTTTAAAAAATTCTGGTGTAGGCCAGAGAACTAGAACTGTGGTTTTCCTCTTCCACGGTTCAAATCTGGGTGTAATCCACCTTTTTGCATAAAAAAAAACAGTTTGAGTGTCTCGCTGACTGTTCAGACACAAATACAATTATATGAAAAAGTTTGGGCACCCCTATTAATCTTAAGCTTAATGTTTTATAAAACATTAAGCTTAAGATTAATAGGGGTGCCCAAAATTTTTCATATAACTGTATATCTGTTTAAAAGATTCTGGTGTAGGCCAGAGAGCTAGAACTGTGGTTTTCCTCTTCCACGGTTCAAATATGGGTGTAATCCACCTTTTTTCATAAAAAAAAAGAGTTTGAGTGTCTCGCTGACTGTTCAGACACAAATATATCTGTTTAAAAGATTCTGATGTAGACCAGAGAACTAGAACTGTGGTTTTCCTCTTCCATGGTACAAATCTGGGTGTAATCCACCTTTTTTCATTAAAAAAAAAAAAGTTTGAGTGTCTCGCTGACTGTTCAGACACAAATATATCTATTTAAAAGATTCTGGTGTAGGCCAGAGCACTAGAACTGTGGTTTTCCTCTGCCACGGTTCAAATCTGGGTGTAATCCACCTTTTTGCCTTTTTTACATTAAAAAAAACAGTTTTAGTGTCTCGCTGACTGTTCAGACACAAATATATCTGTTTAAAAGATTCTGGTGTAGGCCAGAGAACTAGAACTGTGGTTTTCCTCTTCCACAGTTCAAATCTAGGTGTAATCCACCTTTTTGCATAAAAAAAAACAGTTTGAGTGTGTCACTGACTGTTCAGACACAAATATATATTTTTAAAAGATTCTGGTGTAGGCCAGAGAACTAGAACTGTGGTTTTCCTCTTCCACGGTTCAAATCTGGGTGTAATCCACCTTTTTGCATTAAAAAAAAAACACTTTGAGTGTCTCGCTGACTGTTCAGACACAAATATATCTGTTTAAAAGATTCTGGTGTAGGCCAGAGAACTACAACTGTGGTTTTCCTCTTCCACGGTTCAAATCTGGGTGTTATCCACCTTTTTGCCTTTTTTACATAAAAAAAAAACAGTTTGAGTGTCTCGCTGACTGTTCAGACACAAATATATCTGTATAAAAGATTCTGGTGTAGGCCAGATAACTAGAACTGTGGTAATCCACCTTTTTGCATTAAAAAAACAGTTTGAGGGGGGTGTGGCAAGCTGTGGATCTGTGAAGACACACACACCAGAGCTCCTCCACATCAGTTGTGAAAAGATCTGATTAACCGCCTCTACAAGGCATGGGAAAAGCCAAAAAGGGCAGGAGTACTGTCTCTGCATCACCAACAGCCATTGTGCAGGGAAATATCCAAGCTTATCTCCTGCACAGCAGCTTATCAGCACCTGTAATATGCAATCAATTCCTGCCTCCCCCTCCCAATTGCTTGCTTTGGAGACTCACTCCAGCCACAGTATGAACTCTGCTGAAGATCGTGGCTTCTGCAGGGTAATCACTACTGCAGTTACATCTCCTACAAGTACACATGTTATGTCCAAGATGGCGCTGGCCTCCTGTGTGGAGTCAGAGACAGACAGGCACAGAGGGGGCAGGGCACAGGAGGGAGTGAATGCAGACCAGCCCCTACACAGAGATACAGTGGAAATTGAAAGTGGAGTCTGTGCATCTGAAACAGAACAGGATCTGACAGCTCCTTGCAGAAGATTAATTAACCCTATCCCTCCTGATAACATACCTCCACAGAGGGCCCTTTTGAGTCAACTATCCACACAGGGAAATACAGCTGGCTTAAAAAAAGCATTTAATCACAGCTCACTGTGTGCTCAGGATCATATATTAACCCCTTTGGAGCCTGCTCAGAATCTCATGGATCTCTTTTCAGAGGGTTTCCACAACTTCTAAGAACACAAACCGAACAATCCATGGTTGATGCCACTAAATATCCTACCTCCACAGAACCCTCAATTGCACCACAACCAGCACCATCATGGGCCGCGAGCTCACGACCAGTGACTTTGGCTGACATTCAAACACTTTTGCAATCTTTTCCAACTAAAGAGGATATGACCTCATTTGCAAAATACATCGTAGAGGAGTGCAAACAGGAATTCGCAAAACTGCAATCTGATGTGGTTACCCTGACAACGAGAGTGGACACCATAGAACAGAACATAACTATTACCTCTGCCACTATCACAGCGCTCCAGGATACAATACACGTCCAATCTACCCATATCATCAACCTCCAATCTCACCTGGACGACTTGGAGAACCGCGGAAGACGAAACAATCTACGCATCAGGGGCTTGCCAGAATCGGTGGTTACTGCAGACTTACCCTCCACTCTTAATCACATATTCAATAAAATACTAGGGGCCCCCCCTTCCTCCGTGATAGAGCTAGACAGAGCTCACAGGGCATTACGCCCTATGAACTTAGACCCCAATAAACCAAGAGATGTCATCTGTCGAGTCCACTACTACAAAGCTAAGGAAGAGATCCTGCTCAAATCCAGGGATAGCTCTGCAACAATGTACAAAGGAAAGCGGTTGATGATCCTCCCTGACTTGTCTAGGCGGACATTATCAATGAGAGCAGCTTTGAAACCACTCACAGACGCACTCAGGGAACGGGATATCCCCTACCGTTGGGGTTTCCTGTTCTCCCTTCAAGTTAGACACAATGGACGCTCGGCCAGACTACTCACCCCGGGAGACCTGCCGGAGTTTTTAAAACAACTCAATCTCCCACAAATATCGATCCCACAGTGGTTCCAGTTTTTCACACTGTCTTCGGCTTTAGAGGACGGCGGACCTCGCCGTGGGCGGGACAGAGAGGCTTCATCTTCTATTAATCTCCCCCAGAGAGTCACCAAGTACTCCCAGCGACCGCCGCAGATGCCCAGATAAGGACCCTGAACCTGGAGGCCCATGTTTAGTGGCGTACTCCAATTGAACTGCCTGTTAGTCTTAAGATAGCCTAAAGTCTTCTCCTGAAAGGAGTCAGGAGGGAAAAACGGGTAGCTCCACTGGGAAGCACATACAAATATCTGACCAAATACATAGGTCTTATTGCCTTAACCTTGCTAGCACCTATCAACAGAATATTCACCTGGATTTGTTGACCCCACTGTAACCCCGTGGGAGTTTAATGGTTTTGCCTTTCAGTAAGTTTCAGTAATGTTTTTCATAGTCGGTTGGTTAGTCTTTTTTCCTGCAACGCAATTCTCAAAAGGAGTGTTAGTGTTCACGATGCTTAGCTGTCACTTTCCCCCTGAAGGAACACCCCCAGGCGATCGGGTACCCCCATACGCTTGGTTCTACTTAAAATGGTTACTTATACCCCAAACAGTAGTTCTGTACTTACTGTTTCTTTTGTTATGTTTGTTTCACCCTATTGTCTTTTTCCCACAGTTGTTTCAAATGTCCATCGATGCTTGCAATCATTTCACTCTGAGGGGAGCGGACCGCCGAAAGATTCAACCCAATGGCGGCACTTAAGTATGCCTCCTTCAATGTGAAGGAGTTTAACATCCCGGAAAAAAGGGCCCAAATTCTTAGATTACTCCACAAAAAAAAGGTACAGATCACGTGCTTACAGGAAACACACTTTAAAGAACATCATACCCCTACCCCTAAAAACAAATATTATACCCACTGGCACCTGTGTAATAACACCCAATCTAAGAGTAAGGGAGTTGCTATCTTCATTCACAAAAGCCTGACACACGAGTTTGTCGAATGCATTAAAGATCCAAATGCAAGGTATATGCTCCTAATTTTAAAAATTGAAGGCAGACCCCTAACCAGGGTCAAACTCAGTTCATTCTCGACCTAATAGACAAAGCCATTCCCATTGTCCAGGGTACAGTCATTCTGTGTGCAGACCTCAATTTAACACTAGATCCTACATTAGATAATTCAACAGGAAAAGCATCTCTACCTTATTCAGCTATCAAAAAAGTAAAGAGGGCATTTCTTCAACTACAGCTCTGTGACGTTTGGCGCCTCACACACCCGACTGTTAAAGATTATACCTTTAATTCCTCCCCCCATGATTCTTACAGCAGAATTTACTGTATCCTGGTTCAACACCGAGCCCTATCTTGGCAGCCAGAGACGGAGATAGGGACTATGCTTTGGTCTGACCATGCTCCCATATTCTGTTCTCTCGTTATTCCAAATCTACCCAAGCTTTCAAGGTCGTGGAAACTAAATGAATCCTTGTTACTGGACCCGGTGTGCACCCAGGACGTAACCAACACAATATCAAACTTTGAGGAAGACCACAAATTTGACGTATCTTCCCCCACAATCAAATGGGAGGCACTGAAATGCGTTCTTAGGGGTCTATTTATTAAACATGGCTCCCGATTGAAGCGAGAGAGGGCACATAACCTCAATCTCGCTCTGCGTAAAGTAGAAACCCTTGAGGTAGCCCACAAACATGCCCTCTCCACAGCAACACTCCGAGACCTATTAGCAGCCAGACAGGAAGCCAAACAACTATTAGACTTGGGATATAGACGCTATCTCCAGGTCTGTAGCAGTAAGTTCTATGAACATAGCAATAAATGTGGATGCATGCTAGCGAGAGCTCTAAAATCCCAACAAGCCCAAAATCACATCCCAAAAATAAAAGACAACTCGGGTCAAATGCTAAACAAAACGGAAGATATTACAACTGAATTTCATAAATATTATACTCCACTATACAATCTCGATGGTATACCAAACAACACATCCCTTGTTAATACTTCCTTGATTGGGACAGACATGCCTGAGACACAGGCACAGAACCCTTTAAAAATGTCTCCCGCCACATCTCTAGATGAACCCTTAACAGAGTCTGAATTGCAGTTAGCTACCCAGTCGTTAGCGAGTGGAAAAAGCCCAGGCCCAGATGGATATACAGTTAAATTCTATAAAACATTCCTTCCCCTCCTTTCACCTCTCCTGCTGGGAGGATTTAATCACGCATCCTGCACAAACCCCTTCCCTCCCCAAACTACAGAGGCACATATCACTGTTCTCCCAAAAAAGGGTGGGGACCCACACTTATGTTCTAGCTATAGACCAATCTCTCTGCTGAACGTGGATCTGAAGATCTACGCGAAAATATTGGCGAACAGGCTGCAACCTTTCTTAACCACACACATACACTAGGATCAGGTGGGATTCCTCCCTGGGCGGGAAGCTCGGGACAACACCTTAAAGACAATTGACATTATTCATCATGCCCAATCAAGAGGTATCCCTCTACTGATACTCTCGTTGGATGCTGAGAAAGCATTCGATAGAGTCTCCTGGCACGCCATATATTACTCTCTTAAAAAGCTTTGGGTGGGGGACCCTTTTATAGCCAAAATCATGGCCCTGTATCGCAGTCCGTCAGCTAGGCTGAAGATAAATGGAACATTATCATCACCTTTCATAATAACCAATGTGACGAGACAGGGATGTCCTCTGTCCCCTCTCTTATACATCCTAGTGATGGAGCACCTGCTCTCATCAATCCGCGATAACCCCAATATTAGGGGGATTGAGGTGGGAGGCACCGAGTACAAGTGCTCTGCATTTGCTGATGATGTCCTGCTATATATCACTCAACCACATATATCCATCCCTGCTGTTATGGCTGAAATAGATCACTTTGGTACATGGTCAAATTTTAAAATCAATGCAGCGAAGTCTGAGGCCCTCGGTGTTTCCCTCCCCAAATCCATACAGGATTCCATCCAGTCCAACCTTCCCTTTGCCTGGCCCTAAC
Organism: Phyllobates terribilis; assembly: GCF_046119375.1. Classification (NCBI taxonomy): domain Eukaryota; kingdom Metazoa; phylum Chordata; class Amphibia; order Anura; family Dendrobatidae; genus Phyllobates; species Phyllobates terribilis. The sequence continues at coordinate 411,503,946 of NW_027362771.1, read as the reverse complement.
AGGGTATCAAATACTTAGGAATTCGTATTCATAGAGACCTCTCCCGTCTATTTTATCTTAATTTTGGGCCCTTTATTGAACAACTCCATAGAGATCTTACTTCTTGGGCGGTGAAGGATTTTTCCTGGTTCGGCAGAATAAATATACTAAAAATGAACGTCCTACCTAAACTCTTATACCTCTTCCAAACCATTCCTGTGGTAATTCCCTCAAATTTTTGGAAAAGACTGCGCAGTAGCTTTTGCAGATTTATCTGGGCAAGTGGGCGTCCACGCATTCGGGGAGACGTTCTGATCAGACCCAAACAAAAGGGGGGCCTTAGCCTTCTGGATTGTAGAAGGTATTACATGGCAGCAGTACACGCTAGAATCCTGGACTTCTTCCATCATTCGGAGGGGAAATTATGGGTCAAAATAGCTCAATCCATTTGTCCTAAAGCTCTTACCACTCTCCCATGGTGTGCCCATTTAACTGTCCCCTCTCTTGGCCTCATGTCATATAGTACTTATGCCACTGCTTTGGCTTTGAGATCCCATAAAAAAACTTATCCTTAATCGACCCCCAGGGCCCCTTGCTCCCGATTTCAGATGATCCGGATTTCCCACCAGGACTATCTGCAAATAGATTTCTCGGTTCAAACAAATCCCATCCGATATTCTTTTCTCATGTCATCTCCAATACTTCGCTGCTCCCCCTCAATGACTTGTTACAGGGAAGAGCCACTTCCCCGAAGGCTAATTTTGAATATAGTCAGTTACAACACTTCTATTCAACTGTGAAGAAGCGCACACATCTTCATAGAGATCTCACAAACTTTGAAAAATTGTGCCTATCATTGTCACCCCCTACACACTCCATCTCCCTTCTGTATAATCTCCTCATTGCCCAGGTAACTGACAACAGGCCAGGATTCTGCGGTGCATGGGAAAGGGTACTGGGGAAGTCCTTCTCTGACTCACAATGGGATAAATGTTTCTTCATAACACATAAAACCTCAATAGGGTCCAAAGCTCAGGAAACCTCCTTCAAAATTATCTCTAGATGGTACCGGGTACCAGCAGTCCTTCATAGATAGTACCCAGTGGTATCAGACAGATGTTGGAGATGTGGGGAGGGGGAAGGGACAATGTCACACATATGGTGGGGGTGCCCTATAATAAATGCATTTTGGGCAAAGATAGTTCCCATGATTCAGAAAATACCTGGTTTGACTATCCCTAATACGCCAGAAGCCCTCCTTTTATCAATGTTAGCAATAAGGAAACGTAGTTATAAAAGGTCATCAATAGGCTACATAATACAGGCGGCTAAGAATGTCATTCCACGACACTGGAAAAGCAGAGACCCACCCACTGTGGAGGAATGGTTTGCGGAGATTTCCCTCCTTAATAGGATGAAGCATCTGATTGCTATCTCACCAGCTGATGTTGATAGATACTGTGTGATTTGGAGGGATTGGATGGATTTCCAAAACTCTGACGCCTACCATCTAGCCCCCAACTAAAGTTATCCGGGATGTCGTCACAACAATGATCATAATTACACTCTATTGATTGGTGGTCTGCCGTGGTCTGCTCCCTCTCTCTCTATCTTTCATATGGAAAAATACATGCTTGATCTGGATATTGATGGAAAACCCTGCCTGTACCCCCCAATGTACTGTAGTTATGCATAGATTTATAGTTACGTTACCCCTTTTACTATGTATATTGTATTTTCTTGTACTTTTTCAACACAAAAATAAAAAAAACTTGAATTTGAAAAAAAACAGTTTTAGTGTCTCGCTGACTGTTCAGACACTAATATATATGTTTAAAAGATTCTGGTGTAGGCCAGAGAACTAGAACTGTGGTTTTCCTCTTCCACGGTTCAAATCTGGGTGTAATCCACCTTTTTGCCTTTTTTACATAAAAAAAAACAGTTTGAGTGTCTCGCTGACTGTTCAGACACAAATATATCTGTTTAAAAGATTCTGGTGTAGGCCAGAGAACTACAACTGTGGTTTTCCTCTTCCACGGTTCAAATCTGGGTGTAATCCACCTTTTTGCATAAAGAGAAACCGTTTGAGTGTCTCGCTGACTGTTCAGACACAAATATATCTGTTTAAAAGATTCTGGTGTAGGCCAGAGAACTAGAACTGTGGTTTTCCTCTTCCACGGTTCAAATCTGGGTGTAATCCACCTTTTTGCCTTTTTTACATAAAAAAAACAGTTTGAGTGTCTCGCTGACTGTTCAGACACAAATATATCTGTTTAAAAGATTCTGGTGTAGGCCAGAGAACTAGAACTGTGGTTTTCCTCTTCCACGGTTCAAATCTGGGTGTAATCCACCTTTTTGCCTTTTTTACATAAAAAAAAACAGTTTGAGTCTCTCGCTGACTGTTCAGACACAGATATATCTGTTTAAAAGATTCTGGTGTAGGTCAGAGAACTACAACTGTGGTTTTCCTCTTCCACGGTTCAAATCTGGGTGTAAATCCACCTTTTTGTGAGTGTCTCGCTGACTGTTCAGACACAAATATATCTGTTTAAAAGATTCTGGTGTAGGCCAGAGAACTAGTACTGTGGTTTTCCTCTTCCACGGTTCAAATCTGGGTGTAATCCACCTTTCTGCATAAAAAAAAACAGTTTGAGTGTCTCGCTGACTGTTCAGACACAAATATATCTGTTTAAAAGATTCTGGTGTAGGCCAGAGAACTAGCACTGTGGTTTTCCTCTTCCACGGTTATAATCTCCTTTTTATTACCCTTTTGCCATTGATAGTGTGAGTGTAAGCTATTTTACTTCACTTACAATGGGGAAGGCGTGTGGCAAGGGACGTGGAACTTGACATTCTGGTGATGGTGCGTGCAGAAGACGGGGCCGTGGCCAAGGTGAAAATGTGCCGCAACCAACAGCCACATCTTCTCGCTCCCAGTTCTTGACCGAATTACTAGGGAAGCACACAACAACACCACTATCGTGAACTGATCAGTGTGAACAGATTATTAATTGGATAGCAGATAATACTTCCAGTCACCTGGGCACCACCACCTCCGGTCCGTCTTCCACACGGTTAAATGTTAGTAGCCGTGAGTCTTGACCGCATACTCCTCCTCACCCTGATGCTCCTTCCTCCCACCATGCCTAGTGTCGTCAGCAACTGATCCCACACTTGGACACTCTGAAGAGCTGTTCACTGGTCCATTTCCATATTTGTGCCCCTCGCCTGCTCCGCTTGAAGTGGTGGAAGAGAAGATCCCATGTAGCGATGGCCAAATATTTGAACAGCCACGGCCATAGGAAGGCGACGCTGGCAATTTGTCACAAGAGGTGGACGATGACGAGACACAATTGCCACGAAGTGAGGAGGAGGACCGTGGCGTGGAAGTGGAAGAGGAGGAGGTGGTGGATGATCTAGTAACTAACCCAACATGGCAGGAGGACACGCAGAGCGAGGCCAGCAGCACACAGGGGGAGGGAGGCAGAGTACCCCAACAGGCAGGATGAAGCAGTGTGGTGGCCGCAGACAGAAGACGGGCAATCGTTCCCCGTATCACCAACACGAGGTACACTGCCAGTACAACCGGTAGGTCTTCCAGAGTCTGGAATTTTTTTAAAGACTCTGCTGATAACCCCAAAAAGGCCATTTGTACCACCTGCCAGGCCAGCATCAGCAGGGGTGACAAAACTACCAGCCTGACCACCACCAGCATGATCAGGCACATGTCAGCAAAGCACCCGACTTTGTGGGCAAACCCCAGGGTTCACGCCCAGTGTCAGCGGGTGTCACCACAACTTCTTCCGCTGTTGTGCGTGTAAGAGAACCCCCTGTTGTGCATGCAAGGCAATCCCCTGTCCATACTGCATGCAAAGATGCCCCCTCCTCTCAGTCTTCACTTGTTATGGCAGTTTCTCAAGAAACAGCATCAACATCCACGTCCACGTCCCACTGCAGTGTTCAATTGTCCATATCCCAGACCTTTGAACGAAAGCACAAATTTGCAGCCAACACCCCACAGGCCACAGTCCTAAATTCGCACATTTCACGACTGCTTGCATTGGAAATGCTGCCTTTTAGGCTGGTGGAGACGGAATCCTTCCACAACCTTATGGCGGTGGCCGTCCCTCGGTACTCGGTCCCCAGCCGACACTATTTTGCCCAGTGTGCCATCCCCGCACTACACAAGCACGTGTCCCAAAATATCTGCCGTGGCCTCAACAACGCAGTTACTGGGAGAGTCCACCTGACAACAGACATGTGGACAAGTGCTTATGGCCAGGGATGGTACATCTCTCTGACGGCACACTGGGTAAACATAGTGGAAGCCGGGACTCAGTCGGACCTTGTGACGGAACACATCCTCCCCACACCGAGGATTGCGGGCCCTATGTCAGTCAGAGTTGCCCCCACAGTGTAGAGCTCCTGCGCATCATCCTCCTCCTCCTCCTCCTCATGTTCAGCCTCCATCTCCGATATCACCACATAAGTTACAAGCTTGAAGCACTGCAGTACTGCCTCAGCCAAGTGGCAACAGGCTGTGCTGAAACTCATAAGCTTAGGTGATAAACCTCACACTGCTTGTGAGTTGTGGACAGCTGTGAAAGAGCAGGCAGATCTGTGGCTGAGACCGCTAAACCTACATCCAGGCATGGTCGTGTGTGACAATGGCCGTAACCTGGTGGCGGCTCTGAGGCGAGGCGAGATCACACACGTACCATGCCTGGCTCATGTGCTTAACCTCGTGGTTCAGCGGTTTCTTAAATCGTCCCCCTAGTTACCAGATCTGCTTGTCAAAGTACACCTCCTGTCAGCTCATTTTCGGAAGTCGGCTACAGCTTCCGCCGCCCTTGCTGTGTTGCAGCAGCGTTTGCAGCTTCCGGCACACCGACTGGTGTGTGATGTCCCCACACGTTGGAACTCTACCCTCCACATGTTGCAAAGGATTTCTGAGCAGAAGAGAGCAGTTGTGGAGTACCAGCTGCAACAAGGCCATCGATATTCAGGTCAGACTCCACACATAAGACCTCAGGAGTGGACCTGGATGTCTGACATATGTACCATCCTGACAAACTTTGAGGAGTCCACCAAGATGGTGAGTGGCAATGACGCCATCATTAGCGTCAGCATCCCACTTGTCTGTCTTTTGCAACGCTCTCTGCAGAGAATTAAAGAGGAGGCATTGCAGCCAGGGTATGATGAGATGGATCAAGAAGCAGTAGCGGGCGATTACACACAGCCCAGCCTCATCTCATCTCAACGTGCATTGGGGGACAATGAGGGAGAGGAGGAGGAAGAACAGGAGCTGGTATCATGCGCTGCAGACGGTAGTACCTGTACAACTGTCATACCGTCTGTTCAGCGTGGGTGGCCTGAGGACAGGGGGGAGGAGGAGGAGGAGAGTGTATGGTCAGTCGTCATCTTGGTGAGGACACGGAAGTCTTGCTCGTTACCAGTCTGGCACGCATGGCTGAATTTATGTTACACTGCCTTAACCATGACCCTCGCGTTGTCAAAATGTTGGGTGACAGTCATTACTGGTTGGTGACACTTTTAGACCCCCGTTACAAGGAGAACTTTCACTCTCTTATTCCTGAGGTGGAGAGGTCTACAAAAATGGGGCAGTACCAGAAGGCCCTTGCTGCAGAACTGTTAAAATAAAATTCCCATCTGAACACGCTAGCGGCAGAGGTCACAGTTCGTTGCCCAACCAAGGCGTACAGGCGAGAGAGACGCAACCCCAATCCAGCAGAGGCAGGGGAACACTGTCAACGTTCTGGGACAGTTTTCTGAGACTCGCCCAGCTTACAGGCCCTGAGGCGCAGGGTACTCGCACAATGAGTGGAAAGCTTCAAAAGATGGTGAGGGAGAACCTTGCCGACCGTACCAGCGTCCTCCGTGATTCCTCTGTGCCTTTTAATTATTGGGTATCCAAGCTGGACACTTGGAATGAACTCGCTCTGTATGCCTTGGAGGTCCTGGCCTGCCCTGCCGCTAGCGTGTTATCGGAGCGTGTTTTTAGTGCCGCTGGGGGAATTATAACTGATTAGCGCATTCGCCTGTCAACTGACAATGCTGACAAGCTTACCCTTATCAAAATGAACAAGGGCTGGATTGGGCCAGACTTCTCATCACCACCAAATGACAGCAGAGTAACATAAAGTCAAATCCACTGTGTTATTTTGGGAGGTGTATTCCCATGCACCGCTTCACACCCACAAATGAGTATACGCTTCCTCATTTCGGCTGTTTTTTGCTCTTATCCTTATCCTCAGCCTCCAGCACCACTATACCACCAGGGTGACCGTGGTCCGTGTTGCCAGCATTGCAAGTTCCTCCCTCCTAATTTTTGGCAGCTTTTGCTTGGAAGGCATAGGAAAAGACTATGGGAGAGCCACTCCCCAATAATGGGAAGAATGTTTTTAATATGCTGTACTGCATGGCTCTTGTAAGGGGCATTGCAAGTTCCTCCGTCCTAATTTTTGGCAGCTTTTGCTTGGAAGGCATAGGCAAAGATTATGGGAGACCCACTCCCCAATAATGGGAATAATGTTTTTAATATGCTGTACTGCATGGCTCTTGTAAGGGGCATTTCAAGTTCCTCCCTCCTAATTTTTGGCAGCTTTTGCTTGGAAGGCATAGGCAAAGACTATGGGAGACCCACTCCCCAATAATGGGAATAATGTTTTTAATATGCTGTACTGCATGGCACTTGTAAGGGGCATTGCAAGTTCCTCCGTCCTAATTTTTGGCAGTTTTTGCTTGGAAGGCATAGGCAAAGACTATGGGAGACCCACTCCCCAATAATGGGAATAATGTTTTTAATATGCTGTACTGCATGGCTCTTGTAAGGGGCATTTCAAGTTCCTCCCTCCTAATTTTTGGCAGCTTTTGCTTGGAAGGCATAGGCAAAGACTATGGGAGACCCACTCCCCAATAATGGGAATAATGTTTTTAATATGCTGTACTGCATGGCACTTGTAAGGGGCATTGCAAGTTCCTCCGTCCTAATTTTTGGCAGTTTTTGCTTGGAAGGCATAGGCAAAGACTATGGGAGACCCACTCCCCAATAATGAGAATAATGTATTTAATAGGCTGTACTGCATGGCTCTTGTAAGGGGCATTAAAATCGTCTTGTTAAGCTACTGTGACCTCCATGTCTCTTCCAAGGGTCATTGATATTCTCTTTTTATTCCACTGCGACCTCCACCACTCTTCCAAGGGGCATTGATATTGTCTTTTTATTCCACTGTGACCTCCACCACTCTTCCAAGGGGCACTTATATTGTCTTTTTATTCCACTGCAACCTCCACCACCCTTCCAAAGGGCACTGATATTGTCTTTTTATTCCACTGGGACCTCCACGTCTCTTCCAGGGGGCATTAAAACCGTTTTGTTAAGCTACTGTGACCTCCACGTCTCTTCCAAGGGTCATTGATATTGTCTTTTTATTCCACTGGAACCTCCACCCCTCTTCCAAGGGGCATTGATATTGTCTTTTTATTCCACTGGGACCTCTACGTCTCTTCCAAGGGGCATTAAACCATCTTGTTAAACCACTCTGAACTCTACGTCTCTTCCAAGGGGCATTAAAACCGTCTTGTTAAACCACTCTGAACTCCACGTCTCTTCCAAGGGGCATTAAAACCGTCTTGTTAAGCTACTGTGACCTCCACGTCTCTTCCAAGGGGCATTAAAACCGTTTTGTTAAACCAATCTGAACTACATGTCTCTTCCAAGGGGCATTAAAACCGTCTTGTTAAGCTACTGTGACCTCCACGTCTCTTCCAAGGGGCATTAAAACCGTCTTGTTAAACCACTCTGAACTCCACGTCTCTTCCAAGGGGCATTAAAACCGTCTTGTTAAGCTACTGTGATCTCCACGTCTCTTCCAAGGGTTATTGATATTGTCTTTTTATTCCACTGGGACCTCCACCACTCTTCCAAGGGGCATTGATATTGTCTTTTTATTCCACTGGGACCTCCACGTCCCTTCCAAGGAGCATTAAAACCGTCTTGTTAAACCACTCTGAACTCCACGTCTCTTCCAAGGGGCATTAATACCGTCTTGTTAAGCTACTGTGACCTCCACGTCTCTTCTAAGGGGCATTAAAGCCGTCTTGTTAAACCACTCTGAACTTCAAGTCTCTTCCAAGGGGCATTAAAACCGTCTTGTTAAACCACTCTGAACTCCACGTCTCTTCCAAGGGGCATTAAAACCGTCTTGTTAAGCTACTGTGACCTCCACGTCTCTTCCAAGGGGCATTAAAACCGTCTTGTTAAACCACTCTGAACTACACGTCTCTTCCAAGGGGCATTAAAACCATCTTGTTAAGCTACTGTGACCTCCACGTCTCTTCCAAGGGGCATTAAAACCGTCTTGTTAAACCACTCTGAACTCCACGTCTCTTCCAAGGGGCATTAAAATCGTCTTGTTAAGCTACTGTGACCTCTATGTCTCTTCCAAGGGGCATTGATTTTGTCTTTTTATTCCACTGCGACCTCCACCACTCTTCCAAGGGGCATTGATATTGTCTTTTTATTCCACTGCGACCTCCACCACTCTTCCAAGGGGCATTGATATTGTCTTTTTATTCCACTTCGACCTCCACCACTCTTCCAAGGGGCATTGATATTGTCTTTTTATTCCACTGGGACCTCCACGTCTCTTCCAAGGGGCATTAAGGCTGCATTCACACATTGCGTATTTCCCTGCGTTTTTTTACGCTGCGTATTTTTCTGCTTTTTTTACCTGCGTTTTTTTACGCAGGTAAAAAAAGCACCTCCATTCACACACTGCGTTAAAAAGCGCAGCAAAAAACGCAGAGTGAAATGAAGTGTGACATGTGTTATGTATGTGTCTGTGTGTCCTGTGTGTACTGTGCGTCTATGTGTCATGTGTGTGAGTGTCCCCCTAGCAGTGTATGTACAGACAGCTTCTGGCTGCAGCACATACACTGCTTTAAAAGAAATAAACTATGGATACTCACCTATCCGATGGATGGGAGAGGCGTCCACTCCAGTCCCGCGGCTTCCAGCATCTGCCGTGAAGCGATCGGCTGTCTGTCACGTGACCGGCTTGTAAATCAGCTGACCGGAAGCCGGTTAGCTTACAGCTGATCGCTTCACCGGCAGATGCTGGAAGCGCGGAACCGGACGGCTCTCCCATCCATCGGATAGGTGAGTATCCATAGTTTCTCCTGCGCCTCCATAAAAAAGCGCTGGAATTACGCAGTGTGTGAACAACGCTGCGTAATTCCATCGCTTATAATGGGCACAATAGGAGAAAGCGCGGGACGCAGCTGCGTAAACAATTGACATGTTAATTCTTTACGCAGCTGCACTTTCGCGTTGCGTAAAATCACAGTGTCTGAACGGCAAAGTGAATTTCCCATTCACTTTGCTGGCAGACACAAGGCACATTGCGTATTTTGAAAAAGTGCGCGCAAAAAAGCGTGCGAAAATACGCAATGTGTGAAAGCAGCTTAAAACTGTCTTGTTAAACCACTCTGAACTCCACGTCTCTTCCAAGGGGCATTAAAACCGTCTGTTAAGCTACTGTGACCTCCACGTCTGTTCCAAGGGGCATTAAAACCGTCTTGTTAAACCACTCTGAACTCCACGTCTCTTCCAAGGGGCATTAAAACCGTCTTGTTAAGCTACTGTGACCTCCACGTCTCTTCCAAGGGGCATTAATATTGTTTTTTTATTCCACTGCGACCTCCACCACTCTTCCAAGGGGCATTGATATTGTCTTTTTATTCCACTTCGACCTCCACCATTCTTCCAAAGGGCATTGATATTGTCTTTTTATTCCACTGGGACCTCCACGTCTCTTCCAAGGGGCATTAAAACCGTCTTGTTAAACCACTCTCAACTCCACGTCTCTTCCAAGGGGCATTGATATTGTCTTTTTATTCCACTGTGACCTCCACGTCTCTTCCAAGGGGCATTGATATTGTCTTTTTATTTCACTGGGACCTCCACGTCTCTTCCAAGGGGCATTAAAACCGTCTTGTTAAATCACTCTGAACTCCACGTCTCTTCCAAGGGGCATTAAAATCGTCTTGTTAAGCTACTGTGACTTCTCCATCTCTTCCAAGGGTCATTGATATTGTCTTTTTATTCCACTGTAACCTCCACCACTCTTCCAAGGGGCATCGATATTGTCTTTTTATTCCACTGGGACCTCCAGCACTCTTCCAAGGGGCATTGATATTGTCTTTTTATTCCACTGGGACCTCCACGTCTCTTCCAAGGGGCATTAAAACCGTCTTGTTAAACCACTGAACTCCACATCTCTTCCAAGGGGCATTAAAACCGTCTTGTTAAGCTACTGTTACCTCCAGATCTCTTCCAAGGGGCATTAAAACCGTCTTGTTAAACCACTCTGAACTCCACGTCTCTTCCAAGGGGCATTGAAATGTTGTTTTTAATTACCTCTAACCTCCACGACTCTTCCAACGGGCATTGCATTTCCTCATAATTTTAGTCAGCTTTTGCTTTTCAATGCATAGGCGAACACTAAGGGAGACCCACTCCGCAATAATGGGTAGAAGGTTTTTAGTACGCTGTAATCCACGTCTGTTTCAAGGGGCATTGCAGTTCCTCATAATTTTTGGAAAGCCTTCCATTCACTGCTTAGGCCAACAGTGTACAGGAGACCCAGTTGCTATAAATGGAAAAAACGGTTTAGTTAAGACCCTCTGACCTCCATGTCACTTCCAAGGGGCATTGGAGTGCCTCGAAATTTTTGGTAGGCATTGCACTCACTGTATGCCCTATAACTGTGTAGCCAAACCGCTCCTTTTGGTACAGAAACATATCCTACAAGACATGTGTGGTTGACTGGCCTGATATTGATGTCAATGGTCCCTGTTCCTCCTGCTCTTTCTCCTTTGCCACCACCTCATCCATCATTCGTCACCTGAAGCTTTGTTTTAACGGGAGTCATAGAACTGGGATAGTAGCAGGAAAACATCCAGCAATCCTCGGAGGAGGTAGGATATGCGCCAAAACGCTGACCACCTCAGGCCTAGCCGCTACTACATACATGCGCTTGCATTCCAAGGAACAGAAAGTTAAGGAGATGAATGGCCTCATGATCATGAATAATTTACTCGTTGTGTAGGAGGCCGACCACTGCTGCTGTCTACCTTCTGAACTTTGTGTTGAAGCCTGATTGACCCAGGACCCGCAATCCTCTATGTCTGGAGGACGTGTTGCATCCCAGTGTCCAACTGTGTCCCGGCTTCCACAATATTAACCCAGTGTGAAGGCGTCAGTGAGATGGACCATCCCTGGCCACATTCACTTGTCCATGTGTTTGTGGTTAGGCTGTCCTTCCCACTAAATGCACTGGGGAGGGCACAGATAATGTTTTGGTATGCACGCTTGTGTATAAGGCGCACCGGGACAAATAGGGGCGGCTGGGGACCGAGTATGGACACCCGGCCGCCCCCTGGCGGCTAGGGACCAAGCGTGGACACCCGGGCGCCGGGTGGCTGGGGACTGAGTATGGATACCAGGCCGCCGACGCAGCCATGACGTGGTGGCCAGATTCCGCCTCCACATGCCTAAAAGGCCCAATTTAAAGTGCTAGCAAGCAAGCATTATGGTATTGCAGACTGGGGGTGGGTGGGTGGCAGGCTGCATACTTGCGCTTGCATTGCAAGGAATGGGGAAGGTACAATTGAACACTGCCCTGGGACAAGGACTTGCACGGGGACAGCTGCAAGTCTGCATCTTGTGATGCGGCAAGGATCACTTATGATGGGCACACTTTTAGGCAGTGACCTGGGTGTCAGAGATGCTTCCAGGGGTCTTCCCCATGCTGTTCCCATGTCTTTTCAGCACTGTATGCATGTGTTACACAGCACATGGCCAGATAAGGTTGTAAAATGTTAAAATGACATTTCCCGGTGAATGCATTTGTCACTGTTGAAAGCAATACAAAAGTGCAAAAACGCATAAAAAATGCTACTTGTGAACATAGCCCAAGGTGTGGAGGAGTATTTTTGTTTTTGGTTATTTATTTTACCTTATACACAAGTCTTTACCCTGGAAAGGATGTTCCTTAACATATTTCACAGGAAAACCGTTTCACTTTCGTTTTTGAACGTTTTATTGTGAGCCGGTAAAAGTGGCTTAATACCTCTGACCATGTTGTTGACAGCAGTGACCTGGGGGTCAGAAATGCTTCCTGGGGCGATCCCCATGCTGTCCCCATGTCATTTGAGCACTGTCACTATCGTTTTGGGCACTTTTTAGGCTTTCTACAGACTGCAGGGGGTGCCGCCGCAAAAATGCTCGGGTCTCCCATAGACTAACATTGGGCTCGTTGCTCGGGTCGAGCACCCGAGTATCACGGTGAGCTCGGCCCGAGCTTCGAGCACCCGAGCATTTTAGTGCTCGATCCACAGTAATAACGATGTTACAAAGAGATGGAGGAGCTGCTGCAGTATAACTGTGTGAGTGCAAGATTTTTGTAGGAGGAGTTGTAGTTTTCAATATCACATAGACACCTTGAGCCTTTCACAAGCCTAACATCTACATCCGTATTGTCTATCCTCTAGTGTATCACATATCTATCTATATATCTATCCATCCATCTCTCATCTATGTCCTCACAATTGTCAGTACAAGCACACATCCGAGCTGTTAACTAGTAGCTTTCTGCTTTTGTCCTGTGTGAGTCATCCTGTCCGCCTCCTATTGGATGTGAGCGGAGCTCCCTCGGGATTGTGAGCCAATTCCAGCCATTCCTGGCTCCATTCACAGATTGCTGGCGTGCAAACCTAGGGAGCATTTCATTCAGTAGAGTTCATTCATGAAAAATCTGCAACGCCCCCAACAGCCTTAACTAGAGAATGATGCCTGGGTGACTTCTGGCTGATGCATGGGATGAAGGAGGGCTCAGCTCACAGGATATATGGACTTTCTGATGCCTCACTTCTGCGAAAGAAGCAAACTCTTGTACGGCAGCTGCCAGACTCTCTCCCTGGATTGTCATTTCCTTCCATATGGACAACAGGATCACATGGATGTACTACACTCCCTGGACAGTAGCTAGTTAATGTATCTACTTAGGCTTCTGGATCTTTAGCTGCATGCATCAGACATCTGTATTGTACTTTTTAGGAATATTATAGTTTGTTCTTTTGGTCTATATATTTGTATACATTTCATAATGCAGAATTATGCTGCAAAAAAATACAATTTTTCAGGTGGATTGAGGACTGACTGCAGTGTCTATTCTAAAATGTCTGTGAGTATTATCATTAGGCTATGAAAGACCAGAGTCAGCCCAGGGGACACATTCTGCATCAGCTCTTCTGTGGATACCCAGTAATGCTTCAAAGGGCCAAGTACAGTCGATTCAGGAATGACTCTCTAACAACTACTGAAGAATGTTCACCGAACCCAGCTATAAATGCCAAAGCTTGTGCCAACTCTCATACAAACGCTATGTCCTATATACCAGTAGAAGACCTCACCTTGGTGGCACAGGACAATACAACTACACTATGCACTTTTATGCCCAAAATGCCACATTTTAAACTGTCCAGCTCAGCGAGCCTGATGAGGTTGAGGCATTTCTCTTTGGGGACTAAACAGGTGCCTCGATTAAAACTGACAGATAGTCCCACTGCTCCAAATAGCCCAACATCTGCTGAAAACACTTTCAACAGCTACATGAGCTCCACTCAAGTACGGCAGGATGTGGAGGTGAATGCAAAACCCCCAGAGGATTGTGCCCTGCCAGAAAGTGAGAAGTCTCCCCCCGATCAGAAGAACTGCTACATACAGCACGTCAACATGGGACCTGTCCTCTCCTACTGTGTAAAAGTGAGTAGCCTACATATGGTATAAATATGGATTAGTACATAAAGTCTGGTATGGGGCTGCGTGCCATATTTAGGTGACATGCTTGACTACCATCACCCAGCTTTTCTAGTTTGCAAAACATCAAGTCCGCTAATAGGCACAGATATGTATATCTAGGCAGCAGTTCGGAACATGTGTGGACTTTGTAATGTTGGATACATTCATTATCAACCATGCTTTCCTAGTAACAGATAATAAGAGAAGGCTTAAAGGGAACAACGTGAAACAACGCTATTAATCTGTAGATATGGGGTTAATCTGCAGGTTAGTAGCCTTCTGAACCTACCCGGTGCCGGCATTTAGAGCCCCGCTACCAGGAGGAAATTAACTTTATTCCTCCCGGTAGCGTTCTGGTTTCAGTGTCGGGGGTGGTAGCGGCGCAGGTTCAGTCACCACTCAGTGTATGAGAGTGGCGGCTGTAACCGCACCCCTGCACGCTGACAATCCAATCATTCTTAATGGGACCCCGGAGGTAGCTCAGCTGGATCTCCCAGAAGAATGAATGGCGCAACGTTGGGCATGATCAACCACCACTCCATTCACATGCGTCTCTTCCGGTTCTTGGAATTGGTGGGGGTCCCGGAACCATCAGTCAGACCCCCAGAGAGTGGGAAGTTATCCCCTATGCCATGGATAAGGGATAACTTTCAAACTTGAGCATATCCCTTTCATGACATTAATAATACCTGCCTGTACAGTAATATATTGTGATAATAACAAAGGGGGATGGTGAATTCTGGCTGTACAATGCAACTCATCTCCTCTCTGTGACTAACCTTCATAGCACCAATCAGATAGAACATGAAATGCAGGCAGCTGTCATCAAACCAATAAACTCTCTAATACGGTTGGTGTGAAAAAGTTTCTACCCATTAACACCTTCACTGAAACCTGAGAATGACGGCAGCGACTGGTAACATCACAATAGGTGTTAAAAATACAGCCTATAAATGGCCCTACAAATCTGCCTGTGTTATTATGCTGTGAGTTATTGGGTGACTTATTGCTAATGTTTGTTGTCAGCTAAGATATATGGACTTGCTTTAAAGTACTGTGTCATTTATCTCCAGTAATGCTGATCAAAGACTGAACGTTAGACAAGGTGATACTGCGGGAATATTTTAGAATTTTAGATATCTGCAGAAATTATAGTGCTGCAGACATTTGCAAAAAAAGATTTGTTCACCGAAGCACTTGTAATATTGTGTAACTTATAATGTATGCTGGAAGTCAGAGCCAGAGTAGTAGGACTATTCACTGTCATACAGACACATATCCGTGCATTGTAGGCATGACACATACATTAATGTCTGTGTACACTGCTATGTAGACAATACATACAGATGGAATCCCTTTGATGATACATTTCTCAAGGGTCATACTCAGGGCTAGGATACCCACACTGTAATGCAAAAGACTCCGAGCATTTTGTGCATTAATAAATAAGACTTAATATTATTATTATATTTCCATTTCACGCACCTGATGTCTCATAAAACCAAAGTAATAGCACATTCTCAGTACAGTACTGTTCAAGGGACAGACAATGCACTTTACCTGGGTTGACAATTGACAGCTACTTATTAATCAAAGCAGTTGTGAGCTTAACTTTGTGTTAAAGCTGCGATCTACAAAATTGTATTTTTACCAATATATTACAGCATAGGCTGTTATTAAAAGGAATCTCACCAGGGTTTTGCTTTCATCTGAGAGCAGTGTGATTTTGGGACAGAGACCCTGATTCCAGTGATGTGTCACTTATTGGGCTGCTTACTGCAGTTTTCATACAATCACTGTTTTATCTGCTGCAGATCTAGCAGTGCTCTGAATGCTGAGCTTTGTATAACCCCGCCCACAGCACTGATTGGCAGCTTTCTGTATACACTGTGCAAAGGCAAAAATCTGCCAATCAGTGATGGGGGTGCGGTTATACAGAGCTGATGAAGATGGAGGACTACATGGCAGCAGGTTTACTAGTCCTCTAGTGATAATGTCCTGCTGTTAAAGCAATGATTTTATTGAAACTATATCAAATAGCCCAGTAAGTGATACATTACTGGAATTTGGGTCTCTTGCGCTACGTTATGCTGCTCTCAGATTGGGTGGCAAAAATCTAGTGATTGATTCCCTTTAAAAGGAACCTAGCAGCTGATTCATGCTGCCCAAACAACAGGCAGCTTGAATCATATACCGGCTTTATTGCAGCCATGTATGTTTTATTGTGAAATGCTTTAGCGTTTCAGAGAAAGCATACTGTGAAGTCAGCTGAAAACTTTGGTCAGGATCCATCAAGACTGGGGTTGTTCACGCCAGTCTTAATGGAGGGTGAGTGAGATGGACTCTTAGGTGCCTGATTCATTAGGACGCACATGCCTCTTAATGAATTAGGGGTGTATTAAAAGTGGCCGGCCTCCCGTCGCAAATATACTCCAGTCAAGGGCTGAAGTAAGATTTGTGGCATAAGGTATGCCAAAAGCCATCATGAATTATGTCAGGGGATGCAACTACGCTGCCCCCAATCATCAGGACAATTACTCAATTGAGTTATTGGGGAACTCACAGTGAGCGTAAGGCATATTCACCTCCGATTCCAACTCATGGAATATATACACAGTCATGGCTGAAAGTGTTGGCACCCTTGAAATTGTTCCAGAAAATGAAGTATTTGTCCCAGAAAATTATTGCAATTACACATGTTTTGTTATACACATGTTTATTTCCTTTGTGTGTATTGGAACAACACAAATACAGACAAAAAAAAGGCAAATTGGTCATAATTTCACACCAATCCCCCGAAATAGGTCGGACCAAATTGTTGACACCCTCAACTTAATATTTGGTTGCACACCCTTTGGAATCAATAACTGCAATCAATCGCTTCCTATTACCATCAACAAGCTTCTTACACCTCTCAACTGGAATTTTAGATCACTCTTCTTTTTGCAAACTGCTCCAGGTCTCTCATATTTGAAGGGTGCCTTCTCCCAACAGCAATTTTAGGATCTCGCCACAAGTGTTCAATAATCTCCATTTCTGGTGTAAACAGTTTGATGAATGTCTATGTGTCTTAGCTAACTAGTCTGAGGCAGGTCCCCAGCAGCTTACCCCTCCTTACCTTCCTAGACTGATATGTCTATCCCTATGTGAGTGTATAGGGAAAAACCTGCTAAGCATAGGAAGTGGGGTGAGGAGAAGACACCGGGGAATAGTTTTGGACTAGTCATCCAAGACACATAGTCCCCATAGTCAGAGTAAAACATACACAGGCTGCAATACTGCAGATGATCTAGGGACAGCAGCAATAAACTGACAGGTTCTCTTTAAGAAATAATGTAGAGCATATGTGTCAATTAACTCCGGCGCAAGAGCCAAATCTGGCCCGCAGGGTGATTATATATGACCTGCGACACCAGAACCACCACTCCTATGTGGGGCCTATTATACTGTATGGAGGGCTATGTGGGGCCCAATATTCTGTATGGAGGACTATGTGGGGCCCATTATTCTGTATGGAGGACTATGTGGGGCCCATTATACTGTATGGAGGACTAAGTGGGGCCATTATACTATATGGAGGACTATGTGAGGCCCATTATTCTGTATGGAGGACTATGTTGGGGCCATTATACTATATGGAGGACTATGTGGGGCCATTATTCTGTATGGAGCACTATGTGGACTCATTATACTGTATGAAGCACTATGTAGGGCCATTATACTATTTGGAGGACTATGTGGGGCCATTATACTATATGGAGGACTATGTGGGGCCATTATACTATATGGAGGACTATGTGGGGCCATTATACTGTATGGAGCGCTATGTGGGGCCATTATTCTGTATGGAGGACTATGTGGGGCCCATTAAACTGTATGGAGCACTATGTTGGGCCATTATACTGTATGGAGGACTATGTGGGGCCATTATGCTGTATGGAGGACTATGTGGGGCCCATTATTCTGTATGGAGGACTATGTGGGGCCCATTATTCTGTATGGAGGACTATGTGGGGCCCATTATACTGTATGGAGGACTATGTGGGGCCCATTATACTGTATGGAGGACTATGTGGGGCCATTATACTATATGGAGGACTATGTGGGGCCATTATACTGTATGGAGGACTATGTGGGGCCCATTATTCTGTATGGAGGACTATGTTGGGGCCATTATACTATATGGAGGACTATGTGGGGCCATTATTCTGTATGGAGGACTATGTGGGGCCCATTATACTATATGGAGGACTATGTGGGGCCATTATACTGTATGGAGGGCTATGTGGGGCCATTATTCTGTATGGAGGACTATGTGGGGCCCATTATACTGTATGGAGCATTATGTTGATGTTGGGCCATTATACTGTATGGAGCACTATGTGGGGCCATTATGCTGTATGGAGGACTATGTGGGGCCCATTATTCTGTATGGAGTACTATGTTGGGGCCATTATACTATATGGAGGACTATGTGGGGCCATAATTCTGTATGGAGGACTATGTGGGGCCCATTATACTATATGTAGGACTATGTGGGGCCCATTATACTATATGTAGGACTATGTGGGGCCCATTATACTATATGGAGGACTATGTGGGGCCATTATACTATATGTAGGACTATGTGGGGCCCATTATACTATATGTAGGACTATGTGGGGCCCATTATACTATATGGAGGACTATGTGGGGCCATTATACTGTATGGAGGACTATGTGGGGCCATTATTCTGTATGGAGGACTATGTGGGGCCCATTATTCTGTATGGAGGACTATGTGGGGCCCTTATACTGTATAGAGGACTATGTGGGGCCCCCCATTATTCTGTATGGAGGACTATGTGGGGCCATTATACTGTATGGAGGACTATGTGGGGCCATTATACTGTATGGAGAACTGTGTGCAGCCCATTATAGGACTATGTGGGGTCCATTATACTGTATGGCGCACTATGTGGAACCAATTATACTGTATGGAGGACTATGTGAGGCCCATTATACTATATGGAGGACTATGTGGGGCCATTATACTGTATGGAGGACTATGTGGGGCCAATATACTGTATGGAGGACTATGTGGAGCCCATTATAGGACTATGTGGGGCCCATTATACTGCATGGAGCACTATGTGGAACCAATTATACCGTATGGAGGACTATGTAGGGCCCATTATACTGTATGGAGCACAATGTGGGGTCCATTATACTGTATGGAGGACTTTGTGGAACCCATTATACTGCATGGAAAGCTATGTGGAACCCATTATACTGTATGGAGGACTTTGTGGAACCCATTATACTGCATGGAAAGCTATGTGGAACCCATTATACTGTATGGAGGACTATATGGGGCCCATTATTCTGTATGGAGGACTGTGTGGGGTCCATTATTCGGTATACTGGTTGGCCCATGGCTTTGTCCAAGTTTTTCATTTTGGCCCTCTGTGTTTTTTGAGTTTGACATCCCTAATGTTGAGGCTCTTGTGTATGACTTGTGTGTACTGTTTTGTGTTTTCTGCCATGTTGATTTCCCTCTGTTAAGATTTCCCCCATGCATACTACAATTACTCACTAGTCACTAACAAAATAATATCCAACATAAATATACATACACGATCAATATAAATAATGTGTATCATTGGGTTCTCTTTAGCCATGATTCATGTGTGCATTATTAAAGGAAATCTGTCAGCAGGTTTTTGCTATGTTTTCTTAACACAGCATACTGTATTGATTTCAGCAATACCTCTCTTATCAAGCTTCCTACTCTTGTTTACTTGCAATGATTGTTTTAGCATCAGGTGCTTATCATTGCTGGACACAGCATTGTGTGCCTCCTAATCCATCTCCGCCCCCTTCTGTGATAAGCAGCTCACTGTAAACAGACAATGTATATACAGACCCTGTGTGGGCGTGGTTAGCGTTCTCAGCTTTGCTAAATGTAAAAGCTCTGATTGTGT
Source organism: Phyllobates terribilis (assembly GCF_046119375.1). Classification (NCBI taxonomy): domain Eukaryota; kingdom Metazoa; phylum Chordata; class Amphibia; order Anura; family Dendrobatidae; genus Phyllobates; species Phyllobates terribilis. The sequence continues at coordinate 411,484,119 of NW_027362771.1, read as the reverse complement.
CAGAATGGCTGAACCCAGTAAATTAAGTGATACATCGTTGGATTCAGGGTCTTCTTGCCTACATCAAGCTGCTCTCAAATGAGGTAGCAAAAATCTGCTGACAGATTCCCTTTAAGTAATATGTCTTTTGGAGCAGAATTGGTTTCTACATTTTCTGGTGATTCATGATGATTCCGGCTTTATACAGAGGCCAGAGTCTTATCACATCCCTAACGCTGCAAAGTCTTGTTGCATGACTGTATGCAGCTCAGCCTCTCTACCTGCCTCTTGCATGTGATTATTTATTCCCTGTCAGCGCTTAGGGTATGTTTACACTGGAAAAAAAAAGAATAGGATGGAGGGAAATCCTGTTTCATATTAAAATAGAAGAAAACGGGAAAAGATTTTAACATTATTTTAGTATTTTACAATATAGTATTTTACAAGATTTTTATTTCATCCACAAGTAGCAAAAAAATCTTCAGAATTCACAGAGGGAAGATTCACCTGTAGTGCTGATTATATGAATCTGTATCCCATCATCTAATGCTGTGGATTTGTTGAAGATTTTTTTTTAGCAGAGAGAAACCTGAAAGCACCTGAGAATAATTGAATCTTAAATAAAGCTAATAAAAAAAATAATAGGAAGGAGAACCATCAGCAAAAGAACCAACATGTCAGCAGGAATGATCTCCTGTTTGGGTTAATGATTTTATGTAAAAAGGTAGTCTGTCACCCCCTAAACTCCAATTAAACTTCTAATACAAGTATGAAGGGGACTTAGTCTCTATCATTATCATGCCCGTACTATCAATTTAACATTTTTTTTTACTATCCAGAAAAAAATAATTTTCTTGTTTTTCTTGAATATTTAAATCTTGACTCATTGGTGCACTTTTGGCATGGCAAAGGGCTCCGTGCACCATACTATCCTCTACTAGCTTGAGGTGTACTTCCCCTTAGCTTGATTGACATTTGCTTGCATAGAGTGAGCGCTGCATTAACTTAAATACGTGTACACTATGACGCTCCTGGAACTTAGCAGTGTTCACACAGTGCATGGTCTCCTTCCTCACTCCTGACTTTAGTGGCTGCTCACTACACTGACGGATGTATCAGCGGCTGTTCACTACACTGATGGGTGTATCAGCTGCTGCTCACCACACTGATGGGTGTATCAGCGGCTGCTCACCACACTGATGGGTGTATCAGCGGCTGCTCACCACACTGATGGGTGTATCAGCGGCTGCTCACCACACTGATGGGTGTATCAGCTGCTGTTCACTACATTGATGGGTGTATCAGCTGCTGCTCACCACACTGATGGGTGTATCAGCTGCTGTTCACTACACTGATGGATGTACCAGTGGCTGTTCACTACACTGATGGGTGTACCAGTGGCTGTTCACTACACTGATGGATGTACCAGTGGCTGTTCACTACACTGATGGGTGTATCAGCGGCTCCTCACTACCCTGACGGATGTATCAGCGGCTGCTCACTACCCTGACGGATGTATCAGTGGCTGTTCACTACACGGATGGGTGTATCAGCTGCTGCTCACTACACTGATGGGTGTATCAGTGGCTGTTCACTACACTGACAGATGTAATAAATAACATTTCCCACATGTCTACTTTATATCAGCACAATTTTGGAACCAACATTTTTTTTGTTAGGGAGCTATAAGGGTTAAAAGTTGACCAGCAATTTCTCATTTTTCAAACAAAATTTACAAAACCATTTTTTTAGGGACCACATCACATTTGAAGTGACTTTGAGGGGCCTTTATGACAGAAAATACCCAAAAGTGACACCATTCTAAAACCACATTCAAGAAGTTTATTAACCCTTCAGTTGCTTCACAGGAATTTTTGGAATGGGGAAGAAAAAAATGAACATTTAACTTTTTTTTTAGAAAAATGTTACTTTAGACCCAAATTTTTTTATTTTTGCAGGGATAACAGGAAAAAATGGACCCCAAAATTTGTTGTGCAATTTCCCCTGAGTAAGCCGATACCCCATATATGGGGGAAAACCACTGCTTGGGCGCACGGCAGGGTTCGGAAGGGAAGGAGCGCCATTTGACTTTTTGAATGTAAAATTTGCTTGAATAATTAGCGGATGAGCATGTCACTCGAACACCCGCGATACTCAGTGCATACCCGAGCACCCGATGTAAACTCAAGTAGTGAGCACTTGCGCTCAACACTGGTCGCCATATCATCATCATTTTTATTTTCTTTACTGTTGAAAAAATCCCAAACCTAACCCCAACCCTAATACAACCCCAACCCTAGCCCAACCCTAACCCTAACCCCAACCCTAACCCTATCCCAATCCTAACCCTAGCCCAACCCTGACCCTAGCACAACCCTAACCCTAGCCCAACCCTAACCCTAGCCCAAGCCTAACCCTAGCCCAACCCTAACCCTAGCACAACCCTAACACAACCCTAACCCTAGCACAACCTTAACCCCAACCCTAACCCTAACCTTAGCACAACCCTAACCCTAGAGTTTATTTTTTCACGCTGTTCCTCGTGTGGTATAAGTGATTAGACGACTTTATTCTTCGGGTCGGTGCAATTACAGCGATACCAGATTCATATCGGTTTTTATGATTGACAGCTGTCATACACTAAAAGATGCATTTTTTTGCAAAGACTAGTTTTTGCATAGCCAGATTTTAAGCGCTATAATTTTTCCATATTTTGGCCGACAGAGTCAAGTGACGGCTTGCTTTTTGCGGGACAAGTTGACGTTTTTATTGGTACCATTTTCGGGCATGTGACATTTTTTGATCGCTTTCTATTCCGATTTTTGGGAGGCAGAATAAACAAAAACCAGCAATTCCGGAATTGTTTTTTTTGTTTTTTTTTATGCCCTTCCGCGTGTGGTAAAATTGATAAGGCAGCTTTATTCTGTACATTTACAGCGGTACCGCATTTTTATTGTTTTTTTATGTTTTGGCATTTTTACACAATAAAAACTATTTTCTAGAAAAAAGATTTTTTTTGTATCACTTTATTCTGTGAGCTATAACTTTTTTATTTTTCGGATGATAGAGCTGTATGGCGGCTTGTTTTTTGTGGGACAAGATGACGTTTTCAGCGGTACCATTTTTATTTACATTCTTCTTTTTGATCGCGTGTTATTCCATTATTTGTTTGGCGGTATGATGATAAAGCATTGTTTTTGCTTAGTTTTTTTTTTTTTTTTTACAGTGTTCACTAAAGGGGTTAACTAGTGGGGCAGTTTTATAGGTCAAGCCGTTCCGGATGCGGCGATACCAAATATGTGTACTTTTATTTATTTTTTCATAATAAATAAATATTATGAGTACCATATACTTTTATTTTTGGGGGATTATTTTTTTCATTTTTTTTATTTTTTTCACTTTCCTACACTTTTTTTTTTACTTTTACACTATGTTCCACTATGGGACTTTCACTTTTTGCAGCCTGATTGGCTGTATAGCATAGAGAGCAGCAGCTCCCTATGTTATACAGCCTGTCAGCGCTGCACACAGGGGAGACATTACTTTGGTCATGCACTGCGCATGACCAAAGTAACTTCCTGCCTCCTGGTGACCCGGATGTTGTCATGACGACAACGGGTCATCATGACAACATCTGGGAGCCGCCGCAGATATCGCTGGAGGCCGGAGAGGAGGTAAGTATCGGCACTTACCTCCCCCTTTGCCCCCGCGATGCTGCGATCGACTTCGATTGCAGCATTGCAGGGGTTAATGTGCTGGGAGCGGTGCGGGACCTGCACATAGCATCGGGTGTCAGCTGCGACAATCAGCTGACACCCGGTGGCGATCGCCCCGCACCGCTTGTGTGCGGGCGCGATCGCATTATGCGTAATAGTACGTAGCTGATCCATAAGTCCCAGGTCGCAGCTACGTACTATTACTGACATCGTCGGAAAGGGATTAATGCAAATATTTATTTAATTCTTAAGATTTAATTTGTCATTTTTGGGTAAATTTAAAAACTGAAGATGTTGGAACCAACTACCAGTTATTGGCAGAAGGAAACTGATCAGGACGGAAATCCAGGTTGTTGAATAGATTTTGTAATGCAGAACGATCAGACCTCGATTTACAGCAGGGGTGGGGAACCTCAGGCCCGTGGACCATTTATGGCCTGCGATGACCTTTTCTCTGGCCCTTGGGCAGTTTCCCGTGGAATTCAGTGCTCGGGCCAGTAGCTGCCATTATTTTCTTCTTTCTTTCCACTACTGAACGCTGCAGTGCGTGCGCTGAAAGATTACGTCCTGGCTAGTGCCATAGTCAGAATGTACTTTGTGGGTGGGGTTAGCAAGCGATTGGGTTCAGGTCTGGTGACTGTGGAGGCCAGGTCATCTGGCGTAGCACCCCATCACTCTCCTTCTTGGTCAAATAGCCCTTACACAGCCTGGAGGTGTGTTTGGGGCATTGCCCTGTTGAAAAATAAATGATGGTCCAACTAAACGCAAACCGGATGGATTAGCATGCCGCTGCAAGATGCTGTGGTAGCCATGCTGGTTCAGTATGCCTTCAATTTTGAATAAATCCCCAACAGTGTCACCAGCAAAGCACCCCCACACCATCACACCTCCTCCTCCATGCTTCACGGTGGGAACCAGGCATGTAGAGTCCATCCGTTCACCTTTTCTGCGTCACACAAAGACACGGTGGTTGGAACCAAAAGTTTGGACACACCTTCTCATTTAAAGATTTTTCTGTATTTTCATGACTTTGAAAATTGTACATTCACACTGAAGGCATCAAAACTATGAATTAACACATGTGGAATTATATACTTAACAAAAAAGTGTTAAACAACTGAAAATATGTCTTATATTCTAGGTTCTTCAAAGTAGCCACCTTTTGCTTTGATGACTGCTTTGCACACTCTTGGCATTCTCTTGATGAGCTTCAAGAGGTAGTCACCGGAAATCGTCTTCCAACATTCTTGAAGGAGTTACCTGAGATGCCTAGCACTTGTTGGCCCTTTTGCCTTCACTCTGCGGTCCAGCTCATCCCAAACCATCTCGATTGGGTTCAGGTCTGGTGACTGTGGAGGCCAGGTCATCTGGCATAGCACCCCATCACTCTCCTTCTTGGTCAAATAGCCCTTACACAGCCTGGAGGTGTGTTTGGGGTCATTGTCCTTTTGAAAAATAAATGTTGGTCCAACTAAACAGAAACCGGATGGAATAACATGCCGCTGCAAGATGCTGTGGTAGCCATGCAGGTTCAGTATGCCTTCAATTTTGAATAAATCCCCAACAGTGTCACCAGCAAAGCACCCCCACACTATCACACCTCCTCCTCCATGCTTCACGGTGGGAACCAGGCATGTAGAGTCCATCCGTTCACCTTTTCTGCGTCGCACAAAGACACGGTGGTTGGAACCAAAGATCTCAAATTTGGACTCATCAGACCAAAGCACAGATTTCCACTGGTCTAATGTCCATTCCTTGTGTTCTTTAGCCCAAACAAGTCTCTTCTGCTTGTTGCTTGTCCTTAGCAGTGGTTTCCTAGCAGCTATTTTACCATGAAGGCCTGCTGCACAAAGTCTCCTCTTAACAGTTGTTGTAGAGATGTGTCTGCTGCTAGAACTCTGTGTGGCATTGACCTGGTCTCTAATCTGAACTGCTGTTAACCTGCGATTTCTGAGGCTGGTGACTCGGATAAACTTATCCTCAGAAGCAGAGGTGACTCTTGATCTTCCTTTCCTGGGGCAGTCCTCATGTGAGCCAGTTTCTTTATAGCGCTTGATGGTTTTTGCAACTGCACTTGGGAACACTTTCAAAGTTTGCCCAATTTTTTTGACTGACTGACCTTCATTTCTTAAAATAATGATGGCCACTCGTTTTTCTTTACTTAGCTGCTTTTTTCTTGCCATAATACAAATTCTAACAGTCTATTCAGTAGGACTATCAGCTGTGTATCCACCAGACTTCTGCACAACACAACTGATGGTCCCAACCCCATTTATAAGGCAAGAAATCCCACTTATTAAACCTGACAGGGCACACCTGTGAAATGAAAACCATTTCCGGTGACTACCTCTTGAAGCTCATCAAGAGAATGCCAAGAGTGTGCAAAGCAGTCATCAAAGAAAAGGTGGCTATTTTGAAGAACCTAGAATATAAGACATATTTTCAGTTGTTTCACACTTTTTTGTTAAGTATATAATTCCACATGTGTTAATTCATAGTTTTGATGCCTTCAGTGTCAATGTACAATTTTCAAAGTCATGAAAATACAGAAAAATCTTTAAATGAGAAGGTGTGTCCAAACTTTTGGTCTGTACTGTATATAGATATATATCTATATCTATATATATCTTTATATATATATATATAAATATTGTAGGGCTTCACGCCCTCAGGTAGCCATTAGGTAGCATTCACACAGGCAACATGGTTTGGCCCAAAACCAAAAACAGCCTCTTCTGGGCACAAAGGTATAACAGCAAATAAACAGTTCATTCAGCTGGGCACATATGTCAATGAGGGCCCACCGAACAGATTACAGTCATTTATTCCGGAGCAAACTTTATACCCAGAAGAGGTACGATCCTACCAGTCTTGGTATCACCTTCAGCCTGTGTTCCAGCAGCTTACAGCATCAATCAGAAGTGTTCAACTCCATGTACAGTTCACACTGAACAGGTTGCAGTTTCCACACATTACTCTGCAGCTCCAACACACAGACTGCTCAGCTTTCCTAGCTGACGCATGCAGTCTCCATTCAGAGAGACACCTTGGCATGTCTCTCTCCCAGCTACAGCTCACATTTTTAGCTGGTCACTCACCATCTCCAACACACTGCCCTCTGCTCAAAGTTCAGCAGACTGACATAAGGTGAACCCTTTTTTTTTTTAGTCGAAGCTAGCCATGTGCATATAATTAAGACCTGCAGTGCCAGCATTTAACCCAGTCCTACCTGGTACCTCCTACCTGCTACATAAGCTGCCCCCCGCCAAAGCCAAGGGTCGGGCACCATCTGCCAACCCATCATTGCCTACAGTGCTTAAATTTACCCGAGCGGGAGGCTAATGCCTGTCAATTGTGGAAAATGATTATTGACTCCTGGGGAATACTATTTAACACATTTCACAGAGGGCTCTGCTACCTACAGATTTGTTCTGCTACCTACAGATTACATGCAGAGCTCTGCTATAAGCATTTTACAAAGACACTCACTGCCTAGAATATGCAGTCAGTCTAATACTACAAGCAAACATACAAAACACACAACTCTTGCACAAGTACCATACTGCTGTGCAGACACACAGCCTCACACACAGCTCTGCTATACATGCACTGATGCTGGTCTGTGCTCAGTAGAATACATCCGTCTCTCTAGTGAGTACATTGAAAGGAAATTCACTATTTACATCATGTGACCTTGTTACCATAGCGAATCCTGCCGGCATTCCAGACTACTGGGTGCTACAGCTTTAGCCCATAAGTCCCAGAACAGAGGAAAATCGCGGCCTATAATAGTAGCATGCGAAAAGTCCTTGATCACTCCCACTTCATGGGGCACGTAACTTCAGTCTGGGCGTATGTCTACCTGGGTTATGATATAGTTCTTGGCGTACCTGTGCCGCCCCGGCCAGGCCGCTGTGGCCACGGCAGTGGTGTACGGCGGTCCGAGTGCTGGTATGGTCCGACCGGGGACGCGCGCCGCCAGCCTTTATAAATTGTGGGGGTTAATAATAAAATAATAAAAAAGGTTTGTGACGCCAGTTGAGCTGTTCGGCCTGGTATGGCTGGACACTGATGAGGGCCCCTGGGAGTTAGGTGGTGATAAGCAGTGCCAGATGATTAACCCTTCCCAACCAGGGATGGCTCCCAGGGGATTTGGAGCAGGAATGGCAGAGCAGGAAATAATCAGCTTGAGACAAGGTAATAACCAGTCTGTACCTTTTACTGGAATTCTGCAAACAGTTCCAGAAGCTTCTGTACAATTCACATACAGGATTTTGGACAGACCTGCATGGTGAGGGTTCAGATTCTCTGCTGTGAGATTGTGTAGCCTTCCTACTGCTAATTATACCTCTGGTAGACGATTCCTTGGATCCCCAGGGGTCCAAGGTGAACAGTAACTGGATTTGTAATCCCTTCCAGTGAGCAGGCAACATGAATCCTGTCAGAACACTCACTTTCTTGTGCAGCAGTGTCTTTGACTCCATGCGGTTGCTGAGCTCCCGGGAAAACACTTCACTGCTTGTTATATGAAGACCGAGCAGTCTTTCAGTTTAGCACAGACTCTGGAAGTCTCTATGTTCTAGGGACTGGACTCTGCCTTGTACAGCTTTCCCTTGCAGAGAACAGACTTCTCTCCCTTGCACTGGGAACTCCTTGATGCTCCTTCCTCACACTACAACTAGAACTCAAGCACCTCCTCCCCTATCTGAGGGATCGTGCAAAACTTCCTGGTTTGGACAAAAGTGCACAATCCTTCAGTAAGGGATCAGGTAACAATATGTGTATGTAATGAAAACAGCAGAGAACTTATCCCTCAACATTGCTGGCAATACATATGAATTATATCACACATGCAGACATTTTGTGGTGCTATATCCATGGACACACCTTACCTTCAACCCATTCCCAGGAACTAGAACATGAGGAAGTGTGGCCATTTCCAGGGTCACCAAAGTCCCTGAGTCCCAAAGTCCCGTCATTTGGACACCGTTCACAGTCTCCTGGCATTCCTGAGGCCCCTTGTCAGGATGAGGAACAGCACTGCAGCCAGGGTAGGTGAAGTAGGAGTTGCGCCAGCCAATGCAGCGGTCCATTGGTTCTGGGACTTGGTCAGTTCCACCATCTCTCTGTACCAAGATGCTACGTGAACCTCATCCCTGGCATTGCAGACCCTGGTTTTCCCCCGCACAACTCCACTAAAGAGACAGCTCCCAGCTCTCAGTGCTCAATGCTGTAGGTGCCTCCCATGACATTCAATCTTTACACTTCAATCACCTGTGCTCTTTTTGACTTCTGGCCCACATCCAAAACACCAACTGTAAGGGTTCATGCTCTCAGGTAGGCATTATTTAGCGTTCACATAGGCAATGTGGTTTGGTCCAAACGTGAAGTTTGATTGCTTTCATAAAAGTCCAAGAGATTCAAAACCAAAACAGCCTCTTCTGGGCACAAAGGTATAACAGCAAGTAAACAGTTCATGCAGCAGGCACATATACATCAGTTCGGGCTCACCCGAACAGATCACAGTTCTTTCTCCTGGAGCAAACTTTATACAAAGAAGAGGTACAGTCCTCCCAGTCTCGGTATCACCTTCAGCCTCAGCTCCAGCGCCAATCAAAAGTGTTCAACTCCATTCACAGTTCACACTGAACAGGGTGCAGCTTCCACACGTTACACCGTAGCTTGAACACACAGACTGCCCAGCTTTCCTAGCTGACCCATGTAGTTTCCATTCAGAGAGAGAACCTGACTCATCTCTTTTCGAGCTACAACTCTCATTTTTAGCTGGTCACTCATCAGCTTCAACACACTGCAGTCTGCTCAACGTTCAGCAGACTGACACAAGGTGAACCCTATTCCTGGTTCTTAGTCAAAGCTAGCCATGTGCATCTAATTAAGACCTGCAGTGCTAGGATTTAGCCCAGTCCTACCTGGCTTTAATACAATATATAAAATACAGTCATGACAGTCATGGCCAAAAGTGTTGGCATTCTTGAAATTGTTCCAAAAAATGAAGTATTTCTCCCAAATTCAAATTTGCATGCCAAATATAGTTTAATCTGAAAACTACAATGGACCTGGGTGAATGCACTGATGGACTATAATCATTATGGAACAAGATTATAGATATTTAAAGCATCAAACTTCACTTAAAAGAGTAAAACTAGCAATAGCTTAACCTGAAATAAATTGCTTATAACATTAGCAGGTATATTAAAAGATTGAACAAAACATTCATTTAGGGCTTGAGCTAAAATAACATTTCTGAGTGAAGCATCTCATCTCATGATTACAGGGCTAAAAAACCTAACATATCTTTTAAAAACTTGGGTGCTGTGAGGTTTCAAAATGTTTTATATATTATATAAAAATCTATTAAAAATAGTTTTTGTGTAACTCTGGACTTAAAATATTATTAAAAGTGATTTTTTTTTAATTACGCCAATTGGAATAGACAGTGAAATAGTTAAAAAAAATTTTTAGGGAGACACTAATAAAATTAGCTATTCAGTGAAGATATGAAGTAATCGTCACTATGATCTCAACGAGACCTAACAAAAAGAATTATATAAAATACTTTTTTTCATATTCATTTTAACTAAACTAAAGAATGTAGAACTAACAATTATTAGACAGGACATTTTTTCTAGACATGCAAATCAAGAAAAAAATTGTAATAGGAGATGAGCAAATCTATGACAATCTGCCATGTTGGCATTTTGTTTATGGCACACTTTCAATTGCAGAGCTGTATTTTATTACACATAAGAATGATGAACGACTCATATGGATCCATATTTCAGCCCCATAGTGTAAAAATGGAAAATAAGGCTCAGTGATAGAAAGCTTGCCTATCTACAAAATATGAGAGATAGACTTGTTTTGCATTAGTGACAAGAAATGTATACCCACAAACTTAAATGTAATAAATGTATCGGGTTTGCACATCTAGAGGCTGAAATTTTTGCCCATTCTTCTATCTCTGAATCAGTGACGTTGGATGGAAAGTGTCTGCGAACACCAATTTTCAAGTCTTGCCAGAGATTCTCTATGGAATTTAGGTCTGGACATTGACTGGGCCATTCAAACACATGAATATGCTTTGATCTAAAACATTCCATTGTTGTAGCTGTAACATAGGCGATGGGAAAAGGAAAAGTCAGCTCACCACTCTTTTCTTTTAAATGCACCTTGCTTCAGTGAAAACCATCGCATGGAGCCACCCTCGTCCGGGTCGAAGAACAATGCAGAAATAGAAGAAATTCCCCAGCGATGAGGAAATAAAATGTTTAAATCTTTATTTTAATCCAATAAAAACATGGAATTATGAATCAGCAACCATTCAGTGCCCAATTTAAGATCAACGCGTTTCGACTACACGAGTCTTAGTCATGGCTGTATGTTTAGGGTTGCTATGGTTGCTGTTGTGCTGGAAAGTGAACCTACGCCCCAGCAGTCTCATGTATTTTGCAACCTCTAACAGGTTTTCCTCCAGGATTGCCCTGTATTTAGCTCCATCCATCTTCCCATCAACTCTGACCAGCTTCCCTGTCCCTGCTGAAGAAAAGCATCATCGCAGCATGATGCTGCCACCACCATGTTTGATGGTAGAGGTGGTGTTTTCAGGGTGATGTGCAGGGTTAGTTATCCACCGCACATAGTGTTTTGGATTTAGCACAAAACCTTCCACTTTGGTCTCATCTGATGTCCCCTACATGGCTTTTTGCAAACTGCAAATTGGATTTTTTATGTCTTACTTTTAAAAATGTCTTTCTTCTAGCCACTCTTCCATAAAGGCAAGGTTTCTGGAGTATACGACTAATAGTTGTCCTGTAGATAGATTCTCCCACCTGAGCTATGAATCTCTGCAACTCCTCCAGAGTTACCATGGGCCTCTTGGCTGCTTCTCTAATTAGTGCTCTCCATTCTTGGGATGTCAGTTTAGGTGGACAGCCATATCGTGGTAGGTTTGCAGTTGTGCCATACTCCTTAAAATTTTGGATGATAGATTGAACGTTTTTTTGTGAGATGTTCACAGCTTTAGCTATTTTTTAAACCTAACCATGCTTTATTCTTCTCCACAACTTTATCCATGACCAGTCTGCTGTGTTCCTTGGTTTTCATGATACTGTTTCATCCCTAATTTTCTCAAACAAACCTTTGAGGCTTTCACAGTACAGCTGTAGGCATACTGAGAATAAATTACACACAGATTGACTCAATTTACTAATTATGTGACTTCTGTAGGCAATTGGTCACTCAGGATTTTATTTAGGGGTATCAGACTACAGGGGGCTGAATACAAATGAATGTCACAATTTTCAGATTTATATTTTTTAAGTATTTAGAAAACCATGTAAACCATGTATCATTTTCTTTACACTTCGCAAATACTTGCTACTTTGTGTTGGTATATCACATAAAATCCCAATAAAATACATTTAAGTTTGTGGTGGTAACGGACAAAAATGTGGAAAAGTTCATGGGGTATGAATAGTTTTTCAAGGCACTACGTGTCTGGGGTCAACTTAATGGTCTTTATGCCTTAATTGAAACATCAAATTCTGCTTTGAACAAGTTCTATATTGCTCATAGTTTGTGACCCAAATGCACTTACTAAACGGAACAAGCTGAAGATTCTGCAATGATTTCTATATTTCACTGCCAATTCTAGAATGTATTATTCAGACCAACTGAATGTCTAAGTGAATTAGACAACGGATTTAACACAGGACAAACTGCTCCATGTTACAGTGTGGAGCGAGTATGAGTCACTGAGACACTGTATGGATACCAGATCTTCCTGGCACTTATCTTTACCATTAAATAAAAAACAGACCGACCTTGTCGGAAGTTGAATTAACATGGGTGACTCATTCATGGTTCAATCTCATCAGTGATTCAGATATTTTCTTTCCTGGTCTCAGCCTTGTGCAGAAGTGTACTTGTCCATTTCATTATGAAATTAAAGGAAAATACATTAATGTTATGTTCATAGGAACCTAATGCACATTGCACTTACAAGCCAGTGTAATTTTCAATGCAAAATATCTGCTCAGAGCAAGGAAGTTAATGCAGATGCTATGTAATATGAAATGTAGCATAGAAATATGCAGGATGCACAGATGTGTGTAAGACACTCAGATGTAAATATTTTTATTATAATAATAGGGTTTCACATTCTGTCGAGTTCTAGTATTTTCGAGTGCAAGAATGGCACTGAAGACTATTCTAGCATCAATAATACTGGAAAAGAGGGTGGAAATAATAATGGAAGTCCTGACTGCAAATATGATTGCAAAAAAAAAATTGCCTTAATAAAGTAATATATCTTTGGTTCTGATCTGGACTCCTTTTACCAACTGCATACGTAACAATTGTCATTTACAGCCAGGAGTAATTTGACAATAAAGTACAGTACAGACCAAAAGTTTGGACACACCTTCTCATTTAAAGATTTTTCTGTATTTTCATGACTTTGAAAATTGTACATTCACACTGAAGGCATCAAAACTGTGAATTAACACATGTGCAATTATATACTTAACAAAAAAGTGTGAAACAACTGAAAATATGTCTTATATTCTTGGTTCTTCAAAGTAGCCACCTTTTGCTTTGATGACTGCTTTGCACACTCTTGGTATTCTCTTGATGAGCTTCAAGAGGTAGTCACCGGAAATGGTTTTCACTTCACAGGCGTGCCCTGTCAGGTTTAATAAGTGGGATTTCTTGCCTTATAAATAGGGTTGGGACCATCAGTTGTGTTGTGCAAAAGTCAGGTGGATACACAGCTGATAGTCCTACTGAATAGACTGTTAGAATTTGTATTATGGCAAGAATAAAGCAGCTAAGTAAAGAAAAACGAGTGGCCATCATTACTTTAAGAAATGAAGGTCAGTCAGTCCGAAAAATTGGGCAAACTTTGAAAGTGTCCCCAAGTGCAGTTGCAAAAACCATCAAGCGCTACAAAGAAACTGGCTCACATTAGGACCGCCCCAAGAAAGGAAGACCAAGAGTCACCTCTGCTTCTGAGGATAAGTTTAGCCGAGTCACCAGCCTCAGAAATCGTAGGTTAACAGCAGTTCAGATTAGAGACCAGGTCAATGCCACACAGAGTTCTAGCAGCAGACACATCTCTACAACAACTGTTAAGAGGAGACTTTGTGCAGCAGGCCTTCATGGTAAAATAGCTGCTAGGATACCACTGCTAAGGACAGGCAACAAGCAGAAGAGACTTGATTGGGCTAAAGAACACAAGGAATGGACATTAGACCAGTGGAAATCTGTGGTTTGGTCTGATGAGTCCAAATTTGAGATCTTTGGTTCCAACCACCGTGTTTTTGTGCGACGCAGAAAAGGTGAACGGATGGACTCTACATGCCTGGCTCCCACCGTGAAGCATGGAGGAGGAGGTGTGATGGTGTGGGGGTGCTTTGCTGGTGACACTGTTGGGGATTTATTCAAAATTGAAGGCATACTGAACCAGCATGGCTACCACAGCATCTTGCAGCGGCATGCTATTCCATCCGGTTTGCGTTTAGTTGGACCATCATTCATTTTTCAACAGGACAATGACACCAAACACACCTCCAGGCTGTGTAAGGGCTATTTGACCAAGAAGGGGACTAATGGGGTGCTACGCCAGATGACCTGGCCTCCACAGTCACCAGACCTGAACCCAATCGAGATGGTTTGGGGTGAGCTGGACCGCAGAGTTTAGGCAAAAGGGCCAACAAGTGCTAAGCATCTCTGGGAACTCCTTCAAGATTGTTGGAAGACCATTTCCGGTGACTACCACTTGAAGCTCATCAAGAGAATGCCAAGAGTGTGCAAAGCAGTCATCAAAGCAAAAGGTGGCTATTTTGAAGAACCTGGAATATAAGACATATTTTCAGTTGTTTCACACTTTTTTGTTAAGTATATAATTCCACATGTGTTAATTCATAGTTTTGATGCCTTCAGTGTGAATGTACAATTTTCATAGTCATGAAAATACAGAAAAATCTTTAAATGAGAAGATGTGTCCAAACTTTTGGTCTGTACTGTAGGTCACTAGCATGAAGAAAACATTATCCACTGTTGCTCTGTCCACCACTGACATAACGCAGAACGCCATCTATAGCAACTGGAAAGACGTTTATGGTGCAATGAGCTGGTGTTGCAGTAAAACAGCCTATATCTGTCACGCAAGGTGTGGGAAAGACTTAGTGCAACACAGAGGGAAGAGGGAAAGGGAGCCCAGACACTAGGGAAAGGGGGGAGTGGAGACCTCCTAGTCTGGTCTAGTGTCACCCTGTCTCAACTACCGTCCCTATATTGGCTTTTCACCAATCGCCGCACTCGTTCCTCACCCTGATTTTCCCTGCCGTATGGATAAGGCTAGTGAAGGTCGGAGATGAGCACTAGTCGATCTCCACTAAACTCTATAGACAACAAGGGTAGACAAACAGGGGGGAATTGCTTAGCTTTAGACGACTCCAAACAAATGCGCACATGGCCTCAAGCTCCAGAGAGGACGAAGTACTTCTCTTGCTAAAGCCTCACAAGTAGTAATGAATATCGCCGGCACCTCCCTCTCAGACACACCAGGTATTTATACACCCAGGCCAGGGAGCTAATTAGCCAGAGGGAGGTAGCCGCTGGGTCCTAGAGACAGCCAGCCTCTAAGAAGATGTCTGTAATGCCAAATATAGAGATCTCCTGCAACCAATTGCAGGGCAACTGTCTGTCACCTCTGACACACCCATGACAATATCTGTTACTGAATTGTCAGAGAAGATAAAAATAATTCAAATACCATGTGGCTTTTCTACGTTTTCTTCATACTTTTAAAGAGATTTCAATGGAAATGTTATTATGTGCAATTTAGATACATATAGGTAGATGTTAGAGATGAGCAAATTGAATCACAGGACCTTGGTATAGGGGCCATGTTAGTAGATCATGACCGCCAGACAAGAGTCATGTGAACCGCCTCCTATCTGCCAGCATCCACAGAACTTCTTCTGATTAGTAGGCCTGATGTGATGTCAAGCGTACTACTTCTATTCTTTACTACTTATATTTTCAGCCTATGTTCAGGGCCGCATAACCATAATTAGTTCATGTGAGCTAACTGATCCAGGGATTTATTTTTGAGTGATGTAAAGGTGGGCAGGGACGAAAATTTATTTTAATCCTAATAATCTAATAGTCAAACGCATTGTTATCATGGGGCAGAGGCTGCGGTCACTGCCACAGCCTCTGACCCTCCCTGAAATGAAACATCATCAGTCTCTCCCATTTCAGGGCCTGGGTTAGTCCCTGATCTAGTGAGCATGCGTTGGGTTGACGTATGCTCTGTAAATTCTTGTCACTGTGCAATATGTAAAGTGACAGTGCGCTTGCTGTGATCAGAAGTAAGGAGCCGGAAAGAGAGCGCTCTGTTAGTGCGTGTTGTAATAAGAATACCTGGCATGCAAGTAAAGCAGAAACCAGCGAGTGACGTCAGTAAGAGGGCGGCTCTGGTCTCTGCTTTTTCTACATGCGGGATATTCTTCTTACAACGCACACTAACAATGTGCTCTTTTGCCGACTCATTACTTCTGATCAGAGCCGGCGAGAAAGAGCAATGCCACTGTGCAATAGAATACTGAATATATGTTTGAATTTGCAACCAATGCATGCTCAACAGACTAGGGACTAGCCTAATCCCTGAAATGGGTTAGACTGATGACGTTTTGTTTAAAAAAAAAATAAAGCCATTAGATAGAATAGTGAGGGAACAATAGGGACTTTTTAATCAAAGTATATTAGAAAACAGATTAGATTCTGACATTACATAGGCATTTAGGATTAAATAAATTTTAGTTCCAGACTACCCTTTAAGAGTGACAAACCTCCGTTCTGATAGAACAAGAAATGAGTCAATCTGTGAAAAGTTCACTCATCTCTAATAGAACAACTGTTAAAGGGGTTTTCCACTACTAGGACAACCTCTTTTTAAACGAAATGTTCGGCCTTGATAAAATAACTCATGGTCCTGGGACTGTGATGTGGTGGAATGACACGTGATGCCCGGTGCCCAATCAGCGCTGGCGTCGCTGTCCCCGTCTTCAGACAAACTGAACATGAAGAGCAAGTCAGAGATCAGCAGCTGATCCCAGACTTCCTCTTCGTATTCTATTTGTCCGAAGGTGGGGACAGTGACGCCAGAGCTGATTGGGCACCGGGCATCACGTGTCATCCCACCACGTCACAGTCCCAGGACCACAAGTGCTGATACCGCTGGAACGGAATCGGCATGGGAGGTGAGTATAGTTTTTTTTATTTTATCGGGGGCCGAACATTTAGTTTAAAGAGGGGTTGTCCTAGTAGTGGAAAACCCCTTTAAGCACCTTATTAGAGTATGTGCTTGTCTTTACCTTCCTTTCAAAGAGAGTTTCTTCTTTAAAAAAAAATATTTTTTCTTAAAAGATGGGAAACTGCATTGTGAGACTGAGATAAAAAAAATGGAAAAAACAAGGTTAGGTTAAGAAATAATTTACTTAAGATGGATGAAGTGATCCTGAAGAAAACATGTAATGAACTGTGTTTTCTTCAAGACAATAATCTATTTTATTCTCTTTCCCAAAAGCACAGTTCTGTGCAGTGAATTCTAGACTGGTATACTTATTATGACTATATTATAACAAATGATAGTGTGCAAATTGACTGGTGGGGGGTAAAGTTGATGGTACTTTGAAATGCCCCTGTCCCAATCTAACAGACTGCCGCTGATGCTAAGGGTCCGTTCACACAGACTGACCGATGGCATGATATGACCGCCAATTGGTAAACTTTTACTGATTAGTGAGAGTTTAATAGCCGGTTTACACTGGCAGATCAAAGCAAATGACGCTCACTGAACGATCTTGATCACTCAGTGCGCATAAGTTGCCATTGTTTTTGGCAGTGCAAGTCCAGTTCACACAGCACGATGCACCACCGAGAACGATGACCTATAATGCTGCAGAAAAGATCACTTCAACCGATAAACAAGCGTTTTGCTCGTTCATTGGGTGATCCGCAGCCTGTTTACATGGCAAGATAATCGTGAAACAAGCGTTTTTAAAAACAACTGTTCTCAATTATGTTACCGTGTAAATGCCTCTTAACTTCTGAATTGTTTCTATGAGACATTTCAGATGGAATTCCTATTAAAGGGATTATCACACAGATTAGAGGGACCCCCTCTGATCACGCGTACAGGGATTCCCATATTCCCTATATGTGTCCACTTCTTTATTCATTTTTTCAGACCGATGGAAACAATACTCAGCTTTGTCTCCGTCAGTCTGTGATCAGTACCAGGAATCGTAACCCCAGCGATCATCAGTTTTGTACAATTTGGACATTGCATGGAGCTGCAATAGATTCAGATCTTCATGAGACAGAAGTGAACAAATCAAAAAGCATTACAAACTGCACATTGGAGTTATGTATAAAATCAGGAAAATCATTTGCTAAAAGGTCATTTTTTGTGTGTGTATACTTAACAGTCTATTACCTACAGAGAAACCCCCATGGGATGTGGGGTGGGGGGTTTTGCAGCAAAATCCATAATGAGCATTTTATTACACATTTTTATAGCGGTTTCAAGCCACTCAATTACTTGGGAATTAAAAGGATCTGTATTTCAATTCCAGGCACAATGCTTCATCTGTAAATAAAAGATAACATCGGCCTGTATTCTCCTCTGAGTAATTCTGATATTGATTTTCTCATCTTAGTTTAGAGTAGCTTCCCACGCACAGGGCACAGAGGCAAGTGAATACTTACTCATCATCATATGATCTCAGCGCATGACTCACCTACTCCACTGAATATTTCATTTTATCAATGACAGGGGAGAGGTGCTGGCTAAGAGCGTCTCTGCGCAGAACACAGGGGGAATACATAATGAAGATCTGCACTAGATCTGCAGACTGAACACTGCAGGATATGTGTGCAACTACAAATCCCAGTAATAATAAGGTCATATTCCCATCAGCCATGAGGCATGTTCTCATAATATACTATATATGTATATATGAGCGTATATATATATACATATATATATATATATTTATACATATAGATAGATATAAGCATTTTCATTTTTCTGCTATAAACCACAGTTTAGTAGTATAAAGCCACCAGAGCCTTACATAGTCCCTCAGGGAGGAAAGTAGGTTTGATCATCATAGACTGTGATTCTTTACTGTAAGAGCAGTGAGGTTATAAAACTCTCAGCCACATGATGCTGTAATGGTTGATTCACTATAAAAAGTACAAGGAGGGTCTGGATGCCTTTCTTGTAAAATCTAATATTACAGGTTATGGATAATAAATTCTGTGATGGGGCGCTGATCCAGTGAACTCGTCTGGTTGCCGTATGTGGAGTCGGGAAGGAATTTTTCCCTTGATATGGAGCTATTAATGTCTGCCCCATGAGGTTTTTGCCTTCCTCTGGATCAACATGTTTGGTTATAGGCTGAACGCGATGGAGTTATCTCTACCTTCAGACTTAAAAACTATGAAACTATAATATGTATAATGTCATACCTCTTTCTTATGAAACATGTATATTTCATTGTACATTAAGGGCTTAATACATGAATACTCTTTTTTTCAAGGGACCCTCCAGTCCCCCATATTGAGGCTCATTTACCCCAGTGTATCTGATACATCTTATTTTCTTACTGGTGGTTTAATTGCTTGTAATTTATAATGATTCTGCCCTTGTTATAATAACGATAGCGCTCGCTTCCCGATAAGCTTGTAATAGATGTATGATCTGCAGCTATTCTAACAAAGGAGAGATTGAAGGGGAAGGGGATAGCAGGAGCTTGAACCAATATTTATGCAGGGGTGTGTCATTGACTACCTTAAACCTCCTACTGGAGCTGAGCTAAAAAGCAAACAAACTGCCCATGTAGGATAATATTGATCATATATTGCACCATTCTCAGGTCCGGGCTCTACAGTCTTGGTTATATTCACATACTATTCACCGCAAATTACTATCTAGACTGACATAAAACATTGTGTAGAAAAGTTATCCCTGTAGAAAACGTGATCAAATTTCTGGATCTCCCTTTCTTTAGGATTTATTCCCGATTTAGTAAGAATTTTTTAGCCAACAATATACAACTCAATTTCCTATATTTGAATTAATAAACCCATCCAAAAAAATAAATTTCCAATAGGATACAAAATGAAGAGTTCAACTAATCAGTATCACAATTCAGCTTGTAAGATAATCTAATATTTACAGTAAGCTCTTGGAAATGTAAGAGTCTAGATGTCAATAATTAGTTTGTGCACTACCCATCACATCATAGGAAACTTTCCAGTGAAATTAAGAGTGTGTGATTGGGGCATTGTGTGCTTTAACTTCCTATTATAGCATTCATAGCAGTTAGGTCTGTAGATCAGGCAAACACAACCGGCTCAGCAGGATTACTCCATTTCTTCCACTTTTTGGGCTGTGAACAATGATCATACCAACATCAAGCTTACAAATTATGTCTTCTTCCGTGTTTTTTAGAGCAATCCAAAAATCAGCAGATCCAGTACCTCAATAAAACTGTAAACCAGGGCCGTAACTACAACCGGGGCAGCCGGGGCACTGCCCCGGGGCCCCAACCACCCAAGGGGCCCCAAACTGATGGTAAAAAATTGTATTTTAATACTTTAATTTCTCATAAAATACCCAGCTCCTATATTCCTGTCAGACAATGTCACCTGGAGGATAGGAGAGACTATCATTTCAATAATTTCCAGGAGCTCAGCCTGCTGTCAATGAATGGAAACCTGCACTGGCCTGGAGAGTCTCATAGCACAAGATTTGTAACAATATGTTAGTCTGGAGATCACAGAGAGTTGGCAAGGCAGGCACAGTGCACACTGACTGTACCAACTCAGCATCATTGAGAGGAGACAGTCTCAGCAGACACAAATAACTGTGACAAACTGTGAGAAGCCCTGCTATAGGTCTATACTGCTGCGAGGGGGAGGGCGGGAAGGGGGAAGTCTCCATAATCACACATTCCTCCCGGCTCCACAAATATCTCTGTGACAAACTGTGAGAAGCCCTGCTATAGGTCTATACTGCTGCGAGGGGGAGGGGAGGAGAGAGAAGTCTCCATAATCACACATTCCTCCCGGCTCCGGGTCATGCAGTATCTATCTTCTCAGTCATCTGCCTTTTGTTTTCAATAATCAAGCTGTGTACAACCCCCACTCTCCTCACAACCGGGAGGGAGCAATAGTGACATATACAGTTATTTGAAAATTGTGCAATATTTGGAATTATTCACCTTATTAATTTTCCAAACATATTCACTGAATATTTAACTTCTAAAACTTGCATCATAAACAACAAAATCTATTAAAGGTCTTGCGTGGTGAAGCCTGTGTGTTGTATACAACAATGCGTGCAGGCTTCACCACGTTCCGCACAACCTCTAGTGATTGAAATGTTGAGGGGCCCCACTATGAAGTTTTGCCCCGAGGCCCCGAAGTTTATAGTTACGGCACTGCTGTAAACTTCATTTTCCGTCCAGTAAAAACACAGTACAGGATGGTATTGTCATGGCTCGGTTTGGGGATTCGATCCGCTGACCTGTTGCTGCATGTTCAGTTCCCCTGTCTGCTGAGCTATTGCTTTTTCTTCCCTGTCCAAATGAAGATTCCAATTATATTTGTTCCCCATTCTTGGTTTGCTCCTCTTCAGGTGTTTTCCATTTTCCCGTTTTGGCCTGCCCTATCACATTCTGGGTTGGGTTTTATATGTTCACCCTTCAGTACACTTCCTTGCTGGCTATACCTCTAGGTGGACTTGGGTTTAGGAGTTCCAGCCCTTCAGCTAAGGGATTTACCTTGGATTGGTAAACACCAGTTGAATTCCTGCAATGATTCTGTTTGCTTTCCTTCCCAGTTTCTCTTCTTTTCACCTCTTAGGCTTCTGGGAGGTGATATGTGTTCTGTTTGCTTTTGGCTCTCCTTCGCTTTTCCTCTCTACCCTATATGAACATGTTTTTGTTTTCTCACCCTGGGTTTTGTATCTACCTACACACTTTCCTCTCCTTCTGTTGGCAGTGTGTTGCGGCCTCCCCTCTGGTTCCTCAAGAGATACGAGAAACCCCTCGATGGCCTTTTAGGGAGCCAGGTCCAAGGTGGTGTTTTTGAGTTGTGCAGTTAGAATCTTTACAGTCTGTACCCACCTTTACAGTACAGTACCCACTTGTCCTTGGATTTTGTCACCGATTTACCTAACTCTGGCAGTGATATAGTTGTGTGGGTAGTGGTGAACCATTTTAGCAAAATGGTTCATTTGGTTCCACTTCAAAAGTTGCCAACTGCTAAGAGCTTAGCAACTTTGTTCATTTTTCATACCATTAAATTTCATGGTGTTCCCAAAAACATTATTTCTGATAGAGGGGCTCAATTTCTGGCTAGCTGTACGTAGCTAGTGACCAGGCCTAAAGAGGTGCTAACCACAGACATAGGAAGGCTTATATCTTTAGGGTGGGGAATTTTCAGTGATTGTCCTAAAAAAATCTATGCTTAAAGGTCACGTCTAGGAAGTTTGCACCTAAATTTGTAGGTCCTTATAAAATTATTAAAATTTTAAATCCTGTGATGGTTAAATTGCAACTTCCTTTTGCCGGGAGGGTCAATAATTCTTTCCATTCTTCCCTTTTAAAAAAAAATTGAGGGGACACCTGGTCCTCCAGACATAACAACACTTTCCTCTCCTCTTGTTGGCAGTGTGTTGTGGTCTCCCCTCTGGTTCCCCAGGAGGTACGTGAAACCCCTTAATGGCCTTTTAGGGAGCCAGGTCTGAGGTCGTGTTTTTGAGTTGTGCGACTAGGGTCCTTCCAGTCTGTACAGGGACCAGTTGGGTGTGGGTTCGGCATCTCCATGTAGTGGATCTTCCCTTTTTCCGTTACCCGTGAGTGAGTGTTACGTTCATAACAGATATGCCCAAAATCAGAGGAAAAAAGTGCCATTGGAAAACATATTAGTCCTGGTTGATGCATTTTGAAGTATAATCTTTCTTACTCACTGTGTTTTTACTGGACAAAAAATGAAGTTTACAGTTTTATCGAGATGCTGGATCAGCTGATTTTTAGATTGATCTATTGCCTTGAATTGAGGATCCTTTTCACTCACCTGGTGAGCCGGTTACCTTCCTTACTCATATATGTACAGTGTTCTGTGTTTTTAAACTGTTGATTGACCGGTTGGTATCATAGAAGGGATACAATTATAATCATATATGTGAAGCTATTATCAAGCCCTTTAGGCAGTCATGTAGTATGCCAACTGTGCCAACTGGGCATCTGTTATACATCCTAATCTTAGTCTGGTAAAAGACTCCTTTTTTTAAGTAATTCTGAGTGGGAGGAAAGACATTTGCTTAACCAAAAAGGTTACAGTTAAACAGAAGCTCAATTCTTTGCTGCATAATGTATAGCCCCATTACACAAGCATATGAAAATGTATTAACCCTGTTTTTGCCATTAGAATGACATGAATAATGGTATATTCAATGAACATGTCTTTGTGTTTTGCAGTACATGGGTTGTATTGAAGTGTTGCAGTCCATGAGGTCTCTTGATTTTGGCACTAGAACACAAGTTACAAGGTAAAGTGGATGCCTAACCGTTATAGATTGTCTGTTCATTATTATTATTATATACTTGTTATCTTTAGTAAGCAATAATAATACTTTTCTTATTATTCTATTTTACTTTCAAAAGAGTATTCCAGCCTGAATCTTTTATTACCTATAGACAGGAGAGATGATAAATGCTAGTGACGCGCCCCCTGGGCCTGTGTTGTGCAGGGGATACCCGGAGCCGGATCGCTGGGGGTTGTAGTCTCCGTGGCGCTGACCTGGTCCGCGCCCAGGGTGGTCAATTCAGTGGCAGTTTTAGTATTGTGATAATTGTCCGACTACGCCACCCGTGGATTGCGGTCAGTGGGGACCGCCGCTGCAGGGCAGACCGCTGAGGCTGGTATTATGTGTGCAGCTTAGAATGGGATGACTCCCCACGGGAGGAGTATAGCCTCAGGGCAGTTAGTGTGGATGATGGGAGTGATGGTGCACGAGCGCAGCAGGAATAACTCAGAATCCGTGCAGTGCAGTTCAGGGTCTTTACTGATGTTATAAAGCAGACCCTCCCGGGAGTACTGGTTAGCAGTAGGGGCCTGGTCAGTCTGTGAGCAAGCAGGATCTCCCCCTGGCCAGGTGGAGTTGTAGGCCTCCCCGTCTATCTGCACTCTTTCCTGGTTACCTTGCTCTATGCGGGTAGAAGTAGCCCACATCCCTGAGTATACCGTGTGGTGCTCACCCGTATGGCCGGTGACTTGCAGCCTTCTGTTAGCCTCCGCTCCACGACGGCGGTGCTGGTCCCTTGCTTGTGACCGTGCCTCTGGGCTTCTAAGGCCAGAGGACCTGGAATCCCCTGCCGGTTGGATTCTGCTGCTGGACCTGGATGTCCCCATAGCCTCAGACTCTGTGTCCGGGTTTAGTGTCTTCAGCCAAGGCGAGCTATCTAGCTTCCAGCCTCTGGCACTCGCTCCTGCTCCTACAGAGCTCCTGCTGTCACTTTCCCTCTCCAGGCTCTGACTCCCAGACTCTGACTCACCTAATCCCGCCCCAGACCCAGTTTATAAGGACGGATTCCTCCCCTCCCAGGTCTGGGCGGGCAGTGTTGCATGCTTAGGGCTCCTGACCAGAGAAACCTCCCACTTGCTCTCAGACATAATATTTCTATTACTGTGGTAACCAGACCCCTGGGGTGCCACACTAGAATGCAGAGGAGACGTCCAATTGCTGGGTCCATAATTGATCATCAGTAGGAAGGTCCCAAAATCCTTTAAATAGGGTAGTGTCCAAACTATTAGTTTTCAGCTGTTACAAGAATACAAGAAAATACTAAGAAAAAGTAAATACTGAACAGAAAGTGTGTATATATAAACATATGTATACCAGTTAATGTATCAAAGAAAGTCATGTACATTGTTAATTTCATAAATCACTAATCACTCAAGGGTGATAACATTTAAAGTATCTTAAAGAAAATATTAATGAAACCTCTTATGCTTTCCATGACAGAATGAAATGGTTCTGTACACCATGGCTAGCTCAAAATAGTTATATCAGAATGATCTACAATATATATTAAAGGGAACCTGTCATCTAAAAATACGCTAATAACCAGAATATGACTGAAAGGGAAAGGCTGGCGGAAAAAATAAAGTTACTTTCCTCCCGGCAGCAGGGCTTTAACTGCAGGCACTGGGCAGGTTCAGAACGCTATTAACATGCAGATTAACCCCATATCTGCAGGTTAATAGCATTTTTTACATGACGGGTTCCCTTTAACATGACATACACATAATGTATTAACTGTACAAAGGAAGTTAGCAATATATGATGAAATAAATAACTGTTCGTATTTGTGAAAATTCATTTGGATCCCAAATCGCATAACTTCTTTGTAGATCACTGCTTTAAAGGGAACCTGTCAGGTCAGGATTCCCCATAGAAAAAAGGCAAAGCAGGTTAGGGGCTATAATTAGCATCCTGAGCATATTCGTGTCATATCTAACACCCAGCGGTGAAAGGAAAAAACACCATTATAATCCCACTGTGCCCCACTTCACAATGAGCAGTCACAACTGTTCTTTAATCATGTCCACTGTTCAGCTACATACTTACATAATAAACAGTGGCTAGTGAAAGTATTCACCCCCCTTGGCATTTTTTGTGTTTTGCTTCCTCACAACCTGGAATTTCACAGTTTTTTATTTTTTTTGAGGGTTTGCATCAGTTCATGTAAAGAACATGCCTGCAACTGTGAACATTTTGTTTTTTATTGTGACGCAAACAAATTGGACAAAATAACTGAAAACTTCAGTTTGCATAACTATTCACCCCCTTAAAGTTAGTACTTTGTAGAGCCTCCTTTTGTGGCAATTACAGCTGCAAGTCGCTTTGGATACGTCTCCATGAGCTTTCCACATCTTGCCACTGGGATTTTTGCCCATTCATCAAGGCAAAACTGCTCCAGCTCCTTCATGTTAGCTGGTTTCCTCTGGTGAACAGCAATCTTCCTTCTGACCACATATTCTCAATTGGGTTAAGGTCTGGGCTTTGACTAGGTCACTCCAAAACATTTACACGTTTCGCCTTAAACCACTCGAGTGTTGCTTTAGCAGTATTCTTGGGGTCATTGTTTTGTTGGAAGGTGAAAACATTGTCACAGTCTTAAATCATTGACAGACTGAAACAGGTTTTGCTCAAGAATATCCCTGTATTTCGCACCATGAATCTTCCCCTTGACTCAGACCATTTTCCCTGTCTCTGCTGAAAAACATAGTGTTCTTGGGGTGATGAGCTGTGTTTGTCGCCAGACATAGCATTTATCTTGATGGCCAAAAAGTTCAATGTTTTTCTCATCTCACCACAGAACCTTCCACCATACATTTGGGGAGTCTCCCACATGTCTTTAATTGCTTGCACTGGAAATTTTTAGGGGCTTCATCGCAAAAGAGGTGAATATATATGCACATGCCAATTTTTAGCTATTTGACCAGATCAATTTTAATTGATGTCTATATTTTTCTCACTTAACCAACTTAGACTACTTAGTGCTGCTGAAGCATAACACACAAAACGGATTACAAAAATATTTAAACACAGATTGTAATGTAACAAAATACGTAAAAAGCCAAAATGGGTGAATGGGGGTGAATACTTTTGCAAGCCACTGTAGCTAAAACAAAGGGAAGGGGTATAGGTACATTCATAGTGAATGATCCTGTGTGCCCTAAATAGTAAGTGATTTCCTACTGATCCCAAATGTCAGTCAACTGGATCATCACTCAGAACAAAAACTTTTATACATTTACATAAGTATTTTTTTTCTCTTCTAAAAAAGCATCTAAGCCCTTTTTGAAACCATCGATGGTGCCCACTATGACAAGCTCTTGGGGTCGCCTGTTCCACAGATGAATAGTTCTCATAGTAAAGAATCCTTGCCTCCTATGAAGATTGAACCTTTCTTTCTCCTGGTGGTGGGAGTGCCCTCTTGTCTTTTGAAGGGGGGGGGGGTTACATGAAACAGGTTTTGACCATATTTTTGTATGGGCTATTTATGTGCTTCTTTTACTCTTTCCTCATGGCTAAGATCCTCCATGCCCTTACCAGCTTTCTGGGCCTGCTTTGTACTTTTTCTAGCTCCAGGGAATTCTTTCTATGAACTGGTGTCCAGAACTGAACTCCATATCCCAGATTAGGTCTCACAAACAATTTGGAAAGTTGCAGTATTACATCCTTGTACCGTGAGTCCATGCCTCTTTTACTACATGGCAATATCTTTCTCGCTTTAGAAGCCACTAATTGAATTGCATGTTTTTTATTTAGCCTGTGATCTACAAGTACATCCACATTGAACCTTATTTACCAAATGGATGCCCAGACACTCAATTTTTACAAGTCAGCTTGAAATTTAACAACATCTTCCAAAGACTGCACTAAATTACATAGTTTGGTGTCATCTGCAAAAATAGAATCAAGACTATTAATCCCATCTTGTATATATCATTAATGCATAAGACCCAGCACTGAACCTTGGAGTACACCACTTACAATTAGAGACCATTCCGAGTGGCATTCATTCACCATAACTCTCTGGGCGTGGTCTTTGAGACAGTTTTTGATCCAATTAAGAACCTTACTTTCTAGGCATATAAACCTTAATTTACTCTTTACAAGTCTGTGTGGGAGAGTGTCAAGTGACTTTAGTGAAGACACTATATACATAACTACCCCTCTGTCCAGGTTTATACTTACCTTTTCATAAAAACTTATCAGGCTAGTTTGACAACTTATTTCCTTAATAAAGCCAGGCTGATTATCAATTATAATGCTATTATCTAAAACATACTCCCATATAAAGTCCCATACAAGCCCCTCAAACTTATTTTCAACAATGGATGTAAAGCTTATTGGTCTATAATTATATGGGAAAGACCTACAGACCTTATTTGAATATGGGCACCACCTTAGTTTTGTGCTGGCTGCAGAGCACAGTACCAGTCACTAGAAAGTCCCAAAAAATTATATGTACAGCAATAACTTAGCTAAGTTCCTTAAGAACTCCTGGATGCAGCCAATCTTGGCCCAGGGCCTTATTCATACTGATTTTATATAACTTAGCTTGGACCATATCTAGCCATTTAGCCATTTACAGTGGGTACGGAAAGTATTCAGACCCCTTTAAATTTTTCACTGTTTGTTTCATTGCAGCCATTTGGTAAATTCTAAAAAGTTCATTTTTTTCTCATTAAAGTACACTCTGAACGCCATCTTGACTGAAAAAAAAAAACAGAAATGTAGAAATTTTTGCAAATTTATTATAAAAGAAAAACTGAAATATCACATGGTCATAAGTATTCAGAACCTTTGCTCAGTATTGAGTAGAAGCATCCTTTTGAGCTAGTACAGCCATGACTCTTCTTGGGAATAATGCAACCAGTTTTTCACACCTGGATTTGGGGATCCTCTGCCATTCTTCCTTGCAGATCATATCCAGTTCCGTCAGGTTGGATGGTGAACGTTGGTGGACAGCCATTTTCAGGTCACTCCAGAGATGCTCAATTGGGTTTAGGTCAGGGCTCTGGCTGGGCCAGTCAAGAATGGTCACAGTTGTTCTGAAGCCACTCCTTTGTTATTTTAGCTGTGTGCTTAGGGTCATTGTCTTGTTGGAAGGTGAACCTTCAGCCAAGTCTGAGGTCCAGAGCACTCTGGAAGAGGTTTTCATCCAGGATATCTCTGTACTTGGCAGCATTCATGTTTCCTTCAATTGCAACCAGTCGCCCTGTCCCTGTAGCTGAAAAACACCCCCATAGCATGATGTTGCCACCACCATGTTTCACTGTTGGTATTGTATTGGGCAGGTGATGAGCAGTGCCTGGTTTTCTCCACACATACCGCTTAGAATTATAACCAAAAAGTTTTATCTTCATCTCATCAGACCAGAGAATCTTATTTCTCATAGTCTGGGAGTCTTTCATGTGTTTTTGAGCAAATTATGCGGACTTTCATATGTCTTGCACTGAGGAGAGGCTTCCGTGATCTTGGGGTTCTTCTTTACCTCTCTCACCAAGGCTCTTCTCCCACGATCGCTCAGTTTGGCTGGACAGCAAGGTCTAGGAAGACTTCTGGTTGTCCCAAACTTCTTCCATTTAAGGATTATGGAGGCCACTGTGCTCTTAGGAACCTTGAGTACTGCAGAAATTCTATTGTAACCTTGGCCAGATCTGTGCCTTGCCACAATTCGGTCTCTGAGCTCTTTGGGCAGTTCCTTTTGAGCTCATGATTCTCATTTGGTCTGACATGCACTGTGAGGTGTTATATAGACAGATGTGTGCCTTTCCAAATCAAGTTCTATCAGTTTAATTAAACACAGCTGGACTCCAATGAAGGAGTAGAACCATCTCAAGGAGGATCACAAGGAAATGCTGATTTTATATAACTTAGCTTGGACCATATCTAGCCATTTAGCCATTTACAGTGGGTACGGAAAGTATTCAGACCCCTTTAAATTTTTCACTCTTTGATTCATTGCAGCCATTTGGTAAATTCTAAAAAGTTTTTTTTTTTTTCTCATTAACCCCTTTACAACCCAAGGTGGTTTGCACGTTAATGACCAGGCCAATTTTTACAATTCTGACCAGTGTCACTTTATGAGGTAATTACTTTGGAACGCTTTAACGCATCCGCCTGATTCTGAGATTGTTTTTTCGTGACATATTGTACTTCATGATTGTGGTAAAATTTCTTTGCTATCACTTGCGTTTATTTGTGAAAAAAACAGAAATTTGGCGAAAATTTTGAAAATTTTGCAATTTTTCAAATTTTAATTTTTGTGCCCTTAAATCAGAGAGATATGTCACACAAAAAAAGTTAATAAATAACATTTCCCAGGTGTCTACTTTACATCAGCACAATTCTGGAACCAACATTTTTTTTATTAGGGAGCTATAAGGGTTAAAAGTTGACTAGCGATTTCTCATTTTTCCAACAAAATTTACAAAACCATTTTTTTAGGGACCACATCACATTTGAAGTCACTTTGAGGAGTCTTTATGACAGAAAATACCGAAAAGTGACACCATTCTAAAAACTGCACCCCTCAAGGTGCTCAAAACCACATTCAAGAACTTTATTAAACCTTCAGGTGCTTCACAGGAATTTTTGGAATGTGGAAAAAAATGAACATTAAACTTTTTTCACAGAAATGTTACTTTAGACCCAATTTTTTTTATTTTCACAGGGGTAACAGGAAAAATGGACCCCAAAATTTGTTGCGCAATTTCCCCTGAGCACGCAGATACCCCATATGTGGGGAAAAAACACTGTTTGGGCGCACGGCAGGGTTCAGAAGGGAAGGAGCGCCATTTGACTTTTTGAATGTAAAATTTGCTTGAATAATTAGCGGACGCCATGTTGCGTTTGGAGAGACCCTGATGTGCCTAAACAGTGGAAACCATCCACAAGTGACACCATCTTGGAAACTAGACCGACCCCTCAGGGAACTTATCTAGATGTGTGGTGAGCACCCTGAACCCCCAGGTGCTTTCCAGAAGTTTAGAACAGTGAGTTGTAAAAATAAAATTTTCACATTTTTCCCACAAAAATGTTTTTCAGCCCCCAATTTTGCCTTTTCATAAGGGTAACAGGAGAAATTGCACAATGTAGTTTGTTGTGCAATTTCTCCTGAGTAAGCAGATACCCCATATGTGGGGGAAAATCATTGTTTGGGCGCATGGCAGGGTTCGAAAGGGAAGGAGCGCCATTTGATATTTTGATTGTAAAATTTGCTTGAATAATTAGCGGACGCCATGTTGCGTTTGGAGAGCCCCTGATGTGCTTAAACAGTGGAAACCCCCCACAAGTGACACCATTTTGGAAACTAGACCCCTCAGGGAACTTATCTAGATGTGTGGTAAGCACCTTGAACCCCCAGGTGCTTCACAGAAGTTTATAACATTGAGCCGTAAAAATAAAATGTTCACATTTTTCCCACAAAAACGTTTTTCAGCCCCCAATTTTGCATTTTCATAAGGGTAACAGGACAAATTGCACCATGAAGTTTGTTGTGCAATTTCTCTTGAGTAGGCAGATACCCCATATGTGGGGGAAAACCACTGCTTGGGCATACGGCAGGGTTCGGAAGGGAAGGAGCACCATTTGACTTTTTGAATGTAAAATTTGCTTGAATAATTAGCGTGCCTAAACAGTGGAAACCCCCCACAAGTGACACTATTTTGGAAACTAGACCCCTCAGGGAACTTATCTAGATGTGTGGTGAGCACCCTGAACCCCCAAGTGTTTTACAGAAGTTTATAACATGGAGCCGTGAAAATAAAAAAAAAAAACTTTTTCCATAAAAATTATGTTTTAGCCCCAATTTTTTATTTTCACAAGGGTAAGAGGAGAAAATGGACCCCAAAAACATTTGTGCAATTTCTCCTGAGTCCCCATATGT
Organism: Phyllobates terribilis; assembly: GCF_046119375.1. Classification (NCBI taxonomy): domain Eukaryota; kingdom Metazoa; phylum Chordata; class Amphibia; order Anura; family Dendrobatidae; genus Phyllobates; species Phyllobates terribilis. Next base: position 411,452,852 of record NW_027362771.1, on the reverse strand, counting down.
GGGGAAAACACAGTGTTTGGGCGCACGGCAGAGTTCAGAAGGGAAGGAGCACTGTGTGACTTTTTGAACGCAAAATTGGCTGGAATCAAGAGCAGACGCCATGTCGCATTTGGAGAGCCCCTGATGTGCCTAACTAGAGGAAACCCCCCACAAGTGACCCCATTTTGGAAACTACACCTCAAGGATTTTATCAAGGGGTATAGTGAACATTTCGAACCCAGAGGTACGACACAGAATTTGATAACATTAGGTCATCATATTGAATAAGTTGTAATTAGTCTTGAGCGCAAGTGCTCGCTACTTGAGTTTGCATCGGGTACTCAGGTATGCACCATGTATCGTGGGTGCTTGAGTGACATGCTCAAGTCCCCGCCCGCATGTTTCATGGTTATTAGACACCTAAAAAAAACCATGCGGGGTTCGCTCGTGCATGGCAGGCAATCCCCGCAAGGTTTGTTTGGCCGTGAAGTATATGGGGCGGAGACTCGAGCATGTCACTCGAGCACCCGCAATACTCAGTGCATACCTGAGCACCCGATGCAAACTTGCGCTCAACTCTAGTCGCCATATCGTCATCTTTTTTTATTTTTTTACTTTTGAAAAAAATCCCAACCCTAACCCTAGCCCAACCTTAGCCCAACCCTAACCCCAACCCTAACCCTAGCCCAACCTTAGCCCAACCCCAACTCTAGCCTAGCCCTAACCCCAGCCCTAACCCTAGCTCAACCCCAACCCCAACCCTAGCCCAACTCTAACCCCAAACCCCAGCCCTAACCATAGCCCAACCCTAACCCCAACCCTAACCCTAGCACAACCCTAACCCGAGAGTTTATTTTTTACGCCGTTTCTCGTGCGGTATAAGTTATTAGACGACTTTATTCTTCGGGTCGGTGCGATTACAGTGATACCAGAATCATATCGGGTTTTTATGATTGACAGCTGTCACACACTAAAAGACGCATTTTTTTGTAAAATCTAGTTTTTGCATCGCCATATTTTGAGAGCTATAATTTTTCCATATTTTGGCCGACAGAGTCATGTGACAGCTTGTTCTTTGTGGGATGAGTTGACGTTTTTATTGGTGCCATTTTCAGGCACGTGACATTTTTTGATCACTTTCTATTCCGATTTTTGGGAGGCAGAATAAACAAAAAACAACAATTCAGGAATTGTTTTTTTTTTTATTTTTTATGCTGTTCCGCATGTGCTAAAATTGATAAGGTAGTTTTATTCTTTGGGTCAGTACGTTTACTGCGGTACCACATTTATATAGTTTTTTTATGTTTTGGCACTTTTACGCAATAAAAGCTATTTTATAGAAAAAATTATTATTTTGCATTGCTTTAATCTGAGAACTATAACTTTTTTATTTTTCGGCTGATGGAGCTGTATGGCAGCTTGTTTTTTGCGGGACAAGATGACATTTTCAGTGGTACCATTTTTAATTATATTCGTCTTTTTGATCGCGTGTTATTCCATTTTTAGTTTGGCAGTATGATGATAAAGCATTGTTTTTTGCTTTGTTTTTTATTTTTATTTTTTACCCTGTTCACTAAATGGGTTAACTAGCAGGACAGTTTTATAGGTCAGGTCGTTCCGGACGCGGCGATACCAAATATGTGTACTTTTATTGTTTTGTTTTTTTTCATAATAATATTTATTGATGGATACATTATATTTTTACTTTTGGTGGATTATTTTTTTTTTTTTTTTATATTTTAACTTTTTTTTTACTTTTATTCTGTGTCCCACTATGGGACTTTCACTTTTTTTATTCTGATCGCCTGTATAGCACAGTAATGCAGCACCATCCCTGTGCTATACAGGCTGTCAGTGCTGCAGATGCAGAAGATATTTTGGTCATGCACTGCACATGACCAAAATATCTTCCTGCTGTCTGGTGACCCGGATGTTGTCATGACGACATCGGGTTGTCATGACGACATCGGGTTGTCATGGCAACATCAGGGAAGCCGTGGCAGACAGCGCTGGAGGCCAGAAGAGGAGGTGAGTATTGCGATCACCTCCCCTTGCCACCGCAATGCTGCGATCGACTTCAATCACAGCATTGCAGGGGTTAATGTGCTGGGAGCGGTGCGGGACCACTCCCAGCACATAGCACCGGGTGGCAGCTGTGACAATCAGCTGACACCCGGCGGCGATCGCGCTCGGCGCTCGCAATGAAGTATTAATACGTATCAGGCTCTTAAAGCCCAGGGCACAGATACGTATTAATACGTCTTGGGCTTTAAAGGGGTTAAAGTACACTCTGCACTCCATCTTGACTGAAAAAAACAGAAATCTAGAAATTTTTGCAAATTTATTAAAAAAGAAAAACTGAAATATCACATGGTCATAAGTATTCAGACCCTTTGCTCAGACACTCATATTTAAGTCACATGCTGTCCATTTCCTTGTGATCCTCCTTGAGATGGTTCTACTCCTTCATTGGAGTCCAGCTGTGTTTAATTAAACTGATAGGACTTGATTTGGAAAAGCACACACCTGTCTATATAACACCTCACAGCTCACAGTGCATGTCAGACCAAATGAGAATCATGAGCTCAAAAGGAACTGCCCAAGGAGCTCAGAGACAGAATTGTAGCAAGGCACAGATCTGGCCAAGGTTACAAAAGAATTTATGCAGTACTCAAGGTTCCTAAGAGCACAGTGGCCTCCATAATCCTTAAATGGAAGAAGTTTGGGACCACCAGAAGTCTTCCTAGACCTGGCTGTCCAGCCAAACTGAGCAATCGTGGGAGAAGAGCCTTGGTGAGAGAGGTAAAGAAGAACCCCAAGATCACTGTGCCTGAGCTACAGAGATGCAGTAGGGAGATGGGAGAAAGTTCCACAAAGTCAACTATCACTGCAGCCCTCCACCAGTCAGGCCTTTATGGCAGAGAAGCCCGATGGAAGCCTCTCCTCAGTGCAAGACATATGAAAGCCTGCATAATTTGCTCAAAAACACATGACAGACTTCCAGACTATGAGAAATAAGATTCTCTGGTCTGATGAGATGAAGATAAAACTTTTTGGTTATAATTCTAAGCGGTATGTGTGGAGAAAACCAGGCACTGCTCATCACCTGCCCAATACAATCCCAACAGTGAAACATGGTGGTGGCAGCATCATGCTATGGGGGTGTTTTTCAGCTTAAGGGACAGGACAACTGGTTGCAATTGAAGGAAACATGAATGCTGCCAAGTACAGAGATATCCTGTATGAAAACCTCTTCCAGAGTGCTCTGGACCTCAGACTTGGCCGAAGGTTCACCTTCCAACAAGACAATGACCCTAAGCACACAGCTAAAATAACAAAGGCGTGGCTTCAGAAAAACTGTGACCATTCTTGACTGGCCCAGCCAGAGCCCTGACCTAAACCCAATTGAGCATCTCTGGAGAGACCTGAAAATGGCTGTCCACCAACGTTCACCATCCAACCTGACGGAACTGGATATGATCTGCAAGGAAGAATGGCAGAGGATCCCCAAATCCAGGTGTGAAAAACTGGTTGCATCATTGCCAAGAAGACTCATGGCTGTACTAGCTCAAAAGGGTGCTTCTACTCAATACTGAGCAAAGAGTCTGAATACTTATGATCACGTGATATTTCAGTTTTTCTTTTTTAATAAATTTGCAAAAATTTCTACATTTCTGTTTTTTTTCAGTCAAGATGAGGTGCAGAGTGTACTTTAATGAGAAAAAAATTAACTTTTTAGAATTTACCAAATGGCTGCAATGAAACAAACAGTGAAAAATGTAAAGGGGTCTGAATACTTTCCATACCTACTGTATCAGTTGACATGACAAGACTCTGCATAACTAATCATATGCTAAATAGTTGCAAGTTAAATTTATGTATGAGATAACCAAGATGATTATCTATAAAATGATGGTAGTCTCACATTCTAAGCAGTATTGGATGGTGAGATATGGAGCCTGAAAATCAAAAGTTCAAAACATTGTTACCGTTTTGCTCATCTAGGTGAAATGCATTGCAATGCATCATATCAGCGATCAGAGTAATGAAAGTCAAAGTTCCATAGAAAGACTAAGAACAAAAAATAAAAAAAAAAGTTAAAAAGAAATTGTAAAAATAAAAAATAAATAAATTACAAAATAATAAAAAATATATTATACTCATAAATACGTATATTTATGTAAAAAAAGAAAATAAACAAAAAAAACACATCGCTGCATCTGGAACGTCTTGATCTATAAAACTATCACACTACAGTAGTTAACCCTGTCAGTGAACGTTGTAAAAAAAAATGTCAAAAAACGGCTTTTTCTTCATGTCGCCGAATAAAAAGTGGAATAAAACACAATCAAAAAGTCAAATTTAAATAAAAATGGTATAGATGAAAACGTTATCTTGGCCCACAAAAAACAAGCTGGCGCACAGCTCCATCAGCGGAGAAACAAAACATACAAAAAATTATATAAATGTTATATTGCTGTAATCGTACAGCGGTGGATTTCTCTCAAAGGAAGTGCACAGTGCTGCACTTTCCTTTTTCTATAAGGAAAGTGCAGCACTGTGCACTTCCTTTGAGAGAAACCCACCACTGTGGGAACTCTCTCTCTCTTTTTTCTTTAGTTTGTTTTTCGTTTTTTAGGACACTTAGCATTTTATAGGCACTGAGACACTTTTTGATAAGTTCAAGTTCTGAGCAAGTTGGTCCTTATACCATCTATGCCCTATCTAACAATATTCCCCGATTGATCCAGTAAACTTCCCTGATGACTTCTCCTCATGGAGAAAGAAATGCGTCTGGAGGGGCAATTTTTCGGGCAGAATGAGAGCTACACTTGGGTACTGTCCTTGTTAGGGCGGGAGTCATTGCAAGGGGCACGACAGGGTAGAAGAGTGTATCCAGTCAACTACCAAGCATGGGTCCCCTTGAACTCTGGACTTCTTTGCAGCCATAATGGGTGAGATCGATACATGTCTTTATTTTTAATTGTGTACTAGGACACTTTATATTAATATCTTGACTCTTTGATATATTAAGAGGACCTCTTTTAGGGGTCCTGTTTTGTTGATCTGTTGATTAATGATTAATGGTTGGCTTATTTATTAATGAATACTATTGGGCCCTGAATGAGGGTCTTTATGTAGAATTTTTTTCATCTTTTCCTTATAGGTTTGAAGAAATAGGAATCTAGGTTGAAGGGGTTAAAAAAAAACTTCTGGAGACTGCGAGGTTGTTTTTATTGATATCATTAAAAGGTATATATTATATAGTACGCTCTATGCTATTTATATCTATTATTACTCTGAGAAGATTAATTCGTCTGGCTAAAACCGAGATTTTGGCTATTTCTTGCCTGAAAATGGCACCAATAAAAACGTCAACTTGTGCCGCAAAAAATCAAGCCCTCACATGACTCTGTCGGCAGAAATATGGAGAAATTATAGCTCTCAAAATATGGCGATGCGTTTTGCAAAGAAAAAGCATCTTTTAGTGTGTGACAGCTGCCAAACATAAAAACCCAATATAAATCTGGTATCACGGTAATCGCACCGACCCAAAGAATAAAGTCTAATAACTTTATACCGCACGAGAAATGGTGCAAAAAATAAATAAAACCAATTCTTGACCTGTTGTTGATTTGTTCATTCTGCCTCCCAAAGATCGCAGTAAGGCTCAACTCACATGTATCCCACGCGCTACACTGAGCGCTTACGCCGGGATTTCTGTGTAATCTCTAAAATACATGATTTAGACTGACCCAGCGGAAGATTCTCTATAATAAGGCAGATGGAGACACTGTGGACTCCGGCCTATGATCCGGCGGTGATCGTCTTTTTAAGCGTGCATAAAAGCATGGTCGGGCCACAGTTTTGTGCACTTCTGAAAAGGACACCATTGAACAGAGGCGAGACAGAGTTCAGAGTAACTCTGCTGCCTCATTATATTGAATTGATCTCTCGAGGGTTTCATCTGAATCAAGTTCGGAGATTTTGATGGAAACCCCGATACAAGTGCTCAGAGTAGGACGCAGGATAAATGTCATCCCCACTCAGGTCTGTCATCTGTCAATGGAAATATAGGAGGCTTCTATGTTACCGGTAGTACAAAGGCTCTGGAAAAGCGCTATGGCTCCTAGCCCCCAAAAGAAATTCAGCGAATTTTCTCCCCCCAAATCCAAGTACCCCTCTCCCTCAGTGTGCCTAAACCACATTTAGCATCCACATGTTTGGCATTTCTGTAGTGATGAGAGCCCACAGAATTTACGGGTGCATGTCTCCAGAAGCACAACCTAGGCATAATGCACTACAACGTACTGGGCACTGCAGTGTACGGACACTACAATGGTAGATTTGAAATTTTCTCTTAACAACATTCATTGCTGCTCATTTCTGGAAAATAACCATGGAATCAAAATCATCACTACACCTGTAGATAAATTCACAGAGGAGTTAATTTCCAAAATGGGGTCACTTGAGGGGCATTCTGCTCTTCTGGTACTTAGGGGTTCTGTATATGGAGTCCGCAAACTATTCTAGGAAAATCTGTGCTCCAAGAGTCAAATACTGCCATATATGGGGTATTTCCACATTCAGCAGAAATTGTTTGACAAATTTTGGTGCAATTTTTACCCATTTCCGTATGAAAATGAAAAATCTGGGACTAAATTTTTTTTTGTGGTAAAAATGTCATTATTTTTTTTCTTCACTGCCCAAAGGTATAAAATTCCGTGACACCTGTGGTGTCAATGTGATCATTGCACCCTTAGATGAATTCATTGAGAGTTGTAGTTTGTAAAATGGGATCACTTTATGGGAGTTCTGTTGTTATGGCACCTCAGGGGCACTGCAAATGTGACATGGCACCCTCAAACCATTCCAGAAAAATCTTCCATTCTGAGCTTTGCACTGTGCCTTAAAAGTAGTTTTCGACCACATATGGAGTATCGGTGTACACAGGAGAAATTGTACAACAAATTGAACCATTTATTTTCTCCTATTATCCCTTTTGAAAATTAAAAACTTGGGGCCAAAGCAACATTTTAGTGGAAAAAATTATAATTTTCCATTGACTCAGCCCATTGTTATATGATTCTGTGAATCGCCTGAGGGTTAAAAAAAAAGCTCACTACATCCCTAGATGAATTCCTCAAGAGGTGTAGTTTCCAAAATAGGGTAAATTGTGGGTGTTTCTGCTGTTTTAGCATGTCAGGTGCTCTTCAAATGTGACATGGCATCTGCAATCTATTCCCGCCAAAATTGCGCTCCAGAATTCAATAGGTGCTCATTCCCTTCCGAGCCCTGCCATAGTTTTCCACCACTTATTCACCACTGGGTGTATTCAGGAGAAATTGTGCAATGAATTATATGGTCCATTTTCTCCTGTTACTCTTGTGAAAATGAAAAATTTGGGTCTGAAGCAACATTTTTGTGGGAAAAGTGAATTTTTTCATTTTCACAGCTAAACGTTATAAAATTCGGTGAAGCACTTGTGAGTTTAAGGTGCTCACTACATATCTAGATAACTTCCCTCAGGGGTGTAGTTTCCAAATTGGGGTCATTTGTGAGGGGTTTACACTGTTTAGGCACATCAGGGGCTATGCAAACGTGACATGGTGTCCGCTATCTATTCCAGACAGTTTTGCGCTCCAAAAGTCAAATGGTTCTCCTTCCTTTCTGAGTTCTGCCATTTGAGGAAACAGCAGATTTCCACTATATATGGGTATCGGTGTAGTCAGGAAAAATTGCACAACAATTTGTACCATCCATTTTCTCCTGTTGGTTTTGTGAAAATGCAAAATTTGGGGCTAAACCTACATTTTTGTGGGAAAAAGTAAAATTTGATTTTTTTTCTTCTACATTGCTTTAATGCCTGTGAAGCACCTGAAGGGTTAATAAACTTCTTGCATTTTTGTAGCTTTGAGCACTTTGAGGGGTGCAGTTTTTAGAATGGTGTCACTTTTGTTTTTTTCTGTCAAATAGGCCCTTCAAAGTCATTTCAAATGGGATGCAGTCCCTAAAAAAATTGGTTTTGTAATTTTTGTTGACAAAAAGGAGAAATTGCTGATAAAATTTTAACCCTTCTAACTTCCTAACAGAAAAAAATATGTTTACAAAATGATGCTGATGTAAAGTCGCCATGTGGTAAATGTTATTTATTAACTATTTTGTGTGATATACAGTAAGCTTCTGGTTTAAGAGCATAAAGATTCAAAATTTGAAAATTGTGAAATTTTCTACATTTTCTCAAAAATTCAGATATTTTCACAAAAAAGACAAAAAATATTAACCTAAATTTACCACTAACATAAAGTATAATGTGTCACAAAAAATGTTGAAGTGTTCCAGAGTTATTACCACATAAAGTGACACTGGTTAGAATTGTAAAATTTGGCCTGGTCAAGAAGATGAAAACAGACTCAGGGTGAAGGGGTTAAAGCACCACTTCAACATGTTTTTTTTTTTTTACATTCTTTATTTATAAATAAAGTATAGAACACGAAAGATTGAAATTACACGACAAGTAAATAATTGCACAAAGGTCAAAAATACAGAAGTCATGTTGATACATTAAAAGGACATAGTAACATAAAAAAAACAGAAAAAAACTAGAAAAGGACAACAACATAAACAAGCTCGTAGCCCACAAATTAGACCTCAAAAAATAAATAAATAAATAAATAAAAAACAAAAATAAAGAGCGGCAAGACATATGAGTAAAAGACACATGAATATAAAATAAAATAAGTGCAGTCAAATAACCCTATATAGGAATATTAGGTCTCTTGAAGTTTAGTGACATAAAAAGTTAGTGGTTGATAAACACTCTCAACTAGGGAGTAATTTATTCTCAGAAGGATGGGGGGAGTGGATGGCTGTAATCAAAAGGGCAAGGGAATAAGAATAGAAAGAATATCATATCAGGAGATTGATATGATTTTCCAGGGGGGGGGGGGGCAAAGAAAAAATTAAACCTCCTGACTCCATTGGCTCAAAACTTTAGAAAATTTGGGGTGACTATAAGTTTCCCAACTGATGAGTTCCTCTAAACGTCTTATCATGTTTACCTTATTTATCCATTCAGAGTGAGTGTGGGTAGATTCCTGCTTCCAATGTAGAGAGATCAGTTGTTTTGCTGAACCCAACAACAGGGAGATCCAGTCATGATTTTTTGGCTTATCGTTATCTGTTGGGCAGGATAATAGGATAATGTCAAATGGTCATATATCTTTGGAAAAAGGGAAAGAAAGTCTACTTAACATGTCAATCCAAGAGCCCTTCCTAATGTTAGAGAATCTAGTTATAAACTGAGAGAAGATATGAGAGACATGATTATATTGCAGGAAGTTTTTGGGCCGCGTCAAGGTACCGATTGGCCAAGAGTCTAGCATAGGGATCTCATTTGAAAGGAATTGTTTAGTAGAATAGTTTGGTAACTCTGACCAGAGGTTATAAGGGTCTGTATACTTGGGGTCTAAAAAGTATGGGATAGTACATATTGGGGCATCAGACATAGAGATAGTGTCACCATGGAGTTCTTGAACTAGGTTACGTTTAATAGCCAGAGAGGTGGATGTAATGGTGTTCCTCGACATCTCAGAGACAGGAATTGCATCTGCCCATATGAACTTATGGGGGTTGTTACCTAGTAGAAGATAGTGAATATCTGTAGTATCTCTACTTTTGGAGGCATTGGCCATCTTTAACCATCTGAGCATGTGAATGGATTAATAATATCTTAGGATGTCCGGAAGTCCAATGCCACCTCTATGGTTTGGTTGGGATAATAATTTGTGTGAGAGCCTAGGTCTTTTATGTTTCCATATGTATTGAGCTAGTATTTGTTTTATGGAAGAAAAGAAAGACAAAGGGAGGCATATGGGGAACATATTTTTGTGGTAGATGATTTTAGGGAGAATGTATGCTTTTACTACATTTTTCCTACCAATCCAAGATAACAGTGGGTTGTCGTAAGTTTTAAATCAACATGTTTTTTTGTTGCACTGCTGAAGTGGTGGCACTAAAGTAAATTCTCTGCCCCCAGTATTATACTTACCAATCGCCGTCTTCTGTTCTCTGCGCCACTCCGGTCGTCTTCTGCAGGTTGTGATCTGTCACATTGCTCCAGTGTTTGCTGGGCGATCTGGAAGTCACATCTCAATGTAAGTCTATGAGGGCCAGAATGAGGCCGGAACAAGACTCTCATAGACTTACATTGAGAGCTTGTGACCATTACCTCTGACTTCCAGTTAATCAGAAGCTGCTTTCACGAGATGGCGGCTCAGGACCGGAAAAGCTGAAGACAGCCGCTGGTAAGTATATTACTAAGAGAAGGGAACATGGATTAGTGGTACTTCTCCAGTGGTGAAATAATAATAAAAAAATGCATGTTGGAGTGGTGCTTTAACACTTTACAGGGTGCTTATTTCCAGAAGCACAAGCTGGTCACAATGTATTAGTATATGCTTTTTCACAGAAAAAAGCATGGAGTGGATGTTGCAGAGTGAAAACACTTGTGTGGCCAATATAGTCACTGCAGCCGAAGATGAATTCATCAAAGGGTGTAATTTCCAAAATGGAGTCACTTTTGTTTTCTGTTGTTCTACCACCACAGCACTCCTTCCTTCTAAAACTCTGCCGTGTGGTTATACGGTAGTTTCCAATTAAATATTCAGTATAACCAAGTTAAGGATAAATTCCAGAACTAAATGTGGGGTTCAGTAATAGGAGCACGGATAGAAAATGGGAAATTTTCAAAACAGTCCTACATAGTCACTGTAGAAGGTACATACCTTATGGGAATAAAAGGGCTAGGAATAGGAGGAAGCCAATGTGGCTAAATAAGGAAGTCAAGAGGGTAATGAAAAACAAAAAAGGGCTTTCGGTAAACTTAAACAAGAAGGCAGCGAGGAAGCGCTAATATCTTATAGGGAAAAAAACTAAATCTGTAAGAAACAAATAAGAATAGCAAAAGAGGAGACAGAGAGACTAATTGCCAAGGAAAGTAAAACGAATCCCAAACTGTTCTTTAACTATATAAACAGTAAAAGGATTAAAACTGATGGAGTTGGCCCATTGAAAAATAACCTGGGTAAAATCATAGAGGGCGATGAGGGTAAAGCAAACCTATTCAATAGCTTCTTCTCCACTGTTTTCACAAAAGAAAACAATTTATCGGAGGAAATGCAGAGTGATAAAGTAAACCCTCCGCTAAATATCACCCACCTAACCCAGGAGGAAGTTCAGAAACGCCTAAATAATATCAAAATAGACAAGTCACCAGGCCCAGATGGCATACACCCCCGGGTACTAAAAGAATTAAGTAATGTGATAGACAGACCGCTGTATCTTATATTCAAGCACTCTTTATGGACAGGGACTGTCCCACTAGACTGGCGCCAAGCAAATGTGGTACCAATATTCAAAAAGGGGTCTAAAAGTGACCCTGGGAACTATAGACCAGTAAGCTTAACGTCTGTTGTGGGTAAATTGTTTGAAGGATTTCTTAGAGATGCTATTGTAGAATATCTTAATGATAATAACTGTCTAACTCCATATCAACATGGATTCATGAGGGATCGCTCCTGCCAAACAAACCTGATCGCCTTCTACGAGGAGGTGAGCTCACAGCTGGACCGGGGAGAGTCAGTGGATGTTGTACACCTTGACTTCTCCAAAGCGTTTGATACCGTGCCACACAAAAGGTTGGTATATAAAATGAGAATGCTTGGTCTGGGGGATAATGTGTGCAAGTGGGTAAATAGCTGGCTGAGTGATAGAAAGCAGAGGGTGGTTATCAATAGAGTAAGCTCAGGGTGTGTCAGGGTTACTAGCGGGGTGCCTCAAGGGTCTGTCTTGGGCCCTATATTATTTAATATATTTATTAATGATCTAGTGGAAGGGTTGCATAGTAAAATAGCAATATTTGCAGATGATACTAAACTTTGTAAAGTAGTTAATACAGATGAGGATAGGGCACAGCTACAGGAGGATTTAGATAAATTGGGGAGTTGGGACAAAAAATGGCAAATGGGGTTCAATGCCAATAAATGTAAGGTCATGCACATGGGAAAGAAAAACAGCAGTGACCCATACATATTAAATGGGAAACCGTTGGGGAAATCTGACATGGAGAAGGACCTGGGCGTCTTGGTTAGCAGCAAATTAAATTGGAGTGCCCAGTGTCAGGCAGCAGCTGCGAAGGCAAATAGAGTCATGGCATGCATCAGAAGAGGAATAGGGGCATATGATGAGAACATTGTTCTTCCTCTGTATAAAGCGCTGGTAAGGCCGCACTTAGAATATTGTGCACAGTTCTGGGCTCCGGTGCTCAGGAAAGACATATTGGAGCTAGAGAGGGTACAAAGGAGGGCGACTAAGGTAATAAAGGGAATGTAGGGACTAGAATACCCAGAGAGGTTGTCAAAATTAGGCCTATTTACCTTGGAAAAGAGAAGGCTTAGGGGAGACCTCATAAACATGTATAAATACATCAGGGGGCAGTAGAGAGATCTCTCCCATGACCTGTTTATACCAAGGATGGTGACAAAGACGAGGGGGGCACACTATGCGTCTGGAAGAAAGGAGGTTCCTGTTCCAGCATAGAAGGGGATTTTTTACGGTCAGAGCCGTGAGACTCTGGAACTCTCTGGGAGAGGAAGTGGTGATGTCCAACTCACTTAATGAGTTCAAGAGAGGCCTGGACGCCTTTCTTGAGAACAATAAAATTACATCTTATGCTTAGTGATAGTTAATTAATCCAGGGATTTAATCTGACTGCCAGGTTGGAGTCGGGAAGTGAATTTTTCCTCAATGATGTAAATTGGCCTATACCGCATGTTTTTTTTTTGCCTTCCCCTGGATCAACGCTGCGGAATAGCTGCAGTGCACAAGAAATAGGGTGAACTGGATGGACGCTTGTCTTTTTTCGGCCTTATAAACTATGTAACTATGTAACTATGTTCATTTTCACCTATTATTATTTGTGGAAAAAAAAATGCAGTTTAAATAAACATTTTAGTGGTAAAAGTGTAATTTTTTATTTCCATGGCCCAATGTTATAAAATTTTATGAGGCTTAAAAATATTCACTACACCTCCACATGGATTCCTTCAACAAGTGTTGTTTCCAAAAAGTGGGTCATTTATGGTTGTTTTGCTGTTCTGTAAATAGTGCTCTAGTCAAACAAAATTAGAGATCCAAATGGTGGTCCTTCCTGCCCAAGCCCTGTTGTAGTGTAAAAACACATGCGGGTTATTACCACATTGGGAGAAATCACATAACAATTTCTAGGGTCTATTTTCTCCTATTTCTCCTCGTGAGAATCAAAAATTGAGACTAGTAATATTTTAACAGTAAAAAACTAAATTCTTCATCTTTATGGCCCAATCTTATAAAATTCTGTGATGTGCATGTGGGTTAAAAATGCTTACCACACCCTTACATGAATTCTTTGAGGGGCTAAGTTTCCAAAATGGAATCACTTGTGGGGTATCTCTACTGTTTCAGCACCTCAGGGACTCTGCAAATGTGATATGGCGTTCACAATCTATTCCAGTCAAATTTGCAAATTCACATATCAGACGGCGCTCTTTCCTTCCTGAACCTTGTCGAGGACACCAAACGTTAGTTTTCAATAATTTATGGTATGTTACCGCATTCAGGAATAATTGAATAACAAATTGAGGGGTCTATTTTCTCCTATTAATCCATTTGAATATATTTTTCGTTTAAATAGGTTAAAAATTTCTTCAGGGGTATAGTTTCCAATATGTCATCAATTGTTGGGGGTTTCGGTAGTTTTGGTACCTCAGGGACTCTTCAAATGTGACATTGGGTCCACAATGTATTCCAGCCAAAAATAGGCTCCAAAATCAAGAACAAATTTCTTGATAGCGGTTTTGAATAATATAAAAGTGGTGTAGAATTTAAAATGGTATCAATTTTGGGAGTTTTTCAATATATGGACCCCTCAAAGTCACTTCACAACCAAATAGGTCTGTAAAAAAGTAGGATTTGTCAATTTCCTTGAAAAGATTAAACATTTCTGCTAAATGTTAAACCTTCTAACATCGTAACAAAATAAAAGGATATTTGAAAAATGTCACTGACTGATTTGGGAAATGTGTATTAACTAGTTTGTGTGGTAAGAACATCTGAGAAAAGAATTTTGGTGAGTCCCAAAAATAATTTAAATCCTCAATTTATTCCAAAACAATTTAAAAGATCATACAGGTTGGGAATACATCTCAACGCGTTTCTGGCAAAAAGCCCTTATTCACTGAGATTCACTAAGAACATCTGGTTTAAGGTTATAGCATTCAAAGTTTCAAAATTGCGTTTTTTTTCTAAATTTTAGTCACATTTCAGATATCTTATACAAACGTAAAGCATATCGACCTAAATTTACCACTAACAAAGTACAATGTGTCATGAAAAAAACCAGTCTCTGAATCTCTGGGATTTGTTGAAGTACATAAAGTAATAACACCAACAAAATCCTCAATCCATAATCAAAATAGCCAGGAAAAAAAGCACAAACATACAACATCACTAAAAAAAGGAACTTATTAGTAAGGGCTAAAAATATCTTTATTTATGAATCATAAAAATTATTCAATCAGTATAACAAAGAATATCACAAGATGGGGGGGGGTACAGATGAAGAAAAGGTGGGTACACCTGGTAAAATAATATATGGCACACTGTAAATATACTACAAAGATAATACCCCTTTCTTCAAAATACGGACATAGTGTCAATATATCTTAATTTAGCACATACAGATCACATAAAATAGATAACAATCACTTATATAATGAAAAGTGAAACCAGACCTGCATATAAGATCCCAAACCATAAAGGGATTAAACATACAATGATAAGGAGAATAGAGGTAACTTTACCTGTAGTGCACCACACCAGGGATCCACCACACCTAACGCGCGTTTCGTCTAGATGTACATAAAGTGACACATGTCAGATTTCAAAAATTTAGTTTGGTTACAAAAGCTTAAACTGGCTGCCAATGGAAGGGGTTAAATCACTGTCTCATGACAAATGAATGGATTTGTAAGTTTCTTTGAAGTGGATTCAAATTTGACTATGATAGAAACACATGACCGCAGGATGACTTGAATACAAGTCATAGGGAAGAGCCACTGCTTAAAACAAAACTCCAAAACAAGATGTTTACTTCTCAAATTAAAATAAATAAATAGAAATAAATACAAAAATTATTTCCCCAGCTACTGATATATGCAGCCTTTACCAAAATCATGACCTTTCTCACCCACTTCCTGAGGCCATGTGGCATCACCTAGGAGTGGCATCCAAATGTAACCTTCTAAAGAAGGAATGTCAAACTTAAACACACAGAGGGCCAAAATGAAAAACTTGGACAAAGTCGCGGGCCAACCAGTATGCAGTATAATGGGCCCGACATAGCACTCCTTACAGAATAATGGGTCCCGCACAGTCCTCCATACAGAATAATGGCCCCACGTAGTCCTCCATACAGAATAATGGCCCCACATAGTCCTCTATACAAAATAATGGCCCCACATAATCCTCCAAAAAGTATAATGGCCCCACATAGTCCTCTGTACAGTATCATGGGCCCCAAAAAGTTCTCCATACAGAATGGGCCCCACATAGTCCTCCACACAGAATAATGGACCCCACATAGTCCTCCATACAGAATAATGGGCCCCACATAGGAGTGGTGGTTCTGGTGTCGTGGGCCAAATATAATCACCCTGCGGGCCACAGTTTGACATGTATGTTCTAGAGGCTGGAGGGGGCAATCTTGTCCAACCAAACACTCCCTTACAATGGAAAAAATAGTACATTATCAAATGCTTCTGTGCTGTCTATTGATACTTTTGTAAAAATGACCTCTACAATAAAACAGGAAACTGACAATGTTTATGAACGAATATATATATACATATACATTGTAACGCAGCGGCTTGCTGCATTGCTAGAATGTCCAGGGGGTGTGCTCTAGCTGACCATTTACGTCCCCCTCAGGTGACTGATCACGTGACTGTGACATCATCACAGGTCCTGTGTGCACAAAAGGATATATAAACCCTGGTAGTTTTGAAACAGAGAGAGAGAGTGGCCTGGTGAGGCCTAGAGAGAGAGTGGCCTGGTGAGGCCTAGAGAAAGAGTGGCCCGGTGAGGCCTAGAGAAAGAGTGGCCTGGTGAGGCCTAGAAAGAGAGGCCTGGTGAAGCCTGGAAGGCAGAGGCTGGATCCCCCTGTGTTTAGGATACCAGTAGCCTTGGAGGGCGAGAGGCCTGGTCCCTGTGTGGGACTCCACTAGCCTGGAAGACAGAGATTGGATTCCCCTGTGTTTGAGATACCAGTAGCCTTTGAAGGTATGTGGCCCGGAGGCCCCATCTGGGAAGCCTTAAAGCCACAGCTGTGGCAGAACCGAACCGACTGAAGCAGCTACGACCCGGCAAAGGTAAAAACACTGTGTAACGGGTCTGGGAGGCGGAACCTCTGAGCAACTTATACAAGGGGGCGGTCCTTGTAAGGAAGCGGGTGGCGACCAGGGAAGACAGGCAGGCAGTCACAGCAGGTGACCGGGACAGTCTCTGGGTAAACGGGCAGGAGGTCACGGCAAGTGACCGGGACAGTCTCTGGGTAAACGGGCAGGAGGTCACGGCAAGTGACCGGGACAGTCTCTGGGTAAACGGGCAGGAGGTCACAGCAAGTGACCGGGACAGTCTCTGGGTAAACGGGCAGTCGGTCACGGCAAGTGACCGGGACAGTCTCTGGGTAAACGGGCAGGAGGTCACAGCAAGTGACCGGGACAGTCTCTGGGTAAACGGGCAGGTACGACCTGTGACAGCTGAGCCTCCAGGTAGGCTAGCAGGCTGATGGCAGATGAGTGCTCCCAGGTGAGCAGGCGAGAGTCTCTGGATAAGCAGGTGGTCACAGCATGTGACGGCGGAGCCTCCAGGTAGGCTAACAGGCAGGTAGCAGATGAGCGCTCCCAGGTGAGCGGGCAAGAGTCTCTGGACTGGCAGGTGGTCACAGCACGTAACGGCGGAGCCTCCAGGTAGGCTAACAGGCAGGTAGCAGATGAGCGCTCCCAGGTGAGCGGGCAAGAGTCTCTGGACTGGCAGGTGGTCACAGCACGTGACGGCGGAGCCTCCAGGTAGGCTAACAGGCAGGTAGCAGATGAGCGCTCCCAGGTGAGCGGGCAAGAGTCTCTGGACTGGCAGGTGGTCACAGCACGTGACGGCGGAGCCTCCAGGTAGGTTAACAGACAGGTAGCAGGTGAGCGCTCCCAGGTGAGCGGGCAAGCTGGTCCATAGACAGACTGACAGGTGTCGGAAGGCAGACCGTCGGACCTCAGGCTAGCAAGCAGGAAAACGGATGACAGGCAGGAATCAGGCAGCAAACTGGCAGGAGACTGGCCGGTAACTGGCAGGTAACTGGCAGGTAACAGGCAACGGAACCTGAGGGCTGAAGCAGAGTAGTGAACAGTGCAACAACATTGCTCGGGCACCTCCATTTTGGAGGAGGTGCCTTATATATGGAGGGATCCTCCGGCCATTGGCCGGGGACTCCTTAGGGCGACGCGCGCGGCCCCTTTAAGAGAGGGGGAGCGCGCGCGCGCGCGCCCTAAGCACAGTGACCGGGGGAGAGCGGGCGCTGCAAGCAGAGCGGGAGGAAGCCGCCGGGAACGGAGCAGAGAGGTGAGGGGAACAGCGTCCCTGCCTAGCAGGAGGCAAGGACGCCGACGCTACAGTACCCCCCCTTTAGGCCCCCCCTTTTTTAGGCCAGACAGAAATTTAGCAAGGATGAGAGGGGCATGGATGTTCTCCCGGGGCTCCCATGTTCTCTCCTCAGGACCAAACCCCTTCCAATCCACTAGAAAAAAGGTCTTTCCTCTTACCCTTTTGGTGGCCAGAATGTTCTCTACCTCAAATTCGTCTTCAGCAGAAACCGGAGCAGGAGGCGTACCTGTAGACTTGGAAAAGGAGTTAAGTACCACGGGTTTGAGAAGAGATACATGGAAGGAGTTAGGGATCCGTAAGTTGGCCGGGAGTTTCAATTTATAGGCCACCGGGTTGATCTGTTTGATAACCTCCAGTGGGCCGATGAACCGAGGCCCTAACTTATAGGAAGGAATCTTGAGCCGGACATATTTGGATGAGAGCCAGACTTTATCTCCGGGACAAAATTGTGGGGAATCCAGGCGTTTTTTGTCGGCGTGTCTCTTCATCCGCTCGGACGACTGAAGGAGTGCGGATCGGGTACTCTCCCAAATGGAGGAAAATTTGCTAACGAGAGATTCCGCGGCCGGGTTGTCCACAGAGGTGGAGACAGGGAAAGGGATCCGAGGATGCTGACCGAAGACTACAAAAAACGGGGATTTAGAAGAAGATTCGCTCTCGTGATTGTTGTAAGAGAACTCGGCCCATGGTAGGAGATCCACCCAGTCTTAATGGTGGGCATTAACGAAGTGCCGGAGGTAACTGGTCAAATTCTGATTGATCCGCTCCACTTGACCATTGGACTGTGGGTGGTATGCGGAGGAGAAGTCCAGGGTGACGTCCAGCAGCTTACATGTGGCTCTCCAGAAGCGTGAGGTGAACTGAACCCCACGATCCGACACGATGTGGAGAGGCAGACCATGGAGACGGAAGATGTGGCGGATAAAGTCTTTAGCTAGCTCGGGAGCAGACGGGAGGCCTGGCAGGGGAATAAAATGAGCCATTTTGGAAAAGCGGTCAGCGACCACCCAAATGACCATACAACCGGCAGAGACGGGGAGATCTGTTATGAAGTCCATAGCTATATGTTGCCACGGGGCAGCAGGCACAGGCAGAGGAAGAAGGCGGCCGGCAGGCAGGTGTCTCGGAACTTTGTTGCGGGCGCAGGACACACAGGCAGAAACAAAGTCAATTACATCCTTGTGCAGGGTAGGCCACCAGTAGTGCCGGGTAATAAGCTGGAGGGTCTTTTTCTGACCGGCGTGCCCAGCTAGCTTAGACGAGTGACCCCAGTGTAGAATCTTCTCCCGATCGGACTCCGTTACGAACGTCTTACCGGGAGGGAGACGATTTAGGCCCACGGGGGCTACCTGCATTACTCTGGCGGGATCGATGATGTGTTTAGGCTCCTCCTCAAGATCAGACACCAGAAAGGATCGGGACAGGGCGTCAGCTTTGATGTTTTTGTCAGCCGGACGAAAATGAAGAATGAAATCAAAGCGGGCAAAAAACAAAGACCACCGGGCTTGGCGCGGGTTAAGTCTCTGGGCGCTCTGGAGATATGCCAAGTTCTTGTGGTCAGTGTAAATTATTACCGGGTGGAGAGCCCCCTCGAGCAGGTAACGCCACTCCTCCAGTGCCATCTTAATGGCCAACAATTCTCGGTCTCCTATAGAATAATTGCGCTCAGAAGAGGAGAAAAGTTTGGAGAAAAAGCCGCAGGTTACCTTTCTTCCGGAAGAAGATTTTTGGGTAAGTACCGCCCCAGCTCCGGAGGAGGAGGCGTCAACTTCTAGGAAGAATTGTTTGTTGCCGTCCGGACGATGCAGCACCGAGGCGGAGAGGAAGGCCTGTTTTAAGGAAAGAAATGCCTCCTCTGCTTCGGGCGGCCATTCTCTGGGGTTCGTACCTTTACGGGTGAGAGCAGAGATAGGGGCGGTCCGGGAAGAGAAGTGCGGTATGAACAGGCGGTAATAGTTGGCGAAGCCCAGGAACCGCTGAATAGCCTTCAACCCCTCTGGTCGGGGCCACTTCTGGATGGCAGACAGTTTCTCAGGATCCATTTGTAGACCTGTCTGAGAGATTATGTAGCCCAGAAATGGAAGAGAGGTCTGCTCAAAAATGCACTTCTCATATTTAGCGTAGAGGTGGTTCTGCCTGAGCCTGAGCAGGACCTGACGAACGTCCCTCTGGTGAGTAGGAAGATCCGGAGAGAAGACCAAGATTTCGTCCAGGTACACCACCACGCAGGAGTAGAGAAGATCACGGAAGATGTCATTGACCAACTCTTGAAAGACGGCAGGAGCGTTACAGAGACCGGAGGGCATCACAAGGTACTCATAGTGGCCGTCCCGGGTATTGAATGCCGTCTTCCACTCATCCCCCTGACGGATATGGACCAGGTTATACGCCCCACGGAGATCCAGTTTGGTGAAGATTCTAGCCCCCCTCAGACGGTCAAATAATTCAGGAATAAGCGGAATGGGGTATTTATTCTTCACAGTAATCTGGTTTAGGCCTCTATAGTCTATACATGGACGGAGTGAGCCGTCCTTCTTTTTGACAAAGAAGAAGCCTGCTCCCGCCGGGGAGGTAGATTTCCGGATAAATCCCCGGGCCAGGTTCTCCTCAATATATTCAGACATGGACCAGGTTTCAGCAGCGGACAAAGGGTAGATTCGCCCACGGGGAGGAGTAGAGCCGGGCATCAGGTCGATTGGGCAGTCGTATGGTCTATGAGGAGGTAAAGTCTCTGCCTCTTTTTTATTGAAGACATCCGCATAAGACCAATAGGGAACCGGTAGACCGGGCAGATTGGCTGGGGTAGGAGAAAGACGGGCAGGACGAACGGGAACTAGACAAGTCTTATGGCAGTCCTGTCCCCAGCGAAGGACCTCTCCGGTCTGCCAGTCAAGCACGGGTGCATGTTTCTGGAGCCAAGGCAGGCCAAGCAATAGTGCGTGAGAGAGTCCAGGCAGAACATGAAAGGAGATGCTCTCAGAATGCAGCATTCCCACCTGTAGAGTCAGAGATTCGGTGATGAGTTGGATGGGATGTGGTAAGAGACCCCCATCCACGGCGGCGACAGATAAAGGTACGGCCAGAGGTTTGGTGGGAATGTGGTATTTTTCTACCAGGGATTGAGAGATGAGATTTCCAGCAGCTCCAGAGTCAAGTTGAGCCAGTTCAAAATAGCGGTTCTCTCCGCAGAAGATAGAAACAGACATCATCAGGGATGGAGAGGGTTTACTTTTGTCTAGGGCGACCTGTCTGAGCGATCCTAGACACAGGCGTTTCCCGACCTCTCAGGACAGGAACGGATCCGGTGCTCCTTACTGCCACAGTAGAAACAGCTCCCCTCGGCACGACGTAAGTCTTGACGGGTCTTGACCATCTTGGTCTGGTCGACCTGCATAGGCTCAGGTGAGTGTGCCTGGGGAGTAACAGAGGGAGTGACGGGTCTCTGGAAGGTAGGGACTAGACGTGGGATCCTCCTCTCACGGGTGACCTCCCTAGCGCGCTCCTGGAACCGGATGTCAATCCGGGTGGCAAGTGTAATCAAGTCGTCGAGAGTGGTAGGAATGCCCCGACCGGCGAGTTCATCTTTAATACGGCCGGACAGACCCTCCCAGAAGACGGACACCAGGGCGTCGTTATCCCAGGCCAGCTCCGAAGCAAGGGTGCGGAACCGTATGGCATATTGGCCCACGGTGAGACTC
Organism: Phyllobates terribilis; assembly: GCF_046119375.1. Lineage (NCBI taxonomy): Eukaryota > Metazoa > Chordata > Amphibia > Anura > Dendrobatidae > Phyllobates > Phyllobates terribilis. The sequence goes on along the minus strand of NW_027362771.1, from coordinate 411,431,424 downwards.
CCTTGACGGAGGCGTAGCAGAGATGAGGCGGATGAGGTCTTCTGTCCGGGTTCGTCGAAGACCTTCCGGAAAGCCGTGAGAAAGGCTGGCAGGTCGGACACCAGAGGGTCTCCTCTCTCCCATAGAGGATTTAGCCAAGCCAGTGCCTCTCCCGTGAGATGGGACATGATGAAGGCTACTTTGGCCCGGTCGGAATTAAACTGGTGGGACTGGTGTTCAAAGTGCAGGGTGCACTGGTTAATGAAGCCCCAAGCTTGAGCGGAGTCGCCTCCGAAGCGAGGAGGTGCAGAAAGCCGGATTCCAGAGCAGGATACTATGGTATTGGTGGGCAGCGGGCTGCGAGTCATGACACTAGCGGTGGTTGCTGGTGGGGCAGTCAAAGTGTCCAGGCGAGTATTGACATTCCGCAGGTGACCCAGGATGGACTCCTGTTGGGACCTCTGTCGGGACAGTTCATGACAAAGGTCCGAGAGCGAGGGAGCCTGGGTGCCACCGGGTTCCATGGCCCGAGCAAACTGTAACGGGTCTGGGAGGCGGAACCTCTGAGCAACTTATACAAGGGGGCGGTCCTTGTAAGGAAGCGGGTGGCGACCAGGGAAGACAGGCAGGCAGTCAAGAAGAGCGGGAGGAAGCCGCCGGGCACGGAGCAGAGAGGTGAGGGGAACAGCGTCCCTGCCTAGCAGGAGGCAGGGACGCCGACGCTACACACTGCTTGATGTGGACATTGAAATTGTTACCTTGCTGAAGGCTGTGTCTGGAGCCAAGTGGGCATATCTGGCACTAGAAAGGCTCTGGGATATTATGTGTAACATGTCGGCGAGCCACTGAGATGCACTATGTTATTGAGCGGTTTATAAGATGTAATAAACTGCTCGACTGTGAATTACCGGAAAAACGTTGCATGTGTGCTTTAATTGACCCGGTGAAGCGAGTACCCCCCAGCGTGATGAATAGCGCTACCTTACAACATATATACAGTACATCTACCGTATACATATATACATTTACTGAAATTGATGCTCCTTCTGACTCCTATTTGTTATAACTTTGCTATTATTATGTTTTTATTTTCATTCTCACTGTCCTTAGTTTTCTATTGACTGCCTTTATGTAACACGTATGAGGCAGATTGTCTTGTTCACCCAGACTAGACAGACCTGGAAAATTTGCCCTACAGCTCATTGCCAACCTCCATCATGTGATCAGCGTTCTGTCACAAGGTTTTCATGTGAACTCAGGGTTCTTTCAGAAGTTTCTATGTTTGTCTGTGTATACCTGACAAAAGCTGATTAGTTTCATGGAACTTGCAGTACTGGTTTTGGTTCAGAAATATGTGTAGAAATGCAAAACATGTGGGGAATTTATTTTTATAGCATGGTCTAAAAATTCCCTTTGTGACACCTGATGAATCTGATACTTCAAGGCTCTAAGAGATGGAGCTATGGGTGAAAGAACAACTGTTACACTCACTAACAGTACACAGTAAATTAAAAATGAATATGCATAGTCCTCATGTGTTGTACACAAAAAAAGCTCATCAAGTGCACAAAATAACAAATGAAATCACCTTCTTAGTATTCTACTTCTTTATTAACCCCATTTCTGTTGTGCAAAAGGCAGACATTTGTAACTCTATAAGAATATAATTGTATAGGTCTATAGTATACAGGTGGTGGATTTAAAGGTCCTACCTAATGTAATCACTGATGATTATGGGAAGTAAAAGGAGTTGTCCCACAAACAAAGTACATTTTAATTAATAGATCTTTGATTAATAATGCACGGACAAGCAAAAGGGTAACAAGAATCTGCATAACTAATCATATGCAGAATAGTTGCAAGTCAAATTTATGTATGAGATAGCCTCCTTCAGTGAGGTAAAACACATTTTTAAACAGACAGGGAAATGTTTTACCTCACAGAAAGAATCAATTGTGATCTCCTGCTGTAATGTCTGTATACTCTTTTGCTTCCTCCCCTGCTCAGGAGCTGTGGTATGATCAGACCATGTTCCTGTACGGTCAGACACGGACATTACACAGCACATAGCAAGGGGCACATTTATAAGATTATCTCAGCACAGGAACATTTTTTAACACATCCAGTTGTGCAATTCATTATTATTCCAAGATCTATTGATTAAAATGTACTTTGTTCTTGGTAAAAATGCTCCACTGGAACTGGAAATAATAGTCTGACTAGTTTCTATACTCATCTTATCCATTTGGTCACTGTCTTAGTTTTTATACATAAGGCTCAATGGCAAGGATCAGGTAAGAAAAAAAATTGGCATAAAAATGGAATACATTGTATGTGCCATTTTTTATTTTATGTGTTTTCTAGCAAAATGCTCCAATCATATTGTAGCATGTGTCCCATCATGATCAAAGTGTCACTATTAGCCACTTCATAAATTCATGTATCCTTGGATGATATTAACAAATCCATTGTGGTATTATATCCCTATAAAAAAATTAGAAATATTAGAATGCAACTTATATATATATATGTTCATACCTTATGAATTTTAGTTATGTTTTATACTTTTAGGTTTAAGAATGCTAGGAAATATTATTTTGTGAGAGGTCATATCCCACTTATCAACCTCAAGTTACAAAGTGTTCTTCTGTCCCAAAAATTGCTTAATTTATAGTGACTGTTCCCAAATTTTACACCACTTTTGCACTTGCACGAACCAAGCTAGAATAATTGAAGCACTGAAGCAATTTGATCAGAGCCGCATTTTACCCCGTACTCATTTCCAGAACTGGACAATAATGTCTTTTTACTAACATTGCATTTTACATTGGACAGATTTTTGCTGAATAACTATCTTTGTTCACACAAGATCTTTCCGTTTTCTACAAACAATAAAGCTTTCTGTTCGGTGACGAGCAGCACTTATTTCTGCTTAAAAGCAATTTTTTTTTTCCCAATAGAATTTTTTACCTCTTATATCATCCCTCTGTCCTTGGGAAGTTACAATGAACAAAGAAGACTAGTGTAATTGTGATTACTGAGTGGGCAAAAAAAAGAGCTAAAAAAATGGATATGTATGAAAAACCATAATACAGGAAAATGAAAAATAAGATTTTCCAGTAAGAACCATTTCAGATAAATCATCCAGTTAGTCATCTCTGGATTGACACACAGCATTTCCCCACTTCAATGGGAATTTGGGGAATCAAAATCTTTCTTAGTTTTTCTTGATGCCTCAAGACTTGAGAACAAAATCTTAGAGAAAAAGATCCAAGCGTCAGTTAACTTGCCATTACTGAGACAGTAAATTGGACACTGCCTTGAGTATTGTGTCTTCTGTATATTTACATCAACATTAAAAGTGTAGAAAATCTACTTTATACACTTCACAGATCAGCAAATAACATGAATCGTTTCCATCAGCTCAAACATATAAACCATAGGAGTGACAGCACTTGAGCCGCTCATAGAGATTAGGCCATTATGAGCCGAAATAAACAATTTCGGCCTGATCTGACGACTGTTGGCCATCTTCTGACAGTCATTTTTTTTCAGAGACAACCACTAATTTTTAATCTTCTATATTTATTTTGCTTTGATTATACTCACTTTAAAGTTCATGGCGCAAATAGATAATTACGGTCAATCAAGGAATACGATCTGATTTACGAGTGTTTCTTAAAACTGTAACTCTTGATGATTATCTGCACATTATTAGACTTGTTTGGAAACCCTGATTATTTGTAGAAAAGAAGAACGCAATATGTTCTGGTGAATCCCACGTCAATACTAGTGTAACAAAAAACTGTTAATGTGATAATATTAGGTCGACTGACAAGGATAACGCAAATGGGTGATGAGAAGAAATGTTTAGTCATAGCTCGCCATAATTAGTCATACATTAAAGGGGCTGTCACTTATAAAAATGCTATTTACCGACAGATCTAGTAGTAATCTGCAGATAAAAAGTCTTTTATACTTGTTTGGCTGTGTAACTGGAAGAGGACACAGGGAACACATAATGCTTTATTCTCCCTGCAGCCGCTTGCTTTCAGTCATCAAGGCAATGCAAGGGGCTGTAACAATCAAAGTGTGTAGTGAGCACACCGTTATCACTCCCCCTCCCACACCTCGATTGACAGCTTATTCTGCAGCATGCATGTGCAGAGTAGGCTGTCAGTCATTGTGCAGGGTGAGTGATTACAGCGTGCTCACTGCGTGACTGTTACAACTCCCAGGACCACCTCAATGACTGGCTACAAGCAGCTGCAGGGAGAATTTTATTTAATTTTCTCCACGTAGCCACTCTACCAGTTACGGCTCATTCAGATGAGTGTATAAATGGTCCTTGTTCTGTCTGTTTGCAAAAAGGGTAGAGAAAGGACAGCACACTGACCGTTGCAAGCAGTTTTGGACTGGGGTGTCAAGGGCCCACCAGTAACCAACTCCAGGGCCCCACTTTTCAGCTACATGCAAATGTGACATTATCATCAATCACAAATTTATATAACAATGAACTGGGTAGATTGTTAAATGAATAAGATGCTGCCTTAGTCTGTACATAGTGATTCAAGTATATTGCGCCAAGTACTGCTCATATAAGGGGGTGGTGGCCCACTCTTGCACAGAGGTCCACCAGAGGATTCTTCTGTTCTCCTGTGGGCCAGTCCAAGGCTGGTTGCAAGCAAAAAAATCTCAGCGTGCTCTACTTTGATCCTTATTTCAGATAAGACTCACCCATAATAAGTAGTCAATCGGTGCGTAAAAATTGATTACATACAGGGTATAATCCACATGTAAATTGTTTTTAAAGATCCATTACAATTATCAATATAGGAAACTGTATTTGGCATTTTATTAAATTGCGCATGTAAAAACTGGATGCCATACAAATATAAAAAATTGACATACAGATGGCCGTACAGACGAATAATCGTCTTGTTTTTTTCTGGATGAAAAATAGATGATTTTGCACACGCTTGTCATAACCCGGCCTTATACTGGCAAACATGATTAAAATGCTATTTACCTGCAGATTACCACTAATAACCAATCTGCAGGTAAATAGCATTTACTGTATATACATTATATATTTATATAGGTGACATGTTGCCTTTACGCCAACAGCAGGAAATGTTATAAACTAAAGTGTGTGTTGGTGTTTCTTTACAGATTCATGCTGTACCTATCCATGATCAGTGGCATAACTAGAGCTTGATGGGCTCCAGTGTAAAATTTGGCCCCAAATTTTGGTTAGATGTATGGGCTCTTGTAGCAATCTAAATCCTATAAGAACATACAAGTTGCATCTCCTGCCCCATTATGTAGCAATGTCCCCCATATTTGGCTCCTTCCTGGTATACATGTCCCCCATCCTGGGCGCATCTGAATATATATGTCCCCCATCCTGATATATACAGTATACATATATATATACATACAGTGCCTACAAGTAGTATTCAACCCCCTGCAGATTTAGCTGGTTTGATAAGATGCAAATAAGTTAGAGCCCTCAAACTGCAAACGAGAGTAGGATTTATGAACAGAAGCATAAATCTTACAAACCAAAAAGTTATGTTGTTCAGTTGAATTTTATTAAATTTTAAACATAAAAGTGTGGGTCAATTATTATTCAACCCCTATGTTTAATATTTTGTGGAATAACCCTTGTTTGCAATTACAGCTAATAATCGTCTTTTATAAGACCTGATCAGGCCGGCACAGGTCTGTGGAGTTATCTTGGCCCACTCCTCCATGCAGATCTTCTCCAAGTTATCTAGGTTCTTTGGGTGTCTCATGTGGACTTTATTCTTGATCTCCTTCCACAAGTTTTCAATTGGGTTAAGGTCAGGAGACTGACTAGGCCACTCCAACACCTTGACTTTTTCCCTCTTGAACCAGGCCTTGGTTTTCTTGGCTGTGTGCTTTGGGTCGTTGTCTTGTTGGAAGATGAAATTACGACCCATGTTAAGATCCTTGATGGAGGAGCGGATGTTCTTGGCCAAAATCTCCAGGTAGGCCGTGCTATCCATCTTCCCATGGATGCGGACCAGATGGCCAGGCCCCTTGGCTGAGAAACAGCCCCACAGCATGATGCTGCCACCACCATACTTGACTGTAGGGATGGTATTCTTGGGGTCGTATGCAGTGCCATCCAGTCTCCAAACGTCATGTGTGTGGTTGGCACCAAAGATCTCGATCTTGGTCTCATCAGACCATAGAACCTTGAACCAGTCTGTCTCAGAGTCCTCCAAGTGATCATGAGCAAACTGTAGACGAGCCTTGACATGACGCTTTAAAAGTAAAGGTACCTTACGGGCTCGTCTGGAACGGAGACCATTGCGGTGGAGTACGTTACTTATGGTATTGTCTGAAACCAATGTCCCCACTGCCATGAGATCTTCCCGGAGCTCCTTCCTTGTTGTCCTTGGGTTAGCCTTGACTCGTCGGACAAGCCTGGCCTCGGCACGGGAGGACACTTTCAAAGGCTGTCCAGGCCGTGGAAGGCTAACAGTAGTTCCATAAGCCTTCCACTTACAGATGATGCTCCCAACAGTGGAGACAGGTAGGTCCAACTCCTTGGAAAGGGTTTTGTACCCCTTGCCAGCCTTGTGACCCTCCACGATCTTGTCTCTGATGGCCTTGGAATGCTCCTTTGTCTTTCCCATGTTGACCATGTCTGAGTGCTGTTCACAAGTTTGGGGAGGGTCTTAAATAGTCAGAAAAGGTTGGCAAAAGAGATCTTTAATCCACACATGTGAAGCTCATTATTCTTGGTGCCTGAACTACTTCTTAATACTTTAGGGGGACCAAACAGAATTCTTGTGGTTTGAGGGGTTGAATAATAAATGACACTCTGAATTAACTTTTAACGTTTAAAAAAAAACAAAAAAAAAGCAAACAAACAATATTTGCTGCAGTGCATTTCCCACTTCCAGGCTGATCTACAGTACAAATGTCACAATGCCAAGTTAATTCCGCATGTGTCAACCAGCTAAATCTGCAGGGGGTTGAATACTACTTGTAGGCACTGTATATGTCCCTCATCCTGGCCCCATCCTGGTATATATATATATGTCATCCATCCTGGTATATATCTTCCCCTTACTCGCCCCATCCTGGTATATATATATCCCCATGCTGGTATGTATGATCCCCATCCTGGCATATGTCCCCCATCTGCCGCTGTCCTCTAATGCATAGAAAAAATAAATAATTCTACTCACCTGCGCTGCCCAGCGTCTACTTCTGAAGCCGGCAGCTGACTTCAGCATGCAAGCGATGCGAGTGCATGATGCCACTGTCATGTGCCCCTTGTCACGTGCACGCCGACTTCAGCTGCTCAACTCTGATTGGCCAGCAGCGTGTATTGCATCACACAGACTGGGCGAGTCTCTGCGCTGCTATTCACTTCAACTGAATGTGCATCCCCAAAAACACATCCAGTTGAAGTTTGCGCTGGCGTCTTTGTGCCTCTCATCCGCACAGGCCCGGTCGCGACCTCTACGACAGCGATCGTTACACCCCTGTCCATAATATGCACTCATATAAGTCTATTGGCCTATACTGTATCTCTATACCAATTTCATACCCATAGACCACATCAAAATGGAGGAAATTTTTGTGAAATCGCCTCCAAAAGAGATAATCCATAGCATCAAGTGATCCCTTTCACTGTCGGCTTTAGAACTCATGGGCAAACTGATGGGAAATGTTCTAAATATTGTTATGTAAGTGATTGCAGAGACCTAATGTTCATTGTCTATGTCTGTTTACAGGGAAGCGATAAGTCGACTGTGTGAGGCCGTCCCTTGTGCAAAAGGAGCTGCCAAGAAACGAAAAGTAATTATCAGTTTGTACATTAAGTATTATTTGCTCATATAGTAAGCAGTGCCTCTAGTGTTCACATAAGGGAGAGGAACAATGTTATATATACAAATGTCCCAATAGATTACAATCACTGATTCTGTAATGCAGTTCTTTCCAACCATTATTTTTTGTTCTTTTATTAAATGTCCATTACTTAATTTTTTGATGAGATGAACACACTATTAAAAATATTGTATGCATATCTTGGGAGCTCACACCCTCTTTCTATGTAAATTTTTTCTCTACCATCAATTGGATCCTTATTACAGAGGACCTGTTACCTAATATCACAATACACACTGCATACTTTACTAAATAGATGTTTTAGACCTGATAAGGATGATGCATTTAATTTGAATATCCATGTCAGGATGGCTGCATAACCCTTTCTGAAAGTTTAACTCAATCTGTGCCCACCTAGCCTGATTGACAGTTCCTCAGTGTCCATCCTGCTGCTGAGAGCTCTCACTGCTCGATACAAGATGCAGCTTTCAGTCAAGCTGAATGGTTAGAGTCTGAATACAGGTGGACTCATGAGCCATTTCATTTTATAACTGGACTCATCAAATGCTCAATTTAATACCAGGATTATATAGCCATTCTGACAAGAATTTTCAAAGTAAATACACCAGTCTCATTGGGTCTAAGAGATCTATTTAATAATATATATACACTGCTCAAAAAAATAAAGGGAACACTCAAATAACACATCCTAGATCTGAATGAATGAAATATTCTCATTGAATACTTTGTTCTGTACAAAGTTGAATGTGATGACAACAAAATCACACAAAAATCAATGGAAATCAAATTTATCAAGCAATGGAGGCCTGGATTTGGAGTCACCCCCAAAATTAAAGTGGAAAAACACACTACAGGCTGATCCAACTTTGATGTAATGTCCTTAAAACAAGTCAAAATGAGGCTCAGTATTGTGTGTGGCCTCCACGTGTCTGTATGACCTCCCTACAATGCCTGGGCATGCTCCTGATGAGGTTGCGGATGGTCTCCTGTGGGATCTCCTCCCAGACCTGGACTAAAGCATCCGCCAACTCCTAGACAGTCTGTGGTGCAACGTGACGTTGGTGGATCGAGCGAGACATGATGTCCCAGATGTGCTCAATCGGATTCAGGTCTGGGGAACGGGCGGGCCAGTCCATAGCTTCAATGCCTTCATCTTGCAGGAACTGCTGACACACTCCAGCCACATGAGGTCTGGCATTGTCCTGCATTAGGAGGAACCCAGGGCCAACCGCACCAGCATATGGTCATCATCTCGGTACCTAATGGCAGTCAGGCAACTTCTGGCGAGCACATGGAGGGCTGTGCGGCCCTCCAAAGAAATGCCACCCCACACCATTACTGGCCCACTGCCAAACCGGTCATGCTGAAGGATGTTGCAGGCAGCAGATCGCTCTCCACGGCGTCTCCAGACTCTGTCACGTCTGTCACATGTGCTCAGTGTGAACCTGCTTTCATCTGTGAAGAGCACAGGGCGCCAGTGGCGACTTTGCCAATCCTGGTGTTCTGTGGCAAATGCCAAGCGTCCTGCATGGTGTTGGGCTGTGAGCACAACCCCCATCTGTGGACGTCGGGCCCTCATACCACCCTCATGGAGTCGGTTTATAACCGCTTGTGCAGACACATGCACATTTGTGGCCTGCTGGAGGTCATTTTGCAGGGCTCTGGCAGTGCTCGTCCTGTTCCTCCTGGCACAAAGGAGGAGGTAACGGTCCTGCTGTAGGGTTGTTGCCCTTCTATGGCTCCCTCCACATCTCCTGGTATCTGCTTCATGCTCTGGACACTGTGCTGCAGACACAGCTACCCTTCTTGCCACAGCTTGCACTGATGTGCCATCCTGGATGAACTGCACTACCTGAGCAACTTCTGTGGGTTGTACTGTAGACACCGCCTCATGCTACTGTACCTCTAGGGGTGAGAGCAATAGCAAAATGAAAAAGTGACCAAAACAACAGCCAAAAAGGATGAGAACAGAGAAATGGTCTGTGGTCACCACCTGCAGAACCACTCCTTTATAGGTGGTATCTTGCTAATTGTCTATCATTTCTACCAGTTGTCTGTTCCATTTGCACAACAGCAGGAGAAATTGATTCACAATCAGTGTTGCTTCATAACTGGACAGGTAGATTTCACAGAAGTGTTATTGACTTGGAGTTACATTGTGTTGTTTAAGTGTTCCCTTTATTTTTTTGAGCAGTGTATTTATTTTTTTGCTTTAAACACCCCTTACTGTTACCACCAACTACCTGCCCCCTGCAGAAATGGTAGAGGGAAAGAGTGGGTGGTAGCATTGTTGGCGATATACTGAGAATCTGATTAGGTGGTTTTAACACACGGGAGGAGATCATATTATACAGTTTGCTTGTGAGAAGCATTTTTATTTGAGCTTTCTAACAGGAGGACACTAATATATGTTTTGACCTTTGCGATTGGCTGGTTCCCAAATAAATGGACGGACTGACCAAGCAGTGAGCGTAAGAAATACTGCATGTATACGGGCCTGTAAGGACACAGAATCAGTGAAGTGTGTTAGTTGTGTCTCTGTATATAATATTTAATTTCAGTGTGCAGATCTTTACTAGACTTTGAATTGATAAACATGGAATGATGATGAGGAGCGAGGGCTCTTCGTCTGTGCTTTTCTGCATCAGAATCAGCAGTAACATAGAGCTCAAAAGAGTGAAATCACACATAGAAAGAGAATGTGATTCATTCTGCCTTTCTTTTAATAGTGAGTCTAATGTCCACCTCACCTAAAAATGAATTCATAAATAAATAAATTATATTTAAAAGGGTTATCAACTACTAGGACAATCCCTTTTCATCCTGAATGTTTTCCCCCATTAAAATAAACCCACTTAGACTATGTTCACACATTGCATTTTTTCAGCGGGTTTTTTCTGCAGCAAAACCTAATCTCTTGCCAGGAGGTTTGTTCAGGATTTTTCTTGTTTTTTTCAGCATTTTTTTTTTCACTGTCCTTTTGTCTCTTTATGCATGTACTTAAAGTTCAGTGGAAAAAAAAATCTCATTCTATTTCATCAGGTTTTGGCACAAAAAAAAAGCTGAAAAAACTGACACCTACGTTGTTGGTGTGTTTTTTTTCAGCATTTTTTAACCACCCATTATTTCCAATGGGTGAAAAATGCTGAAAGAAGTGACATGCTCTATTCTGCAAAAAAAAAAACATGCAAAGCACAAAATCCTGATTAAAAAAAAAACAAAACAGGATGTGTGCATGAGATTTCTGGAATCTCATAGATTTTGCTGGTACTGTAAAATGCAGCTGAAAATTTGCATAAAAAAAACGCATCAAAAAGAGGCTGAAGAAACGCAATATGAAAACATAGCCCTATACTCACCTCCCGTTCCAGCGCCGTGCCTGCACCGTTCCAGTGGAGTCAGCACTCTCGTTCGCGGGGCTCTTGTGCAGTTATTATGTCACGTGAGCCCTGCACCCAAAAAGCGCTGGCATCACTGTCCACGCCTTCGGACATAAAAGTAATCAAGAGGAGATAAGCAGCCAAACGCAGCCCTGACCCCCTTTTGATTACTTATACGTCAGAAGGAGAAGACAGTGACGCCAGCGCTGATTGGGCTCAGGCTCATGTGACATAACAAGCTCACGTGAGCTCCGGGAACGCGAGTGCCGACACTGCTGGAACGGTGCTGGCACGGTAGGTGAGTATAACTGTTTTTATTCTAACAGGGGCAAACATTCAGCATGAGAAGGGGCTGTCCTAGTAGTGGTCAACCCCTTTAAGCCACACAAACAGATGGTAACCACATTTTTGGATTACTGGATGTAATCTGAAGGCATTTTTTAAGCAATATTCGACCACGTGTGCAATATTGAGTTAAAAGTTGTAAAAGATTCTTTGTAATAAATGATGTGATAAATGGACTGTGGCGAAATAACTGAGATATTAATGACAAGTAAAATACATGGGTGATTCTCAGTATGTATATATGTTCAAAACTGAAAACCCAGTGAGCACATTATCAATATTGAGGGATGCGCTTTACAACTGTGTATGAAATGTCATTAAGTTGAGCAATGCTTGTGGTATGTTATTTAAATAGTTTTACAATTTTTGATAAAAATACAAAAGCTTGTGCAAAAGGCTGCTTACTAGGACTAATCAAGAGAACATTTGCAGCAAATTATTCAACACTTTGAACGAACATCTGGAGAGTTATTATCCAGGATTACCAAGTGGAATATGTTCTTTCCTATAAGGGTATATTCACATGATGTATTATTTTAGGTATGTAAAATGACAAGGTTTTCAAATGGAAACCGCTTCAGGAAATGCTGTTGTTTTTTTTCATGAAGCGCATTTTCTCGTGCTTTTTTTTTGTTTGTTTCCAGAATGCCTTTTGAACTCCAGTGATTTTTTTTAGCATTTTTCTAGCGTTTTTATGGCTTGATTTGTAATGGTAATGTCTTTATGGTTTTTTTTTTAACCTACTTTTAACAATGAAGAAACTGCTAGTGGTTTTTCAAGCAATAATGATGACAAAACGCACAAAAGAAATCCTTAGTGTCTTCCCGGCATCTTTTGAACCCTTGACTTATAGTGTAAAGAATGGAGCATCTACCAAGAAAGCTCCTGAAGAATGGTCAGGTAATTTATTTTAACTGCTTGAAGCTTTTGGAAAAGTAAACTAAAAGCCTGAATGCCTGAACAGCAAGTGTTTTTTTTTTACATAGACATGAATATTTCATTCTTTTGAGCGTTTTTTAAATAGTTTATTTTCAGGCTGTTTTCAGAGTGGACATGGTCCAAATCTGCTTAAAGAAGACATCGTGTGAACTGTGAACATACCCCATAGGAGTATTTTGCAAGTGTTTGGCAATGGCTACGGAATAATGCTTGGCTAACTTGTCCAGAAAAAAAACTTTTCCATTTTGCTATAATGAGCTTATTAGAAATTGAAAACCCAGCTAGTTCCATTGCTGCCATTTTACCAAGAACAAGGTCAGTTTACAAGTCTGTAAATTTTCCAGAAAGAAATGAAACATAATATCTCAAACATGTGATCTTCAGGCCGTTATCTAAGGCTTCTTTGTTTGCAATGGTTTTAGCAAAGTTATCCTCTCCATGACCAGAGCAAGGGAGGAATCTTTAGAGGGAAGTGCACAGTCTTATAATTAGCAAATTGGCAGATAATTCACCATCCAAGAAATCTGTCTGGTTTTATTACGAAGGAAGTCACCAAATTATACTAAATGCAACAGATAAGCCTCAATGACATGGAATGTTCTTCATCATAAAATATACTTATTCTGTAAGCGGTGCATAATAGATAAAAACACATTTTCCGATATGCACATTAGTAGCTGGGACATTTGTATTAAGGTACAAGGGTTGATAAGTGTTTTGGGTGACATAATGTTTGCGTTTATGACTGAACAGCAATACTTTTAAGTAAAGAATAGAGAACTGAGAACTTGATTTATACTTGCGGAAGTGGAGACATTTACATCTAAAATTTTATATGGAATGCATTTTTTTAAAAAAGTTATCTATAAATTCAAGCAAGAACAGTCTCTCCACTTTGTAATTAAGAACTGAATATCGAAAACGACTTTGGCCATATGTGTTTACGTGGCAGTGCTTACATAGCATAGCAGAAAAATTAGTGTCGTAATTAATATATTATATAGTGATGTCATGATGCCCTTTGGGACTAAATCTACAACCAAGTACAGGTGGGTTGTGCTGAACATACTGTACATCAGCATTGGTACCACATTTCTGGGCTAGATGTAATTATGAAGTTGTTGTCAGGCTTTTGTCTATTCTTAAAGGGTTGTCCAGCCTTAGGGAACAAATCTGCAGTCAAACTATGTGACTACAGACTTGAGAATCATCAAAGTGCATACACTGCACGCTGTCAGTATTCTCCGATGCCAGAAGCTGCAGGCATGTGACCGAAAATATGTGATTTGCATACATTGTGTCACGTGCCAACTTTATGGGTGTAGCCTCGCTCAATGCAAATATATTGAGCAAGGCCGGACACGTCTAGTTGGAATGTGGCCGGAAGTATGCAAGTAGCATACTTGTGGTCACATAAATGGCCACTCCTGAAGAATCCTCACAACGCAAAGTGATTGCGCTGTGAGGATTTACAGGGCTAAGTGTACCCTAAAAGTGTACAAGTGTATCCCAAAGCCTGACAACTCCTTTAAAATCACATCAAAACAAACTATGGATTTACTACAGAATTGTTGTCAGCCTTAGACATATAGCCTAGTAAATGTTAACCCACTTTTAAATACCCTAATAGGGAATTCAGAGTAGACAGGAGGGAGTCTCTTATTTGGAGACAGTTGTTATTATTATTTATCGTAGTGTACATGAGAAGGGGTTACATACAGGATACAAATAGAAAAACTAACAATGACAGACTGGTACAGAAAGGAGGGGGTCCTGCCTTTGTGGGCTTACAGTCTACAGGAAGATGGGGAAGGACACAGTAGGGTAGTGGGTTGCCGCAGCTTTGGTGTTGGTGAGGTGGCAGCATGATTACTGCAGGCTGTAAGCCTTCCTGAAGTGGTGGGTTTTCAAGTACCATCTGAAGGTTCAGATTGTGGTGGATAGTCGGATGTTTTGAGGGATAGAATTCCAGAGGATAGGGGACCACTCTGGAGAAGTCTAGGAGGCGATTGGGTGAGGAACAAATTAGTGTGGAGGAGAGAGGGAAGTCTTGGGAGGACCGGGATTACATGTTGGAAGATATCGGGAGATTAGTTCGGCGATATAAGGAGGAGACAGATTATGGACGGCTTTGTAGGTCAGTGTTAGCAGCTTGAACTGCATACGTTGGGGAATTGGGAGCCAATGAATGGATTTGCAGAGGGGAGAAGCAGAGGAGTAATGTGGAGAGAGGTGGATTAGTTGGGCAGCAGAGTTAATGACGGACTGGAGGGGTGCGAGAGTGTTAGCAGAGAGGCCACAGAAGAGGATATTGCAGTAGTCAAGGCGGGAGATGATGAGGGCATGTACTAACATTTTAGTAGATTCAGGGTTAAGGAAAGGATGAATTCTGGAAATATTTTCGATTTGGAGGCAGCAGGAGGTGGCCAGAGCTTGGATGTGTGGTTTGAAGGGCAGGGCAGAATCAAGGGTAACTCCGAGGCACTGGACTTCTGGTACTGTGGAAAAAGTGGTGTCGTTAATTGTGATAGATAGATCAGGTAGGAGGGGAGGGTTAGGCGAGATGGAGGAAAGATGATGAGTTCCGTTTTGTCTACGTTGAGTTTTAGGAAGCAAGATGAGAAGAAGGAGGATATGGGTGATAGACACTTTGGGATTCTGGACATTAGAAAGGTTACATCTTGGCCAGAGAGGTAGATCTGAGCATTATCAGTGTATACGTGGTAATGGAAGCCATGGGACTTTACGAGCTGTCCTAAGCGAAAGGTAAAGATTGAGAAAAGTAGAGGTCCCAAAATAGAGCCTTGAGGAACACCAACAGAGCGAGGGTGAGGTGAGGAGGTAGTATTGGAATAGAAGACACTAATTGTACGGTTAGAAAGGTATGAGGAGATCCAGGAGAGGGCAAGGTCCATGACTCCATGGGAAGAGAGGATTGTAGTAGTAGGAAGTGATCGACTGTGTTAATGGCAGAGGACAGGTCTAGAAGGAGGAGTATAGAGAATTTTCTGTTGTCATGCACGCAGGTGGCGCACGTGGTTCATGGACCCACTGTGCCACGGGGTCGGGCTTACCTAGGAGGAGCGTAGCTAAGCGGCTACCTGGTTTTCACTGGAGCTCCTGATGGTGGACTCAGGCTTAAGCTGCATGCATCCAAAAGGTTCCCCTCCTAGGCAGTCCCTGGTACTGCAGCTGCTGACCCCAGGGGTCAGGATCACAGACACGAACACAGGCTTGGAGTCACTGGCAGTAGATGGTTCAGACTCTGTTCAGACTACACAGGTTCTGGATCCTAGTACAGAAAAGATACTGATACGGCAGTCACAGACAGGGCTGGATTTGGATACTGGAACAGGGTCTGACAGTACGGACTCTGGAACACTAAGTAGTTCTGATACAGGTTCTAGCACTGACAGAATGGTTACAGGGTTCTGGTACCGTCGGGGTGGCTTTAGGGTTCAGGTACCGCCGGAGCGGCTTCAGGGACTGCAGGTGCAACTTTAGGCTACAGCGACCGCTGGGTGAGGCTTCATGCTCAAGGAACTACACAGGATACTAGGACAGGTGACCTGGCAAAATACAGTTGCACACAAACTAAACAAGGAACTATAGGGGTTGCTTAGGCACCTCCCTACTGGGGAGGGTGCCTTTTATACAAGATGTCTCTCAGCCATTGTCTGAGGGCATTTTCAAAGTGCACCCACTGCCCCCTTAAGAAAAGCGCAGCGCGCGCACACTAGGTGTGTCGCTGGGAAGCCTGTGCGATGTGCACAGACCAGGAAGCAGGAGACGGGGAGCTCACCGCGCAACCGGGGCGGTGAGTATGTTGTTGTTCCTGCATGAAGGGGAAAAAGGGAACATGCAGGGGTGCCGGCAATAGTGTTACATCTGTTAGCTTCGGCGGTAAGTCATTAGTAATTTTGGTAAGGGCAGTTTCGGTGGCATGGTGCGGATGGAAGCCAGACTGTAGGTCGTCAAAGAGTGAGTTAGCAACACTTGCCAAAGCTTCTTAGTGAGATTGTTGTGCCAGGGTTGTCTATTGATTTGTTGCACTCTGACATGCACGAGAGCGGCGATCGAGTCAATAGCTGATGCGGGTGTGGCATTGTAGAAAACAGTGGCACTGTCTGTGTCATGGAGTGGAGACATAGAGGACAGTGGTAGAATAAAGTCAGAGAGTCTGTGTGTCTAGGTGTGCGAGGTTTCTGCGGGGGTGTGCTATTTGCTGGACATGGGAAGCATGTGAATAGGTCAGGGATGAGAAAGTGAGTAGATGGTGGTCAGATAGGGGGAGAGGTGAGGTTAGAAAGGGAACAGAGGTGGGTGAAGATAAGGTCTAATATTTGTCCATCCGTGTGGGTGGCTGTGGATGACCACTGGGGAAGACCAAAGGATGAAGCAAATGACAGGAGTTTGGAGGTGGCAGGCTGGTGGGTGTCAGTGGGGATGTTAACGTCACCGGGGGTGGACCTACCGCCGGTGCAACTGCATGGGGCCCGGCAGTGCAGGGGGGCCCTTGCCGGGAAACTAATTATGAGGGCAATCTGGCCTGCTTCTCAGAGCCCCAGGCTCCTGGGGGGGCCATGGCAAGATTGCCCTCATCATATGCGGCGGGCAGGGAGTGATCCCTGCAGCTCCGCTGCTGACAGGAGGAAAATGGCAGCAGAGCAGCAGGGATCCGTCCTCACTTCTGCTTCCTGCCCAGCGCTTCCTCCCTGACACAGGCCCGCACTGCTTGATGACATCATCATGCAGCGCGGGCCTGTGTCAGGGAGAAAGTTCCCAGAGACTAGGAGGATGCTGCAGGGGAGCGGGCTGAGAGGTAAGTTGTGTGTGTTTTTTTTTATACTAAAACTCTGGGAGAGGAAGGTGAGGTGAGGGAGAGCAATGATGGGGCTGGGGTGAGCAGTGATGGGGCTGGGGAGAGCAATGATGGGGTTGGGGAGAGCAATGATGAGGTTGGGGTGAGCAATGATGGGGATGGGGAGAGAAATGATGGGGCTGGGGTGAGCAATGATGGGGCTGGAGTGAGCAATGATGGGGCTGGGGTGAGCAATGATGGGGCTGGGGTGAGCAATGATGGGGCTGGGGTGAGCAATGATGGGGATGGGGAGAGCAATGATGGAGATGGGGAGAGCAATGATGGGGCTGGAGAAAGCAATGATGGGGCTGCGGTGAGCAATGATGGGGCTGGGGTGAGCAATGATGAGGTTGGGAAGAGCAATGATGGGGCTGGGAAGAGCAATGGTGGGGATGGGGAGAGCAATGATGAGGATGGTGGGGATGGGGAGAGCAATGATGAGGATGGGGAGAGCAATGATGGGGATGGTGGGGCTGGGGAGAGCAATGATGGGGCTGGGGAGAGCAATGATGGGGATGGGGAGAGCAATGATGAGGATGGGGAGAGCAATGATGAGGATGGCAAGAGCCCTTGCCAGGCAGCTAATGATGAGGGCAATCTGGCTTGCTTCTCAGAGCCCCAGGCTCCGGGGGGGCCATGGCCAGATTGCCCTCATCATATGCGGCAGGCAGGGAGTGATCCCTGCAGCTCTGCTGCTGACAGGAAGAAAATGGCAGTGGAGCAGCAGGGATCCGTCCTCACTTCTGCTTCCTACCCGGCGCTTCCTCCCTAACACAGGCCCGCGCTGCTTGATGACGTCATCATGCAGCGCAGGCCTGTGTCAGGGAGAAAGTTCCCAGAGACGAGGAGGATGCAGGGGAGCGGGCTTAAAGGTAAATTGTGTGTGTTTTTTTCATACTAAAACGCTGGGAGAGGAAGGGGAGGTGAGGGAGAGCAATGATGGGGATGGGGTGAGCAATGATGGGGATGGGGTGAGCAATGATGGGGCTGGGGTGAGCAATGATGGGGCTGGGGTGAGCAGTGATGGGGCTGGGAAGAGCAATGGTGGGGATGGGGAGAGCAATGACGAGGATGGTGGGGATGGGGAGAGCAATGATTAGGATGGGGAGAGTAATGATGGGGATGGTGGGGCTGGGGAGAGCAATGGTGGGGTTGGGGAGAGCAATAGTGGGGCTGGGGAGAGCAATGATGGGGATGGGGAGAGCAATGATGGGGATGGGGAGAGCAATGACTGGGGTGCTGGGAGAGAGCAATGGTGGGGATGGGGAAAGCAATGACGGGGGTGCTGGGAGAGAGGAATGACGGGGGTGCTGGGAGAGAGCATTAATGGGGGTGCTGGGAGAGAGCAATGATGGGGGAGCTGGGACAGAGCAATGACGGGGGTTTCACTTTGCTTGTACTGTAAAACCTTGTATATTTTCCGTGTGCACATAGCCTTACAGTTAATTGGGGAGAGTCACAGAGACTGAATAATTTATATTATTGGCCGGTGGAGATTATAGTTAATGGGGGGCACAGTGCTGCTTATCACTTTATATTTTGATTACTAAGTGGCTAATAGTATATTAATGGTGGGGTACATATCTGTATTCAGGGGTGCAGTGCGGGGGAGACGCCTGTATGTATACAATATATATGACCATGTTATTTTTAGGGCTGCACTGATCATTGTGACAAGACAAGTCGTGGCTGGGAGATGTAGACATGAATGTCTGACCAGATGGAGAAGAAGCAGCAGAAACTGACTCTGATCAGATAAGATGTCAGCGGTAAGTACCTGGATGTAAATATTATTCTGTATCTGCACTATAAGACTTGGAGTGATAATGTTATCTGTAAAATTCCTTAGGCTGCATTCTCACATTTGTGTGAAATGTCTGTGTGCTGCCAGATTTTTTTATTGGATGGACTATTTTTTTTTTATAGGTCCATTCACACATCCATGAAAATCATGGATCTGAGAATGAGATCCGTGAGGGTCGGAGAATGTCCTGTTCTGATCTTATATTGAGGATTAGAATAGGACATGCTCAATGCATCTGTAAAAGCGAGCAGCACACCGACACTGCACACAGATGTGGGAATGTAGCCTTATTATGTATAGCACAGTCCCTTAGTATATAGTGTACTCACTTATTATGTATAGCGCCATCCTTAGTTACATACTGTAGTTTCCTCTTTTATTATGTATAACACCCTCCCTTATTACCTACCATCCTCTCTAGCTATATATGGTGCCTTCTCTTATTATATAGCTTCCTCTGCTGTTAAGTAAAGAACTGTCCCTTACATAGCGTATTCTTGTTATTTTTGTCAGTCACAGCGCCCTCTCTTTATTACATAGTCGTCCCGTTAGGTATAAAATGACTGCTGATGAACAGCCGGTAACCAGAAGACCAGTCCATCAGCTCCTCCATAAGAAAAGAAGCTTTCCCTTGCTCCATCAGCCGTTATTGCATTATATATCTAATAAGAGAGGATGCTATATAATAAAGACAGGGGGCTATAAATAATCCAATATGTAAGGGACGGTACTGCACATAACAAGAGAGGGCACTGTGTAATAAGGGATGGCAATATACATAATAAAGGAGGCTATGTAAGAGGTATAGATGTGTGTGTGGCTATATATATATATATATATATATATATATATATATGTAGCTTTGTCGCCATAAAAGACACATTTCTTTCACAGGGGCCCCAAGCAGTCAGTGTCTGCCCCTGAACATCACCCATGATGATGGTGGGAATGTCAACAGAGAGAAAGTGCAGAAGCCAGGTGGAGAAGTGGTCAATAAAGGCAGTGTCCAGGCCCGGGGGGTCGGTATATGACGGCCACTTGGAGGTTGAAGGGAGAGTAGGTACTGACAGAATGCACTTCAAACGAAGGGAAGATGCGGGAGAGTAGAGGTGGGATTGGGTTGAAGGTGCAGTTAGAACGAAGAAGATCCACTCCTCCACCATGTCTACTGCCAGGGCAAGTAGTGTGGGTGAAGTGAAGGCCACCGTAACACAGCTTAGCTGGCGAGGCTTTGTCGGAGTGTGTCAGCCATGTTTTAGAGAGGCACAGGAAGGATAGTTTACGAAAGGTAAAGAGGTCGTGGATGACGTGGAGTTTATTACAGATGGAATCGGCATTCCAAAGTGCACCAGAAAAAAAGAGTGGCGGAGAGGGGGTCAAAGGAACAGGTTTTATTTTGGAGAGATTGTGATATTTTCTGGCAGGTGGTGGGTGATGGGAAGGAGAATTAATGGCGGGTAACAGCTGTGGAGTTCCCGGATTGGGAGCCAGCAGTGAGGAGAAGCAGAGAGAGAGAGAGAGAGAGAACATGGGAGGAGCGTGGTCTGTTTATTTTGTTTTAGTAGAAGGGATCTGAGGTTAAGGAGCAGGTCTGCTGATGTGGTCAGGTGGGGAGTAAGAGGGAAGAGGAGATAAACATTTGTTTGGAGAGTGCTGTGGTTTGGGGTTAGTGAAGGAAATTACGGATTAGTGGAACAAAAACTGTAAGGGCATAAATTAGCATGGTGAGACCTAAGTGTGGCAGATAGAGGTAAGCACAGTTAACAGTGGTAGCTCTTACCTTTTGGTCACTTCTGGGACATTTCTGGTATATTTCTGATGTGCACTTAAAAGCTCCACTTGAGAAGATGCAATCAAGATGTTACAAAGAAGGTCTCATTCTACTGAATAGCAGGCAAATTTAACCACTGCACAAACAGGCAACTGATTTCAATGGATCCAATGTAAAGCTTCATTACTCCTTTGATGGTGCTGCATGGGAATTAAAGACTTACTGCCATGTTATGCCACAGACAACTGATTGATGTAGGTCCCATTAGCAGGAGACCTTATGATTTGACTATTTTCAAGGAGACATTCTAGCAAAGAAAAATTGTCAATGTTAACAACCGCTTTAAGCAGCATGTAGTGTTGTGTCCTCATGTAGCTGTTGTGGTTGCACCTCTTTGGATGTCTCCTAAAAATCATCTATGTATCCATATGTTTAAGTTTTTTTTTTATTATGACAAGGAGGGAATAGCAAATGCTTTAGAAGATTTAGAGCTTATATATCAAGCCAACATATAAGTAGCATAGGGTCAGGATTTCTGTTAGCACCACAAATGATTTTCTATCTTTTTCTATTTTAGCCTCCTGTAAAATTCCTTTCCTCCATTCTGGGGAAGAGTAATCTCCAGTTTTCTGGAGTTAACGTCAAGTTGACCATCTCCACCAACAACCTTATGCTGACTAACATTGACACCCAGCAGGTATGTGTGAAGACTGTGCAAATATACACCATGGTATAGTATGTTACAAATGTAGGTTTATTGCTGCAATTGAAAACCAGCTTCATACAACCGATTGTCACACCCCACATTCAGATGTATGGGAAGCCTGAGATTTCTACAACAAATCTGCCACCTGTGAATATATCCATATAGTCACCATTCTCGGCCACTGAATAGTCACCTCTTGAAATCAGATGCCATCCAATGTTTTCATTGCCACCAGAATTTCCCTAAAGCAAAAAGCTAAACCTGATAACCTTTTAAAATATATGTGCTTCTGGGTAGATGTTAATTCATGATGTCACCGGAGGAGTAATCTGGGGAAGTAACTACAAGGAAAAGGAAAAGTGATGAAAACAAATGAACAAAAGAATAATGAGGCAAACTGATAATTGAATGGGAGGACTAACACAATAATACTGATTGTAGCCGGAGGGACTGCCCTTGTTTCAGCAATAGAAATATAAATAAAGATGTATGAACCTCCCTCCCGGCCGGTGTCTGAATTACTCCAGGATATAAAGTGCAGTGAAGCATCGAGGGTAGTGAGGAAAGGGTGAAGATATTTATCACCATACATTGGATTATGAATAGGTCTTGTGTGACGTCGCCATAGTCTTTACCCTCTCTTTGTAATTTTCTTAGGTAGTTGCAAATCACCATATGCAATCAATATCATTTGCTTCTGGTGGAGATCCGGTAAGTATTATATTCCTTCTGTTTTAAAACAGTTTATATTATGTCATTTTATATATATATATATATATATATATATATATATATACAGTACAGACCAAAAGTTTGGACACACCTTCTCATTTAAAGATTTTTCTGTATTTTCTTGACTATGAAAATTGTACATTCACACTGAAGGTATCAAAACTATGAATTAACGCATGTGGAATTATATACTTAACAAAAAAGTGTGAAACAACTGAAAATATGTCTTATATTCTAGGTTCTTCAAAGTGGCCACCTTTTGCTTTGATGACTGCTTTGCACACTCTTGGCATTCTCTTGATGAGCTTCAAGAGGTAGTCACCGAAAATGGTCTTCCAACAATCTTGAAGGAGTTCCCAGAGATGCTTAGCACTTGTTGGCCCTTTTGCCTTCACTCTGCGATCCAGCTCACCCCAAACCATCTTGATTGGGTTCAGGTCTGTTGACTGTGGAGGCCAGGTCATATGGCGTAGCACCCCATCACTCTCCTTCATGGTCAATAGTGTTTGGAGTCATTGTCCTGTTGAAAAATAAATGATGGTCCAACTAAACACAAACCGTATGGAATAGCATGCCGCTGCAAGATGCTGTGGTAGCCATGCTGGTTCAGTATGCCTTCAATTTTCAATAAATCCCCAACAGTGTCACCAGCAAAGCACCCCCACACCATCACACCTCCTCCTCCATGCTTCACGGTGGGAATCAGGTATGTAGAGTCCATCCGTTCACCTTTTCTGCGTCGCACAAAGACACGGTGGTTGGAACCAAAGATCTCAAATTTAGACTCATCAGACCAAAGCACAGATTTCCACTGGTCTAATGTCCATTCCTTGTGTTCTTTAGCCCAAACAAGTCTCTTCTGCTTGTTGCCTGTCCTTAGCAGTGGTTTTCTAATAGCTCTTTTACCATGAAGGCCTGCTGCACAAAGTCTCCTCTTAACAGTTGTTGTAGAGATGTGTCTGCTGCTAGAACTCTGTGTGTCATTGACCTGGTCTCTAATCTGAGCTGCTGTTAACCTGCGATTTCTGAGGCTGGTGACTCGGATAAACTTATCCTCAGAAGCAGAGGTGACTCTTGGTCTTCCTTTCCTGGGGCGGTCCTCATGTGAGCCAGTTTCTTTGTAGCGCTTGATGGTTTTTGCAACTGCACTTGGGGACACATTTAAAGTTTTCCCAATTTTTCGAACTGACTGACCTTCATTTCTTAAAGTAATGATGGCCACTCGTTTTTCTTTACTTAGCTGCTTTTTTCTTGCCATAATACAAATTCTAACAGTCTATTCAGTAGGACTATCAGCTGTGTATCCACCAGACTTCTGCACAACACAACTGATGGTCCCAACCCCATTTATAAGGCAAGAAATCCCACTTATTAAACCTGACAGGGCACACCTGTGAAGTGAAAACCATTTCCGGTGACTACCTCTTGAAGCTCATCAAGAGAATGCCAAGAGTGTGCAAAGCAGTCATCAAAGCAAAAGGTGGCTACTTTGAAGAACCTAGAATATAAGACATATTTTCAGTTGTTTCACACTTTTTTGTTAAGTATATAATTCCACATGTGTTAATTCATAGTTTTGATGCCTTCTGTGTGAATGTACAATTTTCAAAGTCATGAAAATACAGAAAAATCTTTAAATGAGAAGGTGTGTCCAAACTTTTGGTCTGTACTATATAAATTGGGTAAATTTTGAAAGTGTCCCCAAGTGCAGTTGCAAAAACAAAAAATCAAGCGCTACAAAGAAACTGGCTCACATGAGGACCGCCCCAGGAAAGGAAGACCAAGAGTCACCTCTGCTTCTGAGGATAAGTTTATCGAGTCACCAGCCTCAGAAATCGCAGGTTAACAGCAGCTCAGATTAGAGACCAGGTCAATGCCACACAGAATTCTAGCAGCAGACACATCTCTACAACAACTGTTAAGAGGAGACTTTGTGCAGCAGGCTTTCATGGTAAAATAGCTGCTAGGAAACCACTGCTAAGGAAAGGCAACAAGCTGAAGAGACTTGTTTGGGCTAAAGAACACAAGGAATGGACATTAGACCAGTGGAAATCTGTGCTTTGGTCTAATGAGTCCAAATTTGAGATCTTTGGTTCCAACCACCATGTCTTTGTGCGACGCAGAAAAGGTGAACGAATGGACTCTACATGCCTGGTTCCCACCGTGAAGCCTGGAGGAGGAGGTGTGATGGTGTGGGGGTGCTTTGCTGGTGACACTGTTGGGGATTTATTGAAAATTGAAGGCATACTGAACCAGCATGGCTACCACAGCATCTTGCAGCGGCATGCTATTCCATCCGGTTTGCGTTTAGTTGGACCATCATTTATTTTTCAACAGGACAATGACCCCAAACACACCTCCAGGTTGTGTAAGGGCTATTTGACCAAGAAGGAGAGTGATGGGGTGCTACGCCAGATGACCTGGCCTCCACAGTCGGCAGACCTGAACCCAATCGAGATGGTTTGGGGTGAGCTGGACCGCAGAGTGAAGGCAAAAGGGCCAACAAGTGCTAAGCATCTCTGGGAACTCCTTCAAGATTGTTGGAAGACCATTTCCGGTGACTACCTCTTGAAGCTCATCAAGAGAATGCCAAGAGTGTGCAAAGCAGTCATCAAAGCAAAAGGTGGCTACTTTGAAGAACCTAGAATATAAGACATATTTTCAGTTTTTTCACACTTTTTTGTTAAGTATATAATTCCACTTGTGTTAATTCATAGTTTTGATGCCTTCAGTGTGAATGTACAATTTTCATAGTCATGAAAATACAGAAAAATCTTTAAATGAGAAGGTGTGTCCAAACTTTTGGTCTGTACTGTATATATATACACTGTATATATACACTACCGTTCAAAAGTTTGGTGTCACCCAGACAATTTTGTGTGTTCCATGAAAACTGATACTATTATTTATCAAATGAGATGCAAAATGAATCGAAAATATAGTCCATACATTGACAAGGTTAGAAAAAATTATTTTTATTTGAAAGAATAATTTTCTCCTTCAAACTTTGCTTTCGTCAAAGAATGCTCCCTTTGCAGCAATTACAGCATTGCAGACCTTTGGCATTCTAGCTGTTAATTTGCTGGGGTAATCTTAAGAAATTTCACCCCATGCTTCCTGAAGCCCCTCACACAAGTTGGATTGGCTTGATGGGCACTTTTTGCGTACCATACAATCAAGCTACTCCCACAACAGCTCAATGGGGTTGAGATCTGGTGACTGCGCTGACCACTCCATTACAGATAGAATACCAGCTGCCTGCTTCTTTCCTAAATAGTTCATGCATAATTTGGAGGTGTGCTTTGGATCATTGTCCTGTTGTAGGATGAAATTGGATCCAATCAAGCGCTGTCCACAGGGTATGGCATGGCGTTGCAAAATGGAGTGATAACCTTCCTAATTCAAAATCCCATTTACCTAGTACAAATCTCCCACTTTACCAGCACCAAAGCAACCCCAGGCCATCACATTACCTCCACCATGCTTGACAGATGGCATCAGGCACTCTTCCAGCATCTTTTCAGTTGCTCTGCATCACACAAATGTTCTTCTGTGTGATCCAAACACCTCAAACTTTGATTCGTCTGTCCATAAAACTTTTTTTTACAATCTTCCTCTGTCCAATGTCCAGTGTTCTTTTGCTCATATTGATATTTTCTTTTTATTAGCCAGTCTCAGATATGGCTTTTTCTTTGCCACTTTGCACTGAAGGCCAGTATCTCGGAGTTGCCTCTTCACTGTAGACGTTGACACTGGCGTTTTGCGTGTACTATTTAATGAAGATGCCAGTTGAGAAGCTGTGAGGCATCGATTTCTCAAACTAGAGACTCTAATGTACTTGTCTTGTTGCTCAGTTCTGCAGCGGGGCCTCCCACTTCTCTTTCTACTCTGGTTAGATCCTGTTTGTGCTCTCCTCTGAAGGGAGTAGTACACACCATTGTAGGAAATCTTCAGTTTCTTGGCAACTTCTCCCATGGAATAGCCTTCATTTCTAAGAACAAGAATAGACTGTCGAGTTTCACATGAAAGTTCTCTTTTTCTGGCCATTTTGAGAGTTTCATAGAACAAACAAATGCAATTCTCAACTAGCTCAAAGGAAGGTCAATTTTATAGCTTCTCAAATCAGCCAAACCTTTTTCAGATGGGCTAACATACTTGTGCAAGGGTTTTCTTGGGTTTTCTAAACATCCATTAACCTTCTTACACAGTTAGCAAACACAATATACCATTAAAACACTGGAGTGGTGGTTGTTGGAAATGGGCCTCTATACACCTATGTAGATATTGCAATAAATAATAAGACATTTGCAGCTAGAATAGTCATTTACCACATTAACAATGTATAGAGTGTATTTCTGATTCGTTTAATGTTAGCTTCATTGAAAAAAAATGTGCTTTTCTTTCAAAAATAATGAAGCTTCTAAATGACCGCAAACTTTTGAACGGTAGTGTGTATATATATATTTTTTTTACTGAATTATTCTCTATGGAATAGCCCAGCAGACTGCACTTTTACATACAGAAGAAAAAAGGTATACAACATGTGCTAGTCTGACAGACATCAAAAGCACACTCTTGTCTTCTGTCAGGTGACTATTGGTATGTCTGACATATTCGACAGCGAACAGATACTGCATAATGTTGTGAGAACCCACTCCATCTGTCTATATCTGTTTACATCAAGACACATCCTAAATGTTATCTAATCACACTTTTCTATTTGTTAAATGTTATTTGTATGAAATTATTCGGGGCCACAAAGAGGCCAACTGTAATGTCCTCCAGCAGAAATACTAAAATAAGGCCCCACCAGAGAAAAGTAGGGTGAAACATCTGATTCCGACCATAGTGAACGATCATCAGCTGCCTGTGGACCGATGGTCGATTGAGGAACATTTGTTACCATTCAAAAGACCAATTGTGCATGTTGGATTTTTTTGGGCTGATCATAAGTACTCATAGAATCATAGAATGTTAGAGTTGGAAGGGACCTCCAGGGTCATCATGTCCAACTCCCTGCTCAATGCAGGAATCACTAAACCATCTCAGACAAATGTGTGTCCAGCCTCTGTTTGAAGACTTCCATTGAAGGATAACTTACCGCCTCTCGTGGAAGCCTGTTCCACTCATTGATACTGGCTGTATCATTAGTTGAAAAAATCCAACAAGGCCAATGCAGTCTGAGATAGGTTTTTTGAGTATTTGTCTGACCAAAGAATTACTGTTCCTCAGCACAACCAGATAAGTATATGGCACTCAGTGTGAATGGTGCACGAGTAAAGGTTCCACCCCATTGAGTATTTGTATCAGAATACTCTGCACAGTGCCGAGTATTCTGTTCCTCAGCACAAACAGTGGTATGGCTAAGGAAATTGAACTCAGCTTCGCAAAGATGTGATTTATGTTTTAAGGTGGGGGAGAATCACTTTTTCACACAGGGCCCAGTAGGTTTGGATTTCTTTTTTCCTTAATAATAAAGACCTTCATTTTGAAACTGCATTTTGTGTTTACTTGTGTTATCTTTGTCTAACATTTACATTTGTTTTGTGATCTGAAACATTTAAGTGTGACAAAAATTATACAAAAGAATAAGAAATCAGGAAGGGGGCACACACTTTTTTACACCACTCTATTTGTTTCATATGTATGGGGGCCTTTATTGTCCAGAAAAGTGTCTGGCCCAGTGATTACTACTTTATCTCATATGTCTATGTATGTTGAGCTTCTGATACATCTATTTACATGTGAGTTAAGGACATTAATATCTATTTTGTAAACCACTCTCTTAGGGTATATGCACACATTCGGTATTTGCAGCAGAGAAAATCTGCTGCAAATTCTGGACTGTTGGTAGCAAAAAATGCTGCATAAAATATGCAAGTTTTTGCGTGCTTTTTTAATGCGTTTTTTTTCCCATTCATTGTGAATAAGTGTAAAACATTGCAAAATGCTGAAAGAATTGACATTCTGCAGATATGAAACTACTTCAAATCTGCAACGAAAAATGAGCAGCTTATGAATGAGATTTTACAAACCTTATTCACTTTGCTTGTATTGTAAAACTCTGCGGTTAAATTGTGGCAAAAATGCAACGTGTGAACATACCCTTATACTTTCTGTTCTTTATGTTTAGTATTCCTATAACAGTTGCATGATCTATGGAGTTTTAACACTTAAAATGTATTTATTGTTTTAGGACACAACTGACTATGTTGCATATGTAGCTAAAGATCCAGTAAACCAAAGAGGTAGGACATACATTATATATTTCTGTTTCTATTCTCGAGCAGTTACCTTTGTTCACGGTATTGGATCTGTACAATACACAAGGGTCATAAGGAAAGTTGTAGTATCAAAAATCCTTGGAGCTTATTCAAAGTAAGCTAAGAGCAGAGCAGGACAGCTTTTACCAAAAATGTAGTGGTATTGTGCACTGCAAGTGTAGTTATAGGAGAACCAATAAGGCTGTGTGCCCAAGATGCGTTTTTGGTGCGTGTTTTGGTGCATATTTGCAGCGCGTAAACGCTCCAGAAACGCATTGCATACCTTATCCCATGACTTCCTATGACATTCTGCAAGTTCTGTGCACATGGTCCGTATTTTTTCTGCGCAGATTTTACTCGCAGAAAAAATACGGACATGACCAATTCTTGTGCGTTTCTGCATGTGTATTTTCCTATACAATGCATTGGAAAAACGCATGGCAAATACGCATGCAAATACGCGTCAAATACGCATGTAAAAACCGCATGCGTTTTTCTGCCAAGGAGATGCAGAAATACTCAGGAAAATTTCTGCTTCATTTCTCCATCATGGGCACTAAGCCTTAGACCGGCTTCACACATCCAAGGTTTGCAGTCCGTGAATGGACCATGACTTCCAGACCAGCTCTTGGTCTCCTGACCTGAATTCTACAGCCTCGTATATGCCTATGAGTTTGTTGAGTTCGGGTCATGAGATCTCATCTATAGATGTTCTGTGTAAATCGGACGTTTGAAACTGATCAAAGGCTTTGAGACTACAAGGCACTGGAGAGCATCCCAAAAATATGGTTGAACAGGACCTGGATGACACAGATCTCTGGCCAACTGCAGAGGAAGAGCTCCATGCAGGAAAATGCAATCTGTGTCCTGCAGAAAGTAGATCAACTGTGGACCAGTTAGAGACATATAGGTGTCACGAAATGGCTCAGATCCCAAGGAACTTGAATGCATTCAGTGAAAACCAAATGATGTGGAGGAACTTCAGTGAAGCTATAATTTGTCCTTAGCAGTTATTTAGGGTTCAAGAAGTGAGATAGTGACCTCTCTGTGGGCTAGGCTGTTTTTTATATGCAGTTTTGATAAAATGACGGTGTTATCAGCAGGAGATTATCATTTGAGGACTTGTAAACTTGCTGCCAGGTAGTTATGCATTTACATGAGCTCTGTATTACCTGGCCCCCATCACTGATGGGCAGTTTTATATGTAAACTGTACATAGGCAGAAAGCTGCCAATCAGTGGTGTGGGCGGGGTTATACAAGGCTCAGCATTCAGAGAACTGGTAGATCTGCAGCAGATAAAACAGGGATTGTATCAAAATGACAGCAAGCAGCCCAGTAAGTGACACATCACTGGAATCAGGGTCTCTTCCCCTGCATTATGCTGCTCTCAGATGGGATAGTGAAAACCTGGTGAAAGATTCCCTTTAAAACCTAAATCAAAGCTGAAAATAAAGATATTACAGGGGTAAAATCAAACAGAGCCATTCAATTAACCATTTCCAATACACAGCTGTCTGGATTTCTATTTCTTTTAGTATCTCATATTGGCATAAAGCATAAATAAACGAGATGTCATTAGTCTGGGACTTTACATTGGGACATATGTAATCCAATGAACATACAGATGGATACAACAAAATGTCTTGTTGATAGGACTTAATGGTGTGATGTTGCTGCGTGGCATTCCTTTACATATGAAGCAAAGTATACTAGACAGATAGGAAAGAGAGAGAAAAAATAGAGCATTTCTTTGTGGCTACATAGCCTGCATTAGTCATGGAGGAGTCAGACTGAAGCTGAACAGAGTCTCCAGTATCCTCCAGGAAATCAGATTTATCAGCGGCAGAGATACAGGAAAAGCCAGTAACAAGGGTTATTTTTTTGTTCAGTTATCAACAGCTTTGGTTCCTCATCTGCTGCGTATCTCCACCAGGAACACAAGCTGCTTCATTATCATGTCGGACCAAATAAGCTTCATAGAGTTAGCAGAGCTCGATCTGAAAATGTACATGTACATACATGAAACAAGTGTCGGACTGGAGTGCCAAGGGCCCACCAGTAACCAGCTCCAGGGCCCCCATTTCAGCTAAATGATAATGTATCACAAATTTATATAACAATGAGCTGCACAGTTAAATGAATAAGAAGCCGCCTTTCTCTGTACATAGTGATTCAAGTATATAGTGCAAAGTACTGCTCCTATAAGAGGGTGGTGGCCCACTCCTGCAAAGGGGCCCACCGGAGGATTCTCCTGTGGGCCAGTCCAAGCCTGGGCACATGATCGCAGACATCACTTTAGTAAGAGAGAGCTGATTCTATAGAAAAGGGTGCAAATAACTCTAGCGACATACAAAGTGAATGTGAAGGTCTCAAGTTGTTTTTGCACATTGGTTCAGGATTAGGATGGTTACGTTTTCAGGCAGCTTGCATTGTGACAAATTGTATCTCATCCAACAAATGGATTTGATCACGAAATCTAAACTATGTGACATGGCCACTAAATAGCCTCACTGCTGTATGTATGTCAGAAGTGAAAAGGAAGTCAGTGATGCACTACATGATGTGCATTGTTAAACCTCCACCAATTGGCAATATGTTTGCCTGGTGGTGGTAGTTTAATAGCCCGGTCTAACGCTCAAATGCCATTGTTCTCGGCAGCATGAATCCTGTTCAGGGTCGTCAACTTGACTTTTTATTTTTTCTGGACAACTTATCAAACAATCACGAACAGAAGATATTTTTACGGACACATTGGAAAACCATCATAAATCATTATGATTATAAGCGATACATGTTTACAACCCATAATTCGGGTATGAAGACATTATCTGCATTCATTATGAACTATAAAATGATGATAATTACAGTAAAAAAATCTGTATAAGTTTCTTCAACTTCAAAAGAAATCAGACTCCTTTAATTTTTTTATGGTCATGGCAAAAAAGTGCCCTATTTTTTGGACTGTCCTGAAATCTATGGACGGTTGGCAACCCAGGTCCTGTTTACAAAAAGGATAATGTGCTGCTGTGAATGGTAATCTATTGTGCAGCACAAAAGATCCTTTCACCTGACGATGGAATGAGGGTTTTTAGCTTCTTTGTCTGGTGATCAGCAGCCTGTTTGGACTATACGATTATCATAAAACAAGCATTGCAAGAACGATGATCATGCAGTGTAAACGGACCTTTACTCAGAAGCAATGTGCAAGCAGCAATTAGCATCTCAGATCTGTTTGGAGAGCTGTCCAGTGTGAATATCATCCTATAGAAGCCCTTATATGAGGTCCAACTGAGATATTTTTGGAAAAAATAAATATTTCTAAAATCTTGAATTTACATACTCTGATCATATTTCCTCTGGAGTAACTATGTTCTATCACACTGCAAAGACTGAAGTCAGTTGACTCTATGAGAAGCCCTACAGCAAGCAGCTAATTCTGGGAAAGGAAGAGCAGACCATGAGCCCACTGGAGGCAGGGGTCAGCATAAGAGCATTCCCTGTGCAGTGCTCCATTGTTGCTCTAGGTAACAAAGGGAAATATGAGCTAATGGTAACTGAATAATGAAGGTATTGAAAAGGGAACATTTTCCTTTAATTTGAAAGCATTCTTTTTTAACTGTAGTACTCGCAAAGGTTCATGGACACTGCAGTCTATGCTTTTATTTCGTATTGATACCTAATGGGACTTTAGGTAGGGATGTATGTATGCTCCATTGGACTCTGTGTGGAGGTATTGTTCCTTACTAGTGATGGGCGAGCACTAAAATGCTCGGGTGCTCGATGCTCGGGTTGAGCACATTGGAATACTATGGGAAACTCGAGCATTTTTCAGGCGGCTCCCCCTGGCGGTCTGCAGCGGGCCTAAAAATTGCCCAAATCGATGGGAACAATGCTCAGGTGACATGGGAACAGCATGGGGAAGACCCCTGGAAGCATTTGTGACTCCCAGGTCACTTCTGTCAATAACGTTGTCAGAGGTATTACGCCACTTTTAAAGGACTCATAATAAAACATACAAAAACTAAATCAAAATGGATTTTCCTGGGAGATATGTTAAGGAACATCCTTTCCAGGGTAATGACTTATATATAAGGAAAAATAAATATACAAAAATAAATACTCCTCCACACCTTGGGTTATGTTCATACTTACCGTTTTTGATGTGCTTTTGCACTTTTGCATTGCTTTCAACCGTGACAAATGCATTCACTGGGAAAAGTCATTTTAACATTTTACAACCTTATCTGGCCATGTGGTGTGTGAGATATCATCAGACACATTGTATTTTATTTATGAAGGAGGGACTTTGAAAGTCACAAAGCCTATTTTTATAGGGCCATCAGGTGGCCTTTACTATTCTTAAAGGGCCAGCAGTCGGCCTTCACTATTCTTAGAGAGCCATCAGCCGGCTATGCTTTATTGTTCCCATTACTAAAGAGTGGGTCTCCTATACTGTTATTGCGTATGCAGTGAGTGGCAGGGCTGCCCAAAATTTGGACGCACCCCAATACACCTTTGAAGAGACTTAGAGGAGGGCCTCCTGAAAACAATGTTCCCTTTATTAGGAAGTGGGTCTCCCATTGTGTTTGCTTATGCAGTGAATGCAAGGGTTGCCAACATTTTGGAGGCACTCCAATGCCCCTTGGAAGAGACGTGGAGGTCAGAGGGCCTCCTGAAAAAATGTTCCCATTATTAGGAAGTGGGTCTCCCATTGTGTTTGCCTATGCAGTGAATGCAAGGGTTGCCCACAATATGGAGGCACTCCAATGCCCCTTGGAAGAGATGTGGAGGTCAGAGGGCCTCCTGAAAACAATGTTCCCATTATTAGGAAGTAGGTCTCCTATTGTGTTTGCCTATGCAGTGAATGCAAGGGTTGCCAAAAATTTGGAGGCACTCCAATGCCCCTTGGAAGAGATGTGGAGGTCAGAGGGCCTCCTGAAAACAATGTTACCATTATTAGGAAGTGGGTCTCCCATTGTGTTTGCCTATGCAGTGAATGCAAGGGACGCCAAAAATTTGGAGGCACTCCAATGCACCTTGGAAGAGACGTGGAGGTCAGAGGGCCTCCTGAAAACAATGTTCCCATTATTAGGAAGTGGGTCTCCCATTGTGTTTGCCTATGCAGTGAATGCAAGGGTTGCCAAAAATTTGGAGGCACTCCAATGTGAGCTGCCAAAAATTTGGAGGCACTCCAATGCTCCTTGGAAGAGACATGGAGGAGGGCCTCATAAAAAATGTTCCCATTAGAAAGGAGTGGGTCTCCTATACTTGTGATGCCCATGCACTAAGTGTATGGGCTGACAAACATTTACCCCTGAGGGGTATACTTGAACATACTGTATACATTTTTTTTTTTTAGGGCATCATAAACACCATTTAAAAAAATTATGTGGGTGTAGCATCACAGACCACGGTCAACCTGATGATATGGTGGTGGAGGATGAGGAGAAGGAGGAGGACAAGAACAAATAGCCAAAATCAGGAAGCATATACCCATGTGTGGGTGTGAAAAAGTGCATGGGAATACACCTCCCAAAAAAAGACACTGGATTTGAGTTTATGTTACGCTGCTATCATTCGGTGGTGTTGGGAAGTCTGGCCCAATCCAGCCCTTGTTCATTTTTATAAGAGTCAGCCTGTCAGCATTTTCAGTTGACAGGCGGATACGCTTATCAGTTATAATTCCACCAGCGGCACTAAAAACCCGCACTGATAAAACGCTAGCGGCAGGGCAGGCCAGAACCTCCAAGGCGTAGAGAGCCAGTTCATTCCACGTATCCAGCTTGGATACCCAATAATTATAAGGCACAGAGGAATCACGGAGGACATTGGTACGGTCGGAAAGGTCCTCCCTCAGCATCTTCCCAAACTTTGCACTCCTTGTGAGAGTACCCCACACCCCAGGGCCTGTGCGATGGGAGGGGCTGAGAAAATTCTCCCAGAACTTTGACCGTGTTCCCCTGCCTCTGCTGGATTGGAGTTGTGTCTCTCTCGCCTGTACTCCTTGGTTGTCCAACGAACTGTGAACTCTGCTGCCAGCATTTTCAGATGGGAATTTTTTTAATAGTTACGCAACAAGGGCCTTCTGTTACTGCCCCATTTTTGTAGACCTGTCCACCTCAGGAATAAGAGAAATAAAGTTCTTCTTGTAGCGTAGGTCTGTCTAGAAGTGTCACCAACCAGTAATGACTGTCACCCAAAATTTTGGGTCATGGGAAAGGCAGCGTAACATAAACTCAGCCATGCCTGCCAGACTGCTAGCAGGCCAGACTTCCGTGTCCTCACCAAGAGGACGACTGACCATGCTCTCCTCCTCTCTGTCCTCAGGCCATCCACGTTGAACAGACTGTAAGACAGTTGTGCAGGTAGTACCGTCTATAGAGCATGAAACTAGCTCCTGTTCTTCCTCCTCCTCCTCCTCTTCCTCATTGTCACCCAATCCACGTTGGGATGAGATGAGGCTGGGCTGTGTGTAATCACCCTGTATGGTTACATCGTGCTCCACCTGCAATGCATCCTCTTTGATTGTGAGCAGAGAGCGTTTCCGAAGATAGAGAAGCGGGATGGTGGCGCTAATTATGGCGTCATCGCCGCTCACCATCTTGGTGGAGTCCTCAAAGTTTTGGAGGATGGTACATATGTCTGACATCCATGTCCACTCCTGAGGTCTTATGTGTGGAGTCTGAACTGAATACTGACAGCCTTGTTGATGCTGGTACTCTTCTGCTCACAAATCCTTCCCAAGACCTGGAGTGTAGAGTTCCAATGCGTGGGGACATCACACACCAGTCTGTGAGCCGGAAGCTGCCAACGCTGCTGAAACACGGCAAGGGCGGTGGAAGCTGTAGCTGACTTTCTACAATGGGCACACAGGCTGCGTACTTTAACAAGCAGATCCGGCAGCTCCGGGTAGGATTTGAGAAATTGCTGAACCACGAGGTTAAGCACATGGGCCAGGCATGGTATGTTTGTGAGCTCGCCTCGCCTCAGAGCCGCCACCAGGTTCTGGCTATTGTCACACACGACCGTGCCTGGCTGTAGGTTCAGCGGTATGAGCCACACATCTGCCTGCTCTTTCAGAGCTGTCCACAACTCTTCAGCAATGTGCGGTTTGTCACCTAAGCATATTAGCTTCAACACAGCCTGCTGCTGCTTGGCCGAGGCAGTGTTGCAGTGCTTCCAGCTTGTGACTAATGTGGTCATTTCGGAGATGGAGGCTGAAGAGGAGGAGGAGGCTGAGGTGAAGGAGCTGTAGACTGTAGGGGCAACCCTGATTGACCTAGGGCCTGCAATCCTTGGCGTCGGGACGACGTGTTCCGTCCCAAGGTCCGACTGGGTCCCGGCTTCCACTATGTTAACCCAGTGTGCCGTCAGCGAGATGTACTGTCCCTGCCCACAAGCAGTTTTCCACGTGTCCGTGGTTGGGTGGACTTTCCCGGTAACTGCGTTATTGAGGGCACAGCTAATGTTTTGGGACACGTGCTTGTGCAATGCGGGGACGGCACACTGGGAGAAATAGTGGCGGCTGGGGACCAAGTACCGAGGGACAGCCGCCGCCATCAGGTTGCGGAATGCTTCCATCTCCACGAGCCTAAAAGGCAACATTTCGAGCACTCGCAGACACTGTCCCTGGGGTTCGGCCCACAACGTCGGGTGCTTTGCTGCCATGTGCCTGATCATGCTGGTGGTGGTCAAGCTGCTAGTTTTTCCACCTCTGCTGATGCTGACCAGGCAGGTGGTGCAAATGGCCTTTTTGGGGTTATCAGCAGAGTATTTAAAAAACAACCAGACTCGGGAAGACCCAACAGTTGTACTGGCAACTTCCTTCGTGTTGGGTTGCGGGGAACGGTTGCCTGCCTTCTGTCTGCAGCCACCACACTGCTTCTTCCGGCTTGTTGGGGTGCTCTGCCTCCCTCCCCCTGTGTGCTGCTCTCCTCACTCTGCATGTCCCCCTGCCAGGTTGGGTCAGTTACTATATCATCAACCACCTCGTCTTCCACTTCCACACCCTGTTCCTCCTCCTGACTTTTTGACAATTGTGTCTCATCATCGTCCACCTCTTGTGACACTTTCCCACTGTCGCCTTCGTGTGACCGTGGCTGCTCAAATATTTTGGCATCGCTACATGCGATCTCCTCTTGCCTCGCTTCAAGTGGACCGGACGAGAGGCCCGAATCTATAAATGGAAAAGTGAACAGTTCTTCGGAGTGTCCAAATGTGGGATCAGTTGTCTCCGGGCACTCGGCCTGGGGAATATTCAGTCCAGACTCACGGCTACTGAGACTTGACTGTGTAGAAGACAGGGTGGTGGTGGTGGCAAAGTGACTGGAAGTATTACCCTCTATTCAACCAACAACCTTTTAACACTGCTCTGGGTTCAATAGTGGTGTGCAGCGGTCCCCTAGGAATTGGGACAAGAAGGTCGGGCAACAAGATGTGGGCCTTGGCCTCTGCATGCACCATCACCATCACGTCCAGTCCCTTGCCACGCGCCTTGCCCATTTTAAATGGAAGACAATATTTTCCATGCTCACTACAAATGTCTGAATTTGGAGCGAAGTTTGGAGCAAAGTTATATGTAATCTGTGTGATGGACAAACCACAGTTTTAAATACCTGGCCTGTAGGTAACTATTTTGAACAGCAAACCGGTGTCAAAAACTTTGCTGACACACTGAAAAAAATTTGAATGGAGGCCAGAAATGGCAGTATTTTCAGCGCAATTATATGTGATCCGTGTGACGGACAAACCACAGTTTTAAATAGCTGGATTTTTAGCGCTGTAATATGGAAAGGACCTGGCTGTATTCTGCAGTGCCAACGAGCAAATGGCGCAGAAAAACTGTGTTCTCTGGATTGCTTTTTAAGCAAATAATGAGGATTAAGATCCAGAAAAAAATATTCCTGGCCCCTGAGACCTGGCCCTATTTCAAGAAATATCTAACAGCAACAGCAGACAAAATTGGAATGGAGCCTCTTGTGCTATATGTACTGCAGTCTGCTATATACACCGTCTGCTTGATATCTCTGCAGCTGGATTAGTCCTCAGAAGGACTGTTTGTTGAGATGGATATGTGTAATGTACTTGTTTTCTCCCTACACTACCTAATACAAAAACAAATCTCTCCCTAGCTCAGCAGTACCTCTCCCTACACTGCCTGATTTCGGAGTAGACTGACGAGTACAGTGGTGCCAGGTCTGATATACACCTGATGACGCTGTGCGGCCAGCCAATCACTGTAATGCCACAACCAACATGACAGCGGCATTACAGTGAGTGGCAGGCAATCCCTGCATGTTGATTGGCTCTCTAAAGAGCGCCAAATATGCAGGGAGGGGACCTGAGCATCCGCCCAAGCATCTCGCAAGTACTCGGCGAGCTCCGAGCATCTCGAGAACTGAGATGCTCGGGCGAGTACCGAGTACTTGAGAGTATGCTCGCTCATCACTACTCCTTACAATTACTGCTTCAAAGGGGAGGACATTCCCTGTGCATTGATTCCGTAGCAAACAGAGGATATACAGTATGGCTCTGTACTAGGAAGCTGTTTAGACTTCATGCACGGCCATAAACACTCAGTATAAGGCTCTGCAGTGTAGAAAACATAAGGGGCAAACTTGGGAAACAGTGACATCTAGTGGTGAATATAGTAACAGCATCTCCATGTGTTTTCCTAAAAAAGTCAGTATTCTATTACATATTGGGAAATTTAAGAAACAAAATGTGCAATCATTTTGCCAAAAATTGTACCAAAAAGTAGACTACATAGGGTGAGACAAATTTATTATTTGTTTTAGCTATTGTAGCTGAGCTTCATCCTTTACAGTTTTGATTAGTATCTACAGAAAGGTCCATAGCTAAGAGGATGTTTTTAGCAGTATCATTGTGGCTGGCACTCTGGGGATCTTTGTGGGAAAAAAAACTGACTGGCACTTCCAAACAGAAAAAGACAAATGTGAACAGGTGCAAGCTAAAAGAGCCACTCTATATATTGTGGCAAGCAGTTATGAGGAGCTAAACAGCAGGTCTTCAGTTATTATCATTTACAGATATATCTTAATGTTTAGCAAAAAAAAAATGCAATCTACTAACATAAATATAATGCATCTCTCTTTCCAATTTGCATATTTCTAGCTTGTCACATTTTGGAATGTCCAAACAGCAAAGCTCAAGAGGTGATCAATACAATTGGACAGGCATTTGAACTGCGCTTTAAACAGTTTTTGAAGAGTCCATCCTTCATAGAAGAGAGGTAATCTTTGAGTTACATTGATTTTCCAGTACAGAAAACTGCTCCTCACATATGGATCAGGACTCCACGTGGCCCTTGGAACCTTTCATGTCAGGACCTTGTGACTGGCAGGGGATAACATCTAAGGCCTCTTTCACACGTCCAGATATTTCCGGTACTGGAAAACCATTACCGGAGATATCCGTGTCCATGTGTACCTGTGTGACAACTGTGTGCTGCACAGGAACACACGTACTGGGGCCTGGGAATCAGCGGTACAGTTAGCACTGTTCCCCTGCATTGGGTGCTGAAGGAATCTCTCATCATTGTTCCCTGTCGGAGCTGAGATCAGTGAGAGCAAAGGACAATGTTGAGAGTAGTATTCTGCCCTCGCTGTCTACATCCAGTGTAAAAATAAGAATAAAATGCACTGTGCTCACTGAGTGACAGGACACCGCTCAGTGAGCTCAGCGCAATTCAGGGGCCCACGTCATTCTCCTCTGCTTCTCAGCGTGTGCGGTCGCCTCATGCCAGGAGAGTATAATCATTTTTTTATTTTATTCTTATTTTTACACTTTTTGGAGACAGCGGCAGCAGAATACTACTCTCATCATTGTCCCTTGCTCGCCTTGATCTCAGACCTGACAGGGGACAATGATGAGAGATTCCTTCAGCACCCGGCACTTGGGAACAGCACTAACTGTACCGCTGATTCCCAGGCGCCGGTACATGTCACACTGATGACACATGGATATCAACCGTGTGTCATCAGTGTGCACGTGCGCAGGATGTTTTGTGGCCCGTGCGGCATGCAAAACACGGACATATCAGCGTGTTTTGCGCCCAGGCACACGGTCCGTGGAAACACACTGACATGTGCACAGACCCATTCATTTGAATGGTTCTAGGTTTGTCAGTGTCTCCAGTATGTGTGAAAAATGTCACCACACATACTGGACACACTGAAAGAGTCCTCAAAACCAATGTGTTGTAATCATAATCCTAGCAGCCCTTTGCCATTTTGACACTTTTTCTTTTTTTTCCCCCCTCTTTGTAATTGTGAATTTTTAATAATAATTTGTTCATTATTTTTTTATTTTTCATGCAGAACAACACCACATGTTATATCCAGTTGTGTCAATCAAGCTGAAAAGATTTCAGCCTTTTTTTTACGACTACTGAGATTTGCAAGGTTTCAGCAATGTCAGTGTAGTCAGCGAATCTACTTCTCCCTGCTTTCTATTATGTCTGTTTGCACCACGTGATAAGTGTACAGAGGATGGATGTTGATGGAATTAACCAAGATTGACATTTTTGGTCTGTAAGTGACCATGTTATGGGGAATAATATATCATTTTACAACTGGGTCTTATTAAAAACGTTGTCACTTTAATGATAATGATCGCCAAGGTTGGCCATTATAGATACTTATAATCTAAAGTTGTTTTTTCCTTTAATGTGACAATATACAGTCAAAAAACTAACACTTATGATGGATCATTTTGATATATCATAAATGATGAGAGGCAAACAGACAAGCAGCATCTTCACCAATCCAGAAAATGGTTGAGCATTTTTTCTCTGCATACCCTAGTTTCATACGATATTTGGATCGCACTTGGCCATGCAAGTCATTGAGTGTGTGGGAAACATCGGACTGCACTCGGATGACATCTGAATACAGTCCGATTTCCGCAGACTGACAGAATGGAAAAGATGGAGAATTTTTTTTCTCCATCTTCTCCTCATCCGAGAGAATTGGATCAGACTCTGATCAAACTCTGATTAGAGTGTGATTTAGGCCATGGCCACACTATCAGGATTCGGTCAGTATTTTTTCTCAGGAGTGGGAGCCAAAACCAGGAGTGGGTGATAAATGCAGAATTGGTGACTTGTTTCTATTATACCTTTTCTCTGATTGTTCCTCACCTGGTTTTGGCTCCCACTCCTGAAAAAAAATACTGACCGAATACTGACCAAATATTGATAGTGGGGCCTTGGCCTTACACAATCAACCTGATTCTCTTGGATGAGACAATCCAGGGTTGTCTGTGTCTGCCCTTAGAGTAGGTGGTCAACATCAGACAGGTGGCTGTCCAACACCCTGTACCTCAATCGATCAATTGTTTTCAACTCAGGTGCACGTAGGATATAAACAGGGAATATAGCTGGGACAGCACGGCTGTTTCCTGCGTCATGGCTGTTGCTGAGAACTGCAGCTCAGCTCCTATGGGCAGATATATTCATGTTGATAAGAGGAGACAATTTAGGATACTCTGACCCAGTCACCTAGCTATCACAATTTGTCCAGTCAAACTTGCTCAGATCTTTACACTGGCCCATTTTTCCTGCTTTGAAAACATATGAAAATAAAAGCACTAGAATCCTCTATTAATGGTAGCCATTATAAAACCCATTTGCGTAGTGGCTGTGTAAGCAACAAAGCAAAATATACAGTATCTCAGTACATATACAGTGACAGCTGCTTGAAGCAAAACCTTAAAGGGAAACATGGCTTCTTCCCATACAGACCCCTTGACAGAAGTGTCTCTCCCTATATAACTAGGGAGATACATGTCAGCTATCTGGAGAGCGGCTGCAAGAAGCTGAGAGTACGGAGACTACTGAGAGTAGTCAGTCGAGACACAGAGTCCCCAGTTGGTTTCTCAATGTATACTTACTCTGAAATGCTGCAAATTTTCAGAATAAAACATATGTTACATGAACGCCGCTAGGTTCAGATTGGGCGAGACGGGTTTCATGAATTCATTGGAATCCTGGGGGAACCGTTACTCAGGGCGACCATAGGCTGCAGCTTCTCTCAGGCACATGATAGATTCAATTGCTGACCAGACACATCTGACAAGAGTCTTCATAAACAGTTGAACAGTGGAGTTTAATCAAGTACGGCCAGTACCATTTAACTCTTTGAAGCAACAGGCTTCACCACAGTACAGTCTATCAAAGCAGGCACAGTAATGTCAGTCTCTTCAGTAGCATAATTCAGCACAGATTAGATCTCTTAGCAGCACACTTCTATGCATACACAACCACAGGCTTTTTTTTCACCAGGACACAATAGTACACAGCATTCTTTATCCTGCATGGAGATGGAGGGGGAGGGTTTGATGAGGGAGATGATCCCTATGACAGGATTCATTCCAGTCCTTATCTTTCTGCCCGATAATACTCTGCACTGCTAGTTCAGGGAGTCTATCTGACCTATGTTTAGCTTCCCTCCTGACCTGAATTCTGTTCTCTTGCCTTCGGTGAGATACAGATCACACACCACCTTTCTCTTCTGCTCCAGCCAGACAGTAAACAACTTCCCCACAATCCCCCTGGGGCTCTGCTAAAACACTCCCTGTCTCATGTGACTGTTAACCCCTCTAGTTGCTGGATGCTTTTGAAGCAACAGCACTACTTCCGCATGTCACACA
The DNA here is from genome assembly GCF_046119375.1 of Phyllobates terribilis. Taxonomy (NCBI): domain Eukaryota; kingdom Metazoa; phylum Chordata; class Amphibia; order Anura; family Dendrobatidae; genus Phyllobates; species Phyllobates terribilis. Next base: position 411,389,079 of record NW_027362771.1, on the reverse strand, counting down.
TACCTGACTGCAATCGCCCAGCCAGTGTTTGATACATGCTACTAGTGGTTCGGGCAGCATGAATCTGATGACTGGTTCTCTTTAAAAACTTCAAAGCATGTCTTATTTTATGTAAGAAAACATCTCTTTAGAGTATAAAAACCATTACACCATTCATTTCTGTGGGTTACATTTTTTCGTATATTTCCTAAAAGCAAATTTTCAAAGAGTAAAATATATCAGAACTTCAACAAATTGAAAACACCCACACGTTAAGAGAAAGGAAATGCTTTTTGTCCCCTCACAGTTCTGGGAAATAAAATCTAGACATTTCCGCTGAGTGCTTCTCTGAGACATTTTAGAGCGCTTGCCAATTAAAATAAGTTGTGTTTGTATTTTATGACATAAAACAAGACTTTATCTTCCAAGGAGAATAGTGGAGAAACTGAGAAATCCTTTGAGGCCATAAAATGCTGTAATGGAAGATGATAAGGGGTTTTACATGAAACCTTCCAGATGTGGCAATTAACAAAAAAATGACATTGACATTGCAACCCGGGAAGAAATATTTGATAATATATAAAAGCAATGTAACGGGAAAGAAGCATACCACCAACAGGGACTCTGCTGAGCAAATACGTTCCCTACAACAATATTTATCAGACTTCCATCCAATGTCATTGAAATACGCTCCCATTACCCTCTGACAGCCCATCGTCTTTCCAGACAAATTATATGCCTCTTCAAGCATCTTGCTTATCCATCTTAAAAGATAACTATCTCATCTGGAATTCTCTCAAAACTGCAGGAACGATTCTGCTGTAAGTGGGTGTTTTACTCTAGATGTAGCATTGTCTCCAACTACTGTGAAGTGTTCTCCTGGTCACATGTATGCATTTCTAGCTTGTGGATTTTCCAGATATGGCTACAGTCGCATATCTGTTTCACACGTCTCAGGCCATGTTCACACGTTCAGTATTTGGTCAGTATTTTACATCAGTATTTGTAAGCCAAAACCAGGAGTGGGTGATAAATGCAGAAGTGGTGACGTGTTTCTATTATACTTTTCCTCTGATTGTTCCTCTCCTGATTTTGGTTTACAAATACTGATGTAAAATACTGACCAAATACTGATGGGTGAATGTGGTGTAATACAGATGAAACTAGGAAGACAGACTTTGTACTTCAGTGTTCCATTCTAGCTTCATCTGTTTTTAAGGGCTTGTTCAGACCAGAGTAATATACGGACATGTGCACACTGAACATCCCTATTCAGTTCCATTGGCCAATGTGTAAAAAATCACAGCATGCATTATTTACTTCCGAGTCTCAGAAGAGACTCTGCCATTCAAGTCTATAAGGGTGAAAAAAAATTGGATCCCATACAGAACATCTATCTGGTATCCAATTTTTACTGATACATTTTCATTATTAACATAGGAAACTGTATTTGATCAGTACATTGTTGAATATAGATGTATGAAAACAGATCGCCCACTTACACCAAACAGATGTCAAATGGATGAAAAAAATGGACACATGCATGACTATATGGATGAAAGTTGTCTCGAGTTTTTTGGATGAAACTCAGACGATTATTCATACAGTTATCTGTCTCTGGTTTTTCAGTGTAAAAAAAATGCTATGAGAAAAAAACTGATGCAACTAACACCTGAAAAAAAAAAACGGTCTGTTTCTCTCAGATGTTAACACTTACATTGATGTGTGAATATTGCCTAAAAATTAGCCTATTACAGTAGTCTAATTAGTCCAAAAATATAGTTAATACAAATATTTATTTTATTGGATAAATATTTGTATCAAGTATATTTTTGGACTTCTTGTCGAACTCTTTCCTTTCTTCTGTTATGTTATTCATGTTTTGATTGTCCACATATCTACTGTTGGTCCTTGTTTTGGGTTATTCATAATCTGTACTGTACATATATTGACTAGAAAAAAATATATCTTTTCCTTCTAACAATACCCATACATGTACTCTTGTCATATATATCCCTAAACATGAGCCTAGTAGAGGCAGAATTTATTAGATCTGATTATGCAGTCGTTAACACACTGCAAAAATTCTAGCGTAAAACAACTTAAAATGTCTCAAAATCTTTGCGCAATATGAAGTTGTTGAAAAATTTTACGACTTTTGGCATTTTTTCACACCACTTTTGTCCGGCTCTGCCAATGTAGGCGGAGAAAGAGCGGTTCCCGTAGAGATATTTTTGTGGATTTTGCTGTGAATGTCACACCTTTTAGTACAAAATATAACATTTGTGATGAACTCACCCATCTTTATGCTGCAGAGTAAAGCACGCTGCAGGTTTGGTTATTAGAGGTTTTGAAAACTGCATTCATTTACATTGCATGGGACTAATCTAACACCAAACATACATCCTGTGTGAACATAACCTAAGAAAGACTTTAGCTCAGGATTAATACGTGATAAATAATATGGTTTCAAAGTTGCTCATCATTTTATGTAGCTTTAGTCAGCTCTTGATATTCAGTAATGGACACATGCTTTCCATTTCTCATGGATGATGGCTTCCTCACATGCATTTCTACAATCATCCTGATCTGACTGTGCATTTTGTGTGTTTAGTGAAGTATCAAGCACTAATAATACGGCTGAGAAAATGGAAAGAAAAGGCCAAGAATACTACAATGAGGTACCAGGAAAAGAGCCCCCTGCTGGTGGTTTACTTGACAAAAGGATGGAAATCACAGATACTCGAAGTGATGGTGATAAGAAAGGCCTTAAGGTTGGTCCCACAACTTCTAATGACATTTATATAATGCCTTGAATTTCTGTTCTGTTGTTCGGTGATTTTTTTTAAATTCATAGTGTCACCAGTCTCCCAATAGAGACTCATCATTGAGTTTGTAACACCAAAAAGAACAGTTGTGAAATTATGGAAATCACAGGATGGATAGAAAGGATAATTTTTTGCAAATGATGAAAAAGTAGAAACAAAATTTTTAAAATATCTCGATTTATTCATCGAGTATAAGAGCCATGCACAAACACCCCCCCCCCCCCGTACTTGCACTCTTTGGCTGCTATCAATGAGGTTATTAATCCCTTATCACCTTATCAACATCCAAATTAAAAGCAAAGCCACAAAAAGAGGAATAAAAATCCTCCAAAAATTCAAGAATTAACACAGCAAAAAATGGTAGCAGTGTTTACCTGCCCAGGTCTCAGGACTAATGCACAATCAGGATGCAGCAAGCCCATATAGTAAAGATGGCGGCAACACAGGTTCAAAATACTAATACAGGGCCGGTGTTAGACAAAGTGGGGCCCTTGGCAAAAGTTTAAAGTGGGGCCCCAAATGCTAACATATTGCACACACACAGAAACATTTAGGTTGTATTTACATGAGCTGAGTTCAGACCATTAAACGAGCGAAATCGACAATATTGAAGTTGTTCGACGCTTGTTTTCCGGCTTCTTTACACCAGCTGAGGAAGAATGATGGTGACAGAACAATCACTAATAGATCAATCTGCCCCCGTACAGTATCATGTTATCAGCAGCACATCTGCAGTTTTCACCGGGCGATGTGCTGCTGAGAACAATGAATTTTGTTTCGGCATAAATAATCCAATCACTTAATGAATAGGCAGCATTTCGCTTGGTTAGTATAATGCTTCCCATAGTCCTCCATATATCATAATACACTCCCCATAGTCCTCCATATAGTATAATACACTCTCCATAGTCCTCCATATTGTATAATGCATCCCATAGTCCTCCATATAGTATAATACACTCCCCATAGTGCTCCATATAGTATAATACACTCCCCATAGTCCTCCATATAGTATAATACACTCCCCATAGTTCTCCATATAGTATAATACACTCCCCATAGTCCTCCATATAGTATAATACACTCCCCATAGTCCTCCATATAGTATAATACACTCCCCATAGTTCTCCATATAGTATAATACACTCCCCATAGTCCTCCATATAGTATAATACACTCCCCATAGTCCTGCATATAGTATAATACACTCTCCATAGTCCTCCATATTGTATAATGCATCCCATAGTCCTCCATATAGTATAATACACTCCCGATAGTTCTACATATAGTATAATACACTCCCCATAGTGCTCCATATAGTATAATACACTCCCCATAGTTCTCCATATAGTATAATACACTTCCCATAGTCCTCCATATACAACCCCTGGCAAAAATTATGGAATCACCGGGCTCGGAGGATGTTTGTTCAGTTGTTTACTGTTGTTGAAAAAAAGCAGATCACAGACATGGCACAAAACTAAAGTCATTTCAAATGGCAACTTTAGGGCTTTAAGAAACACTAAAAGAAATCAAGATAAAAAATGTGGTACTCAGTAAGGGTAATTTTTTTCAGACCAAGCAGAGGGAAAAAATTATGGAATCACTAAATTCTGAAGAAAAAAATATGGAATCATGAAAAACAAACACACAAAAGAACACTCCAATACATCACTAGTATTGTATGAACATCCTCCAAGCCCGGTGATTCCATAATTTTTGCCAGGGGGTGTAGTATAATACACTACCCATAGTCCTCCATACAGTATAATGCAGGTCCCATATAGTAAAATAGTATAATGCACTGCCCATAGTCCTTGATAGAGGATAATGCAGCCCCCTCATAGAGTATAATGCAGCCCCCCATATAGAGTATAATGCAGCCCCCTCCCATAGAGTATAATTCACCCCCTCATAGAGCAAAATGCAGCCCCCACAGTCCTGCAGTGTTATGGCCACCATGTACTCACTGATATATACAAAAATAAATAAATACAATACTTACCACTCCTTGTTCCCTCACTGCTCCGGTCTCAGCAGCTCCACTGCTGGCACAGTGTGGCGACGTCATCGTTCCCGCTGCGTCAGAGGTAGGGGTGGAATGATGGGAGAGGGAGCGTAACATGACGCTCCCTCCTCGATCATTGCTTTCAACTGAATCGGCATCTATGGGCCCCTGACTCACGGGTCCCATAGCAGCTGCGTGGTGTATGTCATATTAGCGGCACGCCACTGGATAGGGGCCCCTGGGGGAGTAGAGGCCCTAGGCAGATGTCTAGTCCACCTGCCCCTAACGCCGGCCCTGTACTGATAAGACAACAACTCACAACCTGCCAATTCATGGAGAGGCGATTGCTTCATATTAAATTGCACAAAAGCGGCTTGTATAGGGTGCTAGTCACACACAGGTAACGTACAGTGTCTGGCTTACAGCCTATTGGTGCTTACAGCCTTATCAACATCAGCCGTACATGTACGGCACAAGTCGGTACTGGGTGTATGGAGCAGGCTTACAGGGCAACCTCGCCCCATAACCGGCCCCACCCCAGGTGGGGTCTGTTGAAGAGCTCTCTGCCTGTCATCATTTCAGCTCTCTTTTTCTATATGCAGCAATACTATAGTATTGCTATATATGGCACAAGCGATCAGGTTCCAGTGCCCTTATGAAAACTAATAAATACAGTAAAAAGTAAAAAAAAAGTTTTAAAAAATATGAAAAAAATAAAAAACATGAAAGATCAAATCACCTTTTTTTCCCCATTAAAATAAAGATAATAACAAAACAATACACGTGGTATCACAGCTCCCAGAAGAGTCCGATATATCAAAATATAAAAATAATTAACTAGATCCATAAACACTTAAACAGAAAAAAATTGAAAATGCCAAAATTGCATATTTTGGATCACTACAATACCGCAAAAAAAATGCTGAAAGAAGCGATCAAAATGTCATATCTATTTCAAAATGGTATCAATAAAAATGTCGTCTTGCTCCTCAAAAAATAAGAGCTCATACAGCTCTATCGACCAAAAAATGAAAGTGTTACAAGTCTCGGAAAATGGCGACACAAATGTTTTTTTCAAATTTCTGATTTCTTTCATTACTAAAATAATAAATAAACTGGACAAGTTTGGTATCACCGTAATCGTACTGATGAGGAGAATCATACTGCCCAGTCATTTTTACAATACAATGTACACTGTAAAAACAATTCCCAACAGTGTCAGAATTGCGTTTTTTTTTGCAATTTCACCACACTTCAAATCAATTTTTTTTCCTGATTTCCAGTATACTATGTGGCAAAATGAATGGTGCCTCTCAAAATTACAACTCGTCCAGAAAAAAACAAGCCCTCATACATCTATGTGGACAGAAAAATAAAAAAGTTATAGCTCTTGGAAAAATGTGAGGAAAAAATTAAAACAGAAAACTGAAGCTGACCATGTTGAAAAGGGGTTAATAGTTATCTGAGGATTGTTCTGCCACACTGAATGCACTTGGGCACACAAATCTTCAAGATCCACTGCTGGCAGCTCCTTTTGAAACTACAGACCAATGACGTTTCAGTCATTGCAATATGAAACAAGACTGGAGACACTACAGGCCATGGTAGGATTTTTTGGCCACACAGGCTGCTCACAATAACACGGGCAACATGTGGACTGACACTCTAGTGTTCACAAATGGCTCTACATTACATTGATTTGATGATGGAACCAGCGGTGCAGACATTTCTCCAAAATGTCCCAGGAGCCGTTTTTAACAGACAAGACAAATCCACATGTTACTCATGCTACTGTGAGCAGCCTGCATGACTTAAATGTGCTACCATGGCCTTCAGGGTCTAGGGATTTTTCTCTCATTGAGCACACCTGAGAAACTCGTCATCGATTGCAAAGGTAGCTGCCAACAGTGGATGTTGATAATTTCCGTGCCCAAGTGCATTCATAGTGGCAGAACATTCCTCAGACCATAAATAACCAAGCTGATAGCAGCCAAGACTTGTAAGTATGTGTATTTTTGCATGTGACTGTAAGGGTGATGGACTGCTCTCCTGTGTTCCTATCCCTGAAGACAACAATCGTGCCATGTGTCATGTGGTTTTAAGGGTAATGTGAATAGTGATGTGCGTTTTTTGTATTGTATGCTGGTAATGTACAGCGTATAAGTAATGTAAAGTGTTAATGTACAATGTGAGTAGTGCAACGTGTAGGGTAAGCACAGGGTTAGATTTGGGATAATATGAGTACTGTTCATATAGTTAAGTGGCTTAGCAACGGTATAGGACATAAGATAAGGATAATAGGTTTAGTCTATAGGATACATTATAGTTAATGGATAGAACTAGCCCAGGGGGTAGGGACTAGTGTTAGTGAAGAGTGGGCACTTCCTGATAGTGGGTCAGATAGGGAAGTACCATGATAAGGTCAAGTACAGGTGCAGTCGGCTGCTAGGGCCAGCATATACCAGTCATTCAAAGCAGTGGGAAGCCCTACTGGAGTCCTGAGCGGACGCCCCTGTCACATACGGAGTCCAAGGTCTGCCATAGGGGCTGCTGTCCTCTGGTGTACACCGGAAGATGGACATGGACCCGTGTAGAAGGAAGGTGCTGGATCTCGGGTGCACTGCTGAAGTGGATAGGAAATTCCTGAGGGAGGCTGACTGAGTCAGTGGGCTTAGGGATAGTCCAGGACGAACGAATGGTAACGCTAAAGAAGCATTGCACTAAAGAAGTAAGAAAGATGGAGTGTTGTGCCTTATCTCACATTATACCCTGATGAACTTGAACTGACCAGTAAACCTTTGCTTGTTGCAATGAACTTGGGGTCCCCTGAGTTGTGTGCGGCAGCTCCTGAAGTTTGAGGCCTGGCAACAGCAGAGGCCTTCGGCCTAAGAGTGAGTGTGGTGCACCCCACACCTGACAGCACACTGGAATGGGACACTGTTTTCTCCTGTAAAGTGCCAGAGAGTAACCGAACAGCAGCTCGGTCATGACTACCACTCATGACAACCTTACATGACTCTCATACTCGATACTGAATAAATAGAGATGATGGAAAATTCAAAAAAATTTTCAAAACATTTGCATATCATTAACATGTCTATCCATCCTGTAATTTATATAATTTCATGACTTTTCTTTCCTGGTGTTGTAATTTTAACGTTGAGGATACCAGAGTGTAGTTGCAGAAATGTGTATGTTTGAATATGTACATACATATGTACAGTACAGACCAAAAGTTTGGACACACCTTCTTATTTAAAGATTTTTCTGTATTTTCATGACTATGAAAATTGTACATTCACACTGAAGGCATCAAAACTATGAATTAACACATGTGGAATTATATACTTAACAAAAAAGTGTGAAACAACTGAAAATATGTCTTATATTCTAGGTTCTTCAAAGTAGCCACCCTTTGCTTTGATGACTGCTTTGCACACTCTTGGCATTCTCTTGATGAGCTTCAAGAGGTAGTCACTGGAAATGGTCTTCCAACAATCTTGAAGGTGTTCCGAGAGATGCTTAGCACTTGTTGGCCCTTTTGCCTTCTCTCTGCGGTCCAGCTCACCCCAAACCATCTCGATTGGGTTCAGATCTGGTGACTGTGGAGGCCAGGTCATCTGGCGTAGCACTCCATCACTCTCCTTCTTGGTCAAATAGCCCTTACACAGCCTGGAGGTGTGCTTGGGGTCATTGTCCTGTTGAAAAATAAATGATGGTCCAACTAAACGCAAACCGGATGGAATAGCATGCCGCTGCAAGATGCTGTGGTAGCCATGCTGGTTCAGTATGCCTTCAATTTTGAATAAATCCCCAACAGTGTCACCAGCAAAGCACCCCCACACCATCACACCTCCTCCTCCATGCTTCACGGTGGGAGCCAGGCATGTAGAGTCCATCCGTTCACCTTTTCTGCGTCACACAAAGACACGGTGGTTGGAAACAAAGATCTCAAATTTGGACTCATCACACCAAAGCACAGATTTCCACTGGTCTAATGTCCATTCCTTGTGTTCTTTAGCCCAAACAACTCTCTTCTGCTTGCTGCCTGTCCTTAGCAGTGGTTTCCTAGCAGCGATTTTACCATGAAGGCCTGCTGCACAAAGTCTCCTCTTAACAGTTGTTGTAGAGATGTGTCTGCTGCTAGAACTCTGTGTGGCATTGACCTGGTCTCTAATCTGAACTGCTGTTAACCTGCGATTTCTGAGGCTGGTGACTCGGATAAACTTATCCTCAGAAGCAGAGGTGACTCTTGGTCTTCCTTTCCTGGGGCGGTCCTCCTTTCCTGGGGCAGTCCTCATGTGAGCCAGTTTCTTTGTAGCGCTTGATGGCTTTTACAACTGCACTTGGGGACACTTTCAAAGTTTGCCCAATTTTTCAGACTGACTGACCTTCATTTCTTAAAGTAATGATGGCCACTTGTTTTTCTTTACTTAGCTGCTTTTTTCTTGCCATAATACAAATTCTAACAGTCTATTCAGTAGGACTATCAGCTGTGTATCCACCTGACTTCTGCACAACACAACTGATGGTCCTAACTCCATTTATAAGGCAAGAAATCCCACTTATTAAACCTGACAGGGCACACCTGTGAAGTGAAAACCATTTCCGGTGACTACCTCTTGAAGCTCATCAAGAGAATGCCAAAAGTGTGCAAAGCAGTCATCAAAGCAAAAGGTGGCTACTTTGAAGAACCTAGAGTATAAGACATATTTTCAGTTGTTTCACACTTTTTTGTTAAGTATATAATTCCACATGTGTTAATTCATAGTTTTGATGCCTTCAGTGTGAATGTACAATTTTCAAAGTCATGAAAATACAGAAAAATCTTTAAATGAGAAGGTGTGTCCAAACTTTTTATCTGTACTGTTATATATATATATATATTTATATATATATATATATATATATATATATATATATATATATACACACACACACAGTACATATTCAGACATACACATTTCAGCAACTTTTTCATACTAGTAACAATTCTGCAGCATATAAGTATTCCCCTAGTGCTGTTTTCCCACTCAGATTATTAAATTATACTGCTGTACACCATCACAGTAATGTAAAATCTTGTAGTTTTAATAGACCTTGAAAACTGGATTTGGCCAACACTGGTGTACAGAATAAAGTTTAGAGGGTTTCTTTTGGCGACTAGCCGACTACGGATTCCTCTCATACTAAAAAATATACCAGTGACTCAGTTGTCGTGGCTTAAAACTGGTCTTAGTTGACATTTTCAGGACAGAAATGCTGCTGGATACAAAATAATGAATACAAAAATGTATAATAAAAATGACATGGTATAAAATAAATCCCAGAGGTAGGTTGTTACTTTTCTTCTATTTCTATTTTCTGAACTGGTGTTTTCTATTTTAGGTGGGTTGCTCCAAAAGTGCCAACATATATGAGAATTGTCTAGAGAACCAGAAGACAGTAGGTATGATGTTCATTATATTTTAAAGCTTACTTTGGAAAAAAATGTTATTCATGTGTTTAGTGTCATTTTGTAGGGTTACAATTTTCCATATCACTATTCAAAATCAATTCAGAAATCTTACTATTTTGAACTCATAAATGCTGTTTTTTGCTGATCACTTTTCAGCAGTCTCTATCATCACATGCAGAATAATGACAGATAACATCTCTAAATAAAGTTAATAACAAGGGATCAACCATTCAAAAGGAACTTGTTATGTTCAAAAACACTTTTAGGCTAAGGTCCCAAGAGCGCATATGCTCTCATCTGAGATAATCGGGCCGATGATGATCACACTCTTTGGTCAAAGAGTGATCTGATTCTCTCGGATTACGAGAAGATGGAGAAAAAAAATTCTCCATTGTGTCAATCCGTGGAAATCAGACTGCACTCAGATGCTATCCAAGTGAGGTCCAATATTTTTCACTGACTCATTGACTTACATGGCTGTGTGCGATCTGAATATCAAATCAAATTTGGTCATGCTGCGTTTTTTTTCCTTGGATCCGCGTAGTCTGAGGAAAATGGTTCTATAGAATAACATTGGTCCGAGTGCGATTCAATACTGAAAATACAACCATGTAGATGAGTCATTAACCTGCAGATATAGGTTTCATCTATAGGTAAATACAGTTATATGAAAAAGTTTGGGCACCCCTATTAATCTTAAGCTTAATGTTTTATAAAAATTGGTGTTTTTGCAACAGCTATTTCAGTTTGATATATGTAATAACTGTTGGACACAGTAATGTTTCTGCCTTGAAATGAGGTTTATTGTACTAACAGAAAATGTGCAATCTGCATTCAAACAAAATTTGACAGGTGCATAAGTATGGGCACCCTTATCATTTTCTTGTTTTAAATACTCCTACCTACTTTTTACTGACTTACTAAAGCACTTTTTTTGGTTTTGTAACCTCATTGAGCTTTGAACTTCATAGCCAGGTGTATGCAATCATGAGAAAAGCTACTTAAAGTGGCCACTTGCAAGTTGTTCTCCTGTTTGAATCTCCTCTGAAGAGTGGCATCATGGGCTCCTCAAAACAACTGTCAAATGATCTGAAAACAAAGATTATTCAACATAGATGTTCAGGGGAAGGATACAAAAAGCTGTCTCAGAGATTTAACCTGTCAGTTTCCACTGTGAGGAACATAGTAAGGAAATGGAAGAACACAGGGACAGTTCTTGTTAAGGCCAGAAGTGGCAGGCCAAGAAAAACATCAGAAAGGCAGAGAAGAAGAATGGTGAGATCAGTCAAGGACAATCCTCAGACCACCTCCAGAGAGCTGCAGCACCAACTTGCTGCAGATGGTGTCACTGTGCATCGGTCAACTATACAACGCACTTTGCACAAGGAGAAGCTGTATGGGAGAGTGATGCGAAAGAAGCCGTTTCTGCAAGCACGCCACAAACAGAGTCGGCTGAGGTATGCAAAAGCACATTTGGAGAAGCCAATTTCTTTTTGGAAGAAGGTCCTGTGGACTGATGAAACCAAGATTGAGTTGTTTGGTCATACAAAAAGGCGTTATACATGGTGGCAAAAAAACACAGCATTCCAAGAAAAACACTTGCTACCCACAGTAAAATTTGGTGGAGGTTCCATCATGCTTTGGGGCTGTGTGGCCAATGCCGGCACCGGGAATCTTGTTAAAGTTGAGGGACGCATGGATTCCACTCAGTATCAGCAGATTCTTGACAATAATGTTCAAGAATCAGTGATAAAGTTGAAGTTACGCAGGGGATGGATCTTTCAGCAAGACAATGATCCAAAACACCGCTCCAAATCTACTCAGGCATTCATGCAGAGGAACAATTACAATGTTCTGGAATGGCCATCCCAGTCCCCAGACCTGAATATCATTGAACATCTGTGGGATCATTTGAAGAGGGCTGTCCATGCTCGGCGACCATCAAACTTAACTGAACTGGAATTGTTTTGTAAAGAGGAATGGTCAAAAATACCTTCATCCAGGATCCAGGAACTCATTAAAAGCTACAGGAAGCGACTAGAGGCTGTTATTTTTGCAAAAGGAGGATCTACTAAATATTAATGTCACTTTTCTGGCGAGGTGCCCATACTTATGCACCTGTCAAAGTTTGTTTGAATGCAGATTGCACATTTTCTGTTAGTACAATAAACCTCATTTCAAGGCAGAAACATTACTGTGAAATAGCTGTTGCAAAAACACCAATTTTTATAAAACAATAAGCTTAAGATTAATAGGGGTGCCCAAACTTTTTCATATAACTGTAGCATAAAAATCCTGCCTGGCCGCCTTACTGGAAGAGCAGCTGCAGAGCGAAAATGAGCTTATACCTTCCCTGTAGCTGCTTGATTTCAGTCATCAGAGTGTGTACGGAGTGGTTACAGTCTTCTCTCTGCAGCGTATGTGTGCACAGCAGGCTGTCAATCCTGTGATTACACTTGCGTTCACTATGTGGTGAGCAGTGACAATCATAGCTCTCTGCACTGTACGTACCATTTTTGGACATTACAGGTTCCCTTTAAAATGGTTGGTAGTCAAAGCTTACCTTCTCCCTCTTCTTGCACAATAGTGACCTTTGCAAAGATTGCAGGGCATGCCTAGAAAGCTTGCCTAAAGAGTTCTATCTGTTCCTGTCTAGGGTTGTTCTTGCTGCTGTAAAGCATATTTCCTAATGTTCTTAGCTCAAGAAAGATGATAATTATGTATTGAAAAAAGAAATACAAAATCTACAGTCACAAAATATAATAAAAATAAACTAAAATGATTTACTACCTGGTTATAATTATTACAAATAGCATAAGCGAAACTATACCTTTAGGATCATCACTACTCTGAAGTGAAATTTAGATCTGCCCCAGGAGTTAGCAAAAGCATTATAAAACATTACAATTTTAAAACATGACACATCAAAGAGACAAAAACTGCAGTGTCAAAAATGCAACAAAAAAGTATGTAAAAAAACACTCAAAAATGCAATAAAAAAACTAAGTAACCTAATTTACGTAATAATTGCAGAAATGCTGCAAAAAACCTGTGACATCAAAAGCTCTCTAAATACTCGTTGTGGGAACGTAGCCTTATGACTTGTTCACACGCTGCGTTTATTCTGCGCATTATTCAAGGGTAAGAACTTGTTCACACATTACGTTTTTGCTGCAGAAAAAATGCAGCATTTTCCAGTACCAGCAATTAAATGAGATTTCTGAAATCTAGTGCACAAATAACAGACATATTTGGAATGCCTGTAATCGGAACAACTCGTACAATACAGTAAACAGATTAAATATGGTAATCAGTAAATGGTGACAAAGAAGGGTTAATTGATTTTTTTTTTTCCATTAAACCTATAAAAATGTAATTCTGGGGTTGTGATCAGTAAATGCTACCTTTTTTTTTTTTACACAGAAATTCTGCTGCGTTTAACTATGCAAGCAAAGTGGATGCGAATTCATGAAAACTCGTGCCCACAGAGCGTCTAGAGATGCAGTTGAACCATGTGGTTTTGGTGCTTTTCTTTCTCTATTGGTTTCTATAGGGAGCCTGAAAAAAACGCATAAAAGAAAAAATGCAGTTGAAGTTTTAAATGCAGAATCAAAGCTTTTGCGTACTATAAAAATAAATTAAAAATGAGGTTCAAATCTGCACCAAAAATGCATCAAATATGGGAGAAAAAAAGACTTAAAAAAGAAAAGCAGCCAAATTGTAATAACCATAGATTATTATTGCGTAGTCCAGTGCAGACACCTACAGAAAACAATCAGAAAAAAAGCAGCATTTGCCCTACGTGTGAACACGGTCTTACAGACACACAAAAGCAAGTCCTCACATAGTAAACCTTATGTAGAAATGAAAAATTAATGGCTGTTACAAATATGAATAAATTAACAAAAAAGTAAATCCACTGGTCCCAACTGTCTCGGATACAGCGGGACAGTAGCAGATTTGGGTCTACACCCTACAGTCCTGGGCGTCTGCTGAAAGTTCCTGACTGCCACCATGCCTCCTCTGGCATCTTCTCCTGCCAGGGTAGAGAGAAATGGTAAATTGGTGTGGCTAGGGATGGTATGGCCAGGGTCATGGCCAAACATCTGCCGCTGTGCTGCAACTGCCGCATCAGTTTTCACTTTTTCAATTCTGTATAATTGGGAGGTATGGTGAAGCCGCTGCATAGGCTTCCTCTGTACCCCCTGTATATGTTTCATCAAACCTTCATATGACTGGAGTTTACATACTTTACTTCAGTTACTAAATAAATCATACCAAACTTGTATTTTCAGGTCTCACTACACAGAATGAAGACATGCAAGATATTCTCCCCGACAGAGACATTTTGGATGATCCATGTTATATGAACACAGTGTCAAAAACTGAAAATCAGGATAAAAGTCAGATTTCAGGTAAAGCTTGTGTAAAATCAAGTATGCAAAAATATATAAATCCTATGTTCCATTATTGTATCAATATGTAGTGATGTTTCATTACCATAATCAATGCTTACCAGATGTTGCATGAAAGCAGCATATCCGAGAGACAAAGCATTGCTGCCTGTTTTTTTCAGGAGTTACATGAACTACACAATGAAATGTCCTCATCCGCTGCACCACATAAGGACATTGCAGAACCACTATTGGTTTTCCCAATTACAAGGAGGGTGATGAAAGTAGCATCAACCTTTTGCAGCCATGATTTTAACACATGGTTACACATCATATTATCTCATTTAGGATTTTAGGCTGTGCAATATTGTGCTGAAATAACATTTAATAAGGTGGAACAACCAAAGTCACTTGCTGATTCATCAAAGCTTTTACGCACAAAAAGTGGCATAAGAGCTCTGAAAAGATGAAAATTTTGCCGCAACTCAGAGTTGCGCCAAACTTTTACCCCTTTGGGTGTGACCGGATGCAGCAGGGGCGTTACACCACACCTTGTCTAATTCATGACAAGCCGTGATGTTTCCTACACCAGAGATATAACTCCAGTCCTTGACTTGAGGTGCACACCACTCATCATGCTCTCCAGATTCATGAAGATGCATGTACAGTGGGGAAAATAAGTATTTGATACACTGCCAATTTTGCTAGTTTTCCCACCTACAAAGAATGTAGTTTGGTAACGTTTAAGACTGTGGTCCCAGCTCTCTTCAGGTCATTGACCAGGTCCTCCTGTGTAGTTCTGGGCTGATTCCTGACCTTTCTCAGAATCATCCTTACCCCATGAGGCGAGATCTTGCATGGAGCCCCGGACAAAAGGAAGATTGACAGTCATCTTGTGTTTCTTCCATTTTCTAATAATTGGGCCAACAGTTGTAGTCTTCTCACCAAGCTGCTTGCCTATTGTCCTGTAGCCCATCCCAGCCTTGTGCAGGTCTGTTCCTGGTGCCCTTAGACAGCTCTTTGATCTTGGCCATGGTGGAGAGGTTGCAGTGTGATTGATTGATTGTATGAACAGGGGTCTTTTATAAAGGTAATGAGTTCAAACAGATGCAACTAATACAGGTAATAATTGCAGAGTAGAAAGGCTTCCTAAAGGGGTTGTCCAGCCCCTATGAAATAAAAAAAATCTATACTCACCTCCCATGCTGGCTCTGTTCCAGAGGTGTCAGCATTCGCTTTCCCAGGGCGGTGATGTGGTGGAATGACACGTGGTGCCCGGCGCCCAATCAGCGCTGGCGTCACTGTCCCCGCCTTAAGACAAAATGAACATGAAGCGGAAGCTGATCCCGGACTTCCTCTTCATGTTCAGTTTGTCTGAAGGCTGGGACAGTTTCACAAGCGCTGATTGGGCTTCGGGCACCACGTGTCATTCTACCACATCACCGCTCCGGGACCGCGAGTGCTGACACCTCTGGAACAGAGCCAGCATGGGAGGTGAGTATAGGTTTTTTTTATTTATTGGGGCCGAACATTTAGTTTAAGAAAGGGTTGTCCTAGTAGTGGACAATCCCATTAAACAAAAACTAACAGGTCTGTGAGAGCCATAACTATGCAAGTTGGTAGGTGGTCAAATACTTATTTCATGCAATAAAATGCAATTTAAAAAAACAGAAAATTACATTGTATGATTTTTACATAATTATTTTTAGATTCTGTCTCTCAGTTGAAGTGTACCTACGATAAAAATTACAGACCTCTTCATTTTTTGTAGGTGGTAAAACTTGCAAAATAGTAAAATACTTATTTTCCCTCCTGTACCTTTTCAAGAATAATCAGTGTCTTACTCCAGCACACCCTCTCATTAAGACCGGCGAGAAAATCGCAAGTCTTTATTAATTGGGGCCATTGTGTAGACATAGGTCATTTGAATATTTACAGACGTAAACAATTGAGAAAAAGCCCCCTTTTAAATAATAAAAAATAAATAAAACTATTTTATGTATTTAACGAGTGCAATCTGTCCTATTATGGATAGCCATAGCCATGATGGGTAATTATACTATATTGATCACCAATGTATCACTCCTTATCAATAGAAACACATAATATATTTTCATTTTCTTCATGTCTTAGTAATTCAAGGCCCTGAAAACCTTTGCCAGGCAGGCAAATCACCCATCAACAGCTCTTTGCTGAGGGAAGCATGGTATCATGGGAAAATGAATCGAAAGCTTGCAGAAAGCATGCTCATTCATGATGGAGACTTTTTAGTTCGAGAAAGCACGACATCAGTTGGTCAGTATGTACTGAGTGGACTTCATGGTGGACATCATAAACATCTCCTGCTAGTGGATCCAGAGGGAAAAGTAAGTGTTTACTTGCTTTCTATTTTCCAATGAAGTTAAAAGCCATTTACTATTAACGGAACAGGAAATGTCACATTTTTTATGGGAGGCGCTTTCTGGGAAAAAAAAGGATGTAGAAAGAAATACATTATAAATAGTTATACATATTAGTTTTAAACCAGTTTTTAGTTTTCATAAAGGGACAGGTTTATAATTCTTGAAGGGGTTTTCCCACGAACAAAAGTACATTTTAATCAATAGATCTTGGAATAATAATAATTTCCACAATTGGATGTGTTTAAATAAAATGTTCTTGTGCGGAGATAATCTCATAAATGTGCCCCTGCTGTGTACTGTGTAATGGCTGTGTCTGACCGTACAGGAGCATGGTCTGATCATACCACATCTCCTGGGCAGGGGAGGAAGCAAAAGAGTATACAGACATTACAGCAGGAGATCACAGCTGATTCTTTTTGTGAGGTAAAACATTTTCCTTCCTGATTTCAAACAATGTTTTACTTCAAAGAAAGAATCATTCGCAATCCCATGCTGTAATGTCTGTATACTCTTTTGCTTCCTCCCCTGCTCAGGAGCTGTGGTATGATCAGACCATGTTCCTGTACAGTCAGACACAGCCATTACACAGCACATAGCAAGGGGCACATTTATAAGATTATCTCAGCACAGGAACATTTTATTTAAACACACCCAATTGTGGAAATTATTATTATTCCAAGATCTATTGATTAAAATGTACTTTTGTTGGTGGGAAAACCCCTTTAACTCCTTCTGTAACATATGGCAAACATGCTGCAACATCTAGAGCTTACTGGAGAATATGCAGGAAAGATGTACCTGCAGTGACCAATAGATGGAGCTAAACCACCCTATTATACCAGTAGAGAAACTAGGAGCTTTTCGTTCTGGAATCATAGAATGGTAGAGTTGGAAGGGACCTCCTGGGTCATCTGGTCCAACCCCCTGCTCAAAGCAGGATTCACTAAATCATCCCAGACAGATATCTGTCCAGCCTCTGTTTGAAGACGTCCATTGAAGAGGAACTCCCCACCTCTCGTGGCAGCCTGTTCCACTCATTGATCACCCTAACTGTCAAAAAGTTTTTTCTAATATGTGTCTCCTCCCATTCAGTTTCATCACATTGCTTCTAGTCTTTCCTTGTGCAAATGAGAATAAAGATGATCCTTCTACAATGTGACAGCCCTTGAGATATTTGTAGACAGCTATTAAGTCTCCTCTCAGTCTTCTTTTTTGCAAGCTAAACATTCCCAAATCCTGTAACCGTTCCTCATAGGACATGGTTTGCAGACCGGTCATCATTCTGGTCGCTCTTCTCTGAACTTGCTCCAGTTTGTCGATGTCTTTTTTAAAATGTGGTGCCCAAAACTGGGCACAGTATTCCAGATGAGGTCTGACCAAAGAGGAGTAAAGTGCGATTATGACTTCACGTGATCTAGACTGTATGCTTCTGTTAATACATCTCAGAATTGTATTTGCCTTTTTTGCTGCTGCATCACACTGTTGACTCATGTTCAGTCAATGATCTACAGTTATATGAAAAAGTTTGGGCACCCCTATTAATCTTAAGCTTAATGTTTTATAAAAATTGGTGTTTTTGCAACAGCTATTTCAGTTTGATATATGTAATAACTGTTGGACACAGTAATGTTTCTGCCTTGAAATGAGGTTTATTGTACTAACAGAAAATGTGCAATCTACATTCAAACAAAATTTGACAGGTGCATAAGTATGGGCACCTTTATCATTTTCTTGTTTTAAATACTCCTACCTACTTTTTACTGACTTACTAAAGCACTTTTTTTGGTTTTGTAACCTCATTGAGCTTTGAACTTCATAGCCAGGTGTATGCAATCATGAGAAAAGCTACTTAAAGTGGCCACTTGCAAGTTGTTCTCCTGTTTGAATCTCCTCTGAAGAGTGGCATCATGGGCTCCTCAAAACAACTGTCAAATGATCTGAAAACAAAGATTATTCAACATAGCTGCTCAGGGGAAGGATACAAAAAGCTGTCTCAGAGATTTAACCTGTCAGTTTCCACTGTGAGGAACATAGTAAGGAAATGGAAGAACACAGGGACAGTTCTTGTTAAGGCCAGAAGTGGCAGGCCAAGAAAAACATCAGAAAGGCAGAGAAGAAGAATGGTGAGATCAGTCAAGGACAATCCTCAGACCACCTCCAGAGAGCTGCAGCATCAACTTGCTGCAGATGGTGTCACTGTGCATCGGTCAACTATACAACGCACTTTGCACAAGGAGAAGCTGTATGGGAGAGTGATGCGAAAGAAGCCGTTTCTGCAAGCACGCCACAAACAGAGTCAGCTGAGGTATGCAAAAGCACATTTGGAGAAGCCAATTTCTTTTTGGAAGAAGGTCCTGTGGACTGATGAAACCAATATTGAGTTGTTTGGTCATACAAAAAGGCGTTATGCATGGTGGCAAAAAAACACAGCATTCCAAGAAAAACACTTGATACCCACAGTAAAATTTGGTGGAGGTTCCATCATGCTTTGGGGCTGTGTGGCCAATGCCGGCACTGGGAATCTTGTTAAAGTTGAGGGACGCATGGATTCCAATAATGTTCAAGAATCAGTGATAAAGTTGAAGTTACGCAGGGGATGGATCTTTCAGCAAGACAATGATCCAAAACACCGCTCCAAATCTACTCAGGCATTCATGCAGAGGAACAATTACAATGTTCTGGAATGGCCATCCCAGTCCACAGACCTGAATATCATTGAACATCTGTGGGATCATTTGAAGAGGGCTGTCCATTGTAATGCAGCGACTTGCTGGCATTACGGTAATGGTCCAGGATGTGTTTTACCTGACCATGTACCTTCCCCCTCAGGTGACTAGTCACATGACTGTGACATAGCACAGGTCCTGCGCGCACAGAATGTCTGTCTGATCACATGACTGTGACATCAGCAAGGTCCTGTCAGTATGTGTGTGTGTGCACGGGATGCATATATAAACCCTGCTTGATGGGAGACAGGTGTGTTCTGTGAGAGAGGCGTAAGGCCTGTTCCCGTGTGTGTGGGACACCGACCGTGTGAGGCCTAGTGAGGCCGAGTGAAGCCTGGTGCCTGAAAGGCAGAGCCTGGATCCTGTGTAGATGCTAGTGGCCTTGGAAGGAAGAGGCTTGAGTAAGAGTCCTGAAAGGCAGAGCCTGGATCCTGTGTGGATGTCAGTGGCCTTTGAGGGAACGACGGCTAGAGACCCCCACCTGGGAAGCCGCAAAGTCACAGTGGTGGCGGATTAAGAGTCCTGAAAGGCAGAGCCTGGATCCTGTGTGGATGTCAGTGGCCTTTGAGGGAACGACGGCTGGAGACCCCCACCTGGGAAGCCGCAAAGCCACAGTGGTGGCAAGCCTAATGGACTGCAGCAGCTAAACCCGGCAAAGGTAATACCCTGTGTTATATGGACATTAATATGGACATTGCTATGTTATTACCTTGCTGAAGGCTGTAACTTGGGCCAAGTGGGCCGGTCTGCCACTTGGCTCGAGAACATTATATATATATATGTGTGTCGGCGTGCCACTGAGTTGGACCCTGTGAACTGTGGTTTATGAAGTGCAATAAACTGCAGCATTGTGAAATACCGGAAGGACATTGCTGGTGTGCTTTGATTTACCCGGTGCAGCGAGTATCCCCCATTATGATGTCTAGCGCTGCCTTACACCATGCTCGGCAACCATCAAACGTAACTGAACTGGAATTGTTTTGTAAAGAGGAATGGTCAAAAATATCTTCATCCAGGATCCAGGAACTCATTAAAAGCTACAGGAAGCGACTAGAGGCTGTTATTTTTGCAAAAGGAGGATCTACTAAATATTAATGTCACTTTTCTGGTGAGGTGCCCATACTTATGCACCTGTCAAATTTTGTTTGAATGCAGATTGCACATTTTCTGTTAGGACAATAAACCTCATTTCAAGGCAGAAACATTACTGTGTCCAACAGTTATTACATATATCAAACTGAAATAGCTGTTGCAAAAACACCAATTTTTATAAAATAATAAGCTTAAGATTAATAGTGGTGCCCAAACTTTTTCATATAACTGTATTAGTATACCTAAGTCTTTTTCACATGTACTGTTGCTTAGCTCTACTCCTCCCATTCTGTATATGCTTCTTTCATTTTTATTGCCCAGATGTAGTACTTTGCATTTTTCCCTGTTAAAAACCATTATGTTAGTTTCTGCCCACTGCTCCAGTTTATTTAGGTCTTTTTGAATCCTTGCTCTCTCTTCTCTAGTATTAGCTATCCCTCCTAGCTTTGTGTCATCACCAAATTTAATCAGTTTACCCTCATTTCCTTCATCTAAATCATTGATAAAGATGTTGAACAATACAGGTCCCAGGACAAAGCCCTGTGGTACCCCACTTGAGACATTCATCCAACTGGATGTGAAGCCATTAATGACCACTCTTTGAGTCTGATCACTAAGCCAGTTATGAATCCACCTAACAGTTGCCTTGTCCATTCCATACTTGGTCATTTTTTCAATAAGGATGGTGTGAGATACTTTGTCAAATGCTTTGCTGAAGTCAAGATATACTATATCTACAGCATTTCCCTGATCCACCCAGTCAGTGATTCTGTCATAGAAGGAAATTAAGTTAGTCTGACATGACTTGTTAGTTACAAACCCATGCTGACTCTGGTTAATCACTTCATTCTTATCCGGGTACTTACATACATGTTGTTTAATAATTTGTTCAAAGATCTTTCCTGGTATAGAAGCCAGACTCACCGGCCTATAGTTCCCTGGGTCCACCTTCTTCCCCATTTTGAAGATAGGAACAACATTTGCTCTTCTCCAGTCTTCTGGGACTTCTCCTGTTCTCCAAGAATTTTCAAAGATTATGGAAAGTGGTTCTAAAATTTCTTCTACGATCTCCTTCAGTACTCTGGGGTGTAATTCATCTGGACCTGGAGACTTGAACTCATTTATGTTAGCTAAATATTCCCTCACAATCTGTTTACAGATAACCTGGAATCTTCTATTCCATTAATAGGACAGTGAAGATCAGTTGATGTTACATTTTCTTTCTGAGAGAAAACAGATGCAAAATAGGAATTAAAAAGTTCGGCCTTCTCAACATCCTTTCTTACCATTTCACCATTTTCATCCTGTAAAAATCCTATAGCATCTTTGACTTTTCTTTTACTTTTGACATACCCCCAAAATTCTTTTTTATTGCTTTTGACATCTCTTGCAAAGCCTTAATTCATTGTCAGCTTTAGCTAACCTGATACGTGCCCTACAGGTTCTGCAGAATGCATTATAATCTTTTTTAGATATGCCTCCCTCTTTCCATTTGATAAACATTACTTTCTTTCTTTTTAGCATGTGTCTAAGTTCTGTGTTCATCCATCCTGGTTTCCTTAAATGCTTCCCATTCTTCCTACTTTTCGGGATTGTTAACGATTGTGCTTTGAGAATCTCATTTTAAAAAATTTCCCATCGTTCCTGGACATTTTTGTCCTTAAGGACATCCAGCCATTGGATCCCTCCTATTCTCTTTCTGAGTTGCTTAAAATCTGCTGAATATCTGGGGAAGACTGTGTAAAGTGTCTGTCCTGGGGAATCTGGCATCAGGGCTTTCCCCAGAAAAAGAGCATGTGCAAGAGACTTTGAAGTTACATTTGCTGTTTTCCATATTGACTATGAATACAATTTTTCCTGATCTCGGCTTACAGTAAATCTGTTAAAAACAAATCCAGTCTCAGTGTCATTGTTGCCTATCCACCTGCATCTTACATTTTCTGTCATTGCAAGTTTTTATTTTTATTTTTCTGTTAAGAACCTTATGAATATATGTTTCTTGAGGGATGAGTGTACTATATAATTCACAATATAATGTTTGGAAAACAGAAAAAATCTTATTTTCTAAGATGGCATGGAATCAGCAATTTTGCAATTATTTGATGAGTTTATTTTTACAATGTTGACTATGTGGTAAAAATGCAATATTATGACAATACCATACTTACCTATTATTTTTTTAATGTTTGGTACTCGTACAAAGTAAAAAAAAAACAAAAAAACATAAAGAGGTTGCCCACTACTTTTTGATTGATGACCTATCCTTAAGATAGGTCATCAATGTCTGATCGGCGGGGGTGCTGGGTGTCGGACCCCGGCCAATCAGCTGTTATCAGTGTTCCGAAGTACTTACTTGCGGAGCTAGCCGTCTTCAGATAGTGGCCACCGCAGGGTACTGCACATCTGCCTCCTATTGATTTGAATAGAAGGAGGATGTGCAGTACCAAGCCATGGCCACTACCAGAAGACGGCCAGCTCCGAAAGTGAATATTTCCGACTGGCGCCCGCCGACACCAATAACAGCTGATCGGCGGGGGTGCCAGGTGTCAGACCCCAGCCAATCAGACATTGATGACCTATACAAAGGGATAGGCCATCAGTCAAAAAGTAGTGGACAACCTCTTTAACAGCATGCTGAAATACAAGATGTCCAATTCTTTTCATCAAAAGTCCCCTATACACGTAGATTGTTGGTGATCTGTCAAAATCCCAATGCGTTTGGCTGATTTTTATCTTACATGTATGGACAGCTTTAGGCCAGGTTCACACAGAACAGTTTGATTTTAGATTAATTTTCTTTAGAGACAAAGCCAAGAGTGGATTCTAAAATAGGGGAAAAAACATGTATACTTCTCTTCTTCGCCTACAAAAAAGCATCATGAACTGCACTGTGTGAACCGGGATTTTATTGATGCAGAATGTTTCGAATAATATCAATGTGACCTATCTATAGCCTCCATCACACAGTTCTCTGTAAGTCTATGTGCCCACGATGCAGAAATGCTCAGGATTTTTTCCTGAGCGTTTCTGCATCTCCCTGGCAGAAAAAAACGCATGCGGATTGTACATGCGTTTTCCTGCCAGGGACATGCGGAAGTGAAGCGTTCTTCACTTGCATTTCCACATGCGGGTTGACAAGCGCTTTCCAAGCGATTTTAGCATCACTTGGAAAGTGCTTGTCAACTTGGTCACACTATATAAATCCATGCAAACGGCATGGATTTATATAGTGTGACCTGAGAGAATGTCAAAAAAAAAATAAATAAATCTATACTTACCTTCCGATGGCCCGCACTGTCTTGCTTCACCATCCCAGCTGCCGGCAGATCGCGTTACACTGAAGGACCAGCCGATGTCAGCGTCGCGTGACCCGTCACATGACTCTGACGTCAGCGCAGGTCCTTCAGTCCATCGCAAACTGCCGGCAAGTGAAGAGAAGGAGAGCGGGGGCCGCCAGAAGGTAAGTATATATTTATTTTTTATTTTATTCTTTTTTTTTTTTACAGTTTTCTTTGGTACCCAGGTCCGGAGGAGAGTCTCCTCTCCTCTAGACCTGGGTATCATCCGCACATTAGAACGCATGGAATGCGCATCTACATATACAGTGATGCGTAATCCATGTGATCTAATGCAAGTCAATGGCGGCGAAAACGCAGCACCTCTGCAAAATAATTGGTAGTCCACAGCGGAAATTTCCTCAGCATGTGCACAGCACAGGCGGATTATCATTGGGGAACATGGCAGGCCTTCTACCATGTGTTTTTTAAGCGTTTCTGCAGCGTTTTTGCCGCTGCGGAAACGCTTAAAAAACGCATCGTGGGCACACAGCCTAATAATAAACACATCTATAAATATTACAATGCTGTAATTGAAACATTGTTTTTGTTTCATAGGTGAGAACTAAAGATCGTGTTTTTGACAATGTGAGCCACCTAATACAGTACCACATGGAAAACGAGTTGCCGATTACTTCATCTGGAAGTGAGCTTAGTCTGAAGCAGCCAGTCAGGAGGCAAGAAACTGGTGCTCTCCAGGGCTGAAAGGACTGCACTTATATTGCCTGCATATAAACTATGGGATAGGTGCCATATTTTCATATGTAAACACTACTTATGAACCTCAATCAAACATAAGGAGACGTGATAAATGAAGGCCTCTTTTTCATATGGAGATGTAATTTGCGTTCAGGAAGAGTTTTCCACAACAACTGTTGTAAAAACTGTTAAGATTTTATGTAAAAATATACAAATAATACTTGAAAGCACAAACCCCCAATAGTACGTCAGAGTCAGCCAAAATCAGAGGTATGTGCCTTGGAAGGAGAACTCTTAGCAGGGTAAATGTTTCTGTATATATTACAATCATCTCTACAAAACGCAGTATACTATGTAAAGCTTTATGATATTATTGGAAGTTGTAAAATATGGAACATATTAAAATGAAATAATGGAAAACAAGAAATGCCGGCATGTACAGTACAGACCAAAAGTTTGGACACACCTTCTCATTTAAAGATTTTTCTGTATTTTCATGACTTTGAAAATTGTACACTCACACTGAAGGCATCAAAACTATGAATTAACACATGTGGAATTATATACTTAACAAAAAAGTGTGAAACAACTGAAAATATGTCTTATATTCTAGGTTCTTTAAAGTAGCCACCTTTTGCTTTGATGACTGCTTTGCACACTCTTGATGAGCTTCAAAAGGTAGTCACCGGAAATGGTCTTCCAACAATCTTGAAGGAGTTCCCAGAGATGCTTAGCACTTGTTGGCCCTTTTGCCTTCACTCTGCGGTCCAGTTCACCCCAAACCATCTCGATTGTGTTCAGGTCTGGTGACTGTGGAGGCCAGGTTATCTGGCGTAGCACCCCATCACTCTCCCTCTTGGTCAAATAGCCCTTACGCAGCTTGGAGGTGTGTTTGGGGTCATTGTCCTGTTGAAAAATAAATGATGGTCCAACTAAACACAAACCGGATGGAATAGCATGCCGCTGCAAGATGCTGTGGCAGCCATGCTGGTTCAGTATGCCTTCAATTTTGAATAAATCCCCAACAGTGTCACCAGCAAAGCACCCCCACACCATCACACCTCCTCCTCCATGCTTCACGATGGGAACCAGGCATGTAGAGTCCATCCGTTCACCTTTTCTGCGTCGCACAAAGACACGGTGGTTGGAACCAAATATCTCAAATTTGGACTCATCAGACCAAAGCACAGATTTCCACTGGTCTAATGTCCATTCCTTGTGTTCTTTAGCCCAAACAAGTCTCTTCTGCTTGTTGCCTGTCCTTAGCAGTGGTTTCCCAGCAGCTATTTTACCATGAAGGCCTGCTGCACAAAGTCTCCTCTTAACAGTTGTTAAAGAGATGTGTCTGCTGCTAAAACTCTGTGTGGCATTGACCTGGTCTCTAATCTGAGCTGCTGTTAACCTGTGATTTCTGAGGCTGGAGACTCAGATAAACTTATCCTCAGAAGCAGAGGTGACTCTTGGTCTTCCTTTCCTGGGGCGGTCCTCATGTGAGCCAGTTTCTTTGTAGCGCTTGATGGTTTTTGCAACTGCACTTGGGGACACTTTCAAAGTTTTCCCAATTTTTAGCACTGACTGACCTTCATTTCTTAAAGTAATGATGGCCACTCGTTTTTCTTTACTTAGCTGCTTTTTTCTTGCCATAATACAAATTCTAACAGTCTATTCAGTAGGACTATCAGCTGTATATCCACCAGACTTCTGCACAACACAACTGATGGTCCCAACCCCATTTATAAGGCAAGAAATCCCACTTATTAAACCT
The DNA here is from genome assembly GCF_046119375.1 of Phyllobates terribilis. Lineage (NCBI taxonomy): Eukaryota > Metazoa > Chordata > Amphibia > Anura > Dendrobatidae > Phyllobates > Phyllobates terribilis. The sequence goes on along the minus strand of NW_027362771.1, from coordinate 411,362,393 downwards.
GACAGGGCACACCTGTGAAGTGAAAACCATTTCCGGTGACTACCTCTTGAAGCTCATCAAGAGAATGCCAAGAGTGTGCAAAGCAGTCATCAAAGCAAAAGGTGGCTACTTTGAAGAACCTAGAATATAAGACATATTTTCAGTTGTTTCACACTTTTTTGTTAAGTATATAATTCCACATGTGTTAATTCATAGTTTTGATGCCTTCAGTGTGAATGTACAATTTTCATAGTCATGAAAATACAGAAAAATCTTTAAACGAGGTGTGTCCAAACTTTTGGTCTGTACTGTATATACATACATCTAATGAGTTCAACGTGAAATTTTAGTAACTTTATATTTTTACTAACAGTGCAATCTTTCTTTTGTAATGTAAATAGACGTATATGGATCATTATAAAATTTCCTTTCTTTCTCTGTGACCCTGTATGATAACAATTGCTACACTTCAGAATTTTTTTTTTTATACAAGGGAAATACGTCATATGTGGTAAGTGGCAATGTAACAGCGAACAAATACATAAATTGCAAGAATATTGTAGAATAAAGCAATGTTTGGAGTCTAGACTATGGACCTTCTGATTTTTAATTACTTGAAGAAGGGAGGTACTTGTTCATTATATAAGTCAATTAAAGGGAATCTGTCACCCCCTGGCACTTATCTGACCTCTAATATGGGCATACAGGTGATAGAAATGTAAATCTTTACCTACCTGTATGCCTCATATTAGAGGTCTGCTTGCTTTGAAATTGCTTTTTTATTCAATCCATTTTCTGATGCTTGCGGGCTGTAATATGAGGCATACAGGTAGGTATAGATTTACATTCTTATCACCTGTATGCCCATATTAGAGGTCAGATGGGGTTGACAGATTCCCTTTAAAGACTATGAATACATTTGACATGGAAACATGACTTTTACTTAGGATAGTGGTTACCTTTACACACAACGGCACTAAATTTCAATCTGCAGTCTTTTTCCTATCTACAAAGTTTGTCTAACTTTGGATTTCAGAAACAAATGAACAATAATAAAAAAAATTGGTGGGGAAAATAAGTATTTGATACACTGTTGATTTTGCAAGTTTTCCAACCTACAAAGAATTGAGAGGTCTGTAATTTTTATCGTAGGTACTTTACACTTCAACTGAGAGACAGAATCTAAAAGTAAAAACCAGAAAATCACATTGTATGATTTTTAAATAATTTAAATTGCATTTCATTGCATGAAATAAGTATTTGGTCACCTACCAACCAGCAAGAATTCTGTCTCTCACAGACCTGTTAGTTTTTCTTTAAGAAGCCCTCCTACTCTGCACTCATTACCTGTATTAATTTCACCTGTTTTAATTGTTACATGTATAAAAGACCTGTCCATACACTGAATCACACTTCAATCTCTCCACCATGGCCAAGACCAAACAGCTGTCCAAGGACACAAGGGACAAAATTGTAGACCTGCACAAGGCTGAGATGGGCTACAGGACAATAGGCAAGAAGCTTGGTGAGAAGGCAACAACTGTTGGCACAATTATTAGAAAATGGAAGAAACACAAGATGACTGTCAATCTTCCTCGGTTTGGGGCTCAAAGCAATATCTCGCCTCGTGGGGTAAGGATGATTCTGAGAAAGGTCAGGAATCAGCCCAGAACTACATAGGAGGACCTGGTCAATGACCGGAAAAGAGCTGGGACTACAGTCTCAAATATTACCATTAAGAACATACTAAGCCGTCATGGATTAACATCCTGTAGGGCACGTAAGGTCCCCTGCTCTCACCAGCACATGTCCAGGCCCATTTGAAGTTCGCCAATGACCATCTGGATGATCCAGAGGAGGCATGGGAGAAGGTCATGTGGTCTGATGACACAAAAATAGAGCATTTTGGTATCAACTCCACTCACCGTGTTTGGAGGAAGAAGAAGGGTGAAGTTAACATGTAACCTCAAAAAATAAAATCTATGCTTTATTAAGTAATTTTAAAATACATTCATCCCAGCCCTCATGACAACAACTCACAGCATCATTAATACGGAGCTATGATCTGGCTGTAACAGATATCCCTGTGGATTTACCACACATCTTTTTTGCCTCCTGAGGAACCAGTCTATGAGGAAACGCGTCGAGGCTTGCCTTGGAGGCTGTTTATGGGATCTACATCCATGATGTTCATCTGAGATAAGTTTTCATTTATCTATTTTCTTTGTCTATATGAGGAGGTTGCATTGGACTGTAATGCAACGTAGCAGCAGTGCCATTTAGGGCCAGAGAGGGAGAGCCGCCAAGGAGCGGGGGCGCCACATTGCCATCTTTACCTAGGGTGCCAACCTCCGCTGCCAGGTAGCGTATATTTTGTAGCCTCTATCATAGGGCCTGATTAGCCTGGACAGGGATAAGTAGACTTATCTATGTATGTTTTGCATGTGTTCTTTTTCCACTATATCACTTTTTTTTGCACTTAGTCACTTTGTCCTGAGGACACTCAATACCCATTGTTGGGGGTGTGCTCGAGTCACTGATTCTGCTAGTAGTGAGATTGTTATCTGCATTGGCTGGACATGTTATTTGATCCATGAGTTCTGATCTCACCATATAAGTATGCATAACAATTGAGTGACCCGATATGGTTTTCTGTGTCCTCTAGGCTGGATATTTGTCTGTCAGTCCGTATTATAAAATTACTTAATAAAGCATAGATTTTATTTTTTGAGGTTACATGTTAACTTTATTCTATTCCTCAAAACTAGCTATATAAATTGTTTATTCACTGAAGAAAGATGAGTACAACCCAAGAACACCGTCCCAACCGTGAAGCATGGTGGGGGAAACCTCATACTATGGGGGTGCTTTTCTGCAAAGGGGACAGGGCGACTACACCGTATTGAAGGGAGGCTGGATGGGGTCATGTATAGCGAGATTTTGACCAACAACCTCCTTCCCTCAGTAAAAGCATTGAAGATGGGTCGTGGCTGGGTCTTCCAGCATGAAAATGACCCAAAGCACACAGCCAGGACAACTAAGGCGCAGCTCCGCAAGAAGAATTTCAAAGTTCTGGAGTGGCCTAGCCAGTCTCCAGACCTGAACCCAATAGAAAATCTTTGGAGGGAGCTGAAACTCAATGTTGCCCAGTGACAGCCCCGAAACCTGAAAGATCTGGAGAAGATCTGTATGGAGGAGTGGGCCAAAATCCCTGCTGCAGTATGTGCAAACTTGGTCAAGAACTACAGGAAACATCTGACCTCTGTAATTGCAAACAAAGGTTTCTGTACCAAATATTAAATTCTGTTTTTCTATTGTATCAAATACTTATTTTATCCAATAAAATGCAAATTACTTACATAAAAATCATACAATGGATATTTTTTTTAGATTCTGTCTCTCACAGTTGAAGTGTACCTACTATAAAAATTACAGATCTCTCCATTCTTTGTAGGTGGGAAAACTTGCAAAATCGGCAGTGTATCAAATACTTATTTTCCCCACAATACATATTCTTTAATTATTGTGCCTCTTTATCAATTATATTTAAGTCAAGGAAACGGTGGGAAAATGTTTGAAATCCACTTTTCAAAGTCTTCTTACATCAATTCAGAATTCATTACCCAGCTTTGATCACAAAGATAAAACCATTTATGCCAGTGCGTAGGGTACATTAGAGTCCTATATTACTTAAAATTAAATATTGTTCTTACCCTGGATGACCGAGCTGTAGATGTACATGTGGTGGATTTCTTCCACATAGTCTGGATGTGCCAAATTAGAATACTGGGCTCTTGCTAGAGTGTTCTGTATCTTTGAATTCATTTAGATGTTTATTGGGGGGGAGGGGGGGGGTAATACATATTAAAGTTATAGGAAGATTCCTTTTTCTTACCAGACTTTATCTTCAGAAAATGTTTCTCATGGAAATTTAAAAAGGGGTGTCCACTCCACTACAGTACAATCCCATTTTAATCAATTCAGGACCCAAATTGAGATTTAAATAGTGTTTACTCACCTCTCGCAACATCGTAGTTCTAGCGATGTTAGCATCCCTGTTTCACGGAGAGCCGCTCATTGGCTGCATTCTACATGTGGCACCAACAAGCCACGTCACTCTCTGGGAACAGCGATTCTGAAAAAGAAAAGGAGCCAGAAGGTGAGTATATGCTATTATTATTTGGGTACTCAATTTGGGTACAGCCAATCAGATATTGATGACCTATCCTAAGGGATAGGCCATAAGTCAAAAAGTAGTGGACAACCTCTTTAACAGCATGCTGAAATACAAGATGTCCAATTCTTTTCATCAAAAGTCCCCTATACACGTAGATTGTTGGTGACCTGTCAAAATCCCAATGCGTTTGGCTGATTTTTATCTTACATGTATGGACAGCTTTAGGCCAGGTTCATACAGAATAGTATGATTTTAGATTAATTTTCTTTAGAGACAAAGCCAAGAGTGGATTCTAAAATAGGGGAAAAAATGTATACTTCTCTTCTTCTCCTACAAAAAAGCATCATGAAAGCATCTCCTACAAAAAAGCATCCTACAAAAAAGCATCACACTGCACTGTGTGAACCGGGATTTTATTGATGCAGAATGTTTCAATTGATTAGGCTGGGGTTATCTGGGAGTTTTTTTTCCTTTGGTGCTAAGCACTTATCAGTAGGTAGTTGCTAACTGCCATACTTGCCTGTTCTGCTGTGCGAAGATCACTCCTGGAAACGATTCTCCTGCTTCCTGTGATGTCACGTCGACAGAGCAGATCATTTGGCTCCCCGCTGCCTGACTGTAGGGAACCGGCTGTCATCAACATGAAGTTGGCAGTGACGCCCGATTGTTGAGCAGAGCGGAAGAGAAGGAACTGCTCTGTAGACGTGACATCACGGGAAGTAAGAGCCGTTACTAGCAGCGATCCATGACAACTTTGAGCCAGGAGAGATCGTCACACAGAAGAACAGGCAGGTAGTTAGCAACTTCTTGCCAATAAGTACTTAGATCCATAGAAAAAAAAATCCAGGATAACCAAAGGAGTTATCTATAACTAGTTATTTTTTACTATAGGCCTAACAACTAGCAGGGAGGTAATTGCTAACTACCTACCTGTTCTGCCTGGCGCCGGCTCAGAGGAGTCACTGATTGCTTCTGCCAGCGATTTTGCTGCTTCACATCAAGCAGCCCTTCTCGGAAGCTCTGTCGCTGGGACGTCACTGCCAACGTCATGCTGATTGATAGCCAGCTTCCGCAGTTAGGCAGCAAAGAGCGGGCTGTCAATCAGCATTACATCGGCAGTCATGCTCTGTCAACAATGCAGAGCAGAAGACAAGCAGCTGCTCTGTCGACATGATGTCAGCATAAGCCGCAGAATCGCCAGCAGGAGTTGTCTGTGACCGCTCCGAGTCGGCAGAGATAGGTGCCAGGCAGATAGTTTGCAACTACCTGCCTGTTAGTTCTTAGGTGCATAGTAAAAAGGTAAAATAGTCCTGTATAACCCCTTTAACCTATTTAGAATGACTCAAATTGAACAAACAAATTTGTAAGTTTTAAACCAATTCTACTCATGGCCCCTATTCTAATGTTCATCAACTGTGCATTAATTTGCATGATTTAATTTTTTTTTTCCATGTACTTATAAATATAAAAAAAAAATGTCTGGATGCATGAAATGTAATTTCAATAGCTCATATTACATATTTTATATAAGGTAGTGGTGTTTGAATTAAATCATATAAGCACCTGCACTTTATGTCTGTGTTGAATTCTTCTGGCTACTCAACTTTAGCCCCAGACTTAAGAAACTTACTCATAAGCCTCATTTACACATACTTTTGTCAGTATTTTACACCATTCTTTGTAAGCTAAAACTAGGAAAGGAGCCTAAACTCAGAAAAAGTATCATGGAAAGATCTCTACACTCAATAGTAACACCGGAGAATCCTGACAGCGTGTGGTGCGCGCTCTGTAAGGATTCAGAAGTCTGCAAAGAGTCGCTACAGACTGTCATCAGAAAATGAGACAACCCACTGAATATTGGTTATATAGAGAACAGCAACGTTAACTTCCCACGAGAGGTATTTGGTACATTTTTGATGCTGCAGGATTTTCCGCACCATTTCTGCCCCATTATCTAAATTAGGTTACTTGTGTTTTTCTTTGCATTTTTGAATACTTTTTTTTTTTTTTAACAAGTTATTTTTAGCTGCGGTTTTTGTCTTTGTGATATGGCATGTTTTAGAAACTCCGTTATTTAGCTTTGATAAAACTTTATTGAAGAAGCCATGTGTTTTTGTTGTGTTCCCAGTGCGGAATAAAAACGTGCTATTTTATCGGTGAATTCTTTTCTTCCCATTCAAGTCTGTGTGGTTGCAGATTTTGCAATCGCTCCTCAAGTCAGTTTCTACAGCAAAAAAAAAAAAGTACAGGGGGCATGAGATTTATATAAATCTCATTTACTTTGCAGGAAATGTAATATACTACGTTTTTTACACATGAAAATATGCAGCGGAAAAATGCACCAAATACTAATTATGAGAACTTAGCGAAGTGTAAACTTAGAACATAGGAACACTAATAATTAATTTTTATTACATGCATAATAATCAGAATTGTTATATGAGGGCAGATATGGAAAGTGTCCTTGTATAGAGCATGCAAGTATTAACAGATCTTAAAAAGGTTGGCCACCTTTGGGGACATTTTTTTTTTCTTAAATAAATTTTAGGCTAAAAATAATTTTTGCAATTGGGTTTCATTACAAAATTTACACCGTTTGGCTTTTACAGGCTCTTTTTTTCTTTGCACATTCAGGTTTAATTTAGTTTGTGGCCATAAATCAGCAGAGAGCTCAGAAAAAAAGAGATAAAAAAAGTTACAAACCATCAGAACGAGCTCACTGATGGATTCTCAGTGAGGAGCATGTGACCACACCTGTGCATCAGCCTCCGCCAATCACATGAGAAAGCTGCTTCTCTATTGGAGGAGGCTGATGGACCGGTCTGCACCAGCGGCCATTGTATGGACAGAAGTGCTGGTCAGTGTGAGGTAAAGCTGCAGTAACCAGAGAAAGTGGCGACCTCTTTCCTCGAGAACCCATCAGTGAGCTCGTTCTGACAGTATAACAGGAAAACCTGTGACTCTCATCTTTTTCCGAGCTTCTCTCAGCTGATTTATGGCCACAGGCTACATTAAAGTAGAATTTGTAGGAAACAAAGAGCCTATAAAAGCCAAACAGTGCAAAATTTGTAGTGAAACCCAATAGCAAAAATTATTTTTAGCCCGAACTACATGTATTTTAGTAAAAAAAAAAATCTATATATCTATCTATATATATATACATATACAGTACAGACCAAAAGTTTGAACACACCTAATTTAAAGATTTTAAAGATTTAAATAACCTAGAATATGACATATTTTCATTTGTTTCACACTTTTTTGTTAAGTATTTAATTCCACGTGTTAATTCATAGTTTTGATGCCTTCAGTGTGAATGTACAATTTTCATAGTCATGAAAATACAGAAAAATCTTTAAATGATGTGTGCCCAAACTTTTGGTCTGTACTGTATAATATAATATATATATCTATCTCCAAAGGTGGCCAACTGTTTTAATACAAAGTCATTTGGTACCTTAAAGTCAACCTATCACCCAGTTTTTCGTATGGCGTCTCCTAGACATCTTTAAAAGCACTCCTACAACCCCTTCATAAGAGTGCAGCTGCCTTTTATAATTGTCCAATACCGTATGTTAATCGATGTCCAATGGACATCCACCTCAACACCTCTCTGTCCCCACAATCACCACCTCTCCAACCTTGCCTGACATGGTAGACATCATCCACCCAGCCTCTTGGGTCTGTACAACTCGTTACTTACTGTGCAGGCGCAACCGTTGAATAGACTCTGTATGACGTTGGAGATGTCAGCCAAGTCAATGAAGGCAGCTGACGTGGGGCAATTATAAAAGACTTTTTCTTAGGTGTGTGAGACAGCTGTGATCTTATAAGCAGTTTGCAGGTCTGTTTCCATAGATGGCTGAAAGGTGATATAGTTTATATAGGGAAACCTGATGACAGGTTCACTTTAAATACAATACCCTACATATTTTATGACTTGCCACCTACAAATAGGGTAGTGATTTGGCTCAATCAGGCACGCTTTGATCTTATTTAATATCCAGAAGCATTTTTCAGATGATAATATATAATAATCAAAAAACCAAGCTTAAGAATTTAAAGTTACATATTTATGAATATTCAATATGTGGCACTTGGTTGGGGATCGACCTGCAAAGGCGCTATATGGAGCATTGTGGCTCCTTTTGTATTTTTCTTTGCAAGGTCATCCAGGTACCCTGAGGATTCTGCAACTCAGCCCTAGTCACCTAAATACATAGTCCCTGGACATAAGTGGCTTTAGCAACTTTCAATAAATCAGAAAATGGCAGCATATCGTTAGAAACATGTTACCGCTTGGTAAAATTATAATAGCCGTTTAGATATTTCCCTAATATCACAATCCATTTACTGTCTGGAAAACAGTGTGTGCGTGTTTCAATTTTTCCTTCCAAACAATATGATAGCCCATTATTTTTAAATAAAATGTTTTTGTCTATTTGATTGAACACATTTCATACATAACTGTAAAAATTGAAAAATGTGAAAAACATGTACCCATCTTTGTAGTTTTTTTTTCCATTATGAAACATGATTATTTTCAATAAATATTAGATTTCTATATAGAAAATTTGTGTCATTACTTTTGTTAATTAATGCGTTACAAGAAACAAATTAGCATAAGTACAACCCCTGGCAAAAATTATGGAATCACTGGGCTTGGAGGATGTTCATTCAGTTGTTTAATGTTGTTGAAATAAAGCAGATCACAGACATAGCACAAAACTAAAGTCATTTCAAATGGCAACTATAGGGCTTTAAGAAATACTAAAAGAAATCAAGATTAAAAATGTGGTACTCAGTAAGGGTACTTTTTTTCAGACCAAGCAGAGGGAAAAATTATGGAATCACTCAATTCTGAGGAAAAAATTATGGAATCATGAAAAACAAACACACAAAAAAACACTCCAATACATCACTAGTATTTTGTTGCACCACCTCTGGCTTTAATAACAGCTTGCAGTCTCTGAGGCATGGACTTAATGAGTGACAAACAGTACTCTTCATCAATCTGGCTCCAACTTTCTCTGATTGCTGTTGCCAGACCAGCTTTGCAGGTTGGAGACTTGTCATGGACCATTTTCTTCAACTTCCACCAAAGATTTTCAATTGGATTGAGATCCGGACTATTTGCAGGCCATGACATTTACCTTATGTGTCTTCTTGCAAGGAATGTTTTCACAGTTTTTGCTCTATCGCAGGAAGCATTATTATCTTGAAAAATGATGTCATCATCCCCAAAAATCCTTTCAATTGATGGGATAAGAAAACTGTCCAAAATATCAATGAACATCCTCCAAGCCCGGTGATTCCATCATTTTTGCCAGAGGTTGTAGAATAATATATACTTTGGCACCCCTTTAATCCTTCACCTTTTCCAACCACCCCTAATCTCTACACCTAGTAATGAACTCTTCATCTCTCCCTCCATCCTCCCCACCATCTCACCTCCTCCTCAGAGCTATTCCTCAACATACAATCCTTTGTCTCCAGACAGCCACCTCATGCCCTCTCCTGCTCCCACCTACTAACGCTTTCTCTGCTCCTCCTCACTGCCAGCGACATCTCTCCAAATCCTGGCCCTCCTCACCACATCCTTACATTCACTTCAACCTCCTACCCACGATCTATCCCAAACTCTCGTAACCCTTCTAACCTTATACCTATCCGCCCAGCCCCCGCTTCCCCAGTCCCTCTAACAGGAGCTCTATGGAACGCTCACTCCGTCTGCAACAAACTTTCCTACATTCACGATCTCTTCATCACTAACAAGCTTTCCTTCCTCGGCATCACTGAAACCTGGCTCACCCCCTCCGACACGGCCTCTCCAGCTGCACTGGCAAGCATGGTGGAGGAATAGGTTTCCTCCTATCAGATAACTGCTCCTTCACACATATCCCACTGCCGCCCTCCATTACTCTCCCCTCTCTTGAAGTGCACTGCGTGCGCATTTACTCTCCCTCCAACTGGCTGTCATTTACCGCCCCCCAGGACCAACCACCACCTTCTTTGACCACTTCACCACTTGGCTACTTCATTTCCTCTCCGTTGACACCTCCACTATCCTCATGGGCGACTTCAACATCCCCATTGACACTTCCCTCTCAGCTGCCTCTAAGCTTCTATGCCTCACTTCCTCCACCCACGAAGACGGCCACACACTGGACCTCATCTTCATCCGCCACTGTTCCTTATCTAACCTCTCTAACTCACCTCTCCCTCTCTCTGACCACAACCTACTTACATTCTCTACCCTCTCCAGGGCAACAATCCACACTCCACAAACTTGCATACCCTCGCAGAAATCTTAAACACCTTGACCTACACTCACTCTCTGAATCCCTCGTCCCTGTCACAGACATTAGGTCCTTACATGATGCAGATGTTGCTGCCACTTTATACAACACCACAACAGCAGCAGCTCTCAATTCGGTCGCCCACCTCACACATACCAAAGCTCGCACAATCAACAGACAACCCTGGCACACCAGCCTAACTAAAGAACTGCGACGGGCCTCCAGGGTTGCTGAGTGTAGATGGAAAAGGTCCCACTCCAATGAGCACTTCATCACATTCAAACAGTCCCTCACTACCTTCAGATCCACACTCACTACAGCAAAACAAACATACTTCGCATCTCTCATATCCTCCCTCTCCCACAGCCCCAAACAACTATTCAACACCTTCAATTCTCTCCTCCGTCCCCCAGTGCCTCCTCCCTCTCCTCTTATTTCAGCTGAAGACTTTGCCTCATTCTTCAAGCAGAAGATTGACACCATCAGACAAAGCTTCTGCCTAAAGTCCCCACAGCCCCTCCCCACACCTACTCAACCCTCCTCCTCCAAAACCACCTTCTCCACCATTACGGAAGATCAACTTTCCTCTTTACTCTCCAAATCACACCTCACCACCTGTGAACTTGACCCAATCCCGTCCCACCTCATCCCAAACCTTACCACTATCTTCATCCCAACCCTAGCCCACCTCTTCAACCTATCATTAACAACTGGCATCTTCCCCTCATGCTTCAAACATGCCTCAATCATACCCATCCTCAAAAAGCCCTCCCCTGACCCATTCTCTCGGACTATCTATCTATCGCCTCATATCACTTCTCCCCTATGCCTCAAAACTACTGGAACAACACACCCATTCTAAACTGTCCTCCCACCTCTCCTCCTGCACCCTCTTCCACAGCCTACAATCTGGTTTCTGACCGCACTATTCTACTGAAACTGCACTGACTAAAGTCACCAATGACCTACTAACTGCCAAATCCAAGCGACACTACTCTGTCCTCCTCCTCCTAGACCTGTCATCTGCCTTCGACACAGTGGATCATTCCCTCTTACTACAAACTCTCTGATCTCTCGGCATCCCAGACTTGGCCCTATCCTGGATCTCCTCATACCTAACAGACAGGACATTCAGTGACTCCCACCTCCTCATCTGTCCCCCAAGGTTCAGTTCTAGGACCCCTACTCTTCTCCATCTACACCTTAGGCCTGGGACAGCTCATAGAGTCTCATGGCTTTCATTATCACCTCTATGCTGATGACACACAGATCTACCTCTCTGGACCCAATATCTGCTCTCTACTAACCAAAATCCCACAATGTCTGTCCGCTATTTCATCCTTCTTCTCCGCTAGATTTCTAAAACTTAACATGGACAAAACAGAATTCATCATCTTTCCGCCATCTCATTCAACCCCAACTGACCTATCTATCAACGTCAATGGCTGCCCACTCTCCCCAGTCCTTCAAGCTCGCTGCCTTGAGATAACCCTGGACTCTGAACTCTCTTTCAAACCACATATCCAAGTGCTTTTCACTTCCTGCCGACTGCAACTCAAAAATATCTCCAGGATCCGCACATTCCTCAACCATGAATCTGCAAAATCACTAGTGCACGCCCTCATCATCTCCCGCCTTGACTACTGCAACTTCCTGCTCTGAAGCCTCCCTTCCAACACCCTCGCACCTCTCCAATCCATCCTAAACTCTGCTGCCCGACTAATCCACCTGTCCCCCCGCTATTCCTCTCTGTCAATCTCTTCACTGGCTCCCCATTGCTCAGAGACTCCAGTTCAAAACCCTAACCATGGCATACAAAGCCATTCACAACCTGTCTCCTCCATATATCTCTGACCTAGTCTCCCGGTACATACCCGCACACATCCTCCGATCCTCACAAGATCTCCTTCTCTACTCCCCTCTTATCTCCTCCCACAATCGCATACAAGATTTCTCCCGTGCTTCCCCCCTACTCTGGAACTCTCTACCCCAACACATCAGACTCTCGTCGACCGTGGAAACCTTCAAAATGAGCCTGAAGACCCACCTCTTCCGACAAGCCTACAACCTGCATTAACCATCACTCCACCATACCGCGCCACGACCAGCCCTACCCTCACCTACTGTATCCTCACACATTCCTTGTAGACTGTGAGCCCTTGCGGGCGGGTCCTCGCTCCTCCTGTACCAGTCGCCGTCACACTGTGTTTAAAATTATTGTAATTGTTTTTGCTATGTATACCCCTTTTTCACATGTAAAGCGCCATGGAATAAATGGCGCTATAATAATAAATAATAATATTAATGCATGATAATACAGATCACTGAGCAGAGCACTGGTTAAAACTTGAATATCACAAGACAGCACAATCAAGATAATGGTGAAACAGGAGGATGTGATGCTTAGGCCAGGTTAAGATATGATTCTGGCTCTAAGGATGCTTTCACATTGCATAAATAAAGGGTGCTTTCACATTGATAAATGTTCTCACATGAACGCTCATCCGCGCTGGGAATCGGATCTGCTCTAAATCTAATAAACCCTGTTAAGGAACCGCTCTGTTTTGGGAAATCTGAAGTGGTTAAAATACTGAACACAAGTACAGCAAATCTGCCTGAAAACAACGTTGTGTGAACAGATATTTATAGGGTTTTTCACAGATATTTTTTATGGCGTTTTGAAGAGTTCCTTTCAAGAGAAAAAAAAGCGAAACGTGAAATATAACAATTATAACGAGCAGCACAAGCAGCTTTAAGTGTCCATGGCTTTATAGAAGACAACACACCCCAGGCACGGTACTTATTCCTACCAGGTTCCCATAGACTTAGCTTTAGAGTTTAAAAAAAATTCCAAGACAACACACTAAAATGTGAGGGGAGAAAAAAAACAAACTAAAAAAAAACAACTGCTTGTAAATGCCATATTATAAGGCTATGTTCCCACATGTTGTTTTTTTTTAAAAACAGAAATCTGCAGCAAAACTGATCTCTGGCAGGAAATCAGCTGCGTCAAAATGCAGGTTTTGCTGCGTTTTTTCACTGTCCTCCTGTCTCTATTTATGCATGTACATTAAGTTCTGTGAAAAAAAGAACCCCATTCTATTTTGCCATCAAAAACGCTGAAAAAATTTACCTGCATTTTTGCTGCGTTTTTTTCACCACCCATTACTTCCTATGGATGAAAAAATGCTGAAAACCGCAGAAAGAAATGACATGCTCTATGTTCCAAAAACCCAACCAAGGCACAAAATATGCAGCAAAAAAAAACATGGCAAGTGAACAAAGAATTCTGGTTTCTCATAGACTTTGCTGGTACTGCAAAAAGCAGCTGAAAATTTCAATAAAAATCTGTTGAAAAACCAAACGTGTGTGAACATAGCCTTACAGTCACGGTTCGTTTTACAAACGCCAAATATACACACTGTAAAAGGAGCAAAGAAAGCCCGGCGCCTGGAGGAGCCCTGAGCAAGGAAAGTCCTGAGCGAAGAAATCCCGGCGCCTGGAGGAGCAGGGAGTTAGGAAAGCCCTGCGCCTGGAGGAGCTGGGAGTGAGGAAAGCCCTGCGCCTGGAGGAGCTGGGAGTGAGGAAAGTCCTGCGCCTGGAGGAGCTGGGAGTGAGGAAAGCCCTGCGCTTGGAGGAGCCGGGAGTGAGGAAAGCCCTGCGCCTGGAGGAGCCGGGAGTGAGGAAAGCCCTGCGCCTGGAGGAGCCGGGAGTGAGGAAAGCCCTGCGCCTGGAGGAGCCGGGAGTGAGGAAAGCCCAGCGCCTGGAGGAGCCGGGAGTGAGGAAAGTCCAGCCCCTGGAGGAGCTGGGAGTGAGGAAAGCCCAGCCCCTGGAGGAGCTGGGAGTGAGGAAAGCCCTGAGCGAAGAAAGCCCGGCGCCTGGAGGAGCAGGGAGTGAGGAAAGCCCTGAGCGAAGAAAGCCCAGCGCCTGGAGGAGCTGGGAGTGAGGAAAGCCCTGAGCAAAGAACGTCCAGCGCCTGGAGGAGCCGGGTGTGAGGAAAGCCCTGAGCAAAAAAAGCCCAGCGCCTGGAGGAGCCGGGTGTGAGGAAAGCCCTGAGCGAAGAAAGCCCAGCGCCTGGAGGAGCCGGGAGTGAGGAAAGCCCGGACCCTGGAGGAGCCGGGAGTGAGGAAAGCCCTGAGCGAAGAAAGCCCAGCGCCTGGAGGAGCCAGGAGTGAGGAAAGCCCAGCGCCTGAAGGAGCCGGGAGTGAGGAAAGCCCAGAGCCTGGAGGAGCCGGGAGTGAGGAAAGCCCAGAGCCTGGAGGAGCCGGGAGTGAGGAAAGCCCGGCCCCTGGAGGAACTGGGAGTGAGGAAAGCCCTGAGCGAAGAAAGCCCAGCGCCTGGAGGAGCCGGGAGTGAGGAAAGCCCGGCCCCTGGAGGAGCTGGGAGTGAGGAAAGCCCTCAGAGAAGAAAGCCCAGCGCCTGGAGGAGCCGGGAGTGAGGAAAGGACCCGCCTACTATGTGCACAACCTTCCAGCTTATCACGTGATCTGACAACCTTCCCGCTGCCTATCGCGCCACTGTCCCGCCCACCAGAATTTCCGCTTGAGACTGTTGACTGTACCGCTCAGCCTAACTTCACTAACACCACCTAGCAACCACTCTTCGT
Organism: Phyllobates terribilis; assembly: GCF_046119375.1. Classification (NCBI taxonomy): domain Eukaryota; kingdom Metazoa; phylum Chordata; class Amphibia; order Anura; family Dendrobatidae; genus Phyllobates; species Phyllobates terribilis. The sequence continues at coordinate 411,347,332 of NW_027362771.1, read as the reverse complement.
CTGTTTACCACGCCCCTATACTATGGTAATCTTCTGATGCCGACTCTGGATTGGTTGCTTCGTCTGTCACTTAGAGCCATGCTTGGCCAATCAGTGACTTGGCTCCCATTTTGACTGTTGAGAGGGCAGTGGGAGATGTAGGTGTTGTGCTGCTGCTGTGGTTACGGTGCATGAAGCGGGCGCCGATCGCAGTAAGTGTGCTATGGCTGCGTGTCACTGTGTGTATATACTGTGGTCTGTTTAGCTTTGTAGACAGGTGATCGCAGGTGTAGGACTACAAGTACCAGGAAGGCTATTGCTGAGAGCTGTACAGTGAGTGCGGATCTATCGGGGCTGTGCCGTATCCGTCATTCATGGCCTGTCATTCTGCACAGGGGGTGACAGCGGGGGTCTCGGGTAATATCGCTGCCTATGGGCTATTGCAGTCCTTCCCAGCAGTCCCACAGTAGTAGAGCACTGGGGGCTGTGGTGACTGGTGGGGTCGCAGTGTCCCCTGAGCCATTCAGGTGAGTGGGAGATAATATGCAGCGATGAGGCTGAACGTGCGCCCCCTGGTGTGCTGCTCTGTACTGACCTACTGCCAGGTCTGGAAGCACTGATCTGTGGATGTGCCGGGTGTCAGACCCCCGATCTTACCTACAGGTCTGGAAGCAGTGATCTGTGGATGTGCCGGGTGTCAGACCCCCGATCTTACCTACAGGTCTGGAAGCAGTGATCTGTGGATGTGCCGGGTGTCAGACCCCCGATCTTACCTACAGGTCTGGAAGCAGTGATCTGTGGATGTGCCGGGTGTCAGACCCCCGATCTTACCTACAGGTCTGGAAGCACTGATCTGTGGATGTGCCGGGTGTCAGACCCCCGATCTTACCTACAGGTCTGGAAGCAGTGATCTGTGGATGTGCCGGGTGTCAGACCCCCGATCTTACCTACAGGTCTGGAAGCAGTGATCTGTGGATGTGCCGGGTGTCAGACCCCCGATCTTACCTACAGGTCTGGAAGTAGTGATCTGTGGATGTGCCGGGTGTCAGACCCCCGATCTTACCTACAGGTCTGGAAGCACTGATCTGTGGATGTGCCAGGTGTCAGACCCCCGATCTTACCTACAGGTCTGGAAGCACTGAACTGTGGATGTGCCGGGTGTCAGACCCCCGATCTTACCTACAGGTCTGGAAGCAGTGATCTGTGGATGTGCCGGGTGTCAGACCCCCAATCTTGCCTACAAGTCTGGAAGCAGTGATCTGTGGATGTGCCGGGTGTCAGACCCCCAATCTTACCTACAGGTCTGGAAGCAGTGATCTGTGGATGTGCCGGGTGTCAGACCCCCGATCTTACCTACAGGTCTGGAAGCAGTGATCTGTGGATGTGCCGGGTGTCAGACCCCCGATATTGCCTACAGGTCTGGAAGCAGTGATCTGTGGATGTGCCGGGTGTCAGACCCCCGATCTACCTACAGGTCATCAGTGTGTGGGTCCCGAGCTACCTGATGTCCGCAGTCTTCTCTCCAGTCACTGCCTCCGACTACAGGGTGCAGCATGCACCATCTTCTGTTTGACCCGCTTATAGTGTGATGTCTCCCTGTACGGCAGCGGCTGAGGACCGGGGGTCTCCAGTGGGGCTGCCAGCACTGTAAAGAGACTGTACAGCTCCGCCTGGGGATGAAGACCCTGGGACAGATCTCACAAGATGGACTGTTTATTCTCCAGTCTGAAGAAAATAGATAATTGGGGTAAATTACAGTAACTTTCTTATAAGGCGCACACCACCTAAGGCCTCATTCACACCTCAGTATCTTGTATCAGTGCTTGTATACCAAAACCAGGAGAGGAACTTACAGATAAAACCTATGATTGACAGATGTATTGATGTGTGAGTAAAGAATAAGGCCTCAGCCCCACTATCAGTATTCAGTCAGTATTTTTTCTCAGGAGTCGGAGTCAAAACCAGGAGTGGGTGATAAATGCGGAATTAGTGACTTGTGTCTATTATACCTTTTCTCTGATTGTTCCACTCCTGATTTTATCTCCCACTCCTGAGAAAAAATACTGGCCAAATTCTGATAGTGGGGCCACGGCCTGATGCATATTGTTAGAAAGCCCTAAAGTCAAGAAATGAAATCTGCATCTCCCATCAATCATCAGACTAAAATTGCACAATTTACCACTTTGGAAATGAGTTTGTGCACAAACATATTTATTGTATTAAAGGGAACCTTCACCTGATTAATGACGTCTGATCTGCAGGAATCGAAGCCCGGCTGTACGATCACACCAGGGGGATTATTCTCTGACATTTCAGGGAGAACATAGTGAGTACATCCTAATTGCCTCTAGATGCTACAGATGATTGACAGCTATCTCCTATTACCAGCCTTGTCAATCACTCGGGAGGAGCTGGCAGGGGGCAGCCGCCAGAGTAGTCGGGTCACTCCCTGTGTTACCCGGCTGGACCTACTAACTATTTTCTCTGAAGATTGCAGAGAATGATATACGTGGCAGCAATCGTGCAGCCAGGCTCGGATTTCTGTCTGTCTGTGCTTGTGACTGTTCCCTTTAATAGATGTGGTCTCATGTACCTGACTCCTTATACGAATGTGGTACCTTACCCTGTACAGAATATACTGTACGTGGTCACTTCTGGGCATTCTATTACTAATGCTTCTGCTTTTCTCCTCTAGGGTCTCAGTATCTGACCCCTCCAGAATCACAATGTCTCTGGACTTTGACAGTGGAGCGTTACAGACCCAGCACGATGAAGATGAGGAGGAGTATGATAAAGAGGATTATGCCAGAGATCAGGAGGTGAGACCTGCGTCTTTTTATCACTGCCACATTTTGTCCCTTCCGATCATCAATAAGGAGGTAGATTAGTGGTAAAATCTGAATATGGGGAGACAATGAATTCTTGCCTCCCTGTATGGCACCTTTTCTGTACAATTACCCTGGGGATTAATTTCCTGACACCATCTGCTCTCAGCAGTAATGAGCTTTGTGATGCCTTTATTCTTTTTATTTCTTGCCTGGTTAAAGTATTAAAGTCAGTGATCCAGCCTGTGTCACCAAATTTTGATACCGATAACTTTTTTTTTTCTCTAGACAGGGTTCGGTGCGGGCTTGTTTTTTGACAATCTGTAGTGTTTTAGTACCTTTTTTGGATTCTTATGACTTGAGATCATTTTTTGGTAGGAGGCGCAAACAAAACAAAAAACAATCTGGAATTAATTTTATTTTTTATGTTAACCGCACTGTATAACTGACATGTTCGCTTTATTCTGCGTGTCAATGCTATTAAAGGGTGTTGTTTTATTATATTTCCACAAGAAAATCACTTTTTGGATGTCATATATTGTGGGAGCCTTAACCGTTTTCACTGTTCTGGGTACAGAGCTGTATGAAGGCTTGTAGGACTTGTTTTTTGTGTAAGTAGCTCTTGGTTTTTACTGTTAACATTTTGGGATTCATATGACGTTTTGATTGCTTTTTTTTTTTTCTGAGGATAGTTGAACAAAAACAGCAATTCTGGCAAAGTTTTCATATTTTTTATGCTATTAATCGTGTGTGGATAAATAATAGTTTTATAGGACTGGTCATTAAGGACCCGACAATACCAAATATGGGATTTTGTGTATTTATATTTACTGTATTTTTTCCATATTTATTTTTTCTACAATATTTATAAGTCCCACATGGGGACTTGAACGTGTAATGATACATTGATGATACACGTTACTACTTATGTAGTGCAGTGCATTACCTAGCATGTCGGTGTTTGATGAACAAGTAGCCTTTGGCTTGATCTGATAGGTAGTGGTATATGGCAGACACAGAGGCCATTCTTAGAGCTTTTTGTTGCAATAGCAACCATGGGCACTTTGTTCTCTTGCTGTCTGGATGCTGATGGGTTGATAAAGGGAGCGATTTTCTCCTGTCAAACTCCTCCCATGCTGCTGTTATTATCTAAGCGGTTATAATGCTGGGCCGGGCTTGGCTCAGATCCCGGTACATGCAGCTGGAGCTGTGCTGTGTATAAGAGCCGGCTCCTACTGTGACTGGCATGGGCACAATTCCTGAGGCCATGCCATCCCCGGGATGTAACTGTACTCTGGATTGGGGTAAACTACTTGCAGTCTGAATGTACAGTTCAGTTCATTTGCGGGTCTGGGTTAAAATTAAGGATTCCCTTTGAATTACAATAACTTTTAACCTCCAGTTCTGGGTAGCATAATGACTGTAAAATGCTGCACAAGAGATGCCCCATCCATAGCTAAAGGGTTATTACCTATCCATGATAACGTGCTGATCAGTGGGGGTCCGCCCGCTGGGTAGAGCCCTGTCTGAATGGAGCACCGGTCAAGCATATGCACCATTTTCTCTTATGGCAATGCCATAAAAGCAGAGTACTGTACCACCAGTATCTCATGGAGGATGAATAGAGCGGTTGGCTCATGTCTGGACCCCGCTCCTTTGAGATGGGGCATTTCCGTTGTATCGTTTGGTTTTGGGGGGTTCAACTGCTGGGAATCCAATCAGTAAGTTGTCACCTTTCCTCTGAGTAGGCGATAACTTGTAAAGATGAGAATAACCCATTAGTCACTTACTGTATCACCCGACATATGTATATCATATTTATATTTTTGTAATAACAATAAAGGGAGATAATATAAAAGCTCAGCTGGGGGCAGAATGAATCTTTCCCCTATAACCTCAGAATGAATTCTCACAATACATTTCCCAGATTCTTGAATGTGAATCGTACACGTATGAGGTCATACATTGCGGCAGATTTAGGCTATTTGCTGATACATGGGAAAATAGGAGCATTAAAGGGGTTTTCCCACCAACAAAGTTAATTTTAAAGTTGATTTTAATCAATAGATCTTGGAACAATAATAATGTCCACAATTGGATGTGATATAATCTTCCTGTGCTGAGATAATCTTATAAATGTGCCCCTGCTGTGTACTGTGTAATGGCTGTGTCTGACTGTACAGGAACATGGTCTGATCATACCACAGCTCCTGGGCAGGGGAGGAAGCAAAAGAGTATACAGAAATTACAACACGGGATCACAGCTGATTCTTTTTGTGAGATAAAGCATTTCCCTGCCTATTTTTAAATAATGTTTCTCAATACGCCTTCCACGACAGCATTGGAGGATGTTGTCAACGCCCTATCGGGGGACAGGAACACAGAGAGGTTAAAAGCCCCTTCCCACCATCAGTCCCCAGTGTTTTCCTGTCCCCCTTGGGGGCATGGAGAGGTCCTGCAGTGCTGTCAGGCTGGCAGGCAGCATTGTGTTAGTTTATACTTGCCGGGCAGTGGTCGGTCGGGGCGCTCCCTCCTCCCTCCATGCTGCTCCCTTAGGGACCGTCCTGGCTTCCTCCGCCCCTCTGGGGTAAAGCAAGCAGGGTGGGTTTCATGCCGGGGGCCTGCTTCAGCTCCCCGGCATCTCCTACTTCCTCCGGCGTTCTGGCGCGCGCGCACGGGAGGTGACATCAGCGCAGGTCCCGCCTCTTTCGGCCTGTGCGTTCCACGCTGGAGCGCACAGTATGGGCGCTCCCAGAGCCGGCAGGCGTGGTCTGGGCGCGCTCGCGCCATGGTGACGTCACCGCAGGTCCTGTTTCCGGCCTGTGTGCTTCACGCCGGGATGCTGAGGCTTGAGAGCGTCCCAGGGCCGGCAAGGCCCATATCGGAACTGATTGGCCCTCAAAGTGACCGGAAGGGGGAGAGGACTGAGGTTCCTTGCTGGGAGGCACGTTTTTTTTTCTATAAAAACCCACCTGAAGACGCCAAAGGTAAGGCTATCTCCACCATGGAGGGTGACAGATTCAGTATCCCTGCATCTGCAGAGCCCAGCATGCCCTCGGCTACAGTGAGTAGTACCTGGGTGGTCACTAAGGGGTTATCTTAGCCTCTACTTTAAATTACACTAGATCTCCCCTCCTTCTAGTTACATGGGTCCCCTTCTCTCCCCTTTCTTAGGAAGACAAGGCCCCCGCTTCTAAGAAGGATAAAGACCAGCCCCGTAGATGTGGCATCTGTGCTAAAAAATTGTCCTCATCCTATAAGAAGAAGTTGTGCAGGCCCTGTACAGATAAAATAATTAAAGAAGAAAATCCCTCTCTAATGAGGAACTTAGATCTCTTGTTAAACAGGAGGTCCAGGTAGTTAGACAGGAGGTCCAAGCTTCTTTTGCTGCACTGCCTGTCTACTCCTCCTCCAGGCCCTCTCCCCCTAAGAAGAAGAAGATCCAAGAGTTAGACTCAGATGTAGTCTCTATTGATGTTAGTAGCTCTGCCTCTGATTATTTGGATGAAATAGCATCCTTAGGGCCTGCCAAAAAAGTTGAAACCGGAAGATACTATTTTTCCTCGGACAACTTAGAAGAATTACTGGACGCAGTTTGAGGCACTATGGGGCTGGAGGAAGTCAAGGTCCCCTGTTCCGTTCAAGAAGAAAAGTCAAAAAAGCAGACTGGTTTTCCTGTTCATGAGGTCGTTAGAGATCTCATCCGACAGGAATGGGAATCCCCGGAAAATCGTCTCACTACCCCTTCGGAATTAAAGCATAGATTTCCGTTGGAAGGTGAAGAATTTGATTGGGATGTCCCTAAGGTGGACATCCAGGTGGCAAGGGTCGTGAGGAAAACCTTACTTCCCTTTGAGGATTCATCCCAACTGAAGGACCCATTGGAACGGAAAATGGAAAGTGTCCCTAAAAAATACTGGGAAACCTCGTCTGCCTCCCTCAAAACGAACATTTCAGCGACTTGTGTGGCCAGATCCCTCTTCAAGTGGCTGGCCCAACTAGAGGAACATCTGTCTCAGGGCACCTCCAGGGCAGACCTGTTAGACTCCATCCATCCCTCTCCTTCAAAAAGCCACGGGCTTCTTAGCGGACGCCTCAGCTGAGTCAGTCCGGATCGTGGCTAGAGCAGCTGTCCTATCCAATACTGCTCGCTGTGCACTGTGGCTCAAAACATGGAGTGGGGATGTTACCTCTAAAATTAAACTTTGTTCCATTCCGTTTCAAGGGAAATATGTATTCGGGCCAGCACTGGATGATATCCTGGAGAAGGCCTCGGACAGGAAGAAAACCCTTCCTGAACAGAAGCCACCTAAAAAACGTCCCTTTCGACCTTCCCAGAGTCACCCCTCACAATATAGGGGAAAGGGAAAGTCTGGGCGCTGGAGCTATCCTAAGGGTGGCAGGGGTCGTAACATCCTTGTTCCCCAGCAACAACACCAGCAGCAGGACAAGTAATGACTTGGGCCGTGTAGGGGGGCGTCTCTCGAATTTCTTGCTGCCAGTGGATCCTCAATACTATCAAGGGGGGTCTTCTATTGTAATTTGAGAGTCGCCCCCCTCGGGTCCCGAGGGTCGCGTCCCTTCCCTCTCGGGGGGGCTTGGGAACTGCTATCAGTCGGTTTACAAAACCTGCTGAAGTCCGGAGTGGTGTCTCCGGTTCCCCCTGGTCAGGAGGGTACAGGTCACTACTCAAGAATTTTCCTAATACGGAAACAGTCAGGGACCCCACGCATCTTAATCAACCTGAAATCCCTAAACCATCACATCAAATACTGGCGATTCAAGATGGAGTCCATAAAGTCAACTGTTCCCTTAATAGGGAAGGATTATGTCATGGCGACTGTAGACCTAAAAGATGCATACTTCCACGTGCCGATTCATCTGACCCACAGGAAGTTCCTGCGTTTTGCGATTTCCAGGGGCAACATAACAGAACACTACCAGTACAACGTTCTGCCCTTTGGCATCTCTTCAGCACCTGGGGTGTTTACGAAGATTATGGCGGAAGTCATTGCACTCATCCGAAGACAAGGTGTCTGCATAATTCCATACCTGGACAACATGCTGATCATCGCCCCTTCGGTTGGGATTCTCAATCTCCATGTCTCTATAACATTAAAAACTCTTCGCTCGTTAGGTTGGGTCCCGAACCTGGAAAAGTCAGAACTCCTTCCCTCGTCGAAGAGGAAATTCCTTGGTGTCTTACTGGACTCCAACAGACAAATGTCCTTTCTTCCATTGGAGCATCAAACAGCTCTCAGAACCAAGATCTCAATTTTCAGACACCAGAAGAATCCAACATTGAGAATGGCAATGTCTGTATTGGGGTCAATAACTGCCTGTATCCAGTCAGTATCATGGACTCAGGCCCACTCAAGGTCCCTCCAGGATCATATCCTAAAATCATAGGACAGACAAAGGGACTCGCTAAACAAATGGACCAGGACTCCTGGCCGGGTAAAAGCTTCCCTTTCTTGGTGGTTAAGCACCCAAAATCTTCGGAGGGGGATTTCTTGGATCCAGGACCCTCTAATCACAGTGACTACCTACGCCAGTATACGAGGATGGGGAGCCATGGTGGCCCAGACTCCTTTTCAAGGCAGATGGAGTCCTGAGATCAGTGCTAGATCCTCCAACTTCAGGGAGCTGAAGGCAGTAGAAAGAACGCTCAGGGCAGCAGTCAACTTAATCCAGGGTACTCACATCAAAATACTCTCGGACAATATGACTACAGTCGCCTTCCTTTGTCAACAAGGAGGTACGAGGGTAGACTGTCACGCTGTCTCTGTATACTGGAGGTAGGGGGCCTAAGCTGACCCTAAGCTGGGGCCCTGACTAGTCCCTCAACCTGGAGGTACTGTTAAAGGTACAGAGGTCCAGGCCGCCAGCGTAACCCCTACCTCCTGAGGATCCCTGCACCTAAGTAATCTAGTCCTGAGAAGGACCCCGATCACAACAAAAGGGGACAAGTAATAATATGCCCACACACAGTACTTAGACGAACGAGACAGTACAAGGGAAAAACCAAAACCACCTTGCATACAACAACTACACAACTACAACAGAGGGAACACCAACGGGAAAGGAGATAAATGATAAAGCGAGGAAGGGAAAAAACACTCCAAATACACTTATCTCAGAAACTCCAAACACCACGATCCGCTCTGTTAGTCTGAATGAAATGCTTCCCAAACAGACCAGCAGGCATTTGAAGGAGTCTCACTACAGCAGTATTGATTGCAGCTGGGCGAGGCTGGACCTCGTCTAGCACAGAGAGAGAGAGAATTAACTCCCTCACTGCCGAAAAACACAAAGCACCAACAAGTCAGCTGCGAGAAGTCAGGCTGTGTACTCGTGACGATCTTCGTGGCGACACACCCGTGACATAGACAGCCTGAAACAAATCGCAGGTCGAATATTTTCCTGGGCGGAACAACATCTTCTGTTAATTTCGGCAATTCACCTGAAAGACTCAAACAACATTCAAGCAGACTGTCTAAGCAGGGAAGACATTCAGCCAGGAGAATGGAGCTTGAATCCTCAAATATTCCAGTCACTGGTAGCAAAATGGGGTCTCCCCGAAGTAGATCTCTTTGCCAGTCGCCTAAACGCAAAACTTCCACTCTTCTTTTCCTTGGACAGAAGAAACCATGCCATGAATTTGGACGCGTTAACCCATCCCTGGCATTTCAAACTGGTCTATGCGTTCCCTCCAATTCCACTGATGGCAAGAACTATCCAGAAAGTCAGGTTAGAGAGAGTGGCAACAATTCTAGTGGCCCCTATGTGGCTCAAAAGACCTTGGTTCGGCGCTATCACAGAACTTTGCCTGGACGGTCTTGTGATACTTCCACCGGTCAACGACCTTCTCTCTCAAAGTCCCCTATTTTACCCAAATCCTCAGTGGCTAAACCTTGCAGCCTGGTTATTTTTTACAGAATGGATTGGAGTTGAGTCTCAAACCTAGTACTCTCAAGGTACAGATTTTAGCCCTAAGTTCCATATTCGACCATGATTTGGCCTCTGACAGATGGATCAAGAGATTCATGACTTCGGCACTCAGACTTCACCCAAAAATTCAGTCTCATGTCCCGTCCTGGGATCTTAATGTGGTGCTCCGGGGTCTATCCTCCTGCGCAATACAAACTCTCTCTCATAAGACTGCCTTTTTAGTAGCCATCACTTCAGTACGGAGAGTAGGAGAACTACAGGCTTTCTCCATCAGAGAACCTTACATGACTGTGACTGAAGATAGGAAGGGTCCAAACGAAGTGTAATTCTTCCAAAAGTTGTTACGGATTTCCATCGTTCCCAGGAAGTCATCCTTCCCTCCTTCTGCCAGAGGCCTTCTAATTCAAAGGAAGCAGAGTTCCATCTCTTAGATGTCCGCAGAGTTGTTCTTTATTATCTTCAACAGACTGAGTCCTGGATATTGGATGAAAATCTATTCATACAACACTCAGGGCATAACAGAGGAAGGAAGGCAGCTAAACCCACTATAGCAAACTGGATTAAAAAGGCAATCGAGGAAGCCTACATCAACCAACAGTTGGATCCACCGATCGCCTTAAAAGCTCACTCTACCAGATCCACATCAACTTCTTGGGCCGAAAGAGCGGGCGCTTCTACGGAGCAGATTTGCAGGGCAGCTACATGGTCTTCCCTTCACACATTTTCTACACAATATAGATTAGACTTATCGTCCATTAGGGATTTAGCCTTTGGTAGGAAAGTCCTACAAGCTATCGTCCCTCCCTAATAAAATATCGTTGGTATTCCTCCAATGCTGTCGTGGAAGGCGTATTGGGAAAATAGAATTAGTCCTTACCGGTAATTCTATTTCTAGAAGCCTTCCACGACAGCACGAATTTCCCTCCCTATAGATTCCATATAACTGTCAGGTAACCGCTTTTAACCTCTCTGTGTTCCTGTCACCCGATAGGGCGTGGACAGCATCCTCCAATGCTGTCGTGTAAGGCTTCTAGAAACCGAATTACCGGTAAGGACTAATTCTATTTTTACGTCAAAGAAAGAATTATTTGCAATCCCATACTGTCCGGTCTATATACTCTCTTTTACTTTCCCCACCCAAGAGATGCGGTATGGTCAGACACAGCCATTACACAAATCACAGCAAGGGCACATTTATAAGATTATCTCAGCACAGGAACATTTTATTTACCCACATCCAATTGTGGAAGTTATTATCCCAAGATCTAATTATTAAAATGTACTTTAAGACTAAAATTTGCCTGGAGTATGATGTTTTAAGAGGTGGGAGGCGCTCTGTGAGAAATAAGCTGACCTCAGTAGTAACTTGGCAACGATTTTTGTGTCCCATTCTGATCTCTTAGCCAACATGTTGGGGCGCTCCCATTTTTCGGTCCTATTTTCCAGGGCCGTGGAGTTAGTAAGCCAAGCCTACAACTCCAACTCTTGAATTTCTCTGACTTCCGACTCTGACTCCAAGACTCCGACTCCACAGCCCTGCCTCACTGCTGAGCGTGTACATAAAGTGCAGCACAGATTCATCTCAACTAAAAGCTGAGATCCTTAGATCAGGAACAGAACAGACATAGGACATTTCATAACTTTCCCAAATTTTTATGAAAAAATATTCCCCACAAACTGCATTGTACTACTGTACCAATTTATTATATATTTTAGGAGTCGGTCACAACTCTGACACCACAGCCCTGCTATTTTGTGTGAATCTGCTTTTGGCAGGTAATGTTCTGTATGCAGCGCAGTTTCAGTTACGTGATGATGGGGAGTTTATTGGATCGTAGTTGGAAGGTTTACTTGACCAGATATTATTAGTAAAAAGGGAATCTACCTTTTACCATCAGGTTCCCTAGTCGATATGATTATTTTATAATGATACCTTTTTCCCTACAGCTACAGCAGCTATTAACAGACCTTCCTCATGATCTGCTTGATGACAGCCTCTGCTCATCTTCAGAGCCAAACTTCAGTGACTGTAGTGACCATGAGTTATCTGAACAGTAAGTAACGTCTTTGTTTGCTTTGACATTGTCTTATCGTTTTCACCATTGCTTTCTGACAATTTACATTTTCCGTTTCAAGGCAACCTCATTGGAATCCTGAGGAACACTGGGAAAATGATGAAGAAAGATCTGATCATCAAAAGGTAGGTACAATTCTGACTTTTTTTTTCCCCCCAGCTTCAGATTTCTTATTCTTATGGATTATGTGTTCTTGCTTACCAGTATCAAAATGGTTATAGTGACCGAACAAATTCTGCTAAATATGTGGGCCTACAAAATGGACCTCCTAGAAGCCAAGATGTGGAAGAAATAATGCCCACTGGGTGGGGAGCTCTTGGCAGAGACAAAGATGAAACTATCTTGCCTAATAATTATATCTACCCCAAAGAATCTGCAAATGAGGAATCTAATTTAGTAACCTTTCACAATGGCAATCATTATGAGGGACCTGACCATTGTTCAACCAGTGAGTTGTATCATCTTCCAGAGGACTTTCAGCCTTATACCAAGAGTGCACATCAGATGGATGAAGGCTTTCCAGAGGATAAGCATGAGCAGTTTCATGTGAGTAATGAATATCCATCTAAAGTCATAATGTGTCAGTGAGGATGACGCTGGTGGAACCGCAAGAGCTCAATCCTCTGCTGATTTCCAAGCTATTACTGCACCCAAACCCGTTTGATGCTTGTCTGTGTCTGGTTCCTGCTCCAGCATATCATGGACTAGTAAGTATTAATGATGCACTGTGTGGCCATCTCTGGGAACTTACTATATATTGGCAGGATGGGGTTTCCTTACCCAGTAAGGTGGACTGGTGACTATGCATGTTGGCAGCTATATTCCTTTTAGTTTGGAGGAGTAATAAAACAGTCGGCATTCTCAGTAAGCCACATAAACTACTACTGGGAGTGCCACATTTTTTTTTTTTTGAGAGCCTTATTTTCTAGATTTGAAGGGGCCCTGGAAGTTACAGTGGCACTGTTGCTGTTCTATATTCCATAAGTCTCAGACAAGTAGTTATAGGGGTTGTCCACTACTTGGACAGCCCCTTCTGAATCCGTAGTATCCCATTTGCCCCTAGTAAAATAATAACACCTATGCTCACCTGTATCTATCTATCTATCTATCTATCTAAAGCTGAGATTGTCAGCTCACCTCCTCCTTTGGTTACCGCGTCCTCCGGGCTGCACGGATCCACTGGGTGAAAATCGATATTCACTAAATAATAAGCGTCCAGCACCTTTGGATTTCCTGGGATCATTCGTCCAAAAAGGCACTGGATGCTTATTACTTTATGCTCCCCTCCGGCGCCGTTCCAGCGGTATCTGCACTGGCTCTCCCTTGAATTGTTACATTATGTTACGCGATTCCTACGACTAGTCAGTGCTAGCTTCACTCTTCCCCTCTTTCAGACATATCAAGACATCTGGAGGAAGTGAGAGCTGCTGCTGCCCTCTCACTACCTCATAACATGAATTACGTCCGTAGGAAGGAAGAGTGAAGCCAGCTCTATTTGGCTGCAGGGATCGCGTGACATAACAATGTCAAGTGATCCCTGGGAGAGCCAGTGCCAACCCATGTCTGCAACTGCACCGGAGGGGAGGATAGGTATTCAGAAAGGGGTTGTCCGCTTAGTGCACAACCCCTTTAAGCCAACAAGGGTGTGGATCCCACCAATGTATACTCGTGCATTAGTCTTACTCTCTACTAAGAAACATAAGAACATAGCACAAGAGCGCATCCTGGAAGATATCGCCATTCTTACTGCCCCGTATAGTAATCCTACAGTAATATCACCATAATGATCAAATACAAACATTCAACAGGGCAACAGTAGATTCATATGCACCGTTGACCAAACTTGTGCTTTGCTCTGCAGGGCCTTCCACCAGGTCCAAAAACAGCGTAGAAAATTCAAAGCCTGCTTTGTGTTCCTGTTTTTAAATAATATGGAATAAAGTTCAAGTTTTTTATCAAGAACCTGCGGTTTTGGTGCCTCGGCTTCCCTGAATTTTCGAAACATTCAACAGGGGTAATCCAAGCTTCTAGTCTGCGCCATGTACATCAGTCCATGTGTAATAGACACTATGGAGGTAGAACGGCATGTGTGACGTTGCGTCTCTGAAACTTTTTGGTGACTTTCCCTCTCTCAGATGCTAATGCATTTGCCAAGTTTTATTGCAGCCTTGGCATTGGATCAATCGGACAGTATGTCCCGTGGACTAAAAAGGTGGTTCATGCCTGATAGATGTGACAAACAAGGGCCATGTTGTTCTTACAGAAGAGTTCAGCTTGTTGCTTATAGTCACCACGTACATTGCTGCATTGTTCTCTAGAGCAGTTAAAAGGGACATGTCACATTGCATAAGCAGTCTCGCGTACCAGTGTCTTGTTATAGATCAGATATGTGGGACAGGGTTAGGTGTACCCTGTACAATATTCATTGCAGTGCCTGCTCATTATTGGCTTAGTCGTCAAGGGTGAGGTCCTAATTAGAGCTAACTGCATGCACTCTTATGCAAGAAAGACTGTCAATCACTGTTAGGACTGCCCATTTGACTCCTAAGCCAAAAGCGAGCAGGGATGTCATTGAATACAGGTAAGGCCTCATTCAGCCATCCATTTTTCACGTATATGTGTTACCCATATTTTTTCATGAATAGAACGTACTCATTGTAGTTTATAGCGCTGTTCACATGTTTGAACCAACGGATCAAAACTACCCATGCAAGTCTATGGATCCATGAAAAGCATAGACAGCACACATCACCAACCGTGTGCTGCCCATGATTAACACTGCAATAAATAAGAGAAACTTTGCAATTTGTTTTTTTTTTTCTCCATACAAGAAAATCATTGATGAAAACTAAACGCTGATGCAGATCGGATCTAAAACACTGTTGGAAATCAAACCATTTTTTTGCTTGCTGTAAAAATCATTGATGTCTAAATGAGGCCTTATACTGAAACTTACTGTATGCATCAGCGTGTTCAGTTTATCCTGCTATAGGTTGCGCCGCATTTACAATCCGCCAAATTACCTTCAAGAAATCGAAGATGAAGCAAGATTGGTTACTAAGGGCAACAAAGGCAGGTTTTTCTATTCCTTAAAGGGGTTGTTCAGTATTCTGATAAAAGTCTGCAGTCACTCTGTGACTTCAGAATTCTGACAGTATGTGCTGCGTACACTTTCAAGATTCACTGGTCTATTTGGTGCAAGTGGGTGGTCTTTTTACCACAAGTATGTGAGTTGCACATTCTGACTAGACGTGCCTGGTTTCTCTCAATACAAGTGATTTGTTATTGGCTGAGCACATCTAGTCAGCACATGACCACATGTATGCGAATAACCACCCACTTTCACCAGCAATACCAGTGAATCATGACAGTGTGCGCACTGACAGCATTCAGAAGCATGAAATGACATAGAGTGACTGCAGATTTTTATCAGAAGACTGGACAACCCCTTTAATAGTTATTAATGAGGCTAAGTAGGATCTTACATAGAATATATAGAGGGGTTTCCAGTTGTCACATCTGGCTTTAAAGGGGTTGTCCGGTCTAAGATGAAAAGTCTGCAGTAACTCTGTGTGACTGTAGAGTTTTGAATCCTCCCAGCGTATGCATTGTGCTCTGTGAGGATTTGCTGGTTTCTGAGCTGGGAACTGCGGTGATGTATATAATATGCATAGTCCTGGGCAAAAACCGCCTAGTGGAATGAAGCGTGCTCACTGGATGGCCGCACCCTCACTTCATACACTTGTTGGAGCGAGCCCACTCCCACTGGACGGGTTCTGCCCGGGACTATGCATATTACATACATCACTACCTTTCCCAACTCAACCTGCGAATCCTCACAGTGCACAGTGCGTGCGCTGGGGGGGTCAAGAGTCTGCAGTCACACAGAGTGACTGCAGTCTTTTCATTTTAGACCGGACAGCCCCTTTAAATGCTTTATATATGGCACTGCAATCTCTTTGACATGGATATTGGTGGACAGAACTCCATGATTGCACTGATCTTCCAGCCAATAAGTATGACTTATCTGGAGATCGATTTGGCTGCATTTCCCTTTAAATACCCATCAGTTTTGCCTACAGCCCGTAACAGACAACTTTAGGTGATTGCTCACAAATTTTATAGCGTCACTGTTCAGAAAAGAAAAGCATATCACTCCCCTACATTTTTAATTTTAATGCTGGAGTGGTGCCACTAATGTAAGTTCCCTGACCATAGTATTATACTTCTCAGCTGCCGTCTTCTAGTTATTGGTGCCGCTCTGGTCGTCTTCTGCAAGTTGTGACCTGCCGAACCGCTCCAGTGTTTGCTGGTGGAGCCAGAAATCACTACTCAATATAAGTCCATGAGAGACAGAACGAGGCCAGAATGAGGGTCTCATAGACTTGCATTGAGAGCTTGTGACTGTTACCTCTGACTTCCAGTTAGTCATAAGCTGTGGTCACAAGATGGCGCAGTGGGACCGAAGCGGCACTGGGAAGAGCTGAAGACAGCGGCTGGTGAGTGTATTACCATGGGCAGGGAACATGGATTAGTGCTACCACTCCAGCTCTGTAATGAAAAAGCAAATACTGGAGTGATGCTTCAAATCAAATCTATACTGCACTTACAGACTATGTAATTCTCCTTTAATAATCTGACATTATACCGGGTCAAAATTGGAAAATCTGTTACTCATGTATTATGTGTTGTTATGCCAATGCTGGCATGTTTTGCCATATTTTAGTGAAATGTCAAACTTTAGAGTGGATTTAGTATTTTTTTTGCCATCTCTATAGATGTTCCCTGCTTCAGAAGGAAATGGCCATCACACGTCCGAGACCATCCAGCTGAAATACAATCCATACCAACTAAATGTAACACGGAACGATGTAGCCAAGCAGGACCCTATAAGACGAGATGACAAGTATGGGGATCTACAGAGAGAGTTCCTGGATACTGGTGAATGTAAGTTTCCTGGTAAAGAATCCCTCTGGATTTCTGGACAATGATAATGACATATTATTTCATTTTAGGTACATCAAATAATATACAATTTGTGCAGTTACAAGTTCTGTACAAGGCGAGAGGGAGGCAACTAGAAGAATTAAGTGCAAAGTTGGAAGAAAGTGAGCGGGAAATGAGATACTTCAATCACCAGCTTACCATAGTGAAAGGTGATCTTTGCTAATAATATTATCTTGGGGGATGGGAATAGTTATGGGAAACTTTACATATAAAATAATTTATATTCATCTTTTAAATGCTTCTTACAATTTTTCAATGCTAAGATGAAAAGGATGGAATGGCAATGAGTCTTCAAGAATCCCAGAGTTTACTTCAGAATACCAAAGAAGTAGAGCTTCAGTTACGAGGCCAGATTGCTGCTCTGGAGAGCACTGTTAATGGTCTGACCACCGATGACGAGCAGGTAAGTAAAATTACTGAGGATCTGTTCACTTCTTGTCTGAGCCGTGAAGTTCAAGTATAAATGACTGGATTGTTTTAGCCAATTTATTTACATACACAATATTAGGACATGAGATGTAAGAGGAGTATCCTAGCAGTACACTCCGATTATGAGTCCATGAAGACCTGAAGTGCATAAGTGAATGGTGTCTACATGCCTGTTGGATTCTATGCTGAAATCTAAAAAGGCATTTCCAATTACTACAAAATATGAGGCTAGGTGCCTTCTTTTTTTCCAACTCCACTGAATTCCTCTCCCTCTGGAGAAATCGATGCATCTATGCATGACAAAGACCACCTTGTTTGAATAGGTTCTATATTTCCTGCAGAACATGCTTTAGCAATTTTTTTATACTAATTTCTTTGATAATAACTTTAGTGGCGGTTTTTCTTCTTTTTTAGATGTACCTTTTAATCAGGCATATCAGTTTTGCAGTTAATGTGAATTAAAGGGGTTATCTAACACATATGGAAATAAAATCACTAGCCTCAGTCACAGGCAATACTGGCGTCACCAACTCCTGCTTGACCCCTTTAGGGGAGAGTTCACATAAGGTTATGTCTTTCGCTGATCATTCCATCTGGGGGTTACATTTGGGTGTGATGGCAGTTACTATTTTTTTTGTCAGAAACAATAGGGTAGGTCACTGCATGTTGTTTTCTACAAGAAAAAAACAGAACAGTAAAATTGAGTCCAAAGTTTTGTTATTGGTGAATGGATACGTTAAGAGGCAATGTTGAATTCTGTATTCTAGTATCCATACATGA
The DNA here is from genome assembly GCF_046119375.1 of Phyllobates terribilis. Taxonomy (NCBI): domain Eukaryota; kingdom Metazoa; phylum Chordata; class Amphibia; order Anura; family Dendrobatidae; genus Phyllobates; species Phyllobates terribilis. The sequence goes on along the minus strand of NW_027362771.1, from coordinate 411,329,286 downwards.
CCCCTGGATTGACTGAGCTAACGAGAGCGTGACATGTGGACCCTTTCTAAAGGGATTGTATTTGCCCCCCCCCCATCTCTTAATTCCTGTCACAACTAGTGTTTTTGGACTCAGATGGGATAATTTTTGGACTCTGATGCTTTCAAGTATGAGGCTACACAGATTAGCAATGTGTCCGTCATTGACCTGTTAACGTACTTGTGTAAGGGTAGGCCATGTTTACTTATTGATTTCATACCTTTGGTATATAACCTAAACACTGTATTCAAAAGTAGGCAAAAATCAGTATATCAAATATTTTATTGATTAAATAAATATGAAAGGCAAAATTAAGAACAAAATGCAACACGAGACGTGATTAAAAAAATAAATAAAAATAAAATGGGGGAAGGGTGCACACGAATGGAAAATAAGGGTTAGATATAGATAATTATAATCTTTATTTTTTTTTATATAGCGCCAACATATTCCATAGCGCTTTACATACATTTTCATCACTGTCCCCATTGGGGCTCACAATCTAGATTCCCTATCAGTATGTCTTTGGAGTGTGGGAGGAAACCGGAGAAAACCCACACAAACACGGGGAGAACATACAAACTCCTTGCAGATGTTGTCCTTGGTGGGATTTGAACCCAGGACCCTAGCGCTGCAAGACTGCATTGCTGACCACTGAGCCACCGTGCTGCCCAGATATCCCATACTATTAGAGTACATAGTAGTTCATGCAAAAATCGTTTATAGTTATAAATAAAAAAGAGAAATACCCTATATCATGTAATAAATGTCAAGTGACAAGGAATAAAGGTTTATCCAGATACTGCCCAGGGTCAGTGAAACGCGCCTTTGTGAGTGGTGTGCGGTGGACATTCACGTGTCCTATATAGTCAGTATCATGTAGTTATCCTTATGTCTTTAAATTTATCTATTTTGGGTTTCTCATAAATAAACCCTGGGCAGTGTACATAAGAAAATAGATAGATAGATAGATATATGGGACAATACAGATGATGTCAAAAGTGGATATACCTGGAAAATGGTATAATAAAATTTATGATCATATACGAGGGTCAGTCAATAAGTAATGCCTCCTATTTTTTTTCTCCTTTTAATTGGCAAGAAATTCAAATGCAATGACATAGCTTGAAAACCACAACATTAACTATTAATTTGTCACTTTTCAATATAATCTCCATCCATTTCCACAGTCTTGGTCCACCGTTTAACAAGGGCATGTATTCCAGCATGGTAAAAAGCATGGTCTTGCTTCCTAAGCCATTGACGCACGGACTTTTTCACGGCCTCCTCATCCTCAAAGTGAATCCCACTATGAGCTTCTTTTAGCGGCCCGAACAGATGGAAGTCTGATGGTGCTAGGTCAGGGCTGTATGGGGGATGAGGCAAGACTGTCCTTCCAATTTTCACAATCTGCAGTGGTGTGACGACTGTTGTGTGGTCTTGCATTGTCATGCAAAAGAAGAACATCCGCCATAGCTTTAGCGGGGCCAACTCGCTGGAGACGTGCTTTAAGTTTTTTTAAGGGTTGTGAGTCGTATCTGACAGAATTTACTGTGCATCCCTGCTCCAAAAAATCAACCATAACCACACCCTCCTCATCCCAGAACACAGTCGCCATAACTTTCCCTGCTGATCGCACAGTTTTGAATTTTTTCTTCCTCGGTGACTCAGTGTGATGCCATTCCATTGACTGCCTCTTTGATTCTGGGTCAAAAAAATGAACCCATGTTTCGTCTCCAGTCACAATTTTTTTCAGAAACTCCTCCCCCTCCAAATGGAAGCGCTGCAAGTGTTCGGAGGCTATTGTTTTTCTTGTCTCTTTGTTCTCATCGGTTAGCATTCTTGGGACCCACCGTGCACAAACTTTTCTGTATCCCAGTTGTCCAATAATTTTGATCACACTGCCTTTACTGAGGCAGATAATGCCACACAATTCATCTGCAGTCACCCGGCGGTCACCACGAATGATGTCATCGACTCGCTGAATGTTGCTTGGAGTCACTGCGGTTACTGGCCTGCCACTCCACATTTTGTCAGCCAACGGTGATGGCCCTTCAGCTGTGTTACAGCGATGAACCCATCGTCTAACAGTACTGACATCCACTGTTGCATCACCGTACACATTTTTCAGTCTCTCATGAATTCGAATGGGCGTTTCACCTTCTGCATGCAAGAATTCAATCACAGAACGTTGTCTAATACCAACATCGATGTCAGCCATTTTGCAAACGGATACAGTCCTGCCACCTGTTGGTGCAGGAAGTTGCAATTGCTGTGGATTGAAGAAGAAGGTTTGAGGAATTGTGCCAAATTCGAATATTTAACATAACTGCCTTATTTAAGGAGAAAAAAAATAGGAGGCATTACTTATTGACTGACCCTCGTATAAGTGTGCGCTACAGCTGAATAGTACATGTAACAATACTCAGGGGAAAAATCAAGAAATATATATACAGTGCTGGCCAAAAGTATTGGCACCCCTGCAATTCTGTCAGATAATACTCAGTTTCTTCCTGAAAATTATTGCAATCACAAATTCTTTGGTATTATTCTCTTCATTTAATTTGTTTTCAATGAAAAAAAAACACAAAAAGATTTGTCCTAAAGCCAAATTGGATATAATTCCACACCAAACCTAAAAAGGGGGTGGACAAAAGTATTGGCACCCTTTGAAAAATCATGTGATGCTTCTCTAATTCGTGTAATTAACAGCACCTGTAACTTACCTGTGGCACCTAACAGGTGTTGGCAATAACTAAATCACACTTGCAGCCAGTTAACATGGATTAAAGTTGACTCAACCTCTGTCCTGTGTCCTTGTGTGTACCACATTGAGCATGGAGAAAAGAAAGAGGACCAAAGAACTGTCTGAGGACTTGAGAAACCAAATTGTGAGGAAGCATGAGCAATCTCAAGGCTACAAGTCCATCTCCAAAGACCTGAATGTTCCTGTGTCTTCCGTGCGCAGTGTCATCAAGAAGTTTAAAGCCCATGGCACTGTGGCTAACCTCCCTAGATGTGGACGGAAAAGAAAAATTGACGAGAGATTTCAACGCAAGATTGTGCGGATGGTGGATAAAGAACCTTGACTAACATCCAAACAAGTTCAAGCTGCCCTGCAGTCCGGGGGTACAACAGTGTCAACCCGTGCTATCCGTCAACGTCTAAATGAAAAGGGACTGTATGGTAGGATACCCAGGAAGATCCCACTTCTTACCCCGAGACATAAAAAAGCCAGGCTGGAGTTTGCCAAAACTTACCTGAGAGAGCCTAAAACGTTTTGGAAGAATGTTCTCTGGTCAGATGAGACAAAAGTAGAGCTTTTTGGGAAAAAGCATCAACATAGAGTGTACAGGAAAAAAAAGAGGCATTCAAAGAAGAGAACACGGTCCCTACAGTCAAACATGGCGGAGGTTCCCTGATGTTTTGGGGTTGCTGTGCTGCCTCTGGCACTGGACTGCTTGACCGTGTGCATGGCATTATGAAGTCTGAAGACTACCAACAAATTTTGCAGCATAATGTAGGGCCCAGTGTGAGAAAGCTGGGTCTCCCTCAGAGGTCATGGGTCTTCCAGCAGGACAATGACCCAAAACACACTTCCAAAAGCACTATAAAATGGTTTGAGAGAAAGCACTGGACACTTCTAAGGTGGCCAGCAATGAGTCCAGACCTGAATCCCATAGAACACCTGTGGAGAGATCTCAAAATGGCAGTTTGGAGAAGGCACCCTTCAAATATCAGGGACCTGGAGCAGTTTGCCAAAGAAGAATGGTCTACAATTCCAGCAGAGCATTGTAAGAAACTCATTGATGGTTACCGGAAGCGGTTTTTCGCAGTTATTTTGGCTAAAGGTTGTGCAACCAAGTATTAGGCTGAGGGTGCCAATACTTTTGTCCGGCCCATTTTTGGAGTTTTGTGTGAAATGATCAATGATTTGATTTTTGCTTCATTCTCTTTTGTGTTTTTTTCCTTGCAAGCAAATTAAATGAAGATAATAAGACCAAAGAATTTGTGATTGCAATCATTTTCAGGAAGAAACTGAGTATTATCTGACAGAATTGCAGGGGTGCCAATACTTTTGGCCAGCACTGTATACTACATATAACTTATGAAAATAATTTGTAATATAAAAAAGGAGGATGTAACTTTTTACATGTATAAAGAGACACAGTCTGAGAAGTATGGCTCAGATACTAGTATTGTTACTTATATTATCCAGCTGCAGCGCACAATTATATATGATCAAGTGGGATTTTATTATACTATTTTCCAGGTATATCCACCTTTTACCTCATCTGTATTGTCCCGTTTTTATATATATTCTTACGTACACTGCCCAGGGTTTATTGTACCATGCCAGGTAGTGAGAAACCCAAAATGGATAAATTGAAAGACTTAAGGATAACTACATAATACTGACCATATAGGACATGCGACTGTCCACCACACACCACTCAATAGCGTGCGTTTCACTGACCCTGGGCAGTATCTGAATAGACCTTGTTTCTTTATCGCTTCATTGGGGGACACAGGACCATGGGTGTATGCTGTTGTCGCTAGGAGGTTGACACTAGGTAAAAAAAAGAAATAGCTCCTCCTCCGCAGTATACACCGGCGTACAGGCACCAAGCTCACCAGTTTAAGCTTAGTGTCTGTAGGAGGTAGACCTGGATCCTAACTGATCCAACCCTGTTGTGTTTTATTAATCTTTATTTTTCAGATACTGCTCTTCAGGGTTAACACTCTCGGACCACTCTCTGACCCGCTGGGCAGGACCTATCCCCTGTCACCTCCAGGTGTCTCAGGGTGATTCCCGGTGGCCAGTCCTTGCCTATTCCCCACCCCAGCCCCCTCCTCGGAGCGGCCAGGGAGGGAGACGGTGGTCACTGCGGTGACCTTCCCCCAGATTCTGGGGTTGACACTGTCTCCTGCACTGTCCAGTACCGGTCAGTGTGGGAAGGAGGAAGAGCCAGGATCCCCCCTATCCACAGAGGACCTCCTGTGACCATCCTCAGAAGGGGAGAGGAAGAAGAGGCTTCGGGACCTCTAACAAAGGTAATCCCTCCCACTCCTGCTGCCTTACAACCTCAGCCCCCCAGGTCCCTCAGAACACTGGATATGGCACAGAGTTGCCTGCCAGCGGGTCCTGTAAATCCCGTGGATTATTAATGGGGGCTTCACATCTTCACCGACACTCACTTACAGCAGCGCTTCCCTCCCCACGCCCCCTCTCTTCGCATCTTCATGGCATCTCCCTCAGCATGGCGTCCCCCACAACCCCCCCCCCTTTATTTTTCCTTTTTGCGCGGCAAATCTGCCCTCGCTTTCTCCGTCGGGGGGAGGGGGCGTCTCGGGTGGGGCTTTCCTCTTACTGGCGGGTATACGCCCTCTCTGGCAATCGGCCAATGAGGACCGAGGAGCAATGTGACGCTTTCGCCACGCCCACAGTTCTCCCGGGGACCTATCAGCGGCTGGGTTCTTAAGCCCTCCCCCATTCCTTCTGCCTATCAGAGCCTCGGCTCCCCTAGGTTACTCAGGGCAGCACGCTCTGCTCTTGCCCCGCCCCTCTACGCTGCTCTCTGCTCTGGCTCCGGCAGCATTACTCAGTCTGACTGCCTCATCACCGCAGCCCTGCTCCTGTCTCCGCAGCTCCGGAGTTTCCGACAGGGGATACGGGACCGTGGACATTCCAGACCGGGTAGGCCCTGCTCTAGCACCTACACACACCCTTTCCTGTCAACAGGCACCCGCCTCTGCAGTATTCCTGGTTAGGCACATATGCCCAAACCCAGGGAGCTTTCTGTCCGTCCCTCTCACACAGTCACATACTACGCCTGTGCTCTTTGCAGTACTAAGTGGCCCGCGGGTCTGACAACGACTTTCTGCTCGACCTGCAAGCCTCCCACCATGCTGGCACCCCAAGATCCCCCTGCCGCCCAGGAAAGAAGTAACTCTCCCTCCTCCGGAGTGGGCTGTTGCTATGTCCCAGTCTGTCTCTGACCTCACCAAGTTATCTCAATCTCTGGTGCAGGTCCTAGAATGCTTGCCCATGCTATCCACAGCCACCAGTGCTCCGAGCGTTCCCACGGACGATTCGCAGGCACCCCTGCCCCCTCCTCCTAAGGGTAGACCGAGGGCACATTCTCAGAAACGGACTCACACAAGTTCATCTTCCGGCTCTCCTGACTCCAAATTGCTCCCTGCATCTTACACCTCTTCCCCAGATGTCGCTCCGGGATCAGACACGGCATCAGATTCTGACTCTGGATCCGACACGGACCAATATTCTAGAATCCAGGACATGGTTGACAGCCTTATATCGGCCGTCAATCAGACTCTGCATGTTAAAGAGGACGAGAGCCCTTCTCAGGACTACTCCTTTTCCTTCAAGATAATCAAGCGCCCGGCACGCACCTTTTCTAACCATTCTGAATTTGATGGTGTCTTTCAGAAACAGTGGGAGCATCCAGAAAAGCGCTTCACTGGAAAGAAACAGTTAGACATGCTATACCCCTTTAACCACGACCTCGTCAGCAGATGGACGGAGTCCCCTTCTGTGGATCCTCCTGTCTCTCGTCTCTCGGCTAAGACGGTACTGTCTCTTCCAGACGGTTCCTCCCTCAAGGACACTACAGATAGACAGGTTGAGGCCTTGGCTAAGTCAGCCTTCGAGGCTGCTGGCACCTCCCTGTGTCCTTCCTTCGCCTCAACTTGAGTATCAAAAGCAGTCTCCGCATGGGCCAAACAGCTTAGGCAGGGCATCCTCACGGGGGCTTCCCCAGATGATCTGTCTGACCTAGCGGATCAGATCGCCCACGCAGGGAAATATCTGCTCACAGCGTCCCTTGACGCCGCTACCTGTTCCGGCAATCTCAGCAGTCCACATTCCGGGGGTCAACAATTGGGCAGCCGACTTCCTCAGTCGGCAGGGCCTTGCCTCAGGAGAATGGTCTCTCCATCCTGAGGTGTTCCATCAGATTTGCTTACGATGGGGCATGCCGGACGTCGACCTCATGGCGTCTCGGTTAAACCACAAGGTTCCATCCTTTGTAGCCCGGTCCCGCGATCCCCTTGCGATCGCTCAAGACGCGCTAGTCATTTCATGGTCTCAGTTCCAGCTACCCTATCTTTTTCCCTCTCTACCATTGATCCCTCGGGTCGTCAAAAAGATCAAGACAGAAGGAGTACTGGTAATTCTAGTAGCCCCGGATTGGCCCAGACGCATCTGGTACGCAGATCTAGTAAACCTGCTCGTCGACTCCCCCTGGAGACTACCGGACCGTCCGGACCTCCTCTCTCAGGGGCCTATTCTTCATCAGAGTTCTCGTTCTCTGAATTTAATGGCATGGCCGTTGAGGCCGCAGTGTTGAAGAAGGCGGGTTTTGCGGACAACGTCATCCAGACCCTAATTAGTGCCAGGAAACCCGCAACCTCGCGCATATACCACAGAACCTGGAGAGCCTTTTTTCGTCACTGCGAGAAGGGTCAGCTAGCTCCCATGTCCTTTTCGCTACCGGTCATTTTGGCCTTTCTTCAATCTGGCCTGGAAGCGGGACTCTCTCTAAGCACACTCAAAGGCCAAGTTTCGGCCTTGTCCATTCTATTCCAACGTAACTTGGCTTTCCGTCCTCAGGTCAAGACGTTTCTACAAGGGGTTGCTCACCTGGCACCGCCTTATCGCCCCCCGGTGGATCCATGGGACCTTAATATGGTCCTGAGCGTCCTTCAACAGCCCCCGTTTGAACCCATTCAGGACATCTCAGCCTCTCTTCTCTCCTGGAAGGTGGCTTTTCTGGTGGCTGTTACCTCTATTAGGAGGGTTGCAGAGCTCGCAGCCCTCTCTTGTCGGTCGCCTTTTCTGGTCTTCCATCAAGACAAGGTAGTGCTCAGGCCAATTCCTTCTTTTTTGCCAAAAGTAGTCTCCTCTTTCCACATCAATGAGGACATTGTTTTGCCTACCTTCTGCCCGGCCCCAGTGCACCCACGGGAGAAATCTCTGCACAAACTGGATCTGGTCAGAGCTTTACGTGTGTACCTTTCTAGAACGGCTTCTCTTCGGCATTCGGACGCTCTGTTTGTCATCTCTGAGGGGCGTCGCAAGGGTCTTCCTGCTTCCAAGTCAGCCATCGCCCGTCGGATACGTTCGACCACTTTGGAGGCATATCGCGTCGCACAAATCTCCCCCTCTGGGGGGTAAGGGCTCACTCTACCCGGGCGGTGGGGGCCTCTTGGGCTGTTTGCCATCAGGCTTCAGCTTTTCAGATCTGTAAGGCCACAACATAGTCTTCACTCCACACCTTTTCAAGGTTTTACAAGGTCCACACTTATTCCTCGGTTGATGCCAGTCTTGGACGGAAGGTTCTGCAGGCAGCGGCTGCCCGCAGTCAGACCTAGTCTGTGGCTATCTTTTGTTCTTCCACCCTAGGGACTGCTTTTGGACGTCGCATGGTCCTGTGTCCCCCAATGAAGCGATAAAGAAAGAGGGATTTTTGGTACTCGCCGTAAAATCTCTTTCTTGGAGCCTTCATTGGGGGACACAGCACCCTCCCTGATTTTGGGCATAGGTACAGTTGGCCCTGTTGGGTATCTAATTTAGTTTTCACGGTTTTGCCCCGTTAAGCATCTAATTTAGTTTTCACGGTTGTGCCCCGTTGGGCATTGCATAGTTAATTGTTTTATGTTCCTCCTACTGCTTCAGCCACTAACTTATGAGCTTGGTGCCTGTAGGTGGGTGTATACTGCGGAGGAGGAGCTATTTCTTTTTTTTGCCTAGTGTCAACCTCCTAGCGACAACAGCATACACCCATGGTCCTGTGTCCCCCGATGAAGGCTCCAAGAAAGAGATTTTACGGTGAGTACCAAAAATCCCTCTTTCCTTGTCACTTGACATTTATTACTTGGTATAGGGTATATCTCTTTTTTTTATTTATAACTATAAACGATTTTTGCATGAACTTCTATTTTATGTACTCTAATAGTCTGTGATATCTAACCCTTATTTTCCATTCACGCGCACCCTTCACCTATTTTATTTTTATTTATTTTTTTAATTACGTCTCGTCTTGCATGTTCTTCATTTTGTCTTTCATATTTATTTAATGAATAAAATATTTGATATCCTGATTTTTGCCTATTTTTGAACACAGTGTTTAGGTTATATACTCTATGGTGGTATTCGTGGGCTATTACAGGATTTTTGGGGGAATTTACTTCTTATGTAGGTTGTATGTTCCAGAAAATGATCCTGAGGTATACCACCAGCGAAAAGCTGTTTAGGCTTATAGTATGGTACATCCCCCATACAATCTCATTGTATGGGAGATGTACCTTTTAAAAAAAAAAAAAGAAAAAAGGAAATTCCATGTGTGTACATACACTTGTAAATAGCGCCTATTGGACATGCTTGGCATGTAAATGGGGCCTAAGACTACTTGTTAATACAGAATAGTAAAGCCTTCTAGTAGCGCCCTCCCTATTCTAGTGCTCATACGTCTGAGTGTCCGTCTCCAGTAGGCGTGCATGTCAGAGAGCACGTTGGCTCTGCCGGCACCATTATAGTCTATGGCCCCGTCGGTGCGTACGTCCGAATACTGTTTTCCTGGCAGTTCGAACGTGAGACCCGACGGAGCCACAAGAAACCAAACAATTGATTCAAACCTAATTGTACTGAATTCTTCATTAATTGATGTAGTTGAGGAAGGAGCTGAAGGTTGCCAAGCTTGCCATGGACAGTATGCAACAGCAAGTCATGGATCTACGGCGCTCCGACTCGATCCACAGAGCCAGAGAACAACATGAGGCTGTTGTATCAATGCTTAAACAGAAGAACGAAGAGCAATTGCTTTCCCTGCAGCAGAAGCTGGATGAGGTTAATGGCGCACTTACCGAGCAGGTATAATACGCCAGTCACGTGTTAATATATGAAGCGCTTGCTCTCTTGACTCAGGCCATGTTATTGGTGAAATATTTCTGTAGTTATATGTACTTGACCTGTAGTATTCTCTTACCTGGATTGTTAATGATTTTTCATAATACTTATTAATCAAATAGAAAGAAATCTGTAATCGCCTGGAGCAACAAGTCAAACTTTCCGAGAGAAACCAAGAACAAATCAAAATGGAAAAAACAGAGATTATAAACCGCCTGACCAAGAGCCTGGAAGAAAGTCAAAAGCAATGTGCTAATCTCTTACATACAGGTAAGGACGGCCTTTATCGGTTTATATACAAAGTTATAGTAGTTTTCCTATAATATATATATATATATTTATTATTATTATTATTATTATTTTATTTTTTTGTGTGTGTAAAATGAATCAGTCAGAAATTGGTGAGAACATGTAAATCAGATGTAGGTGTAATGGATCCTTGTTTCAAATAAACCGAATAGCTGTTGTGTTCCTTCAATGATCCACATAAAACCATTTTGGAATATGCACCTTGTTGTAGAGTCAGAGGAATAGAACAGCCTTTTACTTCATTATTTCCAACAGCGCTGGAGAAGTAGATTAAGTTTAAAGGGAACCTGTCAGCAGGATTTTGCTAAGTAAACTACAGGCAGTGTCATGTTGGGGCTGCTGCACTGATTAATATGATACCGGAGGTGAAGAAATCTGTCTTGTGTAATCAGTGTTTGCAGTTTTGAGTTAATGATATGCTCATGCTCCGGGCCGGACTGTAGGCAGGGTCTTTCCTTGGTGCTCTAGGCCAGATCAGCAAGAAAAGACCTGACTACAGTTTCAGCCCGAAGAACAAGTATGTTCCTCATCATAGAGACACTCTCTCTCTCTGTCTTATACGTATGAGTGGTTGATGTATAACACAGAGAGAGAGTCTGTCTCTGTATCTTTGATAAGGCACATACTTGTGCTTCGGGGCGGGCCTGAGGTCAAGTCGTTTCTTGCTGATGTGGCCTAGAGCACCAAGGAAAGACCCTGTCCACAGTCCGGAGCACGGGCATATCATTAACTCAAAACTTCTAACACTGATTACACAAGAACTGCAAGACTGATTTCTTCACCTCCAGTATCATTTTAATCAGTGCAGCAGACCCAACATGAAAATACCTGTAGTTTACTTAGCAAAATCCTGCTGACAGGTTTCCTTTAATATCATACCCATACTGCAATCACAAGTCTTCTATAGAGGGAAAGTATAGATTTATGCTGCCCGGTGATTACAGCCTCTTAAAGGCTAATGGGAGCAATGGGAGCTGGAGACCATGCAGGAATCATGACTGGTCAGAAGGCTGCCACTCCGCCATGTCTGCAGCACATGGTAGACCTTAGCAAGTTCCTGCTGGACGAGGCTTTATATAGGTGCGGTATGTAAGGACCCGAGAGCGCTGACAAGATTACATTTTACCTTGAAGGTACTTGTGCTGACACCTTTATCTGTACGGCTAAATAATGCATCCACTGTAGGAATATATTTTACATTTTTAAGCAATTCAGTCAAATTTCTTGTTCAACCTTTTTCAGGCTCGATTCAGGAGGCCACTCAGTTACGGATGCAGCTTCAACAACTGCAGTCTTCCAAATTATTGGGTGATGGCATGAACAGGGCTTTGCAGGTTAGTATTTATTTTGTAGAATTTTTTTTTTTTTGTATTGTCTAGGTTTTTCACATATTAAAGATGCCTACATAGTGAAAGTTATATTTTTTATTATTTAGGCAGAAATAAATGAATTAAAAGAGCAAATTACCCTGTATGAGTCTGCTGCCAAAATGGGAGTTTTTATCAATGGCGAAGAGGAACAAGAACTATCTGACTCTTATGTGGATCTGGGCATTAGGAAAGTTAATTGGCAGAAATCCCAAATCAACAGGTACTTTCCTATGTTTTAAATTATGTTTAGTTTTTACCTATTTTTCCTACAAAAATGCCCTCTGCAGATATGAATGTCTAAAGACGTGTTTGAGAACCAAAAAAAGCTCAATCTGTGAATTTTTTTTTAAAACTTATTGACTATTGTCAATGTGTGCCATGGAGAACTTAATAAGGCTAAAAATCCTGTTTTTGGTCCTATTGGTCACGGCTGCTTCCATGTCTTGGTGCACGTGTTTGGAATTGAATGCGCTGTACTACACATGTATTTTCCTGTGTCTTCCAGCACTACTTATGTTATGATGTTGTCCAGTATTTGATGTTGTTTTTCATCTTGTTGTATATGTGAAGGATGATGCATCCTGGTCTTAGAAAAGAACTTTCTTCTGATGAGATTGTCATAGAGCTGAAAGCAGAGCTTGAACGCTGCTTGAACAGTAATAAAACAAAACGGCAGCAGATTGTTCAACTGCAATCAGATCTGAAAGGCTGTCAATCCAAAACTGAGGAACTGAAAAAGCTACTTGAAAGTGCTGAAAAAGAGGCCAAGGAATACAAGGTGATTGTCTGTTCTTAGTGCGCAATGTCTCTCTCTGGATGGATGGATGCCTTGTATGTCATACAGCACTCTACATGTTTATTTAGACAGCAATGAAGAACCTTCTTCTGATTTGTACTTTTTTTTTTTTAATCCGGTCATTAGGCCAAATCTAGGAACTGTGACAGTGAGTTGGAATCTGCCTCTTTAAATAGTCGAGGAGCTGAAACAAACCCGGAGATTCAAAGACTGCAAGCGGAAAAGCTGCAGCAAGAAATCAAGGTTGAATATCAAGCAGTAGATATACATATTTTAGTTTAAAGGGGTACTGGGAGAGTAAAATGTATTTGGGTCTATTTTACAGCAAAACCTATAAAGGGTCATATCTATTTTTTTTAAATCAAATGTTTTTATTGATTTTTATAAAGATTTTCACAAAGGTTAAAAAACAACAACAAAAAAAAAAACATCAACAAGCAGACAAACATTGGAGAAACACAGCCTCCACCCCCCAACCTTAAGAAGCCTTAAACATGAGTTATTTATACATCTTGGCTCTGCAAAACCAGCATAATTAGATGAACAAATATTTGAACATAGTAACAATAGTCAATCCAATTACATATAACTTGTGGAAGTACTAATAACATTTTTATTAATTTTTAAAGAAGTTTAATTTGAGGCATCATATAAACGTAACTCAATTCAAAAACTAAAGAAAAGGATGCACAGCCCCTATCACAAATTTAGGGTGCGTTATGATGTACCCAAACATTTTAACCAAAGACAAGAGAAACAGGAAGGTACATATGTAAAAATGCGCACACCTCAATACATATTAAGTAAAAAAATACAAGCTTTATTATACACTTTTAAAAACACTAAAATACAACACACATGATTAACAACACCCAAATACCACAATGCATGATTGGCCGTATACAGGATATAGATGTAGTAAATAATTTAAATCCGTGTAATAATCATATACAATTGATTGCGAGGAAAATATATAAAAATTCACAATAATAATAAATATCCTCAATGCCAGTATTCAGTTCAGAGTTTCACATTTCATATCACAGTACTCCCATAATACTCAATATAAACTGTAAAAAAAATTGTTTTTGCAAGCCTTCATTATATGTCAGCCCAAACCGTGGACCACCTTGCTTATAGCAATTGTATGAATTGTATGAATTTGTGTCCCTTAAGCATAATCCAAATAAACAATACCACGATCAAATCAAATGCATATAAATAATTATATCACTGCCCAATAACCAGATAAAGGTCGATTGGTAAAACCAATCATTGCATATACATAGCCATATCACCACTTATGGATCATGTGTGGATCAATTCAATCGTGTACCTGTACCTTCCTGTTTCTCTTGCTTTTGATAAACGTAACTCAAAGCAAGCCCAGGTGAAATCTCCCCAGTTCCCTAGATGTCAAACCAGAGCCATCAATCCAGGCTAATATCCATTTTACTGTTTTAACCCCTTAACAACATTAGACGTACTAATACGCGTCTGTGCCCTGGGACTTAAGAGCCAGACCCGTATTAGTACGTCATCGTGATCGCGCACGCACACAGGCTGTGCGGGCGCGATCGCCGCCGGGTGTCAGCTGATTGTCACAGCTGACACCCGGTACAATGTGCAGGGAGCGGTCGCGCACCGCTCCCAGCACATTAACCCCCGCAATGCTGCGATCGAAGTCGATCGCAGCATTGCGGTGGCAAGGGGAGGTGATCGCAGATACTCACCTCCTTTTCCGGCCTCCAGCGCTGTCTGCCGTGGCTTCCAGGATGTTGCCATGACGACCCGATGTCGTCATGACAACATCCGGGTCACCAGACAACAGGAAGATTGTTTGGACATGCGCAGTGCATCTCCAAACTATCTTCTCCCTGTCCAGCGCTGACAGCCTGCACGGCACAGGGATGGTGCTCCATCCATATGCTGTGCAGGCGATCAGAATAAAAAAAGTGAAAGTTCCAGAGTGGGACAGAGTAAAAAAGTGTAAAAACTGTCAGAAAGTGGAAAAAAAAAAAAAAAATTGTAAAAATATTTAAAAAAAAAAAGAAAAAAAATAATCCACCAAAAATAAAAATATAATGTACCCATCAATAAATATTATTATAAAAAAAACAAAACAATAAAAGTACACATATTTGGTATCGCCGCGTCCGGAACAACCTGACCTATAAAACTGTCCCACTAGTTAACCCCTTCAGTGAACACGGTAAAAAAAAAAAAAAAAAAACGAGGCAAAAAACAATGCTTTATCACCATACCGCCAAACAAAAAATGGAATAACATGCGATCAAAAAGACGAATATAAATAAAAATGGTACCGCTGAAAACGTCATCTCGTCCCGCAAAAAACAAGCCGCCATACAGCTCCATCAGCCGAAAAATAAAAAAGTTATAGCTCTCAGAATAAAGCTATGCTAAAAACTATTTTTTTTCTATAAAATTGCTTTTGTTATGTAAAAGTGCAAAACATAGAAAAACTATATGAATGTAGTACCGCTGTAAACGTACTGACCCGAAGAATAAAGCTGCCTTATCAATTTTACCACACGCGGAACAGAATAAAAAAAAAACAAAAAAAAACAATTCCTGAATTGTTGGTTTTTGTTTATTCTGCCTCCCAAAAATCGGAATAGAAAGTGATCAAAAAATGTCACGTGCCTGAAAATGGCACCAATAACAACGTCAACTCATCCCACAAAAAACAAGCCGTCACATGACTGTCTGCCAAAATCTGGAAAAATTATAGCTCTCAAAATATGGCGATGCAAAAAATAGATTTTACAAAAGATGCGTCTTTTAGTGTGTGACAGCTGTCAATCATAAAAACCCCATATGATTCTGGTATCACTGTAATCGCACCGACCCGAAGAATAAAGTCGTCTAATCACTTATACCGCACGAGGAACGGTGTAAAAAATAAACTCTCGGGTTAGGTTTGGGCTAGGGTTAGGGCTAGGATTAGGGCTGGGTTTGGGGTTAGGGTTGTGATGGGGTTGGGATTTTTTTCAAAAGTAAGAAAAAAAATGACGATATGGCGACTAGTGTTGAGCGCAAGTGCTCGCTACTTGAGTTTGCATCGGGTGCTCGGGTATGCATTGAGTATCGTGGGTATTTGAGTGACATGCTCGAGTCTCCGCCCCATATGCTTCGTGGCCAAAAAAACTTTGCGGGGATTGCCTGCCATGCACGAGCGATCCCCACATGTTTTTTTTTGGGTGTCTAATAACCGTGAAACATGTGGGGCAGGGACTCGAGCATGTCACTCGAGCACACGCAGTACATGGTGCATACCTGAGTACCCGATGCAAACTCAAATAGCGAGCACTTGCGCTCAAGACTAATGACAACTTATTCAATATGATGACCTAATGTTATCAAATTCTGTGTCGTACCTCTGGGTTCAAAATGATCACTATACACCTTAATAAAATCCTTGAGGGGTATAGTTTCCAAAATGGGGTCACTTGTGGGGGAGCTCCAATGTTTGGGCACACAGGGACTCTCCAAATGCAACATGGTGTCCGCTAACAAATTGAATGGAAAATCGGCTCAAATTGTTAGCGGACACCATGTTGCATTTGGAGAGCCCCTGTGTGCCCAGACATTGGAGCTCCCCCACAAGTGACCCCATTTTGGAAACTAGACCCCCCAAGGCACCTATCTAGATGCATAGTGAGCACTTGGAACCCCCAGGTGCTTCACAAATTGATTCGTAAAAATGAAAAAGTGAAAAAAAAAACACTTTTTCATTTTTATGAATCAATTTGTGAAGCACCTGGGGGTTCCAAGTGCTCACTATGCATCTAGATAGGTGCCTTGGGGGGTCTAGTTTCCAAAATGGGGTCACTTGTGGGGGAGCTCCAATGTTTAGACACATCAGGGGCTCTCCAAACGCAACATGGCGTCCGCTAATTATTCAAGCAAATTTTACAATCAAAAAGTCAAATGGCGCTCCTTCCCTTCCGAGCCCTGCCGTGCGCCCAAACAGTGTTTTTTCCCCACATATGGGGTATCTGCGTGCCCAGGGGAAATTGCACAACAAATTTTGGGGTCCATTTTTTTCTTGTTACCCCTGTGAAAATAAAAAAAATTGGGTCTAAAGTAACATTTTTGTGAAAAAAGTTAAATGTTCATTTTTTTCTTCCACATTCCAAAAATTCCTGTGAAGCACCTGAAGGGTTAATAAAGTTCTTGAATTTGGTTTTGAGCACCTTGAGGGGTGCAGTTTTTAGAATGGTGTCACTTTTGGGTATTTTCTGTCATAAAGTCCTCTCAAAGTGACTTCAAATGTGATGTGGTCCCTAAAAAAATGGGTTTGTAAATTTTGTTGGAAAAATGAGAAATCGCTGGTCAACTTTTAACCCTTTTAGCTCCCTAACAAAAGAAAATGTTGGTTCCAAAATTGTGCTGATGTAAAGTAGACATGTGGGAAATGTTATTTATTAACTATTTTGTGTGACATATCTCTCTGATTTAAGGGCATAAAAATTCAAAGTTTGAAAATTGCAAAATTTTCAAAATTTTCGCCAAATTTCCGTTTTTTTTCACAAATAAACGCAAGTGATATCGAAGAAATTTTACCATAATCATGAAGTACAATATGTCACGAAAAAACAATCTCAGAATCAGGGGGATCCGTTGAAGCGTTCCAGAGTAATTACCTCATAAAGTGACAGTGGTCAGAATTGTAAAAATTGGCCTGGTCATTAACGTGCAAACCACCCTCAGGGGTTAAGGGGTTAAATTGCCACTTCATGTGCTTTTAAGAAGGACTTTACTGTGATAATGATGCTGCTCCCCAACTTGCCTGCTTTCACAGAGCTTGGATTGCTTCTTGCACCTTATGAAAGGCTGCCCCTGACAAAGCCTGATCTCTGGTGTGTGGCTATTCAGACTGTAATGGCTTGTTTCATTCTCTCTGTGCTCCCTGCCTGCTCTTTCACAGCTTGTATGTGACAATTTCAAAGCTTCCAACATTCACATTTACTTATCACATACAAGCTGGCTGTCAATGTTTTGCCAGGGAGCACAGAACAAGCCATTACAGTACATTATGTGAACTGTCATGGCTCGTTCTGTGCTCTCTATCCGCACCTTCACAGCTTGCATGTGAAATATCAAGCTGTGAAGAACCAGGTAGGGAGCACAGGGAGAATGCGGCCTCACAGCTGAACAAGCCATGGCTGTACAAAGAAACAGGAACCCACTGGAGATGAGGTGTTGTCATGAGGCTATCTTCCATAAAGAGCAAGATGAAAATCGAGACCCTGATCTTTGACGTAGGATCCAAGAAAGGAGGGGGAGCACTCAGAAGCAGAATCAGCTTCACAGTGAGTAGTTGTAAGAAGCCTTTGAAGTGGCAATTAAAACAAATATATGGATATGAGCCTTTATAGGTTTTTAAATGTAATGTGGATTTAAAAAAAACATACTAATCTCCCTAGAGTACCTCTATAATATAGTAGAAACTTGATTTTTTTGTCTCAATGAAAGAAAAAATATCTGACTGTAATTAATGCAACACACACTATACACCACACTATACACACTACAGCTAATTATTTTTTTTTCTGATTGTCTAATATTGTTTCCATTTATTTTCTGCAGAAACATTTGCTGTGTGTCAATGAACTGACAGCAAATGAGGTGAAATTGAAGGCTGCGAACCAGCAACTCTGTAGTGAAATGAGACAAATGCTGGAAGACTTTGATAAGGATAAGAAGGAATCTATTGAAAGGTGCCAACAGGATCTTGGTGTTTTGTGCTTCTGTCCTACTTTGAGGAGATCAATATATATTCAGCTGTAATGGCCTATTTAGACTTGGCAATAATCGGGGAGTGAGCATTTGTAGGAATGCTCGTTCTCAACTATCGGCTCTTTTAACCGCTTCCCGACCGCCCACTGTACATAAACGTTGGCGCTGCCTGGGCTTTGTGCAGCGCCGACGTTTATGAACGGTCGGATGTCCCGCTGCCCTCAGGACCCCCAGGGTCCTGCAAGCGCTGTGGGTGCAGTGCAGAGTTTCAGCTCTGACAGGGGACATCATCGGGACCTGATTGGATCAGGTCCCAATGATGTTAACCCTTTGCTATCTTCTATATGCCTCGATCTATAGTGATCGCGGCATTTAGAAGATAGTGAGAGGAGAGGGGGTCGTCCACTTACCTCTCCGACGGCCCCCTGATGTGTGACAGGACCTGCCGTTGTCATGGCAGCCGGAGGTCACATGACCGCCTCCGGATCTGCCATGTATGGTGTCTTGCTAGGCTCAGCCTGCAGCTGAAGTCTAGCAGGAGACAGACAGTGTGAAACTGTCAGCAGAGCTCTCATGCAATGCAATACATGTCTATTGCATTGCATGAGAACAGTGGTTAGAAAAATAAAAATTAATGTCCCATACAGGGACTAAGTAAAAATGTAAAAAAAAAGTCTAAAAAATGTTTTCAAACTGTTAAAAAAAAATCACAAAATAAATAAAAATAAATAAATAAAATATTAAACCAATAAATCCGTATATTTATGCAAAAACAAAAAAAGAACACATATTTGGTATCGCCACGTCCGAAACAACCCGATCTATAAAACTGTCACACTAATTAACTCCTTCTGTGCACACCGTAAGAAAAATAAATAAAAAACGGAGCAAAAAACTATGCTTTTTCATCATATCGCCAAACAAAAAGTGGAAAAAAATGCGATCAAAAAGCAAAATGGAGATAAAAATGGTACCGCTGAAAACGTCATCTTGTTCCGCAAAAAAAAAGCCACCATACAGCTCCATCAGCCGAAAAATAAAAAAGTTATAGCTCTCAGAATAAAGCGATGCAGAAAAAATATTTTTTCTATAAAATTGTTTTATTGTGAAAACAAAACATAAAAAAAATATACAGTAAGTGTAGTATCGCTGTAAACGTACCGACCCGAAGAATAACGCTGCCTGATCACTTTTACCACACGCAGAACGGCATAAAAAATCACCTCAAAAAACAATTCCTGAATTGTTGGTTTTTGTTTATTTTACCTCCCAAAAAACGGAATAGAAAGCGATCAAAAAATGTCACGTACCCAAAAATGGTACCAATAAAAATGTCAACTCGTCCCGCAAAAATCAAGCCCTCACATGACTCTGTCGGCGAAATATGGAAAAATTATAGCTCTCAAAATATGGCGATGCAAAAACTAGATTTTGCAAAAAAAGCGTCTTTTAGTGTGTGACAGCTGTCGGTCATAAAAACCCGATATAAATCTGGTATCTCTGTAATCGCACCGACCCGAAGAATAAAGTAATCTCATCACTTATACCGCACGAGGAACGGCGTAAAAAATAAATAAAACCAATTCTTCACCTGCTACTGATTTGTTTATTATGTCTCCCAAAGATCGCAGTAAGGCTCTGCTCACATTTATCCTGCGCTCTGCTCTGAGCACTTACACCAGAGTTTCCGTGTAAATCTCTGAAATAGTTGATTCAGACGGAACCCATGACGGAAGATTCCCTGTAATGAGGCAGATATAGGCCACTGTGGATGCCGTCTGGCCTGTGATCCCACGGTGTCAGTTTTTTTAGGCGTGCATAAAAGTGCGGTTGGCCACAGTTTTGAGCACTTCTGAAAAAAAGGACACCGCTAAACAGAGGCCAGACGGAGTCCAGAGTAACTCTGCTGCCTCATTACAGTGAATGGATCCTGCAGGGGTTTCATCTGAGTTACATCACTTGGAAATTTAGATGGAAACCCCGATGTAAGTGCTCAGCCTAGAGCGCCGGATAAATGTTACGTAAAATGTTCCCAATAAAAGCTTCAACTCAGTCCTCAAAAAAAGCTAGTCCCGACTCAGGTCCGTCATCTGTTAAAAATATAAGGGACTTCCAAGTTACTGGTAGCAGAAAGGCTCTGGAAAAGCGAAATGGCCCTTGCCCCCCAAAAGAAATTCAGAAAATTTTGTGCTCCCAAATCCAAATGCCTATTCTACAATAATTTGTTCTCCAATTGTCAAATAGCGCTCCGTCCCCCCCAGATCTCGCCGTATGGCTGAGCGGTACGATACAGCCACATATGGGGTATTGCCACTTTTAGAAGAAATTGTGTGACACATTTCGGCACCATTTTTACCCATTGCCCTGTGTGAAAATGTAAAATCTGAGGGTAAAACATTTTTTCGTGGTAAAAATATAAATATGTTTTCTTCACTGCCCAATGGTATAAATTTAAAAATTAAAAAATACTCACTATTTCCCTAAATGAATTCCTTGAGAGGTGTAGTTTACAAAATGGGGTCACTTGTGGGGGTTTCTGCTGTTTTGGCATGAAAATGTGACATGGTGTCTGCTGCCTATCCCAGCCAACATAGCGCTCCTTTCTCTTCCGAACCCTGCCGTACACCAAAGCAGTGGTTTTCCCCCACATATGGGGTATCGGCGTACTCAGGAGAAATTGCACAACAAATTTCATGGTGCAATTTCTCCTGTTACCCTTATGATAATGCAAAATTAGGGGATGAAAAACCTTTTTTGTGGGAAAAATGTGAAAATTTTATTTTTACGGCTCAATATTCTAAACTGATGTGAAGCACCTGAGGGTGCAAGGTGCTCACCACACATCTAGATAAGTTCCCTAAGGGGTCTAGTTTCCAAAATGGTGTCACTTGTGGGGGGGTTTCCACTGTTTAGGCACATCAGGGGCTCACCATATGCAACATGGCATCCGCTAATTATTCAAACAAATTTTACATTCAAAAAGTCTAATGGCGCTCCTTCCCTTCCGAACCCTGCAGTGCGCCCAAACAGTGGTTTTCCCTCACATATGGGGTATCAGCGCGCTCATGAGAAATTGCACTACAAATTGTGTATTCCATTTTTTCCTGTTACCCTAGTGAAAATAAAAAAATTGGGTCTAAAGTAACATTTTTGTGAAAAAAAGTTAAATGTTCATTGTTTTCTTCCACATTCCAAAAATTCCTGTGAAACACCTGAAGGGTTAATAAACTTCTTGAATGTGGTTTTGAGCACCTTGAGGGGTGCAGTTTTTAGAATGGTGTCACTTTTGGGTATTTTCTGTCATAAAGGCCCCTCAAAGTCACTTCAAATAAGATGTGGTCCTTAAAAAAAAAAAAAAATGTTTTTGTAAATTTTGTTGGAAAAATGAGAAATCGCTGGTCAACTTTTAACCCTTATAGCTTCCTAACAAAAAAAAATTTTGGCTCCAAAATTGTGCTGATGTAAAGTAGACATATGAGAAATGTTATTTATTAACTATTTTGTGTGACATATCTCTCTGATTTAAGGGCATGAAAATTAAAAGTTTGAAAATTGCAAAATTTTCTAAATTTTCGTCAAATTTCCGATTTTTTTTTCACAAATAAACGCAAGTGATATCGAAGAAATTTTACCAGTATCATGAAGTACAATATGTCACGAAAAAACAGTCTCAGAATCAGGGGAATATGTTGAAGCGTTCCAGAGTAATTACTTCATAAAGTGACAGTGGTCAGAATTGAAAAAATTGGCCCGGTCACGAAGGCAAAAACAGGCTCTGGCGCGAAGTGGTTAAACAGGCATGCAAACGCCCAACAAATGAGAAAAATGCTCATTTGTCGAATGCAATTATTTTTAAGCTGGCTTAAAAATCATAGTTAGCTACAACACATCATCCTGTTAAAACAGGTGATGTGCTATTGATACCATGACGTGCAACAGGCAAAGAACGATCGTACTAACAATTGTTCTGTATAAACAGAATTGTCAGACTGTCTAATCAGACTAATAAACGACCACTGATCAGCTTGTATATAGTTGATCGGCAAATGTTTAATAGCCTGAATCGGCCTTCTAAAGTGACCATAACATTTGGATACATTGCCAACAATGGGCACTGATTACTGCAGTTCAATCTCTGATACCTGTGACTGTTTTTTATTGAAGATTGGCAAATTGACAATGCTCACACTACCTTATTGCAATGTTTTGTACAAGTCATCAAGTGATCACAGTTCAAGTCTTCTAGGGAGACTATAAAAATAAAAAATAGTGCAATAAAAAAAAAGTTTAAACCTAAAAGTTCAAGTGTTTGTCCTTTTTGAAAAATAAAGAATATGCATAGTTGGTATATCCTCATCTGTAAAAGTCCCAGCCTTTAGAAATATAAAAATATTTAACCCATACAGTAAAGGAAAAAAAAAAAAAACTCTAGAATTAAGTATTTTATAGTCCCCTCGCCCCCCCCCCCCCCAAAAAAAAAGAGGGCTGTGGAGTTGGAATCAGTGTCCATTTTGGTAGAGTGATAAAATGGACCGACTCCTAAAATATAGAATACATTGGGTTCAGTAATATAATGCAGGATGTGCTGTAAATGTTTTCATAAGAATTTGGGAAAGTTATGAAATGTCCTATAAATGTCTGTTCTGTTCCTGATCTAAGGATCTCGGCTTATAGTTGAAATGATTCTGTGCTGTGGAGTCGAGGAAATTGAGGAG
This sequence comes from Phyllobates terribilis, assembly GCF_046119375.1. NCBI lineage: Eukaryota > Metazoa > Chordata > Amphibia > Anura > Dendrobatidae > Phyllobates > Phyllobates terribilis. Next base: position 411,306,387 of record NW_027362771.1, on the reverse strand, counting down.
TCGGAGGTTTGGCTTACCGACTCCCACAGCTCTGCAAAAAAACCTTAATGAAAAGCGATTTAAAATGTTTTTTATTCTTTAAAATGGTACCTGAAGTAGATACAGCTTGTCTCTTAAAAACGAAGATCTTTTACAGCTCCTTCTATAGAAAATGGCATAAACATTTTATTCTTACAAAGGTCTACATTTTTTTAACAGGTAATAAAAGATATATATTAACCCCTTTACGACCTTGGAAGTTTGAGTATGTCCAAGGTCGTATCCCTGCACTCCATGCAGGCTTCGGTGCTGAGCCTGCATGTTTTCAGTCACATGACAGCTTATCTCTACAGCTGACATATGCCCCCTAACAGGCGCGGGTGGAATCCCTGAAGCCCTGCTGTGTGTAGCACAGGCGATCAGATGATAGCAGCTAATAGCAGCTAAAAAACCTTCAAATCACTCCTCTTTCCCCCATTCAAAATAAAAAAATTAAATATACACACATTTGGTATCGCTGCATTCAGAATCACCCGATCTGTCAATATATAAAAATAATCCGATTGGTAAACGGCGTAACAAGGAAAAAAAACAAATGCCAGAATTATGTTTTTTTTGGTCACCGCAACATTGCAATAAAGTGTAATAACAGGCGATCAAAAGATCGTATTTACATCAAAATACTATCAATAAAAACATCAGCTCGATGCGCAAAAGAATAAGCCCTCACCCGGCCCCAGATCCCAAAAAATGGAGGCGCTATGGGTCTTGGAAAATGGCGACTTTTTTTTTTTTGCAAACTTTGGATTTTTTTTTCACCACTTAAATAAAAAAGAACCTATACATGTTTAATGTCTACGAACTAGTAATGACCTGAAGAATAATGATGGCAGGTCAGTTTTAGCATTTAGTGAACATGTTCTAAAAACAAAACAAAAAACAATTGTGGAATTGCACTTTTTTTTTTGCTATTTCACCGCACTTTGAATCTTGTTCCCGTTTTCCAGTACACGATATGGTAAAACCAATGGTGTCATTCAAAAGTACTACTCATCCCACAAAAAACAAGCCCTCACATGGCCAAATCGACGGAAAAATAAAAAAGTTTTGGCTCTGGGGAGACAGCAAAAAAACGAAAACACAAAAAACGGAAAAACCCAAGGGGGTAAAGGGGTTAAAATATATATAAATTTTGACATAAGTTTACCAATGAATGCAGTTAAAAACAAAACCCCAAAAACTTGCTTTGGTTTCACCCCACTTGAGATTTTCCCAATATTTCAGTTTATTGAATGGAAAAGTAGTGTAATTAGAAACTTGGGGGAAAAAAAAAGTTATGCTTCTTGGAAGAATGGGAGGAAAGTGCAAATTAAAGAGGTGGTCCACTACACTGTATAATTTGCCCATCGATTTACACATTTTAAGCAAGTATTTTTGTAGATACTGTCTGCTGCCATATGTGCCTGTGAGCGGCGCCATCGCTACTCGCTTAGTCCACATCACGTGATCTGGCTGCAGCCACCGCTGACGTCACATCAACTTCCGGACTTCCTTGATTCCCCCAGGCGTGACCCAGTCGCACGAAACCCCCTGATTGATGGGCTGTGGGCTGTGCTTCACCGCACGTCACAGCCCAGTATCCAGTGCGCTCTTTCCCGCTCTCCTCTCCTCTGCTTTCATTGACCACAAGCGCGTGCTGGATACTGGGGTGTGACGTGCGGTGAAACACCTCCCACAGCGCAGTCAATCATGGGGGGTGGTGGGAGGATGCATGCGACTGGGTCACACATGGGGAAATCAAGGAAGTCCGGAAGTTTACGTGATGTCAGCTGCGGCTGCAGCCGGCGGCACGTGATGCGTACTGAGCGAGCAGCGATAGCGCCACTCACAGGCAGATATGGAAGCAGAGGGTATTTACAAAAATAATTATTTAAAATATGTAAATCGATGGGCGCATTATACAATGTAGTGGACCACCTCTTTAACAGATTTAAATGAACTATGTGCAGCACGGTAATTATTGGACAAATTTTCAAATTCGATGTGGACTAATAAAGCCCTGTCCTCCCAGGTGTGAGCGCACGTATGAGCAGCATCACGAAGACATTAAGAACCACATGAGAATGGAGCTGAGTGAGCATTTTGAAGCCGAAAAGGGACAGCTAAGTCAGGCCTACGACACTGCAATAGCTAATTTACAGTAAGACTCTGTATTTAATAATAATAATAATAATAATAATTTTTATTTATATTCCGCAGCACTTTACAATTAAGTAAGGGCATGTACAGACAATATACACAATACAATGTAACACTTTTCAACAGTTACAGGAGGAGTGAGGGACCTGCTCGCAAGCTTACAATCTATATGCAAACGGGGGGGGACACAATAGGAAGAACATGGTCATCAGCCAGTATCTGTCTAAGGCTGAGTTCACACGATGCGTTTTTCATGCGTTTCCGCGGCGTTTTTGCAGTTGCGTAAACGCCGCGGAAACGCATGAAAAATGCATGGTAGAAGGGCAGCAATGTTCCCCAATGGAAATCCGCATGTGCTGTGCCCATGATGCGGATTTTTCCGCAGCGTAAACGCTGCGCTCAAAAATCCGCAGCATGTCAATTAATTTTGCGGAAACGCTGCTCTTTTGCCGCCATTGACTTGCATTAGACCGCATGGAATCCGCATCACTGTATATGTTGATGCGCTTTTCATGCGGTCTAATGTGCGGATGGTACCCGGGTGTGGATGAGAGGACTCTCATCCAGACCCAGGTACCATTAAAAAAAAAAAGAATAAAATAAAAAATATATATATTCTCACCTTCTGACGGCCCGCGCTGCGTCCTGCCGGCTTCCCGCGCACTTCGCGGTTGAATGAAGGACCTTCGCTGACGTCAGAGTCATGTGACGGGTCACGTGACGCTGACGTCGGAAGGTCCTACAGTCTTCACTGCCGGCAGCCGGGACCGATGAAGCAAGACACCGGGGGCCATCAGAGGGTAAAGTATGTATTTATTTTTTATTTTTTGACATTCACACACTATATAAATCCATGCCGGTTGCATGGATTTATATAGTGTGAAGTTGACAAGCACTTTCCAAGTGATGCTAAATTCGCTTGGGAAGCGCTTGTCAACCCGCATGCGGAAATGAAAGTGAAGACCGCTTCATTTCCGCATGTCCCTGGCAGGAAACCGCATGTACAATCCGCATGCGTTTTTTCCTGCCAGAGAGATGCAGAAACGCTCAGGAAAAAATCCTGAGCATTTCTGCATCGTGTGCACATACCCTAAGAGCAGTTACCATGTGGTATTTGGTGCATGGAGGATGTGGGGAAAGATGAATACGCAGGGGCAGATTAAGATTAATATTTAGAAGGGGACAGGGGAGAGTTAGGTTACTGAGTTAAGGTGGTAGGCTTGTTTAAACAAATGTGTTTTAAATCCCGTTTGAAGACATGGGGGCTAGATATTAGTCTGATCATTTGGGGCAGTGCATTCCAGAAAACTGGCGCGGCACAAGAGAAGTCTTGGAGACGGAAGTGTGAGGTTCGGATTAAGGAGGATGTTAGTCTTAGATCAGTTGCAGAATGGAGGGCACGGGAGGGGCGATAGACAGAGACGAAGGATGATATATAGGGCGGTGCAGAACTGTGGAGAGCTTTGTGGGTGAGAGAGATGAGTTTGTATTGTATTCTGTGGTGAATGGGTAACCAGTGCAATGACTGGCACAGGGTAGAGGCGTCAGTGAAGCGGCCTGATAGAAATACGACCCTGGCTGCTGCAGTCAGAATGGATTGGAGAGGAGACAGTTTGTTTAGAGGGAGACCGATTAGAAGAGAGTTGCAGAAGTACAGATGAGAGTGAATAAGAGCGACAGTAAGAGTTTTTGCAGTATCAAAGGTGAGAAAAGGTCGGATTTTGGAGATATTTTTAAGGTGCAGGTGACAAGAGCGAGTGAGTGATTGTATATGGGGAATAAAGGAAAGTTGTGTGTTTTAAATATGACTCCAAGACAGCGAGCTTGCTGCTTGGGGGTTATGGTGGCGCCACCCAGGGAAATTGAAAGTCAGGTATAGGTGGGTTAGTAGAGGGAGGAAAAACAAGGAGTCCAGTTTGAGAGATTCAGTTTCAGATAGAAGGAGACATGATGGTAGAGACCATGGACAGACAATTGCCTGTATCTAATGAGTTTTTGGTGTACAGGACTTTACAGGACTTTAGTTTTGCTCCAGAATGTATATGTCAATCATTTCATGCCCTGTTTCACGATTCCATGCAGATCCCAAATCACTGAGTTGACCGATGAGATGACGGTAGTGCAGGAATGTTACATAGCAGTTTGTAAAGAGAAGGATACTCTAGAGGATGATGTCCGAAACAGTCTGAAGAAAGAGTTTCAGCTGACTGAAGAAAAGGTACATGGAATTTTTTGATCTGTTAATACACTGCTCAAAAAAATAAAGGGAACACTTAAACAACAGAATATAACGCCAAGTAAATCAAACTTCTGTGAAATCAAACTGTCCACTTAGGAAGCAACACTGATTGACAATCAATTTCACCTGCTGTTGTGCAAATGGAATAGACAATAGATGGAAATTATTGGCAATTATCAAGACACCCTCAATAAAGGAGTGGTTCTGCAGGTGGGGACCACAGACCACATCTCAGTACCAATGCTTTCTGGCTGATGTTTTGGTCACTTTTGAATGTTGGTTGTGCTTTCACACTCGTGGTAGCATGAGACTGACTCTACAACCCACAGAAGTTGCTCAGGTAGTTCAGCTCATCCAGGATGGCACATCAATGTGAGCTGTGGCAAGAAGGTTTGCTGTTTCTGTCAGCGTAGTGTCCAGAGGCTGGAGGCGCTACCAGGAGACAGGCCAGTACACCAGGAGACGTGGAGGGGGCCATAGGAGGGCAACAACCCAGTAGCAGGACCGCTGCCTCCGCCTTTGTGCAAGGAGGAGCACTGCCAGAGCCCTGCAAAATGACCTCCAGCAGGCCACAAATGTGCATGTGTCTGCACAAACAGTTAGAAACCAACTCCATGAGGGTGGTATGAGGGCCCGACGTCCACAGATGAAGGTTGTGCCTACAGCCCAACACCGTGCAGGATGCTTGGCATTTGCCACAGAACACCAGGATTGGCAAAGTCGCCACTGGCGCCCTGTTCTCTTCACAGATGAAAGCAGGTTCACACTAAGCACATTGACAGATGTGACAGAGGCTGGAGACGCCATGGAGAGCGATCTGCTGCCTGCAACATCCTTCAGCATGACCGGTTTGGCAGTGGGTCAATAATGGTGTGGGGTGGCATTTCTTTGGAGGGCCACACAGCCCTCCATGGGCTCGCCAGAGGTAGCCTGACTGCCATTAGGTACCGAGATGAGATCCTCAGACCCCTTGTGAGACCATATGCCGGTGTGGTTGGCCCTGGGTTCCTCCTAATGCAGGACAATGCCAGACCTCATGTGGCTGGAGTGTGTCAGCAGTTCCTGCAAGATGAAGGCATTGAAGCTATGGACTGGCCCGCCCGTTCCCCAGACCTGAATCTGATTGAGCACATCTGGGACATCATGTCTCGCTCCATCCACCAACATCACGTTGCACCATTGACTGTCCAGGAGTTGGCAGATGCTTTAGTCCAGGTCTGGGAGGAGATCCCACAGAAGACCATCCGCAACCTCATCAGGAGCATGCCCAGGCGTTGTAGGGAGGTCATACAGGCACGTGGAGGCCACACACAATACTGAGCCTCATTTTGACTTGTTTTAAGGACATTACATCAAAGTTGGATCAGCTTGTAGTGTGTTTTTCCACTTTAATTTTGGGGGTGACTCTAAATTCAGGCCTCCATTGGTTAATAAATTTGATTTCCATTGATGATTTTTGTGTGATTTTGTTGTCAGCACATTCAACTTTGTACAGAACAAAGTATTCAATGAGAATATTTCATTCTATCAGATCTAGGATGTGTTATTTGAGTGTTCCCTTTATTTTTTTGAGCAGTGTAGAATATGTGTTATGACAAAATATGTTTGAGTTATTTTTATTTTTGATAGTGGAGAAATGACAAAGAAATGACTTTGCAAGCTCTGAAAACAGAGCTTGAGTTGAAGCACCAGTCGTCTCTGTCTGATGCGAAGGCTCAGTGGGAAAAAGAAAAGGAATGCACGATGAAGCAACAGCTTGATGTACAGATAACATTGGTGAAAGACAGCTGGATAAAGGAGCAGGAGAAGGTATGTGGACCAAATTCAGCCCTGTAGATATTGGGAATATCCTGATATTATGATTGAACTATGTTATAGCTATATGTAAAATCACCTAGGTCACAGGGGTCCTCTGCTTTGCTTCCACATGCTGGGGTCCCCATCGATCTGCTGTGATTTATGGGGAAATTTGGCAGTCATTGTTAAGGTTTCCTGCTGCACTACCATAGGGGAAGTTAAAGGGAACTTATAACCACGGAAAACGCTATTTATCTGCAGGTGAATAGCGTTTGAATGCTGGCCGGCCACTTTACTGAAATTCCAGATTCTGGGAGGAAATTCACTTATTTCTTCCTGTAAGCTGCCAGCTTTCAGTCATGGGGGTATACACAGAGTCTTTATTGTGAGCTATGGCTGGACGCACACCCCAGCACTTTCATTGATGGTACTTTCTGCAGCGCTTCCCTGCACAGCGAGTTATCAATCAAAGTGCTGGGACGAGCTTACAGTATAGTGAGTGGCGTAAGGACTACACTTCCCAGAATGCTCACTACCATGTTTAAATATAGATAAAAGATGTTGCCATCCCTTCTTTGTTTTAAAATGAGCCCACCTTCATTACAGTTATGGGAAATCTTGTTCTCATTTATTAGAAAACTGAATTAAGGATTCAGGATGTGGAGAACGAGTGGAGACATAAACTAGACTGTGCAGTGCATGATGCCCAAGCAAAATCGCTGCCGACCTTAGAAGATCATGCCGTACAGACGGATGAGCCACTCCTCACACAGTCTGCAGGTGCAATTGAGCAGCTAGATGAAGTAAGACTTCAACTTCAGAATGCCGTGCAAGACAAAGAGAGGGCAGTCCGGGACGTCCGAAACGATGTAGAAGCGCAGCATCGGGAGGCTATTGCAAAGCAGGTAAGATGCCGGTTTCTTCACAATGTTAACACGCCAATTTATCTGGCCCTATTGACACTTGCGGGAAGACTTACTCTGAGTTGAAGCACACACGAATTCCCAGTCTATATCTGGGGTAGAATGACTTTAGTTGATTATCCAGAGACGTTGACCATATACTTATATGCTTTATGTAGATTTGGGATAATTATACCCAATAAATTCTGCCATTTATATTCTTATTGATGAATCTTTACCTTCTAAAAACATCACCTACTGGTAATTTATTTTTATTACTCCTTAGTTGGTTTTGCTTTGCCCATGTGGAATATTAAAATGTTTCTTTGAGAACTCAGGGTGCACTATTGTGAATGGGCTTGGTTGGATAGGCTCATGTACAGCTAGTAACCGTAAAGTTGTGTTCCGGCTTTAAACATTTATTACTTATCCAATGATAATATAGCTTTTCATGGACATCTTTTTAATGGAGTTCCCCAGTCTGGCAATGACGTGACCTTGGTGCTGAATCGGTGCTGCAGCTCCTTCACTGTTATTTTTCTTTATTTTTATACCCTATGCCATGATGCTCTGGCAACCTTGGCTGTCCCCCTGCACAGCGGGTGGTTCGGTGTTTCTCCTTTGTTTTCAGGATCAGTAAGGGTATGTTCACATGTTGCATTTCTGCTGCTTTTTTTTTGTGTGGTTTTTTTAATGCAAATTTTCAGCTGTGTTTTATAGTACCAGCAAAGTCTGAGATTTCAGAAATCTCATGCACACACATTGTTCTTTTTTCCTGACTGTTTTGTCAAAGAGCTGCATTTTTGCAAAATGCAGCATGTCACTTCTTTCAGCTTTTTTTTCAGTGTTTTTCACCATAGAAAGCAATGGGTAGTGCAAAAACACAGGAAAAATGCAGCAAAAACCCCAGGTATCAAGTTTTGCTGCTTTTTTACTACCAAAACCTGTTAAAGTTGAATCAGGTTATTTTTTTCTGCACCAAACATTATCATCTTACATAAGAGACAAATGTACAGTACAGACCAAAAGTTTGGACACACCTTCTCATTTAAAGATTTTTCTGTATTTTCTTGACTATGAAAATTGTACATTCACACTGAAGGCATCAAAACTATGAATTAACACATGTGGAATTATATACTTAACAAAAAAATGTGAAACAACTGAAAATATGTCTTATATTCTAGGTTCTTCAAAGTAGCCACCTTTTGCTTTGATGCCTGATTTGCACACTCTTGGCATTCTCTTCATGAGCTTCAAGAGGTAGTCACCGGAAATGGTTTTCACTTCACAGGTGTGCCCTGTCAGGTTTAATAAGTGGGATTTCTTGCCTTATAAATGGGGTTGGGACCATCAGTTGTGTTGTGCAGAAGTCTGGTGGATACACAGCTGACAGTCCTACTGAATAGACTGTTAGCTGCTTTTTTCTTGCCATAATGCAAATTCTAAGTAAAGAAAAACGAGTGGCCATCATTAATTTAAGAAATGAAGGTCAGTCAGTCTGAAAAATTGGGAAAACTTTGAAAGTGTCCCCAAGTGCAGTTGCAAAAACCATCAAGCGCTACAAAGAAACTGGCTTGCATGAGGACCGCCCCAGGAAAGGAAGACCAAGAGTCACCTCTGCTTCTGAGGATAAGTTTATCCGAGTCACCAGCCTCAGAAATCGCAGGTTAACAGCAGCTCAGATTAGAGACCAGGTCAATGCCACACAGAGTTCTAGCAGCAGACACATCTCTACAACAACTGTTAAGAGGAGACTTTGTGCAGCAGGCCTTCATGGTAAAATAGCTGCTAGGAAACCACTGCTAAGGACAGGCAACAAGCAGAAGAGACAAGTTTGGGCTAAAGAACACAAGGAATGGACATTAGACCAATGGAAATCTGTGCTTTGGTCTGATGAGTCCAAATTTGAGATCTTTGGTTCCAACCACCGTGTCTTTGTGCGACGCAGAAAAGGTGAACGGATGGACTCTACATGCCTGGTTCCCACCGTGAAGCATGGAGGAGGAGGTGTGATGGTGTGGGGGTGCTTTGCTCGTGACACTGTTGGGGATTTATTCAAAATTGAAGGCATACTGAACCAGCATGGCTACCACAGCATCTTGCAGCGGCATGCTATTCCATCCGGTTTGTGTTTAGTTGGACCATCATTTATTTTTCAACAGGACAATGACCCTAAACACACCTCCAAGCTGTGTAAGGGCTATTTGACCAAGAACGAGAGTGATGGGGTGCTACGCCAGATGACCTGGCCTCCACAGTCACCAGACCTGAACCCAATCGAGATGGTTTGGGGTGAGCTGGACCGCAGAGTGAAGGCAAAAGGGCCAACAAGTGCTAAGCATCGCTGGGAACTCCTTCAAGATTGTTGGAAGACCATTTCCGGTGACTACCTCTTGAAGCTCATCAAGAGAATGCCAAGAGTGCGCAAAGCAGTCATCAAAGCAAAAGGTGGCTACTTTGAAGAACCTAGAATATAAGACATATTTTCAGTTGTTTCACACTTTTTTGTTAAGTATATAATTCCACATGTGTTAATTCATAGTTTTGATGCCTTCAGTGTGAATGTACAATTTTCATAGTCATGAAAATACAGAAAAATCTTTAAATGAGAAGGTCTGTCCAAACTTTTGGTCTGTACTGTACATTGACAGAAAAGCAGCAAAATCTGCTTTTTTGACGTTGCTTCTTTACTGCCAAGAGAGCAGGTTTTACCTGCGGGGAAAAAAAGCATCAAAAACGCAATGTGTGAATATGAATAATTTTTCTTACTTCACAAATCATAGAGGTGGAAGTACACAAAATTCAAGATACTTGTTCCAAAACTACCTGTCAGCAAATCTTGTGGCGTTGTACTCATTTTTAAGGAGTTCTTTGACACATTTTTACTACAATTCTTATTGGGTTATTTTTGCTTTGACAGGTGGAAGTGTCGTTAACAAAAGCTCACAAAAGGTGGTTAGAAGAGCTCACAAGTTTATCAGAATACAAAGCAAACTTGAGGCTTGAGAGAGAAAAATGGGGGAGACTTCATGACCTCAATGTGAAAAAGCAGGTAAGTAAAGCGCATTTACGATATCGTTTCTCAATCATATGACTTTTGTTTTATAGGGGTATGTGTGTGTGTGTGTGTGTGTATATATATGTATATGTGTGTATAGCCGGCAGCAGCAGGAGCCGCAGCGCGGCTACACTGTATACTGCTATTAAGGAGCATGAATATTCAGTGCTCCCCCACGCCCCATCATTTTCTTTAGCAGCGGGGACAGTGTAGGCTGCAGTAGGCGGCTGCTGCCTCCTGTGCCTCGCTCCTTCTGCCTCCTGTGCCTCGCTCCTCCACCGATACCGCTCCCCCCAACATTCGGACTATAAGACGCACCCCCATATATTATTATATTATATTCATTTATTTTATATATATATATATATATATATATATATATATATATATATATATATATATATATATATATATATATATATATATATATATATATATATATATATATATATATATATATATATATATAAAAAGAAAGTGCAGCAGCACTCCATTATGGCCAAGATACATAAAGACAATAAAGCCATTTAATTTAAACTGTGTTATTACTCAATAAGCTTTACTTACAAAAAATGGAGGTTCTTAGCGCATAAATTGGCCAATTCATGTGTGCCCATCAACCGCTGCAAGGTGACCTCCCATCTGATGGGTACTACTCTGCCTACATGCCTCTCTTGGGCTACAAGCCTATAACTCTGGACAGAACATGTCACTTCTGGGCTGAAACACCTTCAATTTAAATGGGCTGGTAGAATAGAATATACATCACCTGCTGGTTAAATGGGGGGAGTGCAAGGTCAAACAGGAGGCAGTTCCCACCTCCTATAGTAATATGTCAGAAAAACTGACCAGCACATCCTAAATGTGAACAGGTGCAAGCTGCAGAAACTGCATAAGATATATAAAAAGAAAGCGCGGCAGCACTCCATTATGGCCAAGATACATAAAGACAATAAAATATATATATATATATATATATATATATATATATATATATATATATATATATATATATATATATATATATATATATATATATATATATATATATATATATATATATATATATAATAAATTAATATAATATAATTCTGGTGCTAATAAAAAAACATGCAATTTAGCAAATTACTTTTTATTAACATTTGTCCCCATTGTCCTACCAACTCCACCACTCTTTACAGCTGCAGTCTAGCAGTGGTAGCCAAACATACACAGTGCTGACATGCCTTTTCTTAGTGAGCTTGTAAGCGCTACCGAGATTGGGAGCCAACAGCGCCTAATCCCACCCAGATGCCTTTGGCCATCACTTATCTGTAAAACTTCTGAATATTTGCTTTGTAGATATCCGATGCTGTTGCTGCAGCTGAAGCAAATTGGAAGTTAGGAGCTGGAAAACTTGACTATGGCAAGAAAGAAAAAGAATTGGAGGAGCAAGTATCCACCATGAAAAGGGAGTTGGAGCGAAAGAATGATGAGTTTGAGGCACGAATGAAAGTAGAACTTGGGGAGGCGCGAGCGCTGTGGAACAAAGAGCGACAGGAGGAGATTCAGCAGATTCGGGCACAAAATGAAAAGGATTACCGCACATTTTTGAATGAACACAGAACTAAGATCAGCGAAGTTCTTTCCACAGCAAAAGCTGATTTTGAAAAGCAAAGGAATGAACTGGTTTCTCAGAAGGAGGCAGAATTGACCGAAATGTATAACCACCAACTCAAGCAACGGACTTGTGAAGAAACGCGGAAAATCCAAGATCACAATAAAGAGATTTTATGTGAAATCGAGCGACTTATGTCCGATATTCATGACAATCTGGTTGAAAAACGTGTTCCAGAGCGTTTCTCCAATGCATCAAGCAAATTAGATGCCCAGTTTTTGGATAAGCTTCGATCTTGCTTACAGAAGTCTGTCATGGGGATTGCTTACCAGGCTATTTCCAATGCAAAGTCTGAGTGGAAGCAGGTAATAATTTCTCTGTTACTTCTATCTGTAGGTGATGAATACACAGTGGGCATAAAGACCAAGCTTCTTCTTGATGTTTTTCAGAACCTTGATGAGAATTTTGCAAAGAAGAACCACCTTTCGGAGAGGCAGACAAATGGTACATTTTTTTTTAAAATCCTTTAGCTTTTTGAAACCTGTAACACACCCTCCTCATCTGGGTTTTTATAAAGCATTTTTACATATTTTTTCATGTTTAAAATCAGCATTTATGTAAGGGTTTTACATTGCATGAACGGACCATTAGGCCAACAGAACTTCAGTATCAGGTAAATTTGGATAAGCTGCATGGACCACTATATATATATATATATATATATATATATATATATATATATATATATATATATATATATATAATATATATGGGATGAGGGGGCCCATGCATACCAGGATTGGAGAAATTTACCAGCAGCTGCTGCATTTCCCACCCTAGGCTTATACTCGAGTCAAGTTTTCCCAGTTTCTTGTAGTAAAATTAGGTGCTTTGGCTTATATTTGGGTCAGCTTATACTCGAGTATATAAAGTATTAATGAAATTTATAGATGGGCAGTCGGGTAAATCTAGAAAAACAGGTACGTCTTCCTGCTCGTAAGATAATTTTCATAAAATTGAAAAATTTGATGAAAAGTTAAGAATCTTTCTGATTTATACATTCGATTGCAATACATTACCATTTTTAAGATTACTGCTATAAACAGTAAGTCCTATTCTGTGTAGGCAATCCTCTATGGCCTAAATCAGTGTTTCTCAATATTTCTAAACCATGTATTTTCTGCTAAATCATACTACATTAAAGGTGCTTTCCAGGCACAATAGCTCCCTCACTCGCACTCTCAGTGCCTGCTTACTCTACCTACAAAGCACCATCCCACATAGTTTCTCCTTACTAACATTCTTCCCACTTCATGTAGTATGTGCTATCCTGACACTCTTACAGTTCATAATTTTACAGGTGCTAAAAAGGGTACCACACAGGCTCAGTCTACTGTAGGGGAGCAATAAGTCATTATGTATTAATTTATTCTAATATAATCTAGGACTCTGGAATGCCCAGCACCATCCCGTCTGGACACTTGTTGATACGTTTACTATTCTCTGTGGAGCCTGCACTGTTTCTATGCTTTCTTTCCCTTCCGGTGCACATCCCCAGTCACTTCCAGCTTGCTGCAGATCTCTGGCCACGCCTCCCATGACATCATCGTTTAGCACACTGCTCTGAGAGCTGCTGGCTTAGCCCTGCTCCCTCTGCTTAACTGATAGGCTATGTCCAGTGCCAAGCACGGACAGGAAATCTTTGTACTCTGTGCTTTGAAGTAAGGAGCTGGAGTCAGGGACAGAGCAGAATGTTAACAGCAAGTAAATTATGAACTTTCTTCATTTTTCATAGACTTTTACAGTGTTTTTAATAATTTTTTTGTGCCTAGAAAATCCCATTTATAGACAAAACCATGTATGATCATAGTTTTAGCTATTAGAAGCACAGAGTGAGCGCAATGCAAGTACCTCCGACATAACTTGACACAGCACAAAGCACAAGTCTATACAGCCCCGCACTGCAGACTAACATATATGCACTGGGATTTCACAGCCTGAGACACGTTAGACGTGTTATATCTGTAGGTTTTTATTCTGTGGCTGTAAACAAGGCTTTTATCCATTCCCTGACAGCAAGCTGAGCTTTTGATGATGTTTCATGGAAATACAATTATTATACAAAGATTAAAGTGATTTTTCTGCGCTTCACCCCCATTTTTGTTAATCTATGCTGGCTATAATAAAGATCCTCAAAACATTATAGGCCATTAACATGATCTCAAAAAAGTGCACTTGATACTAAAGCGTGCCGTGGTGCACGAAAAAATTCCAACTCCTGACTATAGTTGAAAAACTAGGAGAACCGGAGGTTAAACTGGTATATAAAAAGTTTTATTAATTATAAATACAAACAAAGTCATGAAAATACAATACAATAGAGGTAACAGGAATACGACAGAAAATAGTGAAAGGGCCTGCAGCTGAAAGAACACATCCTGCAAAATACCATCTACCTAAAGTGCAGTGCAGGTAGACAGAACGTTGTTTTGGTATATTCACAAATAAATGTTAATTTCATTGGACAGTGTCATCAAAGTTATGAAGGTATGAACCTTACTAACAAATGCAGGGATTTATCAGCTGGTGGAGGTGGGCTAATGACAGCCTCAACGTGCGTTTCGCGATGCTGTATAATGCTTTTTCAAGAGGCGATGTGTACCTGGGGTAGGGAGGACCTTAAATATTCATAATGGTAGTCACGTGAACCACCACGTGACCCGAATCGCTTAGGTAAAGTGGGCGGTAGTAAGTGACCAAGCGCTCATTACCGCAAGCGCCACACATCACCATCGAGACGGTCACATGATCCGCCACGTCAGAAGTGTAAATCTTGGTGCTCTACGGTGCATTCGCCGCGCGTCTACCGCATCGACATGTGGCCCCGCGCCATCATGCCACACGCGCAAGCATGGGAGCATGGGAATCCATGACTTCCGGACATGCGCAAGAGGCATAGAGACGGCCGGGGACGCGCATGACGCTGAATCGACGCGACTCAGGCCCACCACGCACAGGAATGCACAGGTGAGGAGTTTAAAACAGATGGAGCACAGAAGGATCCACGTGAAATAGCAAAATAGCAACTTGTGTTGTATAAGCATATCATAAGAAATATATTGTAAGTATAAAGCATATATAAGCACAACTAAAGGCAGAGGTAGCAAAATACAATAGTCTATTCCAAATAAATTTGTTGGTGTTCAAATGATGATGTTAGCCATAATTTTAATTATGGGCAGATGAGTCCAAAGATGAGGCAAATAAAGAAGGGTCCATCCCAACACCAGATACATAGTAGAAATAAAAGGGGTGACAAAAACAGAGGAAAGTAAGAAACAAATAAAAACAATTAAAACACAAGAGACCGCGGCCATGCAACCAGGGGGAGGGCATGAAATTAAAATCTACGAGGACAGAGACCAGGTCACAAAAAGGGGGCAAAACTCAGGGATTCGTTAAGATATGATGATATGCTTATACAACACAAGTTGCTATTTCACGTGGATCCTGCTGTACTCCGTCTGTGCGTGGTGCACCTGCGCCTTATCGATTCGGCGTTGTGCGCGCCCCCGGCCGTCACTTTGCCCCTTGCGCATGTCTGGAAGTCACGGATTCCCGTGCGTGCGCGTGTGGCATTACAGCGCGAGGCTGTGTGCCGATGGCGTATGCGCCGTAGAGCGCCCAGATTTACACTTCTGATGTGGTGGCTCATGTGACCGTCGCGATGGTGACGACTTGTGGCGGTGAGTGCTCGGTCACTTACTACCGTCCACTTTACCTGAGCGATTTGGGTCACGTGGTGGTTCACGTGACTACCATTATGGATATTTAAGGTCATCCCTACTCCAGGTACACATCGCCTCTTGAGAAAGCATTATACAGCATTGCGAAACGCGCGTTGAGGCTGTCATTAGCCCACCTCCACCAGCTGATACATCCCTGCATTCGTTGGTAAGGCTCATACCTTCATAACTTTGATGGCACTGTCCAATAAAATTAACATTTATTTGTGAATATACCCAACCAACGTTCTGTCTACCTGCACTGCACTTTAGGTAGAGGTATTTTGCAGGATGTGTTCTTTCAGCTGCGGGCCCTTTCACTGTTTTCTGTCGTTGTATTCCTGCCACCTCTATTGTATTGTATTTTCATGACTTTATTTGTCTTTATAATTAATAAAACTCTTTATATTTCAGAGGTGAAATTTTCGGTCGGCAATTTTTGTCATTGCACGTTCTCCTCGAGCCTTCCAGCCAAGAATGGGACAGAGGGCCCGTGTACTCTGCAGTAATGTGGGCAGCTCTAGTTCTGTGTCCTTGATTTCCTTTGGTGTTTTTTCTGTACGATATTGTTATACAAAGTTTTGGATATACAGAGGTATTTTGTCCTTAAAGCATTATTTCTAAGGAAAGCTGACTCCCTCCATATGGAACCTAACAGACCCTGCTGTGCGTGTGGCCTAATTATGACGTGGCCCTTATGTCTTGCATTGATGTATGATTGTTTTTTGTACCCATTTTAATTACTTATAATGTAAAGATAATCTGTATTTGCATTCTCAAAGGCTTCATCTCCAGGCTTTTTTTTTGTGACAGTGTATTGTTTATCCCATCCTTGCCAAAACTGTGTGTACTTGACTGTTGGAGCAGGAAATGCCTCTGACCATGGCAGATAGTCAAGATCCTTTCCGCTTTGAGGAGCGTGCGATCTTGTCTTGTATTACACATAAATAAAACATAAGTGTATTGGCTCGATACTTTGCATGGAGACATCTTTGTGAAAGTTAATGATGACCGCAGTGTCGTTGCTTTGTATCTTCTTCCTGTAGGTGAACAGCTGAAAAGGAAAGCTGACAATTCTGCGTTCTGCTGCTGTGAAGACTGCTTGCAGCAACTTGAGAAATGCAAGAAAGACTGTCAAGAACTACGAAGCAAACTGGATAAAGCGTGTCGCCATCTTCAACAAGCCGTGAAAGACCAGAAATTGAAAGCAGAGCAGTTCAAAAGTGAGTGATATTTCCTGCAATCGCACTTCTACCTCTGGTACATTTCTTGGCCTTAGGGTCTGCCTGTAGCAGCCAAATCTCCAAAGTTCTGGGGGCATAAGCCTTTTAACTCCTAAGGATCCCTTGATTCGTATTGTGTAGCACTGCCAGTACATGGTACTGTTCTACCATCGGACATACAGACCTAATTCTTCCCCCTTCTCAGAATTTGCTACATTTGCTTCTTATTTATTCAGTTCTCTGTGTTCTGATTAGATCAGTAATGTTAAAGGGAACCTGAAATTGGATACTTGCTGACTGATCCACTGGCATCATGTATCAGATACTGGCTTAAAAGTTGCGGCGGCGGCTTCTCCCTACCCACTGCTAGTGATTGACGATCTCTCCCTGACTACATGTATAGGGAGAGACCTGTCAGTCCAGGGCAGTGGGCGGGGAGAAGTCACCAGGGTCCCGCCTATCTGACTAGTCTACAGTGCAGCTTGGTTCCCTTTCTCTTTCATTATTCTCGTTTTACTCTTAAACGCTGCAGTATGTGTGGGACGGTAACATTATTTTCTATATCCCATGCTGTTGATTACTTATCTTTGTTTTGATAGAGAGCAAACAAGCAATCTGAATCAGTTTCCATCCCTGCTGTAGAAGTGGCAGCTTTAGGCTGGGGCTATACGGCTACTTTGGCCACAACACAAGTCCAGCAGTGAAAGATCACGGTCTACAACATCATAGCTAAATGCAGGTGAATGGGGCTGCATTGCAACACGCGAGATACTGCAACCTCGATAAGCAACTTGCAAAAAATCCAACTCTTTCTGGCTTTTTGATACTTGCTTGTCACAGTACATGCAGGTCACAGGGCATTCTCCTGCATTACGCTGCGATATTGCAGTGGCATAGAGCGATCTTTGGCCTCGGCGCAGGTCATGTAGCCAAAGTCACAATGTAGACCCGACTTAGCTGGCATTGACTTCTGCAGATCTTAGTCCCGGTGATACAAATTAAAAAAACGGTGTCCAAGATTTTATTTGAATGTCCAACTTCTGGATGTTTCCATTAACAGCTAAAATGATGAAGAACTGAACGTATATTAGATTTGCCTATATACACTGAAATGGCCTCTGTCTTCCACAGGGAAATGACTTCACAAGGTAAATTAATGGCATTCTTACTAAGCTATAACATGACACAATAAAGCTCCCGCATACTACTTATTCAGAGCCAGTATTCCTCAGATCCTGAAGATGGTGGTAATGCATTTCAGTAGAGACATGCACAGCATTGTATCACACTCCTAAAGAGAGGGAAAAACATGAGCAAGTGGTAGATAGACATAGATTTCGATCTTGGTTGTTTTTTTTTCTATCTTTTTAACTGCTTAACAACCTATAATGTGCATTTTCATTCTAGGTCGCTAAGCAAAGTATGAAGTGGGCTCAGAAGCTGAGCCTGCATCATACCAGGCATATGCCGGCTGTGTTACAAAGCCGACTTCTGCCTGTAACTGCAGCGACCAGGGTCAGCTCCAATCTCTGCGGTTTAACCATTTAAATGCCACTAAATGACAGCAGAATTTAAAATTCTTTCATGGCCGGTGTGAGCGTACACTGGCTACTGTTGGCCACATGTAACGTGCTTTTGGGGAAATAATAGGCTACTATGGGAGCTGGGAGGGCCCATTAGGGGCCTGATAACTACCATGTTAGTCCTGTGAAACTCCACCACAGGCTGTAGAAGACAAACCATCATGTGGCTATGTCGACAGAAGAATAAACACTATGGCTCCTGTAACAAGGGGAACAAAAACTGGAAATTCCATGGTCATTAAAGGGTTAATGTGCAGTCCATTAGGTGAAATATTTTGTACTATGTGCTCTTTCTTTAGGAGCCCTTCTTTTTGGTACTTCTGGAGTGAAATGTGGGGTAAGATAAAAGGTTGTACCATGCAGGGCATGGGGGACCTGACTGGTTCCCTTTAATAATGGTAGTAATCATAATAATAGGATTTCTAAACCGATGTATGTGCATATTCTGTTTTCAGGATAGCGCTGTAGAAGGAATTCCTGACCAGTTTTAGTTTAATTTCAGATAATGAAATTGTTACACAAAATCTAAGAAAAGAAAATGCTGAACTGCATAAAACTCTTGGAGAAGTGAACAGTAACCGCACGTCACAGAGGTGAGGATTTAGTTTTTGTTCTTTCTTTTTATGTTCTTTTTGTCTTTATTTCTGATGCTCATGTTTATCAGCGGCATTTAGCATTTTTGTTTCTTTCTATAAGGATCTCTCCATCTTAGATTTAATGAGCTTTGTCAGATTCTATGGTGAATACTGTCCTTTTTTAAAAAACCTGGACTCAGAAACCTCTTTTATCAGTACTACTTGTCCCATGTAAAGCCCTCCCATACACTGTAGATAGCGGTCTGCCATACCATGCTTCGGCCATTGTTTGGCTGGGACCTATCTCTCTCCAACTCTCTTAAGCCCCCGTCTCACATAGCGAGATCGCTAGCGAGATCGCTGCTGTGTCACGGTTTTGGTGACGCAACAGCGACCTCACCAGCGATGTCGCTGTGTGTGACACTTTGCAACGATCAGGCCCCTGCTGTGAGGTCGCTGATCGCTGCAAAGTGTCCTGGACCATTTTTTGGTCGTTGCTCTCCCGCTGGTCAGCACACATCGCTGTGTGTGACCAGCAGGAGCTGCGATCAGGCTGGTAACCATGATAAACATCGGGTTACTAGGGGCACACGCGCACCTAGTAACCCGTTGTTTATCATGGTTACGAGCCTGCTAAAGTGAGCGGTAACCTCCCGCTCACTGTAGCAGAGTGGTAACCATGATAAACAGCGGGATACTAGGTGCGTGTGCCCCTAGTAACCCGATGTTTACCATAGTTACCAGCCTGCTCCTGCTTCAGCAGCCTCGTAACCAGGAGCAGGACATCGTGGAAAGATTCTTTCCACCATGTCGCTGCTCCCCTGATCGTTGGTGAGCCTGCCTGTTTGACAGCTCACCAGCGACCACATAGCGACGCAGCAACGATCCCTGACAGGTCGCATCGTTGTCGGGATCGTTGCAGCGTCGCTAAGTGTGACGGGGCCTTTACACAGAAGCGCTCCTACCACCAGGCACTTCTATATTCTTTATGACAGCCACTGCCAGACGTCTCGGACATCTTATCTCTTAGAAAACAAAAAGATTGGACATGCCAGATCCTTAACTTTCTCAACATTACTTGTTAGGTGAGAGTCAGGAGTCCCCCGTACGCATTAGATTGTGGGTTCGAACTATCTCAGACTCATGTATGGGGTCCTAATTTTGTGACAAGATGCAGGGTAGCACGGAGATAACCTCTTTACTGTATGTTTAGATAATAAATCCATTACTTTAATACTTATTCTTTTACTCTTTTCATTGTAGTAACCAACGAGATGGGGGTTCAGAGAAGGGCTGCGCTCTTTGTAGAGGAAATGCTCTAGAAGAGATGCGTGCTCAGTATATCAAAGCTGTGGACAAAATAAAAAGTAAGTTGACAACTCATTTTTTTTTTTAATGAAAACCTCTATAACTGATAATTTCTAGCATCTACTTTTGTTTTTAAAGAATCGATAACAGATCCCATTGACTCCCAGTCAGTTGGGAAGAAGTGCACATGAGACTGTCCATAAGAAATGACTGAAATCTGGTGAAGCCAATTAAGGGGTATTCCCATCTCCAAAATCCTATTCCAATATGTAATAGGTGTAGTAATAATAATAATATTAGCAAATACCTCCAATTAGAAATGTAGTATAGTTCTTCTGATTCGCTGTGTCAGGGCATTGCAGTAGTTTAGGTATCCATGGTTACGACCACTACAAACTGTCACTATGAGTGATCATAACCATGGATACCCAAGCTACTGCAATGCCTGCACATGGGGTAAGCAACAGAGTAAATAAGAAGAGCTATACTACATTTCTAATTTGAGGCATTTGCTATTATTATACCTACTACATACTGCAATAGAATCTTGTAAATGGGAATACCCCTTTAAGCCAGTGTGTACAAATACTTGGAGAGTCAACCAATATTTTGTAGCTTTACTATGGTAGACCTCCAAATATAGTAACACCAATTATTTAATAATCCCATAAAATCCTGCGTTTTAGTTTGGTTGCAAGCTCTTTACCACCCTTTTAGGTCAGTAGTCATTGTAAAAGTTAACTAAAAATAAAATGTAAACTTATCACTTGAAAACAGAATATGTTTTCCCCAGTCGTGCGGAGGTTCCTAGCGATTGTAGACACTCTGATTACTTTTGCTCTTGCTAATGGACATTACACCACCATTACTATGTTCTGTATAGACCATGCACTAGCGTTTTTTTTCTCCTATTGATTAAACAGATGACATGCTTCGTTATATACATGACAGTAAGGGAAGAGCCGCGGAAATGTTGAAAAATGAAGTTTTAAGAGAACGGCAAGAAACGGCTAGGAAAATGCGCAAATATTACTTGACCTGTCTGCAACAATTACTAAAGGACGATGGAAAGAATGATGGGTGAGTGTAAATCAGCAGCTTCTAAAATGCTCTACTGGTCAATTCTAGGCTTGGAAAAATGTCATTGGATTTGTGCATTCAGACAAAAGGCAATCAATTTTTTTTATGTGGAAACATAAGTGTTTCTGAAAGTTGGCGCTGCTCACTTTTATGTCTTTTTTCAAGGTGATTTTTCTTTTAAATAAATGTTATCAGGAAATTGTGTGGTATATAACTGTTTTACATCTCATTATTCTACTAATGATCTTTGATTTATTAGAGCCGAAAAGAAAATAATGAATGCTGCAAGCAAACTTGCAACTATGGCAAAAGTGTTGGAGACCCCAGTCTCTCAAAAAACAAAAAGTAGAAACTTTCGAGTGGGTATGTATGTAAACTTTTGCGGGTACATTTATTATGTTTGCACCTGTTTAGGCCTGAGCCTTGCCTTTCTTGCCATCTTTTTGTTTCTGCCTGACATTATTTGTTTGAGCCTAAAAGAATTTGGTTAGGTGACATTTCCAACACTTTGGATTTCAAACTTTGTAAGCACACAATGACTGATCAAACCAAGCACAGGCACTCGGTTGTACAGTTAGTACAGCTTCCCAAACTACTTGTTTTTTTTTTCCATCCAGTCCTGTCCTCCTTTGGCTTTGGTAAAGTCAGAGCTCTCAATTAAGCAAGAAGCAGGCAAAGACGGATGTAAAACAAGTAGTTGAGAAGGTGACTGAACTGTTCGACCACTCCAAGGGTGCACAGAGCACTTGTTTCAACAGTTATTTTTTGCTGACAGACTCCCTTTACGCCATATTTAAATGTCCATGAAATAAGGTTCATGTATACACAATGATGTACTGACTGACCGTGGGTCACACAACCTGAACTCCGCAGCCTCATAGGCATATATAAGGCTGAGAAGTTTGAGTTGTGAGACCCTCAGCAAATCTATACATGGACTGTATATCAAGGATGTCTAATTTCGGCCTTAAATACAGTGAAACGTGTTGTTATAGAATATGGAAAAGTTAGTATGTCGCAAATATTTAGCACAATTCATTCCTGCGCCAACTTGATTTAAAGAGACAAACAAGTAAAACGGCATTCAATGCAGTTTGGCACATGACCCGTGTGTCAGATTAATCACTCAAAATTGCTAATGAGCTTGACAGTTGGCAGGCGTAAAGATAAAAGGCACAAGTCTACCCTTTTTTTGTTAGAAGCTGGTGATTTGCTGAAGGTAGGCCAGGTTTTGGGATGACTTCTGCTCTGTATTTCTATAGCGCAAACATATTCTGCAGCCTTTTCCAGTTCAGAGGATATATGTAAAAGGGAGATCAGACATTACATAGTGACAAACTGATCAACAGTTCAAAATATAAAAGTGAGTGCCCTCCTCACTAGAGCTTACAATCTATGAGGAAATGTAGAGTACAAGGATAAAAAAAGTTCTTGTTTTGAACCAATATTCAAGCCATGTTTTGGTTTTAAATGGATTAGTACACTTAAAGGGAACCTATCATATCCCAAAACGCTATTACCCTTCAGATATGGGATTAATCTGCTGGTTAATAGCATTCAAAGCTATGCGGCTGCTGCTTTGAAAGCCGGCTACTGGGATGAATTGAATCTTATTCCTCCCAGAAGCCTCTGGCTTTCAATCATAGAGGCACGGCCAGCATGGTTTCGGTTATTGCTCAGTACATAGTGACTGACAGCTGGCTGTGCAATGCATCAACGCAGAGCTGGCTGTCAGTCAGTGCCGGGGCATGGTTACAGCCGCCACTTACTATGTACTGATCTTTGACTGAAGCCTCGTCTCAATGACTGAAAGCTGGAGGAATAAAATTAATTTTCTCCCTGTTGCTGTGCTTTCAGTGCGGCGGCCACACAGCTTTAGAACGCTATTAACCTGCAGATAAACCTCATGCAGGTTAATCGTGTTTTGGGACATGACAAGTTCCCTTTAAGACTTTTAGGGCCAGTCATCACCAAGTACATGTGTGCGCACAGATATGAAGTCCTCCTGTGGTGCATAATAATTTACTCCAGACATTAAAATTATGGTACCCAATACAAAGTGGAGAAAATGGCATTATATTCTCTGCTAGGAAATGTGGAGTAGTATCCAGCAAGTTCCTTTTGCTTGTGGACTTGTGTAGTTGGAAATATTATGGCTTACAGTAGCCTTACACTAAGGCATAATGAACTTTTCTATACCCAAGCCCTCTGATGCCGCAGTCACAATTTACTCTGTATACTTCATTTGACATATGACTAGCAGTCTTGACATGGCAGATTACAGTGAAATGGCTTAAACACTGTATCTTTTATATATCTTTTCGATCTTTAATTAGGAATTGCAGTGAGCCAAGATGAAAGTGACCCTGAAGCAATTGAGCCAATGAGGAATGTCTTAAGCTGCCCAAGTAACAGATCAACTGGTGGAAACGCAGAACAGAATACCCTGGACGAGCTCATCAGGAGGCATGTGAAAGAGAAGCTGGATGGGGGCAGATTGCCTAACACAGAAGATCCCACCACCAGTAGACTTGATGTGTCAAAGCAATATGGAAAGGACAACATTGAGCATAAAGCTGCAGGGCATGTAGGACGGTCTATGAGCACACCTCTGGATGACGGTCTCTCTTTCAATGGTCGAAAAGTTAATGCAGATTCTCTCCAGGTGACATTTCAGAAGCAGAGTGAGCCGTCTGTCTTCCATGGGCTACAAGATCACAGAAATTTGAAGTCCAGACCAGATAAACGAAGGTTTGAGCTCCAAGAAACTCCAGTGCGGGATGAGAATGGAAGCAATGACTGGACCTGTATGGATAGTAAAGGACCTTTATCAACACAGACTGCACAAAGCTCTGTAACCCATTTAAAGGCTTTGTCTCAAAATCTGAACATTCCTGGGAATTTTTCAGCAGCAGGTTTATTTCCCTTTGTGGAGTCAAGTCATGATGGCTTTGGCAGCAGATACGAAGGTCAGAATCACTCGGCACATACTGCAAAGAAGAGAGATCAGACTCCTGGTACACAGCATCCTAGTAAAGCTGGGGGTCACCCCTCTGCAGCTGTTGAATCTAAGCCATACTCCGATGTAGGTCGAGGCAGCCAGCTACTTTCACGGAAATTATTGCTGGATGTAGCATCCCCCCAGCAGGACAGCGGCTTTGACAGTCCTTTGCTTACTTAAGTTTTAATTTTATCAGGAAAAATGCTCAAAAGGCTTTTACTTCTTGTCCGTTTCTCTAGCCGTGCAAATTGTTTCTACAGAATGAATCGACTTATTTATTTTCTTCTCTCATGTGTATAGTTTTGTGCCCTTTTTTATACTTTTATTTTTGTATGTGTGTTTGTTTGTCAAAAGACTTATTTTTATATTTGTGCCTGGTTTTGCATAATTATGTTATTTAAATAAAGATCATTTTATTATTTAACCTGCTTTTTTTAATTAACATACATATGATATATGTTGGGATCAGCAGCTGCAATGCTCACATGATGCCCCTGCTAGATGTTGATGCCAGAGGAACGGCAGTGGTTCTGCGCTGACCTTCTTCTTTTTTTTTTTCTCCCCCTCCCCAAGACGATTAATATGGTGCTGCAACAGATTAGTTAAAAACAGATGAAACTAGGATAGGACTTAGACCTAGACTTCAGTGTCTCATCTGTTTTACACCGATCCCTATAGATTTTAGTGGCCAAGTCTAATTCTCAAAATTGATGAAAATAGGACCTGCTCTGAGTCTCACTGACCAGAGGCCCGGATCCATAAAATCGTCCGAGTTTCATCCATATGGTGGTCAGTATTCAATTCCTATGGAATCAGTTTTTTTAAAATTGCTAGTCCTTAACATTTAGAAGACTAAATATGGTTCCCTCTGTTACTAATTGAAATTTATCTGTAAAAAAAAATAATCATGCTATATGGATGATCTGATTTTTTTATTTATTTTTTTTTGCCCACCCATAGACATGTGTATGTCATTGTTAATGTAACCTTTTTTGCAGCTGCAGATTTTACACAGCTGGTATATTGTATGGCAGGGGCGCACAACAATTTTTGGTCCAAGAGCCACATTGGTTCAGTATGACAGTCGCAAAAGAATTTAAAGGGATACTTACATGAATACATCACCAGAGCCGTCATCAGTACATTTGGAGATTTTATGCTCCTAAAACATAAGTATGAACACACCCAAACTTACACTGAGTTTTTGGAGCATAAACTCAACCAAATTCAACTCATAATCTCAATACTAAGTTTTGAGAATTTTTCAGTTTTAGCATGAAGCACATTATGGATTGCTACATGATCAGAACCACCGTCAGTACATGACTGCAGCGGCAGAACCACCGTCAGTGCATGAATGCAGCGCCATAACCACTATCAGTACACAGATACATCTCTAAGCTTAGTACAGTGATCAATTGCAGTTTCAGGTTAGCCCCATATACACTTGTGTCATGTGAACCTGCAACTCCCAGTAAGTCCTTTAACAAAGGTAAGGAGATACTGGGAGTTGTTGGTACTTGTTATCATCAGACTATGAACCATACAGAAACCACAGTACTGATAAGACATAGTCAGTATCACAAATAAACATTTAAATCCAGGTACCTTATAGGTGACCTCTTCTCTGATTGAAGCCATTCCCATCTCTCTTGTCTCCAAACCTTTTGTCATTGCACAGACGCCATGATGAGATTCCATGGCTAGAGCTAGTCTCTGCAGACTTCCCTCTTCTCATGTTCAGCAGCACTACCCAACATGGTGTCCTAAAGAATAAAATAATTATTATACTGCCCTATAAATAAAAATATCTCCCATGCTGTGCCCCTGAATAAATTAACTGCCCCTCACTGTGCTACCTGCAGAAAATATCACCCCCAGACTGCCCCTCTTTATAATATTACCCCACACTGCTCCTGTCCATGAATGCCCCCCACACTGCTCCTATCTATAATGTCGACTCTCCACATATTTTCCCTCTCCAAAATGTCTCCCACATTGCCTCTCTGCATACAGTGCTCCCTTCACAATTTCCCCATTCCCCTCCCATTGCCCTATAAGGTGCTCTGATAATAAAAATAACACGAATACCAACCCCTCCTATAATAGTATATTTAATCTTTGGCTCTTCATGCAGTGTTAACTGTCTCCTGCCACGTCCTCACCACCTCTGCACTGTGGCGCCATGTGATGGGGTCACTGTGTCATCGCGCTGCTGCATGTCGGGGTGGGGGGTGACGAGTGGTGCTCTGCTCTGCCTCTGTCCTGGCGCTGAATTGCTCAACCGTATTCGCATCTGAAATACGTGGCTACATCTGAATACAGGAGGATGAGAACCGGCGAACAACGTCCTTCAGCGGGATGCATGCGGCCCACCAGCCGTATGTCGTGCAGGCCTGCTCTATGGCAACATACCCATATGGGCTGTGTTCTGTCAGTTTATATTCTGAATTGCAATGTTTTCATTTAATGTCTTCACATGTTAGGAATCCATGTAGAACAGTGCTATATATTTTCCCTCCTCTGTGATAGGGAGTAGTCTGGGTCAAGCAAGGTAATGGCAATGGATGAATATAGGTTTTTATATGCCCTTATTAAAATGCCTAATTGTTCTACATATGATATTGGAGTGACCTCTTTTGCTGAAATCTGCCTCTTTGGAGCTTGCGTGCGTAGTGTAAACTGAGGTGTCGTCAATCCTTCCAACATTCCTCTCTGTGCGTCAGTTTATATGAATGCATACATTTCTTTTTACCTCTTTCAAAGGCAAGTTTCCAATACTTCTTCACTCAACTTTTTTAGGGACACAACTCTGTAGCATTAGCACATAGTGGGCTTTAAGCGGTTGTTCAGTCAAGATATTGATGACCTACCCTTGGGATTGGTTACCATTATCAAAACAATGGGTATCTGACACATGGCAACCCACTGAAAAGCTGTTATAATCTACAGTGGTGGCCAAATGTAAATGAATAGAGCTTGAATGGCACCTCTATTCAATGTGTAGCTGCAGCTACTGGGTGCTGCAGAATAGATCCTGAATGGGGGTGGGTGGCAGTCGTTGGGCCCCTCCAATCTGATATTGATAACCAATCCTAAGGAAGGTCTCCATCTCTGCCATGTTGGTTCACCTATGAGAATGATAACTTAATTATACTGAAGTATTGAAGATTAGAGTATAAGCAATCAGATGATTGCAGATTCTTTGGGGTAAAAAATAAAGAAAAAAGGTTTTTACAAAATATATAAAATAATTGTAGCTAAAAAAATAAATAAATTGGTGTCATTCAATGTGTTAAAGTCTATTTTATTAAAATATAAATGTAACTAAACCATTTGCTAAAGACCAAAAAGGAAATCAAAATCAAAATGCCAGAATTTCCATTTTTTGTTTATTTTTTTTTTTAAGTTCAGAATTATTTTTTTTAACCATTCAAATATTTTAAATAATTATACATTTATTATCACTGTAATAGCCATGACTGGAAAATCGTTCTGGCAAGTAGTTTTTACCACACGAAGAAACAATGGTAATATTTTTCTTTTTCACAATTTATTATTACACTGTATGATAAAAATTAATGATGTCAATGAAAACTACAACTTGTCGCCCACAAAACAAGCCCATGCACGGCTATGTCAATGTAAAAATAAAATTAAAAAAAGTCCTTCCTGGAGGAAGACGAGGAAAAAATGAACACTGACAATTGTGTTGCCACAAGAGTTGAGACTTTGAACATTGTTGACCAGTGTGTGTAGGTGAGTGCTGTCTCCTGTTTACTGCGGCTGTTGGCTGCACACAGGATCACACAATAGCGGGCAGCCATTGCTGACAGGAGAGCGGGATGAGAGCATGTCAGGGTCCTGCAGTGTGTGTTTGGTCTCATCCCCCTCTCTTGTCAGCATCAGCCACCTGCCACTGCATGATTCTGTGTGCTGCAAGATGCTGCAGACAGGAGAGAAAGCACCTGCATGAACACAAAGGCATCTGGGGAGCATTGCACATAAGGCGGCATAATGCTGCACTGGCTACGCCAAGGGTGCACAGAGGACCCCTCAATTACATATCTAATAAATAAAATCTACAGTACCAGTATGATTTTTTTTAGAGGAGTTAATTGTTCTATATGAATGTTTAAATGGTTTAATTTAAAGGGAACCAGTCATGTCCCCGAACATTATTAACCTACAGATACAGGATTAATCTGCAGATAATAGTGTTACAAAGAAGTTCAGACGCCTTACTGAAAGTAAAAAAACACAAAATTTGAGCTTGGTTTAAAATGGTATACATGCAGCACATAAATGCACGTTTCACAATGGCCATGAATCAGAAAAACCTACAAGAAGCAAAATGAAAATAAACCGTGCTGTAAATAAGTAAAAAGCAAGTGCATTTAAATAAAATAGGGTTCTTGGTAACATTTTTTTTTAACAAAAATAGTATGAAAGCTATCCCACCAGCGACAAGGTGAACCGGTTCCTAGTTTGGGCCTGGAGCCTGTCTGCCCTTATTCACATATTGAGGTCAACTTTGACACATGGTAAGGTTTTTAATATTAGACAGAGTAGGTTCTATCCTGAACGGGTTCACCTTGTCGATGGTGGGATAGCTTATATACTATTTTTGATCAGGGACAGTGTTACTAAGAACCCTATTTTATTTAAATGCACTTGCTTTTTACTTATTTACAGCAGGGTTTATTTTCATTTTGCTTCTTGTAGGTTTGCCTTACTGAAAGTGCGGCACCGAGAGAAAATTAACTTTTATTCCTTTTGGGAACTGTCGTCTTTCAATCATAGAGTTGTGGCCGAAACCGCTCCAGGCACCGCTCACAGCATTGTAAGCGGTGGCTGTAAGCACGCTCCTGCACTTTGACAGCTCACCCCGCAGTGCATCTGTGCAGAGCAAGCTGTCAATCTAAGTGCCACAATGTGACTAGCTGCTCTGGGCACGCCTCTATGGCTGAAAACTGGTGGCTTCCCGGAGGAATAAAACAAATTTTGCGCCTCCTAGCTGCACTTTCAGTAAGGCCGCCTTCACACGTCTGTGTTCACAGTACGTGTGGGCTAAGTTTTCAGACGGAAACACGTCCACACGCTCACCCATAATAAATCTATGGGGCTGCACACATGTACGTGTTTTCACACAGACCATGTAACACACATGTAGACGCGTCCATTTTTTTTCTGGCAGCAGGGATGACCATACGTACCGCAAAAGTGCACTCAGATTTCATAAAGTGTGACATCCCTATCCTGTCCATGTGACGCGTACCGAAATAGAATGCAGAATAGAAATTACAGATGTTTAGGTGTTTAAAGGTGTGCAAAACTAGAGATAAATAGATTAGATATCCATGAGATAAATACATAGTGCCTTGCGTGTGTTGGTTACTGTACTTCTATTAATCTAATAAATGAAAAAAAATGACGTGAGGTCCCCCCATTCTTGATAACCAGCGAAGGTAAAGCAGACAGCTTTGAGCTGATATCAGACTGGGAAGGTCCATGGTTATTGGGCTCTTCCCAACCTAAAAATACCAGCCCACAGTCGCCCCAGAAGTGGCGTATCATATTAGATGCGCCAATTCTAGCGCTTTGCTTCGGCTCTTCCTGATTGTTCTGGTGCGTTGGTAATGGGGCTTGGGGCTGATATCAGCTGTGATTTGTCAAAACAGCTTAATGATGGAGTGGTGTCTATCAAACACCCCCATTACTAACCCAGTATTAAAAAAAAAAAAAAAAAAAACACAAAAATATTTTATTTGAATAAACACTCCCCCACATTTTCCCTGGTTCACCAATTTATTTAAAAAAAAACACCATGCAGGCCCAATGTAGTCCAGGGAATCCGACTTAGTCCACAATTGGAAACCTGAAAAACATTAATAAAAAAAAAAAAAATTCCCACACAGGTCCGATGTAGTCCAGCGATTCCCACGACATTTCCTGAATCCGGCCCTGTTGACTGTGAATAGTAGTAACACTATTCAGTAACATTACAGCTATTCACAGTTGCTGAGGCCAGATTCGGGGAACGTTGTGGGAATTGCTGGACTTCGTCAGACCTGCGTGGGAACTTTTTTTTTTTTTAATAAATTGGTGAACGAGGGACAGTTTCTTGTTTTTATATCTCTCTTTTTATGTTTTTCAGGTTTCCATTTGTGGACTACATCGGCTTTCCTGGACTATGTCGGACCTGCATGTTTTTTTTTTTAAATAAATTGGTGAACCAGTGACTGTTTATTTAAATAAAGTATATATATATATATTTTTATTATGGGCTTAGTAATGGGGGTGTCTCATAGACACGTCTACATTACAAACACCAGGGCTTGATGCCAGTTGTGATTTTTGACAAATCACAGCTGACATCAACCTCAAGCCCCATGACCCCGATTGCCAACGCGCCAGGGCAATCAGGAAGAGCCGATGCAAAGCACATCTAATGTGATGCGCCACCTCTGGGGCAGCTGCAGGCTGATATTTTTAGACTGAGAAACGGCTCAATAACCATGGATCTGCCAAACCTGATAATATCAGCCCACAACTGTCTGCTTTATCTTTGCTGGTTATCATAAAATGGGGGGGGCCCCACAGCATATTTTTTTTTTTCATTTATTTATTCGCTTAATACATATAGAGTTATCCACACACACACACACACACACACACACACACACACACACACACACACACACACGGCACTAATTATATATCTCATGGATATCTGTCTATCCCATATCACCTACTCCATATCTTATCTATCGATCTAGATCTTTGCACATCTTTAACACCTAAACATCTGTAATTTCTATTCTGCACTCTATTCCGGTAAGAATAGTCACACAGATTGTACACACTGACAGCCAACAGAAAGCCACACATATCGTAAAAATGGACCATCTCACTCGTACGTTTTTTTATGTGGATGTGTGAAGGGGGCCTAAAGCTGCCAGACAGCTTTGTGACATGATTAAACTGCAGATTATTAGCATTTAAGGGGAATCTGTTTAAACCAATTACGAAACATTGAAAATGCATCTTTCCACCTAATTGTTTTCCTTCTATTTCCATAATGGAGACATGTTACGGCTGATTCTATATCCTTGTGTATGTGTATATTCATATAAATCCTGGAATTATGGAAGTCACGGGATTGATTATTAATGATATACAAATGATAAATAAATGGAAACAAAATATTCAAAACCTGTTGCTTGTGCTACTGTGAGCAGCCTGCATGGCCAAAATCAGCATTGTTTGAATTCACCTTAGGCCACAGCCCCACTATCAGTATTTTGTCAGTATTTTTTCTCAGGAGTGGGAGCCAAAACCAGGTGAGGAACAATCAGAGAAAAGGTATAATAGAAACAAGTCACCAATTCTGCATTTATCACCCACTCCTGGTTTTGGCTTCCACTCCTGAGAAAAAATACTGACAAAATACTGATAGTGGGGCCGTGACCTTAAAGCACCACTCCAGCAGTATTTTTTTATTTCACCTTTAGAGTGGTGCTTTAAATATAATTCCCCTGTATGATACTCAGTTGCCGTCGCCTTCATCCGTTTCCAACGTCGCTTCGGTCGGTCTCCAGCAAAAAGTGACCTGTTCGCAGCTCTAGTGTTTCATGGAGCTGCGTGGAGGACACTTTTTCAAAATAAGTCTATGAGAGCCTCGTTTTGGCTCTCATAGAGTTGCTCTGAGAGCATGTGACGTAGCTTCTGACGTCTGACCAGTCAGAAGCTGTGCTCACAAGATGGTGTCGCCTGACCGGAGCATTACCGAAAAACGGTAAAGACACCGGAGGGTGAGAATATGACCAGGGCAGGGGACTTACATTTAAAGCGCCAATCCAGTGCTGAAAAACCCCCGAAACTCTGGGGTGGTGCTTTAAGTCTGTTACCACAAATCTCTCATTCACTGCAATGGGTCTATAATGTACTGCAACCATTTTCTTTTCATCATCAATTTGAGGTCACAGGGCACAGACCGTCATTCTTAATAACATGTCAAAATAGAAGATGCCTCAAGGTGAACATTCATTTGAAAGAGTTAATTCCATCATAAATTACCCCCGATACATAAGATACTGGCTAACTTGCTAATCGTTGGTGGTCTGACCACTTGCACCTTCAGGATCCAGAGATCGGGGCTCTACAGCCCATTTTGAATGCAGCGGAGGTGCACATGCACGGCCTCCATTCATTGTCAATGAGACTGTTGGAAAGTACCAAGTACAGCGCTCCGCTTTCTCCAGGAGTTCTATAGAGAATGTGCACCTCCGCTCTGTTCAAGTCAGTAGCTGCAGAGCCCTTATCTCAGGATTGCAGAGGTCCCAGCGGTCAGACCAATAAGTGTTCAGCAAATTAACCTTTATCTACATCAATAAGTTATCCATAGATAGGGGACACCTTGTGATTTTGGGAATAGCGCTTAACTAACAAAATAATTTTCTAATTTGTTTTAGAGATATTTCAAAATCTCATTTAGAATGGTGAATAATATGGCAACATACATAGGTATTAATGTATCTGGGGTGGATGGGGTTTTAAAATAGAATTATATAAAAATGTATGCTGCTGCCACTGATGAAGACAATGATTAAAGACCTGTGCAGTTTTGGCAGAGATATTCGGACATCCCCTACTTCTTATAGCGGTTGTATAGATGACTTAAAGGAAACCTCTCACCTCGGAAAATGCTATTTACCTACAGATATAGGGTTAATCTGAAGGTAAATAGCATTACAACGCTGCCTGGTCAACTTACTGAAAGTGCGGCTACTGGGAGAAAGTGAACTTTTTTCTTCCCAGGATCTGCTGGTTTTTAGTCATGTGGAAGTGCATGGGGCGGCTACAGTGACTTCTCACAGCACTTCTCATTTTATCGTGAGTGGTGGCTGTATATGTAACGCCCCGAGGGTTCGGTCGCTACAGAGGTATTGCATCTCACCCAGAGGTGTGATATCTCACTTTCCGGTAAGGATGGAGTATGGCTCAGGACCCTGACACCTGCATGCACTACACCACATTACCGGGGGACAGGGCGACAATGCTCCCACGGGAAAGCACAACTGTCCCTGATCCCTGGCTGGAGTGGGGAGGAGTCACCTAGGAAAGGGGGAATCCAGTGGTGTGTGGGTGGAGAATGCAGATCCTGGGTGCAATGAGTAGGAGTATAAAGAGGGGAGCCATCTTAGGAAGTGTGTTCAGTCAGAGGGGAGAAGTGAAAGAGCAGGGCTCTCTGGAGCTCTGCTCCAGGAGGCGGGCCTAGCCTGAGAGGCCCAAGACTGAGAAGAGAAAGAGCAGAGAGGAGAGGGAGCAGGAAAGGCTCCAGGAGAAGGAGTGAAGGGACCCCAGGAGTACGGGCCATTCAGCAAGCCGGCCGTACGCCTTCCGCTACCAGGAGGTAAGGGGGTCAGGCCAAGACAGGGAACCGGTTCCCTTAACTAGTGTAGGCAGAAACCACGCTCAGCTAGTCACCGGAGGCTGTGGCCTTGCATGTGTCACAGCCCCTCACAGTCCACGCTAGGAAGGCACCACATAGGGTCCAGGGGACGGAACACACGTCGCCTGCCAAGACCCGAGGCCGCTGGACAGAAGCGGTGTAAGGTGTGAGGCACGAAGGGCCAGAGAAAGGACACATGAAGGGAGTCCTGATAAGTACTCCAAAGATATCTGGGAGTCGACTGAGCCCCTCACTTGGTGAACACAGTACGACGCGGGAGATTATGACCGGCCGTAATAATCTGGATTAACAACTGTGAGTAAAGACCCTGGACTGCACTGCAAAGACTCTGAGTCGTTTCTGCTGCGCCCTTGCACTACAACCCTCACCATCTACACGCTGCCCTGAGGATATACTCCTCCCGTGGGGAGTTATACTACCCTCTGCTGCGCACACAACATCAGCCTCAGTGGTCTGCCCCGCAGCGGTGGTTCTCAGTGACCGCAATCCACGGGTGGCGTAGTCGGACATTTCAACATTAAAAACCAAGTAAACAGATCCGCCACTGGTTTGACCACCCTGAGCCACGGGACCGGGTCGCCGCCACAGAGACTACAACCACCAGCATTACACAGAGACCAGGCTCCGGGTATTCCCCCACACACGGCCCAGGGGGCGCGTCATATACATGCCCCAGCACTTTTTATTGACAGCTATCTGTGCACAGTTGCGATGTAGAGCCGGATGTCAATCAAAATGCAGGGGTGTGCTTACAGTCACTACTCACAGTATAGTGAACGGTACTGTTAGCGGTGACTGTAGCCGCCCTGTGCACACCCCCATGATTGAAAACTGGATTCTTGCAGGAGGACATAAATTAATTTTATCCCCATAGTCACACTTTCAGTAAGGTGGCCAGAAAGCATTGTAACAGATTAACCCTATATCTGCAGGTATATAGCATTTTCCAAGGTGACAGGTTTCCCTAAATTGCCTGTATGTTTTTTTTTTTCAAGCTTTGTATTTATAAAGGATTTTACAATTTAAGGTGAAACAGACTGGATTTGAAACTGGCCTCATTGGAGGTTTAAACAAAAGATCTGCCAAAGGCAGAACATTGTGGAACAGCCAGAAATCTGAAATCAGAATTTTCCAGCAGCCGTTTTTCCCAGGCTTTTCTGTCCTGGTCTCCAATGTCATTTTGCTCAGCCACTTCTGTTGCTATGTTCTTAATCCCCTTGAAGGGCAACATTCTGCCATGTTACACTTTGTTCTGTAAATGATAATGCTTTTCATAACAACTGGCAAAATGGCAACAAAAAAAGAAAACTATAATGAGTTGTAACCATCTTCCATCTTCTATGTGTGGAATTGTTGTGCCTTCCGTCCTTTTAATTTGCATGTCTGCTTATTATAGAAAGTCCAAAATACTTATTGCATATTTTACAGTATTTTTTGGCACTGTTACCGTGAACTGCTGAAAAAAAAGTTAGTTTTGTAGAATGACTCATGACTATCTGGGTTTTCTCCTGCTGCGTATGAGGTTGAAACACTTTCCTGAACACTTAGTCCTTCTCTGTAAGAATCAGCCTCTGGTTTACCAAATGTTATGCTTAAATGTCATTTTATTTCCATTCCCATTTTGCAAATTTACATAAAATTTCTTGCTACCTATAACACTCCCATATTAATTTTATTGATTAAAACTAGCCAATGTGGTCAAGGTCAATCTTAATCCTAAATTTTGATTATACTGGTCTAACATTATAAACCAGCATTTGTCATGTCTTCAAGCCAGTGATGACAATACTCATAGCTCATTGTACGTCCCATGGTGCCAGTGAAGAAGGACAATGAGCGCGGCCTATCAGCATCTATTCCATGTAACTTCCTATTCTTATCTGTATCATACAGAGTATGCACCAAAGAAGGGTGTCTGTCCAGCAGTACCACAGTTACCGATTGCCCTCGTTGGGACTATGCAGGGTGTCAAATGTAAGATGTATGTATGTAAATAGCTTGAAAATACATATTATTTTTCTTAAATACCTAAAAAGAGTTTTCCATGACTCTAAGAATACTGCACTAGGTTAATATTGAAAATATACAAGGCTTTCCCCAACCCTTGCATCTCCTGCCGCTCCAGCATTACGGCTCTGGTGATCCCTGCCCCTGCACTAGATATGCGGTCATAATTTACAGTTTCAGTGGGGACCACCGTAGCTGCGGCGCAGGATCGGCAGGGGATTTTTGAGTACCGCCTTATTTACTTTGTGTGAATGTGCTGAGCAGGACATCAGTCAAGTTAATAGTGGGCATGAATAGCAGTACTGCTTATTGTTGTGCCCCACGCAGATGACTCTTTATTTATGAAGGAAAGGAGATCCAGCTTCAGATGAAAGTTGGTAAAAATAGAAAATGCTTTATTCAATAATTAAAATATAAGGCAATGACGCGCCCCTGGGCCTGCTGTGTTGCGCAGCGTCTCGCGCACGGGGCTTACCCGGAACCGGATCAGATGAGGGTTGTAGTCTCCGAGTGGCGGGGACCCGGTCCGTGCCCAGGGAGTCAAACTCGATGTGTGGCAGTCTTGATAGATGTTATTTGAGTGTCGACTACGCCACCCGTTGATTTGCAGCTATGGAGCTGCCGCTGCAGGGCAGACCGCTGAGGCCGGTGGTAGGATAGTGCAGCGTAGATGGTATAACCCCCAACGGGAGGGGTATGGCCTCAGGGCAGCCGACGTGGATGATGGGGGTAGCAGGAACCACTCAGAGACGGTGCGGTGTAATTCAGGGTCTTTAGTGGTAACAACGATAGACCCTCCCGGAGTACTTGCTAGCGAACGGGGCCTGGTCAGTCCTTGAGCAGATGGGATCTCCCCTGGCCAGGCGGAGTTGTAGGCCTCCCCAACTAATCGTACTCTTCTGGCTACCTTGCTAGAAGCGGATATAAGTAGCTCACGTCCCTGAGTGTACCGTGTGGTGCTCACCCGTATGGCCGGTGACTCGGGGCCTTCTAATGGCTTCCGCTCCACGATGGCGGTGCTGGTCCCACGCGTGTGACCGTGCCTTCGGGTTTCTGGGCCTGAGGACCTGAAATCCCCTGCCGGTCGGCTTCTGCTGCTGGGTAGGAGTTAGTCCCCACAGCCTCGGACGCCGGGTCCGGTGAGAAAGCTTCTCAGTCAGGGCGAGCTCTGCAGCTGCCAGCCCCTGACTTGTAGTGGTATTGCTCCCACTGAGCTTCTGCTGTTTCTTCCTGTGACTGTTTCTTGTCTCTACTCTCCTTGACTGACTAACCCTGCTTCAGCCCCGGGTTTATATAGGGGAAGGTCTTCCCCTCCCAAGACTGGGCAGGAGGTGTGGCATGCACAGGATCCCTGACCAAAGGACCTCCCACCTGCTCTCAGACATAACATTACATTACTGTGGGAAACCAGACCCCTGGGGTGCCACAGCAACACTGTATTACATCTGGGCAAAGGTGCAATTGGGGATAAGGGGTACATGAGGAGAATAAAAATTAACCCAATGCATTTCGAATGCTTGGTGCATTTTTCAGACCAAGTCTAAGAACACACCAAGCATTCAAAATGCTATTTATCTTTATTCTCCTCGTGTACCCCTTATCCCCAATTGCACTTACAGTGGGGCCAAAAGTATTGGCACCCCTGCAATTCTGTCAGATAATACTCAGTTTCTTCCTGAAAATGATTGCAATCACAAATTCTTTGGTATTATTATCTTCATTTAATTTGTCTTCAATGAAAAAACACAAAAAGAATTGTCCTAAAGCCAAATTGGATACAATTCCACACCAAACCTAAAAAAGGGGGTGGACAAAAGTATTGGCACTGTTTGAAAAATCATGTGATGCTTCTCTAATTCGTGTAATTAACAGCACCTGTAACTTATCTGTGGCACCTAACAGGTGTTGGCAATAACTAGATCACACTTGCAGCCAGTTAACATGGATTAAAGTAGACTCAACCTCTGTCCTGTGTCCTTGTGTGTACCACATTGAGCATGGAGAAAAGAAATACGACTAGAGATGAGCGTTGTTCTACTCGAACTGTTCGCCAATCTCAAATTCGAGCTGTTTTGAGCGGTGTTCGAGCCGTTCGGCGAACACGAACAATTTGATAAAAATTCGGCTGTTCGAGGTTATGTTCGATAACTGTTCGTGCACCAAAATCATAACTGGATTTTTTCTCAGTAATGATGAAAATTAATGTTAATACGCAGTTTGAGTGTACAGCGGGGTGGGGGGAGGGGCAGGGGATGGATTTCTGCAGGAACAATGAAGATCTCCATTTTTTTTTCTCTTTCCCGCATTTGCAGTGGGGAGGTGCAATCTGTCAGCCTATCAGCAGCGCACACACGGAGCGAAGTGCTTTTTTTCACACAAGCAAGGGCATGTGTCATTGGCAGTGTATGTCACATGTCCTTGCCCTATAAGACCAAGCCATTTTCCCCGTCGCCACCATTTTCTCACTGCTGCAGCTGCATGTTAGACGGCACCGCTGTTGCTGTGTGCGCTATACCTTGTTAATTTCAAGCCAATTTTCGCACAAATCTACAGATAGCTTGGGAGTAGGGAATAGTTGTGATTGCAGTCCTTTTAAGGACTAGGTTACAGCATTTCCTACAACTTTTATCAGGGAGGTCTGTGCTCTTAAATAGATAGGTTGTGGGAGTAAAGACTAATTGTAATTGGAGTCCTTTTCAGGACTAGGTTACATCAGTTCCTATCAGTTTTTGCCAGGCAGGTCTGTGCCAGTGCTGTACAAGTTTTTTTCACAGCATTTGGCTGAATCTAGCAAAGCCTTTTTGGCCTATTGCAGAGTGTGTTAGTCAGTGGAGTAGCCTATCTGTGCTGCAAGATATACCACCTGTGTATAGAATACCAATTTTTTTACTGCACCTAGTGAAGTAAAATCTTTTGGGCATAGCATCATTCTATTAGTCCATCTATACTGACCTCCATCAGGTTGCAAATTAAAACTAATTTTTATCTGCATCTACAGTACCTCTGAAAAAATATTTGGGCTTCTAGCTGTGTGTGGGACTTGTTGTATTAGTCCATCTATACTGACCTCCATCAGGTTGCAAATTAAAAATAATTTGTATCTGCATCTACAGTACCTCTGAAAAAATATTTGGGCTTCTAGCTGTGTGTGGGACTTGTTGTATTAGTCCATCTATACTGACCTCCATCAGGTTGCAAACTGAATGTATTTTTTTCTGCATCTACCTCTGAAAAAATATTTGGGCTTCTAGCTGTGTGTGGGACTTGTATTAGTCCATCTATACTGACCTCCATCAGATTGCAAATTAAAAATAATTTGTATCTGCATCTACAGTACCTCTGAAAAAATATTTGGGCTTCTAGCTGTGTGTGGGACTTGTTGTATTAGTCCATCTATACTGACCTCCATCAGGTTGCAAATTAAAAATAATTTTTATCTGCATCTACAGTACCTCTGAAAAAATATTTGGGCTTCTAGCTGTGTGTGGGACTTGTTGTATTAGTCCATCTATACTGACCTCCATCAGGTTGCAAACTGAATATATTTTTTTCTGCATCTACCTCTGAAAAAATATTGGGCTTCTAGCTGTGTGTGGGTCTTGTTCTATTAATCCATCTATACTGACCTCCATCAGGTTGCAAACTGAATATAATTTTTTTCTGCATCTAGCTCTGAAAAAATATTTGGCCTTCTAGCAGTGTGTCGGACTTTCTCTATTAGTCCATCTATACTGACCTCCATCAGGTTGCAAATTAAAAATAATTTTTATCTGCATCTACAGTACCTCTGAAAAAATATTTGGGCTTCTAGCTGTGTGTGGGACTTGTTGTATTAGTCCATCTATACTGACCTCCATCAGGTTGCAAATTAAAAATAATTTGTATCTGCATCTACAGTACCTCTGAAAAAATATTTGGGCTTCTAGCTGTGTGTGGGACTTGTTGTATTAGTCCATCTATACTGACCTCCATCAGGTTGCAAACTGAATATATTTTTTTCTGCATCTACCTCTGAAAAAATATTTGGGCTTCTAGCTGTGTGTGGGACTTGTTGTATTAGTCCATCTATACTGACCTCCATCAGGTTGCAAATTAAAAATAATTTGTATCTGCATCTACAGTACCTCTGAAAAAATATTTGGGCTTCTAGCTGTGTGTGGGACTTGTTGTATTAGTCCATCTATACTGACCTCCATCAGGTTGCAAACTGAATATATTTTTTTCTGCATCTACCTCTGAAAAAATATTGGGCTTCTAGCTGTGTGTGGGTCTTGTTCTATTAATCCATCTATACTGACCTCCATCAGGTTGCAAACTGAATATAATTTTTTTCTGCATCTAGCTCTGAAAAAATATTTGGCCTTCTAGGAGTGTGTCGGACTTTCTCTATTAGTCCATCTATACTGACCTCCATCAGGTTGCAAATTAAAAATAATTTTTATCTGCATCTACAGTACTTCTGAAAAAATATTTGGGCTTCTAGCTGTGTGTGGGACTTGTTGTATTAGTCCATCTATACTGACCTCCATCAGGTTGCAAATTAAAAATAATTTGTATCTGCATCTACAGTACCTCTGAAAAAATATTTGGGCTTCTAGCTGTGTGTGGGACTTGTTGTATTAGTCCATCTATACTGACCTCCATCAGGTTGCAAACTGAATATATTTTTTTCTGCATCTACCTCTGAAAAAATATTTGGGCTTCTAGCTGTGTGTGGGACTTGTTGTATTAGTCCATCTATACTGACCTCCATCAGGTTGCAAATTAAAAATAATTTGTATCTGCATCTACAGTACCTCTGAAAAAATATTTGGGCTTCTAGCTGTGTGTGGGACTTGTTGTATTAGTCCATCTATACTGACCTCCATCAGGTTGCAAATTAAAAATAATTTGTATCTGCATCTACAGTACCTCTGAAAAAATATTTGGGCTTCTAGCTGTGTGTGGGACTTGTTGTATTAGTCCATCTATACTGACCTCCATCAGGTTGCAAATTAAAAATAATTTGTATCTGCATCTACAGTACCTCTGAAAAAATATTTGGGCTTCTAGCTGTGTGTGGGACTTGTTGTATTAGTCCATCTATACTGACCTCCATCAGGTTGCAAACTGAATATATTTTTTTCTGCATCTACCTCTGAAAAAATATTTGGGCTTCTAGCTGTGTGTGGGACTTGTTGTATTAGTCCATCTATACTGACCTCCATCAGGTTGCAAATTAAAAATAATTTGTATCTGCATCTACAGTACCTCTGAAAAAATATTTGGGCTTCTAGCTGTGTGTGGGACTTGTTGTATTAGTCCATCTATACTGACCTCCATCAGGTTGCAAATTAAAAATAATTTGTATCTGCATCTACAGTACCTCTGAAAAAATATGTGGGCTTCTAGCTGTGTGTGGGACTTGTTGTATTAGTCCATCTATACTGACCTCCATCAGGTTGCAAACTGAATATATTTTTTTCTGCATCTACCTCTGAAAAAATATTGGGCTTCTAGCTGTGTGTGGGTCTTGTTCTATTAATCCATCTATACAGACCTCCATCAGGTTGCAAACTGAATATAATTTTTTTCTGCATCTACCTCTGAAAAAATATTTGGCCTTGTAGCAGTGTGTCGGACTTTCTCTATTAGTCCATCTATACTGACCTCCATCAGGTTGCAAACTGAATATATTTTTTTCTGCATCTAACCCAGCCAAT
Organism: Phyllobates terribilis; assembly: GCF_046119375.1. Taxonomy (NCBI): domain Eukaryota; kingdom Metazoa; phylum Chordata; class Amphibia; order Anura; family Dendrobatidae; genus Phyllobates; species Phyllobates terribilis. The sequence continues at coordinate 411,264,874 of NW_027362771.1, read as the reverse complement.
AGTTTTGGCCTAATACCACAGTTTGGCCACTCAGCTCTGCTCGGTTACCATCCATTGTTTTTTTGTGCAAACAACTCCAGAGTTGTGAATTAGTTAACCACCAAAATGAGTGGAAAAAGGCCTGCTGCTGGTGGAAAGGGGAATAGGCGTGTTGGGAAGGGGAAAAAAGGTTGTGTCCGTGGGGTAGGTGTTAAAGCAACAGTAACATCTGCAGAAGAAAGACCATCTTCCAGCCAAACTAAAATGTCTACTTCTTTTAGCGGACAATGTGATAAGATCCCTTTCTTACGGCCACGCCAATCGCTACAAATTCCAGATGAGGCACAAAAACAGCAGGTGCTTCAATGGATATCAAGTGCTCCTTTAAGTGGGCTCTCCTCCACATCAACTTCAACATCACAAATACTCCAGTCCTCAAAGGTGTCACCCAAATCGCACTTGCTTCCTCACAGCTCCCAAATCTCCAGCTGCCCGTCTGAGTATGACGTAGAACAGATGGTTGAGTCTGCAGAGCTGTTTACTCATACTATAGCCTGGGAATCAGAGGTCGACTCCAGCGCTTCTGTGAATCCAGACGAGGAAATGATCTGCACTGATGCCCAGAATCTTTATGAGTCGGATCCAGGACCAGACGCAGAAGGTTCTGACCATAATGTAGACCCTCATTCCCAAACTGTAACTCCTGTTGGTGGAGACAATGAGGAAGACGATGATAAGACTCAAATACCTGATTGGAGCGACAACTTTAGTTTTTTGTCAGGGCAGGAACAGGATGGCTCTGAGGACGACGGGTGTGATAACACACAGGGTGATGATGATGAGGTTGGAGATCCCACTTACTGTCAACCCACAGTCAGCCAAGAGATGAGGTCAGCAGAGGAGGTGGAGGAAGATGCTAGTGACGACGAGGTCAGGTTGCGCCTTCCTGGACAGAGACGTAGTACTGGAAGCACGTCAACAACTGCATCCTCAAACACAACTCTGCCTCTCACCACAAGTCGTGGTGGCTCTTCAGGTCGCATGGGTGCTAAGCCTTGCATAGCCTGGGCATTTTTTCAGATCGATAAAGATGACCCAACTCGTGTTATCTGTAACATTTGTCAGCAAAAGCTAAGTAGAGGCCAAAAAATACATAGTTTGAGTACTTCAAGCATGAACCGGCACATGGACATGAAGCATAAGTTGCAGTGGGAAGCTCAGTGTGCTACAATGCGGCCTAGCCGGCCGGGCCAACCACCGTCTGCCATATCTTGTGCATCCGCGGCCTCTTCATCCTCTGTGACTGGGGGGACAGCAGTCACACCTGTTTTGGGGCGCAGACCTGCCACCTCTTTACCCGCAACAGCCAGCGTGATTGGCAGGTCATCATTTTCTTTGGAGGTGGTAACAGCAGCTGGTGTTGAGCGCTGTCCGACATCGATAGCACCACCTTTGGATCAAGGCAACCTAACATGTCCGCCTGCATCTTCCTCACAGACCGGCAGTTTGCCGGGGACACCCTTATCAACCCCGTCTAAGCACAATAGCCAGCCCTCGGTCCCTCAGATGTGGACAAGTAAAAGACCATTTCCTCCTAGCCATGAGAAAGCTAAGAGGTTGAATTACACCATCTGCAAGCTCTTGGCTACAGAAATGCTGCCTTTCCGCCTGGTGGACACAGAGGATTTTCGAGACCTTATGTCCGTCGCAGTGCCCCAGTACCAGATGCCCAGTCGGCACTACTTCTCAAAGAAAGGTGTGCCTGCGCTCCACCAGCATGTCGCACACAACATCACCGCTTCTTTGAGAAACTCTGTGTGTGACAGGGTGCATTTCACCACAGACACTTGGACGAGTAGGCATGGACAGGGGCGTTACATGTCGCTGACTGGGCACTGGGTAACTATGGTGACAGCAGGACAAGGGGCTGCTGTCCAAGTCTTGCCGTCCCCACGAGTTGTGCGTCAATCCTCTTTATGTCATTTTTCCTCCACTGCTTCTGCCTCCTCAACCTCCTCTCGGTCTTCCACCTGCACCCAAAGCCTGTCTGGTCATGCCACAAGCTTTCTAACTGCGCAGAAGGGATCCTGCACACCTCCTTACTATGCTGGCAGTAGGGCTCAACGTCATCAGGCGGTTTTTACATTGAAATGTCTGGGAAATGTGAGTCACACAGCTGAGGAGTTGTGGTCAGCTCTGGAGAACCAATTTCATGAATGGTTGTCTCCACTGGACCTGAAACCAGGGAAGGCCGTGTGCGACAATGCTGCAAACCTGGGTGCGGCCCTTCGCCGGGGCAATGTCACACACGTGCCTTGTATGGCTCACGTGTTGAACCTGGTTGTCCAGCAATTTTTAGCCCACTATCCCAGACTAGATGGCCTTCTGCAGAGGGCACGGTCGCTGTGTGCTCACTTCCGCCGTTCGCATCCCGCAGCTCAGCGACTTACATCTCTACAGAAGTCGTTGGGCCTGCCACTTCACCGGCTAAAATGCGATGTGCCTACCCGGTGGAATTCAACTCTGCACATGTTGCAGCGACTGTGGCAGCACCGACAAGCCCTGGTGCAATACGTTCTGACGTATAGCCTGGGCCAACGAGATTCAGAGGTGGGGCAAATCACGCTGGAGGAGTGGTCTCAGATCAGGGACCTATGCACCCTTCTGCACAGTTTTGAAATGGCGACGAAGATGTTTAGTGCTGACGATGCCATTATCAGCATGACTATTCTGGTGATTTACATGCTGGAGCACATGTTAAACAGAATTCGGAGTCAGGTGGTGGCACAAGAGGAGGTGGAGGAAGTAGAGGAGGAGGAGTTGTATGCGGAAGGGCTAACATCTGCAAGGTCCAGACGGTCGGCAGCACCAAGGCGGCAGGCATGTGAGGGTGGGGGAGATGGTTTTACCAGGGCGCATGGTAGCAGCCAAACTAGCGAGGAAGGTGCAGGAGCCCAGGAAGAAGTGGAGGACGAACTGATGGAAGACTCATCAGATGAGGGAGACCTTGATCACATTTCTGTTGTGCGAGGTTGGGGGGAGAGTACAGAGGAAGGAAGCATGATTGTTACCTCGCCACCAACACAACAGGGACTTGGTGCTCCTGGATGCGCAACACACATGAGTGCCTTCTTGCTGCACTACCTGCAACATGACCCTCGAATTGTGAGAATTAGAAATAATCCTGACTACTGGGTTGCCACACTGTTAGATCCCCGGTACAAAAGTAAATTTGCAGAAATTATTCCTGCCATAGAAAGGGATGCACGCATGCAGGAGTATCAGCAGAGACTGTTGCAGAATCTTACATGTGCTTTTCCACAAAATACCAGTGGTGCACGTAGTGAATCTCACAGTTCCAACTTGCCAACCGTGGGACCGTCAAGTGTTCAGCACTCAAACCGTAACAGAACCACAGTATCTGGTGGTAACATCAATTTTGCGGAATCATTTCACCACTTTTTTAGCCCATCCTTTGCAAGGCCACAGGAGACAAGAAGTCTGACACATAGTCAACGCCTAGAGACGATGGTACAGGAGTATCTCCAAGTAAACATTGAAGCCACGACTGTGTCACTGGACCCTTGCTCTTTTTGGGCTTCCAATCTGGATAAATGGCCGGAGCTAGCCACTTACGCCTTGGAGATCTTGTCATGCCCCGCAGCCAGCGTTCTGTCTGAACGTGTGTTCAGCGCTGCTGGTGGTGTGCTGACAGATAAGCGCACGCGGCTCTCCACTGATATTGTAGACAGACTCACGTTCATAAAGATGAACAAATCATGGATCCGAAACGACTTTTCTACCCCTGTGTCATCCTGGGGAGAGTAAAAGCTTGATGATTGTTTAAAATCACCCTACCAACCGTTTTAAGCTTTCAAATTACTAATCATGTTTATCTGTATCTTGACTGGAAAATAATTTGGGCTTTGTAGCAGTGTGCAGCACTGATCCTATTAGGCCATCTATAATAAGCTCCACCAGATTTAAAATTAAAAATAATTTTTAGCTGCATCTAGCCCGGAAAATAATTTTGGGGCTCCGAGATGCGCAAGACACATAAGTGCCTTCTTGCTGCACTACCTGCAGCATGACCCTCATATTGTCAGAATTCGAAGTAATCATGACTACTGGGTTGCCACACTCTTAGATCCCCCAAACTTTTCGATCAACCTTTTCATTTTAATAAAGACAAAAAAAATGGTCATTTTTGAAATTATAAGCATTAGCAGGTTGTTAGAAACTGAAATCAAACAGTTTTCAACTCAAAACTTTATTCTAGGTGATGTTACATTTTCACATAGGACCCCTTGTTCGAAAGGAGCTTCTGAACTCTCTCGTCCATTGAATTTGTCAGGTTTTGGATGGTTTCTGCTTCAATTGTTTTGCATGAGGACAGAATACCCTCCCAGAGCTGTTGCTTAGATGTGAACTGCCTCCCGCCATCATAGACACTCCTTTTAATGATGCTCCAAAGGTTCTGAATGGGGTAGAGGTCAGGGGAGCATGGGGGTCACACCATAAGTTTGTCCCCTTTTATGCCCATATCAGCCAGAGATGCAGATGTTTTATGTGCAGCATGAGATGGTGCATTATCATGCAGAAAAATGATCTTGCTGTGAAATACACGGTTCTTCTTCTTGAACCATGGCAGGAAGTGCTGTTTGAGAAAATCCACATACATTATGGAGTTCATCTTTAGCGCCTTCAGGGATCCTAAAGGGGCCGACAATCTCTCTCCCCATGATTCCAGCCCAAAACATTACTCCACCTCCTCCTTGTTGGCGCTGTAGCCGTGTTTGCGTGGGGTGTCCATCAACCAGCCATCCTCCACTCCATCCATCTGGACCATCGAGCGCTGCACGGCACTCATCCGTCAACAAAACAGTTTTGAAATCAGTCTTCATGTAATGTTTGGCCCACTGGAGCCGTTTCTGCTTGTGTGAAGTGGATAGAGGAGGTCGACAGGATGGCGTATGCACAGCTGCAAACCTCTGAAGGACCCTGCATCTTGTTGTTCGGGGGACGTTGGAGGCACAAGCAGCTTCAAAAACTTGTCTGCTGCTATGACAAGGCTTTTTTGCCGCTGCTCTTTCAACCTGACGTAATTGCCTGTAGGAAAGAGTCCTCAATTTGCCCTTATCAGCACGCACACGTGTGTACTGTGAATCAGCTACATACTTCTTGATTGCCAAGACACTTCATCCTGATCATCGCACAATGTTGATTGTAGTCATGCCTTGACCTAAACACTCCACAATTTGTTGCTTCTCAGCAGCCGACACATCCTTTTTCTTTCCCATTTTGGCAGAAAATGTAGGCTGCTGAATAATGTGAGAGAGCCTTCTTAAGTAGTCTTGCCTTTCATTGGACACACCTGACAAACTAATTAGCACTGGTGTCTGCAATTGCTTATAGTGATATAAAGAGCCCTGACACACATCACCATCAATGAGTTTAACTGACAAACAAACAAATTCTTCCCTTATCACTCCTAAACACTTTTTGCATAATAATTTGGAACACAGTGTACATGTGCTTTTCCACAAAACACCAGTGGTTCACGTAGTGAATCTTACAGTTCTAACTTGCCAACCGTGGTCTGTATGGAGTTGTTCAATAAAGGGCAAAAAATTAAGATAACATAGATGTGAGAGGTCTCTATGAATAGGAATTCCTAAGTATTTGATACCCTGTGAGGGCCAGGCAAAGGGAAAGTTGGACTGGATGGAATCCTATATGGATTTGGGGAGGGAGACATCGAGGGCCTCAGACTTCGCTGCATTGATTTTAAAATTTGACCATGTAACAAAGTGATCTATTTCAGCCATAACAGCATGGATGGATATATGTGATTGAGTGATATATACTAGGACATCATCAGCAAATAGAGAGCACTTGTACTCGGTGCCTCCCACCTCAATCCACCTAATATTGGGGTTATGGCGAATTGATGAGAGCAGGTGCTCCGTCACTAGGATGTATAAGAGAGGGGACAGAGAACATCCCTGCCTTGTCCCATTGGTGATTGTGAAAGGTGATGAAAATGTTCTGACGCGCCCCCTGGGCCTTGGGACACCCGGAGCCGGACCCTTTTTGGTGGATGCTGGTGGTTGTAGTCTCCGTGGCGGCGACCCGGTTCCGTGGCTCAGGGCGGTCAAACCAGTGGCGAAACTATTTATGTGGTTTTGATGTTTAAATGTCCGACTACGCCACCCGTGGATTGCGGTCAGAGTGAACCGCCGCTCCAGGGCAGACCGCTGAGGCTGGTGTTGTGGGTGCAGCAGAGCGTAGCATAACTCCCCACGGGAGGAGTATAGCCTCAGGGCAGTGTATGCGGAGGATGGGGGTGATGGTGCAGGGCAGCAGCAGTAATGACACGGAGTCAGTGATGCAGTCCAGGGCCTTTACTCACAGTTCTTATTATCCAGACCACGTCTGCAGGTAACGGCTGCCCACGTCGTACTGTGCTCACCAGGTGAAGGGCTCAGACAACTCCCAGATAACTTTGGAGTGCTTCACAGGACCCCCTTTGTGTGTCCTTTGTCTGGCCTTTCTTACCAACCCTTCTGTCCGGCTGCCTCGGGCCTCCTCTTGGTAAACTTGGCGTCAGTTTCCCTGACCCTATGTGGTGCCTTCCTAGCGGGTGTAGCGAGGGGCTGCGCCACATAAAATGTCACAGCCTCCTGTTTCTAGCTGAGGGTCGTTTCCTGCCTCCACTAGTTTCGGGGACCGGTCTCCCCCTTTGGCCTGACCCCTCCACGCAGGTGGATTCTGGCGTGCGGTGGCGACTCGCCCGTCCGCACCCCTATGATCCCTTCGTTCCTCGTTCCTGGAGCCTTCTCCGCTCCTCTTCCTTCCTTCTCCCTCTTCCAGGCCTGGGCCTCTGTTACTAGGCCCGCCTCCGGAGCAGAGCTCATGCAGAGCCCCTGCTCCCTGCCACTTCTGCTCAGACTTCTCTGCACTGAACTAAGATGGTGCCCACCTTTTATACTCCCTTCTCAATGCACCCAGGAACTGCTTCCTCCCTGCTCCTGCACTACAGGGTTCCCCTTCCTCAGTGTTCCCTCCCCCCACTCCAGCCAGGGACAGGGACTGTCGTGCCCATCTCAGGGGCATATTGGTCGCCCTGCCCCACAGCAATGTGGTGTAATGCATGCAGGTGTCGGGTCCTGATCCACACTACATCCTTACCTGAGAGTGAGATATCACACCTCTGGGTGAGGTGCAATACCTCTGTAGCAACCGAGCCCTCAGGGTGCTACAGTTCCATCTATCTTCAGCCTAGGTGACGTATTGCGATACAGGGCCGTGATTTTGGCTATAAAAGGGTCCCCTAGACCCCTACCCCAAGCTTTTTAAGAGAATCATATATGGCGTGCCAGGAGACTCTATGGAATGCTTTCTCAGCATCCAACGAGAGTATCTAATTACAAATTTTTAACTGCATCTAGCCCAGGAAATACTTTGTGCCTAGTAGCAGGGTCTGCTAGTCAGCGGATTATCCCGGCTGTTAAGCAAGCTACACCACCTGTAGTTTGGACACTTCATTTTTTCAAAGGAAATGCTTCGGGACCACGGGATACTCAGTGAAGAGCATCAGGAGGCACCCCAAGGCATAGGGGCTGGGACTGGCAGTAGGATGCCTTGCGGTGGACAGCCGAGCTCGATCCTTATAAAAGCTTTTTAACTGCAGCAGCTTTAGTGGACGCTACTGGAGCTGGAATTACGCGGCTGCTGGCATGAGACTTGCCCTCCAATAGATCCTTGTAAATGGATTTAAAGTGTATTCATTCAAATTAGAGAGACAATTTAAATTAAAAAGCTTAGAGCTGCCTCCACCACAGGGGGGCTCGCTCGACCCACCAGCGGACAGGCACCAGTATTGGGAGAGGGGGGCTGGCCATCAGGGTTCACCGCGGCTCTGGCACAAACCCGGCGACACGGAGGTGGCACGGGCAGGAGCGGACTGGCCGTGTCGGCTTCTCACTTTTTGGATTTTAGAAGGGCATGACATGCCTATATCTGTGTCTCCCCCTCCTTTTACTCCTCCACCTCTTTTATTTTCGCATGACTATATGTACTTGTCACTTTTCCATGTGTTAGTTATGTCTTCTGAGCAGTTTGTCAGCTTTTGGACACCTTTGAAGGTGTTTTCTATGTGTTTCTATGTGTTTTTGTTTGCCTGCCATTGGTTTTAACGGTGTTCGAAGGTGTTCGACGAACAGTTCGACGAACAGTTCGGCGAACACACGGGTGTTCGACGAACCGAACCGAACTCGAACACTACGGGGGTGGCTCAACACTAAATACGACCAAAGAACTGTCTGAGGACTTGAGAAACCAAATTGTGAGGAAGCATGAGCAATCTCAAGGCTACAAGTCCATTTCCAAAGACCTCAATGTTCCTGTGTCTTCCGTGCGCAGTGTCATCAAGAAGTTTAAAGCCCATGGCACTGTGGCTAACCTCCCTAGATGTGGACGGAAAATAAAAATTGATGAGAGATTTCAACGCAAGATTGTGCAGATGGTGGATAAAGAACCTCGACTAACATCCAAACAAGTTCAAGCTGCCCTGCAGTCCGAGGGTACAACAGTGTCAACCCATACTATCCGTCGGCGTCTGAATGAAAAGGGACTGTATGGTAGGATACCCAGGAAGATCCCACTTCTTACCCCGAGACATAAAAAAGCCAGGCTGGAGTTTGCCAAAACTTACCTGAGAAAGCCTAAAACGTTTTGGAAGAATGTTCTCTGGTCAGATGAGACAAAAGTAGAGCTTTTGGCAAAAAGCATCAACATAGAGTGTACAGGAACAAAAAAGAGGCATTCAAAGAAAAGAACAGGGTCCCTACAGTCAAACATGGCGGAGGTTCCCTGATGTTTTGGGGTTGCTTTGCTGCCTCTGGCACTGGACTGCTTGACCGTGTGCATGGCATTATGAAGTCTAAAGACTACCAACAAATTTTGCAGCATAATGTAGGGCCCAGTGTGAGAAAGCTGGGTCTCCCTCAGTGGTCATGGGTCTTCCAGCAGGACAATGACCCAAAACACACTTCCAAAAGCACTATAAAATGGTTTGAGAGAAAGCACTGGAGACTTCTAAGATGGCCAGCAATGAGTCCAGACCAGAATCCCATAGAACACCTGTGGAGAGATCTCACAATGGCAGTTTGGAGAAGGCACACTTCAAATATCAGGGACCTGGAGCAGTTTGCCAAAGAAGAATGGTCTACAATTCCAGCAGAGCATTGTAAGAAACTCATTGATGGTTACTGGAAGCAGTTGTTCGCAGTTATTTTGGCTAAAGGTTGTGCAACCAAGTATTAGGCTGAGGGTGCCAATACTTTTGTCTGGCCCATTTTTGGAGTTTTGTGTGAAATGATCAATGATTTGATTTTTGCTTCATTCTCTTTTGTGTTTTTTCCTTGCAAGCAAATTAAATGAAGATAATAATACCAAAGAATTTGTGATTGCAATCATTTTCAGGAAGAAAATGAGTATTATCTGACAGAATTGCAGGGGTGCCAATACTTTTGGCCACCACTGTATGCCCTGGTGCAGTACAGTGTTGCCTTAGCAAATTCTTTTTTCAATAATTAAAATATATTTCTATCAACTTTCATCTGTAGCTGGATCTCCTTTCCTTCATACCTTACGTTCAGCGGCAATGTGATCCCGAGCTTCTCTTTTCCGGAACTCATCTGGACTTATCCTCAAGGGTGAGCTGATTTTGTCATTTTCATTACTCTTTATTTATGCCTTTTACACTGCTTACTGCCTATCACATGGACATCATCTGATGCGCAATTTTCTGTCTTTTACTGACTTGTTTTAACTTAGAAAATGTTGCACTGTCAGGTTTCCTTTAATTAAACACAGGAAACATTCCCTTTAATTTCTTCTATAAATGTCCGGGGGACCACATTGTACTCTGCACTAACGTTCTAAAACATCAATGCAGTACAATCAGCTTACAGGAGATCATGCAGCTGTGGGGGCGGGGAGCCAGCTGTCAGACACAGCCAGACTGCAAGGAGTATATAATATAACATAATATCACCATTAATTCCCCAACACTTTACAGACATTATCAGCATCTCCAATGTGGCTCACAATCTGCTTTCCCTTACAGTATGTCTTTGGAGTGTGGGAGGAAACTGGAGAACTCTGAGGAAACCCACACAAACACTGGGAGAACATACAAACTCCTTGCAGATGTCGTCCTTGGTGGGATTTGAACTCAGGACCCCAACGCTAAAAGTGCTAACTGAGCCACTGTGATGGCCAGAAGACAAACATGTTTTAATAGCGATGTTTGCCTTCTCGATCTTTGTATACACAGCACTGAACCATTGCTTTTGTATATAGTTCACAAAGCACAATGCTTCCTCATCCAGACCCAGTGCACATGTGATCACTGGGTGTAGGCAGCAAGCAGGAAATGTTGGTTCCTAGTAGACCCAGTCAGATCTTCTCTGTAGGCAGGAGATGAATTTCCCTTGTAACCAGCAATAAAAGAATGTATTAATACTAGTGTTGAGCGAGCATGCTCGACACTGCTCGGTACTCGCCCGAGCATCTCACTACTCGGGATGCTCGGCGAGTACCGAGCATTTTCGGGTTACTCAGGCGGGTGCTCTGGTCTCCGCCCTGCACGTTTGGCGCAATTTAAAGAGCCAATGAACATGCAGGGATTGCCAGCCAGTCACTATAATGCCGCAGCCATGTTGTTTGTGGGCATTACAGTGATTGGCTGGCCGCACAGCGTCACCTCGAGTATTTAAAACCGGGCGCCGCCATCTTGGACACAGTCGCTCCGGATCAGACAGTGTAGGGAGAGTGCTGCTGAGCTAGGGAGAGATTTATACTGCAAAATAGGTAGTGTAGGGTCTCTAAAGCCTGCAAAATCAAACAAACAGTCCTTCTGAGGACTAATATTCATCCCAGATATCAGTCAGGCAGGCAGGCTGTATAGGAGTGGTTATACCAACAAACACTGCATTACAGTCCTGTGTGCTGCTGCTGCTCAAATTGCTTGACTTAGCCCCAGGTCTCAGGGGCCAGGAAAAATCCTTTTTTTTTCATCTAAATCCTCTTTTTTTTTTTTTCCTCAGTCAGACTGTACAATTACCCGTCTTATTAACCTTTTGGTATTCCCCCCCACCTCCCAAAAAAAAAAATTGAGTGTGTCTGTGAGTGTTCAGACACAAATATATCTGTTTAAAAGAGTCTGGTTTCGGCCAGATAACTAGAACTGTGGTTTTGCAGTTCCACGGTTCAAATGTCCGTATTATCCACTTTTTTGCCTTTTTTCCATAAAAAAAACAGTTTGAGTGTCTCGCTGACTGTTCAGACACAAATATATCTATTTAAAAAAGTCTGATATACGCCAGGAAATTAGAACTGTGGTTTTCCTCTTCCACGGTTCAAATCTGGGTGTTATCCACCTTTTTGCCTTTTTCCATAAAAAAACAGTTTGAGTGTCTCGCTGACTGTTCAGACACCAATATATCTGTTTAAAAGAGTCTGGTGTAGGCCAGAGAACTAGAACTGTGGTTTTCCTCTTCCACGGTTCTAATCTCCTTTTTATTACCCTTTTGCCATTGATAGTGCGAGTGTAAGCTATATACTTCATTAACAATGGGCAAGGGACGTGGAACTGGACGTTCTGGTGATGGTGCGTGCAGAGGACGGGGCCGTGGTCAAGGTGAAAATGTGCCACAACCAACAGCCACATCTTCTCTCTTCCAGTTCTTGACCGAATTACTAGGGAAGCACACAACAACACCACTATTGCCAACTGATCAGTGTGAACAGGTTATTAATTGGATAGCAGATAATACTTCCAGTTACCTGGGCACCATCACCTCCGGTCTGTCTTCCACATGGTCAAGTCTTAGTAGCCGTGAGTCTTGACCGCATACTCCTCCTCACTCTGATGCTCCTTCCTCCCACCATGCCGAGTGTCGTCAGACAGCAACTGATCCCACACTTGGACACTCTGAAGAGCTGTTCACTGGTCCATTTCCACCTTTGGGCCCCCTCGCCTGCTCCGCTTGAAGTGGTGGAAGAGGAGATCCCATGTAGCGATGACCAAATATTTGAACAGCCACGGCCACAGGAAGGTGACGCTGGCAATTTGTCACAAGAGGTGGACGATGACGAGACACAATTGCCACGAAGTGAGGAGGAGGACCGTGGTGCGGAAGTGGAAGAGGAGGAGGTGGTGGATGATCTAGTAACTGACCCAACGTGGCAGGAGGACACGCAGAGCGAGGCCAGCAGCACACAGGGGGAGGTAGACAGAGTACCCCAACAGGCAGGGAGAAGCAGTGTGGTGGCCGCAGACAGAAGGCGGGCAACCGTTTCACGTAACACCAACACGAGGGACGTTGCCAGTACAACCGGTAGGTCTTCCAGAGTCTGGAATTTTTTTTACAGACTCTGCTGATAGCCCCAAAAAGGCCATTTGTACCACCTGCCAGGCCAGCATCAGCAGGGTGACAAAACTACCAGCCTGACCACCACCAGCATGATCAGGCACATGTCAGCAAAGCACCTGACTTTGTGGGGCGAACCCCAGAGTCCACGACCAGTGTCAGCGGGTGTCACCACTGCTTTTTCTGCTGTTGTGCGTGTAAGAGAACCTCCTGTTGTGTGTGCAAGGCAATCCCCTGTCCATACTGCATGCAAAGATGCCCCCACCTCTCAGTCTTCACTTGTTATGGCAGTTTCTCAAGAAACAGCATCAACGTCCACGTCCCACCTCGGCGTTCAATTGTCCTTATCCCAGACCTTTGAACGAAAGCGCAAATTCGCAGCCAACGCCCCACAGGCCACAGTCCTAAATTCGCACATTTCACTACTGCTTGCGTTGGAAATGCTGCCTTTTAGGCTGGTGGAGATGGAATCCTTCTGCAACCTTATGGCGGTGGCCATCCCTCGGTACTCGGTCCCCAGCCGACACTATTTTGTCCGGTGTGCCATCCCCGCACTACACAAGCACGTGTCCCAAAACATCTGCCGTGCCCTCAACAACGTAGTTACTGGGAGAGTCCACCTGACAACGGACACGTGGACAAGTGCTTGTGGCCAGGGACGGTACATCTCCCTGACGGCACACTGGGTAAACATAGTGGAGGCCGGGACCCAGTCGGACCTTGGGACTGAACACTTTCTCCCCACACCGAGGATAGCGGGCCCTATGTCAGTCAGAGTTGCCCCCACAGTGTACAGCTCCTGCGCATCATCATCCTCCTCCTCATGTTCAGCCTCCATCTCAGATATCACCACATCAGTTACTAGCTGGAAGCACTGCAGTACTGCCTCAGCCAAGCGGCAACAGGCTGTGCTGAAACTCATAAGCTTAGGTGATAAACCTCACACTGCTTGTGAGTTGTGGACAGCTGTGAAAGAGCAGGTAGATCTGTGGCTGAGACCGCTGAACCTACATCCAGGCATGGTCGTGTGTGACAATGGCCGTAACCTGGTGGCGGCTCTGAGGCGAGACGAGATCACACACGTACCATGCCTGGCTCATGTGCTTAACCTCGTGGTTCAGGGGTTTCTTAAGTCGTACCCCGAGTTGCCAGATCTGCTCGTCAAAGTACGCCGCCTGTCAGCTCATTTTCGGAAGTCGGCTACAGCTTCCGCCACACTTGCTGTGTTGCAGCCGTGTTTGCAGCTTCCGGCACAACGACAGGTGTGTGATGTCCCCACACGTTGGAACTCTATCCTCCACATGTTGCAAAGGATTTGGGAGCAGAAGGGAGCAGTTGTGGAGTACCAGCTGCAACAAGGCCGTCGATATTCAGGTCAGACTCCACACATAAGACCTCAGGAGTGGACCTGGATGTCTGACATATGTACCATCCTGACAAACTTTGAGGAGTCCACCAAGATGGTGAGTGGCGATGACGCCATCATTAGCGTCAGCATCCCACTTGTCTGTCTTTTGCAACGCTCTCTGCAGAGAATTAAAGAGGAGGCATTGCAGCCAGAGTATGATGAGATGGATCAAGAAGCCATAGCAGGCGATTACACACAGCCCAGCTTCATATCATCCCAACGTGCATTGGGGGGCAAAGAGGGAGAGGAGGAGGAGGAAGAACAGGAGCTGGTATCATGCGCTGTAGACGGCAGTACCTGTACAACTGTCATACCGTCGGTTCAGCGTGGGTGGCCTGAGGACAGGGGGGAGGAGGAGGAGGAGAGCATGGTCAGTCGTCATCTTGGTGAGGACACGGAAGTCTAGCTCGTTACCAGTCTGGCACGCATGGCTGACTTTATGTTTCGCTGCCTTAACCGTGACCCTCGCGTTGTCAAAATGTTGGGTGACAGTCATTACTGGTTGGTGACACTTTTAGACCCCCTCTACAAGGAGAACTTTCACTTATTCCTGACGTGGAGAGGTCTACAAAAATGGGGCAGTACCAGAAGGCCCTTGCTGCAGAACTGTTAAAAAAATTCCCATCTGAACACGCTAGTGGCAGAGGTCACAGTTCGTTGCTCAACCAAGGCGTACACGCGAGAGAGACGCAACTCCAATCCAGCAGAGGCAGGGGAACACTGTCAACATTCTGGGACAGTTTTCTGAGACCCGGCCAGCTTACAGGCCCTGAGGCGCGGGGTACTCTCACAAGGAGTGGAACGTTTCAAAAGATGGTGAGGGAGTACCTTGCCGACCGTACCAGCATCCTCCGTGATTCCTCTGTGCCTTTTAATTATTGGGTATCCAAGCTGGACACTTGGAATGAACTCGCTCTGTACCCCTTGGAGGTCCTGGCCTGCCCTGCCGCTAATGTGTTATCGGAGCGTGTTTTTAATGCCGCTGGGGGAATTATAACTGATAAGCGCATTCGCCTGTCAACTGACAATGCTGACAAGCTGACCCTTATCAAAATGAACAAGGGCTGGATTGGGCCAGACTTCTCATCACCACCAAATGACAGCAGAGTAACATAAAGTCAAATCCACTGTGTTATTTCGGGAGGTGTATTCCCATGCACCGCTTCACACCCACACATGGGTATACGCTTCCTCATTTCGGCTGTTTTTTGCTCTTCTCCTTATCCTCAGCCTCCACCACCACTATACCACCAGGGTGACCGTGGTCCGTGTTGCCAGTATTGCAAGTTCCTCCGTCCTAATTTTTGGCAGCTTTTGCTTGGAAGGCATAGGCAAAGACTATGGGAGACCCACTCCCCAATAATGGGAATAATGTTTTTAATATGCTGTACTGCATGGCTCTTGTAAGGGGCATTGCAAGTTCCTCCTTCCTAATTTTTGGCAGCTTTTGCTTGGAAGGCATAGGCAAAGACTATGGGAGACCCACTCCCCAATAATGGGAATAATGTTTTTAATATGCTGTACTGCATGGCTCTTGTAAGGGGCATTAAAATCGTCTTGTTAAGCTACTGTGACCTCCACGTCTCTTCCAAGGGTCATTGATATTGTTTTTTTATTCCACTGGGACCTCCACCACACTTTCAAGGGTTATTGATATTGTAATTTTATTCCACTACGACCTCCACCACTCTTCCAAGGGGCATTGATTTTGTCTTTTTATTCCACTGTAACTTCCACCACTCATCCAAAGGGCATTGATATTGTCTTTTTATTCCACTGGGACCTCCACCACTCTTCCAAGGGGCATTAAAACAGTCTTGTTAAGCTACTGTGACCTCCATGTCTCTTCCAAGGGGCATTAAAACCATCTTGTTAAACCACTCTGAACTCCACAGCTCCACAACATTGCCTGCGCTCCTCAGTGTCTCTGAAGGATGACAAGATGGATGGCAGCGTTCTGCTACCATCCAGCCTGCCATCTCAATGCCGTCCCAGCGTGGAAGAATTCTCCTGCTCAAGCGGTGACGTCATTTGCCGGCACCGCATGCTCAGGAGAATTCTCCCACGCTGTCAGTGACGTGCATGAGGTGAGCTGAGTTCATTGGACATGAACTCGGCTCATCTGGATGCCGTCACAGCCAGACACTAAGGGGCTTCACTGAGGAGCTTCTCAGTGTCTGCTGCATGGCAAGCTCGATGGCAGCGTTCTGCTGCGATCCAGCCTGTCATGTCAATGTAGCAGAGCTGAAGCCATCCTGGGAACCATGGAAAGGTAAGGATGAGGTTGGTTTATTATTTTACTTTTATTGCAGGAGACATTGGCTTCAGCTGGAATGAGCGTGACAGTAAGTAGAGTTTAATTTAGAACATTAAAGAATTGTGTCTTTATTTCAATTAAAGGACTTTATTCTGGGTGTTTGTGTTTTTTTCTTAACTTTCACTATGGGGTTAGTAATGGGGGTGTCTTATAGACGCCTCTCCATTACTAACCTGGGCTTGATGTCAGCTGGCATTATAAGCTGACATCAACCCCAACCCTATTACCCCACTGCCACCGCTACAGGGCAGTGGGAAGAGCGAGGCTAAGTGCCAGAATTGGCGCATCCTATGGATGCGCCATTTCTGGGGCGGCTGACAGCTGGTGTTTCTAGCCTGGGAGGGGGCCAATATTCATGGCACCCTTCCTGGGCTATTAATATCAGCCCCCAGCTGTCTGCCTAGCCTTTGCTAGCTATTAAAATAGGGGGGACCCCATGTCATTTTTTTGGGGGGTCCCCCATTTTAATAGTAAAGGCTAGGTATTCAGCTGGGGGCTGATATTAGTAGCCTTCAAACTTCTGCCCCAGCCGTCTGCTTAACCTCCGCTAGAGACTAAAATTATTTTTTTAATAAATCCTTAATTTTAAAACTAAATGACAAGTACAGTAACCAACACTGTCACTGTACTTATTATATATGTGACTGACATGTTTCTATTAGTGTTGAGCGAGCATGCTCGACACTGCTCGGTACTCGCCCGAGCATCTCACTACTCGGGATGTTCGGCGAGCACCGAGCATTTTCGGGTTACTCGGGCGGGAGCTCGGGTCTCCGCCCTGCATGTTTGCAGCTCTTTACAGAGCCAATGAACATGCAGGGATTGCCAGCCAGTTACTGTAATGTCGCAGCCATGTTGGTTGTGGGCATTACAGTGATTGGCTGGCCGCACAGCGTCACCTCGAGTATTTATAACCGGGCGCCGCCATCTTGGACACAGTCGATTCGGATCAGACAGTGTAGGGAGAGTGCTGCTGATCTAGGGAGAGATTTATACTGCGAAATAGGTAATGTAGGGTCTCTAAAGCCAGCCAAATCAAACAAACAGTCCTTCTGAGGACTAATATCCATCCCAGATAGACAAGGACTTGCACGGGGATAGTCGCAAGTCTGCATCTTCTGATGCGGCAAGGATCACTTCTGATGGGCACACTTTTAGGCAGTGACCTGGGTGTCAGAGATGCTTCCAGGGGTCTTCCCCATGCTGTACCCATGTCTTATCAGCACTGTATGCATGTGTCACACAGCACATGGCCAGATAAGGTCGTAAAATGTTAAAATGACATTTCCCGGTGAATGCATTTGTCCCGGTTGAAAGCAATACAAAAGTGCAAAAATGCATAAAAAATGCTACTTGTGAACATAGCCCAAGGTGTGGAGGAGTATTTTTGTTTTTGGTTATTTATTTTACCTTATACGCAAGTCTTTACCCTGGAAAGGATGTTCCTTAACATATTTCACAGGAAAACAGTTTCAGTTTAGTTTTTGAACGTTTTATTGTGAGCCCGTAAAACTGGCTTAATACCTCTGACCACGTTGTTGACAGCAGTGACCTGGGGGTCAGAAATGCTTCCTGGGGTGATCCCCATGCTGTCCCCATGTCATTTGAACACTGTCACTATTGTTTTGGGCACTTTTTAGGCTTTCTACAGACTGCCGGGGGTGCCGCCGCAAAAATGCTTGGGTCTCCCATAGACTAACATTGGGCTCGGTGCTCGGGTCGAGCACCCGAGTATCACGGTGAGTTTGGCCCGAGCTTCGAGCACCCGAGCATTTTAGAGCTTGCTCAACACTAATTAAAACTATATGTAAAAAAAATCCCACCTCTTCTCCAAAAGGTATTTTAAGACCTTTAAGGGGGCACATTGTGAGAAATAAAATAAAAAATAAAAAAAGCAAGAAAAAAAAGAGACACTGCCAGTCTCTATGGCTGCTTCTGGCCCCGTACTTGTAGAAAAAAATATGTCCAACATATAAAAATAATTCTTATGGAACGAAGAGCACAATTCAAAATTTAACGGTCCTTTGTGGTCATAAAAAGTAATAAAAATGAAAAATGCACACGTGTTTCCTATTTTTTTTATTTATTCCCCCAATATCAGCAAAAAAAAAAAAGAATATAAAGATGACATAAAAATTAAGCCCATTTTTCTAAAAAAAGAGGCACACATTATAGTTGTTATAAGCGCATATAAAAAAAAACACGAAAATGTGCCTGGTCCGGAACAGGGGAAAGTGACTTGGTTAAATCAACCCTAGACAACACTCAAACAATAGGTAGGGTAATTTTATTTATGTCAGCTCACTTAATTCAATTAAATCTTAAAGAGTAAGTAAACCTTTGTGACTTTTTGATATCCGTGTGCCCTTTTAATTGCAAGCAAATCATTGACGGTCCAGGTCATGAGACCCTCAACGATCACTCAAATTTGTCTCAGAGAAGTGTGCAACTCAGAAGACTGGAGGTGACCCCCACCAATTTGCTTACAATTTAAAGGGCACACAATTATACGGTTTACTTTAACATGAGTATAATAAAATAAGTTTTGTCAGTTAACCTTAAAAAAAAAAGTCCAATATTTCGTTTTAATAGGCTTGGAAGTGAACTGTAGTTGTCTTTTGTTTGTGACCATCATCCTATTTCTCCATCTTTTCTCCATACTTTCTTCCTCCTAAATGTCATAGGAATTCTCTATTCCTTACTGTAAAGTGCATGTTCCACAGTTCAAGGTTATACAAGGACATGAATAGCAATGAGATTTGCTAATTTATTTTTTATGGGACAAGGCGTTTATTTTAAATACATTTTGTAGCAGCTTTGCTTTAAAGGGTTTTTGGAATCCTTATGATCTGAACACCCTTCTCTCATAAGTGAGGAACTCATTTATGATTTTGATCTTTAATCAAATATTTTTTTCTGGCTATTATATATAATCTCAAGTTCAGGACCTTTGTATAAGTTATGATCCATTGGGTGTGGATCATGAATCATTCTATAGAGAAGATTTTAGGAGGTTTAGGATTTAGAAATAAAGTCAACTAACAAAAAGTAATGTTTCTTAGAAGTGTAGATGGGAAATCATATAATGTACATTGCATGGATTGCAAAGAAAAGCACAGTACATAGTCCCTGCTAAATCAGTAGCATATATTATTTGTTGTGAAATAGTAATGAATATACACTTGTGCTCAAAAGTTTACATATCCCGGCAGAATTTTTCCTTTCTTGGCCTTGTTTCAGAGAATATGAATGATAGCGAAAAAAACTTTTTCTCCACTCATGGTTATTGGTTGGGTGAAGCCATTTATTGTCAAACTACTGTTTTCTCTTTTTAAATCTTAATGACAACCAAAAACATCCAAATGACCCTGATCAAAAGTTCACATATCCTGGTGATTTTGGCCTGATAACATGCACAGAATTTGACACAAATGGGTTTGAATGGCTACTAAAGGTAACATCCTCACCTGTGACCTGTTTGCTTGTAATCCGTGTGTGTGTGCATAAAAGCTGAGTGACTTTCTGGTATCCAGAGTCCACTTATGTTATGTATGGTTGTCCTGAGGAAGGAGTCGGTGGACTCTGAAACGCGTAGGCAATAAACCTACATTTTTATCCATACTAATGGTTTGTCGTGACTCCAGAGAGCGCAGAAACAACTTCCATTCCCAGCATCTATCTCTGACATATCCATAGGAAGCTGCAGCATTTGGAGTCCAGGCTTTATAGGTGTTGTGTCCCACACAACCCTACTAGGTGAGCAGTTTTTAATACTTTTATGTAACATTTATTAATTGGATAAGACCATATTGCGCTCTTGCATTTTTACATATTTCTAGTATCCAGACAGACTCTTGCATCTTTCATCCAGCCATTGACATTTCTGGATAGTGAGTCATGGGGAAAGCAAAAGAATTGTCAACCGATCTACGGGAAAAGGTAATTGAACTGTATAACATAGGAAAGGGATACAAAAATAATATCCAAGGAATTGATAATGCCAGTCAGCAGTGTTTAAACTGTGATTAACAAATGGAAAATCAGGGGCTCTGTAAAAGCCAAACCACGGGCAGGTAGACCAACAAAAATTACGGCCACAACTGCCAGGAAAATTGTTCGGGATGCAAAGAAAAACCCACAAATAACATCAGCTAAAATTCAGGACTCTCTAAAAACTAGCAGTGTGGCTGTTTCAAGATGCACAATAAGGAGGCACTTGAAGAAAAATGGGCTGCATGGTTGGGTTGCCAGAAGAAAGCCATTACTGCCAAATGCCACAAAGTATCTCGCCTACAATACACCAAACAGCACAGAGACAAGCCTCAAAACTTCTGGAACAAGGTAATTAGGAGTGATGAGACCAAAATTGAACTTTTTGGCCACAACCATAAACATTACATTTCGAGAGAGGTCAACAAGGCCTATGATGAAAGGAACACCATTCCTACAGTAAAGCACGGAGGTGGATCGCTGATGTTTTGGGGATGTGTGCGCTACAAAGGCACATGAAACTTGGTAAAAGTTGAAGGAAAGATGAATACAGCACGTTATCAGCAAATACTGGAGGCAAATTTGCACTCATCAGCCCGGAAGCTGCGCATAGGACGTACTTGGACATTCCAAAACGACAACGATCCAAAACACAAGGCCAAGTTGACCTGTCATTGGCTACAGCAGAACAAAGTGAAGGTTCTGGAGTGGCCATCTCAGTCTGCTGACCTCAATATCATTGAGCCATTCTGCGGAGATCTCAAGCACGCAGTTCATGCTAGACAGCCCAGGAATTTACAGGAACTGGAAGCTTTTTTCCAAGAAGAATGGGCAGCTTTACCATCTGAGAAAATAAAGAACCTCATCCCCAACTACCACAAAAGACTTCAAGCTGTCATTGATGTTAAAGGGGGCAATACACGGTATTAAGAACTGACTTATGTGAACTTTTGATCAAGGTCATTTGGATGTTTTTGGTTGTCACTAATAATAATAATAATAATAATTTTTTATTTTTATAGCGCCAACATATTCCGCAACACTTTACAAATTTTAGGGGGGACTTATACAGACAATATAGAATAAGCATATTTCATATCGAAAGGAGTGAGGGCCCTGCTCACAAGCTTACGGTCTATGAGGAAATGGGGGAGACACAAAAGGTAGAATGAACATATATTGTATAATTCAGCCTTGATATACTAAATAGGATAAATAATACATGGACTGGTCGCCTGCCAGTATGTGTGCAGTCCTGTCCATGGCTGTTATGTGCATGGTTGGTATGAACCTGAAATTGAAGATTTTAAAATGGGGGAAAACTGGGATGGACAGATAGTGTGTGGAGATTTAAAAAGAGAAAACACAGTAGTTTTACAATAAATGGCTTCACCCAACCAATAACCATGAGTGGAGAAAATTTTTTTTGTTATCATTCATATTCTCTGAAACAAGGCCAAGAAAGGAAAAATTCTGCCGGGGTATGTAAACTTTTGAGCAGATGCCAGAAATTCTCTATATGGTCCTCCGTGACTTTTGATCTGGGTGTTAATCTCTTGTTTTCACTATTTGTTTACCTCATATGTTAGAGAAAATCAAGAGCATCTTGTACTAGTATGCCATATGCAAAACTGCGTAGAAATTTTGTCATAAGAAAATGACTTATTGTATAAAAGAAGATTTTGTTAAACATTTTTTAATAATTTTTGTTTTATGTTTTCTATATTAACATCATAAATATATATACGGTATACAGTGGGGAAAATGAGTATTTGATATACTGCCAATTTTGCAAGTTTTCCCATCTACAGGGTGGGCCATTTATATGGATACACCTAAATAAAATTGGAATGGTTGGTGATATCAACTTCCTGTTTGTGGCACATTAGTGTATGGGAGGGGGAAAACTTTTCCAGATGGGTGGTGACCATGGCAGCCATTTTGAAGTCGGCCATTTTGCATCAAACTTTGAGAATTTCATAAGAAAAACAATGGTGTGCTTGGTTTTAATGTAACTTTATTCTTTCATGAGTTATTTACAAGTTTCTCTTTGTTTACAGCCATTGACATGCCGCAGAGGTTAACACGTGAGGAGCAGATAGAAATTGTGTTGATGTCTGGTGAATGCAGTACCCGGGTCATTGCAGCAGATTTCAATGCAAGACACCCTACGAGACCACCCATCTCCCATGCTACAATTAGCAAACTGCTTGCCAAATTTTGTGAAGCAGGTTCAGTGTTGGATTTGCCAAAATGTGGACGCAAGAAAACTGTCACTAATGAAGAAACATCAGTGGCTGTCCTAGCTTCATTCAGCAAGAGGCCACAGCGTAGCCCTCGCCCCATGTCACTGGAGAGTGGTATCAGTCAAACATCCCTTCGGCGGATATTAGCTACTCACAAATGGCACCCTTACAAAATCCAGCTGCTGCAGAATCTCAGCGAGGATGACCCAGATCGGCGCACTGAATTTGCAGAATAGGCAAAACAAAAATTGGAACAGGACCCTCAGTTTACACAGAACATTATGTTCAGTGATGAAGCAAATTTTTTTTTTAATGGTGAAGTTAACAAACAAAACCACCGCTATTGGTCTGACATTAACCCACAGTGGAGAGATCCCTCCAAGACTGTTGGGACCCAAAAATTGATGGTATGGTGTGGTATATGGGGTACAAAGATAGTGGGGCCATTCTTCATCAATGGAAACCTCAATGCCACTGGATATCTGAAATTGCTACATGATGATGTGTTGCCCTCTTTATGCACTGAAGATGGCACGTTCCCTGAGTTTTTCCAACAAGATGGTGCACAACCACATTATGGGTGTCAGGTCCGAGCATTCCTACATGATCAGTTTCTTGAAAAGTGGATTGGTCATCGTGGGCCAGTTGAATGGCCACCAAGGTCTCCCGATCTGAACCCTTTAGACTGTTATCTTTCGGGTCATCTCAAGGCAATTGTCTATGCTGTGAAGATACGAGATGTGCAGCATCTGAAACAATGGATACTGGAAGCCTGTGCTAGCATTTCTTCTGTGGTGTTGCTATCAGTGTGTCAAGAGTGGGAGAAGAGGGTTGCATTGACAATCCAACACAATGGGCAGCACTTTGAACACATTTTATAAGTGGTCATAAACTTGTAAATAACTCATGAAAGAATAAAGTTACATTAAAACCAAGCACACCATTGTTTTTCTTATGAAATTCTCAATACGTTTGATGTGTCACATGACCCTCTTCCGATTGAAAAAAATAAAGTTGGATCCAAAATGGTCGACTTCAAAATGACCACCATGGTCACCAACCATCTGGAAAAGTTTTCCCCCTCCCATATACTAATGTGCCACAAACAGGAAGTTAATATCACCCACCATTTCCATTTTATTTAGGTGTATCCATATAAATGGCCCATCCTGTACAAAGAATGGAGAGGTCTGTAATTTGTTTAGTAGGAACACTTCAACTGTGAGAGAGAGAATCTTAAAAAAATGCAGAAAATCACATTGTATGATTTTTACATAATTAATTTGAATTTAATTGCGTGAAATAAGTATTTGATACAATAGAAAAACAGAACTTAATATTATGTACAGAAACATTTGTTTGCAACTGCAGAGGTCAGATGTTTCCAGTAGTTCTTGACTAAGTTTGTATACACTGCAGCAGGGATTTTGGTTCACTCCTATTAGAGATCTTCAGATTTTTCAGGTTTTGTGGCTGTCACTGGGCAACATTGAGTTTCAACTCCCTTCAAAGATTTTCTATTGGGTTCAGGTCTGGGGACTGGCTAGGCCACTCAAGGACCTTGAAATGCTCCTTACGGAGCCACTACTTAGTTGCCCTGGCTGTGTGTTTCGGGTCATTGTCATGCTGGAAGACCCAGCCATAACCCATCTTCAATGCTCTTACTGAGGGTAGGAGGTTGCTGGCCAAAATCTTGCGATACATGACCCCATCCATCCTCCCTTCAATATGGTGCAGTTGTCCTGTCCCCTTTGCAGAAAAGCACCCCAAAGTATGATGTTTCCCCCACCATGCTTCATTGTTGGAACAGTGTTCATGTGGTTGTACTGATCCTTCTTCTTCCAAACACGGCGAGTGGAGTTGATACCAAAAAGTTCTATTTTGGTCTCATCTGACCACATGACCTTGTCCCATGTCTCCTCTGGATCATCCAGTTGGTCATTGGCAAACTTCAAACCAGGGCTGTGGAGTCTGTAAGCCAAACCTTCGACTCTGATTCCTCAATTTCCATGACACCGACTCCTTCATACATGGCTCATGTTTAAGTGATAAATTTACTGTAGAATAGATTCATCTCAGTTAAAAGTCTAGACCCTTAGATCAGGAATAGGACAGACATTTATAGGACATTTCATAACTTTTCCAAATTCTTATGAAAACATTTCCAGCACATCCTGCATTGAACTACTGTACCCAATTTATTATATATTTTAGGAGTCGGAGTCTGTCCATTTTATACCGACTCTGACGCCTTCAAAATGGACACCGACTCCATGACTCCGACTCCAGAGCCCTGCTTCAAACTGTCCTGAACATGTGCTGGTGTGAGCAGGGGTACCTTGCGTGCCCTGCAGGATTTTAACCCATGACAGCAGAGTGTCGTAACTGTAATGTTTGAGACTGTGGACCCAGTCCTGATTTAAATCCAGATTTGAATCTGAATATGGAATTTACTCCTTTCAGGGGTGGTATAAAATCAACTTACATGCCCCCCACTGTGCTAGGGAATGTTATCGATATGTTTCAAGATAAAGTAATTAGGGATGTAGAGGCTTTATTGTATAAATCGCCATCACGGAATCTTACAAATAATGAATTAAAAGCTATGCATGAAATAAAAAAATGGAATGATGTTATAATTCGTAAGACGTATAAGGGAGGAAATTTAGTTTTACTTAAAAAAAGATTCTTATATTGCCGATTTACTACGACAACTATCAGATTCTTCAACATATGTAGTTCTTGCACAAGATCCAACTACTAAATATAAAAACCTTCTAAGATCTTTTTTAAGGAAACACGTCGAGAGTGGTATGTTATCCAAAAAATGTACAGAAAGATTGCTTCCTAAATATCAGCAAAAAACGTATTTGTACTGTATACCAAACATACACAATAATAATAATAATAATAATAGTTTTTATTTTTATAGCGCCAACATATTCCACAGCACTTTACAAATTTTAGGGGGGACATATACAGACAATACAGAATAAGCATATCTCATATCGAAAGGAGTGAGGGCCCTGCTCGCAAGCTTACAGTCTATGAGGAAATGGGGGAGACACAAAAGGTAAAAAGTACATATATTGTATAATGCAGCCTTGATATACTAAATAGGATAAATAATAATACATGAACTGGTCGCCAGCCAGTATGTGTACAGTCCTGACAGAGGCTATTAAGTGCATGGTTGGTATGAACCTGAAGTTGAAGAAGATTTTAATATGGGGGAAAACTGGGACGGACAGAGTGTGTTTAGGCGATACGCCAGTCTAAAGAAATGTGTTTTTAGGGTTCGCTTGAAACTGTGGGTATTGTGAATTAATCGAACTGTCCTGGGTAGTGCATTCCAAAGAATTGGCGCAGCACGCGAGAAATCTTGGAGACGGGAGTGGGAAGTTTGGATTATGGAGGATTTTAGTTTTAAGTCATTTGCAGAATGGAGGGCACGTGTAGGGTGGTAGACTGAGACAAGAGAGGAGATGTAGTGGGGTACTGAAGCATGGAGCGCTTTGTGGGTAAGCGTGATAAGTTTAAATTGAACTCTATATTGGATGGGCAACCAATGCAATGACTGGCACAGGGAAGAGGCATCGGTGTAGCGGTTGGCGAGGAATATGATCCTGGCAGCTGCGTTAAGGACGGATTGGAGAGGGGAGAGTTTAGTAAGAGGGAGACCGATTAGTAGAGCGTTGCAATAGTCAAGACGAGAATGAATAAGAGCTACAGTAAGAGTTTTTGCCGAGTCAAAGGTGAGAAAAGTCCTGATTCTTGAGATGTTTTTGAGGTGTAGATGACATGAACGAGCGAGTGATTTGATGTGAGGAGTCCTTAGTAAGTCCCCCAGAACGCCCCATGATATCGAGTGTGGGATCACTTACCGAACCTCTGTCAAAATATTTAGATTGGCTTTTGAAATCACTTCTTTTGAAAATTCCTTCATATATTAAGGAAACAGGTGCCTTTCTTAGAGAAATTAATGAAATTGAATTGCAGGAAGGTTTTTTCTTAACGTCAATAGACGTGGAAAATCTTTATACTAGAATCCCTCAGAAACTGGGTATAGAAGTGGTAAAATTAATTTTACAAAAAACTAATTTATTGAGTTAAATTTATTAAATTTATTGTTTATGTAATTTTTTTACCCCTGTGTTTACTACTACATAGGCAAGACAATTCATCCCTTATTTATCCGTTTCCGCGACAGCTTCCACTCAATAGAAACTAAAAAAGGTTCCCCAAGATTGATTAAGCACATACTGGATTCTCATGATGCTGATGAAAAAGCATTAAGCTTTGCTGGAACTGAACAGGCTAAATACCCTGATTGAGGAGGTGATCACAACAAATTACTTTTACAGAGAGAGGCCAAATGGATCATTAAAATGCTAATGGCCCTATAGGTTTAAATGATAGATCTGATTCATCTATGTTTTTATGAAATGTTTTTAAACTATTTGGTTTTTAATTTCGTGACGTACACTACCTTTCAAAAGTTTGGGGTCATTTAGAAATTTCATTATTTTTGAAAGAAAAGCACATTTTTTTTTCAATGAAGCTAACATTAAATGAATCAGAAATACACTCTATACATTGTTAATGTGGTAAATGACTATTCTAGCTGCAAACGTCTTGTTTTTATTGCAATATCTACTTAGGTGTATAGAGACCCATTTCCAACAAGCACCACTCCAGTGTTTTAATGGTACATTGTGTTTGCTAACTGTGTAAGAAGGCTAATGGATGTTTAGAAAACCCTAGAAAACCCTTGCACAAGTATGTTAGCCCAGCTGAAAACGGTTTGGCTGATTTGAGAAGCTATAAAATTGACCTTCCTTTGAGCTAGTTGAGAATCTGGAGCATTACATTTGTTTGTTCTATGAAACTCTCAAAATGGCCAGAAAAAGAGAACTTTCAAGTGAAACTTGACAGTCTATTCTTGTTCTTAGAAATGAAGGCTATTCCATGCGAGAAATTGCCAAGAAACTGAAGATTTCCTACAATGGTGTGTACTACTCCCTTCAGAGGAGAGCACAAACAAGCTGTAACCAGAGTAGAAAGAGAAGTGGGAGGCCCCACTGCACAACTGAGCAACAAGACAAGTGCATTAGAGTCTCTAGTTTGAGAAATCGACGCCTCACAGCTCCTCAACTGGCAGCTTCATTAAATAGTACACGCAAAACGCCAGTGTCAACGTCTACACTGAAGAGGCAACTCTGGGATGCTGGCCTTCAGGGCAAAGTGGCAAAGAAAAGCCATATCTGAGACTGGCTACTAAAAGGAAAGGATTAATATGGGCAAAGAACACAGACATTGGACAGAGAAAGACTGGAAAAAAGTTTTATGGACAGACGAATCAAAGTTTGAGGTGTTTGGATCACACAGAAGAACATTTGTGAGACGCAGAACAACTGAAAAGATGCCGGAAGAGTGCCTGACACCATCTGTCAAGCATGGTGGAGGTAATGTGATGGTCTGGGGTTGCATTGGTGCTGGTAAAGTGGGAGATTTGTACAAGGTAAATGTGATTTTGAATAAGGAAGGCTATCACTCCGTTTTGCAATGCAATGCCATACCCTGTGGACAGTGCTTGATTGGAGCCAATTTCATCCTACAAGAGGACAATGACCCAAAGCACACCTCCAAATTATGCATGAACTATTTAGGGAAGAAGCAGGCAGCTGGTATTCTATCTGTAATGGCGTGGCCAGCGCAGTCACCGGATCTCAACCCCATTGAGCTGTTGTGGGAGCAGCTTGACCTTATGGTATGCAAAAAGTGCCCGTCAAGCCAATCCAACTTGTGTGAGGGGCTTCAGGAAGCATGGGGTGAAATTTCTCAAGATTACCTCAGCAAATTAACAGCTAGAATCCCAAAGGTCTGCAATGCTGTAATTGCTGCAAAGGGAGCATTCTTTGACGAAAGCAAAGTTTGAAGGAGAAAATTATTCTTTCAAATAAAAATCATTATTTCTAACCTTGTCAATGTCTGGACTATATTTTCTATTCATTTTGAAACTCATTTGATAAATAAAAGTATGAGTTTTCATGGAAAACACAAAATTGTCTGGGTGACCCCAAACTTTTGAGCGGTAGTGTATGTTATCTGAATACCTGAAAAGGAAGTTGATCTACGTCACCACATGTTTGGACCCGCAGACTCGCCTTTCTGACCGCGAAACAGCTGTTGTCCATTGTCCATCTCCCCTTTCCCGCTCCCCCTGCTTGCCGCAAATCTGTCCCATACAGATTCCATAAAGGACTGAATTTCTCTTATTTCATACATACAGTTATATGAAAAAGTTTGGGCACCCCTATTAATCTTAAGCTTAATGTTTTATAAAAATTGGTGTTTTTGCACCAGCTATTTCAGTTTGATATATGTAATAACTGTTGGACACAGTAATGTTTCTGCCTTGAAATGAGGTTTATTGTACTAACAGAAAATGTGCAATCTGCATTCAAACAAAATTTGACAGGTGCATAAGTATGGGCACCTCACCAGAAAAGTGACATTAATATTTAGTAGATCCTCCTTTTGCAAAAAATAACAGCCTCTAGTCGCTTCCTGTAGCTTTTAATGAGTTCCTGGATCCTGGATGAAGGTATTTTTGACCATTCCTCTTTACAAAACAATTCCAGTTCAGTTAAGTTTGATGGTCGCCGAGCATGGACAGCCCTCTTCAAATGATCCCACAGATGTTCAATCATATTCAGGTCTGGGGACTGGGATGGCCATTCCAGAACATTGTAATTGTTCCTCTGCATGAATGCCTGAGTAGATTTGGAGCGGTGTTTTGGATCATTGTCTTGCTGAAAGATCCATCCCCTGCATAACTTCAACATTGTCACTGATTCTTGAACATTATTGTCAAGAATCTGCTGATACTGAGTGGAATCCATGCGTCCCTCAACTTTAACAAGATTCCCGGTGCCGGCATTGGCCACACAGCCCCAAAGCATGATGGAACCTCCACCAAATTTTACTGTGGGTAGCAAGTGTTTTTCTTGGAATGCTGTGTTTTTTTTGCCGCCATGCATAACGCCTTTTTGTATGACCAAACAACTCAACCTTGGTTTCATCAGTCCACAGGACCTTCTTCCAAAAAGAAATTGGCCTCTCCAAATGTGCTTTTGCATACCTCAGCCGACTCTGTTTGTGGCGTGCTTGCAGAAACGGCTTCCTTCGCATCACTCCCCCATACAGCTTCTCCTTGTGCAAAGTGCGTTGTATAGTTGACCGATGCAACTGACATGACTTGTTAGTTACAAACCCATGCTGACTCTGGTTAATCACTTCATTCTTATCCATGTACTTACATACATGTTGTTTAATAATTTGTTCAAAGATCTTTCCTGGTATAGAAGTCAGCCTCACCGGCCTATAGTTCCCCGGGTCCACCTTCTTCCCCTTTTTGAAGATAGGAACAACATTTGCTCTTCTCCAGTCTTCTGGGACTTCTCCTGTTCTCCAAGAATTTTCAAAGATTATGGAGAGTGGTTCTAAAATTTCTTCTACGATCTCCTTCAGTACTCTGGGGTGTAATTCATCTGGACCTGGAGACTTGAACTCATTCATGTTAGCTAAATATTCCCTCACAATCTTTCTGTTTACAGATAACTTGGATTCCTCTATTCCTTTAAAAGGACAGTGAAGATCAGTTGATGTTACATTTTCTTTCTGAGAGAAAACAGATGCAAAATAGGAATTAAAAAGTTCGGCCTTCTCAACATCCTCTCTTACCATTTCTCCATTTTCATCCTGTAAAAATCCTATAGCATCTTTGACTTTTCTTTTACTTTTGACATACCCCCAAAATCCTTTTTTATTGCTTTTGACTAGTGTTGAGCCACCCCCGTAGTGTTCGAGTTCGGTTCGGTCCGTCGAACACCCGTGTGTTCGCCGAACTGTTCGTCGAACTGTTCGTCGAACACCTTCGAACACCGTTAAAACCAATGGCAGGCAAACAAAAACACATAGAAACACATAGAAAACACCTTCAAAGGTGTCCAAAAGCTGACAAACTGCTCAGAAGACACAACTAACACATGGAAAAGTGACAAGTACATATAGTCATGCGAAAAGAAAAGAGGTGGAGGAGTAAAAGGAGGGGGAGACACAGATATAGGCATGTCATGCCCTTCTAAAATCCAAAAAGTGAGAAGCCGACACGTTCAGTCCGCTCCTGCCCGTGCCACCTCCGCGTCGCCGGGTTTGTGCCAGAGCCGCGGTGAACCCTGACGGCCAGCCCCCCTCTCCCAATACTGGTGCCTGTCCGCTGGTGGGTCGAGCGAGCCCCCCTGTGGTGGAGGCAGCTCTAAGATTTTTAATTTAAATTGTCTCTCTAATTTGAATGAATACACTTTAAATCCATTTACAAGGATCTATTGGAGGGCAAGTCTCATGCCAGCAGCCGCGTAATTCCAGCTCCAGTAGCGTCCACTAAAGCTGCTGCAGTTAAAAAGCTTTTATAAGGATCGAGCTCGGCTGTCCACCGCAAGGCATCCTACTGCCAGTCCCAGCCCCTATGCCTTGGGGTGCCTCCTGATGCTCTTCACTGAGTATCCTGTGGTCCCGAAGCATTTCCTTTGAAAAAAATTAAGTGTCCAAACTACAGGTGGTGTAGCTTGCTTAACAGCCGGGATAATCCGCTGACTAGCAGACACTGCTACTAGGCACAAAGTATTTCCTGGGCTAGATGCAGTTAAAAATTTGTAATTAGATACTCTCGTTGGATGCTGAGAAATCATTCCATAGAGTCTCCTGGCACGCCATATATGATTCTCTTAAAAAGCTTGGGGTAGGGGTCTAGGGGACCCTTTTATAGCCAAAATCACGGCCCTGTATCGCAATACGTCACCTAGGCTGAAGATAAATGGAACTGTAGCACCCTGAGGGCTCGGTTGCTACAGAGGTATTGCACCTCACCCAGAGGTGTGATATCTCACTCTCAGGTAAGGATGTAGTGTGGATCAGGACCCGACACCTGCATGCATTACACCACATTGCCGTGGGGCAGGGCGACCAATATGCCCCTGAGATGGGCACGACAGTCCCTGTCCCTGGCTGGAGTGGGGGGAGGGAACACTGAGGAAGGGGAACCCTGTAGTGCAGGAGCAGGGAGAAAGCAGTTCCTGGGTGCATTGAGAAGGGAGTATAAAAGGAGGGCACCATCTTAGTTCAGTGCAGAGAAGTCTGAGCAGAAGTGGCAGGGAGCAGGGGCTCTGCATGAGCTCTGCTCCGGAGGCGGGCCTAGTAACAGAGGCCCAGGCCTGGAAGAGGGAGAAGGAAGGAAGAGGAGCGGAGAAGGCTCCAGGAACGAGGAATGAAGGGATCCCAGGGGTGCGGACGGGCGAGTCGCCACCGCACGCCCGAATCCACCTGCGTGGAGGGGTCAGGCCAAAGGGGGAGACCGGTCCCTGAAACTAGTGGAGGCAGGAAACGACCCTCAGCTAGAAACAGGAGGCTGTGACATTTTATGTGGCGCAGCCCCTCGCTACACCCGCTAGGAAGGCACCACATAGGGTCAGGGAAACTGGCGCCAAGTTTACCAAGAGGAGGCCCGAGGCAGCCGGACAGAAGGGTTGGTAAGAAAGGCCAGACAAAGGACACACAAAGGGGGTCCTGTGAAGCGCTCCAAAGTTATCTGGGAGTTGTCTGAGCCCCTCACCTGGTGAGCACAGTACGACGTGGGCAGCCGTTACCTGCAGACGTGGTTTGGATAATAAGAACTGTGAGTAAAGGCCCTGGACTGCATCACTGACTCCGTGTCGTTACTGCTGCTGCC
This sequence comes from Phyllobates terribilis, assembly GCF_046119375.1. NCBI lineage: Eukaryota > Metazoa > Chordata > Amphibia > Anura > Dendrobatidae > Phyllobates > Phyllobates terribilis. The sequence continues at coordinate 411,232,704 of NW_027362771.1, read as the reverse complement.
CTGCACCATCACCCCCATCCTCCGCATACACTGCCCTGAGGCTATACTCCTCCCGTGGGGAGTTATGCTACGCTCTGCTGCACCCACAACACCAGCCTCAGCGGTCTGCCCTGGAGCGGCGGTTCACTCTGACCGCAATCCACGGGTGGCGTAGTCGGACATTTAAACATCAAAACCACATAAATAGTTCCGCCACTGGTTTGACCGCCCTGAGCCACGGAACCGGGTCGCCGCCACGGAGACTACAACCACCAGCATCCACCAAAAAGGGTCCGGCTCCGGGTGTCCCAAGGCCCAGGGGGCGCGTCAGAACATTTTCATCACCTTTCACAATCACCAATGGGACAAGGCAGGGATGTTCTCTGTCCCCTCTCTTATACATCCTAGTGACGGAGCACCTGCTCTCATCAATTCGCCATAACCCCAATATTAGGTGGATTGAGGTGGGAGGCACCGAGTACAAGTGCTCTCTATTTGCTGATGATGTCCTAGTATATATCACTCAATCACATATATCCATCCATGCTGTTATGGCTGAAATAGATCACTTTGTTACATGGTCAAATTTTAAAATCAATGCAGCGAAGTCTGAGGCCCTCGATGTCTCCCTCCCCAAATCCATATAGGATTCCATCCAGTCCAACTTTCCCTTTGCCTGGCCCTCACAGGGTATCAAATACTTAGGAATTCCTATTCATAGAGACCTCTCCCATCTATGTTATCTTAATTTTGGGCCCTTTATTGAACAACTCCATACAGTCCACGGTTGGCAAGTTAGAACTGTAAGATTCACTACGTGAACCACTGGTGTTTTGTGGAAAAGCACATGTACACTGTGTTCCAAATTATTATGCAAAAAGTGTTTAGGAGTGATAAGGGAAGAATTTGTTTGTTTGTCAGTTAAACTCATTGATGGTGATGTGTGTCAGGGCTCTTTATATCACTGTAAGCAATTGCAGACACCTGTGCTAATTAGTTTGGCAGGTGTGTCCAATGAAAGGCAAGACTACTAAAGAAGGCTGTCTCACATTATTAAGCAGCCTACATTTTCTGCCAAAAGGGGAAAGAAAAAGGATGTGTCGGCTGCTGAGAAGCAACAAATTGTGGAGTGTTTAGGTCAAGGCATGACTACAATCAACATTGTGCGATGATCAGGATGAAGTGTCTTGGCAATCAAGAAGTATGTAGCTGATTCACAGTACACACGTGTGCGTGCTGATAAGGGCAAATTGAGGACTCTTTCCTACAGGCAATTACGTCAGGTTGAAAGAGCAGCGGCAAAAAAGCCTTGTCATAGCAGCAGACAAGTTTTTGAAGCTGCTGGTGCCTCCAACGTCCCCCGAACAACAAGATGCAGGGTCCTTCAGAGGTTTGCAGCTGTGCATACGCCATCCTGTCGACCTCCTCTATCCACTTCACACAAGCAGAAACGGCTCCAGTGGGCCAAACATTACATGAAGACTGATTTCAAAACTGTTTTGTTCACGGATGAGTGCCGTGCAGCGCTCGATGGTCCAGATGGATGGAGTGGAGGATGGCTGGTTGATGGACACCCCACGCAAACACGGCTACAGCGCCAACAAGGAGGAGGTGGAGTAATGTTTTGGGCTGGAATCATGGGGAGAGAGATTGTCGGCCCCTTTAGGATCCCTGAAGGCGCTAAAGATGAACTCCATAATGTATGTGGATTTTCTCAAACAGCACTTCCTGCCATGGTTCAAGAAGAAGAACCATGTATTTCACAGCAAGATCATTTTTTTGCATGATAATGCACCATCTCATGCTGCACATAAAACATCTGCATCTCTGGCTGATATGGGCATAAAAGGGGACAAACTTATGGTGTGACCCCCATGCTCCCCTGACCTCTACCCCATTCAGAACCTTTGGAGCATCATTAAAAGGAGTGTCTATGATGGCGGGAGGCAGTTCACATCTAAGCAACAGCTCTGGGAGGGTATTCTGTCCTCATGCAAAACAATTGAAGCAGAAACCATCCAAAACCTGACAAATTCAATGGACGAGAGAGTTCAGAAGCTCCTTTCGAACAAGGGGTCCTATGTGAAAATGTAACATCACCTAGAATAAAGTTTTGAGTTGAAAACTGTTTGATTTCAGTTTCTAACAACCTGCTAATGCTTATAATTTCAAAAATGACCATTTTTTTGGTCTTTATTAAAATGAAAAGGTTGATCGAAAAGTTTGGGGGATCTAAGAGTGTGGCAACCCAGTAGTCATGATTACTTCGAATTCTGACAATATGAGGGTCATGCTGCAGGTAGTGCAGCAAGAAGGCATTTATGTGTCTTGCGCATCTCGGAGCCCCAAAATTATTTTCCGGGCTAGATGCAGCTAAAAATTATTATTAATTTTAAATCTGGTGAAGCTTTAGTATAGATGGCCTAATAGGATCAGTGCTGCACACTGCTACAAAGCCCAAATTATTTTCCAGTCAAGATACAGATAAACATGATTAGTAATTTTAAATCTGGTGGAGCTTATTATAGATGGCCTAATAGAATCAGTGCTGCACACTGCTACAAAGCCCAAATTATTTTCCAGCCAAGATACAGATAAACATGATTAGTAATTTGAAAGCTTAAAACGGTTGGTAGGGTGATTTTAACCAATCATCAAGCTTTTACTCTCCCCAGGATGACACAGGGGTAGAAAAGTCGTTTCGGATCCATGATTTGTTCATCTTTATGAACGTGAGTCTGTCTACATTATCAGAGGAGAGCCGCGTGCGCTTATCTGTCAGCACACCACCAGCAGCGCTGAACACACGTTCAGACAGAACGCTGGCTGCGGGGCATGAAAAGATCTCCAAGGCGTAAGTGGCTAGCTCCGGCCATTTATCCAGATTGGAAGCCCAAAAAGAGCAAGGGTCCAGTGACACAGTCATGGCTTCAATGTTTACTTGGAGATACTCCTGTACCATCGTCTCTAGGCGTTGACTATGTGTCAGACTTCTTGTCTCCTGTGGCCTTGCAAAGGATGGGCTAAAAAAGTGGTGAAATGATTCCGCAAAATTGATGTTACCAGCAGATACTGTGGTTCTGTTACGGTTTGAGTGCTGAACACTTGACGGTCCCACGGTTGGCAAGTTGGAACTGTGAGATTCACTACGTGCACCACTGGTATTTTGTGGAAAAGCACATGTAAGATTCTGCAACAGTCTCTGCTGATACTCCTGCATGCGTGCATCCCTTTCTATGGCAGGAATAATTTCTGCAAATTTACTTTTGTACCGGGGATCTAACAGTGTGGCAACCCAGTAGTCAGGATTATTTCTAATTCTCACAATTCGAGGGTCATGTTGCAGGTAGTGCAGCAAGAAGGCACTCATGTGTGTTGCGCATCCAGGAGCACCAAGTCCCTGAGGTAACAATCATGCTTCCTTCCTCTGTCCTCTCCCCCCAACCTCGCACAACAGAAATGTGATCAAGGTCTCCCTCATCTGATGAGTCTTCCATCAGTTCGTCCTCCACTTCTTCCTGGGCTCCTGCACCTTCCTCACTAGTTTGGCTGCTACCATGCACCCTGGTAAAACCATCTCCCCCACCCTCACATGCCTGCCGCCTTGGTGCTGCCGACCGTCTGGACCTTGCAGATGTTAGCCCTTCCGCATACAACTCCTCCTCCTCTACTTCCTCTACCTCCTCTTGTGCCACCACCTGACTCCGAATTCTGTTTAACATGTGCTCCAGCATGTAAATCACCGGAATAGTCATGCTGATAATGGCATCGTCAGCACTAAACATCTTCGTCGCCATTTCAAAACTGTGCAGAAGGGTGCATAGGTCCCTGATCTGAGACCACTCCTCCAGCGTGATTTGCCCCACCTCTGGATCTCGTTGGCCCAGGCTATACGTCAGAACGTATTGCACCAGGGCTTGTCGGTGCTGCCACAGTCGCTGCAACATGTGCAGAGTTGAATTCCACCGGGTAGGCACATCGCATTTTAGCCGGTGAAGTGGCAGGCCCAACGACTTCTGTAGAGATGTAAGTCGCTGAGCTGCGGGATGCGAACGGCGGAAGTGAGCACACAGCGACCGTGCCCTCTGCAGAAGGCCATCTAGTCTGGGATAGTGGGCTAAAAATTGCTGGACAACCAGGTTCAACACGTGAGCCATACAAGGCACGTGTGTGACATTGCCCCGGCGAAGGGCCGCACCCAGGTTTGCAGCATTGTCGCACACGGCCTTCCCTGGTTTCAGGTCCAGTGGAGACAACCATTCATGAAATTGGTTCTCCAGAGCTGACCACAACTCCTCAGCTGTGTGACTCACATTTCCCAGACATTTCAATGTAAAAACCGCCTGATGACGTTGAGCCCTACTGCCAGCATAGTAAGGAGGTGTGCAGGATCCCTTCTGCGCAGTTAGAAAGCTTGTGGCATGACCAGACAGGCTTTGGGTGCAGGTGGAAGACCGAGAGGAGGTTGAGGAGGCAGAAGCAGTGGAGGAACTTTGACATAAAGAGGATTGACGCACAACTCGTGGGGACGGCAAGACTTGGACAGCAGCTCCTTGTCCTGCTGTCACCATAGTTACCCAGTGCCCAGTCAGCGACATGTAACGCCCCTGTCCATGCCTACTCGTCCAAGTGTCTGTGGTGAAATGCACCCTGTCACACACAGAGTTTCTCAAAGAAGCGGTGATGTTGTGTGCGACATGCTGGTGGAGCGCAGGCACACCTTTCTTTGAGAAGTAGTGCCGACTGGGCATCTGGTACTGGGGCACTGCGACGGACATAAGGTCTCGAAAATCCTCTGTGTCCACCAGGCGGAAAGGCAACATTTCTGTAGCCAAGAGCTTGCAGATGGTGAAATTCAACCTCTTAGCTTTCTCATGGCTAGGAGGAAATGGTCTTTTACTTGTCCACATCTGAGGGACCGAGGGCTGGCTATTGTGCTTAGACGGGGTTGATAAGGGTGTCCCCGGCAAACTGCCGGTCTGTGAGGAAGATGCAGGCGGACATGTTAGGTTGCCTTGATCCAAAGGTGGTGCTATCGATGTCGGACAGCGCTCAACACCAGCTGGTGTTACCACCTCCAAAGAAAATGATGACCTGCCAATCACGCTGGCTGTTGCGGGTAAAGAGGTGGCAGGTCTGCGCCCCAAAACAGGTGTGACTGCTGTCCCCCCAGTCACAGAGGATGAAGAGGCCGCGGATGCACAAGATATGGCAGACGGTGGTTGGCCCAGCCGGCTAGGCCGCATTGTAGCACACTGAGCTTCCCACTGCAACTTATGCTTCATGTCCATGTGCCGGTTCATGCATGAAGTACTCAAACTATGTATTTTTTGGCCTCTACTTAGCTTTTGCTGACAAATGTTACAGATAACACGAGTTGGGTCATCTTTATCGATCTGAAAAAATGCCCAGGCTATGCAAGGCTTAGCACCCATGCGACCTGAAGAGCCACCACGACTTGTGGTGAGAGGCAGAGTTGTGTTTGAGGATGCAGTTGTTGACGTGCTTCCAGTACTACGTCTCTGTCCAGGAAGGCGCAACCTGACCTCGTCGTCACTAGCATCTTCCTCCACCTCCTCTGCTGACCTCATCTCTTGGCTGACTGTGGGTTGACAGTAAGTGGGATCTCCAACCTCATCATCATCACCCTGTGCGTTATCACACCCGTCGTCCTCAGAGCCAACCTGTTCCTGCCCTGACAAAAAACTAAAGTTGTCGCTCCAATCAGGTATTTGAGTCTTATCATCGTCTTCCTCATTGTCTCCACCAACAGGAGTTACAGTTTGGGAATGAGGGTCTACATTATGGTCAGAACCTTCTGCGTCTGGTCCTGGATCCGACTCATAAAGATTCTGGGCATCAGTGCAGATCATTTCCTCATCTGGATTCACAGAAGCGCTGGAGTCGACCTCTGATTCCCAGGCTATAGTATGAGTAAACAGCTCTGCAGACTCAACCATCTGTTCTACCTCATACTCAGACGGGCAGCTGGAGATTTGGGAGCTGTGAGGAAGCAAGTGCGATTGGGGTGACACCTTTGAGGACTGGAGTATTTGTGATGTTGAAGTTGATGTGGAGGAGAGCCCACTTAAAGGAGCACTTGATATCCGTTGAAGCACCTGCTGTTTTTGTGCCTCATCTGGAATTTGTAGCGATTGGCGTGGCCGTAAGAAAGGGATCTTATCACATTGTCCGCTAAAAGAAGTAGACATTTTAGTTTGGCTGGAAGATGGTCTTTCTTCTGCAGATGTTACTGTTGCTTTAACACCTACCCCACAGACACAACCTTTTTTTCCCCTTCCCAACACGCCTATTCCCCTTTCCACCAGCAGCAGGCCTTTTTCCACTCATTTTGGTGGTTAACTAATTCACAACTCTGGAGTTGTTTGCACAAAAAAACAATGGATGGGAACCGAGCAGAGCTGAGTGGCCAAACTGTGGTATTAGGCCAAAACTATTGGCTGGGTTAGATGCAGAAAAAAATTATATTCAATTTGCAACCTGATGGAGGTCAGTATAGATGGACTAATAGAACAAGTCCCACACACAGCTAGAAGCCCAAATATTTTTTCAGAGGTAGATGCAGAAATTTTTTTTATTCAGTTTGCAACCTGATGGAGGTCTGTATAGATGGATTAATAGAACAAGTCCCACACACAGCTACAAGCCCAATATTTTTTCAGAGGTAGATGCAGAAAAAAAATATATTCAGTTTGCAACCTGATAGATGGACTAATATAGATGGACTAATAGAGAAAGTCCCACACACTGCTAGAAGGCCAAATATTTTTTCAGAGCTAGATGCAGACAAAAAATTATTTTGAATTTGCAACCTGATGGAGGTCAGTATAGGTGGACTAATAGAACAAGTCCCACACACTGCTAGAAGGCCAAATATTTTTTCAGAACTAGATGCAGAAAAAAATTATATTCAGTTTGCAACCTGATGGAGGTCTGTATAGATGGATTAATAGAACAAGTCCCACACACAGCTAGAAGCCCAAATATTTTTTCAGAGGTAGATGCAGATAAAAATTATTTTTAATTTGCAACCTGATGGAGGTCAGTATAGATGGACTAATAGAGAAAGTCCCACACACTGCTAGAAGGCCAAATATTTTTTCAGAGCTAGATGCAGATAAAAATTATATTCAATTTGCAACCTGATGGAGGTCAGTATAGATGGACTAATAGAACAAGTCCCACACACAGCTAGAAGCCCAAATATTTTTTCAGAGGTAGATGCAGATAAAAATTATTTTTAATTTGCAACCTGATGGAGGTCAGTATAGATGGAGTAATAGAACAAGTCCCACACACAGCTAGAAGCCCAAATATTTTTTCAGAGGTAGATGCAGATAAAAATTATTTTTAATTTGCAACCTGATGGAGGTCAGTATAGATGGACTAATAGAGAAAGTCCCACACACTGCTAGAAGGCCAAATATTTTTTCAGAGCTAGATGCAAATAAAAATTATATTCAATTTGCAACGTGATGGAGGTCAGTATAGATGGACTAATAGAGAAAGTCCCACACACTGCTAGAAGGCCAAATATTTTTTCAGAGCTAGATGCAGATAAAAATTATATTCAATTTGCAACCTGATGGAGGTCAGTATAGATGGACTAATAGAACAAGTCCCACACACAGCTAGAAGCCCAAATATTTTTTCAGAGGTACTATAGATGCAGATAAAAATTATTTTTAATTTGCAACCTGATGGAGGTCAGTATAGATGGACTAATAGAGAAAGTCCCTCACACTGCTAGAAGGCCAAATATTTTTTCAGAGCTAGATGCAGAAAAAAATTATATTCAGTTTGCAACCTGATGGAGGTCAGTATAGATGGACTAATAGAGAAAGTCCCACACACTGCTAGAAGGCCACATATTTTTTCAGAGGTAGATGCAGAAAAAAATATATTCAGTTTGCAACCTGATGGAGGTCTGTATAGATGGATTAATAGAACAAGTCCCACACACAGCTAGAAGCCCAATATTTTTTCAGAGGTAGATGCAGAAATAAATATATTCAGTTTGCAACCTGATGGAGGTCAGTATAGATGGACTAATACAACAAGTCCCACACACAGCTAGAAGCCCAATATTTTTTCAGAGGTAGATGCAGAAAAAAATATATTCAGTTTGCAACCTGATGGAGGTCAGTATAGATGGACTAATACAACAAGTCCCACACACAGCTAGAAGGCGCAATATTTTTTCAGAGGTAGATGCAGAAAAAATATATTCAGTTTGCAACCTGATGGAGGTCTGTATAGATGGATTAATAGATCAAGTCCCACACACAGCTAGAAGCCCAATATTTTTTCAGAGCTAGATGCAGAAAAAAATTATATTCAATTTGCAACCTGATGGAGGTCAGTATAGATGGACTAATAGAATGATGCTATGCCCAAAAGATTTTACTTCACTAGGTGCAGTAAAAAAATTGGTATTCTATACACAGGTGGTATATCTTGCAACACAGATAGGCTACTCCACTGACTAACACACTCTGCAATAGGCCAAAAAGGATTAGCTTTGCTAGATTCAGCCAAATTCTGTGAAAAAAACTTGCACAGCACTGGCACAGACCTGCCTGGCAAAAACTGATAGGAACTGATGTAACCTAGTCCTGAAAAGGACTCAAATTACAATTAGTCTTTACTCTCACAATCTATCTATTTAAGAGCACAGACCTGCCTGATAAAAGTCGTAGGAAATGCTGTAACCTAGTCCTTAAAAGGACTGCAATCACAACTATTCCCTACTCCCAAGCTATCTGTAGATTTGTGCGAAAATTGGCTTGAAATTAACAAGGTATAGCGCACACAGCAACAGCGGTGCCGTCTAACATGCAGCTGCAGCAGTGAGAAAATGGTGGCGACGGGGAAAATGGCTTGGTCTTATAGGGCAAGGACATGTGACATACACTGCCAATGACACATGCCCTTGCTTGTGTGAAAAAAAGCACTTCGCTCCGTGTGTGCGCTGCTGATAGGCTGACAGATTGCACCTCCCCACTGTAAATGCGGGAAAGAGAAAAAAAAAATGGAGATCTTCATTGTTCCTGCAGAGATCCATCCCCTGCCCCTCCCCCCACCCCGCTGTACACTCAAACTGCGTATTAACATTAATTTTCATCATTACTGAGAAAAAATCCAGTTATGATTTTGGTGCACGAACAGTTATCGAACATAACCTCGAACAGCCGAATTTTTCTCAAATTGTTCGTGTTCGCCGAACGGCTCGAACACCGCCCAAAACAGCTCGAATTTGAGATTGGCGAACAGTTCGAGTAGAACAACGCTCATCTCTACTTTTGACATCTCTTGCAAGCCTTAATTCATTGTCAGCTTTAGCTAACTTGATACGTGCCCTGCAGGATCTGCAGACTGCATTATAATCTTCTTTAGATATGCCTCCCTCTTTCCATTTAATAAACATTTCTTTCTTTCTTTTTAGCATGTGTTTAAGTTCTGTGTTCATCCATCCTGGTTTCCTTAAATGCTTCCCATTCTTCCTACTTTTCGGGATTGTTAACGATTGTGCTTTGAGAATCTCATTTTTAAAAATTTCCCATCCTTCCTGGACATTTTAGACCTTAAGGACATCCAGCCATTGGATCCCTCCTATTCTCTTTCTGAGTCTCTTAAAATCTGCCTTTCTAAAATCTAACCTTGAAGTTTGAGTCTTCACATGTCTTCCTCCTCTAGTTATCCAAAATTCTATAATAGCATGATCGCTGCCTCCTAGGGTCCCAGCCACCTTTACCTCCTCAACCATTTCCTCCCTGTTTATAAGGATTAGATCCAAAGTAGCAGATCCCCTTGTTTTCTCCCCTACCTTTTGGAAGATAAAGTTGTCAGCAAGAGAGGATATGAATTTGCTTGACCTGTTAGTTTTACTTGAGAGAGATTCCCAACAAATGTCTGGATAGTTGAAATCTCCCATGACCACTACGTCATATTTTTTGGAGAACTTGGTCATTTGATACATAAAGAGTTCATCCATATCTTCAGCTTGCCCAGGTGGCCTGTAGTAAATGCCTACAATGGTGTCCTTTCCGTTGTTCTCTCCTTGTATTCTTACCCAAACAGTTTCCACAGAACTCCCAGTCTCTGAAGCTTCAATCTCTGTGCAGATATACGCTTTTCTAACATACAATGCAACACCTCCTCCTCGTTTATCAAGTCTGTTTCTTGCAAATAAGTTGTATCCTTTTAGCCTTTTATTCCAATCATGTGTATCGTCCCACCAAGTTTCAGTGATTCCAATGACATCATATTCCTTTTCCTGCATTAGTAGTTCCAATTCTCTTTGTTTGTTGCCCATGCTTTGTGCATTTGTATAAAAACATTTTAGTTTGTGATTGGTTTCTCTTCCTCCCATATTTTTATTATTTAAATTGTTTTGTCTTTGTTCTTCTTTTCCACTTCCAGTAGCAGAGATCTCAATAGTATTTGTCAGCTGTATGGCTTTTTCTGGCCTTTTGCTTCCCTTCCCACATTGTTCTAGTTTAAAGCTCTTCTGATGAGTGTAGCAAGGCGACTTCCAAATACATGTTTTCCAGTCTTCGTAAGGTGCACCCCATCTCTAGCAAGTAGTCCATCGTATAGGTAATTCATTCCGTGATCCAGAAATCCAAATCCTTGTTGACGGCACCATCGACGTAGCCAGTTGTTCACCTGTAGAATCTTATTCCACCTCATTGTTCCATGGCCATCCACTGGGAGGATGGATGAGAAGACCACCTGCGCTCCCAATTCTTTCACTTTCTTGCCTAAGTCTTCAAAGTCACTGCAGATGGTTATCAGGTCCTTTCTTGCGGTGTCATTTGTCCCCACATGTATTAGCAGGAATGGGTAGTGATCTGTAGGTCTGAAGAGTCTTGATATCCTGTCAGACACATCTTTAATTTTTGCTCCTGGAAGACAGCACATTTCTCTTGAGGTTATGTCTGGTCTGCAGATAGCGGCCTCTGTTCCTCTTAAAAGGGAATCCCCCATGACCACCACTCTCCGTTTTTTCTTCACAACATTCTTCTTTCTCCATCCAGGAGGATTCTGAGGGCTTACAAGGTTATTCATTGCTGGCAAAGTCTTATTTTGCTGTATTTCTTCATGGTTCTCCTGCGTGAGAGCCTGGTACTGGTTCCTGAGCAGTATGGGTGCTGACTGCCTCTCGATCCTCCTGCTTCTGTGGGTCACATGCTTCCATTCCTCTGTTTCGTCAGGTGCAGTTCGAATTTCTTCTCTTTCTGAATCATGAAGAGATAATTCTGCTCTGTCTAAGAACTCTTCACCTTCCTTAATGATTTTCAAGGTAGTTAACCTCTCTTCTAGATTTCGCAACTTTTCCTCCAACAGGGACACAAGCTTGCATTTCTGGCATGTGAAGTTTGGCTTTTCCACTGGCAAGTCTGTGAACATGTAGCAGGATATGCAGCTCACCAAATGGCTCCTGGACTCTTCCATGTTCTTATTGTTAATGTTCTGAAAACAGTGAAAAAATCTTAAAAAAAAGGTTCAAAATGCGCACGCCGGTAGGCGCGCGGTTTACCAATGTCCTCTTTTCAGCTCCAACAGCCAAAATCCAGTGTTCTTTGAGCTCGCGGAGACTCTTCACTTACCCCAATATGCAGTGGGAATATGCAAATTATCTCCTCAGGACTCCTCCCCTGGTTTACCGATGTCCTCTTTTCAGCTCCAACAGCCAAAATCCAGTGTTCTTTGAGCTCGCGGAGACTCTTCACTTACCCCAAAATGCAGTGGGAATATGCAAATTATCTCCTCAGGACTCCTCCTCTATTACAGGTCATTACGAAAGCAGGAACACCAAGCATATGTTGCTTTTATTGGGGATTCCATAACACCCATATGAGGGCGGTCTTTGCTTCTCGATTGGCATCCTTGACAACTCTTGCACTTAATAGGCTTCACAGCATCATGATGCAGAGGATTCTGTGTGCACAAGTAAAGACTGCCCAGACAAGGGCAGCACAAATCTTTGTGTTCATAAAAAATGAAATATATTATAATAGCTTGTGCACAGATTTGGTTTAATTTTGACTCATAGTTCATAGTTATTGGGATCTGACACCATTTGGAATTGGAGAGGTTGTGCAATGCCTCTCTTGCAGTGGATCTGACATCATACAAGGTGACGTGCTACTCAACCCTTTGTTACTGAGTCAATTATCTAATACCCAGTGTTACGGATCTGGGTGGTGGAACCTCTGTGCTTTGATGCAAGGAGGGACCAGATGGGCGTAACTAAGTGCCTACTCGGACTGACCCAGGTCACACGGCGGCTTAGTCGACTCTGTGAACCAAGGAGGGACCGGGCAAGTGAACCAGGTGCCACTCTGGGACCGACCTTGTGTGAGAGCAGGTGACTCCCACGGGTCAGATGACAGGAGCTGACCGATGCAGCGGATGAGCATGGCAGATAGGCTGGCGGGTGATCTGGGTAGACAAGCAGGCGGGTACGGCGGATAGCCAGACAGGTACTCCGGGTAAACAAGCAGGCGGGTATGGCAGGTAACTTGGCAGGTGCTCCGGGTAGGCAGGCTGGCGGGCACGGCAGGTAACTGGCAGGTGCTCCAGGTAGGCAGGCTGGCGGGCAGGCTGATAGACAGACTGGCGGGCAAGGAACCTGAGGGCTGAGGAGAGTGTTAGCACACAAACAACAACCTTGCACAGGCACCTCCATTTTGGAGGCGGTGCTTAATATAGGGGTAGTTCTCCGGACATTGGGAGAGCCTGCGCGCATGCCCTAAGCGTAGTGCACGGGAAGCTGCGCGCAGTGCGCGCCTCAGCAGCAAGAGAACAGGAAGACGCCGGACCGGGACCGCGGCGGTGAGGGGAACGGCGTCTCTGCCCGGCAGGAGGCAGAGACGCCGATGCTACACCCAGCAAGTACTGTGCATGATCTTCTTGTAAGTAATAGGAAACATGCATTATACTTGCCTTGGCAACTGTTCCGCCCGTTGTGCAGCAATTAACACCTGATGCCAGATTGGGCAGAAAAGAAATTCACAACCCATTTAATGACTTCTGATTCTGTGCTCACATCTTTGCTTTGATACTTTGTCATCAATCACCCATTATTCTTGACTACACTCTTTTCTGCACTTTAGTGTTGCACTGGTCAATCTGATCTCTGTCCATCCGATTGATTCTACTACTTTTGTCAATCACAGACTACAAATTATACAGTTTTATGCACTTTGCAGAGGGACCCAGCAAGACTGGCACCAAACCAGCTAAGGCGCAGCCACAGACACACTTGGCACAAGCTGCCCAGCTAGGCAAGCCCTTAAAGGCCGGGAATACTCTTCACCAGCTCCCAGTGAATGGAAGGGGGACTTTGGAAGAGCCTTTCCCAGATCCACTGTCGCCAGACAGCTGGCATATGGTGACGCGGTCGGTGCCTAGTCAAGAACCAGGTGAGTAACTCTGCAAGAACCCCAGGAAGTGAAAGCAGAAGAATAAATGAGAAAACCTTAGAAAAGATAGCAACAATAATGCTAGCACCACTCACCACCCAGCACATAGGAACTGCAATAAACAGAGAAGGACTGAGCAGGGAGCAGGATTAAATAGCCTGCCTAATGATCAGGTGTTGAATACCTCCAAATCATCCCCAGACAACGACTCCCTGATAGTTTGAACAGCAGAATGGACAACATCCCATTCTAAGCTGCACACATAATACCAGCCTCAGCGGTCTGCCCTGCAGCGCCGGTCCCCACTGACCGCAATCCGCGGGTGGCGTAGTCAGACAATTATCACAATACTAAAACTGCCTCTGATTTGACCACCCTGGGCACGGACCGGGTCATCGCCACGAGGACTACAACCCCCAGCATTCATCCTAAAAGGCCCGCTTCCGGGTTCCCCACAGGCCCAGGGGGCGCGTCACTTCAGTGTATCGTTCGCTGGCTCCACTTCTTCCCCTCTTCCTCTCACTATTGGGGTCCCTCAGGATTCAGTTATTGGCCTTCTTCTCTTCTCTCTCTACATTTCCCCAACTGGACACGCAATCAGTAAAATTTGGCTTTCAGCACCATCTTTATGCTGATGACACGCAACTATACACTTCATCTCCTGACCTTACCTCCACTGTACTACAGAACACCAGTGACTGTCTGCAGTTTCCAACATCATGTCTGCTCTCTATCTGAAACTCAAACTTTCCAAAACTGAACATCTTCTGCTTCTGCCATTTACTCACCTCCCTAAATCTGACATCTCCCTCTCCGTGTGTGTCACCACAATAACACGTAGTCAGCAGGCTCGCTGTCTGGGTGTTATGTTTGACAACAATCTTTCATTCACCTCCGATATACAATCCCTTGCCCGCTCTTGTTGCTTGCACCTGAAGAACATTTCAAGAATCCACACCTTTCTCACCATGGAAACAACAAAAACCCTCATTGTCACCCTGATCCACTCCCGCCTTGACTACTGTAATTCTCTATTAATTGTCCTCTCCCCTCTCCAGTCCATCCTTAATGCAGCAGCCAGGGTCATCTATCTGGCTAATTGTTACTCGGACACTTCCGCTCTGTGCCAGTCATTGCACTGGCTGTCCATACTGTTATGATCTGCTACAAGCACTAAGGAAAGAAAGGAGATCTGTCCCTACAATAGAACTAAGCTAGATCCCTACGATGTAACGGGGAACCTGATCCTGCGATCAGACCCGCTAAAGTCCTCGGCTAGTCTGTACGAAGACCTATAGATGCAAGGGAGGGATCCCTACAAGAACTAGGGACTGGGATAAAGTTGGGCACCTCCTAGCAGAAATTGTAGCAGTAAAAGACAAACACACAACATAGAACATAAAGGTCCGAAGACCAAGCTAAACTGACTGAGAAAGGTAACTAAGCACCAGGCTAACTTAAGAGTAGAAATTACAATGAAGTCCAGCAAGGCCAGGAGGGCGGAGCCGGATTAAATAGGCAAACAAGGTCATGTGACCAGCAAGATAGAAAAAACCTAACAGGAGAGTTCTAACAGTACCCCCTCTTCTATGAGGATCCTCCGGATCCCCTAGGCCCAGGCTTATCAGGAAACCTCTTGTGAAACGCTCTGACAAGTCTGGAAGCAGAAACATCATCCGCCCTCACCCATGAGTTATCCTCGGGTCCGAAACCTTTCCAAGCGACGAGATACTGCAAACTCCCTCTATACCGTCTAGAATTTAGGATGCGGGAAATTTCGTATTCCCCGTCCTCCACCACCGGAGGAACAGTGGCAGAGACGTCTCCATCCGACACATAAGCTCTTTTCAACAGAGAAACATGAAACGCCGGATTAATCTTCCAGGAGGTAGGAACCTCCAACCTAACAGCAGATTGGTTAACTACCTGAAGCACCTTAAAGGGCCCTACAAACTTGGGACCCAATTTTTAGAAGGAATCCTCAACCGCAGATTCTTATAGGACAACCAAACCATGTCTCCAATAGCAAACAAAACCTCTTGCCATTTCCTATCAAAGTACCTCTTAGATTTTTTGTTAGCCTCCTGAAGATTACCACGCACATCCGTCCAAACTCTCTCCAAGTCACCGGAAAAACTCTCCTCCTCAGGCACAGCCGATACCAATTTGGAGAATGACCCAAAAGACGGATGTCTCCCAGAACAACAAAAAAAAGGCGAACAACCAGCAGAAGAGGATGTATGGTTGTTAAGAGCAAACTCAGCAAGTGGCAGAAACTCAGACCACCCCTCCTGATTGTCTGCCACAAAACAACGCAAGAACTGCTCAACATCCTGATTCTTCCTTCCTGTCTGGCCATTAGACTCTGGATGATATCCGGATGAAAACGACAAATGAACTCCCAACCTGTCACAAAAAGCACGCCAAAAAGAGCCACGAACTGAGGTCCCCTATCCGAAATAATGTCAGTAGGAACGCCATGTAGTCTGACAATTTCCTTGACAAAGACCTTAGCGAGTGTCTTAGCGCAGGGCAGTTTGATGAAAGGAACCAAGTGACACATCTTGCTAAAACGGTCCACGACCACCCAGATGACTGTAAAACCCTCAGAGGGGGGAAGGTCAGTAATAAAGTCCATAGCCAGATGTGTCCAAGGTACACTAGGAACCTCCAGAGGGCAAAGCAACCCCGCTGCAGGAGTATGTGAAGACTTAGATCTAGCAAACACCATACATTGACGCACCCACTTAATGACTTCCTTCTGCCGTCCAGGCCACCAAAAACTGCGACCCACAAGTCTCTTGGTCTCAGAAATTCCTGGATGACCTGCCAACCGAGACTCATGACACTCAACAAACAAATCTCTCCTAAAGGTCCTAGGCACAAACAACCTCCCATGGGGAGTGTTAGATGGGGCATTCTCCTGTGCTTTAAGAATCCAATGCAGCAATCACAACACCTTCTTGTAAAATGCTCCCCTCCTCCTCAGCACCGACCATGGGAGAAAAGCTGCGAGACAAAGCATCAGCTTTAACATTCTTGGTACCCGGGATGTAAGTAACGGAAAAATTAAACTGCGAGAAAAAAAGTGCCCACCTAGCCTGACGGGCATTCAAGCGCTTGGCAGCATCAAGATGGATCAGATTTTTATGATCAGTGAAAACCTGAATGGGAAATTCAGCACCTTCCAAGAAATGACGCCAGTGTTCAAATGCGAGTTTAATAGCCAGCAATTCCCGATTACCAATATCGTAATTAAGTTCAGTCTCAGAAAATTTTTTTGAAAAAAAAGCACAGGGATGTACTCCATCCTTGTTTTTCTGAGACAACACCCCACCAACCCCCACCGAAGAAGCATCAACCTCAACCAAAAACAGCTTAGTCACATCAGGCTGCATAAGGATGGGAGCAGAGCTGAACCTCTCCTTTAGAAACACAAAAGCTTCAATGGCCTCAGTAGTCCACTGAACCGCATTAGCACCTTTCCTGGTGAGATCGGTCAGCGGTTTGACAATAATAGAAAATTTTTTAATGAATTTTCTGTAATAATTGGCGAAACCCAAAAACCTCTGTATCGATTTCAAACCAATAGGCCTAGGCCATTCCTGAACCACCTGAACCTTCACAGGGTCCATCTCAAAGCCCTCGCTGGAGATAATGTAGCCCAAAAAACGAATTCTCTGTACAGCAAACTCACATTTCTCCAGCTTAGCAAAAAGCGAATTGTCAATTAATAACTGTAATACCTCACGTACGCTCCGCCAATGAGACTCCAGATCATGCGAATAAATCAAAATGTTATCCAAATACACAACCACATTTTTGCCGATCAAAGGTCTAAGGATGTCATTAATAAGATTCTGAAAAAATGCTGGAGCATTGGTAAGACCAAAAGGCATAACCAGGTTCTCAAAATGACCCACAGGAGTGTTAAAAGCAGTCTTCCATTCATCACCCTCCTTCATGCGCAACAAATTGTATGCCCCCCGGAGATCAATTTTAGAGAACCACTTGGCCCCCACTAACTGGTTAAACAAATCAGGAATCAATGGCAGTGGGTAAGGATTGCGTACAGTAATTTTATTAATCTCACGAAAATCCAGACAAGGACGTAAACCGCCGTCCTTTTTTTTAACAAAAAAAAATCCAACAGCCACAGGAGACTTGGAAGGCCTAATGTGACCGGCGGCCAAGCTTGTCTGTATGTATTCCTCCAAAGCCTTTCTCTCAGGAATAGTATGATTAAATAAACGACTTTTAGGAAGAGTCGCTCCAGGGACAAATTCAATGGTACAATCATAGTCTCTATGGGGAGGCAATATTTGTGACTCCTCCTCAGAAAAAACTCTCCAAAAATCCTGAATAGGTACAGGTAATTCTCCTTTTTCCACCGCAGCAATACGTCCGTTACAACACTTGTCATAACATTTAGGACTCCAGGACTTAATTTCATTGGTAGACCAATCCAGTACAGGATTGTGCAATTTTAACCAGGGTAACCCCAAAATTACTGGAGAAGGCAAATTATTTAATACCACCAAATCCAAATTTTCTTGGTGAATACCATTAATAGTGACGGGAAATTCACAGACCTTGTGAGTAACACTCTTCAAGGGGGAGCCATCGACCGAAACCACAGCAATAGGGGATGACAAAGGTTTGGGTTTTAATTTAAGTTTTTCCAAGAATCCCCCATCAATCACATTCAGAGTAGAATCACAATCCACAAATATCCGAAATTCAATTAATTCTTCCAGAGCAGCAGTAGTAGCAGAAAGAAATACTCCCTTAGAATTTAAACAGGCAATACGGGCGTAACTGACCTTTTTTTTTTCTTTGTTCATACGAAGCACACAGTTCTTAATAAAATGGTCAGATTTCCCGCAATAAAAGCACAAACCTTCAGAAGATCTGCGGTCTTTTTCCTGAGAGCGGGGTGCCATCGCCTCAATCTCCATCGGCTCTCCAATGTCAGTACAGACCCTCTCAAGACTCGGAGCTGACATGGCAGAGGATTTACTTTCATTAACCCTTGCACGCAGTCTCCTGTCCACCCGTATAGCTAATTGCATAGCCTCCTGCAAGTTTCCAGGTGTGGGATAAGCAATCAGCAAATCCTTAACCCTTTCACCTAGCCCCGCAAGAAGCAAACTTTTCAAAGCTGAATCGTTCCACCCCACCTGGGCAGACCACCGACGGAAGTGAGAACAATATTTTTCCACATTACCTGATCCCTGCCTCAAATGTCTTAATTCAGTCTCAGCTGATGAGACACGATCAGGATCATCATACAACAAACCCAAAGCAGAAAAAAAACTATCCACTGATCTAAAGCATGGATCACTAGGTTGGAGAGAAAAGGCCCATCCCTGAGGTTCTTTGCGCAAAAGTGACATTATGAACCCTATGCGCTGTGATTCATCACCAGAGGATCTGGGTCTCAAACGAAAATACAATAAACAAGCATTTTTAAAGGAAAAAAATTCCTGTTGATCACCAAAGAATAAATCAGGCAAGCGTACCTTAGGCTCCACAAAATGTGCTCCAGAACAGCTACTCACGTGTTGTTGGAGCTCGGCCACCTCCAGAGAGAGTCCCTGCAGGCGGAGCCAAATCCTGAACCGACACCATGATGGAAACTGGAGGTCTTTCCATAGAGATATTTTTGGGCTTGACTTACTGTTATGATCTGCTACAAGCACTAAGGAAAGAAAGGAGATCTGTCCCTACAATAGAACTAAGCTAGATCCCTACGATGTAACGGGGAACCTGATCCTGCGATCAGACCCGCTAAAGTCCTCGGCTAGTCTGTACGAAGACCTATAGATGCAAGAGAGGGATCCCTACAAGAACTAGGGACTGGGATAAAGTTGGGCACCTCCTAGCAGAAATTGTAGCAGTAAAAGACAAACACACAACATAGAACATAAAGGTCCGAAGACCAAGCTAAACTGACTGAGAAAGGTAACTAAGCACCAGGCTAACTTAAGAGTAGAAATTACAATGAAGTCCAGCAAGGCCAGGAGGGCGGAGCAGGATTTAATAGGCAAACAAGGTCATGTGACCAGCAAGATAGAAAAAACCTAACAGGAGAGTTCTAACACATACATTATAGGATCCAATTTAAATTGTTTGTTCTCACCAAGCTCTCCACAGTGTGGCACCCCCCTACATCTTCTCCCTCATTTCTGTTCTCTAAACTCCGCAAGTGACTTTCAACTAACATTTGCATCAATCAGTACCTCCCATTCCCGGCTCCATGACTTCTCCCGAGTTGCACCTATTGTTTGGAAAGCTCTACCCCAAGAACTTACACAGTTTTAGTCGCTCCCTAAAAACACATTTGTTTAGGGTGGCAAATCACGTTCCCCAATCGAAGTCCTTTTGTATACAGCCCATTCACTATTTCTCTAAACATAATTCTCCATCAAACTCCACCGCACCTAAAAGCACTACAAATATTGGCTAGTGACGAGCTCATCTATCCCCCATTCCCTCAAAATGGCTGGACCATCATTGTAAATATGTACCTGTACTTTGTGTCATCCCCACTTCATTGTAGATTGTAAGCTCTTGCGAGAAGGGTAGTCAGTATTTTTGCTTTAATTATTGTATTGTCTTTATCTATGTTACTTATGACTGTTGTATATGAACCTCTGAATTGTAAAGCGCTGCGGAATATGTTGGCGCTATGTAAATAAAGATTATTATTTATTATGCTTTTTTGTATAGCGCCATCATATTTACATCATTTTACAGATATTGCCATCACTGTCCTCATTGGGGCTCACAATCTACATTCCCTATCGGTAAGTCTTTAGAGTGTGGATGGAAATTCACGTAAACACGGGGAGAACATACAAACTCATTGCAAGTCAATAAAACCTTTTTTAAAAGAATGGAATTGTAGGCATATAGGTTTACAGGAAGGCAACCTTCACGTGTTAGAGTGCCTTATTATGGCTCCAAGCGACATGATACCTAAAGGGGAGTCATGTACAATGCATTTCCACCAGTAAATATAAGCATAGCTCATTCTTATAATGCAATTTAGCATTTTACAACATAGTGTTAATAACATTTTATTTTTTTATTTAATCCATCACCATGTATTCAACAATGTATTTCTTATTATAACAATATTTATATTGAAATACATGAACTTGTCCACATAAATATAATCAGATGATACTATCTTGTCTGGTAGTATAGTTAAAAGCTATGCTCCAGTAATTTAATACAAATGTTCTCCTTTGCTAAAGCTTTTATGGTTGTAAGAATTGAGCAAAATTAACAATGACCGTATGTGTTTTCTTGCACTTTAGATCGAATTGTTTATTTCACAGATCTACAATCATCATTAAGTCAAGCTGCATTTTCTCATTGCAAAGAAATTTCCCACGCCTTAGCATCTGGATCACTGGCTACCCTTGAACTTGGCAATCATTCTGCTGTATCAGGAGGGTCCAAGATCTGCTCAGATGTATGGACTAAATACTTTCCAAGAATTAAACTTACAGATCTAACTGGGAGGGTTCATCTGTCATCCTATATTGTGATGTAAAACATGCTATGTAGGTCGGCTACAAAGCTTCCTATCCTTTGTATGTGTGGAATTGTTCAGAGCTGGAATAGACGGCATGTTTCACATTCCTACTATGGGGAGGGGGTCAATCAGTTTTATAAATATTTACCGAGATTTATACTTCTGTCTAACATCTGTCTACGTTGCTAGCGCTGCATAGCTACATTGTAATTATGGCTCTACGCATACATCCGCACACCTTTCACGTTTCTAAGTCATTTGCTGGAAATAAATGTAGATGTTTCATATTATCAAATAAAAAGATTTCTATCTACATTGAAAAGGAACATTTATTTGGACGGTATTTTTGTGTATTCACTTTCAATCAAAATTATTCGTCCCTGATTGCAAGATTATTATCAAAATATTTGTCTGCTGTTTAACAACTAATAAAACAAGTGGTTTCTCTAAATTCTACACTAAATGCCACTTTTAGTGACTAATAGAGATGGAGCAGATCTTTTGAATATTGAATTTGCTGACTTCGTTGAATTTTCCCCAAAAAAACGATTCACTGCAAATAAATTTGCATGAATTTCAATACTGGAAAGCTTGTAATTGGTCATAAAATACACATGGAGGAGAAAGAGTAAGACTCCACTGACCATAAGAGCTTACACAATACAGAAGAGAGGAAGAGGATCCCGCTGACCATAAGAGATAACACAATACAGAAGAGAGAGAGGACCCCGCTGACCATAAGAGCTTACACAATACAGAAGAGAGGAAGTGGATCCCGCTGACCATAAGAGATAACACAATACAGAAGAGAGAGAGGACCCCGCTGACCATAAGAGCTTACACAATACAGAAGTGAGGAAAAGGACCCCGCTGACCATAAGAGCTTACACAATACAGAAGAGAGAGAGGACCCCACTGACCATAAGAGCTTGCACCTTACAGAAGAGGGAGAGAACCCCGCTGACCCTAAGAGCTTACGCAATACAGAAGAGAGGAAGAGGACCCCTCTCTCCATAAGAGCTTACATTTTACAGAAGAGAGAGAGGACCCCGCTGATCATAAGAACTTACACTTTACAGGTGAGAGAGAGGACCCCGCTGACCAATAGAGCTTACACTCTACAAGTAAGAGAGAGAGGAACTTACTGAGCATAAGAGCTTACACTCTACAGAAGAGAGAGAGACTTACCCAGTTACTATAGAGATGAAAAACGATTCTGCCATACAATCTGTGATTCTCTGATCTGTGATGGCCCAGGTACTGACCCCCCATTATACAAGTTATGATAATCCATAAAAGGTTGTAGCTGCAGTGCATTATTGGGAGGCTCACGCGACAAAGAAAAATGACCCTAGTCCGTGCTCTGATGCTTCAGCAGTGTGGCAATTTTTTTTTTTCATCCTGCAAGCCATGAATAAAATCTCAAAATGTTTAAATTTGTGGCAAACTGTGAATTTCAGGACACTTGACTCAAACTCAATCCTCTGCGGAACGATTCACTCATCTCTAGTGACTAATCTGGGCTCGGAACTATTCTCTCCTTTCATGACCAACGTCTTTAGTATTTAATAGAGCATCCATTGGAGGTTGTGACTTGTTGAAAAGATGATGCTTAGCCAGACACCAGCTTCTGTCAATGTTTCTGAGGAATATTCTTGGGTTTGCATGCTGTAACCGACTAGAGTAGATGTGGCACCCCGGGGGTCTGGTTTCCACAGTAATGTAATGTTATGTCTGAGAGCAGGTGGGAGGTCCTTTGGTCAGGGATCCTGTGCATGCCACACCTCCTGCCCAGTCTGGGGAGGGGAAGAACTTCCCCTATATAAACCCGGGGCTGAGGCAGGGTGAGGAGTCAAGGAGAGTAGAGACGAGAAACAGTCATAGGAAGAAACAGCAGAAGCTCAGTGGGAGCAATACTGCTACGAGTCAGGGGCTGGCAGCTGCAGAGCTCACCCTGACTGAGAAGCTTTCTTACCGGACCCGGCGTCCGAGGCTGTGGGGACTAACTCTTACCCAGCAGCAGAAGCCGACCGGCAGGGGATTTCAGGTCCTCAGGCCCAGAAACCCGAAGGCAAGGTCACACGCGTGGGACCAGCACCGCCATCGTGGAGCGGAAGCCATTAGAAGGCCCCGAGTCACCGGCCATACGGGTGAGCACCACACGGCACACTCAGGGACGTGGGCTACTTATATCCGCTTCTAGCAAGGTAGCCAGAGGAGTACAGTCAGTTTGGGAGGCCTACAACTCCGCCTGGCCAGGGGAGATCCCATCTGCTCAAGGACTGACCAGGCCCCGTTCGCTAGCAAGTACTCCGGGAGGGTCTATCGTTATTACCAGTAAAGACCCTGAATTACACCGCACCGTCTCTGAGTGGTTCCTGCTACCCCCATCTTCCACGTCGGCTGCCCTGAGGCCATACCCCTCCCGTTGGGGGTTATACTATCACGCTGCACAATTCTACACCGGCCTCAGTGGTCTGCCCTGCAGCGGCAGCTCCATAGCTGCAAATCAACGGGTGGCGTAGTCGACACTCAAACAACACCTATCAAGACTGCCACACACTGAGTTTGACACCCTGGGCACGGACCGGGTCACCGCCACAAGGACTACTACCCCTATCCAGATCCGGCTCCGGGTTTCCCCTCAACACGGCCCAGGGGGCGCGTCAACTTTTGGCGTAGTCGGCAGGATTTCGTGCCCACAACCACCGGGTACTGCGTGCCTGAAAAAGAGACTTTCAAACTCACCTGTGGTGAAGATTCCCACCATCCGGCGCCATTTTCAGCCCTCTTCCCGCCATCTGTGAAGATTCCCGCCATCCGGCGCCATCTTCAGCCTTCTTCCCGCCATCCGTGGAGTTTTCCCGCCGTTGGACGCCATCTTGAGGACGCCGCGCGGGAAGAAGAGGGGCGTGGACTCCGAAAAGCCCGCGAGAACTGAAGCCCCGCCTCACGTCCGGACGTTGCGTAAGGTCCTGGAAGGAGCCCAGCAGACGCCGACGTCACCGGAGCGCGACGGAAGGTCCTCAACCCTGACGATCCACTGCGGAGCCGCGGCCTACGGAAGAGGATCATCGCAAGGTAGGCCATGGTCCACTAGGGGGGAGAAGGATGTCGGATACGGAGGAGAGCTTCACCGCTTCAACCCCCGCCAGCGCCACCGCTGTCGCGGTCATGCCTTTCACCATGCCCTATATCCCGGGGGCAGCCTGGCTACCCCAGTACTCAGGGGAGTCACATACCCTGCAGGACTTTAGAGAAAGGCTGGATAGCCTCTTCCAGGTGTACCCCCTCACAGAAGAGCAAAAAGTGAGCATCCTGGTGGCCCAATTAACCGGAGCAGCCCGAAGGGAGGTAAAGTCCTGGCCACCTGGGGAGAGGACTGTCGCAGGGATACTAACCCGGCTGAGGGACACCTTTGATACCCGCACCTCAGCCGAGATCAAGCTTAGATTCTACGGGTGCAAACAGCGGGCCCATGAGAGTATAAGGGACTATGCCCTGAACCTACAAGAGGCCCTGAGAGCCGTTAAGCAGACCGACCCTGACGGCGTGGGAGACGAGGACAGGCTGTTGACTGAACAATTTATAGAGGGTTTATATTGCAATGCCCACCGAACCCAGTTGCGGGCAATGGCCCTACAGGACCCTCATCTGGGATTTGCACAGTTCAAGGACAGAGCCATCCGGGTGCTCCGAGAACCGGCACCGGATGGCGTTGTGACCCACAGGCGCCCAGCTATTACTTACCACCAGGAGGCGGCGCCCTTGTCGGCAGGGCCTGTAGGGGCTGATGCGCAGGCTTTGAACAATGACCCGGCTCCAGACCTGCACCATCAGGTCCAAGAGCTAGCTAAAAGCGTTGCTGCGTTAACCCGAACTGTGCAGTCTTTACAGGCTTCCACTCCAGGGAAGATCCAGCTGGCATCTGGACCGGAGAACATCCCGTGGCGTCGACCAAGGAGGACCCCAGCGGCCAGAGGAAGACCCAGTGACCGGTACAATGAGGACGGACGACCCATCTGCCGCCGCTGCAATCAACCCGGACATATGGCAAAGTACTGTCCTTTAAACTGGCACAACCTGGGGGTAGAGGGTCAACCCCCAGGAAAAAGATCACCAGGCCCATCGAACTGGCGCGACAAATATGTCGGAGGACGTCCAGTCTTGCCTGTGGTACTGGATGGCATCCCTATGAGTGCCCTACTGGACACCGGGTCACAGGTCACCACCATCCCGTATGTTCTCTTCAAGCAGTACTGGAATGACTCGGATATAACCCGCTACCCTGACGACGACTTGAGTATCATCGCCAGCAATGGTCAGCCCGTGCCACAGATCGGATTTAAAGAGGCGACCATTAAAATTGGTAGAGTCGAACTAGCAGCACAGGGACTGATTATTGTAGACATTGACAAACACGAGAGTCACCCAAAGATAACGCTAGGAACTAATGTAATTGAAAATTGTCTTGCAGAGGTGATTTTCCTTTTACAACAGGTTGCCAAGAACGCCAGCTCCGGCGAGCAGCGGGTGCTCCAGAAAGAGATCCGGGCACTGATGCGACGGCAACAGGTGGAACTCTCCGGCGGTGAGATTGGTAGCGTAAGAATGTGTGACCCTTTTCCTATTGCCATGCCCCCAAAAAGTGAAATGATGATTTGGTGCCGGGCAGCTATTGGTCTGAGAGGTAGGGATTACCAGGCAATGGTAGAACCAGTTTACTCGGACAGTAGGCCCACCATTTTGACAGCACGGGGGGTGGTTGATGTACGCCATGGGAGGGTGCCCGTTCGCATAATAAATATCGGGGAGAGGGAAGTGTACCTGCCCCGGTATGCCACGCTAGCCAAATTATATACCATTAACCAAAATTCTATACAATCTGTGGAACCCTTGCCTCCATCTCACCCGGAGGAAGGTAACGGCTCTAAGAAAAACATGGAGGACTGGTGTCAGCAACTACATCTGGGTACTGACTCCACTCCCGCACACCAGAAACAAGGAGTCTATCGGGTGGTTCAAGAGTACGAGAGAGTGTTCAGTAAACACCCGTTAGACTTCGGGCGAGTCAAGGGGGTAGAACACCACATCCCCACGGGAGACCATCCTCCTATAAAAGAGAGGTATCAACCCGTACCCCCTGCCCACTACCAACACGCCAAGGGGATTCTTAGAGACATGAAGGAGGCTGGGGTGATCAGGGATAGCTGTAGCCCCTGGGCAGCTCCACTAGTCTTAGTCAGAAAAAAAGACAACACCATGAGGATGTGTGTAGATTACCGGAAAATCAACCGTATCACACACAAGGATGCGTACCCCTTACCAAGGATAGAGGAGTCATTGGCTGCTTTAAGATCTGCTAACTTCTTCTCTACCTTGGATCTCACTAGCGGGTACTGGCAGGTTCCTGTAGCAGAGGCGGACCGGGAGAAGACCGCATTTACCACCCCGATGGGACTTAGCGAGTTCACCTGCATGCCGTTCGGACTCTGCAACGCACCAGGAACCTTCCAACGACTAATGGAGTGTTGTCTGGGCCACAGAAACTTCGAGACGGTCCTGTTGTACCTGGACGATGTCATCGTATATTCCAAGACGTATGAGGACCACCTGAAACACCTGGCGGAAGTGTTCGAAGCTCTGGCGAGTTACGGCCTAAAGGTGAAACCCTCCAAGTGTCACCTCCTGAAACCAAAGGTTCAGTACCTGGGACACGTGGTGAGCGCTGACGGAGTGGCTCCCGACCCTGATAAGATCACCGCAATTAAGGAATGGCCAAGCCCCTCCAGCGTAAAAGAAGTGCGGCAGTTCCTCGGGTTGGTAGGCTACTACCGAAGGTTTATTCCCGGTTTCACCAAAAAGGCAGCACCTATGCAGGACCTCCTGATAGGCCAGTCCCGGAAGGCCAAGAACCAGAAGCCGCCCTTCAAATGGGAGGAGCTGGAAGAAGAGTCCTTCCGCCAGCTGAAGATGGCCCTCACGGGGGACGAAATCCTGGCGTACCCGGATTATAGCCAGCCCTTTATCCTCTACACCGACGCCAGTAACATCGGGCTAGGAGCCGTACTGTCCCAGATCCAGCAGGGGAAGGAACGAGTAATCGCCTACGCCAGCCGAAAGCTGCGACCCACCGAAAGGAACCCCGAGAATTACAGCTCATTTAAGCTAGAGTTCCTGGCCGTAGTATTGGCAGTCACCGAGCGCTTTAAGCATTACCTCGCTTCTTCCCGGTTCACCGTGTACACGGATAACAACCCGTTGACACACCTGGACACGGCAAGACTCGGTGCCCTGGAACAGAGGTGGATGGCCCGTCTGTCCAACTACGAGTTCACAATCAAATACCGGGCCGGACGCTCCAATACCAACGCGGACGCCCTGTCCAGGATGCCCAACCTGCCGGACGAAGGAGAAGATCCGGAGGGACTGGAAGAAGTTGAACTCCCTGCGTTCCACCGTCATGGGACTATCCAGTATTCCCACCGGGTAAGGAGTAAGCAGGCTGCTACGTTGAACCCCTTACCTCACTACAACTGGGCGGAAACGCAAGACAGCGACCCTGCCGTCCGACTGGTGAAGGAGATGCTGACTCGCCCGGAGGCTTGCCTTGAACCAGACGCTCCGGAGGAAGCCAAACAACTATGGGCAGAGAGGAGTCGACTGTTCCTTTACAAGGGGAAGTTGTGCCGCAGAATGGTTAACTCCCGGACGCATGAACTACTCTGGCAAGTAGTGGTGCCACGAAGAGACGCAGCCATGGTGATGGAGGCATACCACGACGGAGCTGGACACTTCGGGTGGAAGAAGCTGGAGTTCCTGCTGCGCGAGCGATTCCACTGGGTAGGCATGAGAGGAACCATTGAGAAGTGGTGCAGAGACTGTGGCCCGTGCAACCTGAGAAGGAAGGACCGTGCCAGCCAGAAGACTCCCCTGCAGTCCATCATCACCAGACAGCCGTTGGAACTGGTAGCCTTGGATCATGTAAAACTGACCCCAAGCAGAAGTGGCTACGTCTACGCGTTAACCATCGTGGATCATTACTCCCGGTTCTTGGTTGTCGTCCCCGTCAAGGACTTAACGGCTCAAACAGCAGCTAGAGCCTTCCAGCAGCACTTCTGCCGTCCACACGGGTACCCGGACCAAGTGCTGACGGACCAGGGACCTGCCTTTGAAGCGGAGGTCTTCCAGGAATTCTGCAATCTATATGGCTGCCGGAAGATAAGGACAAACCCCTACCTGGTTACGTCTCCCTGTTTTGGTGAAATGGACACCTTGCTTTTCTTCAAAGACTGCACCCGGTTACGGACATGCCGTGACCACCTTTATGTGTTTTTTTTTTATTGTACTGTTATTGTTGTTATATCTTGTTATGTTTTTCTAAAATATGTTTAGTCCCGGAGTACTAAATTTCACTAGGGGGGAATGTGGCACCCCAGGGGTCTGGTTTCCACAGTAATGTAATGTTATGTCTGAGAGCAGGTGGGAGGTCCTTTGGTCAGGGATCCTGTGCATGCCACACCTCCTGCCCAGTCTGGGGAGGGGAAGAACTTCCCCTATATAAACCCGGGGCTGAGGCAGGGTGAGGAGTCAAGGAGAGTAGAGACGAGAAACAGTCATAGGAAGAAACAGCAGAAGCTCAGTGGGAGCAATACTACTACGATTCAGGGGCTGGCAGCTGCAGAGCTCGCCCTGACTGAGAAGCTTTCTTACCGGACCCGGCGTCCGAGGCTGTGGGGACTAACTCTTACCCAGCAGCAGAAGCCGACCGGCAGGGGATTTCAGGTCCTCAGGCCCAGAAACCCGAAGGCAAGGTCACACGCATGGGACCAGCACCGCCATCGTGGAGCGGAAGCCATTAGAAGGCCCCGAGTCACCGGCCATACGGGTGAGCACCACACGGCACACTCAGGGACGTGGGCTACTTATATCCGCTTCTAGCAAGGTAGCCAGAGGAGTACAGTCAGTTTGGGAGGCCTACAACTCTGCCTGGCCAGGGGAGATCCCATCTGCTCAAGGACTGACCAGGCCCCGTTCGCTAGCAAGTACTCCGGGAGGGTCTATCGTTATTACCAGTAAAGACCCTGAATTACACCGCACCGTCTCTGAGTGGTTCCTGCTACCCCCATCTTCCACGTCGGCTGCCCTGAGGCCATACCCCTCCCGTTGGGGGTTATACTATCACGCTGCACAATTCTACACCGGCCTCAGTGGTCTGCCCTGCAGCGGCAGCTCCATAGCTGCAAATCAACGGGTGGCGTAGTCGACACTCAAACAACACCTATCAAGACTGCCACACACTGAGTTTGACACCCTGGGCACGGACCGGGTCACCGCCACAAGGACTACTACCCCTATCCAGATCCGGCTCCGGGTTTCCCCTCAACACGGCCCAGGGGGCGCGTCATAGAACTATAGGCTATGCTATTATTGCTGTCAAAATATCAGAAATCTAGGGTTAGAGGATGTACAGAGGATTGAAATATTCTGAACCAGAGAAGCAAATGTATTCTAGTTATGCACCTGTATTGTTGCCCATCCAAAAGGTTTTTGCTATAGTTTAATAAACAATTAAAAATAAAGCCATATTTTTACATTATGCTATTGGTAATTCAACATTTTTTTAAATTTAATTTGGGCTTTTTTGTATATACCCTGTCAATGATGCACACTTTGGCTCAAACCTGTGCTTGGTTATTAGGCTTGGGGTCACTCATTCCTGGCACTAAATATGTATTTAGTGTGAAACCTCAGGGGGAAAAGTTTGATGATATGTTTATTTCACCCAGGTTTCTGTCTCATTCTGTGAAAGTGAATCAGCCAGGTTGTTTGTTAACAAGGGAAAGGTGTATTTCCCTGATCCATTTTGCCACTTCAGGGTTTTTCGGACGATTGTGGCTAATCGCTTGCACTACACAGATATGCTTTAAAAGAACAGAGAGTGCAGGAGATGACGGCTGTCTGGGAAAACTGCTGAGAGTAAAACAACTGTATTGTTTTGTTTGGGAAGTTGTGCATTAGACTAGATTCCCACAACATGGTCTGAGTACGATCTGTGATGCACAAAGCAGCCGCAGGTCTCCTGACCCAAACTCATCCTCATATATGTCTATGAGACTGTTAAGTTCAGGTCAAGAGATAGCGGCCCCTCCGTGCATCATTGTCCGTGCTCAGACCATGTTACACGGATGTGTGAATCTAGTCTCAGGCTTAGCTCTCTTTAGTTAGCAATCATGTGTATAGTTCATGGCCACAAAGTCTAGGACTTTATTTTGTATTTTTTTTTGCTACTAGTAAACTGCATATGCAGCAAATAAAAGTAATTGTGGCTAGTTGTACCAAGCTTGCTGCTATGATCTGCAACAAGTACTAAGGAAAGAAAGGTGAAAGCTATGCCTACAATAAGACTAAGCTGAATCTCGGCTAGTCTGAACGAAGACCTATAGCATAAAGGAAGGGGTCCTTAAAGAACTAAGGACTGGAACAAAAATGGGACACCTCCTGAACAGAGAAGGTTGTTGCAGAACACAAAAAGATAAACTAACAAAAAGGTACTAGAGGTCCCATAAGGACCAAGCAAACTAACAGAGATAGGCACAGAAGCACCGGGCTAGCAAAACAGTCAAACAACACTGAAGTCCAGCCCAGCCAAAAGGGCGGAGCTGGAATATATAGGCAGATGGTCACGTGACCGCAAAACACAAGATGGAAAAAACAAACAGGAGGGTTCTAACAGTACCCCCTCTTTTATGAGGATCCTCCGGATCCTCCAGGCCCAGGCCTATCCGGAAACCTCTTGTGGAAAGCTCTAACAAGCCTAGGAGCAGAGACATCATCCGCCCTTACCCAGGAGTTATCTTCAGGACCGAAACCCTTCCAGGAGACAAGATACTGTACTCTCCCTCTATGCCATCTAGAATTCAAGATACGAGAAATTTCATATTCACCGTCTTCCACCACAGGAGGAACTGTGACAGTGGCATCCCTATCTGATACATCAGCCTTTTTCAACAAGGAAACATGAAACACAGGATTAATCTTCCAGGAAGTAGGGACATCCAACCTAACCGCAGACGGGTTAACAACCTGAAGCACTTTAAATGGACCCACAAACTTAGGACCCACTTTTTTAGAGGGAATCCTCAACTGCAAGTTCCTTGAGGACAACCAAACCATGTCACTCACCGTAAACAAAACCTCCTTACATTTCTTGTCAAAATACTTCTTGGACTTCTTGTTAGCCTCTTGAAGGTTGCAACGTACATTAGTCCAAACTCTCTCCAAAGCACCGGAAAAATTCTCCTCCTCCGGCACCGCCGACCCCAATTTGGAGAACGAACCAAAAGATGGATGTCTCCCAGTACAACAAAAAAAAGGAGAATACCCAGCTGAGAAGGATGTATGATTGTTAAGAGCAAATTCTGCGAGAGGCAGAAACTCATACCACACCTCTTGATTGTCCGCCACAAAACATTGCAAAAACTGTTCTACATCCTGGTTCTTTCTTTCAGTCTGTCCATTAGACTCAGGATGATACCCAGACGAAAATGACAAATGGACTCCCAACCTGTAACAAAAAGCACGCCAAAAGCGAGCCACAAACTGAGGTCCTCTATCAGAAACAATATCGGTGGGAATGCCATGAAGCTTGACAATCTCCTTAACAAATGCCTTAGCGAGTGTCTTGGCGCAGGGCAACTTAATGAATGGAACCAAATGACACATCTTATTAAAACGGTCCACGACCACCCAGATGACAGTAAAACCCTCGGACACAGGTAGATCAGTAATAAAATCCATTGTGAGATGCGTCCAAGGTGCACTAGGAACCTCCAGAGGTCAAAGCAACCCCACAGCAGGAGTATGTGAAGCCTTTGACCTGGCACACACAGTACATTGACGCACCCACTTGATGACTTCTTTCTGCCATCCAGGCCACCAAAAACTGCGACTGATAAGTCTCTTAGTCTCAGAAATTCCTGGATGACCTGCCAACCGAGACTCATGACACTCCACAAACAAATCACTCCTAAAGGTTCTAGGCACGAACAACCTCCCATGGGGAGTGTTAGATGGAGCATCATCTTGAGCTTTCAGAATCCCATTCTCCAAAACGGAGTCCAATGCCGCCACCACAACTTCTTTCTGTACAATGCTCTCCTCCTCCTTGGCACCGACCGTAGGAGAGAAGCTGCAAGATAAAGCAGCGGCTTTAACATTCTTAGTACCAGGCATATAGGTAACAGAAAAATGAAACCGAGAAAAAAAAAGTGCCCACCTAGCTTGACGGGCATTCAAGCGCTTGGCAGCATCCAGATAGATCAAATTCTTATGATCTGTGAAAACCTGAATAGGAAATCTAGCGCCTTCCAAAAAATGACGTCAATGTTCAAACGCGAGTTTAATAGCCAGCAACTCCCGATTTCCAACATCATAGAATCATAGAATGGTAGAGTTGGAAGGGACCTCCTGGGTCATCTGGTCCAACCCCCTGCTCAAAGCAGGATTCACTAGATCATCTCAGACAGATGTCTGTCCAGCCTCTGTTTGAAGACGTCCATTGAAGGGGAACTCACCACCTCTCGTGGCAGCCTGTTCCACTCATTAATCACCCTAACTGTCAAAAAGTTTTTTCTAATATCTAATCTGTGTCTCCTCCCATTTAGTTTCATCCCATTGCTTCTAGTCTTTCCTTGTGCAAATGAGAATAAAGATGATCCTTCTACAATGTGACAGCCCTTGACATATTTGTAGACAGCTATTAAGTCTCCTCTCAGTCTTCTTTTTTGCAAGCTAAACATTCCCAAATCCTGCAACCGTTCCTCATAGGACATGGTTTGCAGACCAGTCACCATTCTGGTCGCTCTTCTCTGAACTTGCTCCAGTTTGTCTATGTCTTTTTTAAAATGTGGTGCCCAAAACTGTACACAGTATTCCAGATGAGGTCTGACCAAAGAGGAGTAAAGACCGATAATGACTTCACGTGATCTAGACTGTATGCTTCTGTTAATACATCCCAGAATTGTATTTGCCTTTTTTGCTGCTGCATCACACTGTTGACTCATGTTCAGTCTATGATCTATTAGTATACCTAAGTCTTTTTCACATGTACTGTTGCTTAGCTCTATTCCTCCCATTCTGTATATGCTTTTTTCATTTTTATTGCCCAGATGTAGTACTTTGCATTTTTCCCTGTTAAAAACCATTCTGTTGGTTGCTGCCCACTGCTCCAGTTTATTTAGGTCTTTTTGAATCCTCTCTCTCTCTTCTCTAGTATTAGCTATCCCTCCTAGCTTTGTGTCATCAGCAAATTTAATCAGTTTACCCTCAATTCCTTCATCTAAATCATTGATAAAGATGTTGAACAATACAGGTCCCAGGACGGAGCCCTGTGGTACCCCACTTGAGACATTCATCCAGCTGGATGTGAAGCCATTTACAACCACCCTTTGAGTCCGATCACTAAGCCAGTTATGAATCCACCTAACAGTTGCCTGGTCCATTGCATACTTGGTCATTTTTTCAATAAGGATGATGTGAGATACTTTGTCAAATGCTTTGCTGAAGTCAAGATATACTATATCTACAGCATTTCCCTGATCCACCCAGTCAGTGATTCTGTCATAGAAGGAAATTAAGTTAGTCTGACATGACTTGTTAGTTACAAACCCATGCTGACTCTGGTTAATCACTTCATTCTTATCCATGTACTTACATACATGTTGTTTAATAATTTGTTCAAAGATCTTTCCTG
This sequence comes from Phyllobates terribilis, assembly GCF_046119375.1. Lineage (NCBI taxonomy): Eukaryota > Metazoa > Chordata > Amphibia > Anura > Dendrobatidae > Phyllobates > Phyllobates terribilis. The sequence continues at coordinate 411,198,974 of NW_027362771.1, read as the reverse complement.
GTATAGAAGTCAGACTCACCGGCCTATAGTTCCCTGGGTCCACCTTCTTCCCCTTTTTGAAGATAGGAACAACATTTGCTCTTCTCCAGTCTTCTGGGACTTCTCCTGTTCTCCAAGAATTTTCAAAGATTATGGAGAGTGGTTCTAAAATTTCTTCTACAATCTCCTTCAGTACTCTGGGGTGTAATTCATCTGGACCTGGAGACTTGAACTCATTTATGTTAGCTAAATATTCCCTCACAATCTTTCTGTTTACTGATAACTTGGATTCCTCTATTCCTTTAAAAGGACAGTGAAGATCAGTTGATGTTACATTTTCTTTCTGAGAGAAAACAGATGCAAAATAGGAATTAAAAAGTTCGGCCTTCTCAACATCCTCTCTTACCATTTCTCCATTTCCATCCTGTAAAAATCCTATAGCATCTTTGACTTTTCTTTTACTTTTGACATACCCCCAAAATCCTTTTTTATTGCTTTTGACATCTCTTGCAAGCCTTAATTCATTGTCAGCTTTAGCTAACCTGATACGTGCCCTGCAGGATCTGCAGACTGCATTATAATCTTCTTTAGATATGCCTCCCTCTTTCCATTTAATAAACATTTCTTTCTTTCTTTTTAGCATGTGTTTAAGTTCTGTGTTCATCCATCCTGGTTTCCTTAAATGCTTCCCATTCTTCCTACTTTTCGGGATTGTTAACGATTGTGCTTTGAGAATCTCATTTTTAAAAATTTCCCATCCTTCCTGGACATTTTTGTCCTTAAGGACATCCAGCCATTGGATCCCTCCTTATTCTCTTTCTGAGTCTCTTAAAATCTGCCTTTCTAAAATCTAACCTTGAAGTTTGAGTCTTCACATGTCTTCCTCCTCTAGTTATCCAAAATTCTATAATAGCATGATCGCTGCCTCCTAGGGTCCCAGCCACCTTTACCTCCTCAACCATTTCCTCCCTGTTTATAAGAATTAGATCCAAAGTAGCAGATCCCCTTGTTTTCTCCCCTACCTTTTGGAAGATAAAGTTGTCAGCAAGAGAGGATAAGAATTTGCTTGACCTGTTAGTTTTACTTGAGAGAGATTCCCAACAAATGTCTGGATAGTTGAAATCTCCCATGACCACTACGTCATATTTTTTGGAGAACTTGGTCATTTGATACATAAAGAGTTCATCCATATCTTCAGCTTGCCCAGGTGGCCTGTAGTAAATGCCTACAATGGTGTCCTTTCCGTTGTTCTCTCCTTGTATTCTTACCCAAACAGTTTCCACAGAACTCCCAGTCTCTGAAGCTTCAATCTCTGTGCAGATATATGCTTTTCTAACATACAATGCAACACCTCCTCCTCGTTTATCAAGTCTGTTTCTTGCAAATAAGTTGTATCCTTTTAGCCTTTTATTCCAATCATGTGTATCGTCCCACCAAGTTTCAGTGATTCCAATGACATCATATTCCTTTTCCTGCATTAGTAGTTCCAATTCTCCTTGTTTGTTGCCCATGCTTTGTGCATTTGTATAAAAACATTTTAGTTTGTGATTGGTTTCTCTTCCTCCCATATTTTTATTATTTAGATTTTTTTGTCTTTGTTCTTCTTTTCCACTTCCAGTAGCAGAGATCTCAATAGTATTTGTCAGCTGTATGGCTTTTTCTGGCCTTTTGCTTCCCTTCCCACATTGTTCTAGTTTAAAGCTCTTCTGATGAGTGTAGCAAGGCGACTTCCAAATACATGTTTTCCAGTCTTCGTAAGGTGCACCCCATCTCTAGCAAGTAGTCCATCGTATAGGTAATTCATTCCGTGATCCAGAAATCCAAATCCTTGTTGACGGCACCATCGACGTAGCCAGTTGTTCACCTGTAGAATCTTATTCCACCTCATTGTTCCATGGCCATCCACTGGGAGGATGGATGAGAAGACCACCTGCGCTCCCAATTCTTTCACTTTCTTGCCTAAGTCTTCAAAGTCACTGCAGATGGTTTCCAGGTCCTTTCTTGCGGTGTCATTTGTCCCCACATGTATTAGCAGGAATGGGTAGTGATCTGTAGGTCTGAAGAGTCTTGATATCCTGTCAGACACATCTTTAATTTTTGCTCCTGGAAGACAGCACATTTCTCTTGAGGTTATGTCTGGTCTGCAGATAGCGGCCTCTGTTCCTCTTAACAGGGAATCCCCCATGACCACCACTCTCCGTTTTTTCTTCACAACATTCTTCTTTCTCCATCCAGGAGGATTCTGAGGGCTTACAAGGTTATTCATTGCTGGCAAAGTCTTATCTTGCTGTATTTCTTCATGGTTCTCCTGTGTGAGAGCCTGGTACTGGTTCCTGAGCAGTATGGGTGCTGACTGCCTCTCGATCCTCCTGCTTCTGTGGGTCACATGCTTCCATTCCTCTGTTTCGTCAGGTGCAGTTCGAATTTCTTCTCTTTCTGAATCATGAAGAGATAATTCTGCTCTGTCTAAGAACTCTTCACCTTCCTTAATGATTTTCAAGGTAGTTAACCTCTCTTCTAGATTTCGCAACTTTTCCTCCAACAGGGACACAAGCTTGCATTTCTGGCATGTGAAGTCTGGCTTTTCCACTGGCAAGTCTGTGAACATGTAGCAGGATATGCAGCTCACCAAATGGCTCCTGGACTCTTCCATGTTCTTATTGTTAATGTTCTGAAAACAGTGAAAAAAGCTTAAAAAAAAAGCTTCAAAATGCGCGCGCCTGCCGGCGCGCGGTTTACCGATGTCCTCTTTTCAGCTCCAACAGCCAAAATCCAGTGTTCTTTGAGCTCGCGGAGACTCTTCACTTACCCCAAAATGCAGTGGGAATATGCAAATTATCTCCTCAGGACTCCTCCCCTGGTTTACCGATGTCCTCTTTTCAGCTCCAACAGCCAAAATCCAGTGTTCTTTGAGCTCGCGGAGACTCTTCACTTACCCCAAAATGCAGTGGGAATATGCAAATTATCTCCTCAGGACTCCTCCCCTGGTTTACCGATGTCCTCTTTTCAGCTCCAACAGCCAAAATCCAGTGTTCTTTGAGCTCGCGGAGACTCTTCACTTACCCCAAAATGCAGTGGGAATATGCAAATTATCTCCTCAGGACTCCTCCCCTGGTTTACCGATGTCCTCTTTTCAGCTCCAACAGCCAAAATCCAGTGTTCTTTGAGCTCGCGGAGACTCTTCACTTACCCCAAAATGCAGTGGGAATATGCAAATTATCTCCTCAGGACTCCTCCCCTGGTTTACCGATGTCCTCTTTTCAGCTCCAACAGCCAAAATCCAGTGTTCTTTGAGCTCGCGGAGACTCTTCACTTACCCCAAAATGCAGTGGGAATATGCAAATTATCTCCTCAGGACTCCTCCCCTGGTTTACCGATGTCCTCTTTTCAGCTCCAACAGCCAAAATCCAGTGTTCTTTGAGCTCGCGGAGACTCTTCACTTACCCCAAAATGCAGTGGGAATATGCAAATTATCTCCTCATGACTCCTCCCCTGGTTTACCGATGTCCTCTTTTCAGCTCCAACAGCCAAAATCCAGTGTTCTTTGAGCTCGCGGAAACTCTTCACTTACCCCAAAATGCAGTGGGAATATGCAAATTATCTCCTCAGGACTCCTCCCCTGGTTTACCGATGTCCTCTTTTCAGCTCCAACAGCCAAAATCCAGTGTTCTTTGAGCTCGCGGAGACTCTTCACTTACCCCAAAATGCAGTGGGAATATGCAAATTATCTCCTCAGGACTCCTCCCCTGGTTTACCGATGTCCTCTTTTCAGCTCCAACAGCCAAAATCCAGTGTTCTTTGAGCTCGCGGAGACTCTTCACTTACCCCAAAATGCAGTGGGAATATGCAAATTATCTCCTCAGGACTCCTCCCCTGGTTTACCGATGTCCTCTTTTCAGCTCCAACAGCCAAAATCCAGTGTTCTTTGAGCTCGCGGAGACTCTTCACTTACCCCAAAATGCAGTGGGAATATGCAAATTATCTCCTCAGGACTCCTCCCCTGGTTTACCGATGTCCTCTTTTCAGCTCCAACAGCCAAAATCCAGTGTTCTTTGAGCTCGCGGAGACTCTTCACTTACCCCAAAATGCAGTGGGAATATGCAAATTATCTCCTCAGGACTCCTCCCCTGGTTTACCGATGTCCTCTTTTCAGCTCCAACAGCCAAAATCCAGTGTTCTTTGAGCTCGCGGAGACTCTTCACTTACCCCAAAATGCAGTGGGAATATGCAAATTATCTCCTCAGGACTCCTCCCCTCATAATTCAGTTCGGTTTCCGAAATTTTTTTCGAAAAGAAGGCACAAGGATGTACTCCATCCCTGTTCTCCTGAGACAAAACTGCTCCGACCCCCACTGATGAAGCATCGACCTCGACCAAAAAAGGCTTGGTCTCATCAGGCTGCATAAGGATAGGGGCAGAACTGAACCTCTCTTTGAGATACTTAAACGCTTCAGTGGCCTCAGTAGTCCACTGGACGGTATTCGCACCTTTCCTGGTGAGATCGGTTAGAGGCTTAACAATTAATTTCCTGTAATAATTGGCAAAACCTAAATATCTCTGTATAGATTTCAAACCAATAGGCCTAGGCCATTCCTGCACAGGCTGAACCTCCACCGGGTCCATCTCAAAGCCCTCGCTGGAGACAATGTAGCCCAAAAAACTAATTTTCTGCACAGCAAACTCACATTTCTCAAGCTTAGCAAAGAGTGAATTATCACTCAATAACTGCAAAACTTCATGTACACTCTGCCAATGGGACTCCAGATCTGGCGAATAAATCAAAATGTCATCTAAATACACAACCACATTCTTACCAATCAAAGGTCTCAGGATGTCATTAATAAGGTTCTGAAAAAATGCAGGTGCATTGGTAAGACCAAAAGGCATCACCAGATTCTCAAAATGACCTACTGGAGGGTTAAAAGCAGTTTTCCATTCATCACCCTCCTTCACTCGTAACAAATTGTATGCCCCCCGGAGATCAATCTTAGAGAACCACTTGGCCCCCACTAACTGGTTAAACAAGTCAGGAATTAACAGCAATGGGTAGGAATTGCGTACGGTAATCTTATTAATTTCACGAAAATCCAGACATGAACGTAAACCCCCGTTCTTTTTTTTAACAAAGAAAAATCCAACTGCCACAGGCGACTTATAAGGTCTAATGTGACCAGCAGCCAGGATAGTCTGTATGTACTCCTCCAAGGCCTTTCTTTCAGGGATAGTCAGATTAAACAAGCGACTCTTGGGAAGAATAGCTCCCGGAAAAAACTTAATGGCGCAATCAAAATCCCTATGAGGAGGTAAAACTTGCGACTCCTCCTCCGAAAAAACCCTCCAAAAATCTTGAATAGGTACAGGTAATTACCTTTTTTCCACTGCCGCAATGCGACCATTACAACATTTATCATAGCACTTCGGACTCCAAGACTTTATCATATTAGTAGACCAGTCCAGCAACGGATTGTGCAGTTTTAACCAAGGCAATCCTAGAACGACCGGAGAGGGTAAATTATTTAATGCAACCAAGTCCAAAATTTCTTGGTGAAGTCCATTGATAGTGAGGGGAAATGCAGCAACCTTGTGAATAATACATTTCAAGGGAGTGTTATCAATTTCAATCACAGAAATAGGTGATGAGAAAGGTTTGTATTTCAATTTAAGTTCTTCCAAAAACCCTTTATCAATCACATTAAGTGTTGAACCACAATCCACATATACCTGAAATTCAATCAAATTTTCCTGCAAAGTAGTACTCCCTGAAAGAAATACTCCTGCAGAGCGTAAACAAGCTATACGGGCGTACCTGACCTTTTTTTTATCTTTACTTAAATGAAGCTCACAATACTTAATCAAATGGTCAGCTTTACCACAATAAAGACACAATCCCTCGGCGAACCTCCGGTCTCTTTCCTGAGAGCGGTGCGACATCGCCCCAACCTCCATCGGGTCTCCGCCGTCTGAGCAGATTTTCTGGGGACTAGGACCTGGCATTACAGGATTCTTTACCTATTCTGCCTAGATCTCAGCCTCCTATCCACACGAACAGCTAATTGCATGGCATCCTGCAGAGTCTCAGGTGCGTGGAATGCAAATCCTTAACCCTTTCACTCAGACCAGCAAGAAATAGACATTTCAGAGCAGGATCATTCCATTTGACTTCTGAAGCCCATCTTCTAAAGTTTGTGCAATAATTTTCAACATCACCTGACCCCTGATTCAAACGCCTGAGTTCTGCCTCAGCAGATGAGATTCGATCAGGATCGTCATATAATAGACCCATAGCAGAAAAAAATTCTTCTACAGACCTTAAGCATGGATCATTAGGTTGGAGAGAAAAGGCTCACCCCTGTGGTTCATTGCGTAAAAGTGACATAATAAAACCAATGCGCTGTGATTTATTGCCAGAGGACCTTGGTCTCAAACAAAAATATAACAAACAAGCATTTTTAAAGGAAAAAAAATCTTGCTGTTTACCATAAAAAACATCAGGCAGTCCTACCTTGGGTTTCACAAAATGCGCTCCAGAACAGCTACTCACGTGTTGCTGTAGCTCGGCCACCTTCAGAGACAATCCCTGCAAGCGTTGAGCCAAATCCTGTACGGAAGCCATACTGATCCCCGAATTTCTTTCCTTTTAGTTTTTTTGAGCTGGACTTACTGTTATGATCTGCAGCAAGTACTAAGGAAAGAAAGTGGAAAGCTATCCCTACAATAAGACTAAGCTGAATCCCTGCGATGTAGTGGGCTGCCTGTTACTTGTGAACAGACCCGCCTTAGTTCTCGGCTAGTCTGAACGAAGACCTATACCATAAAGGAAGGGGTCCCTAAAGAACTAAGGACTGGAACAAAAATGGGACACCTCCTGAACAGAGAAGGTTGTTGCAGAACACAAAAAGATAAACTGACAAAAAGGTACTAGAGGTCCCAGAAGGACCAAGCAAACTAACAGAGATAGGCACAGAAGCACCTGGCTAGCAAAACAGTCAAACAACACTGAAGTCCAGCCCAGCCAAAAGGGCGGAGCTGGAATATATAGGCAGATGATCATGTGACCGCAAAACACAAGATGGAAAAAACAAACAGGAGGGTTCTAACACTTGCCTGGTGTGGACTGTGTTCTTGGAGTGCCAGAAGAGCTCGTCTATCCTAAATATGGCAATCCTGTCAGCTAATCCCCTTAACAGTCACATTAGCCATAGCATTTATAAGATGTTTTTCTGTAACAGAATTTATCCCCATAGAATTTTATTTTTGGCCAGGTAATGTAATATATGTGCATGGGGTAGGCCACATTTAACGAAATGGACCATCTTAATTTTGATAATTTTTTACATAACCCCTAGACTATAGCAATGTCTTGATGCACATCATTGCAGGAATAATTGGTTAAAAATTGTGCTGCTGGAAAAAGGATGAATGAAGCCAAGGATCCAGGAGATAAAATGCAGTTTATTTGTCTAACATTTCGAAGTAGCAACACTTCTTCTCCAGGGCAAACCACAGATCTGGTACACAACCTGAAAAGGTGAGCAGTTTTCTTCTAACGCAATTTAATCGGATAAGACCCTATTCGTGCTATTGTTCCTCCAGCCTTTCTACATCACATTGATGCACATCATGTATCTTTTTTTACTACATTAGTAATTCCCAGTATAATATTATATAGTGTAAAATATAGTAAAAGTTATTTACTGAGGTAATTGTGGAATCAATTACATTGGGCCTCTGTTCTATGGGACCATACTTTTTTAAGCATAAATGGAACTGATAATCTTTTTTATCAAATATATACATTTTTTCCTAAAATCAGATTTGATTAATTTTCTATTTCAGATACAAATAGAAAATGAAAAGGAGATTTAAGAGTTATATTATTCTATTCTACTTAGAGCATTTATTTATATGTTGCTTATATAGCGCCATCATATTACATTGTACTTTTACAAATATTATCATCATGGTCCTCATTGGGGCTCACAATAAAAGTTCCTTGTCAGTCAGTCTTTGGAGCGTGAGAGGAAACCTGAGAATCCGGAGGAAATCCACGCAAACACAGGGAGAACATACAAAACCCTTGTAGATGCTGTTCTTGGTAGGATTTGAACCCAGGATCCCAGCACAGGTCTATGCAATCATAAATTTGTAGATGCAATAGGATGAGTTTGATATTTCTGAATTGCCTCCTTAAACGTTGAAATAGAATGATCTATGATCATAAGACTTTGTGTATTTAATTATTAATTTGTGTCTTCCCTATGATTCTATAGAACTATCAACAAATGATGGAAGTACAGACTCTTGATCTGAATTGTTTCTGAGTTCCCTTTACCCACATTTTGAGAGAGGACTTTTTGGGAGCTTAATAGTGATGAGCGAGCACTAAAATGCTCGGGTACTCGTTGCTTGGGTCGAGCAAATTGGAATACTCGGGTGCTCGACCCGAGCAACGAGCCCAATGTAAGTCTATGGGAAACTCGAGCATTTTTCAGGTGGCTCCCCCCGGCGGTCTGTAGAGGGCCTAAAAATTGCCCAAATCGATGGGAATGAATCGGTCGACAGGGTAGGGGTACTCGGATACCGGGATGGATGGGCTACTTCGGTGGGGATCACGGTTGGTCGGTTCCCGGTTCCGTGCCCTGGACCCTCAGTGAAGTGATGGGGGTTAGGATGATGGGAGTACTGTGTCGTGACACCTCCTGTAGTAACTGGTAAAATCGGTTACCAGCGCTGTGAATGGTCTCTGAGGTGATCGGCATACAGCTTGTCCGAACGCTATAGGCAATAATCACAAAGTAGGCACACACATACACATTAAGTCTTTGTTTCAGTACCTTTTTTTTTACTGATGTCCGGTAACAAGTACAGTTCAGGAGGGTAACCAGGTTTTCGGTGCAAGCAGAGTTATTCACCTTGGGGATTTGTGAGACCTCCTCTAACACTGTGTGCGCTGTTTGGGGTCAGTCCTGCCTTAAGCTGAACCTGCCACCTTGACTTTCTTTTGGGTCCTTCTCCACAACTGACAATGAGGGCCTTTCCTTGGGGCTACCAATTCTCTTTTTGATCCCCTGGTCCTATACTTGGTCAAGTTTGGTAACTCTTTCCCTTTTTCTTCAGGGGGAATAGATCCTCCTGATCTGTCCGGGTTTTCTATGCTATTCCTAAATTAATAGCAATCTCGGACTCCGGTGTCCAGGTGAGCTAACGGGATAACCGTTTTATCTCTTCCTTTCTCCTTCTAGCCTCCGTCCCTCTCTCTAGGGCGCTTTCACAACTCAGTCCGGTTTCCTAGTTCAGGGCTTAACTGGTCCCCAGCCAACAGCTCTCTTTATCCTCCTTCCTTCACCCCAATTTCCAGACTAACTGCCGCTTTGCTGTCTCCCTGGAAACTGACTCCTCCCCTCAGACCGGGGGTGGAAGGTGTTGTGTGTGCCCAAGTGTACATCTCCCCTTGCACCTATGGATCCTGTGGTAATCCCCTGCAGGGGTGCCACAGGAACAGTGCTGAAATGACATGGGAACAGCATGGGGAAGACTGCTGGAAGCATCTCTGACTCCAAGATCACTGCTGTCAGCAATGTGGTCAGAGTATTACACCACTTTTACGGACTCACAATAAAACATACAAAAACGAAACCAAAATGGATTTTCCTGGGAAATATGTTAAGGAACATCCTTTTCAGGGTAATGACTTGTATATAAGGCAAAATAAACAGCCAAAAACAAAAATACTCCTCCACAACTTGGGCTATGTTCACACGTAGCGTTTTTGATGCGTTTTTGCACTTTTGAATTGCTTTCAACCAAGGCAAATGCATTCACCAGGAAATGTCATTTTAACATTTTACAACCTTATCTGGCCATGTGGTGTGTGACACATCATCAGACACATGCATACAGTGCTGAAAAGACATGGGAACAGCATGGGGAAGACCTCTGGAAGCATCTCTGACTCCCAGGTCACTGCCTAAAAGTGTGCCCATCATAAGTGATCCTTGGGGCATGCGAAGATGCCTCCCGCCATGCACCTGCCGTTTCAGACTTGCAACAATCACCGTCTATGTCCTTGTCCCACTGCAGCGTTCAGTTGTCCCTACCCCATTCCTTGGAATGCAAGAGCAAGTATGCAGGCAGCCACCCACCCACCCACAGGCTGCAATACTATACTGCTAAATTTTTGACAGCTACTTGCACTTGAAATGTGGCCTTTTAGGCTCGTGGAGGCGGAAGCTTTTCCCAACCTCATGTCGGCGGCGGCCGAGTGTCCATACTCGGTCCCAAGCCGGCACTATATTTCCCGGTTTCGCCTCCACCTTTCACAAGCACGGGTCCCACAACACTACCCGTGCCCTCCCCAGTGCACTTACTGGGAAGGACCGCCTAACCACAAACACATGGACAGGTGAATGTGGCCAGGGACGGTACGGAGCCAGTCCACAACTTTTTTTTGCTAAGAGTTGTATTTAGCTCGGTGAAAGGACTGGCATAGAGGGAAACCGTATTTACCCTGCGTGTCATTTCTCCCAGGAAGTCCTCTAAAGCTGCTTGTACTTGAAATGTGGCTTGAACATTATTGCTGGTACTTTTCTGTGGGAATTTGCTTGCCTCCTACAAGCCTGGAATATTTCCAGCAAACTATGGTACAACCCCATGGTATTAGCACTGCCCCCAGTACCAGTAGCGAATCCATCCCCAATTTCCTTCTCAGGAATTTATTTGGTAGACTGAGTGGCTGCCCAAATACATTTTCTCACAAAGGAGCTGAAGATAGAGTGGCAGTAGGTGAAAGTTTCTCCAGCCTGTTAGATAGCCATATTAGCCATAGAGTGTCCGGGAACCTTCCCACACACTTTTCTTAGCCAGGACTGCTTCTCAGCAGGGTTGGACGGTCCCATCAGAGAATCCTCTGGTGTGCCTTGGCTTCTACCTCAGGAGAGTTCATGAGAAAGGTTAGCCCTCAGAATCAAATCCACTGGTGGGCACGATGTTTTTCAATCTGAAACTACTTCTCAGTGGGAATTGTATTTCACCACAGCCATATTCTTTACCTCAGTGAAAGGACTGACATAGAGGGAAACCGTATCTACCCCGGCTGTCATTTCTCCGTCACCAGGTTCCACCCATTGTCACACATGACCATGCCTGGCTGTATGTTCAGCGGTGAGAGCCACAGATCAGACTGCTGTGTTACAGCTTTCAACAACTCTGCAGCGCTGGGCGGTTTGTCAATTAAGCATTAAGCATGTTATCTTCAGCACAGCCTGTTGCCGCTTGGTCAAGGCAGTGCTGCAGTGCTGTCAGCTTGTGACTGATGTGATCATTTCGAAGATGGAGGAGGAGGTGCATGAGCTGAACAATGTGATTACATTGAGTTTAAATTGGTGACGCTGTTTTTAATACTAAAGAAAGATCCTATTGTTTTATTTTTTTACGTTATTTTTTAAGACAAATGCATTCACCGGGAAATGTCATTTTAACATTTTACTACCATATCTGGCAATGTGGTGTGTGACACATCATCAGACACATCCTTTTTTATTTATGATGGAGGGACTCTGAAAGTCATAAAGCCTATTTTTACCGGGACATCAGACAGCCCTTACTATTCTTAAAAGGCCAGCAGTCAGCCGTAGCTATTGTTAGAGAGCCATCAGCCGGCTATGGCTATGCTTTGTTGTTCCCATTATTAACAAGTGGGTCTCTTATACTGTTATTGCGTATCCAGTGACTGCAAGGGCTGCCAAAAATTTTGAAGCAACCCAATACCCCTTTGAAGAGACATAGAGGAGGGTCTCAGTAAAAAAAATGTTCCCATTATAAAGGAGCGGGTCTCCTATAGTGGTAATGCCCATGCTGTGACTGCAAGGGCTGCCAAAATTTGGGAAAAACCCCACTAAGAATTTAAAGACACATAGAGCAGGGCCATAGTAACAAGGTACGACATGTTCCCATTAGAAAGGAGAGGGTCTGCTATACAGTTATAGGGTATGCAGTGAGTCCAACGGTTGACCAATTTTAGAAAAAAAAACACTAAGAATTTAAAGACACACGGAGCAGGGCCACAGTAACAAGGTACGACATGTTCCCATTAGAAAGGAGAGGGTCTGCTATACAGTTATAGGGTATGCAGTGAGTCCAAAGACTGACCAATTTTAGGAAAAACCCCACTAAGAATTTAAAGACACACAGAGCAGGGCCACATTAACAAGTACGACATGTTCCCATTAGAAAGGAGAGAGTCTGCTATACAGTTATAGGGTATGCAGTGAGTCCAACGGCTGACTAATTTTAGGAAAAACCTCACTAAGAATTTAAAGACACACAGAGCAGGGCCACAGTAACAAGTACGACATGTTCCCATTAGAAAGGAGAGAGTCTGCTATACAGTTATAGGGTATGCAGTGAGTCCAAAGGCTGACCAATTTTAGGAAAAACCCCACTAAGAATTTAAAGACACACGGAGCAGGGCCACAGTAACAAGGTACGACATGTTCCCATTAGAAAGGAGAGGGTCTGCTGTACAGTTATAGGGTAGGCAGTGAGTCCAAAGGCTGACCAATTTTAGGAAAAACCCCACTAAGAATTTAAAGACACACGGAGCAGGGCCACAGTAACAAGTACGACATGTTCCCATTAGAAAGGAGAGGGTCTGCTATACAGTTATAGGGTATGCAGTGAGTCCAAAGGCTGACCAATTTTAGGAAAAACCCCACTAAGAATTTAAAGACACACAGAGCAGGGCCACAGTAACAAGTACGACATGATCCAATTAGAAAGGAGAGAGTCTGCTATACAGTTATAGGGTATGCAGTGAGTCCAACAGCTGACCAATTTTAGCAAAAACCCCACTAAGAATTTAAAGACACACAGAGCAGGGCCACAGTAACAAGTACGACATGTTCCCATTAGAAAGGAGAGAGTCTGCTATACAGTTATAGGGTATGCAGTGAGTCCAACGGCTGACCAATTTTAGGAAAAACCCCACTAAGAATTTAAAGACACACAGAGCAGGGCCACAGTAACAAGTACGACATGTTCCCATTATAATGGAGAGAGTCTGCTATACACTTATAGGGTATGCAGTGAGTCCAACGGCTGACCAATTTTAGTAAAAACCCCACTAAGAATTTAAAGACACACAGAGCAAGGGCCACAGTAAGAAGTACGACACGTTTCCATTTGAAAGGAGAGAGTCTGCTATACAGTTATAGGGTATGCAGTGAGTCCAACGGCTGAAAAATTTTAGGAAAAACCCCACTAAGAATTTAAAGACACATGGAGCAGGGCCACAGTAACAAGGTACGACATGTTCCCATTAGAAAGGAGAGGGTCTGCTATACAGTTATAGGGTATGCAGTGAGTCCAACGGCTGACCAGTTTTAGGAAAAACCCCACTAAGAATTTAAAGACACACAGAGCAGGGCCACAGTAACAAGTACGACATGTACCCATTAGAAAGGAGAGGGTCTGCTATACAGCTATAGGGTATGCAGTGAGTCCAATGGCTGACCAATTTTAGGAAAAACCCCACTAAGAATTTAAAGACACACAGATCAGGGCCTCAGTAACGACAAATTCCCATTAGAAAGGAGAGAGTCTCGCATAGTGTTGGCCTATGCAGTGAATGCAAGGGCTGCCAAAAATTTCAATGCCCCTTGGAAGAGACGTGGAGGAGGGCCTCATAAAAAATGTTGCAATTAGAAAGGAGCGGGCATCCTATACTTGTAATGCCCATGCACTAAGTGTATGGGCTGACAAACATTTACCCCTGGGGGGTATACATGAACATACTGTACAAAAAAAAATTTTCACGGCATCATAAACACCCTTTAAAAAAATTATGTGGGTGTTGCATCACGGACCACGGTCACCCTGGTGATATGGTGGTGTAGGATGAGGAGAAGGAGGAGGACAAGAGCAAACAAACAAAATCAGGAAGTGTATACTCATGTGTGGGTGTGAAAAGGTTCATGGGAATACACCACCCAAGAAAAGACACTGGATTTGAGTTTATGTTACGCTGCTATCATTCGGTGGTGTTGAGAAGTCTGGCCCAATCCAGCCCTTGTTCGTTTTTATAAGAGTCAGCCTGTCAGCATTTTCAGTTGACAGGCGGATGCGCTTATCAGTTATAATTCCACCAGGACCTCCAAGACATAGAGAGCCAGTTCATTCCACGTATCCAGCTGGGATACCCAATAATTATAAGGAACAGAGGAATCACAGAGGATGTTGGTACGGTTGGCAAGGTACTCCCTCAGCATCTTCCCAAACTTTGCACTCCTTGTGAGAGTACCCCGTGCCTCAGGGCCTGTGCGATGGGAGATTCTGAGAAAACTCTCCCAGAACTTTGACAGTGTTCCCCTGCCTCTGCTGGATTGAAGTTGTGTCTTTCTCGTCTGTACTCCTTGGTTGTCCAACGAAGTGTGCCCTCTGCCGCCAGCGTTTTCAGATGGGAATTTTTTTAATAGTTCCGCAACAAGGGCCTTCTGGTACTACCCCATTTTTGTAGACCTGTCCGTCTCAGGAATAAGAGATATAAAGTTCTCCTTGTAGCGTGGGTCTAGAAGTGTCACCAACCAGTAATGACTGTCACCCAAAATTTTGAGAACGCGAGGGTCATGGGAAAGGCAGCGTAACATAAACTCAGCCATGCGTGCCAGACTACTAACAGGCAAGACTTCCGTGTACTCACCAAGAGGATGACTGACCATGCTCTCCTCCTCCTCCTCCTCTCTGTCCTCTGGCCATCCACACTGAACAGACTGTATAACAGCTGTGCAGGTAGTACCGTCTATAGTGCATGAAACTAGCTCCTGTCCTTCCTCCTCCTCTTCCTCATTGTCACCGAATCCACGTAGAGATGAGATGAAGCTTGGCTGAATGTAATCACCCTGTATGGTTCCTTGCTCCATCTCATCGTGCTCCGCCTGCAATGCATCCTCTTTGATTGTGAGCAGAGAGCGTTTCAGAAGACAGAGAAGCGGGATGGTGACGTTAATTATGGCGTCATCACTGCTCACCATCTTGGTGGAGTCCTCAAAGTTTTGGAGGATGGTACATATGTCTGACACCCATGTCCACTCCTGAGGTCTTATGTGTGGAGTCTGAACTGAATACCAACGGCCTTGTTGATGATGGTACTCAACAACTGCCCTCTTCTTCTCACAAATCCTTCCCAACATCTGCACTGTAGAGCTGTAGAGTTCCAACTCGTGGGGACATCACACACTAGTCTTTGAGCCGGAAGCTGCAAACGCTACTAAAACACTGCAAGGGCTGCGGAAGCTGTAGCTGACTTTCTAAAATGGGCACATAGGCGGCATACTTTAACAAGCAGATCCGGCAGCTCCGGGTAATATTTGAGAAACCGCTGAACCACGAGGTTAAGCACATGGGCCAGGCATGGTATGTGTGTGAGCTTTCCTCGCCTCAGAGCCGCCACCAGGTTCTGGCCATTGTCACACACGACCATGCCTGGCTGTAGGTTCAGCGGTGTGAGCCACAGATCGGCCTGCTCTTTCAGAGCTGTCCACAACTCTTCAGCATTGTGCGTTTTTTCACCTAAGCATATTAGCTTCAGCACAGCCTGTTGCCGCTTGGCCGAGGCAGTGCTGCAGTGCTTCCAGCTTGTGACTGATGTGGTCATTTCAGAGATGGAGGCCGAAGAGGAGGAGGAGGCTGAGGAGAATGAGGTGCAGGAGCTGTAGACAGTGGGGACAACCCTGATTGACCAAGGGCCCGCAATCCTTGGCATCGGGAGGACGTGTTCCGTCCCAAGGTCCGACTGGGTCCCGGCTTCCACTATGTTAACCCAGTGTGCCGTCAGCGAGATGTACCATCCCTGCCCACAAGCACTTGTCCATGTGTCCGTGGTTAGGTGGACTTTACCGGTAACTGTGTTGTTGAGAGCACGGCTAATGTTTTGGGACACGTGCTTGTGTAATGCGGGGACGGCACACCGGGAGAAATAGTGGCGGCTGGGGACCGAGTACCGAGGGACGGCCGCCGCCATCAGGTTGCAGAATGCTTCCATCTCCACGAGCCTAAAAGGCAACATTTCGAGTGCAAGCAGTCGTGAAATGGGAGAATTTAGTAGTGTGACCTGTGGGGCGTTGGCTGCATATTTGTGCTTGCGTTCCAAGCACTGGGGTATGGACAACTGAACGCTGCGCTGGGACAAGGACATGGACGTGCTTCCTGATGCTGCTACTTGAGAGTGTGCAACGACAGGTGCAGGGCAGGAGGCGTTTTCGCATGCACCATTGACAGGGGATTGGCTTGCATGCACAACAGCGGAAGAAGCAATGGTGCCACCCGCAGACACTGTTCCTGGACTCTGGGGTTCGGCCCACAAAGTCGGGTGCTTTGCTGCCATGTGCCTGATCATGCTGGTGGTGGTCAGGCTGGTCGTTTTGCCACCCCTGCTGATGCTGGCCTGGCAGGTGGTGCAAATGGCCTTTTTGGGGTTATCGGCAGAGTCTTTAAAAAACAACCAGACTCGGGAAGACCTAACAGTTGTACTGGCAACTTCCTTCGTGTTGGTGTTACGGGGAACGGTTGCCTGCCTTCTGTCTGCGGCCACCACACTGCTTCTTCCTGCCTGTTGGGGTGCTCTGCCTCCCTCTCCCTGTGTGCTGCTGTCCTCACTCTGCATGTCCTCCTGCCAGGTTGGGTCAGTTACTATATCATCCACCACCTCGTCTTCCACTTCCAAACCCTGGTCCTCCTCCTGACTTTCTGGCAATTGTGTCTCATCATCATCCACCTCTTGTGACACTTTCCCACCGTCGCCTTCGTGTGACCGTGGCTGCTCAAATATTTGGGCATCGCTACACCCGATCTCCTCTTGCCCCGCTTCAAGTGGACCAGGCGAGTGGCCCAAATCTATAAATAGAAAAGTGAACAGTTCTTCAGAGTGTCCAAGTTTGGGATCAGTTGTCTCTGGGTGCTCGGCATGGTGGGAGGAAGGAGGATCAGGGTGAGGAATATGCGGTCCAGACTCACGGCTACTGAGACTTGACCGTGTGGAAGACAGGGTGGTGGTGGCGGCTAAGTGACTGGAAGCATTATCCGCTATCCAACCAACAACCTTTTGACACTGCTCTGGGTTCAATAGTGGTGTGTTGCGGTCCCCTAGAAATTGGGACAGGAAGGTCAGGCGAGAAGATGTGGGTGTTTGTTGTGGCACAATTTCGGCTTACCCACGGCCTGGTCCTCGGCCTCTGCATGCACTATTACCATCACGTCCAGTTCCCCGTTCCTTGCCACGTGCCTTGCCCATTTTAAATGGAGGACAGTATCTTCCACGCTCACTACAAATGACTGAGTTTGGAGCAAACTTATATGTGATCCGTGTGATAGAGAAAACAGAGTTTTAAATACCTGCCCTGTAGGTAAGTAGTTTGAACAGCAAACTGCGGTGAATTGCTTCAATGACACACTAAAGGAAATTTTTAATGGAGGCCAGAAATGGCAGTATTTTCTGACAACGTATATGTGATCCGTTTGGCGGAGAAAACACAGTTTTAAATAGCTGGATTTCTAGCGATCTAATATGTAAAGGACCTGGCTGTATTCTGCAGTGCCAACAAGCAAATGGCGCAGAAAAAAATGGTGTTCTCTGGATTGTTTTTTAAGCAAATAATGAGGATTACGATCCAAAGAAAAGTATTCCTGGCCCCTGAGACCTGGGCCTTTGTATAGAAATATCTAACAGCAGCAGAAGGCAGAATTGGAATGGAGCCTCTTGTGCTATATGCAGTGCAGTCTGCTATATACACTGCCTGCCTATACACCCTGCCTGCCTGATATCTCTGCAGATAGATTAGTCCTCAGAAGGACAGTTTGTTAAGATGGATATGTGTAATGTACGGTTTTTCTCCCTACACTACCTAATACACAAGCAAATCTGTCCCTGACGCAGCAGCACCTCTCCCAAAACAAGCAAATGGTGCAGAAAAACGGTGTTCTCCGGATTGTTTTTAAGCAAATAATGAGGATTAAGATCCAAAGAAAAGTATTCCTGGCCCTTGAGACCTGGGCCTTTGTATAGAAATATCTAACAGCAGCAGAAGGTAGAATTGGAATGGAGCCTCTTGTGCTATTTGCACTGCAGTCTGCTATATACACCGCCTGCCTATACACCCTGCCTGCCTGATATCTCTGCAGATGGATTAGTCCTCAGAAGGACTGTTTGTTAAGATGGATATGTGTAATGTACGGTTTTTCTCCCTACACTACCTAATACACGATCAAATTTCTCCCTGACACAGCAGCAGCTCACCCTACACTGTCTGATCCGGAGTGACTGTGACGAGCATGGCGGCGCCAGGTCTGATAAAGACCTGATGGCGCTGTGCGGCCAGCCAATCACTGTAATGCCCACAACCAACATGGCTACTGCATTACAGTGCATGGCAGGCAATCCCTGCATGTTCATTGGCTGTCTAAACAGCGCCAAACATGCAGGGAGGGGACCGAGTTCCCTCCCGAGCAACCCGGAAATACTCGGCGAGCGCCGAGTATCTCGAGCAGTGAGATGCTCGGGCGAGCACCAAGCAGAAGTGAGCATGCTCGCTCATCACTAGAGCTTAACATACTAAGTTAAAACTATAAAAAATAATTTAAACAAGGCCTATTAGATAAAAGTTTCTATTTAGTCCCCATTTGATATGCTTCTCTATAAGAACCTGGTTTCATGCACCTGGAATTCATTATACACTTGTGACGCCCCCCCTGGGGCCGTGGGGTACTCGGTAGCCAGGCTGGCGGTTCTATTTGGGGTAGTCACGACGGCAGTGACCCGGTCCGTGGCCCAGGGCGGTCAATAAATGAAGAAAAAAGGGGAATAAAATTTTATGTTGGGGATAAAGTTTGTGATGCCACCCGTGATATGCGGCTATAGGTGGCCGCCGCTGCTGTTCAGATCCACTGAGGCTGTTGGTGACGCAGCAAAGATGGTTCAGCTCTCCACGGGTAGAGCTAGGCCCCAGGGCAGTTAAATAGGGGATTTAGGATGTTGGTGGTGTAGTGCAAGGCAAGTGACGCAGCAATTAAGTGAAGGACACAGCGGGGTGCAGTCTTCAAATGTTTACTCACAGTTATTAACCACTTTGCACCAGAGCCTGTTTTTGCCTTCGTGACCGGGCCAATGTTTTCAATTCTGACTACTGTCACTTTATGAAGTAATTACTCTGGAACGCTTCAACGGATCCCCCTGATTCTGAGAGTGTTTTTTCGTGACATATTGTACTTCATGATAGTGGTAAAATTTCTTCGATATCACTTGCGTTTATTTGTGAAAAAATTGGAAATTTGGCGAAAATGTTGAAAATTTTGCAATTTTCAAACTTTGAATTTTCATGCCCTTAAATCAGAGAGATATGTCACACAAAATAGTTAATAAATAACATTTTCCACATGTCTACTTTACATCAGCACAATTTTGGAACCAAAATTTTTTTTTGTTAGGGAGCTATAAGGGTTAAAATTTGACCAGCGATTTCTCATTTTTCCAACAAAATTTACAAAAACATTTTTTTAGGGACCACATCATATTTGAAGTCACTTTGAGGGGTCTTTATGACAGAAAATACCAAAAAGTGACACCATTCTAAAAACGGCACCCCTCAAGGTGCTCAAAACCACATTCAAGAACTTTATTAACCCTTCAGGTGCTTCACAGGAATTTTTGGAATGTGGAAGAAAAAAATTAACATTTAACTTTTTTCACAAAAATGTTACTTTAGACCCAATTTTTTTTATTTTCACAGGGGTAACAGGAAAAAATTGGCCCCAAAATTTTTTGTGCAATTTCTCTTGAGCGTGCTGATACCCCATATGTGAGGGAAAACGACTGTTTGGGCTCACTGCAGGGTTCGGAAGGGAAGGAGCGCCATTAAACTTTTTGAATGTAAAATTTGTTTGAATAATTAGCAGACGCCATGTTGCGTTTGGAGAGCTCCTGATGTTCCTAAACAGTGGAAACCCCCCACAAGGGACACCATTTTGGAAACTAGACCCCTTAGGGAACTTATCTAGATGTGTGGTGAGCACCTTGAACCCCAAGGTGCTTCACAGAAGTTTATAATATTGAGCTGTAAAAATAAAATTTTCACATTTTTCCCACAAAAAGTTTTTCATCCCTTAATTTTGCATTATCATAAGGGTAATAGGATAAATTGCACCATGACATTTGTTGAGCAATTTCTCCTGAACACGCCGATACCCCATATGTGGAGGCAAACCACTGTTTGGGCGCACGGCAGGGTTTGAAAGGGAAGAAGCGCCATTTGACTTTTTGAATGTAAAATTTGTTTGAATAATTAGCAGACACCATGTCGCATTTGGGGAGCCCCTAATGTGCCTAAACAGTGGAAACCCCCCACAAGTGCCACCATTTTGGAAACTAGACCCCTTAGGGAACTTATCTAGATGTGTGGTGAGCACATTGAACCCCCAGCTGCTTCACAGAAGTTTAGAATATTGAGCAGTAAAAATAAAATTTTCACATTTTTCCCACAAAAAATGTTTTTCATTCCCTAATTTTGCATTATCATAAGGGTAACAGGAGAAATTGCACCATGAAATTTGTTGTGCAATTTCTCCTGAGTACGCCCATACCCCATATGTGGGGGAAAACCACTGCTTTGGTGTACGGCAGGGTTCGGAAGAGAAAGGAGCGCTATGTTGGCTGGGATAGGTTGCAGACACCATGTCACATTTGAAGAGTCGCTGACATGCCGAAACAGCAGAAACCCCCACAAGTGACCCCATTTTGTAATCTACACCTCTCAAGGAATTCATCTAGGGAAGTAGTGAGTATTTTTTAATTTTTAAATTTATACCATTGGGCAGTGAAAAAAGCATAATTATATTTTTACCACCAAAAAATGTTTTACCCTCAGATTTTACATTTTCACACAGGGCAATGGGTAAAAATGGTGCCGATATGTGTCACGCAATTTCTTCTAAACGTGGCAATACCCCATATGTGGCCGTATCGTACCGCTCAGCCATACGGCAAGATCTGAGGGGGACAGAGTGCTATTTGACAATTGGAGAACAAATTATTGTAGAATAGGTATTTGGTTTTAGGAGCACAAAATTTTCTGAATTTCTTTTGGGGGGCAAGGGCCATTTCGCTTTTCCAGAGCCTTTCTGCTACCAGTAACTTGGAAGTCCCTTATATTTTTAACAGATGACGGACCTGAGTGGGGACTAGCTTTTTTTGAGGACTGAGTTGAAGCTTTTATTGGGAACATTTTACATAACATTTATCCGGCGCTCTAGGCTGAGCACTTACATCGGGGTTTCCATCTAAATTTCCAAGTGATGTAATTCAGATGAAACCCCTGCGGGATCCATTCACTGTAATGAGGCAGCAGAGTTACTCTGGACTTCGTCTGGCCTCTGTTTAGCGGTGTCCTTTTTTTCAGAAGTGCACAAAACTGTGGCCAACTGCACTTTTATGCACGCCTAAAAAAAATGACACCGTGGGATCACAGCCCAGACGGCATCCACAGTAGCCTATATCTGCCTCATTACAGGGAATCTTCCGTCATGGGTTCGGTCTGATTCACGTATTTCAGAGATTTACACGGAAACTCTGGTGTAAGTGCTCAGCGCAGAGCGCAGGATAAATGTGAGCAGAGCCTTACTGCGATCTTTGGGAGACATAATAAACAAATCAGTAGCAGGTGAAGAATTGGTTTTATTTATTTTTTACGCTGTTCCTCGTGTGATATAACTGATTAGATTACTTTATTCTTCGGGTTGGTGCGATTACAGAGATACCAGATTTATATCGGGTTTTTATGACTGACAGCTGTCACACACTAAGAGACGCTTTTTTGCAAAATCTAGTTTTTGCATCGCCATATTTTGAGAGCTATAATTTTTCCATATTTCGGCCGACAGAGTCATGTGATGGCTTGTTTTTTGCGGGACGAGTTGACATTTTTATTGGTACAATTTTTGGGTATGTGACATTTTTTGATCGCTTTCTATTCCGTTTTTTGGGAGGTAAAATTAACAAAAACCAACAATTCAGGAATTGTTTTTTGAGGTTTTTTTTTATGCCGTTCTGCATGTGGTAAAAGTGATCAGGCAGCGTTATTCTTCGGGTCAGTACGTTTACAGCGATACTACACTTACTGTATATTTTTTTTATGTTTTGGTGCTTTTACACAATAAAACAATTTTATAGAAAAAATATTTTTTTTGCATTGTTTATTCTGAGCTCTATAACTTTTTTATTTTTCGGCTGATGGAGCTGTCTGGTGGCTTTTTTTTTGTGGAACAAGATGACATTTTCAGCGGTACCATTTTTATTTCCATTTTGCTTTTTGATCGCATTTTTTTCCACTTTTTGTTTGGCGATTTGATGAAAAAGCATATTTTTTTGCTGTTTTTTATTTATTTTTATTACGGTGTGCACAGAAGGAGTTAATTAGTGTGACAGTTTTATAGAGCGGGTTGTTTCGGACGCGGCGATACCAAATATGTGTACTTTTTTTGGTTTTGCATAAATATACGGATTTATTGGTTTAATATTTTATTTATTTATTTTTATTTATTTTGTGATTTTTTTTTTTTTAACAGTTTAAAAACATTTTTTTTAACTTTTTTTTTACATTTTTACTTAGTCCCTGTATGGGACATTAATTTTTATTTTTCTGATCACTGATCTCATGTAATGTAATAGACATGTATTACATTACATGAGATCTTTGCTGACTGTTTCACAGTCAGTGTGTCCTGCCAGGCTTCAGCTGCAGGCTGAGCCTGGCAGGACACCATATATGGCAGATCTGGAGGCGATCATGTGACCTCCAGCTGCCATAGCAAAGCCAGGTCCTGGAAGGTATCAGGGGTCGTCGGAGAGGTAAGTAAGACGACCCCCTCTCCTCTGTCTATCTTCTATATGCCTCGATCACTATAGATCGCGGCATATAGAACATAGCAAAGGGTTAACATCATTGGGACCTGATCCAATCAGGTCCCGATGATGTCCCCTGTCAGAGCTAACGCTCTGCACCGGAATCGCAGCGCTTGCAGGACCCTGGGGGTCCTGAGCGCTGCGGGACCACCCACCGTTTTTAAACGTCGGCGCTGCACAGAGCCCAGCAAGCGCCAACGTTTATCTACAGTGGGCAGTCGGGAACCGGTTAAGATGCTCCGGGTTACAACTGCCAGAATATAACCGCCCGCCGAGTCCTGTGTCCTCCGGGGAAGTGATCCAGCCAACTCTCAGATAACTTTGGTGCACTTGATCGGGACCCCCTTCTTGTGTACCTTCCCAGGTCATCTCTCTGCGCTGGCTTTCACCCTCCTGCCCTGCGCCTCACACACAGTGTCCCGAGCCAGTGGCCGCGGGCCTTGTTGGGCGACGTCCTGTCTGTCCCCTTTGTCCTATAAGGCCACCTTTTCAGCGAATGTGTGTGGATTTTGGCTGTGGCACATGAAGATACCGCAACCTCCAGATTTGCTAGCTGAGTCTTGCAGTCCTCCACTAGTTTGAGGCCGGTCCCCTACTGCTGCCTGATCCCTCCACGTCACCGTTAATTCGGGCGCACGGGTGGACTCCACACTTTCTGTGCCCCTAGGATCTTCTCTCTCTCTGGAGCCCTCCTCACTACTCCGGTCTTCTCTCCTCACTCTGCTACTAGGCCTCCCTGACTGGGCCCTACTCCTCCTTGGTCCTCACTTACTGAACTGAATGACCGACTGACCCCATCTAGATGTTTCTACCCTTCTTTTATACTCTTCTTTCAGTGCTCCCCTAAACTACTTCCTCCACCCACCTCCTCTACTTAGTTCCACCCTCCCGACAGGTACCGTGTCTGTGCTCTCCCTCGGGAGCTATCTGGACCCTCCCTCAGGAGTGGTGTAGTGTTGGATGTGAGTGTGTGGGTCCCAGGTAGTGCTCCCTCCTTACCTGAGAGTGGGATACCACACCTCTGGCTGAGATGCAGTACCTCTGTGACAACTGGAACCGCAGGGGCGCCACACTTGCCCTTGTTTAAATTTTTTTCATCATCGTTATTGCTTACATTATAAGAAATTTGATCATGCAAATTTATCCAACAGTATTATTTTCAGGACTTTGGATCTCATCCCCAACTGTAGATTTATGACTCATTTTGGTTATTTTTGTATCATGTCTAAGACTTTAGAACATGCTGATTTTGATTGAACTTGATTAGACCTGGCAAGCCTAATCTCTATGGAACAGATGCCACTTGCATTTACTTTTCACAAACCTTAGATTTTCTGTTTAATAAATATCTGAAAAAATAAACAGATTTTGTATTAACAACTTGAAATATATATGTAGCAAATTCGTAATATGAAATTATCAATATGAAGGGTACAACAGTAATGGGAAGATGTTTGTACCCATGCCTGTACCCATGCCCATCACTAAAAAAGTTCAAGGAGGGTCTGGATGCCTTTCTTGAATAATATAATATTACAGGTCATGGGTACTAGATTCTGTGATGGGACATTGATTCTGAGAAAAAGTCTGATTTAATACCTGCCGGCATGGGGGTGCTTCATTCTTTGTGCCAATCGCAGATCGCCGATGGGTTGCTATGACAGCCGGGGGTCTGCTGAAGACCCCCTTGCTTGTCCTTACGGAGCTCCTCTGAAACCCTGCCTGTGGTCAGGCTCCAAAGGAGACCTTGATTTTTACTATATATATTATAGGGGACTAACAAGTAAAATGAAAAGTAAAAAAAAAATATGAAAAAAACCCATAAATCTTCAAATCACCCCTCTTTTCCCCCACTAAAAATAAAGATATTAAAAAAATACACATGTGGTATCGGTGAGTTCAGAAAAGTCTGCTCTGACAAAGTATAAACTTAATTTACCCGATCAGTAAACACTGTAAATGAAAAAAAAAATCAAGAATTCCAAAATTACGTTTTTTGGGTCACTGCAATTCCTCAAAAAATTCTGTAAATTCTGAAAACATTACATCCCAAGATAGTATCAATAAAAAACGTTGTCTCGTCCCACAGAATATAAACCATCACACAGCTCCATCGACTGAAAAATATATAAACATTACTGGTCTCAGAAAATGAGGACACAACCCAAAAAAACCTTCAGATTTTTTTTACACCACTAAAATAATAAAAAACTGGACATGTTGGTTATCGCTGTGATTGTACTGATGAGGAGAATCATATTACAAAGTAATTTATTAGCACAAAATGTAAACCATAAAAACAATTCCCAAAAAACAGTCAGAATTGTGTTTTTTTTTACAATTTCTCCCCACTTGGGATTTTTATCCATTTTCTTGTACGCTATGTGGTAAAATGAATAGTGTCATTCAAAAGTACAACTTGTCCTGCAGCAAACAAGCCCTCATATGTCAAAGTAGACAGAAAAATAAAAGAGTTATGGCTCTGGGAAGAAGGGGAGAAGAAAACGAAAACGCAATATTGGAAATTGGCCTCGTCGTAAAGGGGTTAAGAAATTCATGCAGTTAGATTTTATTATGAGTTAGAATGTGGAATTGACTGTCACATCAAGAGGGCCACTTTAATCAGATCTTATGAAGGCCACGCTGAACAAATTATGTTATACACACATATCAAAAGGCATGTGATCATACAACTTGGCTGACACACAACACGTGGCATAAAACCCTATCTGCAAACCCCACGCTGCATATATGATCGTCTTTTCCAAACTGTATCTATCCGTCTCCTGGTATGATTCCTGCATCCAATATGTGCTGTGTATCCACTGATCCCTGCTAATTTCGTTCTATCTGTCCTGGGTATGTTTGATCCCATCTCACCCATGTCCAGCAACTAGCACACCCCCGCAGAAACCTTGCACATCTAGACACCCACACACTCTCTGACTCTATTCTACCACTGACATCCATATCTTCACTCCAAGACACAGACAGCGCCACTGCTTTCTACAATGCCATCAGCTATTCACTTGGTCGCCCCTCTTGTGCATGGCAGAGTGCGATGAGTCAATAGGCAACCCTGGACACAACAACCTCACTAAACAGCTTCGACAAGCGTCCAGGGTTGTGGAGCGGCGTTGGAAGAAAACACATTCTCAAGATGACTTCACTGCATTCAAACAAGCAACACTCGCATTCATATCAGTCCTCACCTCTGCTAAACAGGCCTACTTCCCAACCCTCATATCTTCCCTATCCTACAGCCCCAAATAGCTATTCAACATTTTTAACTCTCTCCTCCGCCCTCCACTGCTCCCTCCGACCTCCGTCATCTCTGCTGAGGAGTTTGCCACACACTTCAAAAACAAGATTGACCAAACAAGGCAAGTCTTTACTGTCCAACCACCTCAACCCCTTGGTCTTCCAGACCATTGTCCTTCCCCCATAACCTCCCTTCCCAACATCACGGAAAGAGACCTTACTCGTCTCCTCTCCAAATCACACCTCACCACTTGTGCACTCAACCCCATCCCATCCCACCCATCCCCAACCTCACCCCCACACTCATCCCCAACCTCACCCCCACACTCATCCCATTCCTAACCTATCTCTTCAACCTATCACTAACTTCTGGTACTTTTCCCGCTGCCTTCAAACATGCCACAATCACGCCCATCCTCAAAAAACCATCCCTCGACCCAACCGCCTTGTCCAGCTACCGCCCCTTATCGCTGCTCTCATTTGCCTCCAAATTCCTTGAGCAACATGTTCACACTGAACTTTCCTCTCACTTCTCATCTAACTCTCTCTTTGACAACCGACAATTCGGCTTCCGCCCCTACCATTCCACAGAAACTGCCCTTACCAAAATCACCAATGACTTACAGCCAAAGCTAACAGATAATTCTCTGTACTTCTTCTTGACCTGTCCTCTGCTTTCGATACAGTTGACCACTGCCTCCTACTACATATTTTCTCTTCATTTGGCGTCAAAAACCTTGCCCTATGTTGGATCTCCTCATACCTTTTTAACCGCACATTTAGCATCTCCCACTCCCACACTACCTTCTCACCCCGCCCCCTCTCTGTTGGAGTTCCTCAAAGTTCTGTCCTAGGACCCCTACTCTTCTCAATCTATACCCTTGGCCTGGGAAAGCTCATAAAATCCCATGGCTTCCAGTACCATCTGTACGATGATGACAGCCAGAACTACTTCTCTGGCCCAGACATCACCTCTCTGCTGTCCAGAATCCCAGCATGTCTAGCAGCCATATCCTCCGTCTTCTCCTCCCGCCTCCTCAAGCTCAATGTGGACAAAACTGAACTCATCATCTTTCCCTCCATCTTGCATATCTTCCCCACCTAATCTTTCTATAACAATAAATTACATCACATGTTCCCCTGTACCGGCAATCTGCTGCCTCGGAGTAACCCTTAATTCTTCCCTGTCCTTCAAACCCCACATCCAAGCTCTCGCCTCTAGCTCAAAAATATTTCCAGAATCCGTCCTTTCCTCAACCCTCAATCTACTAAACTTCTTGTGCATGCCCTCATCATCTCCCACCTCGACTACTGCAACATCCTCCTCTGTGGCCTACCTGCTAACACTCTCGCACCCCTCCAGTCCGTCCTTAACTCTTCTGAGTGACTGATTCATCTCTTGCCTCGCTACTCCTCTGCTACCACCTTTGCAAATCACTTCAATGGCTCCCAATTGCCCAGCATGTCCAGTTCAAACTACTAACACTGACCTACAAAGCCATCCATAACCTCTCTCCTCCTTACATCTCTGAACTAATCTCCCGATACATTCCCTTACGTAATCTCTGGTCCTCCCAAGACCTCCTTCTCTCCTCCACCCTTATTGGTTCCTCCTTAGCTTTCTTTATGTTTAGTTGTAAATAGCCTGGCACCAATCCACAAAATCTGACACCACCCTCCTATATTCCTTTTCACCCCGGCGCTCCTATTCTGCAATCATTATCTGTATTAATTGCACCTGTTTGAACTTGTTACCTGTATAAAAGACACCTGTCCACGCACTCAATCAATCACACTCCAACCACTCCAACATGACCAAGATCAAAGATCTGTCTAAGGACACCAGGGAAAAAATTGTAGACCTGAACAAGGCTGTGATGGGTTACAGGACAATAAGCAAGAAGCTTGGTGAGAAGGCAACAATTGTTGGCACAATTATTAGAGAAAGGAAGAAACACAAGATGACTGTCAATCTTCCTCGGGCTCCATGCATGATCTCACCTCATGGGGAAAGGAGGATTCTGAGAAAGGTCAGGAATCAGCCCAGAGCTAGATGGGAGGACCTGGTTAAAGACCTGAAGAGAGTGTAACGGGTCTGGAAGGCGGAACCTCTGAGCTACTATACAAGGGGGCGGTCCTTGTAAGGGAGCGGGTGGCGACCAGGCAGGCAGTCACAGCAGATGACCGGGACAGTCTCTGGAAGAACGGGCAGGAGGTCACGGCAAGTGACCGGGGCAGTCTCTGGATGAACGGGCAGATGGTCACGGCAAGTGACCGGGGCAGTCTCTGGATGAACGGGCAGATGGTCACGGCAAGTGACCGGGGCAGTCTCTGGATGAACGGGCAGATGGTCACGGCAAGTGACCGGGGCAGTCTCTGGGTAAAGGGTTGGTACGACCTGTGGCGGCTGATGGTAGACGTGAGCTCCCAGGTGAGCAGGCGAGAGTCTCTGGATAAACGGGTGGTCACGGCATGTGACGGCGGAGCCTCCAGGAAGACCAACAGACAGGCGGCAGATGAGCGCTCCCAGGTGAGCGGGCAGAAGTCTCTGGACAGGCGGGTGGTCACAGCACGTGACGGCAGAGCCTCCAGGTAGGCTAGGAGACAGGCAGCAGATGAGCGCTCCCAGGTGAGCGGGCAGGAGTCACTGGACAGGCAGGTGGTCACAGCACGTGACGGCGGAGCCTCCAGGTAGGCTAGCAGGCAGGTAGCAGATGTGCGCTCCCAGGTGAGCGGGCAAGCTGGTCCATAGACAGACTGACAGGAGTTGGAAGGCAGACCGTCGGACCTCAGGCAAGCAGGCAGGTAGCTGATGTGCGCTCCCAGGTGAGCGGGCAAGCTGGTCCTTAGACAGACTGACAGGAGTTGTAAGGCAGACCGTCGGACCTCAGGCTAGCAGGCAGGTAGCAGAATATCAGGCAGGAATAAGACAGCAAGCTGACAGGAATCTGGCAGGTATCTGACAGGTAACTGGCAACGGGACCTGAGGGCTGAAGCAGAGTAGTGAACAGTGCAACAACATTGCTCGGGCACCTCCATTTTGGAGGAGGTGCCTTATATATGGTGAAGTCCTCCGGCCATTGGCCGGGGACTCCTTGGGACGGTGCGCGCGGCCCCTTTAAGAGGGAGAGAGAGCGCGCGCGCCCTAAGCACAGTGGCCGGGAAGGAGCGCGCGCTGCCAGCAGAGCGGGAGGAGGACGCCGGGCACGGAGCAGAGAGGTGAGGGGAACAGCGTCCCTGCCTAGCAGAGGGCAGGGACGCCGGCGCTACAGAGAGCTGGGACCACTGTCTCAAATATTACCATTAGTAACACACTATGCCGCCATGGATTAAAAAGGTCCCCCTGCTCACACCGGAACATGTCCAAGCCCATTTGAAGTTCGCCAATGAACATCTGAATCATCCAGAGGAGGTATGGGAGAAGGTCATGTGGTCAGATGAGACCAAAATAGAACTTTTTGGTATCAACTCCACTCGCCGTGTTTGGAGGAAGAAGAAGGATGAGTACAAACCCAAGAACACCGTCCAAACCGTGAAGCATGGTGGGGGAAACTTCATACCTTGGGATACTTTTCTGCTAATGGGACAGAACAACTGCACTGTATTGAAGGGAGGATGGATGAGGTCATGTATCGCGAGATTTTGGCCAACAACCTCCTTCCCTCAAAAAAGGCATTGAAGATGGGTCGTGGCTGGGTCTTCCAGCATGACAATGACCTGAAACACACAGCCAGGGCAACTAAGGAGTGGCTCCGTAAGAAGCATTTCAAGGTCGTGGAGTGGCCTAACCAGTCTCCAGACCTGAACCCAATAGAAAATCTTTGGAGGGAGCTGAAACTCAATGTTGCCAGCGATAGCCCCGAAACCTGAAAGATCTGTATGGAGGAGTGGGTCAAAATCCCTGCTGCAGTGTGTGCAAACTTGGTCAAGAACTACAGGAAACATCTGACCTCTGTAATTGCAAACAAATGTTTCTGTACCTTTTATGAAGTTCTGTTTTTCTATTGTATCAAATACTTATTTTCTGCAATAAAATGCTAATTAATTATGTAAAAATCATACAATTTGATTTTCTGGTTTTTTTTAGATTCTTTCTCTCACAGTTGAAGTGTACCTGCGATACAAATTACAGACCTCTCCATTCTTTGTAGGAGGGAAAACTTGCAAAATCAGCAGTGTATCAAATACTTATTTTACCCACTGTAGATGAAGCAAAGAGATATGAAAAATATATAATGCTGTACAACTGAAGATGTATGTTTTTTTGAATATCTTGCATAGCTTACCTGTCTCTTGCTCTATCCAACTGCCATGTTAATCTGCAATGCACTTCAACAATAATCCAGCTCTGAATAGATAGGAAGCCTCTGCTATGATCTGGGCCCAATTTACCTCGTTAAACAATGAAACAAAGTAATTGAGATCCATTAGTTTGGAAAAGGTTATAAAGCCATTTCTAAAGCTTTGGGGTTCCAGTGAACCACAGTGAGAGCCATTATCCACAAATGGCGAAAACATGGAACAGTGGTAAACCTTCCCAGGAGTGGCCGACCGACCAAAATTACACCAATAGTGCAGCGACGACTCAACCAAGAGGTCACAAAAGACCCCACAACAACATCCAAACAACTGCAGGTCTCACTTGCCTCTGTTAAGGTCAGTGTTCATGACTCCGCCATAAGGCCACTGCCCCACTATCAATATTTGGTCAGTATTCGGTCAGTATTTTTTCTCCGGAGTGGGAGCCAAAACCAGGAGTGGGTGATAAATGCAGAATTGGTGCATTTGTTTCTATTAAACTTTTTCTCTGATTGTTCCTCACCTGGTTTTGTCTCCCACTCCTGAGAAAAAATACTGACCGAATACTGACCAAATACTGATAGTGGGTTTGTGGCCTAAGAAAGAAACTGGGCAAAAATGGCATAAATGGCAGAGTTAGAAGACGAAAACCACTGCTGAGCAAAAAAAATATAATGGCTCGTCTCAGTTTTGCCAGAAAACATCTTGATGATTGCCAAGACTTTTGGAAGAATACTTTGTGGACTGACGAGACAAAAGTTGAATGTTTGGAAGATGCATGTTCCATTACATCTGGCTTAGAAGTAACACAGTATTTCAAAAAAGGAACATCATACCAACAGTAAAATATGGTGATGGTAGTGTGATTGTCTGGGGCTGTTTTACTGCTTCAGGACCTGGAAGACTTGCTGTAGTAAATGGAACCATGAATTCTGCTGTCTACCAAAAAATCCTGATGGAGAACGTCCAACCATCTGTTATGCTGCAAGACAATGATCCAAAACACACCAGCAAGTCCACCTCTGAATGGCTTAAGAAAAACAAAATTAAGACTTTGGAGTGGCCTAGTCAAAGTCCTGACCTTAATCCGATTGAGATGCTGTGACATGACCTTAAAAAGGCAGTTCATGCTCGGAAACCCTCCAATGTGGCAGAATTACAAGTTTGCAAAGATGAGTGGGCCAAAATTCCTCCAAAGCGTTGTAAAAGACTCATTACCAGTTATTGCAAATGCTTGATTGCAGTTGTTGCTGTTAAGGGTGGCCCAACCAGTTATTAAGTTTAGGAGGCAATCACTTTTTCAAACCGGGCCCTGTAGATTTGGATTTATTTTTCCCTTAATAGCAAAGACCTTCATTTAAAAACTGCAATATGGGTTTATTTGTGTTATCTTTGTCTAATATTTAAATGTGTTTTGTGATCTGAAACATTTACGTGTGACATGCACAAGAATAAGAAATCAGGAAGGGGCAAATACATCAAAGCAAAAGGTGGCTGCTTTGAAGAACCTAGAATATAAGACATATTTTCAGTTGTTTCACACTTTTTTGTTAAGTATATAATTCCACATGTGTTAATTCATAGTTTTGATGCCTTCAGTGTGAATGTACAATTTTCATAGTCATGAAAATACAGAAAAATCTTTAAATGAGAAGGTGTGTCCAAACTTTTGGTCTGTACTGTACATACAAACCCAAACGCACTGGAATAGTCTGGAAGCTACGTATGATATATCATAATGACTGAAACAAAATCCTAACATTTTATTTTAATGTTAATTTGCTAAAAAAAAAAATTAGAAGTGAAAAATATTTCTTCTTACTTTATATACAAATTACCCCTAATAAATTGACAAAAAACTACTATAAAAACAGTTGTGCACTCTCAAAAAATGAAGCCTATAATAATAAAGTGCATAGTTTCTTTAAGAATATGTTCACACAGAAGGGATATGTTGTGGAATTTCATTTGGACTTTTCAGGCAGAAAATCCGCAAGATATTTACATTAGCAGCAAAATTGATGAGATTTTAATAGAACTAATGTAGATGGCGTGCAAAAAATCTGCTTTGTAAATTGACCTGACATGCACATTCTAAATATGCAGCATTTTGTTTTTCACTGCAATTTACGCCCTGTGTGGATGTACCTTAAAGGGATTGTCCAGTCTTAAATTAGAAATCTGCAGTCACTTTATGTTAGGATTCTCCAGTGTCAGCCCCGGGAGCAATAACCACAAATATGCGATATGCATACTCCCGGCCACATTTCGACTAAATGTTGGTGGCCTCGCTCAATGCAAGTGTATTGAGCGAGGCCGGAAACAGTCTAGTCAAAATGTGGCCAGGATTATGCATATCGCATACTTGTGGTTACATGACAGCCCGCTCCCGGCGCTGACACCGGAGAATCCTCACAGCACGCATGATGTGGGGATTCGCAAGTCGGCAGTCACATCGAGTGACTACAGAGTTGTAGTTTAAGACCGGACAACCCCTTTAAGCATAGCAGATGTATTCGGAGATATAATTGAAGTTCTTGGGCAATGCAATGCAAACATTTTACCATCTAACAGGCGCCAATTTCCCATTCCGTGTTACCTTGTGTCTGGATGCAATGCACAGAGGACACAAGACAAGAACAGTCAATGAGCGGTATAATTCTATTTAAATGAAGTACTAATCTACAATAATTCTACACTATTGGTGATAATCACAAAGCAAATCAACCATGAACTAAATAACGATAAGATTTAAATAGCAATGAAAGTTCTTCACTATATAATGCTAATGTGCTCTTTACAAAGGTGGTGCGCCAATTCTCGGGAGTTGCTGACTCGCCCAGGGGGATATGGGGGACTCGGTACCCGGGCCTTCTTTGTAGGATGTCACAGCAGTCGGCTCCTGGGCCTGTCCTCTGGGGTCACTCTTTAAAAGGGGGTTTTTGTTAACAGTTTGTCTCGTGACGCCACCTGTGGTTCCCGGTAATGAATACCGGTACTGCTGCAGACCTCCGGGGGTGATGGGATGGCAGCTGGGATGTTTCTGCTCCCCACAGGTGGAGCGGGCCCCCGGGGCAGGGTTGATGGAAGGAATGCAGGTGAGAGGTGGCCCGGTCGGGTCAGGGGGCATGACGGACACGCACACAGGGGATTCGCTTCAGTACCTTTACTGGTGTAACGGCAGGTAGGGTCCAGGGTACTTAATAGGAAGGGTGCACTTCAGAACTCTCCCCAGTGAGCGGGTTGTAGGCCTCCTGGTCTGTGTCTTCCTCTCTCTAAGCTTCTGGCCAGCCTGGAACTTGGCCTAGCTTCTATGTTGTTTTGCTCTCTCACCTGACTACTTGGTAGTAGGACTTTTCTCTGGCAACCACTATCCCTGGACGCCGGGGCCTTCGTGGTTCCTAGTCCTGTAATTGATGGTAGCTTCAGGATGACCAGGGGTCTGGAAGCCTCCTGGTATGCCGGTTGTTCCTACTGGGTGTAGAGAACCCTGTAGGCACGGACCCGGTGTCCGGCTTGTGTCTTGGGGTGAGCTTCAGACGCTCCTCTGCCTCCTTAACTCCTCTCTCCTTGCCTCGGCCACACTCGGGGCCCTCAGTAAAGCAGCAGACGTACTGCGTCTTCACTGCTCTCAGTGTCAGCACACTCTCTCAGACTGAGAGACTGACTGCCTAACTCCACCCTCCAGTATATATATCCCTAACAGGGCTCCCTCTGGTGGTATGAGGTGGAAGAGTGGAGGTGTCTGTTTGTAGTGAGGGCCTCTTGTGGAGAAGTCCGTCCATGCACCCTTTTGGGTCCTGTGGTACCTGTAGTAGCAGGGTGCCACATTACCACGTAGGTTCTTCCTGTAGCTCTGGCCTTAGCGGGGGTCACCGTGTTTTCCCACTAGGCCGCAAGCAGGGCCGGACTGGGGCTGAAATTCAGCCCTGGCATTTGAGAGCACACAGGCCTACTTGTTCGGTTAAAGTACCACTCCAGCATATTTTATTTTCTTTCAGTGCTGGAGTGGTGCTACTAACCTAAGGTCCCATACCATACTATTATACTTACCAGCTGCTGTCTACACCTATTATTGGCGTTGCTCTGGTCCCAAGGTGCCATTTTGTGAGGTAATAGTCACAAGCTTTCATTGTAAGTCTAGAGAGCCAGAAAGAGGCTGTCATAGCCGTACACTGAAAAGTGACCTTTATTCTCCCAGCAGCCCCGCTCTTCCAGTCATAGGGGTGGTATTGGCACTATTTCAGTCACCGCTCTGTGCATAGTGAGCGGTGGCTGTAACCGTGTCCATCCTGCGAGTCACCTTATCAGGTCCAGCACACAAAGTTTCTCCACCTGCAGTTCTTCCGATACAACTTGGTTCCACCTGATTTCGCCTGGCCAGCAGATGGCAGTCTTTCTCCACTAATGTCACATCCCGCAAGGGCTCTTCAGGGGTATTGCTGCTTCCTCTTACAAGTATACAGTGCAGATCTCAAGTATTTAGTATATGTGCTATTTCTGTATAGTGTGATTGCATCTCTGTGTGATAAGCTTGACATTTATTATTATTATTTATTGTTATAGCACCATTTATTTCATGGCGCTTTACATGTGAAAAAAGTGGGTATACATAGCAAAAACACTTACAATAATCTTAACAAAACGAGTCAGCAACTGGTACAGGAGGAAAGAGGACCCTGCCCGCGAGGGCTCACAATCTACGACGAATGGGCGAGGATACAGTAGGTGGAGGTAGAGCTGGTCGTGCAGCAATGTCATGGAGCGGTGGTTACTGCAGATTGTAGGCTTGTCGGAAGAGGTGGGTCTTCGGGTTTCAGTTTATGATATTTGCTATTGTTTTCAAGTGTAGTTCTGTGGTCATCGCATAAATAAGGGTTCAGATACAACTGTTACCAAGCATTTCCCACAGATATACCAGTATAGAAATTATTTGGTGCAATTCATATTTGCAATTAGTAAATGAAGTTGGATTTGTTAATATCCAATTTTGGCCTGAGATTATTTATGATGCACAATAAAGTGATATCTATAGGGGAAAGAAATTAATAACAAAAACAAATAACTATTGGTACAGGACCAAATTATTCAGCTCATAGAAAATGTGTTTAATGTGAAGAATGTCACTGTAACAATTAGAAGAGGACTGAGATATTGCACTGCCGCAGTTTTGCTTCATTTTCCTGAAAAGTGTCATCACAACTTAAAACTTGGTGGGATTCCTTTGCTCAATGTTACATTTTGGAATGTTCTATTACATTGCTTCCAAATGAGTAACAATTGTTGGCAAAACAACATTCTCCATCTGCTTAGCAGACTATGTTAACATGTTCAGTGCTAGAGATGAGCAAGTGAGATTCTATTATAGGTCAGATCTTAGTGTTACTGATAAACCAAAAGAACAAAATGCGATAACTCGGATACCTGGCTCCATTAAATATTCATCTCATACTTTCTGTTATTAATGAACTGCGCCATTTATGGTCATATTGCCTGGGATAATGTGCAGATTTTACCTATGTTTAGAGATGAGCAGATATTTCCACAAAGGACCGCTTTCAAGTCGAAATTACTGAAATTCCCAGTTTCACAAAGATTTAAACATTTTGTGATTCGCTTCGTGGTTCACAAAAAAAAAGTTGCCTGCCACATTGCTAAAGCACCAGAGAGGAGGCTAGTGTCATTTTGCATTGCCCCGCAGCCCTCCCCATAATGCCCTGCAGCTATGACATATCATTGATTATCATAACTTGTATAGCTGTGGTCAGTGCCTGGACCATCACAGATCAGCGGTTCCCAGCAGAGCACAGTTTGTACGGCAGAATTGTTTCCATCTCCAGAGTCATTGGGAAAGTA
This sequence comes from Phyllobates terribilis, assembly GCF_046119375.1. Lineage (NCBI taxonomy): Eukaryota > Metazoa > Chordata > Amphibia > Anura > Dendrobatidae > Phyllobates > Phyllobates terribilis. The sequence continues at coordinate 411,162,637 of NW_027362771.1, read as the reverse complement.
TTTCTCATCTGTAGAGTGTAAGTTCTTATGGTCATTGGGGTCCTTTCTCTCTCTGTATCTGTCTTGTGTAGAGTGTAAGCTCTTAAGGTCAGCCGGATCCTCTCTCCCTCTCGTGTGTAAAGTGTAAGCTCTTGTTTTCTCTCTCCTCTCCTCTGCGTGTATTTTCCGAGCAATTAGAAGCTTTCCATTATTGAGGTTCGCACAAATTTATTTGCTGCTAATCAAATTTTGGGGGGAAATTTGACTAAGTCAGCAAATTTTGAAAAAAACTGCTCTACCTACGTTGTTTCGCTCTGCCAACCTCCGCCGCTGTGAGTATAGCAGCTTTGGAGTAAATATGTGAACATGGTACGCAGCCATCTGGCCAATCAGAGTATATAAGTGCCCCTCAAAACAAAATGCCAACATGATTTGACAATGCCAACATGCTACATGAATCATCAGGGTGCTTCACTCTGCCATTTATTAGCTATCTGAACTCTGGTCTGTGGACTACCCTAAGCTTGTACTTACTATGCTCTCTGAACTCAGCACTTAGCTCAGCGGAATCATATTATTCAATTCCTCTCTGCACTCTAGATTTTGATCATGGCTCGGTTTCAGACCACATTTTTGCCTTTGGCTGCCTGGCATCTGTAGTCCTACCCCTGACCTGACTGCTTGTTTCTCCTCACTATTGTAATGCAGCGGCTTTACTGTAATGGTCCAGAGTGTGTTCTGGCTGACCATGTACCTCTCCCTCAGGTGACTGATCACATGGCTGTGACATCAGCACAGGTCCTGTGCACACAGAAGGACTGATCACATGACTGTGACATCAGCTCAGGTCCTGTATGCACTGAAGGATATATAAATCTTGGTGCTTTTGAGACAGGGTGAAAAAGCCGTGAGGCCTGTTCCCAGTGTGTTCCCACCGTTGGCCTGGTGAGGCCTAGAAAGAGAGGCCTGGTGAAGCCTGGAAGGCAGAGGCTGGATCCCCATGTGTTTAGGATGCCAGTAGCCTTGGAGGGCGAGAGGCCTGGTCCCTGTGTGGGACTCCACTAGCCTGGAAGGCAGAGGCTGGACCTCCCCTGTGTTTTGAGATACCAGTAGCCTTTGAAGGTACGAGGCCCAGAGGCACATCTGGGAAAGTGTGAAGCCACAGCGGTGGCAGAACCGAGCTGAGAGCAGCAGCTAAAACCCGGCAAAGGTAAAAACGCCTCTTGATGTGGACATTCATATTGTTACCTTGCTGAAGGCTGTAACTGGAGCCGAGTGGACATATCTGTCACTGGAAAGGCTCTTGGACACGATACGTGTAATATGTCGGCGAGCCACTGAGATGGACTCGGTTATGAGCGGTTTATGATAAATAATAAACTGCTGGATTGTGAAATACCGGAAAGACGTTGCATGTGTGCTTTAATTGACCCGGTGAAGCGAGTGCCCCTCATCATGATGACTAGCGCTGCCTTACACTATGCATCTGCCTGGTGTCTTTGAATACTGTGTCTGCTCCATTCACCGGACCCATGGATAACTTTTTTGAAATTTGTAGTACTTTTCTGAATGACCTAGCTTCTCTCCAGCTACACCTATTTTGGCAGAGCTGATGAAAAATATGCAATGTTTCAAAGCTTTTATGCCAGTTTTGTGGCATAAAAGCATTAATAAATTGTGTCCTTCATGGTTTCTTATGTAAAAAAAAGTTCCAAAAATGATCCCTCTTAGTCATTAGTAATCAGGCAAACCGTTCTGTGCAGAACACGGACTCAAAATGACAGTGTCGCTGTTAGAAATTACAACATCCTGCTGTGACTGAGATTAGTAATGTGCCATATAATTCATAACAACCTCATTTTCCTCCCTTCTAATATGCTTTCTGGAGTAAAAGTTGGCCAATTATGGCCTGCGTCTGGTAGTATTACTGACCGGACAACTGATGACAGTGGTGGTGGTGCTTCTGCTACAGCACCTCTCACATTCTTAGGATTGGTATGTTTTTGTTTATTATATATATATATATATATATATATATATATATATACATATATACAGTACAGACCAAAAGTTTGGACACACCTTCTCATTTAAAGATTTTTCTGTATTTTCATGACTGTGAAAACTGTACATTCACACTGAAGGCATCAAAACTATGAATTAACACATGTGGAATTATATACTTAACAAAAAAGTGTGAAACAACTGAAAATTTGTCTTATATTCTAGGTTCTTCAAAGTAGCCACCTTTTGCTTTGATGACTGCTTTGCACACTCTTGGCATTCTCTTGATGAGCTTCAAGAGGTAGTCACCGGAAATGGTCTTCCAACAATCTTGAAGGAGTTCCCAGAGATGCTTAGCACTTGTTGGCCCTTTTGCCTTCACTCTGCGGTCCAGCTCACCCCAAACCATCTCGATTGGGTTCAGGTCTGGTGACTGTGGAGGCCAGGTCATCTGGCGTAGCACCCCATCACTCTCCTTCCTGGTCAAATAGCCCTTACACAGCCTGGAGGTGTGTTTGGGGTCATTGTCCTGCTGAAAAATAAATGATGGTCCAACTAAACGCAAACCGGATGAAATAGCATGCCGCTGCAAGATGCTGTGGTAGCCATGCTGGTTCAGTATGCCTTCAATTTTGAATAAATCCCCAACAGTGTCACCAGCAAAGCACCCCGACACCATCACACCTCCTCCTCCATGCTTCACGGTGGGAACCAGGCATGTAGAGTCCATCCGTTCACCTTTTCTGCGTCGCACAAAGACACGGTGGTTGGAACCAAAGATCTCAAATTTGGACTCATCAGACCAAAGCAAAGATTTCCACTGGTCTAATGTCCATTCCTTGTGTTCTTTAGCCCAAACAAGTCTCTTCTGCTTGTTGCCTGTCCTTAGCAGTGGTTTCCTAGCAGCCATTTTACCATGAAGGCCTGCTGCACAAAGTCTCCTCTTAACAGTTGTTGTAGAGATGTGTCTGCTGCTAGAACTCTGTGTGGCATTAACCTGGTCTCTAATCTGAGCTGCTGTTGCGATTTCTGAGGCTGGTGACTCGGATAAACTTATCCTCAGAAGCAGAGGTGACTCTTGGTCTTCCTTTCCTGGGGCGGTCCTCATGTGAGCCAGTTTCTTTGTAGCGCTTGATGGTTTTTGCAATTGCAATTGGGGACACTTTCAAAGTTTTCCCAATTTTTCGGACTGACCTTCATTTCTTAAAGTAATGATGGCCACTCGTTTTTCTTTACTTAGCTGCTATTTTCTTGCCATAATGCAAATTCTAACAGTCTATTCAGTAGGACTATCAGCTGTGTATCCACCTGACTTCTGCACAACACAACTGATGGTCCCAACCCCATTTATAAGGCAAGAAATCCCACTTATTAAACCTGACAGGGCACACCTGTGAAGTGACAACCATTTCCAGTGACTACCTCTTGAAGCTCATCAAGAGAATGCCAAGAGTGTGCAAAGCAGTCATCAAAGCAAAAGGTGGCTACTTTGAAGAACCTAGAATATAAGACATATTTTCAGTTGTTTCACACTTTTTTGTTAAGTATATAATTCCACGTGTTAATTCATAGTTTTGATGCCTTCAGTGTGAATGTACAATTTTCATATTAATGAAAATACAGAAAAATCTTTAAATGAGAAGGTGTGTCCAAACTTTTGGTCTGTACTGTATATATATCTATATATATCTATATATATAGATATATATACACACACACAGTATATACACCCATACACTATCCGTTACCATTGCCACTTTTTCTTTTAAAAAAACAGGAGCAAAAACCGCATTAAAAGTAAACTTTCATTAGATAGGCGACATTATTGCTAAAAGATATATCAATAACAACTGAGGCAGACAGTTGATGGGTTTACTGGCTTATATAAGTTTACCCATATGAATTACATGTACAGGATATATAGTATTACATAATATAAATGAGGGAAGAAGGGGAGGGATGGCATACAGAAGATATATTGTTCGTAACCCTTGAATTACAATACGGTGCCCCCATTTATTGCTGCCTTACCCTCTAAAATCTCCAGTGCACCTTATCAATATATAGAACAACTGCTGCAAAAAATATAAATAATATATCATAACATGTGCATAGTGGTATACAATGAAGGAAATAATTATTTGATCCTTTGCTTTTTTTGTAAGTTTGCCCACTGACAAAGACATGAACTGTCTATAATTTTAAGGGTAGGTTAATTTTAACATTGAGAGATAGAATATCCCCCCCAAAAAATCAAGAAAATCACATTGAATAAATTAGATAAATTTATTTGCATTTTGAAGTGAGAAATAAGTATTTGATTCCTCTGGCAAACATCACTTAATTCTTGGTGGCAAAACTCTTGTTGGCAAGCACAGCAGACATTTTTTGTAGTTGATGATGAGGGTTGTGCACATGTCAGGAGGAATTTTGGTCCACTCCTCTTTGCAGATCATGTCTAAATCATTCAGATTTTGAGGCTGTCGCTTGGCAACTCATAGGTTAATTTTAACATTGAGAGATAGAATATCCCAAAAAAAAATCAAGAAAATCACATTGTATAAATTAGATAAATTTATTTGCATTTTGCAGTGAGAAATAAGTATTTGATCACCTACAAACTATTATGAGTTCTGGCTCCTGCAGACCAGTTAGACGCTCCTAATCAACTCGTTACCTGCATTAAAGACAGCTGTCTTACATAGTCACCTGTATAAAAGACTCCTGTCCTCAGACTCAATTAATCAGTCAGACTCTAACCTCTACAACATGGGCAAGACCAAAGAGCTTTCTAAGGATGTCAGTGACAAGAACATAGACCTGCTCAAAGCTGGAATGGGCTACAAAACCATAAGTAAGACGCTGAGTGAGAAGGAGACAACTGTTGGTGCAATAGTAAGAAAATGGAAGAAATAGAAAATGACTGTCAATCGACATCGATCTGGGGAACCATGCAAAATCTCACCTTGTGGGGTATCCTTGATCATGAGCAAGGTGAGAGATCAGCCTAAAACTACACGGGGGGAACTTGTTAATGATCTCAAGGCAGCTGGGACCACAGTCACCAAGAAAACCATTGGTAACACATTACGCCTTAAAAGTTTAAAATCCTACAGTGCCCGCAAGGTCCCCCTGCTCAAGAAGGCACATGTGCAGGCCCGTTTGAAGCTTGCCAATGAACACCTGGATGATTCTGTGAGTTATTGGAAGAAGGTGCTGTGGTCAGATGACACAAAAATTGAGCTCTTTGGCATTAACTCAACTCGCTGTGTTTGGAGGAAGAAAAATGCTGCCTATAACCCAAAGAACACTATCTCCACTGTCAGGCATGGAGGTGGAAACATTATGTTTTGGGAATGTTTCTCTGCGAAGGGCACAGGACTACTTCACTGCATCAATGGGAGAATGGATGGAGCCATGTACCGTAAAATCCTGAGTGACAACCTCCTTCCCTCCACCAGGACATTAAAAATGGGTCATGGCTGGGTCTTCCAGCAAGACAATGACCCAAAACATACAAGGCAGCAAAGGAGTGGCTCAAAAAGAAACACAGTAAGGTCATGGAGTGGCCTAGCCAGTCTCCAGACCTTAATCCTATAGAAAACTTATGGAGAGAGTTGAAGCTCCGAGTTGCCAAGCGACAGCCTCAAAATCTGAATGATTTAGAGATGATCTGCAAAGAGGAGTGGACCAAAATTCCTCCTGACATTGGCGCAACCCTCATCATCAACTACAAAAAACGTCTGACTGCCCTGCTTGCCAACAAGAGTTTTGCCACCAAGTATTAAGTGTTGTTTGCCCGAGGAATCAAATACTTATTTCTCACTGCAAAATGCAAATAAATTTATCTAATTTATACAATATGATTTTCTTGGTTTTTTGGGGGGATATTCTATCTCTAAATGTTAAAATTAACCTACCCTTAAAATTATAGACTGTTCATGTCTTTGTCAGTGGGGAAACTTACAAAAACAGCAAGGGATCAAATAATTATTTCCTTCACTGTATATATCAATCCCCATACTGCATGGAAGATGGTGTCACCACATATATGTCCAAAGAAAATCACTAGAGACCTACAACTGTTGCAACAATTGTGACTGTTGATTCATATGGATGGCACTACGTGCATGTTATGACTTCTTTATATTTTTTTGTGGCTGTCCTTCTATATATTCACAGGGACACAATAGGGTTTTGAGAAGATAAGTGGACGACAAGATGGGACTTCATATCATTATTCAAGGGTGCCAAACTCTGTGACAAGGTAAGGTCGGGATAGGAGCATAATAGGGGTTAGCGAACAAGATATCTTCCCTCTTTAAAAAAAAGATGGCACAGAAAAATGCAAAAACTCAGTGCAGTGTCTTGTGACAAGCAAGTACACTGTCTGACACTGATTTCAGATTTTTTTTCTGTAAAAATGTTTGCACTGCCTTGCTTCTGCTTTTTAGCACATTAAGGATGTGTACGGTAATTTTAATTCAAATGCAGCAAGACAGATGTCAGCTACATCATATCACTGATCAATCACCCTGGCCTATGGCACCCCTAAAATCTCTATATTATTTGCAAATTACTACTCTTATTATAGTCACTGTTTCAGTAACACTCTTCTGCAATTTGTAAAACAGCAATAGGGTAAACTTTTGGGTTATTCACGCAAATTGTTTGAATTCACCAGGATCTACAAACTTCACAAAAATTCTAATTTGTATTTAAAATATTAATTTACATAAAATATACACCTATGTGAATAGGTGTACTGAGAAATGTTCAGTACTATTTAAATCCATAACTAATACATATGCTCGTATGAATTATTCAAAATGCTATTTCAATAAAATTAGGTTATGTGAATCCTCTAAAATGATTTTGTGATATTTTTCTATTTTCTTTTTCGATATATCTCATATCATTCGCTAGTTAAAAAAAATCTGTCAGAGCTTTCTAGCATTGTGGAATCCACCCTCTGATGAACATCTGCCATAGGCAAAGGTCGCTGTTCGGGGGAATTATTTGTACCAGGGGAGATAAAACATCCTCCCTAATCTACGCTCAAAATATGAAAAAAAAAGATATATTCTACAGTATGTAAAATATTACACACCCATATAGCCACATCCCTTATAGCTTGCAGAATGACACAATTTGGTAAACAAGGGTGGGACAGAGGACAAATGTTTATATGAATACAAAATATCTATGGTTACTGTAAAATAAAATAATGGATATACAGTACAGACCAAAAGTTTGGACACAACTCATTTAAAGATTTTTCTGCATTTTCATGACTTTGAAAATTGTACATTCACACTGAAGGCATCAAAACTATGAATTAACACATGTGGAATTATATACTTAACAAAAAAGTGTGAAACAACTGAAAATATGTCTTATATTCTAGGTTCTTCAAAGTAGCCACCTTTTGCTTTGATGACTGCTGTAATGCACACGCCCGGGCTGAGCGGCGTGTGCGTGTGATTCCACTGGACCGTGCCGGAGAGTGAATGCTTGGAGGGACGTAACTAGGTATTCACCCGATCCGACCAGGGTCGCACGACGGCATACGACGCCAGTGCACCAAGGAGGAACCGAGCAGAGGGACCAGGTGCTACTCCAGGACAGACCCCGGACACGACTGTTGACCCACACAGGGGAATACAGAAACAGACTGGTTAGGCTGGCACACAGACTGGTGGGTATAGGCAGGCACGACTGGTATGCAGGCAGGGGGGTACAGGCAAGCACGGCTAGAGTGCAGTCAGGGAGGCACTAGCAGGTAGGAACACAGGCGGGATAGGACCCAGTACACACTGGGACTCAGGAACAGAACCACAGATGTGGCGGACAAACACAGCAGAGTAAGGCCGCCCAGAGTGGTGAGCGAGAGCAGGGCAAGACGAGACCACCTGGAGCGGTGAGCGAGAGTAGAGCAGGACGAGGCCGCCTGGAGCAGTGAGCAAGAGTAGAGCAGGACGAGGCCGCCTGGAGCGGTGAGCAAGAGGTCTGAGCAGAGCGAGACTGCCGGAGCAGTGAGCAAAGGAGTCAGAGCAGAGCGAGACTGCCGGAGCAGTGAGCAAAGGAGTCAGAGCAGAGCGAGACTGCCGGAGCAGTGAGCAAAGGAGTCAGAGCAGAGCGAGACTGCCGGAGCAGTGAGCAAAGGGTCAGAGCGGAGCGAGACTGCCGGAGCAGTGAGCAAAGGGTCAGAGTGGAGCGAGACTGCCGGAGCAGTGAGCAAAGGGTCAGAGCGGAGCAAGACTGCCGGAGCAGTGAGCAAAGGGTCAGAGCGGAGCGAGACTGCCGGAGCAGTGAGCAAAGGGTCAGAGCGGAGCGAGACTGCCGGAGCAGTGAGCAAAGGGTCAGAGCGGAGCGAGACTGCCGGAGCAGTGAGCAAAGGGTCAGAGCGGAGCGAGACTGCCGGAGCAGTGAGCAAAGGGTCAGAGCGGAGCGAGGCTGCCGGAGCAGTGAGCAAAGGGTCAGAGCGGAGTAAGACTGCCGGAGCAGTGAGCAAAGGGAGAGCAGGCTAGAACCGCCGGAGTGGTGAGCAAGACAGAGCAGGCTAGAACCGCCGGAGCGGTGAGCAAGGCAGAGCAGGCTAGAACCGCCGGAGCGGTGAGCAAGGCAGAGCAGAGGGGACAGGGCTCTGTTCACACGAAACAGACAGGAAGGGAAAGGCAGAACCAGATACCCACAGGGTACTTGCAGTGAAGTAGCGAGTGGACCACAAACTCACAAACGGAAGTACAGTGACAACGAGCAGGAGTTAGGTACGAGTTCAGAGTCTGCAGAAAAAGGAAAGGTACGGACATAACTCAGGAAACAGACTAGAAGAGTATACAGACAAGAACAGACACAGTAGCAAGATACAGGAGCGGGTCTAGGTATGCAGCCCCTAGAAGGCGGGAGGATTAGGCTAGGAGCGTGTTCAGACAGGACAGACAAGATACGGGAGCGGGTCTAGGTATGCGGCCCCTAGAAGGCGGAACGAACAGGCAAGGAGCGTGTTCAGACAGGACTGGAAATACAGCCTACAAGAAAGGCAAGCAAGCAAACACAGAGAGGGACCTGGCACATTCAGAGTGAGAGAGCACACTGAATGAAACACAATGCTCAGGCATGGGTTAATTGGAGCAGCTGGTTTAAATACCAGGTGACAGACAGCAATAGGCTGAGGACGCACAAGGGGTGTGCCTGCAGCAGGTACAAAAAGCAGGAAGTGATCGGGCGCCGCCCTTAAGCAGCAGAAACAGAATCAAACAGACAGCATGGAGGGAAGCCAGAGAGACATTCTGGATTGGAGATCAAGTGCGTGCTCTTACACAGTGGGAGATGGACCACTATGCAAGGACGCCGCCAGGTATGTTACAACTGCTTTGCACACTCTTGGCATTCTCTTGATGAGCTTCAAGAGGTAGTCACCGGAAATGGTTTTCACTTCACAAGTGTGCCCTGTCAGGTTTAATAAGTGGGATTTCTTGCCTTATAAATGGGGTTGGGACCATCAGTTGTGTTGTGCAGAAGTCAGGTGGATACACAGCTGATAGTCCTACTGAATAGACTGTTAGAATTTGTATTATGGCAAGAAAAAAGCAGCTAAGTAAAGGAAAACGAGTGGCCATCATTACTTTAAGAAATGAAGGTCAGTCAGTCCGAAAAATTGGGAAAACTTTGAAAGTGTCCCCAAGTGCAGTTGCAAAAAACATCAAGTGCTACAAAGAAACTGGCTCACATGAGGACCGCCCCAGGAAAGGAAGACCAAGAGTCACCTCTGCTTCTGAGGATAAGTTTATCCGAGTCACCAGCCTCAGAAATAGCAGGTTAACAGCAGCTCAGATTAGAGACCAGGTCAATGCCACACAGAGTTCTAGCAGCAGACAAATCTCTTCAACAACTGTTAAGAGGAGACTTTGTGCAGCAGGCCTTCATGGTAAAATGGCTGCTATGAAACCACTGCTAAGGACAGGCAACAAGCAGAAGTGACAAGTTTGGGCTAAAGAACACAAGGAATGGACATTAGACCAGTGGAAATCTGTGCTTTGGTCTGATGAGTCCAAATTTGAGATCTTTGGTTCCAACCACCGTGTCTTTGTGCGACGCAGAAAAGGTGAACGGATGGACTCTACATGCCTGGTTCCCACCGTGAACCATGGAGGAGGAGGTGTGATGGTGTGGGGGTGCTTTGCTGATAACACTGTTGGGGATTTATTCAAAATTGAAGGCATACTGAACTAGCATGGCTACCACAGCATCTTGAAGCGGGATGCTATTCCATCCGGTTTGCGTTTTGTTGCACCATCATTTATTTTTCAGCAGGACAATGACCCCAAACACATCTTCAGGCTGTGTAAGGGCTATTTGACCAAGAAGGAGAGTGATGGGGTGCTACGCCAGATGACCTGGCCTCCACAGTCACCAGACGTGAACCCAATCGAGATGGTTTGGGGTGAGCTGGACCGCAGAGTGAAGGCTAAAGGGCCAACAAGTGCTAAGCATTTCTGGTAACGCCTTCAAGATTGTTGGAAGACCATTTCCGGTGACTACCTCTTGAAGCTCATCAAGAGAATGCCAAGAGTGTGCAAAGCAGTCATCAAAGCAAAAGGTGGCTGCTTTGAAGAACCTAGAATATAAGACATATTTTCAGTTGTTTCACACTTTTTTTGTTAAGTATATAATTCCACATGTGTTAATTCATAGTTTTGATGCCTTCAGTGTGAATGTACAATTTTCATAGTCATGAAAATACAGAAAAATCTTTAAATGAGAAGGTGTGTCCAAACTCTTGGTCTGTACTGTATAAAATGTCCCAAATGTTATATTATTTTTTTTTATTAACTTGGTTCAAAAGATATTACAACTATTGTGCAAATTGGACATATCAAGAATAAGTAATGGGAATATTTGTGAATCATTCCATAAGAAATAAACCTTAAAGACTAATGGGGTCACCTTCACTGGACCTTTTGAAGCCTACTTACATGTCACGTGAAAAAATTCTATTAACCTGCAGATATTGGGTTAATCTGCAAGCTAATTGCGTTTTGAACCAGCCTGGTGCCCGCACTTTGAGATCCGCTGCCAGGAGGAAATGAACTTTATTCCCCCAGCAGGTTTGCTCTTTCATTCACGGGGGCGGCGCTGTCCCGGTGTAACAGGCCAGAGTATACCGCGTCCAGATTAAACCCGGGTATAGTTTGGCCCAGGCCAGAGTATACCCCGGGTGATAAACTGTCCTATGCCAAACTATACCCGGGGGTATAAAATAGCCTAAGCCAAACTATACCCCTCCAGGCTACAACATACCCGCCGGGGGACAGACTGTCCTAGGCCAAACTTTAGCCGGGGGTATAAAATTGCCTAGGCTAAACTATACCCCTCCAGAATATAAGCCTCTATTTTATGAGCCCTTGTAAATGAGAGAGATTTTAGATGCTATTTTTTACCCCTCCAAGCTACAATATACCCCTCTATTTTATGAGTACTTGTCAATGAGATAGATTTTAGATGACATTTTTTAAGTCCCCAGCCCACAGGGACATATTGATACGTTACATAGTTACATAGTTTATAAGGCCGAAAAAAGACAAGCGTCCATCCAGTTCAGCCTATTTCTTGTGCACTGCAGCTATTCCGCAGCGTTGATCCAGGGGAAGGCAAAAAAAAAAAAAAACATGCGGTATAGGCCAATTTACATCATTGAGGAAAAATTCACTTCCCGACACCAATCTGGCAGTCAGATTAAATCCCTGGATTAATTAACTAAGCATAAGATGTAATTTTATTGTTCTCAAGAAAGGCGTCCAGGCCTCTCTTGAACTCATTAAGTGAGTTGGACATCACCACTTCCTCTCCCAGAGAGTTCCAGAGTCTCACGGCTCTGACTGTAAAGAATCCCCTTCTATGCTGGTGCAGGAACCTCCTTTCCTCCAGACGCATAGTGTGCCCCCTCGTCTTTGTCACCATCCTTGGTATAAACAGGTCATGGGAGAGATCTCTGTACTGCCCCCTGATGTATTTATACATGTTTATGAGGTCTCCCCTAAACCTTCTCTTTTCCAACGTAAATAGGCCTAATTTTGACAACCTCTCTGGGTATTCTAGTCCCTCATTCCCTTTATTACCTTAGTCGCCCTCCTTTGTACCCTCTCTAGCTCCAATATGTCTTTCCTGAGCACCGGAGCCCAGAACTGTGCACAATATTCTAAGTGCGGCCTTACCAGCGCTTTATACAGAGGAAGAACAATGTTCTCATCATATGCCCCTATTCCTCTTCTGATGCATGCCATGACTCTATTTGCCTTCGCAGCTGCTGCCTGACACTGGGCACTCCAATTTAATTTGCTATTAACCAAGATGCCCAGGTCCTTCTCCATGTCAGATTTCCCCAACGGTTTCCCATTTAATATGTATGGGTGACTGCTGTTTTTCTTTCCCATGTGCATGACCTTACATTTATCGGCATTGAACGCCATTTGCCATTTTTTGGCCCAACTCCCCAATTTATCTAAATCCTCCTGTAACTGTGCCCTATCCTCATCTGTATTAACTACTTTACAAAGTTTAGTATCATCTGCAAATATTGCTATTTTACTATGCAACCCTTCCACTAGATCATTAATAAATATATTAAATAATATAGGGCCCAAGACAGACCCTTGAGGCACCCCGCTAGTAACCCTGACACACCCTGAGCTTACTCCATTGATAACCACCCTCTGCTTTCTATCACTCAGCCAGCTATTTACCCACTTGCACACATTATCCCCCAGACCAAGCATTCTCATTTTATAAACCAACCTTTTGTGTGGCACAGTATCAAACGCTTTGGAGAAGTCAAGGTATACAACATCCACTGACTCTCCCCGGTCCAGCTGTGAGCTCACCTCCTCGTAGAAGGCGATCAGGTTTGTTTGGCAGGAGCGATCCCTCATGAATCCATGTTGATATGGAGTTAGACAGTTATTATCATAAAGATATTCTACAATAGCATCTCTAAGAAATCCTTCAAACAATTTACCCACAACAGACGTTAAGCTGACTGGTCTATAGTTCCCAGGGTCACTTTTAGACCCCTTTTTGAATATTGGTACCACATTTGTTTGGCGCCAGTCTAGTGGGACAGTCCCTGTCCATAAAGAGTGCTTGAATATAAGATACAGCGGTCTGTCTATCACATTACTTAATTCTTTTAGTACCCGGGGGTGTATGCCATCTGGGCCTGGTGACTTGTCTATTTTGATATTATTTAGGCGTTTCTGAACTTCCTCCTGGGTTAGGTGGGTGATATTTAGCGGAGGGTTTACTTTATCACTCTGCATTTCCTCCGATAAATTGTTTTCTTTTGTGAAAACAGTGGAGAAGAAGCTATTGAGTAGGTTTGCTTTACCCTCATCGCCCTCTATGATTTTACCCAGGTTATTTTTCAATGGGCCAACTCCATCAGTTTTAATCCTTTTACTGTTTATATAGTTAAAGAACAGTTTGGGATTCGTTTTACTTTCCTTGGCAATTAGTCTCTCTGTCTCCTCTTTTGCTATTCTTATTTGTTTCTTACAGATTTTGTTTTTTTCCCTATAAGATATTAGCGCTTCCTCGGTGCCTTCTTGTTTAAGTTTACCGAAAGCCCTTTTTTTGTTTTTCATTGCCCTCTTGACTTCCTTATTTAGCCACATTGGCTTCCTCCTATTCCTAGCCCTTTTATTCCCATAAGGTATGTACCTTCTACAGTGAATATGTAGGACTGTTTTGAAAATTTCCCATTTTCTATCCGTGCTCCTATTACTAAAGATACCATCCCAGTCTATAAGGTGAAGGGCATCTCTTAGCTGATCAAACTTTGCCCTCCTGAAGTTCAGTGTTTTTGTGACTCCCTTGCTGGGCACCCTACTGAAGCACATGTGAAATTGTATAATGTTGTGGTCACTATTTCCCAGGTGCCCCCCGACCTGCACCTCAGTTATTCTGTCTGGCCTGTTAGTTAATATTAAGTCTAAAAGGGCCATCCCTCTAGTTGGTTCCTGCACAAGTTGTGACAAATAATTGTCTTTGATAATTGACAGAAACTTGTTTCCTTTCTGAGATCTACAGCTTTCGGTTTCCCAGTCTATATCGGGGTAGTTGAAGTCCCCCATAATAATCACCTCGTTATTTTTTGCTACTTCGTCTATTTGTCTCACTAATAGACTTTCCGTGGCTTCTGCTATATTTGGTGGTTTATAACAGACTCTTATGATAATTTTATTATTGTTTTTTGCCCCATGTATCTCCACCCATAAGGACTCGACCTCCTCATTTCCCTCCCATACATCCTCCCGTATTGTAGGCTTTAGACATGTCTTTACATATAGACAGACTCCACCCCCTTTCCGATTTCTTCGATCCCTTCTAAACAGACTGTAACCCTGTAAGTTAACTGCCCAGTCATAGCTTTCATCTAACCATGTCTCGGTTATTCCCACTATGTCATAGTTACCTGTAGATATTTCTGCTTCCAGTTCATCCATCTTGTTTGTCAGGCTCCTGGCATTTGCTAGCACGCAGTTTACACAATTTTGTTTTGTTCCAATCTTCTCCCTGTGGATTGTATTAGAAATTTTCTTACCTCCTTTCCAAGTATCTTGTCTTGGACCTTCTTTGTCGCACTTCATATCTTTCATTAGTATGTTCTCTGGTTGCATGTTCGTGTCCGGCGTTTTTCTTCCCATCCCCTCTTCTTCTAGTTTAACACCCTCCTAAGGTCAGAAAGGGGTTAATAACTTAAAACTGACTTACATGTAGTGGGAAGGTATTTGTGTTAATCACATGATGAAGATTGATCTTGTGTCACGTTTGTTGTAATGACTCAGATGTTAGAGTTCCATGTCTATGTGTTTAGAACTTTAGGATTTCAGTCAGTTATCTTCTCAGATAACTTACCTAACAAACCAGAACCCCCATTAAGATGTTGAAAAATTAAGTAATTCTTGTGTATATCACTCAATGCTACTGATATCAAAGGGAGTATAATCTGCCATGAGGGGGAATGAAATGGCCTAGGCCATAATATACCCAAGGTATAATCCAGCCTAGGCTGCTTTAACATTGGGTATAGTCTGGACTCGGGGTAAAGTCTGATCTGGTACATCGGGTTCAATCACTGCTGTGTGTATAGAGAGCTGTCAGCAGGGCCGGCGTCAGCACCCGGCGCACCCGGGCAAGTGCCGGGGCCCTGAGCAGGCAGAGGGGCCCACTGGCGGTCGCGCACCCCACCGGGCTATGGGCGGAGGAGAGCAGTGTCAGCGCCCGCCCTTCTCTCCCGCTTGCTCAGCAGCACCCGGCACACCCGGGCAAGTGCCGGGACACTGAGCAGGCAGAGGGGCCCACTGGCAGTCGCGCACCCCACCGGGCTATGGGCGGAGGAGAGCGGTGTCAGCGCCAGCCCTTCTCTCCCGCTTGCTCAGGGCTCCGGCAGCCGGATACTTACCTCTCCCCGTGCCTCCGCAGATCCACTGTCTTCCTGCTCTGCGCTCCCTGTGACGTCTCAGGTCAGAGGGTGCGGTGACGTCTTTACACCGCGCGCTCCCCTGAGCCGTCACAGGGAGCGCAGAGCGGGAAGATACCGGCGATGCTGGAGTCCGGACCCGAGCAGCTGCAGCAGGTGAGGAGGAGTGAGGTGAGTATTTGATTTTTTTTTTTAATGTATGGAGGCATGGGGCATAATATGGGGGGGTGACATCCTGCATGGGGCATATTATGGGGAGGGTGACATCCTGCATGGGGCATTATAAAGAGAGGGGGGGTGACATCCTGCATGGGGCATTATAAAGAGAGGGAGGGTGACATTCTGCATGGGGCATTATAAAGAGAGGGGGGTGACATCCTGCATGGGGCATTATAAAGAGAGTGGGGGTGACATCCTGCATGGGGCATTATAAAGAGAGGGGGTGACATCCTGCATGGGGCATTATAAAGAGAGGGGGGTGACATCCTGCATGGGGCATTATAAAGAGAGGGGGGTGACATCCTGCATGGGGCATTATAAAGAGAGGGGGGGTGACATCCTGCATGGGGCATTATAAAGAGAGGGGGGGTGACATCCTGCATGGGGCATTATAAAGAGAGGGGGGGTGACATCCTGCATGGGGCATTATAAAGAGAGGGGGGTGACAACCTGCATGGGGCATTATAAAGAGGGGGGGTGACATCCTGCATGGGGCATTATAAAGATAGGAGGGGTGACATTCTGCATGGGGCATTATAGAGAGAGGGGGTGACATCCAGCATGGGGCATTATAGAGAGAGGGGGAGACAGCCTGCATGGGGCATTATAGAGAGAGGGGGTGACATCCTGCATGGGGCATTATAAAGAGAATGGGGGGTGACATCCAGCATGGGGCATTATAGAGAGAGGGGGTGACATCCTGCATGGGGCATTATAGAGAGAGGGGGTGACAGCCTGCATGGGGCCTTATAAAGAGGGGGGTACATCCTGCATGGGGCCTTATAAAGAGAGGGGGGGTGACATCCTGCATGGGGCATTATAAAGAGAGGGGGGGGTGACATCCTGCATGGGGCATTATAAAGAGAGGGGGTGACATCCTGCATGGGGCATTATAAAAAGAGGGTGGTGACATCCTGCATGGGGCATTATAAGGAGAGGGAGGTGACATCCTGCATGGGGCATTATAAAGAGAGGGGGTGACATCCTGCATGGGGCATTATAAAGAGAGGGGGGTGACATCCTGCATGGGGCATTATAAAGAGAGGGGGTGACATCCTGCATGGGGCATTATAGAGAGAGGGGGTGACAGCCTGCATGGGGCCTTATAAAGAGGGGGGTACATCCTGCATGAGGCATTATAAAGAGAGGGGGGTGACATCCTGCATGGGGCATTATAAAGAGAGGGGGGGGTGACATCCTCATGGGGCATTATAAAGAGAGGGGGTGACATCCTGCATGGGGCATTATAAAGAGGGTGGTGACATCCTGCATGGGGCATTATAAGGAGAGGGAGGTGACATCCTGCATGGGGCATTATAAAGAGAGGGGGTGACATCCTGCATGGGGCATTATAAAGAGAGGGGGGTGACATCCTGCATGGGGCATTATAAAGAGAGGGGGTGACATCCTGCATGGGGCATTATAGAGAGAGGGGGTGACAGCCTGCATGGGGCCTTATAAAGAGGGGGGGTACATCCTGCATGAGGCATTATAAAGAGAGGAGGGTGACATCCTGCATGGGGCATTATAAAGAGAGGGGGTGACATCCTGCATGGGGCATTATAAAGAGAGGGTGGTGACATCCTGCATGGGGCATTATAAAGAGAGGGGGTGACATCCTGCATGGGGCATTATAAAGAGAGGGGGTGACATCCTGCATGGGGCATTATAAAGAGAGGGGTGTGACATCCTGCATGAGGCATTATAAAGAGAGGGGGTGACATCCTGCATGGGGCATTATAAAGAGAGGGGGGTGACATCCTGCATGGGGCATTATAAAGAGAGGGGGGTGACATCCTGCATGGGGCCTTATAAAGAGGGGGGGTACATCCTGCTTGGGGCATTATAAAGAGGAGGGGTGACAGCCTGCATGGGGCATTATAAAGAGGAGGGGTGACAGCCTGCATGGGGCATTATAAGGGGGGGAACAGCCTGTATAGTGCTTTATGTGGGGGGAACAGCCTGCATGGAGCATTATAGGGGCGGGGGACAGCCTGTATGGGGCTTTATGTGGGGGGTAACAACCTGCATGGAGCATTATAAGGGGGGGGACAGCCTGTATGGGGCATTATGTGGGGGCCAGCATCCTGTATGGAGCGTTATAAGGGGACCAGTATCCTGTATGGAGCGTTATATGGGGACCAGTATCCTGTATGGAGCTTTATAAGGGGACCAGTATTCTGTATGGAGCCTTATATGGGGCCTTATATGGGGGCCAGTATTCTGTATGGAGCCTTATATGGAGGCCAGTATTCCGTATGGAGCCTTATATGGGGGCCAGTATTCTGTATGGAGCCTTATATGGGGGCCAGTATTCCGTATGGAGCCTTATATGGGGGCCAGTATTCCGTATGGAGCCTTATATGGGGGCCAGTATTCCGTATGGAGCCTTATATGGGGGCCAGTATTCCGTATGGAGCCTTATATGGGGGCCAGTATTCCGTATGGAGCCTTATATGGGGGCCAGTATTCCGTATGGAGCCTTATATGGGGGCCAGTATTCTGTATGGAGCCGTATATGGGGGCCAGTATTCCGTATGGGGCCTAGTATTCCGTATGGGGCTTTATATGGGGGCCAGTATTCAGTATGGGGCCTTATATGGGGGCCAGTATTCCGTATGAGGCCTTATATGGGGGCCAGTATTCCGTATGGGGCGTTATATGGGGGCCAGTATTCTGTGTGGAGCGATTCGCCAGTTTCTGAGCTATTGTAGAATTTACAATAGATATCGCTCATGTAATGTAAGAAGTGAAATCTTTGCATTGTACTATATATATATATATTTCTCTGCGGTATCTGTGCATCATGAATCGTGGTATTTATTAAAGGGGCCCACTGAGACTCTTTCGCCCAGGGCCCAGAAAAACCTGGAGCCGGCCCTGGCTGTCAGTCAGTGCCGGGGTGCAGTTACAACTGTCGCTCTTTATACACAGAGCAGTGACTGAACCCGCGCTGATGCCACCCCTATACCTGAACGCTGAAAGCTGCAGGGAGAAATGCATTTTATTTCCCCTTTGGCAGTGGGCCTTTAAGTGCAGGCACCGGACAGGTTCAGAACGCGTTAACAATATCTGCAGGTTAATAGCGTTTTTCCAGGTGACAGGTTCCCTTTAAAGAAGCATTCCCATTCAATTTTTATGGGCTAAACCTGTGGCAATGTGTATGTACAGTAAGTGTATTAATATACTCATCACTGTCTTCTCGAGTTTTCAGTGCTGCTCTGGTCCTCTTCTGGGCCACAAAACTTCATTTCCAACTTGCCGGCTCACACTGGGGTTTATGTGTGAGCAGTAAGTTGCTGTTACAATGTAAGCCTATGGGGCCTCGTTCACATGCTCCATAGACTAACAGTACATTATAAAGTGATCTCCGGTTCATAGATAGGGGGTGATCACATATGTGTGATCCAGCGAGTCGGAACTTCAGACACGTGACTCAAAAGAGGACCGGAATGGAGGTGTACACTGGAGAAGACAGCGACTACATACTACATACACATTCACACAGGTTTAGCCCATAAAAAGTTTAAATGGCAGTGTTTCTTTAATTATGGGCTAGAACCCTGCTTATACCCCTTTCAAAGATGGCTGTTGGAGTACCTATTGTTCAAGCACTTGTGAAGTGACTGACCTCGAGATTTCCCAGCTAGTGCGCCCTAGTCTTCCTCCCTCTTTTACTTTGTATGACAGCACTTATTGAATCGCGCCATTCTAGCACACTGTAGACGCCATGAATACTCACTAGTGGGTTTTCATACACCTGTGAATGATTACACAGCACAACAAAAAAATTTTTTTCGCCTGCTACTGGACAAAAAACATGTGTCCTGTACTAAATCGAGTGCGCATATTCCAAATCCGAAGTCAGAATTGTTATAACACCTCTGGAAATTTTATTTGCATAATGGGGAGGGTGCAGCTGTGCTGGGGGAGAAAATGGCTAGAAAGTTGGAGGAGTGTTTAAACTAGGGATTGGGGGGGAGGGTATTCATTTTATAGGTGGGGAAGATAGTGCAGATAGTGATGTGGGCACAAATAAAGAAATTGGGGGTGGGGTTAGAAGAGTCAATATAGTAAGAAGGAATAGAGGTACAGAGAGATAATTAAAATGCATGTATACTAAAGCCAGAAGCCTCACCAACAAAATGGAGGAATTAGAATTAATTTAGTTGGAAAATAATTATGACATGGTGGGGATATTTGAGACATGGCTGGACGAGAGCCATGACTGGGCAGTTAATTTACAAGGCTATAGTCTGTTCAGAAATGACCGTACAAACAAGTGAAGGGGGGGGGGGGGGTGTTTATATGTAAAATCATTCTTAAAACCAAGCTTGCGTGAGAATGTATGTGAATCTAATGAAAATGTAGAGTCCCTATGGGTGGAGATAAGGGGAGGGGGAAAAATAATAAATTACTGATAGGGGTTTGTTATAAGTCTCCAAAAATAATGGAAGCAGCGGAGAATATCCTCATAAAGCAAATAGATGAAGCAGCGATTCAAGGAGAAGTCATTATTATGGGGGACTTTAACTACCCTGAAATACATTGGGGAACAGAAACCTGTAGTTCAAGCAAAGGTAATAGGTTTTTGACAACTATGAGAGACAATTACCTTTCACAACTGGTTCAGGACCCAACAAGAAGGGGGGCACTGCTAGACCTAATATTAACCAACAGGCCAGACCGCATATCAAATATACGAGTTGGGGGTCACTTGGGTAATAGTGATCAGAAAATAATACGTTTTCATGTATCCTTTAATAAGATGTGTAGTAGAGGGGTTGCAAGGACACTAAACTTCAGGAAGGCAAATTTCCAACGGTTGAGAGATGATCTTAGTGCAATAAACGGGGACGATATCCTGAGACATAAAACTACACAAAGCAAATGGGAAGATATTTATTAGCATCGTGAACAGGACCTGTGCACAATATATACCCTATGGGAATAAACATGCTAGAAATAGGAGGAAACCACTATGGCTAAATAGAGCTGTAAGGGGTGCAATAAGTGACAAAAAGAAAGCATTTAGAGAACTAAAGCAAGTAGGTAGTGATGAGGCATTAAATAAATACAGAAAATTAAATAAATTCTGTAAAAACCAAATCAAGGCAGCAAAGATTGAGACAGAGAGACATCCCAAAATATTCTTTAATTACATAAATAGTGAAAAACTAAAAAATGATAGTGTTGCCCCCTTAAAAATAGTATGGGTGAAATGGTGGATCAGGATGAGGAAAAAGCCAATATGCTAAATGATTTTTTTTCAATAGTATTTACACAAGAAAATCGCATGACAGAAAATATGATTAGTGATAACAAAAATTCTCCATTAAATGTCACTTGCTTAACCCAGCAGGAAGTACGGCGGCGTCTAAAAATCACTAAAGTTGACAAATCCCCGGTCCCAGATGGGATACCCCCGCGAGTACTGCAGGAATTAAGTAACGTCATAAATAGAATTAATCTTTAAAGATTCCATAATAACAGGGTCTGTACCACAGGACTGGTGTATAGCAAATGTGGTGCCAATATTCAAAAAGGGGACAAAAACCAAACTTGGAAATTATAGGCCAGTAAGCTTTACCTCTACTGTGGGTAAAATCCTGGAGGGTTTCCTAAGAGATGCTATACTAGAGTATCTGAAGAAGAATAACCTCATGACCCAATATCAACATGGGTTTACGAGGGACCATTCCTGTCAAACTAATCTGATCAGCTTTTATGAGGAGGTAAGTTCCGGAATGGACCAAGGAAATGCAGTGGATGTTGTGTATATGGACTTTTCAAAAGCTTTTGATACGGTTCCACACAAAAGGTTGCTACATAAAATTAGAACAATGGGGATAGGGTAAAATATATGTATGTGGGTTAAGAACTGGCTCAATGATAGGAAACAAAGGGTGGTTATTAATGGAAAACACTCAGACTGGGTCACAGTTAACAGTGGGGTACCACAGGGGTCAGTATTGGGCCCGCTTCTTTTTAACATATTTATTAATGACCTTGTAGGGGGCATACAGAGTAGTATTTCAATATTTGAAGGTGACACTAATCTCTGCAGGGTAATCAATACAGAGCAGGACAATTTTATATTACAGGAGGATCTATGTAAACTAGAAGCTTGGGCTGATAAATGACAAATGTGCTTTAATGGGGATAAATGTAAGGTAATGCACTTGGGCAGAGGAACAAAATGTATAATTATATGCTTAATTGTAAAACACTGAGCAAAACTGTAACTGAAAAAGACCTGGGTGTATTGGTGGACGACAAGCTCACGTTTAGTGGCCAGTGTCAGGTAGCTGCTGCAGAGGCAAATAAAATAATGGGATGCATTAAAAGAGGCATAGATGCTCATGAGGAGAACATAATTTTACCTCTATACAAGTCACTAGTGCAACCACACTTAGAATACTGTGTACAGTTCTGGTCTCCGGTGTATAAGAAAGATATAGCTGAACTAGAGCGGGTGCAGAGAAGAGCAACCAAGGTTATTAGAGGACTGGGGAGTCTGCATTACCAAGATAGGTTATTAAACTTGGGGTTATTTAGTTTGGAAAAACAAAGGCTTAGGGGTGATCTTATTACTATGTACAAGTATATGAGGGGACAGTACAAAGACCTGATCTTTTTACTCTGAGGCCTGAGATGGGGACAAGGGGGCACCTTCTACGTCTGGAGGAAAGAAGGTTTAATCATAATCACAGACGCGGATTCTTTAGTGTAAGAGCAGTGAGACTATGGAAGTCTCTGCCGCATGATGTTGTAATGAGTGATTCACTACTAAAATTTAAGAAGGGCATGGATGCCTTTCTTGAAAAATATAATATTGCAGGTTATATATACTAGATTCCTTGATAGGGCGTTGATCCAGGGAACCAGTCTGATTGCCGTATGGAGTCAGGAAGGAATTTTGTTCCCCAATCTGGAGCTTAGTGTTTGCTACATGGTTTTTTTTTTTGCCTTCCTCTGGATCAACATGTTAGGCTATGGGTTGAACTAGATGGACTTAGTCTTCCTTCAACCTTAAAAGGTATGTTACTATGTATGTTACTATAAATTTGCCCAAATGAGTTAAGCACTGGGAAAACATTGAATAATTTTGTACAGAACTAGTTTTACGCCAACAATTACCAGATCTACATTAATTTTCATAGTAAACAGTATATGAAAATGTAAAATGTCAAAAAAGTCTTGAATTCTAGTTTAAAAGTTTTACTTGAGCAAAGCCCAGTACTGAGAAAAGTGCTTCATCTGCTTTTGCGCTTGTGAGCGATTATATGTGACAGCTGCAAAAAACAGCAACAGTCCCCCATCATGTTGGGATTCCAGTGGCCTTGACATATGTTCTCCATTGTTCAAAAGACAGCTTTCAAACTCATTTTGCTAGAGTCTATGAATAGCCTCCATTCATCGGGAACATGTGTACTATCTAACTCCATCATAAGACCATTTATATCGGTACAGAAACAGATATCGCTTCCATTGCATAGTGCAGCTAGGTTGGTGTGTCAATGACGAAAGTGTGAAGTTTTGGTGCCTCGTAGCAAATTCCATTCCCGAAATCTAGAAGCTCACAGTTCTGACTTTTCTTTAGATAATGACAGATCTCTTACCAGATCATCTAAATCTGATTGGCTCAACAAGTGCGGCTGACCCTCTGGTTGATTTGGATCAGGAAATACATCATGCCAATCAACATCTTCTTCTTCATCAGGATCAGAACCATCAGTTTAAATTGCCGTTCCTGCTTTGGGAGAGGCCGTCACTGAATTCTCTACATCGTGTGTCGTTCTGGTTTTACAGCAGACTCACAGTCAGGATACACAATTTGTGACTTGTTTCCCTTTGAATATCCGGCTATTTAAATCATGCAAAAATAACAGTCTGAATGGTGATTTTTCTGCTGGAACCATAGGCGGATTATAATGAGGGCAATCTGGGCTACCGCCCGGGGCCCCAAACCTCCAGGGGGCCCGGGGCTCTGGGGTGTCTATGGCCAGATTGCCCTCATTATATGTGTGGCGCCGCGGCACATACCGGCAGACAGTGGCGGGGGGGGCCCCCAGACCACTCTCCCAGCAGGGGCGCCAGGCCGCTGCTTCTTCTTCGGCCGGGCCAGCACTGCAGCAGTTAACTTCCCTGTGCTGGCCCGGCCACGTCACTGCTAGGAGACACGGCCCTGAGCGCGCCCGGCCTACACTGCTGCACCGGAAAAGAGCAGGAGGACTGGAGCCGAGCCGGGGGATGGTGAGTGTGTGTGTGTGTCTGTGTGTGTGAGTGTGAGTGTGTGTATGTATGTGTGTGTGTGTGTGCAGGCAGATATCATTGTGTGATGTCTGTTTATATGTATTTTTGTGTTTCAAATGTGTTTATGCGTGTATGTACAGTACAGACCAAAAGTTTGGACACACCTTCTGATTTAAAGATTTTTCTGTATTTTCATGACTATGAAAATTGTACATTCACAAGGAAGGCATCAAAACTATGAAGTAACACATGTGGAATTATATACTTAACAAAAAAGTGTGAAACAACTGAAAATATGTCTTATATTCTAGGTTCTTCAAAGTAGCCACCTTTTGCTTTGATGACTGCTTTGCACACTCTTGGCATTCTCTTGATGAGCTTCAAGAGGTAGCCACCGGAAATGGTCTTCCAACAATCTTGAAGGAGTTCCCAGAGATGCTTAGCACTTGTTGGCCCTTTTGCCTTCACTCTGCGGTCCAGCTCACCCCAAACCATCTCGATTGGGTTCAGGTCTGGTGACTGTGAAGGCCAGGTAATCAGGCGTAGCACCCCATCACTCTCCTTCTTGGTCAAATAGCACTTACACAGCCTGGAGGTGTGTTTGGGGTCATTGTCCTGTTGAAAAATAAATAATGGTCCAACTAAACGCAAACCGGATGGAATAGCATGCCACTGCAAGATGCTGTGGTAGCCAAGCTGGTTCAGTATGCCTTCAATTTTGAATAAATCCCCAACAGTGTCACCAGCAAAGCACCCGCACACCATCACACCTCCTCCTCCATGCTTCACGGTGGGAATCAGGCATGTAGAGTCCATCCGTTCACCTTTTCTGCGCCACACAAAGACACGGTGGTTGGAACCAAAGATCTCAAATTTGGACTCATCAGACCAAAGCACAGATTTCCACTGGTCTAATGTCCATTCCTTGTGTTCTTTAGCCCAAACATGTCTCTTCTGCTTGTTGCCTGTCCTTAGCAGTGGTTTCCTAGCATCTATTTTACCATGAAGGCCTGCTGCACAAAGTCTCCTCTTAACAGTTGTTGAAGAGATTGTGTCTGCTGCTAGAACTCTGTGTGGCATTGACCTGGTCTCTAATCTGAGCTGCTGTTAACCTGAGATTTCTGAGGCTGGTGACTCGGATAAACTCATCCTCAGAAGCAGAGGTGACTCTTGGTCTTCCTTTCCTGGGGCGGTCCTCATGTGAGCCAGTTTCTTTGTAGCGTTTGATGTTTTTTGCAACTGCACTTAGGGACACTTTCAAAGTTTTCCCAATTTTTTGGACTGACTGACCTTCATTTCTTAAAGTAATGATGGCCACTCGTTTTTCTTTACTTAGCTGCTTTTTTCTTGCCATAATACAAATTCTAACAGTCTATTCAGTAGGACTATCAGCTGTGTATCCACCTGACTTCTGCACAACACAACTGATGGTCCCAACCCCATTTACAAGGCAAGAAATCCCACTTATTAAACCTGACAGGGCACACCTGTGAAGTGAAAACCATTTCCGGTGACTACCACTTGAAGCTCATCAAGAGAATGCCAAGATTGTGCAAAGCAGCCATCAAAGCAAAAGGTGGCTACTTTGAAGAACCTAGAATATAAGACATATTTTCAGTTGTTTCACACTTTTTTGTTAAGTATATAATTCCACATGTGTTAATTCATAATTTTGATGCCTTCAGTGTGAATGTACCATTTTCATAGTCAAGAAAATACAGAAAAATCTTTAAATAAGAAGGTGTGTCCAAACTTTTGGTCTGTACTGTATATGTCTGTATGTTTGTGTGTGTGCGTGACTGCGTGCAGCCTCCTGCTGAGTATAGATGATGCCATGCGGCCTCCTGCTGTCTCTGGGGGGGCGTCGTGCGGCCTCCCGCTGTGTATAGATGGCGCCGTGCGACCCCCTGCGGTGTATAGATGGCGCCGTGCGGCCTCCCGCTGTGTATAGATGGCATCGTGCGGCCCCCTGCTGTGTATAGATGGCATAGTACGGCCTCCCGCGGTGTATAGATGGCACCGTGCGGCCCCCTGCTGTGTATAGATGGCGCCGTGCGGCCTCCCGCTGTGTATAGATGGCACCATGCGGCCTCCCGCTGTTTATAGATGGCGCCGTGCGGCCTCCCGCTGTGCATAGATGGCATAGTGCGGCCTCCCGCTGTGTATAGATGGCGCCGAGCGGCCTACCGCTGTGTATATATGGCGCCGTGCGGCCTCCCGCTGTGTATAGATGGCGCCTTGCGGCCTCCCGCTGTGTATAGATGGCGCTGTGCGGCCTCCCGCTGTGTATAGATGGTGCCATGCGGCCTCCCGCTGTGTATAGATGGCTACGTGCGGCCTCCCGCTGTGTATAGATGGTGCCGTGCGGCCTCCCGCTGTGTATAGATGACGCCGTGTGGCCTCCCGCTGTGTATAGATGGCGCTGTGCGGCCTCCCGCTGTGTATAGATGGCGCCGTGCGGCCTCCCGCTGTGTATAGATGGCGCCGTGCGGCCTCCCGCTGTGTATAGATGGCTACGTGTGGCCTCCCGCTTTGTATAGATGGCTACGTGCGGCCTCCCGCTGTGTATAGATGGCTACGTGCGGCCTCCCGCTGTGTATAGATGGCTACGTGCGGCCTCCTGCTGTGTATAGATGGCTACATGCGGCCTCCTGCTGTGTATAGATGGCTACTTGTGCTCAATATTAAGTCATACAATTAATGTAAGGCTATGTGCCCACGATGCAGAAATGCTCCGGATTTTTTTTGAGCGTTTCTGCATCTCCCTTGCAGAAAAAACGCATGCGAATTGTACATGCGGATTGTACATGCGTTTTTCCTGCCAGAGACTTGCGGATGTGAAGCGTTCTTCACATGCATTTCCGCATGCGGGTTGACAAGCGCTTTCCAAGCGATTTTAGCATTACTTGGAAAGTGCTTGATAACTTGGTCACACTATATAAATCCATGCAACCAGCATGGATTTATATAGTGTGACCGTAAAAGAATGGTAAAAAATAAATAGATAATTACCTTCTGATGGCCTGCCGACGTCAGCGGTCGCGTGACCCGTCACATGACTAAATGACGTCACGGCAGGTCCTTTTCAGACCATCGCGAGGTGCCGGCAAGCCAGGACGCATCAGATAAAGACACCGGGGGCCATCAGAAGGTAAATATAATATTTATTTTTTATTTTATTCTTTTTTTGCAGGTTCTATGGTACCCGGGTCCGGAGGAGAGTCTCCTCTTCTCCAAACCCGGGTACCATCCGCACATTGAAACACATGTAATCTGCATGTACAGATCCAATGATGCGGATTCTATGTGTTCCAATGCAAGTCAATGGCGGCGAAAGCGCCGCACTTCCGCAAAATAATTGGTAGTGCTGTGTTTTTTTCCGCAATGATAATCCGCAGCGGAAATTTCCACAGCATCTGCACAGCACATGCGGATTATCATTGGGGAACATGGCAGGCCTTCTACCAAGCGTTTTTTAAGCGTTTCTGCAGCGGAATTGCCGCTGCGGAAACGCTTAAAAAGCGCATAGTGGGCACACAGCCTAAAAAAAATTATTATAATTAATATTGTGCCAAATTAATTTCACATGAACTATCACATGATCTATCACAGGGGATCATGTGACATGTCACATGATACATCAGGTGTGTGTGTGTGTGTGGGGGAAGGCTGGGAGCGCCTTCTAAACTGCCCAGGGCCCTTGCTACTCTAAATCCACCCCTGGCTGGAACCAAAACCATCGGCAATGCAATAGCTGTTCCTTTCCTTTTACCATTCAACCACAGCGTTAGGCCAGAGTAACACACAGTGCAACAAACATGAGGGGCCCAGCTTTTCTCTTGATCTCCAGTTTGACAGTCAAAGTAATACTTGTAAGCAAGACGCACTCGCTTTGTCAGATTTTTGCGCTGATTATAAGTAGTCTATTTGCCACACATGTAGCAGAAATTGTCCGGATTGTTAACACATTTGCGTCTATCCATCTTAAGTTTCAAAACTGATAGCACTATAACAGATCAATTTATTGATCTCTGTCTAACTTGCCTTACACACTTACTGCTGACATCGGCCAATAGACCTGTCTAAACTCATCTGGACAGATCCAGGCATGTCTGTTGGAATATTTCCAATATAAAATGCATTAATATTATAAGCGAATAGGCTGTACATGTATAACTTAAAATCTAGACATGTCAGGCAAATTAGGAGTTCACATTTGAAATCAGCGAGTTCAATTTAGTAAGTCAAAATGTTTTTCTCTCAGTAGCAAAATCATTGTTGCGTGGTGTTATACATCTGTTGGATTATAAAATTACACTGTTTTATAAAATGACACCTCAAGTTTTGCACTATGTTTATTGAAGTGATACATGGCACAAAGAATGCTGATAAAATGATTGATTACAGAGTTTTACATTTTTACAGTTTAATGACACAATGATGATGTAATTAATAGTGATGAGCCAGCGTGTACTCGCCCGAGCCGAGCATCAGGGTACTCTGACAAGGAGGGAAAAGTTTTGGAAGTTGATGAAGGAGTACCTTGCCGACCTTACCAACGTCCTCTGTGATTCCTCTGTGCCTTATAACTATTGGGTATCCAAGCTGGACACGTGACATGAACTGGCTCTCTACGCCTTGGAGGTCCTGGCCTGTCCTGCCGCTAGCGTTTTGTCAGAGCAGGTTTTTAATGCCGCCGGGGGCACTATAACTGATAGGCGCATCCGCCGGTCAACTGAAAATGCTGACAGGCTGATTTTTATCAAAATGAACAAGGGCTGGATTGGGCCAGACTTCTCAACACCACTGGATGATAGCAGCGGAACATAAAATCAAAATTCCCATGCACCTCTTCACACCCAGACATGGGTATACACTTCCTGATTTTGTCTATTTTCTGTTGTCCTCCTCCTTCTCCTCATCCTCCACCACCATATTACCAGGGTGAGGCAACACCCACATAATTTTTTTAAGGGTGTTTATGATGCCTGTATGACATTTTCTTTAGATGCCTCCCTCTAACATTATGTACAGTACAGACGAAAATTTTGGACACACCTTTTCATTTAAAGATTTTTCTGTATTTTCCTGACTATGAAAATTGTACATTCACACTGAAGGCATCAAAACTATGAATTAACACATGTGGAATTATATACTTAACAAAAAAGTGTGAAACAACTGAAAATATGTCTTATATTCTAGGTTCTTCAAAGTAGCCACCTTTTGCTTTGATCACTGCTTTGCACACTCTTGGCATTCTCTTGATGAGCTTCAAGAGGTAGTCACCGGAAATGGTCTTCCAACAATCTTGAAGGAGTTCCCAGAGATGCTTAGCACTTGTTGGCCCTTTTGCCTTCACTCTGCGGTCCAGCTCACCCCAAACCATCTCGATTGGGTTCAGGTCTGGTAA
Organism: Phyllobates terribilis; assembly: GCF_046119375.1. Lineage (NCBI taxonomy): Eukaryota > Metazoa > Chordata > Amphibia > Anura > Dendrobatidae > Phyllobates > Phyllobates terribilis. The sequence goes on along the minus strand of NW_027362771.1, from coordinate 411,133,286 downwards.
CTGTGAAGGCCAGGTCATCAGGCGTAGCACCCCATCACTCTCCTTCTTGGTCAAATAGCCCTTACACAGCCTGGAGGTGTGTTTGGGGTCATTGTCCTGTTAAAAAATAAAAGACGGTCCAACTAAACGCAAACCGGATGGAATAGCATGCCGCAGCAAGATGCTGTGATAGCATTGCTGGTTCAGTATGCCTTCAATTTTGAATAAATCCCCAACAGTGTCACCAGCAAAGCACCCCCACACCATCACACCTCCTCCTCCATGCTTCACGGTGGGAACCAGGCATGTAGAGTCCATCCGCTCACCTTTTCTGCATCGCACAAAGACACGGTGGTTGGAACCAAAGATCTCAAATTTGGACTCATCAGACCAAAGCACAGATTTCCACTGGTCTAATGTCCATTCCTTGTGTTCTTAAGCCCAAACAAGTCTCTTCTGCTTGTTGCCTGTCCTTAGCAGTGGTTTCCTAGCAGCTATTTTATCATTAAGGCCTGCTGCACAAAGTCTCCTCTTAACCGTTGTTGTAGAGATGTGTCTGCTGCTAGAACTCTGTGTGGCATTGACCTGGTTTCTAATCTGAGCTGCTGTTAACCTGCGAGTTCTGAGGCTGGTGACTCGGATAAACTTATCCTCGGAAGCAGAGGTGACTCTTGGTCTTCCTTTCCTGGGGCGGTCCTCATGTGAGCCAGTTTCTTTGTAGCGCTTGATGGTTTTTGCAACTGCACTTGGGGACATATTCAAAGTTTTCCAAATTTTTCGCACTGACTGACCTCCATTTCTGAAAGTAATGATGGCCACTCATTTTCTTTACTTAGCTGCTTTTTCTTGCCATAATGCAAATTCTAACAGTCTATTCAGTAGGACTATCAGCTGTGTATCTGACGCACCCCCTGGGCCTAGTGTGGACGTGTGTGGGTTACCCGGAGCTGGGTCTCTGGGGGTTGTAGTCTCCGTGGCGGCGACCCGGTCCCGTGGCTCAGGGTGGTCAGGCCGATGGCAGTCTTTTAGGGGTTTTAGGTTAATTGTCCGAATACGCCACCCATGGATTACGGTCAGGGTGTACAGCCGCTGCGAGGCAGTCCGCTGAGGCTGGTGTGGCGTGCGCAGCAAAAGATGGGATAACTCCCCACGGGAGGATTATAGCCTCAGGGCAGGGAATGTGGATGATGGGAGTGATGGTGCGCGGGTGTCCCAGCACTAGTAGTGCTGGTGCGGCGATGAAGCAGGAATTACTCAGAGTCTTTGCAGTGCAGTTCAGGGCCTTTACTGGTGATATTAAGGCAGACCCTCCCAGGAGTACTGGCTAGCATAAGGGGCCTGGTCAGTCTGCGAGCAAGCGGGAGTTCCCCTGGCCAGGTGGAGTTGTAGGCCTCCCCATCTATCTACACTCTTCCTGGCTACCTTGCTGTAAGCGGGTAGAAGTAGCCCACGTCCCTGAGTATACCGTGTGGTGCTCACCCGTATGGCTGGTGACTTGGGGCCTTCTGTTAGCCTCCGCTCCTGGATGGCGGTGCTGGTCCCTTCCTTGTGACTGAGCCTCCGGGCTTTTATGGCCAGAGGACCTGGAATCCTCTGCCGGCTGGTTTCTGCTGCTGGGTGAATATCAGTCCCCACAGCCTTGGACTCCTGTGTCTGGTTATCAGATTCTTCTGCCAGGGCGAGCTCTGCTCAGCTCCAGCCCCTGGTCTTCAGCTACTGCTCCTACAGAGCTCCTGCTGTAACTCTCCCTGTGTCTGGAACTGTCTCCAGGCTCTGACTCAACTCACTAATCCCGCCCCAGACCCAGTTTATAAGGGCAGATTCCTCCCCTCCCAGGTCTGGGCAGGAAGTGTTGCATGCTTAAGGGCTCCTGACCAGAGAAACCTCCCACTTGCTCTCAGAGGTTCCCCCCTAGTAAATTTTAGTACTCTGGGACTAAACACATTTTTAAGAAAACACAAATACAGGGTATAAACAATAATACAATAACATATATACAAGAAGCTTTAGTCTTTAGAGGTCACGGCGTGTCCGTAACCGGGTGTCCATATCACCCAACAAGGTGAAGTCTTGGCACAGAGTAGGGGACCTGTCCAAAGCAAACCCCAAGCTTTGGCCCTGGGCGTGGCTGCAAGGCTCACACTAGCTACTTTGGGCCACAAGGAGGCCATGCCAGACAGGTTTTCTCTTCCGCGGCCATCTTCGCAAGAGGCACCAAGGTGCAACTATCTACAATGCAGTTCCGGTTACTCAGCGTCCATAACCTGTCAGTCCAAATAAACCTGAAGGATAACTAGAGAAACATAATTAGTAACCAGGTAACAAAAACATAAACCTTTTTCAACATTGGCAATTTACAAGCAAATTCACATTACATGTTAGATTCTCCAGCAAGCAGGCATTTGTCCTCTAGTGCTCCTGGTGGACCTACGTAACCCACTATCTGGTTCTGCACTACAGGGTGTAGGAGGTGTTACGGGTAGGTCTGGCAGCTTTCTGCGTACTCTTTGGCTTACTAGGGGCACGGCAGGCTCACTACTAGCAGAGGGTTGATTCTCCTGGGCTGCTGGTATGGATTCTTCTGCCTCCTGGGCCGGCTGCTCTTCTGACACTACCTGTTCTTCTGTAGGCCCTTGAGGGGCTGGCTGGAGAAAGGTGAGGACGGGTACCACGACTGTGTTGTTGATCTGAGTCCAGGACAGAGTACGGTACTGATCATTTCTTCCCTTTCCTCTGCGGGTTGAGGGTTTTCTTGATCTTCTTCAGGGCTTTGCAGCTGCTCAGGACACTTCTTCAGGTGGTCTCTGGAGACAATGGCTGTGGTCTCTCCTCCGTCCTTACTGATGATACATACTTTTGTGTTCTCATGACTTGAGGGCAGTACGGTGTACGGGTCCTTCTCCCACTGGTCGTCCAACTTGTGGAGCCGCCTCTTTCTCTTCAAGACCTGCTCTCCAGGTACCAGGGGAACAGCGGGAGCATGCTGGTTATAAGCCTTCTCTTGCCTTTCTCTTGCTTGAGACAGACTCCGCTCGACGCTCTCCTGTACTTTCCGATACTGCTGCTGCCGTTCTGTATCCCAGTCTGCCTCTGGCAAGGTGTCCTCAGGTGTCAGGACTCCCATATCCAGGTCAATAGGCAGCTTACCAGGTCTTGCTCTCATTAGGTAAGCCAGGGTACAGTTGGTGGAGCCTAAGGGGATGTGATTGTACAAGTCCACCAAATCAGGCAGTTTTTCAGGCCACAGACTGCGTTCCTCCAGGGGCAACGTTTTCAGCAAGTCCATCACCACCTGGTTCATTTTCTCACATAGTCCGTTAGTCTGCGGGTGATAGGGCGTTGTTCTTATCTTCCGGAAGCCATACAGATTGCAGAACTCTTGGAAGACCTCCGCTTCAAAGGCTGGTCCTTGGTCCGTCAGCACTTGCTCCGGATACCCGTGTGGACGGCAGAAGTGCAGCTGGAAGGCTCTGGCTGCTGTTTGGGCCATTAAGTCCTTGACAGGGACCACCATCAGGAACCGGGAGTAGTGATCTATGATGGTGAGGGCGTAGACGTACCCAGATTTGCTTGGAGCCAGTTTCACATGGTCCAGGGCTACCTGTTCCAGTGGCTGCCTGGTGATGATGGGCTGCAGGGGACTCTTCTGGCTGGCACGGTCCTTTCTTCTTAGGTTGCACGGGCCACAGTCTCTGCACCACCTCTCGATGGTTCCTCTCATGCCCACCCAGTAGAACCGTTCACGCAACAAGAACTCCAGCTTTTTCCATCCAAAGTGTCCTGCTCCGTCGTGGTACGCCTCCAGAACCATAGCCGCGTCTCGTCTTGGGACCACTACCTGCCAGGTCAGCTCATGTGTTCTAGAGTTGACCATTCTCCGTCACAGCTTCTCCTTGTAAAGAAACAGCTTGCTTTTCTCCTTCCACAGTTGCTTGGTCTCCCCCGGAGCGTCTGGATCAAGACGGGCATCAGCCTGTGTCAGCATTTCCTTCACCAGACGGACTGCGGGATCACTGTCTTGTTTCTCTGCCCAGCTGTAGTGGGGTAAGGGATGGAACGTAGCAGAGCGCCTGTCCCTCACACGGTGGGAATACAGGGTAATCCCATGGCGGTGGAACGCAGGGAGTTCGATTTCTTCCAGTTCTTCTGGATCTTCCCCTACGTCCGGTAGGTTTGGCATTCTCGACAGGGCATCCGCGTTGGCATTTCAGTGTCCCGCCCGGTATTTGATGGTGAATTCATAGTTGGACAGGCGGGCCATCCATCTCTGCTCCAGGGCACCAAGTTTTGCAGTGTCCAGGTGTGTCAACGGGTTGTTATCCGTGTACACGGTGAACTTGGAAGAGGCAAGGTAATGCTTGAAACGTTCGGTCACTGCCCACACCACTGCCAGGAACTCTAGCTTGAATGAGCTATAATTCTCAGGGTTTCTCTCTGTGGGCCGTAGTTTTCGGCTGGCGTAAGCGATTACCCGTTCTTTCCCCTGCTGGATCTGGGACAGTACGGCTCCTAGCCCGATGTTGCTTGCATCCGTGTGGAGGATAAAGGTCTGGCCGTAGTCAGGGTACGCCAGGATTTCATCCCCCGTGAGGGCCATCTTCAGCTGGCGGAAGGACTCCTCTTCCAGCTTTTCCCACCTGAAGGGCGGCTTCTGGTTTTTGGCCTTCCTGGATTGACCTATCAGGAGGTCCTGCATAGGGGCTGCCATTTTGGTGAAACCGGGAATGAATCTTCGGTAGTAGCCTACCAACCCGAGGAACTGCCGCACTTCCTTTATGCTGGAGGGTCTTGGCCAGTCCTTAATCACGGTGATCTTATCGGGGTCGGGAGCCACTCCTTCAGCACTCACCACGTGTCCCAGGTACTGCACCTTTGGTTTCAGGAGGTGACACTTGGAGGGTTTCACCTTGAAGCCGTAGCTTGCCAGGGCGTCAAACACTTCTGCCAGGTGTTTCAGATGGTCCTCGTAGGTTTTGGAATAGACGATGACGTCGTCCAGGTATAACAGGACCGTCTCGAAATTCCGGTGTCCCAAACAGCATTCCATCAACCGCTGGAAGGTTCCTGGCGCGTTGCAGAGCCCGAACGGCATACAGTTGAACTCGCTGAGACCCATCGGGGTGGTGAATGCAATCTTCTCCTTGTCCGCCTCTGCTACAGGAACCTGCCAGTACCCGCTAGTAAGATCCAAAGTGGAGAAGAAGTTAGCAGATTTTAATGCAGCTAAAGATTCTTCTATTCTAGGTAACGGGTACGCATCTTTGTGTGTGATACGGTTGACCTTTCTGTAGTCTACACACATTCTCATGGTGTTGTCCTTCTTTTTCACTAGAACTAGTGGAGCTGCCCAGGGGCTACAGCTATCCCTGATTACCCCAGCCTCCTTCATGTCCCGCAACATCCCCTTTGCATGTTGATAGTGTGCAGGGGGTACAGGACGGTATCTTTCCTTTATGGGTGGATGGTCTCCTGTGGGGATGTGATGTTCTACTCCCTTTACTCGCCCGAAGTCTAGCGGGTGTTTACTAAAGACTCTTTCGTACTCCTGAACCACCCGGTAGACTCCCTGTTTTTGGTGTGAGGGAGTGGAGTCAGTAACCAAATGCAGTTGCTGACACCAGTCCTCCATTTGTTTCTTAGAGCCGTTACCTTCCTCTGGTTGAGATGGAGGCAAGGGTTCCACGGCCCTTACAGAATTTTGGTTTATGGTGAACAATTTGGCTAGCGTGGCATACCGGGGTAGGTATACTTCCCTCTCCCCGATATTTATGATGCGGACGGGCACCCTTCCATGGCGTACATCAACCACCCCCCGTGCTGTCAAAATGGTGGGCCTACTGTCTGAGTAGACGGGTTCTACCATTGCTTGGTAGTCTCTACCTCTTATACCAATAGCTGCCCGGCACCAGATCATCATCTCACTTTTCGGGGGCATGGCAATAGGGAACGGGTCACACATTCTCACGCTACCTATCTCACCACTAGATAGTTCCACTTGTTGCCGCTTCATCAGTGCCCGGATCTCTTTTTGGAGCACACGCTGCTGGCTGGAACTGGCGTTCTTGGCAACCTGCTGTAAAATGAGAATCACCTCTGCAAGACAATTTTCAATCACGTTAGTTCCCAAGGTTATTCTAGGGTGGCTCTCATGACGGTCTATGTCCACAATAATCAGTCCTTGTGCCGCCAGTTCGACTTTACCGACCTTAATGGTCACCTCCTTGAATCCCACCTGCGGCACGGGCTGACCATTGCTGGCGATGATACTCAGGTCATCATCTGGGTAGCGGGTTATGTCCGAGTCATTCCAGTACCGCTTAAAGAGCATGTATGGGATGGTAGTCACTTGTGACCCAGTGTCCAGTAGGGCACTCATAGGAATGCCATCCAGTACCACAGGCAAGACCGGACGTCCCCCTACGTATTTATCACGCCAGTTCAATGGGCCTGATGATCTTATGCCTGGGGGTTGGCCCTCTACCCCAGGTTGTGCCCGTTTAAATGACAGTACCTTGCCATGTGTCCGGGTTGATTGCAGTGGCGGCAGATGGGTTGTCCGTCCTCGTTGTATCTGTCGCTGGGTCTTCCTCTGGACGTTGAGATCCTCCTCTGTCGGCATCACGGGACGTCCTCCGGTCCGGATGCCAGCTGGATCTTCCCTGGAGGGGAAACCTGTAAAGACTGCACAGTTCTGGTTAGCGCGGCTACGCTTTTGGTTAACTCTTGGACCTGATGGTGCGGGTCTGTAGCCGGGTTGTTATCCAAAGCCTGCGCATCAGCCCCTACAGACTCTGTAGACAAGGACGCCGCCTCTTGATGATAGGTAATAGCAGGGCGCCGGTGGGTTACAGCGCTACCCGGTGCCGGTTCTCGGAGCACCCGGATGGCCCTGTCTTTGAACTTTGCAAAGTCTAAACCAGGGTTCTGCAAGGCTATTGCACGTAACTGGGTTCGGTGGCGTTGGACAGCAGACCCTCAATGAATTGCTCAGTTAACAGTTCATCTGCATTCCGCACACTGTCAGGGTCTGCCTGTTTAATGGCTCCCAGGGCCTCTTGCAAATTCAAAGCATAGTCTTTTATACTGTCTTGGGCCCGCTGCTTGCACCCATAGAATTTCATTTTGATCTCTGCTGAGGTACGGGTATCAAAAGTGTCCCTCAGACGGGTTAAGATTTCTTTTACAGTCTCCTTGTCCCGGACTGACCAGGACTTTACTTCACGTTGGGCTGCCCCGGTTAGCTGGCCTACCAATGTGCTCACTTTTTGTCCTTCTGTCAGGGGGTATACCTTAAACAGGCTGTACAGTCTCTCTTTAAAGTCGCTTAGGGTATGCGACTCCCCTGAGTACTGGGGCAGCCAGGCCGCTCCGGGGATATAGGGCATTGTAAATGGCATTACTGCGGCAGCGGCCGCGCTGGTGGTAGAGGGTCCCTCCATATCCATTATCTTCCTCCCCCCTAGTTAAGTGTGGCCTACCTTCTGTTGCTTCTCCGTAGGCCGCGGCTCCGCAGACGATCGTCAGGGTGGAGGACCTTGCGTCGCGCTCTGGTGACGTCAGCGTCGCTCTCTCTCCCTTCCAGGACCTTGCGCAGCGTCGATGCGTGGGGCGGAGCTTCGGGTCTCGCGCGCTTTCGGCGTCCATGCCCCTCTTCTTCCCGCGCGGCGTCCTGAAGATGGCGTCCGATGGCGGGAAAACGACTGCGGATGGCGGGAAACTTTTGAAGATGGCGGGAAACTTTTGAAGATGGCGGGAAACGGCTCCGGATTGCGGGGACCTTCACCACGGCAGGTATGACAGTCTTTTGAAGGCGCACAGTACCCTGTGGTTGCGGGCACAAAATCCTGCCGACTACGCCAAAGCTGACGCACCCCCTGGGCCTAGTGTGGACGTGTGTGGGTTACCCAGAGCCGGGTCTCTGGGGGTTGTAGTCTCCGTGGCGGCGACCCGGTCACGTGGCTCAGGGTGGTCAGGCCGATGGCAGTCTTTTAGGGGTTTTAGGTTAATTGTCCGACTACGCCACCTGTGGATTGCGGTCAGGGTGTACCGCCGCTGCGAGGCAGTCCGCTGAGGCTGGTGTGGTGTGCTCAGCAAAAGATGGGATAACTCCCCACGGGAGGAGTATAGCCTCAGGGCAGGGAATGTGGATGATGGGAGTGATGGTGCGCTGGTGTCCCAGCACTAGTAGTGCTGGTGCGGCGGTGAAGCAGGAACGACTCAGAGTCTTTGCAGTGCAGTTCAGGGTCTTTACTGGTGATATTAAGGCAGACCCTCCCGGGAGTACTGGCTAGCATAAGGGGCCTGGTCAGTCTGTGAGCAAGCAGGAGTTCCCCTGGCCAGGTGGAGTTGTAGGCCTCCCCGTCTATCTGCACTCTTCCTGGCTACCTTGCTGTAAGCGGGTAGAAGTAGCCCACGTCCCTGAGTATACCGTGTGGTGCTCACCCGTATGGCTGGTGATTTGGGGCCTTCTGTTAGCCTCCGCTCCTGGATGGCGGTGCTGGTCCCTTCCTTGTGACTGAGCCTCCGGGCTTCTATGGCCAGAGGACCTGGAATCCCCTGCCGGCTGATTTCTGCTGCTGGGTGAATATCAGTCCCCACAGCCTCGGACTCCGGTTATCAGATTCTTCTGCCAGGACGAGCTCTGCTCAGCTCCAGCCCCTGGTCTTCAGCTACTGCTCCTACAGAGCTCCTGCTGTAACTCTCCCTGTGTCTGGAACTGTCTCCAGGCTCTGACTCAACTCACTAATCCCACCCCAGACCCAGTTTATAAGGGCAGATTCCTCCCCTCCCAGGTCTGGGCAGGAAGTGTTGCATGCTTAAGGGCTCCTGACCAGAGAAACCTCCCACTTGCTCTCAGATGTAATATTTCTATTACTGTGGCAACCAGACCCCTGGGGTGCCACATATCCACCTGACTTCTGCACAACACAACTGATGGTCCCAACCCCATTTATAAGGCAAGAAATCCCACTTATTAAACCTGACAGGGCACACCTGTGAAGTGAAAACCATTTCCGGTGACTACCTCTTGAAGCTCATCAAGAGAATGCCAAGAGTGTGCAAAGCAGTCATCACATCAAAAGGTGGCTACTTTGAAGAACCTAGAATATAAAAGACATATTTTCACTTGTTTCACACTTTTTTGTTAAGTATATAATTCCACATGTGTTAATTCATAGTTTTGATGCCTTCAGTGTGAATGTACAATTTTCATAGTCATGAAAATACAGAAAAATCTTTACATGAGAAGGTGTGTTCAAACTTTTGGTCTGTACTGTATGTTATACAGTATGTTCATGTATACTGGCATTGCTAGTATAGGAGACCCACTCCTTAACAATGGTAACAATTTTTTTTTAATGAGGACCTCCTCTACGTCTCTTCAAAGGGGTATTGGAGTGCGTCCTAATTTTTGGCAGCCCTTGCAGTCACTGCATGGGCATTATCACTATAGGAGACCCACTCCTTTATAATGGGAACATTTTTTTTAATGAAGCCCTCCTCGACGTCTCTTCAAAGGTGTATTGGAGTGAGTCCAAATTTTTGGCAGCCCTTCAACTTGCTGCATATGCATAGCCAGCTGATGGCCCTCTAACAATATGAGGGACGACTGCTGGCCCTCTAACAATAGTAAGGGCCTCCTGATGGCCTTGTGAAAATAGGCTTTGTGACGTTCACAGTCCCTCCTTCATAAATGAAACAGGATGTGTCTGATCATGTCACACACATCACATGGCCAGATAAGGTAGTAAAATGTTAAAATTACATTTACCGGTGAATGTATTTTTCACCGTTGAAGGCAATGCAAAAGTGCAAAAACGCATCAAAACGGTACGTGTGAACATAGCCCAAGGTGTGGAGGTGCATTTTTGTTATTTTTTTGGCTTATATACAAGTCATTACCTTGGATAGAATGTTCCTTAACATTTTTTCAAGGAAAATCCATTTTGGCTTAGTTTTTGCATATTTTATTGTGAGTCCGTAAAAGTGGCATAATATTCTGACAACATTGTTCACAACAGTGACCTGGGAGTCAGAAATGCTTCCGGGGGTCTTCCCCATGCTGTTCCCATATCATTTTAACACTGTTCCCATTTGGCCAATTTTTAGGCCCCCTCCAGACCTCCGGGAGGGCTGCCGGAAAAATACTCGAGTTTCCCATTGACTTACATTGGGCTTGTTGATCGGGTCGAGCACCCAAGCAACGAGCACCCGAGCATTTTACTGCTCACTCATCACTAGTAATTACTGATTATTTGCAATTGAATAAATACTGGTCACTGCTGCTTTATAGTTATGCTTTAGGTAACCTCATTGAAGCTGAAGCGTCACTTTGATGAATTAAAGGTTTACCTTACTGAACGTGTTGCCTCACTTTCCATATTTGTTAGTTCATTTGGTGTTATATTACTGCCATCATGCTGTCAAGGCACATTTTTATAGTATAACTAGAGATGAGAAAAATACTTTAAAAATTGAATTAATCAGCTTCATTCATTTTTTTTTTCCAAAAATTAGATTCATAGCCAATCAATTTGCTAAGAATCACAAATATTACAAAGTCATCCATTGCCCTGAAAAGATTATGTAACACTCTCAACTTTCCCACGACTGTATCCTAATGCTTTTTGCTAATGCAAACACAGTCTTAGTAGAGTAATGTCAAATTGATCTCACCATAAAAATAGATAGCAACTGGTAGTAAACAACACATAGATCAGGGGTAGTGAACCTCTGGGTAAAAGGCCGTTTACTCCAGTCTCCAGGCAGATTCCCGGAGACAGCAATATTTGGGCTGGCGGCTCCATTTTGCCAGCTGCTGACCATTTGATTCCTCCTTACACTGTGAGCATGTGCACGCAGTGTTCACTACTGAACGCTGCAGCAGATGCAATAAAGGATTACGTACCGATGCTGGCACTGGCTTTTGGGAAGAGTTAGTGCACTCTACATTCCCGTCCTGTTCCAGGCAGCTGTCTCCTATGTGCGATGTATATGCTCCAGCCCCAGTGTCTCCTGTGTAATGTTAATGCTCCAGCCCCAGTGTGTCCTATGTAATGTTAATGCTCCATCCCAGTGTTTTCTATCTATTTTATATGCTCCAGCCCCAGTGTCTAATATGTAAAGTATAAGCTCCAGCCCCAGTGTCTCCTATGTAATTTAAATGCTCCAGCCCCAGTGTCTACTATGTGATGCATATACAGCAGTTCAAGTGTCCCCTATGTGATGTATAAGAAGTACTCCCAGTGTCGACTATGTGATGTATATGAACCAGCCTCAGTGTCTCCTATGTGATGTAGTCGCTCCAGACCCAGTGTATCCTATATGATGTACAGTACAGACCAAAAGTTGGACACACCTTCTCATTTAAAGATTTTTCTGTATTTTCATGACTATGAAAATTGTACATTCACACTGAAGGCATCAAAACTATGAATTAACACATGTGGAATTATATACTTAACAAAAAAAGTGTGAAACAACTGAAAATATGTCTTATATTCTAGTTTCTTAAAAGTAGCCACCTTTTGCTTTGATGACTGCTTTGCACCCTCTTAGCATTCTCCTGATGAGCTTCAAGAGGTAGTCACCGGAAATGGTTTTCACTTCACAGGTGTGCCCTGTCAGGTTTAATAAGTGGGATTTCTTGCCTTATAAATGGGGTTGGGGCCATCAGTTGTGTTGTGAAGAAGTCAGGTGGATACACAGCTGATAGTCCTACTGAATAGACTATTAGAATTTGTATTATGGCAAGAAAAAAGCAGCTAAGTAAAGAAAAACGAGTGGCCATCATTACTTTAAGAAATGAAGGTCAGTCAGTGCGAAAAATTGGGAAAACTTTGAAAGTGTCCCCAAGTGCAGTTGCAAAAACCATCAAGCGCTACAAAGAAACTGTCTCACATGAGGACTGCCCCAGGAAAGGAAGACCAAGAGTCACCTCTGCTTCTGAGGATAAGTTTATCTGAGTCACCAGCCTCAGAAATCGCAGGTTAACAGCAGATCAGATTAGAGACCAGGTCAATGCCACACAGAGTTCTAGCAGCAGACACATCTCTTCAACAACTGTTAAGAGGAGACTTTGTGCAGCAGGCCTTCATGGTAAAATAGCTGCTAGGAAACCACTGCTAAGGACAGGCAACAAGCAGAAGAGACTTGTTTGGGCTAAAGAACACAAGGAATGGACATTAGACCAGTGGAAATCTGTGCTTTGGTCTGATGAGTCCAAATTTGAGATCTTTGGTTCCAACCACCGTGTCTTTGTGCGACGCAGAAAAGGTGAACGGATGGACTCTACATGCCTGGTTCCCATCATGAAGCATGGAGGAGGAGGTGTGATGGTGTGGGGATGCTTTGCTGGTCACACTGTTGGGGATTTATTCAAAACTGAAGGCATACTGAACCAGCATGGCTACCACAGCATCTTGCAGCGGCATGCTATTCCATCCAGTTTGCGTTTAGTTGGACCATCATCTATTTTTCAACAGGACAATGACCCCAAACACACCTCCAGGCTGTGTAAGGGCTATTTGACCAAGAGGGAGAGTGATGGGGTGCTACGCCAGATGACCTGGCCTCCACAGTCACCAGACCTGAACCCAATCGAGATGGTTTGGGGTGAGCTGGACCGCAGAGTGAAGGCAAAAGGGCCAACAAGTGCTAAGCATCTCTGGGAACTCCTTCAAGATTGTTGGAAGACCATTTCTGGTGACTACCTCTTGAAGCTCATCAAGAGAATGCCAAGAGTGTGCAAAGCAGTCATCAAAGCAAAAGGTGGCTACGTTGAAGAACCTAGAATATAAGACATATTTTCAGTTGTTTCACACTTTTTTGTTAAGTATATAATTCCACATGTGTTAATTCATCGCTGTAACATACCTGGCGGCGTCCTTGCATGGTGGTCCATCTCCCACTGTGCAAGAGCGCGCACTTGATCTCCAGTCCAGAATGTCTCTCTGGCTTCCCTCCTTGCTGTCTGTTTGTCTGTTTTGGCTGCATAGGGCGACGCCCGCTGAACTTCCTGTTTCTTGTACCTGCTGCGGACACGCCCCTGTTGCACCTTCAGCCTATTGCTGTCCATCTTTGGGTATTTATACCACCTTCTTCCTCAAGATGGCGCCTGAGCATTGTGTCCTGTCAGTTGGCTTTTTGTGTCTGACATGCCAGGCCCTATCCTGTTTTCCTGCCTGTTTTCCAGTTCTGTGTCTGAACTGTGGTCTGTTCTTGTGAACACGCTTCTTGCCTGTTCTTTCGCCTTCTAGGGGCCGTATTCCTAGATCTGCCTGTCTGTGCCTTGCGGTATCTGTTCCCGTCTGAACAGAGTCCTGTTTGTGTCCCTGCCTTGCGGTATCTGTTCCTGTCTGAACTGAGTCCTGTCTATTTCTCCTGTCTTGCAGTATCTGTTCCCGTGTCTGAACTGAGTCCTGTCTGTGTACTCTTGCCTGCTGCCTTTCCTGGAGGCTGTATTTCCAGGCCTGTCTGAACACGCTCCTAGCCTGTTCCTCCCGCCTTCTAGGGGCCGATTACCTAGATCCGTTCCTGTATCTTGTCTGTCCTGTCTGAACACGCTCCTTGCCTGTTCGTCCCGCCTCTCTGGGGGCCGTATTCCCAGACCCGCTCCTGTATCCCGCTGCAGTGTCGGTCTCTTCCGTACACTCAGTTCCAGTCTGAACTCTCTCCTATCCTTTACCTGTTTTGCCTCTATGTCCGTTCCTTTCCTTTTTCTGCAGAGTCTGAACTCGTACCTAACTCCTGCTTGTTGTCTCTGTACTCCCGTTTGTGAGTTTGTGGTCCCCTCGCTACTTCACTGCAAGTACCCTGTGGGTATCTGGCTCTGCCTTTCCCTTCCTGTCTGTTCCGTGTGAACAGAGCCCTGTCCGTCCTGCTCTGACTCCTTGCTCACTGCTCCGGCAGCCTTGCTCCGCTCTTACCCTTTTGCTCACTGCTCCGGCAGTCCTGTCCGGCCCTGCTTCTGCCCGCTGCTCCGGCAGTCCTGTCCTGCCCTGCTTCTGCCCGCTGCTCCGGCAGTCCTGTCCTGCCCTGCTTCTGCCCGCTGCTCCGGCAGTCCTGTCCTGCCCTGCTTCTGCCCGCTGCTCTGGCAGTCCTGTCCTGCCCTGCTTCTGCCCGCTGCTCCGGCAGTCCTGTCCTGCCCTGCTTCTGCCCGCTGCTCCGGCAGTCCTGTCCTGCCCTGCTTCTGCCCGCTGCTCCGGCAGTCCTGTCCTGGCCTGCTTCTGCTCGCTGCTCCTGCAGCCCCGTCCTGCTCTGTTCTTGCCCACCGCTTTGGGCGTTCCCTCTCTGCTGTGGTTGTCTACCGCATCTGCGGTTCTGTGACCCAGTCTGTACTGGGTCTTAACCTTTCTGTGCTCCAGCCCGTCCTTTCGGCCAGTACCTCCCTGCCTGCATACTTGCCTGTATCCACCCCTCTGCATACCTGCCGTGTTTGCTTACATCCACCAGTCTGTGCCAGCCTAACCTGCCTGTTCCTGAGTCCCAGTGTGTACTGGGTCCTATCCCGCCTGTGTTCCTACCTGCTAGTGCCTCCCTGTCTGCACTCTAGCTGTGCTTGCCTGTACCCCTCTACCTGTATTGTTCCTGAGTCCCAGTGTGTACTGGGTCCTATCCCGCCTGTGTTCCTACCTGCTAGTGCCTCCCTGTCTGCACTCTAGCTGCGCTTGCCTTTACCCGCCTGCCTGCATACCAGTCGTGCCTGCCTATACCCTCCAGTCTGTGCGCCAGCCTAACCAGCCTGATCCAGTAATCCCTGTGTGGGTCAACCCCCGTGTCCGGAGTTTGACCTGGAGTAGCACCTGGTTCCTCTGCCCGGTTTCTCCCTGGTGCACTGGCGTCGTATGCCGTCGTGCCATCTTGGTCGGATCGGCCAGATACTTAGTCACGCCCCTCCAGGCACTCTCCGGTTCATGGTCCAGTGGAATCACTACAATCACACGCACACGCCGCTCAGCCCGGGCGTGTGCATAACAATCGCTTTGATGCCTTCAGTGTGAATGTACAATTTTCATAGTCATGAAAATACAGAAAAATCTTTAAATGAGAAGGTGTGTCCAAACTTTTGGTCTGTACTGTATATGCTCCCACCCCAGTGTCTCCTATGTGATGTATATCCTCCAGCCCCAGTGTCTCCTATGTGATGTATATGCTCCAGCTCTAGTGTATCCTATGTGATGTATATTCTCCAGCACTAGTGTGTCATATGTGATGTATATACAGTAGTCCCAGTGTCTCCTATCTGAGATGAATTTCCCACTTTGAGGAGAAATGCAGTGTAATATGCTTCTATGCTCAGAACAACTTACTGCTACGATCAATAACAAAAGTTATTATAAAGAGTCGACTGTGCTTCAGACTGAATGACCCAAACCTGGAAGAGAAGTTATGAGTAGCAACATCATCAGTACCACCTAACATCACATGCCTCATCCAAGAAAAGCAGTTTCAGCCATCACATTAAGGGTGAATTAATTGTTTGAAAAAATTTGGCAGGATCATTTTCAAGTTGATTATTTTGTACGGTCCGAGAGTGTTGTTATAAATATCTAAATGGCCCTTGGCAGAAAAAAAGTTCCCCACCCCTGCTAGATTAATAATACAGTGCAATTACACCGTTTTTATGCTTTCTAACATTTAAAACATTTAGGCCCCGATTTATCAAGACCAGCTTTTGTGATCAGGCAAGACCGTTCAGTCACTGCCTGTAAGTCCAGAAAAAACACTTACATTTCCTGTGTAGAGGCTTGCCTGCCTAGGCCCCTGTCCCACGCATTCTTTAAATGATGCGCTTTAGGAGGTCGGACCAATTTTGTGTTATTGTCTGTGCTATCAAGCTTCAATGTTGCTTCCTGTCTACCATTGCGTCCAGACCACGGGAAACGTATAGTCCGGGTTCACTTTCTGGTTTAGTTACTCTCTCCCACCTTGTGAGTCATGACACCAGATATCCTCATTTTAGCAAAAAACATGTGGAACAAAAAATGTGGATGCCTATGAATTTTTGTTCCACAAATTTGGTCTGAAGATTGTCTGAGCTAAATATCTGTTTTTTTGGTTAATCTTCTTTTGTTAAAACACAACTACTCACAAATTAACAAACAGGACCAGACAAGAAATGTAAAATATTAGTAGAGTCGCCCACTTGTGACAAGCACACTTCCTCTGACTGACACTGAGCTAAGATTTTTTCTTTTAAATAATTGTCTTTGCTTGGTACTTTATAGTGCAGAGAATAAGGAAAAATGTGTAATTCAAATGCAGCAAGACAAGCAGCCAGCCCAGCACCACTATTATTGATCACTAATAGTGGTACTTCTTCTACCTCTCTCCCTATCATTTGAATCTCCGTATTAGGCCACGTTCACACGTTCAGTATTCGGTCAGTATTTTCCATCAGTATCTGTAAGCCAAAACCAGGAGTGGGTGAAAAATACAGAAGTGGTGACGTGTTTCTATTATACTTTTCCTCTGATTGTTCCTCTCCTGGTTTTGGCTTACAAATACTGATGCAAAATACTGACCAAATACTGAACGTGTGAACATGGCCTTATTTGCAGACTACAACTCTCATCTCCAGATAATGTCTGGAGTATTTGTCCAATATTTTGAGGTTTTCTGTCCATATCTCTATTGCTCAGTTTTGAACTTAACATACTCTCACTATCCTAAATCACCTTAAAATGACTGCTGCATTCTCTGCCTCGGCTTTTATATAGGCTCTGATAGTCTCTCCTGCACCATACCATATAATGTGATAGCTGAAATATATTATGGGAAGCCTACACTTGAGCTACACTTGAGGTCATATGAGACTTGTGTATCTGATGCAATCTTTTGAAATATGTAAAATGGTGGTGGTCATTTGTTTGGCAATTAAATCACAAATGTCTTTTAAGCTAATGTCTTAAAATTTGATATGTTTCAAATTGATTTGCTCATCTTTAGTCATAACCAAACCTTGATAAGTAACTAACAAACAAAGTAGCACTCTGCAATGCTAAGTATGCGAACATGAAATACATGAAATTTGAATAGCATTGCTGCTCTAGAAAATAGAAATAAATGAGAAATCTTAGCGCATGTATTTTCTGTCAAACCTTGATAAGTACATCATCAAATTTCTAACAAATTTGCACAGTATTTTTCTCCATTGTCATAAAATTGTCAGAAATTTAAAAAATTGTGTTTGCCAACATATTTTTTTCATACGCTTGTTCTAAATTTTCCTCATACTATGGCTACAAAGAACCCACGCACTGGTGTCCTGTAGGACAGCTACACCAGCCGGCCGTGTCCATACAATAGCAAAGGTGAACTGTTTGTCAACACAGTAATATCATCCACATACTATATACTACTACTACCAGTAGGTTTATACTTTTATGCCCAACATACAAATGTGACATCCAAATAGAAGTAAACATAAGAATTTGTTTAGTGTTCATTTTTCTTTCCTACTATCAGAACGCAGCACAATCCATAGGGTTTATGCCTTGAGAAATTGACCTATTCTTAAAGTCATGTTTTTATGTTAAAGCTAACTTTTTGCTTTTTTAACGTTAGAACACTAGATCTAAGGTAAGATTTCTACTTCCTGTTGGGAACATGGACATTAGCAGCAATAGATTGATTCACACATTTTCTTTTGTATAGAATCTGTCTGAGTTTGTAATCTGAGGAGCATTGCATGGCATATAAGCCTTTTCACCCTGGCATGTCAGACATGTCACTCTCCATAAGTAGAAACGCTACCCCTTAGACTACTGTTTTTAAGAGTTATCTTTGCTTGATTGTAATCCTGCCTATGATGATAATGAGATTGCTGAAAAGTATTCTGCACAGAACAGGAATTATGAGTCTGGCATAAGTTCTAACATTCAGGGTGAAAATTGCAAGATTTCTGATAGTGATAAGGAAATTTGAAAAAACAATCCATAATTGTAAAGAAACCAAACAAATAAGGCACCTTGTGACGATACAGCCTATAATCTTAATAAACCAGACATTTAGATTTGTTAATCCAAGAGAAATACACTATTATCTTTGTGTTGACTTGTAAATGTATGTGTATTTATGTGCCTGGTCAAAAAGAACAGACCAGTATTTGTATAACCTGGTTGTTGTCTCCTCTTTAATTCTGGAACAATGAATGTTTGCTAATTATGTTGATTAACCTTTATGGACCCTGTGGCTTATTGACTCACAAGACAGGAGGACAAACTAAGCAAATTTATTAAATTCTCAAGCAATGAGACATGAGACTGCCATTTCAGCCCAACCTGTGGATGTATGCTTAAAAAGGACATGTGCTTCTGTAGCAAGGGAGACTTAAAAAAGAGAATCAAGGAGAAGCAAGGGACACACAGACTCTCTGAGACCATCAGTTTGGAAGCATGGATTTAACCAAAGAGACACAGATTTGGATTCTACATGATTCGGGCCTAAGGGTATATTGCTCTGATTGGAAAGATAATGATCTGCTAAATTGACCCTCAGAGAGACCGTGGATACATTTGGGGAGACCAGGTTGGGATAATGAAGTCACCTGGCCCAATGGTTATGTTGTTTGGGGTTGCCAGGAGGACCCATGGAGACATTCGGAGAAGGCAGATTGTGACCCACCGGTCATCTGGCCCCATGGAAACTCTCGGAGAGGCCAGGGTGGGATCCTCAGGTCTCCTGGCCTTGTACCTCGATGGACTGCTAGCTTCCTAAGCTTGCAGCTACCTTCTTTCTTTCAGGCCCCGCCAGAAGCAGGGGGCCACTGGTTGAGGTAGTTGGCCCTGAAAGTCCCAAAGTCGCAGCTGTTCTATCCCAGGCGGGCGGAACAGATGGGTGAGACTGTGTAATGTTGTACCATCTTGGGTATTTGCTGGGACTGTTCTATGTGTTTATTGTCCTATTTTGTGGTTCAATAAAGTATTGTCACACTGTATTACCCTCACCCTGTGTTGTGTAAGTAGTGTTACGCCCACGGAAGACCCTGGGGTCTTCACACATTTAATATAAAAAATGATTTAAACAATAGTCATTTTCTGACAACACGTTACCTTTAAGTGTTCCCTCCTAGTGGTAGCTGGGTTTGGGCATGTCACATTTTGCAAGCATGTGCTAATGTTTACCTTAAGACTATATGGTCTTAAGCTACTCTGCATTTCAAAGAAATATGCATGAATAAATCATGACTAGCATGATTAATAAAGAAGACACTCTCCTTGCACTTTTAGCAGAATTCATTTATCTAAACTGTAGGCCACAGGATTTAGGAAATCCTCTCTTTCCGGACATCTGCAGACCATTATCAACAGTATTCAAAGTACAAGTCAAAATATCACATTGACCCCGTCTCACAGTTATGAGTTGTAAAGGTGCAATAAAAGCAAAAGATAAAATTTGTTCAAACGTAGTGGCCATAGAGAGAAGCGTTTGTCCTTAATCTGACTATTGAAGATATTTTTCACTAATATTCCATTCAAAAATCATCTCCATGTTCATAAATATTATTTTTGGACATTGTTGTTTTTTTCCCTAGCTGACAATACTCTATGATCATGCTGAAGAATGGTCAAACAAAAATATTAACACATTTCCAGTAAATGTCTTAGCTGGTTGCTCAACTATCAAAGACATAATTGATCTCATTAACATTTGTTATCATCTCAATCGTTAATTATAACTGTTTAGTTTTAAAAAAAAGTTTTATTGTATATTATGCAAAAGGAAAAGTAGCATGAATTGACAATGTAATGCAGTTCATCAGTCTCAACAATCTCCACACAGGGGATCAAAAGTAATAACGTAAGAAGAAGAAGAGAGAGAGGAAGAAATGTATGTAGAAAAAAAGGAGAAAAAAATGAGTAGTGAGACTAACTGCTTGTTATTTATTCTGAAGATTATAAAAGGGAACCTGTCACCATGAAAATGCAGTCCAAACCGCAGGCACCATGTTATAGAGCAGGGGGAGCTGAGCAGATTTATATATTGTATAGTTTGTGAGAAAAGATTCAGTATAATCTGTGTATTAATCATTTAAGCCTCTGCACTTTTTTGGGCTTTTTGGTCCAGTGGGCGGTCCTATCAGTGATTGACAGCTTTCTTTGTATGAGAGTACATACTGAGATAGTTGTTAGTTACTGATAGGGTCGCCCACTGGGCTGAAAATTCCAAAAAGAGCAGTGGTGTGCGCCTGTGTGCACCTAGCTAAAAATTTTACTCCAATCAAAGACTGGAGTAAGTTTTCTTGCTTAATTAATGCCACAACTCGTCATGAATTAGACATGAATGTGCAAATTTGTTTTTACTTTTCAAGGCAATTTACTTCAGAAGACTAGCATAATCGCTTTGATTAATCGAGGCCTTAATGTACAAAGTTGTGCAATTTGTTTGACTTTGTAATTTTTGATTAAACTAGCAAGGGAGAGAACACCTCTACATTTGTGGATAAACATTGTTTTAAATGCTAATCATGGCCTCTTATTGTTCCACACAAATTTTCTAGTCTTACAAAAAAAAAACAGTGCCCGCAATGAAAAAAAGATTGCTACCGTATTTTTCGGACTATAAGACGCACCGGACCATAAGACGCACCCCAAATTTTAGGGTGGAAAATAGGAAAAAAATATTTTTTATAAGATGAGGGTCCGTCTTATAGTCTGAATAGGTATCTTACCTGGGGGGGCGGTGGAGCTGGGGTCACAGGAGGCAGGGTCCTTCAGGAAGCCAGCGGAAGTGGAGGCATGCTGGTACCTGGTGGCTGGGGGCCTGGCGCTGGGGGCTTGGTGCCCTGGTATCTGGGGGCCTGGTGCCCTGGTACCTGGGGTACTGGGGGCCTGGTACCTGGGGTGCTGGGGGCCTGGGTGCTGGTGCCTGGGGGCTGGGGTGCTGGTGGCCTGGTACCTGGGGTGCTGGTGCCTGGAGTACTGGTGGCCTGATACCTGGGGTGCTGGGGGCCGGGGTGCTGGGGGCCTGGTACCTAGGGTGCTGGTACCTGGGGTGCTGGGGGCCTGGGTGCTGGGGGCCTTGGTGCTGGTGCCTGGGGGCCGGGGTGCTGGTGGCCTGGTACCTGGGGTGCTGGTGCCTGGGGGCTGGGGTGCTGGTGTCCTGGTACCTGGGGTGCTGGTGGCTGGGGTACTGGTGGCCTGATACCTGGGGTGCTGGGAGCCGGGGTGCTGGAGGTCTGGTACCTGGGGTGCTGGTACCTGGAGTTCTGGGGGCCTGGGTGCTGGTGCCTGGGGGCCGGGGTGCTGGTGGCCTGGAACCTGGGGTGCTGGTGGCCTGGTACCTGGGGTGCTGGGGGCCGGGGTGCTGGGGGCTGGTGGCCTGGTACCTAGGGGCCTGGTACCTGGGGTGCTGGTAGTCTTGTGCCCTGGTCCTGGTGGCCTCATACCTGGGGTGCAGGGGGGGCTGGGGGCCTGGTGCCGGTATATTGCTGTGGTGGTGGAGCGGGACCGCAGGATGGCGGTGGAAGAAGAGGTGAGGCGGGCCGGAATCTGGCTGGGGGCCGGGCCTGGCCGGGTACCGTGGTCAGGCCTGGCCGGGTACTGGGGCCGTGGAATTGCTGTGAGCGGAGTGGCAGAGCAGAGTGAGCAGCTTCCGGTGGCCGCGGCCATCTTTCTGAAGCTGTGCTCTACAGGAAAATCGCCGCCGACTCGGCAGAGCGCATGCGCCGGCTCCAGCGGCCATTTTCCTGTAGAGCACAGCTCCAGGAACATGGCCACGGCCACCGGAAGCCGCTTACTCTGCTCTGCCACTCCTCTCACAGCAATACACCGGCCCCGGTACCCGGCCAGGCCTGGCCCCCAGCCAGATACCAGCCCGCCTTACCTCTTCTTCCGCCGCCGCTCTGCGATCCCGCTCCACAACCACCGGTAAGTTGCGTTCGGACCATAAGACGCACCCCCCATTTTCCTCCCAAATTTGGGGGGAAAAAAGTGCGTCTTATGGTCCGAAAAAATACGGTAATTTTATTCTTTAATAAAGATTGTGATATGAAAAAATAACATTACCAAAAATGTTTAACGCACACTATACATGTAACACAAAAACCTGATTTAAACAAAAGGTTATTTTGTTATTTTCCCTTTAAGAGTTTTCCCCAAATAACAAGTTATTCTTTATCCATAGTATCCAGTAGTGTAGGTGACAACTTCTGATCGCTGTGGTCTGGGTGCTAAAAATGAAGTTCCAGGAATCCAAGAAGGGGCATTACAGAGCTCCATCCTGAATTTTCCAGTGGTGCACATGCTTGGTCTCAGCTATGGGCTTGGCAGAGAAAGCATAATACAGCACTCAACTTTTTTGGGCAGTTACATTGACAATAAAGGCAATGCATTCAAGCCGGGGTCCCGTTCCCAGGACCTCTAGAGGTCCCAGCTGTTGGACCTCCGTTGGAGCCCCAGCTATCAATAAGTTATTCCCTATCCTATGGATAGGAAATAACTTGCGATTTTGGGAAAACCCCTTTAATATTATCACAGGGAATGAGTCCAAAGGATACACTAACATTTCCATATATATTTCATGCATATATATTATATATATATATATATATATATATTATATATATATATATACAGTACAGACCAAAAGTTTGGACACACCTTCTCATTTAAAGATTTTTCTGTATTTTCATGACTTTGAAAATTGTACATTTGTAGCAGAGGCGAGAGAGCCTTTAAGAGAACTCTTATATGATGCTTCAAAGATGGAGAGAGACTGCCATCTGCTGGCCAGACACAGTCAAGCGGAACCAAGATACACAAGAGAAGTTGAAGAGAGAGCAGATTTAGAGGCTGGACCCGATCAGGTGACTTCCAGGTAGGAGTTCCTGGAGATAAGAGGCCAGCGCACCAAGCCTGAGAAGTTTTGGCGCTAAGCAGCAGAGAGGAGGAGACACGTTCTCTGCGTGCTGAGAAGCCCCGTGTGGCAGGCCTAAGCCAGAGGTCTGTGAGGTGCCACAGCCGGGCGCCGGTGGAAGAGCTCCAGATCCCTCACAGATGTCACCCGAGTGCTGTGCCTGCTGAGGAGACTCGGAGCCTGCTTGCGGTGCTGAGTGAGTTCGCGGAACCCAACGTCGCCCGCCGACAGACGAGGTCTGGACCCCCCTACCCAAGGCTTGAGAGATTGCCTCCAACAGCAAAGAAGAGAGGAGTTGAGAGACTGCTGAGCCAGGAAAGTCACGCCAGTGAAAGCAGAGGAGCTGCATACGTGAACAGGGCCGTCACTTCTACTGTTCACTCACGGTACCGGGGCCAATTGGGTTTAGGTACTCAGGTTGGGAGGGGAATGGTTGGGGTTAAAGGAGCTCAACGTGATCTAATTGAATTTGTCCGGAAAAGACTTTTGGCCTAGCGGGAATAACCGGTGACCCCCGCTAGGGCCATATGCAGAGTTAAAGAACTCAAGTGTTGTCTCCCATGACTGAGGGCACCACATTACTTTGAGAGACTTCGTATCTTGCTAATATTTAAAACTACTGTTCATTACCCTTGTTGCCAATCCCTTGGTCAGAATACCTGTTATATATACAGTATATATAAACTGTTTATATTCATCTCTGACTGTTCTCGCCTTGTGTCTCTGTGCGTTGCATTCCGGCACCTGCATTACACATTCACACTGAAGGCATCAAAACTATGAATTAACACATGTGGAATTATATTCTTAACAAAAAAGTGTGCAACAACTGAAAATATGTCTTATATTCTAGGTTCTTCAAAGTAGCCACCTTTTGCTTTGATGACTGCTTTGCACACTCTTGGCATTCTCTTGATGAGCTTCAAGAGGTAGTCACCGCAAATGGTTTTCACTTCACAGGTGTGCCCTGTCAGGTTTAATAAGTGGGATTTCTTGCCTTATAAATGGGGTTGGAACCATCAGTTGTGTTGTGCAGAAGTCTGGTGGAAACACAGCTGATAGTCCCACTGAATAGACTGTTAGTATTTGTATTATGGCAAGAAAAAAGCAGCTAAGTAAAGAAAAACGAGTGGCCATCATTACTTTAAGAAATGAAGGTCAGTCAGTGCGAAAAATTGGGAAAACTTTGAAAGTGTCCAAGTGCAGTTGCAAAAACCATCAAGCGCTACAAAGAAACTGGCTCACATGAGGATCGCCCCTGGAAAGGAAGACCAAGAGTCACCTCTGCTTCTGAGGATAAGTTTATCCGAGTCACCAGCCTCAGAAATCGCAGGTTAACAGCAGCTCAGATTAGAGACCAGGTCAATGCCACACAGAGTTCTAGCAGCAGACACATCTCTTCAACAACTGTTAAGAGGAGACTTTGTGCAGCAGGCCTTCATGGTAAAATAGCTGCTAGGAAACCACAGTTAAGGACAGGCAACAAGCAGAAGAGACTTGTTTGGGCTAAAGAACACAAGGAACGGAAATTAAACCAGTGGAAATCTGTGCTTTGGTCTGATGAGTCCAAATTTGAGATCTTTGGTTCCAACCACCGTGTCTTTGTGCGACGCAGAAAAGGTGAACGGATGGACTCTACATGCCTGGTTCCCACCGTGAAGCATGGAGGAGGAGGTGTGATGGTCTGGGGGTGCTTTGCTGGTGACACTGTTGGGGATTTATTCAAAATTGAAGGCATACTGAACCAGCATGGCTGCCACAGCATCTTGCAGTGGCATGCTATTCCATCCGGTTTGCGTTTAGTTGGACCATCATTTATTTTTCAACAGGACAATGACCCCAAACACACCTCCAGGCTGTGTAAGGGCTATTTAACCAAGAAGGAGAGGGATGGGGTGCTTACGCCAGATGACCTGGCCTCTACAGTCACCAGACCTGAACCCAATCGAGATGGTTTGGAGTGAGCTGGACCGCAGAGTGAAGGCAAAAGGGCCAACAAGTGCTAAGCATCTCTGGGAACTCCTTCAAGATTGTTGGAAGACCATTTCCGGTTACTACCTCTTGAAGCTCATCAAGAGAATGCCAAGAGTGTGCAAAGCAGTCATCAAAGCAAAAGGTGGCTACTTTGAAGAACCTAGAATATAAAACATATTTTCAGTTGTTTCACACTTTTTTGTTAAGTATATAATTCCACATGTGTTAATTCATAGTTTTGATGCCTTCAGTGTGAATGTACAATTTTCATAGTCATGAAAATACAGAAAAATCTTTAAATGAGAAGGTGTGTCCAAACTTTTGGTCTGTACTGTATAGTGGTATATAGTGAATATGCTGAATTGATATAGGAACTCAGTGGTCCATAGAGCTGTCAGTGTTTGAAGGGTTATGTGAGTAGAGGCGCCTTCAAGCATCAGAGAAGTCAGTAGTGACGACATTATCAAATTAGACTGAAGAGACATGGAGGCCCATAGGACCATAATGAGTTTTGCCGCAATGCTCGTAAATACTGCCATGTTGTATCATTACATGCTTTGTTCTACATTGTATACACCTTTTTCTGCAGTATGTAGTTTCCTTTGTCTAACCATGTATTAAAAGTCCCAACACCCTAGTTCGGGGCAGCCGCTTTCTTGTCTGGACACCTGCGTGTGTCCTTGTACTTCAGCTAACCTGTCTTCTGTATCTACTCTATTGCACTTCTCTAATAATCCTCAGTCTCTGCTTCAAGGAGTGTCTTCTTGGACTTTGTAAAGCTCTTAAGGACTTTCCTACACCAATCATTTAAAATAAGTCTGAGTATGTTCATAAAGCATACTTTACAGCTGGGTTCGAAGGAGGACGGCTCCTAAACCACCTGAAAATGCATTCAGAAACCACTCCACAGAATCTTTCTATTTATTTTCATGTAAAAAAAAACTTTCTATTCATATATTAAAGTTTTTGAGCGACTATTAAGTGCATCAGGTTTCCAAAAATGGCAAGGGGTTAAAAGACGTGACCTGACCATTCTCCAGGCGTTTTCAACTTGGAAGACACAATTAGTGGAAAAAAGGTAGTAGACCCAGGAATCCGAGAAGAACAAGCTAACATGTGACCCCCCCCACCTAATAAAATATAATTTTATTTGATATGTCTTAAAATAATGAACTCACAAAACATGAAAAAAACACACAAGATAAAAAAAACCTTGCAGCTGATGTAAACTGTTGTGGATGTACAGTATACAATACAGTACTTGTGATAATGCTGAAAAAATCCAAGGACACTGGTTTAACCCTGACTCTGTACCTAGGGAACTGATACTGCCTAGCCACAGAGGTTGGGACCCTAGTAATTGTGATTATGGTGTCCCCGCTCACTGTTGAATGTCCCTCAGAAGCCCTACCTTAGCCTTATTATGTTTTAACCCCTTAAGCCCCGCGGGTGGTTTGCACGTTAATGACCGGGCCAATTTTTACAATTCTGACCACTGTCACTTTATGAGGTAATTACTCTGGAACGCTTCAACGGATCCCCCTGATTCTGAGATTGTTTTTTCGTGACATATTGTACTTCATGATTGTGGAAAAATTTCTTCGGTATCACTTGCGTTTATTTGTGAAAAAAATGGAAATTTGGCGAAAATTTTGAAAATTTTGCAATTTTCAAAATTTGAATTTTTAAGCCCTGAAATCAGAGCGATATGTCACACAAAAGAGTTAATAAATAACATTTCCCACATGTCTACTTTACATCAGCACAATTTTGGAACCAAAATTTTTTTTTGTTAGGGAGCTATAAGGGTTAAAAGTTGACCAGCGATTTCTCATTTTTCCAACAAAATTTACAAAACCATTTTTTTAGGGACCACATCACATTTGAAGTCACTTTGAGAGGTCTTTATGACAGAAAATACCCAAAAGTGACACCATTCTAAAAACTGCACCCCTCAAGGTGCTCAAAACCACATTCAAGAACTTTATTAACCCTTCAGGTGCTTCACAGGAATTTTTTGAATGTGGAAGAAAAAAATGAACATTTAACTTTTTTCACAAAAATGTTACTTTAGACCCAATTTTTTTTATTTTCACAGGGGTAACAAGAAAAAATGGACCCCAAAATTTGTTGTGCAATTTCCCCTGGGCACGCAGATACCCAATATTTGGGGAAAAAATACTGTTTGGGCGCACGGCAGGGCTCGGAAGGGAAGGAGCGCCATTTGACTTTTTGATTGTAAAATTTGCTTGAATAATTAGCGGACGCCATGTTGTGTTTGGAGAGCCCATGTGTGCCCAAACTTTGGAGCTCCCCCACAAGTGACCCCATTTTGGAAACTAGACCCCCCAAGGCACCTTTCTAGATGCATAGTGAGCACTTGGAACCCCCAGGTGCTTCACAAATTGATTCGTAACAATGAAAAAGTGAAAAAAAAAAACACTTTTTCATTTTTATGAATCAATTTGTGAAGCACCTGAGGGTTCCAAGTGCTCACAATGCATCTAGATAGGTGCCTTGGGGGGTCTAGTTTCCAAAATGGGGTCACTTGTGGGGGAGCTCCAATGTTTGGGCACACAGCGGCTCTCCAAACGCAACATGGTGTCGCTAACAATTTGAGCCGATTTTCCGTTAAATTTGTTAGAGGACACCATGTTGCATTTAGAGAGTCCCTGTGTGCCCAAACATTGGAGCTCCCCCACAAGTGACCCCATTTTGGAAACTAGACCCCCCAAGGCACCTATCTAGATGCATAGTGAGCACTTGGAACCCCCAGGTGCTTCACAAATTGATTCGTAACAATGAAAAAGTGAAAAAAAAAACACTTTTTCATTTGTATGAATCAATTTGTGAAGCACCTGAGGGTTCCAAGTGCTCACTATGCATCTAGATAGGTGCCTTGGGTGGTCTAGTTTCCAAAATGGGGTCACTTGTGGGGGAGCTCCAATATTTGGGCACACAGCGGCTCTCTAAATGCAACATGGTGTCCGCTAACAAATTTAACGCAAAATTGGCTCAAATTGTTAGCGACACCATGTTGCGTTTGGAGAGCTGCTGTGTGCCCAAACATTGGAGCTCCCCCACAAGTGACCCCATTTTGGAAACTAGACCCCCCAAGGCACCTATCTAGATGCATAGTGAGCACTTGGAACCCCCAGGTGCTTTACAAATTGATTCGTAACAATGAAAAAGTGAAAAAAAAAACACTTTTTCATTTTTATGAATCAATTTGTGAAGCACCTGGGGGTTCCAACTGCTCACTATGCATCTAGATAGGTGCCTTGGGGGGTCTAGTTTCCAAAATGGGGTCACTTGTGGGGGAGCTCCAATGTTTGGGCACACAGGGACTCTCTAAATGCAACATGGTATCCGCTAACAAATTGAATGGAAAATCGGCTCAAATTGTTAGCGGACACCACATTGCGTTTGGAGAGCCCCTCTGTGCCCAAACTTTGGAGCTCCCCCACAAGTGACCCCATTTTGGAAACTAGACCCCCCAAGGCACCTTTCTAGATGCATAGTGAGCACTTGGAACCCCCAGGTGCTTCACAAATTGATTCGTAATAATGAAAAAGTGAAAAAAAAAACACTTTTTCATTTTTACGAATTAATTTGTGAAGCACCTAGGGGTTCCAAGTGCTCACTATGCATCTAGATAGGTGCCTTGGGGGGTCTAGTTTCCAAAATGGGGTCACTTGTGGAGAAGCTCCAATGTTTGGGCACACAGGGACTCTCCAAATGCAACAGGATATCCGCTAACAATTTGAGCCGACAATTTGTTAGCGGATATCATGTTGCATTTGGAGAGTCCCTGTGTGCCCAAACATTGGAGCTCCCCCACAAGTGACCCCATTTTGGAAACTAGACCCCCCAAGGCACCTATCTAGATTCATAGTGAGCACTTGGAACCCCAGGTGCTTCACAAATTGATTCATAAAAATGAAAAAGTGTTTTATTTTCACTTTTTCATTTTTACGAATCAATTTGTGAAGCACCTGGGGGTTCTAAGTGCTCACTATGCATCTAGAAAGGTGCCTTGGGGGGTCTAGTTTCCAAAATGGGGTCACTTGTGGGGGAGCTCCAAAGTTTGGGCACAGAGGGGCTCTCCAAACGCAATGTGGTGTCCGCTAACAATTTGAGCCGATTTTCCATTCAATTTGTTAGCGGATACCATGTTGCATTTAGAGAGTCCCTGTGTGCCCAAACATTGGAGCTCCCCCACAAGTGACCCCATTTTGGAAACTAGACCACCCAAGGCACCTATCTAGATTCATAGTGAGCACTTGGAACCCCAGGTGCTTCACAAATTGATTCATAAAAATGAAAAAGTGTTTTATTTTCACTTTTTCATTTTTACGAATCAATTTGTGAAGCACCTGGGGGTTCTAAGTGCTCACTATGCATCTAGATAGGTGCCTTGGGGGGTCTAGTTTCCAAAATGGGGTCACTTGTGGGGGAGCTCCAATGTTTGGGCACACAGGGGCTCTCCAAACGCAACATGGCGTCCGCTAACAATTTGAGCCGATTTTCCATTCAATTTGTTAGCGGACACCATGTCGCGTTTGGAGAGCCCGTGATGTGCCTAAACAGTGGAGCTCCCCCACAAGTGTCCCCATTTTGGAAACTATACCCCTCAAAGATTTTATTAAGGTGTATAGTGAACATTTTGAACCCAGAGGTACGGCACATTATTTGTTTACATTAGGTCATCATATTGAATAAGTTGTCATTATTCTTGAGCGCAAGTGCTCGCTACTTGAGTTTGCATCGGGTACTCAGGTATGCACCATGTACAGCGTGTGCTCGAGTGACATGCTCGAGTCCCTGCTCCGCATGTTTCACGGTTATTATACACCCAAAAAAAAACATGCGGGGATCGCTCGTGCATGGCAGGCAATCCCCGTAAAGTTTTTTGGCCGCGAAGCATATGGGGCAGAGACTCGAGCATGTCACTCAAATACCCACGATACTAAATGCATACCAGAGCACCCGATGCAAACTCAAGTAGCGAGCACTTGCTCTCAACACTAGTCGCCATATCGTCATCTTTTTTTCTTACTTTTGAAAAAAATCCCAACCCCAGCCCTAACCCCAACCCTAACCCCAACCCCAGCCCTAACCGTAGCACAACCATAACCGTAGCACAACCATAACCCTAGCACAACCCTAGCCCCAGCACAACCCTAGCCCCAGCACAACCCTAGCCCCAAACCCAGCCCTAACCCTAGCCCAATCCTAACTCAAGAGTTTATTTTTGACGCCGTTCCTTGTGCGGTATAAGTGATTAGACGACTTTATTCTTCGGGTCGGTGTGATTACAGCAATGCCAGAATCATATGGGGTTTTTATGACTGACAGCTGTCACACACTAAAAGACGCATTTTTTGTAAAATCTAGTTTTTGCATCGCCATATTTTGAGAGCTATAATTTTTCCAGATTTTGGCAGACAGTCATGTGATGGCTCGTTTTTTGCGGGATGACTTGACGTTGTTATTGGTGCCATTTTCAGGCACGTGACATTTTTTGATCGCTTTCTATTCCGATTTTTGGGAGGCAGAATAAACAAAAACCAACAATTCAGGAATTGTTTTTTTTTAATTTTTTTATTCTGTTCCGCGTGTGGTAAAATTGATGAGGCAGCTTTACTCTTCGGGTCAGTACGTTTACAGCGGTACCACATTTGTATCATTTTTCTATGTTTTGGCGCTTATACACAATAAAAGCTATTTTATAGAAAAAAAAATTTTTTAGTATCGCTTTATTCTGAGAGCTATAACTTTTTTATTTTTCGGCTGATGGAGCTATATGGCAGCTTGTTTTTTGCGGGACGAGATGACGTTTTCAGCGGTATCATTTTTATTTATATGCGTCTTTTTGATCGCGTGTTATTCCACTTTTTGTTTGGCGGTATGGTGATAAAGCATTGTTTTTTGCTTGTTTTTTTTTTTTTTTTTTTTACCGTGTTCACTGAAGGGGTTAACTAGTGGGACAGTTTTATAGGTCAGGTTGTTCCGGACGCGGCGATACCAAATATGTGTACTTTTATTGTTTTTTTTTATTTTTTTTATAATAATATTTATTGATGGGTACATTATATTTTTATTTTTGGTGTATTATTTTTTTTATTTTTTTATAATATTTTTGCACATTTTTTTTTTTTCCACTTTCACACAGTTTATACACTTTATTACTTTGTCCCACTCTGGGACTTTCACTTTTTTTTTTCTGATCGCCTGCATGGCACAGGAATGGAGCACCATCCCTATGCCATGAAGGCTGTCAGAAGTGCACAGTGTGAAGATTGCTTGGAGATGCACTGCGCATGTCCAAGCAATCTTCCTGCTCTCTGGTGACCCGGATGTTGTCATGACGACATCGGGTCGTCATGGCAACACCCGGGAAGCCTTTGCAGACTGCGCTGGAAGCCGGAAGAGGAGGTGAGTATCGCCGATCACCTCCCCTTGCCCCCGCAATGCCGTGATCGACTTCGATCGACTTCGATCGCAGCATCGCGGGGGTTAATGTGCTGGGAGCGGTGCGTGACCGCTCCCTGCACATAGTACCGGGTGTCAGCTGTGACAATCAGCTGACACCCGGCGGCGATCGCGCCCGCACAGCCTGTGTGCGCGCGCGATCGCGATGACGTACTAATACGGGTCTGGCTCTTAAGTCCCAGGGCACAGACGCGTATTAGTACGTCAGATGTTATTAAGGGGTTAAATACAGTCTCATACACTTATTTTTGGGCCATATGTAGCCTATGCAGGACAAAAAATATAGTATGATAAAGAGGGCTAACAGAGTGTCCACTATGCTGGACTCTTTAGCTTGACATCCACATATTGCGGATCAGATAGATAGATTGCTGGGTGGGGGTTGGGGAAAACCCTGTGGTCATGGTACACAATGGTGCCAATGGCAAAGTTAGAAGGAGGTGGAAGGTCTTAAACATGATTACAGGGAACTAGGAGTGAAGCTAAAGCCAAGGACCTCCAAGGTGGTGTTTTCAGAAATACTGCCTGTGCCACGAGCGTCACTAGAAAGACAATGGGAGCAAAGAGAGATAAATAAGTGGTTTAGAAATTGGTGCAGAAAGGAAGGATTTGAATAATAGGGACCTTATTATGGGGAATTTTATCTATCCAGACATTCAATGGGACATAGAATCTTCTGGTTGTGCTAAAAGCTGCAAGTTCGTATCCGCAGTTCAAGACAATTACTTCTCTCAGTTGGTAGATGATCCAAATAGGGGAGATAATTTATTGGATCTGGTCCTGTCAAATAGGCCTCATACAATTTAAGATCTACAGGTCTGGGAGCATTTGGTCAGCAGCTACCAAAATGGTAAGTTTCAATGTAATTTTAGCAAAGCTTATTTCAACAAATTAGGGGAAGAGAGGGAATCTTGTAGACTGGGACCATGTCATGGTAACTGGGGTTACCAAACATAAATGGGGCATGATTAGGGATATACTACTAGAATCCTGTGAACAGCTTATATAATCTGGTAATAAAATGTCCAGGAATAAAAAGAGACAATTATGGATAAATAAGAAAGTACAAAGTTTAATAAAACAAAAACAAAGAGCATTCAAAATCTTGAAGGCCGAGAATACAGAAATAGCATTTCAGGGGTATATATAATCAAGCTAGAAAGGATTTCTACAGAGAAACAAATCACCAGCGACATTAAAATAAATCCAAACATTTTTTGTAAATACATCAATGCCAAAAAGAAAAAAATTGATGGCCCTTTAAAAGATGATAAAAAGATAATTATAGAGGACCAGGAAAAGGCTGACATATTAAACAGGCACCTTTCACCCGTGTTCACCAATGAACTGTCTGTTCTAGGGTTCAATCAACAAAGCAAATATCAAAGTTCACTACCTGATATATAGGTGCATCTCACAAAATTAGAATATCATCAAAAAGTTAATTTAGTTCAGTTCTTCAATACAAAAAGTGAAACTCCTATATTATATAGAGTCATTACAAACAGAGTGATCTATTTCAAGTGTTTATTTCTGTTAATGTTGATGATTATGGCTTACAGCCAAAGAAAACACAAAAGTCATTTCTACACTTTTGGTCCACCCTGTACACAGCTGAGCTCCTGCTGTATGTGCAGGGACCGGTCTGGTTCCAGAATTTTAACCCTTCATATGCCGCTGTTAGTAGTGACAGAGGCAAGTGAAGCGTTTGACAAAGAGAGATCATTCTTTTTGTCAGTCCATCTAGCACCCCTGCAACAAGAATGAAGGCTGTTGATGGCTCCTATGGCAACAAAGAAGTCTACCAATGACCTTTCTGCCTGTCTTTGTATTTTTTTTAAAAAGTCATATTTTTTCCACAAAAGTAGCAAAACATAAAAACCTGTATCAATTTGGTATTGTTGGGATCATTTTGACACACAGAATAAAGATATCATGATATTTATATCCAATGGTGAACTGTTCAACATAAATAAATTCAGAATTCATCAAGATTGTCACTCCTGATTTATGAAAAGCCGCACATCTCTTAATGAATATGGAGCCTGACGAGTGGCGTGCACCGCGCCACAAATATTACTCCAGTCAGGAGTAAGATTTCTGGCATTAGGAATGCTATCGGTCGTGCCCCTTCCCCATCACACTTGTGCCCTGCCCCAACTTCTCCCATTTTAGTGGAGCTAGGCTAAACTGGCATGGAAATGCAGAGCTGGGAAAACTGTGTTGCGCAAAATTGTTTTAACTTTTGAAAGTGATTTAAGCATAATTGCTTTGATGAATCAGGGCCAATATGTTCATTTTGGCTCCGAAAGACTGTAATACAAAGTGATCACAAAATGATATCAATCAAAAGTAAAGTTTGTGATGCAAAAAACAAGCCCTCATGCAGCTCCGCTGACAGAAAGTTGTGAAACTTGTGGCTTTCAGAATATGGCAATACAAAAACAAATGATTTTTTTTTTCTAAGTCTTTATTTATTGTAAAAAATAATAAAACTAAATAAATTTGGTATCGCCATATTTGTACTGCCAAAAGAATAAAGTTACCGTTTTATTTGCGCAGCATGACGAATAGTATAACATTTTGGTTAAGTTCCCACGATGAGTTTTTGACGCTGCGTATTTTCGTTGCACAAAAGAAACCACAGCGTCTTACATTTCCAGCAGAGTGGATTGGATTTGTAGAAGCAAGTGATTTTTTTCATGCAACGTAAACTGACCTGTGAAGTCTGTTTGAAATCAGCAACATGCAAATCTCTCTTGCGGGTATGCCAAGTTTTATGGGCAGATTTCTTCAATATAATTGCATTACATGTGGAAAATCCACAGGCAAAACACGCATTTATGCAAATAAGGCATGTAAACTACACATGACTGCATCAAAACTATAGTTTTGTCAAAGCCAAATACCAGGAATTATGAAATAAAAAGCAGCTTTGTGTAAAACTTGTCATACTAAAAGGAGACAAAAACAGCAATGTCAAAAACACAAAAAACACACTCAAAAATGCAATGAAAAAAACCCCAAGGAACCTAAATTTACCTGGTAGGCGCAAAAATGAAAATCTGCAACATCAAAAACTCACTAAATTCTCATCTTGGGAACGTAGCCTTAGGCTGCGTGCCCACGTAGCGGATTACAAGCGTTTTTGATGCGGAATTTCCACAGCGGAAACGCTTGTAAAACGCTTGGTAATCCGCACCCCATGGCCCCAATGAGAATCCGCAAGTTCTATGCCCATGCTGCGGATTTTTCCGCAGCGTTTATGCTGCGTTCAAAAATCCGCAGCATGTTCATTAATTTTGCGTTTCCGCAAGCGGAATTGCCTTATTCAATGCATGAAAAAACGCAAGGCAAT
The DNA here is from genome assembly GCF_046119375.1 of Phyllobates terribilis. Classification (NCBI taxonomy): domain Eukaryota; kingdom Metazoa; phylum Chordata; class Amphibia; order Anura; family Dendrobatidae; genus Phyllobates; species Phyllobates terribilis. The sequence goes on along the minus strand of NW_027362771.1, from coordinate 411,098,620 downwards.
TCCGCATGTTGAAAACGCGCGAAAAACGCGCGATAAATGCGCGATAAACGCTTGCGAAATTCCGCATGCGTTTTTCCGGGAGAGGACTTGCAGAAATGAAGCAGAAATTTTCTGCTTCATTTCTGCATCGTGGGCACATAGCCTAAGGCTAAGTGCCCACGGTGCAGAAATGCTGCATATTTTTTCTGCATCTTCCTGGCAGGAAAAACGCATTTGTGGCGCCCCTGAGGGTTCGACCGCCACAGGAATGCTGCACTTCTTTAATGGAGTGTGGTGTTCCTCCTCTGAGGTAAGGTCAGTGTGATGGTAGTGATCTAGCCTTTTGCATCCAACACCACATTTCCACCAGAGGGAGCTAGTATGCACTAGGTGCTGCTCCCCTGGTTACAGGGAGACTGGGGAACACAAAGTGGTAGGAACCAGTTAGTGGGTGTGGGTGGAGGAACACTAGTTAGTGACACTTCAAATTTCATATTTAATAGAATGCCATCTTTGATCTTGGTCCTTCTGTCCAGGTTGTTCGTTGGTCCTTTGGTTCTTCTGTGGTCCATCAGTCTAGCCTTTGCTAGTCTGTCGGCTGTCACTGTGCTGTCAAAATGCTGTGTGTGATGTGACTTCCCTCCGGGAGCGCAGATCCTGTGTGGGCCTGCACCGGCATGGGACACAGCCCTCGTACCCCAATCTTTGGGACGAGAGGTAGGTTGCAGACAAGGAATGTCTCAACCCGGCCGAGGACCAGGATCAAAAAGGCCCGGGAGCTTTAGAGCGTGGCTCCCTAGCTAATGGGTCCTGGGGAGGATGCAGACGGAGCGGAGCACGCCACCTGTCCTCGCCTATCTGATCTATTCAGAGGGATTCCGGCTGCAAGAGGGGTACCGGCCCCCGACACCCGACCTCGTACTCTACGTCCAGGACGGGAAAGCCCGGTTAGGCCCTGAGGATCCCACCGGGCGTCGGATGGAGAGGAATTGCCACCCGAGCCCTACACCTGAGAGGAGCTCAGAGGGAGACCCGGCCTATCCACACACACACAGACGGGAAAGGGTGAAGTCTGTAGTGCAGGAACACTCTGGTGCAGGGTCACTACCAAACACTGGACTTCCCCGGAGGTAGTCGGACCCCCGTCCCTGGTGGCCGCAGGACTCCGCGAGGAGCAGGGAGTCGCCTTCCCGCTAATATCTCTGAGTGAGTAAAGCCTTGTAAGTTCACCCCTATGGCCTCCGGACTGTTCATTACGCGCCACACCACGCAACGGGGTGCCCGTACTCCCCGCGCTGCTACTGCTAAACCCCCTTCATCCTGTTTACCTGCCCTGAGGCCTTGCTCCGCCTGTGGGGAGCAGCGAGAACTTTAGACATCGGGCCTCAGCGGACTGTAGCGGCGCTGGTGGCCCCTTCACCAGACACCACAGGTGGCATAGTCGTTAATTAAGCCACTCAACCCGGAATAGCCCACACCATCTCTTTCTAATGTGACGGCCCTGAGCACGGGTCGGGCCCGGGCCACGGCTGCATCCCAACTCTTCAACACAGGGCCCGACACCGAGTCCCCCAACACCCAGGGTAAAACACGGGCTTTCTGAGTAGAGGCGTCCCAACCTGGCGTAGTCGGCAGGATATCGTGCCCGCAGCAACGGAGAAGAGTGCCCATTGCTATCGGGTACTGTGTGCCTTACACCTTGAACTGTTGTTTTACACTTAAAATGGCGCCCGTCCAAGAAGAACAGACGCCATAACGCTGTAAAAAGACTGTCTTTGAACGCCTCCCATCGTGGGCTGGGCTCCTGCTTGGCGCCAAAACTGTGGACTGCCCCTTCCATCAGAGACTGTCCGCGGGGTAATGCCCATCAAACTGGATGGGCTGAACGAAGGCGGGCCTGTCAGCATTCCGCCCAGGAACCGCCCTGAAAGAGGAGGAAGAAGAAAAGCAACAAGGTGCGGCCATGTGAGTCGGAGCTTGGCAGTCAACGGAGGCAGACATGGATGCCTCTGGGGAGCAAGTCCATGCAACTACTGAACCCGGTTCAGGCCCTTCACCCGGCAGAGAGCAAGGCGGCAGCGTGCTAACCCCGGGAGATATTGAATTTCTCCATAAAGAAGCTCCGGAACTTGCAAGGAGGCAGAAAGAGGCCCAGGAGGCGGCGATGGCAGCGTGGAAAGAAGAAATGCTGCTGCTTATTCGAGACCGCCACTGAGGAGCAGAGGTTCCAGGACCAGTCGACTCGGAGATCGAGGTCGAGGGTGACCTCGCAGCGGGTGAGTGTGCAACCCCTGCCCCGGCTGTAGAGCCAACAGAGACTATCCTGGACCTCATGGCGGAGTACATAGTCCCCCACGCGGTCACCTGGGAGCAAGCGCTAGCTCCTGAGCTGCAATCGGCAGCCATCGGTGGGGACCTGCGATGCCGCCCAAATTCTGAAACGGAGGTGCCTGAAGCTGCGGAGGAGGCTACCGGCTCCAACCCAGACTGGTCCGCATCAATCGAGGACTCGCAGCAACCCGTCCTCACCCCACTACCTGCTCCGGCAGTAACCTGGCCCGACGCTGAGGAGTGGGCCTGGGAAAACCAGGGTGGCGACCTAATGGGCTTCCCTCGGGAGACCCGATCTGAAGCGTGAAGGAGGAGCCAGTGGTGCAGCGACCAGATCTTTCAGCTCGCAAGGGAGCAACGTCGGCGGGAGCAGCGCTGCGAACGCCTCGAGGTCAGGACCAAGGCTGCAAAGACTCGGGCACGTCAGGAGGAGGCCACCCGTCCCAGTCCCTGGTACGAAGGCCAAATCGTCCGATTTCACCATGAGGCGGGGTGGGGGTTCATCCGGTGTCCCCTGTTCCAGGACGATGTGTTCGTCAGCCAGCGGGACGTCGAGCCGCGCCTCAAGAAGGGACACGCCGGTCGGAACCTCCTCCCGGGCGACACGGTGACTTTCACTCGCCACCAGGGGGAGCGTGGGTGGTACGCCCTGGACGTCCACAAAGTGTCTGGGAGCGACGCCACCCCGCCCTCAGCCTCAGGTGACCGGCTAGCCTCCGTCGGGAGGAATGAGCCTTTTCCTAGACGAGAACCCGAAGTCTAAAGCAGCCCCCGGCTGCTGCTGTTGTTGTTAAAGTTTAAGTTCTATGCTGCTATTTTTGTGTTTTTCCCTATTTACAGAGACTTTGGTCCCTGCGGACTATGGCAGGTGGCGGACTGTGCATTGTATATAGTTATGCATCTATTTAGGTGCTTCCTATTGGTTTTATGCAAAACCGTGCCTTATCTTCTACCTCAGACCTCAGAAGCAAAACCTGTCTGGAGTGGCACGTTTGGAGGTTCAACTCTGGATCTTCATGCCCTGCAGCCACCCCAGGGCCCACGTAGAGGGTTTAGGGCAGGTCCCTCTTGCTACTGAACTGACCGTCACCAATTTTAACCAGTCTGCTGCCATTGTCAAAAGTCTCTTGTCCTAATTTATGATTTGTACTTTTATAATTTTGTACTTTTGCACTTTTACACTTTTATACCTTGTTATGCAACGTTTAAGATATGTGCCTCCCATAAAGGGATGATAGTTTTGTTATTATAAAAAGAAAATTTACTGGGTGTTACTTCCTTTGCAGCCCGCGGACGTGCTGTGTTTTACCAGTGGGGAATGTGACGCCCCTGAGGGTTCGACCGCGATTACGCGCCATACCACGCGACGCGGTGCCCGTACTCCCCGCGCTGCTACTGCTAACCCCCCTTCATCCTGTTTACCTGCCCTGAGGCCTTGCTCCGCCTGTGGGGAGCAGCGAGAACTTTAGCCGCCATGACATCAGGCCTCAGCGGACTGTAGCGGCGCTGGGGGCCCCTTCACCAGACACCACAGGTGGCGTAGTCGTTAATTAAGCCACTCAACCCGGAATAGCCCACACCATCTCTTTCTAATGTGACGGCCCTGAGCACGGGTCGGGCCCGGGCCACGGCTGCATCCCAACTCTTCAACACAGGGCCCGACACCGAGTCCCCCAACACCCAGGGTAAAACACGGGCTTTCTGAGTAGAGGCGTCACACATGCAGATTTTACATGCATTTTTCCTGCCAGGTAGAAGCGTTTGTCAAGCGTTTTTGCATGCATTTCCGCATGCGGGTTATCAAGCGCTTTTCCAAACGATTTTAGCATCACTTGGAAAAGTGCTTGACAACTTGGTCACACTTTATAAATCCATGCAACCGGCATGTAACCATGCGTCCGGTCTCTCGTACGGCTCGCGGTGGTGTAAAAGGACCTTCCATGATATCATTTAGTCATGTGACAGGTCACGTGACTAAATTACGTCATGGAAGGACCTTTCACACCATCGCGAGCCATCAGGGAGCTTGGATGTACCATAGAGGAGATCGGGGGACATCGGAAGGTGAGTATAATGTATATTTTATATTTTAAATTCTTTTTTTTTAACAGTTACTATGGTACCCGGGTCTGGAGGAGAGTCTCCTCTTCTCCAGACCAGGGTACCATCCGCACATTGAATCGCTTAATATCCGCAAGTGCACATGTAGTCATGCGGATATTAAGCGATTCAATGCAAGTCACTGGTGGCAATTACGCTGCGTGTCCGCAAAATTAATGGACATGCTGCGGATTTTTCCGCAATGATAATCTGTAGCTGAAATCCGCAGAGCACATGCAGAATATCATTGGGAACTATGGGGCACATATTGCCAAGCGTTTTTTAAGGGTTTTCGCTGCGGAAATTCTGCGGCAAAAACGCTTGAAAAACACATAGTGGGCACGCAGCCTTAGGCAGCAGTCAGACGGCTATCGATTTTCTCATACGAGAGAATTGGGCCGATTATGATAATGTCGCTTGGATCAAACTCTGTCAGAGTGTGATCAGAGTGTCACCTAAGCGTGATCCGATTCTCTCATATGAGAAAATCTCAGCACAGGTGTGGAGAAGACAGAGAACCTAATTTCTCCATCTTCTCCATTGTCTGAGTCTATGAGTCCATGGATGCCGATGTTTTACACACACCTATATACTTGTATGGGTGTGGTGATCCAAATTTCCGGAGCTACTCGCAGTATGCTGCAATTTTTTTTTCTCATCCCGAATCGGCAAGAGAAAATGATCACAGATCTGCACTGCCCCATAGTATAATACTGGGCCGAGTGCAATCCGATAAAACATCGCATAGCACTCGTCTGATGTATACACTGGTGTGAGCGAGACCTAAACATAAATAAAAAAGCAGTGATAGAATTACTGTTTTGTTTTTATCCCTCCCTACAAAGAATTACTAAAAGTTTGTTAATATGTTATATGTGCTCCAGAATGATTCCACTGATTTTGATTTCCTCCCAAAAACAATCAATTCTCACATGACTTCTGTATATTGCCGAAAAAAAAAAGCTCCTGGAAAGCAAAAGAAGAAAAAAAATGTCATGTCATAAAGGCCAAAACTGGATGTGATTCCAAGGGGTTAAAATATGGATAATTTACATGTGTACATGGTGACCAGTTAACTGTAAAGTAGAAACCCATTTCTTCAGAAAGTGTTCCCATTTCCTGCATGTAAGTATGTGCACACAATTCCATGCTGTAAAAAGTGAAAAATAAGTTGAAATCTTGAGAATGTGAACATTTTCCTGCTTTTATAACATAGCTGGTGGGTGGTGGGCAGTCTGATTCATTGTTGTGCTTCTTTTATGAGTTAGGTTTGCAAGGCGATCCATGGCCACGGGTTACTGTTTTGTTGTTGGCTGGCGCACCCTAGATGTGATTCATTTTTTTTTATCATAAACAAATGTTAAAATATCACAAACAAAACTCTCATCTATAAGCTGGTGGGTCTGACTAAGCTGATGACAAAAACAGAAATACTTTGTTTATATCTGTAGCACACAAGGCTGGAATGGGATGTTGCCCTGAAAGCATTTAAAAGAATGGAAATTGATATATACAGTGGCTTGCGAAAGTGTTCACCTCCTTGGCTTTTTACCTATTTTGTTACATTTTAACCAGTGTTTAAATATTTTTCTAATCCGTGTGTGATGCATCAGCACTAAATTAAATTTATGGGATCAAATAACCAACAATTGGCATGTGCATATGTATTCACCCCTTTTGCGATGAAGCCTCTAAAAATTTCTGATGCAAGTAATTGCCTTCATAAATCACATGCTTAGTGACAGGAAGTCAGTGTCACATGATCTGTCAGAGATAGAGATGCTGCTCTCGGGATTCCCGACAAACCATTAGTTTGGATTAAAATGTAGGTTTATTGTCTACGCATTTCATAGTCGACCGACTCCTTCCTCAGGACAACCATACATACATGACATATCCATAGGAAGCTGCAGCATCGGGAGTCCAGGATTTATAGGTGTTGTGTCCCACACAACCCTACTAGGTGAGCACTTTTTAATACTTCTGTAACAATTATTAATTGGATAAGACCCTATTGCGCTCTTGCATTTTTTCATAACATGATCTGTCAGGATATACACACCTTTTCTGTAAGGCCACAAAAGCTGCAACACCATTAAGCAAGAGGCACCACTAACCAAACAACACCATGAAGACCAACAAGATCTCCAAACAAGTCAGGGACAAAGTTCTTGAGAAGTACAAGTTAGGGGCGGGTTATAAAAAAAAAATATCCCAATCTCTGATGATCCCCCGAAGCACCATCAAATCCATTATCATCAAATGGAAAGAACATGGTAACACAATAAACCTGCCAAGAGAGGGACGTTCACCAACACTTTCAAACCAGGCAAGAAGGGCATTAATCAGAGAGGAAGCACAGAGACCAAAGGTAACCCTGAAGAAGCTGAACAGTTCCCAAGCAGAGACTGGAGTATCTGTCCATACAACCTCAATAAGCCATACACTCCATAGAGGTGAACTTTATGGAAGAGGGGGCAGAAGAAAAGCCTTTACTTACACACAAAAACTGTAAGGTTTGTTTTGAGTTTGGCAAAACACATGTGGGAGACTCCCCAAATGTATGGAGGAAGGTGTTGTGGTCAGATGACACCAAAATTTAACTTTTGGCCACCAAGGTAAACGCTACATCTGGTGCCAAACCCACACAGCGCATAACCCCAAAAACAGCATCCCCACAGTGAAACATGGTGGTGGCAGCATCATGCCGTGGGTATGTTTTTCAGCAGGAACAAGAAAAATGGTCCGAGCGAAGTGAAAGATGGATGGTGTGAAATACAGGGATATTTTTGAGCAAAACCTGTTTCAGTCTGTCAGTGATTTGAGACTGGGATGGAGGTTCACCTTCCAACAAGACAATGACCCCAAGGATACTGCTAAAGCAACACTTGAGTAGTTTAAGGGGAAACATGCAAATGTTTTGGAGTGGCCTAGTCAAAGCCCAGACCTTAATCCAATTGAGAATCTGTGGTCAGGCTTAAAGATTGCTGTTCACCAGAGGAAACTACAGTATCGAGCTTGAATGAGCTGGAGCAGTTTTGCCTTGAGTAATGGCCAAAAATCCCAGTGGCAAGATATGGAAAGCTCACAGAGATTTATACAAAGCGACTTGCAGCTGTAATTGCCGCAAAAGGAGGCTCTACAAAGTACTGGCCTTAGGGGGTTCTGCACACTGAACTTTTCAGTTATTTTGTCCTATTTGTCGTTTCCTTCACAATCAGTTTCCTTTATATGAATTGATGCAAACCCTCAGAAAAAACTGAAATTTTGGTTTTTGAGGTACCGACTTACGAAAAATGGCAGTTTTTTTGTCCACAAAAACCCATTTAAACTTGCAGTTAAGGTTTGGGTGTGTCAGTGTTTTGTGTGAATAGTATATATTGTAGTGCAGCGGTATTCACACAGTGCGGTAATGAGGCAGTAACCCAAGAAAGTTCAACCTAAATATCTTTATTTTGAAAACTCACAAATTAAAGGCAAACGGTATGCTCTGGATCACAGCCGGGTCATCCAGTCTGTTTAAAACCCCGTTGCCGTGGGGGACTGCACCGCTGTATCACTCTTGGGTGCATCAGAAACTTTGCTTTCTTTGGCTCTGTGTTCACCTCACACAGGCCTATATTGAATAAAGCCTCCTGCTCTCCAGCTTGCAAACAACACACTGACAAAATAAAAGCTCATGTCAGGTTTTCCTAAAATCTGACTTGGTCAAATAGTTTGACCAAATCCACACTCTCTGATTCCCCTCACTGAATCACTATATATACAGGGTGGTCCAAAAGTAGGTGGACAGAAAGTGTAATAAGGTTATGAAGGGGGAGATTCTTTGGAAAATGAAAGGTGGAATCTGATTGGTTACTAAGAGCAACTGAGCCAGTTTCACAGATAGATCTCCCCCAAATCTGTTTTCTTTTCAGATAGTACATAATGGCAAATAATTTAAATACAGATCAAAGAAAATGGATTTTAACAGAGTATTGGAAATCTCAAAATGCTGAAACCGTTAGAGCAAATTGGGTTGAAACATTTGGTACTCGAGCTCCAAAGAGACAAACCATTTACCGCATTCGTGACAAATTCAATGCCACTGGCTCAATCCTTAATGCTCCAAAAACTGGTCGACCCAAAACAGTCTGTACAGAAGATAATAAACAACTTGTTGCTGAAACATTTGTTCAGAGTCCAAACAAGTCCACCAGAAAAGCCTCTTTGGAATTGGGAATTTCAGGAGCTTCTATCATCCGAATTCTGAAATCTATTGGGTGGAAAGCTTATCGTCCACGTCTAATTCATGGTTTATTGGAGGATGATCCAGACAGGTGGCTGCAATTTAGTGTTTGATAAATCTCCCCCTTCATAACCTTATTACACTTTCTGTCCATCTACTTTTGGACCACCCTGTATGTATGTATATATTATTATATATATATATATATATATATATATGGGCACAACACCCATCTGTGGACTTCGGGTCCTCATACCACCCTCATGGAGTCGGTTTCTAACTGTTTGTGCAGACACATGCACATTTGTGGCCTGCTGGAGGTCATTTTGCAGGGCTCTGGCAGTGCTCCTCCTGTTCCTCCTTGCACAAAGGAGGAGGTAACGGTCCTGCTGCTGGGTTGTTGCCCTCCTATGGCTCCCTCCACATCTCCTGGTATCTGCTCCATCCTCTGGACACTGTGCTGACAGACTCAGCTACCTTTCTTGCCACAACTCGCACTGATGTGCTATCCTGGATGAACTGCACTACCTGAGTAACTTCTGTGGGTTGTACTGTAGACACTGCATCATGCTACTGTACCACTAGGGGAGAGAGCAATGGCAAAATGAAAAAGTGACCAAAACAACAGCCAAAAAAGATGAGAACAGAGAAATGGTCCGTGGTCACCACCTGCAGAACCGCTCCTTTATAGGGGGTATCTTGCTAATTGCCGATCATTTCTACCAGTTGTCTGTTCCATTTGCACAACAGCAGGAGAAATTGATTCACAATCAGTGTTGCTTCATAACTGGACAGGTAGATTTCACAGAAGTGTTATTGACTTGGAGTTACATTGTGTTGTTTAAGTGTTCCCTTTATATTTTTGAGCAGTGTGTATATATATATATATATATATATATATATATATATATATATATATATATATATATATATATATATATATATACACATACAGTTATATGAAAAAGTTTGGGCACCCTTATTAATCTTAAGCTTAATGTTTTCTTAAAATTGGTGTTTTTGCAACAGCTATTTCAATTTGATATATGTAATAACTGTTGGACACAGTAATGTTTCTGCCTTGAAATGAGGTTTATTGTACTAACAGAAAATGTGCAATCTGCATTCAAACAAAATTTGACAGGTGCATAAGTATGGGCACCCTTATCATTTTCTTGTTTTAAATACTCCTACCTAGTTTTTACTGACTTACTAAAGCACTTTTTTTGGTTTTGTAACCTCATTGAGCTTTGAACTTCATAGCCAGGTGTATGCAATCATGAGAAAAGCTACTTAAAGTGGCCACTTGCAAGTTGTTCTCCTGTTTGAATCTCCTCTGAAGAGTTGCATCATGGGCTCCTCAAAACAACTGTCAAATGATCTGAAAACAAAGATTATTCAACATAGTTGTTCAGGGGAAGGATACAAAAAGCTGTCTCAGAGATTTAACCTGTCAGTTTCCACTGTGAGGAACATAGTAAGGGAATGGAAGAAAACAGGGACAGTTCTTGTTAAGGCCAGAAGTGGCAGGCCAAGAAAAACATCAGAAAGGCAGAGAAGAAGAATGGTGAGATCAGTCAAGGACAATCCTCAGACCACCTCCAGAGAGCTGCAGCATCAACTTGCTGCAGATGGTGTCACTGTGCATCGGTCAACTATACAACGCACTTTGCACAAGGAGAAGCTGTATAGGAGAGTGATGCGAAAGAAGCCGTTTCTGCAAGCACGCCACAAACAGAGTCAGCTGAGGTATGCAAAAGCACACTTGGAGAAGCCAATTTCTTTTTGGAAGAAGGTCCTGTGGACTGATGAAACCAAGATTGAGTCTTTTGGTCATACAAAAAGGCGTTATGCATGGCGGCAAAAAAACACAGCATTCCAAGAAAAACACTTGCTACCCACAGTAAAATTTGGTGGAGGTTCCATCATGCTTTGGGGCTGTGTGGCCAATGCCGGCACCGGGAATCTTGTTAAAGTTGAGGGACGCATGGATTCCACTCAGTATCAGCAGATTCTTGACAATAATGTTCAAGAATCAGTGATAAAGTTGAAGTTACGCAGGGGATGGATCTTTCAGCAAGACAATGATCCAAAACACCGCTCCAAATCTACTCAGGCATTCATGCAGAGGAACAATTACAATGTTCTGGAATGGCCATCCCAGTCCCCAGACCTGAATATCATTGAACATCTGTGGGATCATTTGAAGAGGGCTGTCCATGCTCGGCGACCATCAAACTTTACTGAACTGGAATTGTTTTGTAAAGAGGAATGGTCAAAAATACCTTCATCCAGGATCCAGGAACTCATTAAAAGCTACAGGAAGCGACTAGAGGCTGTTATTTTTGCAAAAGGAGGATCTAATAAATATTAATGTCACTTTTCTGGTGAGGTGCCCATACATTTTCTGTTAGTACAATAAACCTCATTTCAAGGCAGAAACATTACTGTGTCCAACAGTTATTACATATATCAAACTGAAATAGCTGTTGCAAAAACACCAATTTTTATAAAACATTAAGCTTAAGATTAATAGGGGTGCCCAAATTTTTTCATATAACTGTATATATATATATATATATATATATATATGTACATATATATATATATATATATATATATATATGTACATATATATATATATATATATATATATATCTCTATATAAAAAAAACATCCAGAGAAACGCGCAAGAAAAAACAAAGGCAGAAATAAATGTTAAAGAATTATCAAAAAAAGCTAGCAAAAGATTGGTTCGCTAGACTCTTATCACAAGAGCCACTTTGGATTTTGAAGCTTAACACTGGTATAACTCATGGTCTAAAGTATAGAACTGACCTGATGTATAATTATTGATGTTGTGTAACAGTATTTATTCCTTGTGAATAATTGCTAAATATCACCTGTTTCCTTGCACTATTAATTGCACGACATATATGACATTATCAGAAGAGTCATGCCTCTTCAATGCATTTAAATTCCAGTCTTTGTTTTTGTGCATTCGCTTCAAGCAAGGATCCAAGGGAGATCCAAAGTGCATAAGAGTTTTTAATCATGCAGGTTTTTTCAGAATATTTGTAATCATTTTATAATTAAAAGTTACTTTTTTAGCTGTTTTGTTGATCCTACATTTTCTACAGTTATGACGTACGTCATTGTGAATACCTGAGACACGGCTCTGTGTTTATTTTCTCCTTGCACATGAGACTGCTCTTATGAATTGCAGGATTTAGCTGGGAAGGTATACATCTGAGACCAGATAAACTCCTCTTGAGCATACCGGTTAGGAGGGATTCTGGCATTAGCCCAATCAGTTCTGCAGGGATCTCCCCTCGAAGGTGATTACGGGGTATCTGATAAATCAACCAGTGAAGATCCATTTTGTATCCCACTCGGGACTGAAGGGCTCAATTGCATTGTAGCCCATCATTCTTCATCTTCCAGAGTCACTATGTGTGTTACTTCAGTTAATTTTTCCGCAGGCTCAACTCTGTTACTTTGGACGAACAGGGCTGTAGCATATTACAGTGCAACACCCTAGATGTCGTGGCATCACCCCCTTCAGGCCTAACCTCGTGGACTGAATTCTTTGGGAGGATCTGCTTCACCACTCGATATGGTACCGCCTCCCAATGATGGTCTAGCTTACTCCCAACTGGTTTGGCCCTCACTAACACACGATCTCCTGGTCGGAGTGAGCCCACCAAAATCGAGGGCCGTCGTGCATGCTCTACTTCCTGAAACTTCTGCGCAACCAGCTTTCTCACTATATGAAGCCACTGTCTGTGTTCTCGAATCCAGGTACTCGGACTGTTGTACGGACCGGGATCTTCTGAGGCTAGCTCCAGTTCAGTAATCTCTCATCCGTTCCTTCCAAACAGCAGCATATAAGGTGTGTAGCCAATAGTTGCATGAACGTGATTATTATACACCCACACCAACTCGGACACAAATTCGGGCTGTTTCATTTTCTTGTCCTCTTCCAACATCCGTAACATCTGCAACAAGGTTCGGTTGAAGCACTCACATGCCCCATTTACTTGGGGGTGATAGGGCGTTGTTCGAGATTTGTCGATTCCATAGATATGGTAGAACTCATCCATGACTCGCCCTTGGAAGCAGGCCCCTTGGTCAGACACCTCCAGAGTCCATTGTTCCCCTTCTACGGGTGCCAACCCTATAGCATCAGCTCTGGTGAGATCCTCTGGCATTATGCAAACTCGCGCCATCTCTTGGCGGGGCAATAACTGCAAACTTGCGCCACTTAGATTAATGCAACGCACGAATACCCTACCCTGTCGCACGGTGGCCACCAGAAGCCAAGAGGGCACTTACTCGCCCTCTATTGGTTCAATATGAATGTCCATACCCTCTAAGGACACATGTGGCAGTACTGGAAAAGTGAGTACAGTCTGTCCCACTGCCAGGGTCACTGTAGCTTCCGGGGGCATTGACACTTTACCCAGATATTGAGAGGTAGCAGGCAATTTTTGAATCTGACTGACTCGCACGAGGTGCTAAAACACCCTCTTGCTGGCTGGGTCATGAGTGGCGCGAGACCAGTTATTTCTGTCAGAACCCTTAGCCAGGAACTGTCCGACTTCTTTAAGCACATTCATGCCCAGGGTTACAATGGGCCCATCGCCTCCGGGTCCTGTGGTCAGTACTATCCCTTTTCAACCGAGGTTCTTTCCGCATGCCCGAACCGACATCCATACCACTCCCGCTCCTGGGATAGGTAATTGATTAGCCGCTACCAACTTGACAGTAGGCTCCTTCCAGGAATGAGCAATTTCCAGAAAGTGACTTTGAAAATATGCCTCAGGCATAGTAGTCACCTGAGACCCAGTGTCCATTAAACAACGAATCCGCTGTCCTTTAAATTCAGCCCAAATAATAGGCCTCTCGGAGACCATGAAGAAATCTGGGAGTCTGAACTGAAACGTAAATTGATGTGCATGCAAAATGTAAATGCATGTTCACATAAGGCCATTAGACAGAAAAAAACAAAGACAAAAGCAAAATACACAAATACCTAAAAGTAAATGGATAAATCGCACAGTGCATAAAAATAATGATAAACAATAAAGGGTATTTAGTTAACATAAATTTTGATAAAAATAATGTAAAAGCCATCCAGCCACGTCACGGCAACCCTTATGGGACAGTCCTAACTCAAATATTAAAATCTAGACACAAGGTTCATTGCAGGAATGAGCAACTTCCAGAAAGTGACTTTGAAAATATGCCTCAGGCATAGTAGTCACCTGAGACCCAGTGTCCATTAAACAACGAATCTGCTGTCCATTAAATTCAGCCCAAATAATAGGCCTTTTGGTGACCATGTCTTCAAAGCTCCTTCTTCCACGCCCTGAAGTTTGAAACCCCACAGTATGTTCCACAACCGTGGGGCGTCCTAGTTTAACGGCTGCCCCCGCTTTCCCTTTTCTCGATTTGGACAGTCTTTGGAGATATGCTCCCTACCGCCACACGTCCAACACTCTGGTGTTTGCTCCACCGATGGGCTGGGTGCATAACTCATTGGAGCCTGATGAGAACGCCTTTCTCGCTCCGGTCTCCGTCCACGTGGGGCGGAACAGTCCATTAGCAAGGGTGCTGCAGGGGTCTCCCCAATAGTGCTCAGCTCATCTCGGAAATCTCGAATTTCCAGACGTATCTCTCATGCCCAGTAGGGCAGTTGGCGAAAAACGGCGTGCTGGGAAGCGAGTGGAGAAGGATTCGTTGCTTCATGACTTCTGACGGTGGCTTTGAGAACAGGAACTTCCTCCTCTAAAACTCTAGCTTCAGCCCCAACCTCCAGGAAACCCAGACCGGGCCTCAAACGCAGCCACTCCTTTAAGATCCGCTTCACGGAGGGGTCCTTCAAGCCAGCAATCAGTTGGTCATGCAATACTTCATCCAATGATCCCAGTCCTTGGTTCCCATCTCGAGCCTTCTTGATGGTATGGGCCGTCACTTCCTGTAATGCATTAATGTAGATTTGTGGTTTCATTTTCCCCTTGAACACTCTGAAATAACTGCAGGCGTAAATGCCCCAGATTCGTGGTATCACCGTGCATGTCCTCCAGAATTTTTATCACTTTGTCCATGGTGTCACGGTCCCCAGGTGGACAATACATTACAGTTTGCCGGGCTTCTCCATCAAGGGTTAGGAGAGCCAACTCAGCTTGAACTAGGGGATTGAAGGGATACATGTGTAACATACTTCTCATTCTTTCTACCCAGTCCCACAGTGACGTGCCATCCCCTGTGAACTTGAGAAGGTGGCTGAGCATAGCCCCCAAGGATATATGTCCACTGACAGACCCGGTCACAGACTGATCCCCCATCTCTGCGTCTGAATTTTGCATCCTGCCGACTACTCCAAATGTAATGCAGGTGTCAGAAATGCAACGCACAGAGACACGAAATGAGGGCAGTCAGAGATGTGTAAAAAACAATTTATATATGTATATATAACCAGGCTTTAAACAAGGGGTTAGTAGCAAGAATGAACAGGTAATTTACAGTAACAATGAACAATCTCCCAAAATAATGTGATGCGCCCTGGCATGGGAGTCATCACGGCAGTTCTTTAACTCTGTGAATGGCCCTAGCAGGGGTCACCAGTTAGTCCCGCTAGGCCGCAAGTCTTTTTCTAACAAAGTCAATTAAATCCAGTTTGGCTTTTTCCACTTCGCCTGTCCTCCTCCAAACCTGACATCGTAAACCCCACTGTCCCCGGTACCATGGATGATCATTTGAAGTGACGGCCCTGTTCACCGATGCAGCTCCTCTGTTTCTGTTGGCGTGACTCCCCTGACGCAGTTCTCTCTTATCTCCTCTTTTCTCGGTCGTTGGAGGCAGTCTCTCGCGCCTTGGATAGCGGGTTCAAGACCTTGTCGGTTGATGGGCAATGTCGAGTATTATGAAGTCACTCAGTACAGCAAGCAGATCCCGGATCTCCTCAGTGGCCACGGCACTCGGGGGACCTTTGCGGTGAACCCGGCATTTGTTCACCAGCGTCTGCCTGTCCTGTCTCGTAGGTCTCCAACTCTGACCTGTCAGGCTGATTTCCTCAGCGCATCCAGTGCCCGTCTCCTTCTCTCTGCAGCTTGGCGCCGATATCACCTCAGGTTTGGCGCACTTGACCGTTATATTTAAAAACTCCTCACTGGACGTCACCTGACCGGGTCTCACATTCAAATCTGTTCCCCCTTCAACATTCTTAAGGCATCTTGTTTCCGTTTGATTGCGGTCAACCAAGAGATGACAATAAGACTTTTTGACTTCTATTACACACCCACAGCACATGGCAGCTGGGGGACACCATTATTTGTAGGGTGCCAGGGTGTAAGAACACAGCAGCCCCTCACCCAAGACTACCACCCTGTGACCTTAGGCATCTTTCAGACGTCTGGATATTTCCAGTACTGGAAAAAACAGTACGGGAGATATCCGTGTCCGTGTGCACCTGTGTGGCACACGTGTGGCAACCATGTGCCGCATCAGGATCACACGTATCGGCGCATAGGAATCAACAGTACAGTTAGCGCTGTTCTCAAGTTCAGGGTGCTGATTGCTGCCCTCATCATTGTCCCCTGCTTGCACTGCGATCAGCTCTAGCAAGGGACAATGTTGAGAGTAGTATTCTGCTCCCACTGTGTCCTGGTGTAAAAATAAGAATAAAATAAAGAAATCCTTATACTCCACCTGCTGTAACCTATCTGACAGCTCACGCCGAGGAGCCAGGGAGAATGACTTGCTACAGCGAGCGGTGTCCTGTCACGTCACTGAGTGCAGCTCCGGGGCCCCGCTCGCTGGAGCGAGTCATTCTCCCCGGCTCCTCAACGTGAGCAGTCCGATGGGTTACATTGGGGGACAGGTGAGTATAAGAATTTTTTTATTTTATTCTTATTTTTACACCAGGACAGAGCGGGAGCAGAATACTACTCTCATCATTGTCCATTGATCATGCTGATCGCAGCGCAAGCAGGGGACAATGATGAAGGTAGTATTTAGCACTCGGCGCTTGGGAACAGCGTTAACTGTACCATTGATTCCCAGGTGCCGGAACGTGTCACACTGATGACACACGGATGTCATCCGTGTGCCATCACTGTGCACGTGTGCGGAATGTTTTGCAGCCTGTACTGCGAGAAAAAATGGAAATGTCAGCCTGTTTTGCCCATGGACACACAGTCCGTGGAAACACACTGACATGTGCACAGACCCATTCACTTGAATGGGTCTACGTGTGTCAGTGTCTCCAGTACGTGTGGAAACTGTCACCACACGTACCGGACACACTGACGTGTAAAAGAGGCCTTACACAGCAAAATGGCGGCCAGCACTTAAATATATTCGCTCATCTCTAGTTGAAAAATGTGTGTTCATCTGGACTTACACAGTAGGTTTATAGCTCCTTGCCTGTACTGAAAGTACTTATGATATGCTCCTCAACATTGAAATTGCAGCACTGAGAAGGAAAAGTTGTGGAATTATGTAAATTACAAGATAGATACTGTAAGTTAATGATATGCAAATGGTAAAAAAATTAGAAACAACATTTTCAAAACATGTTATGCTACTATGAGCAACCTGCGTGGTCTAAAAATGATAGTATGGCCTGCAGCATCTCGAGACTTGTCTCTCATCAAGCACATCTGGGATGCAATTGGTTGGCAATTGTAAAGGGAGCTGCCAGCAGCAGATCTTGATGATTTCCATGCACTTCATCATCAGATCTTGATGACGCACATTCAGCATGGCAGAATATTCCTCAACCATTAATAACCTCACTGATAGCAGCCAAGGTGTGTAAGTGCCTGTATTTCTGCGTTTGGCGTTCACACTCGATACTGAATACACCAAGATGTTTTGAAAATGTTGTTTCCATTTTTTCATCATCTGAATATCATTAACATGTTTTCCCATCCTGGGATTTTCATAAATCAGTGACTTTTCCTTTTTGGTGTTGCAATTTCAATGTTGAAGAGCGTAGAAGATGTTTTCTCTACACAGGTTAGTAATTATCTCTCACGTTCTGGAACTGTGTACTATGCATTGCAATAACTTCTTGAAAGCTCATAAAGCAGTTGATACAGAGTAATTCAGCCATTATCTAAACTTGACCTTCTACATTATGACTAACTGTACTTAATGGCAAATCCCAGTGTGAAATTGCATAGAAGGCTGATCCTATTACACATATTTCAGACACGCCAAAGTGCAGACAATGAATCCCCTCCTGTATGTGATTTCACATTCTGGGGCTGGAAACGTGAAGGTCCCAAAAGGGTGGGTGAAGTGTAATGTGAAGATACTCCCATATCAAATATGAAAAATGTCTGAATTTATGTCTTACACTTCGGGGAGGAAGGCTGTGCTGTTCATACCGCAATTGTACTTAATAAGAGAACATTTTCACTGATCTATTTCTTACAAATGGATCCGTTTCTAAATGCAAAAATGAAATGGATCTAGATTTTGACGTCCTAAAAAATTTTGATAACATAGTTTTTTTTCTAACATAGTGGTGAAATAGGCACTTTTTCATATACATTTTTTTGTTGCAGTCAATTCTGTTGTACTGTCCTCTCTATAACCCTGGCACACCCATATAAATGCACTCATCATGGTTTGGAGCTCCTGTAACACAAAAAGTATGTGTTTTATATATGTTTGACATCCGTGAAGTACCCATGTATTGCAGAAGCATTTTTGCTGTTCTGCACAGTTCCTTGATTTCATCAATCCTAAACAAAACTGGTACGGTAACAGTCACAACGACATGAAGCACAAGAAAACGAAGCCTGTAAAATAACATTTTTGTTTGTTAGTTTAACTATCATAAAAAAATTCGGATCATATGTTTATTACATTTTTTAATCACTCTTAGACCCTGGGCAACTTATTTTATAGGTTCCCTGGAAAAATAAAGAATCGATGTGACTCAACAGCCTGATTCAATGCTAAAATAGTAATTAGTCTTCTGAGCTGGTTTATTATTTTACTGGAATCAGAATATTGAGTGATTGTGAAAATCAGAGCTCACATCACATCTAGGTCAGGGTTGCCAACTTGACTTTTTATGCACACATTGGAAAATCATAAAAACCATTAAGATTAGTGATCCATGTCTACAGCCCACAACGGCGCAGTAAGACGGCCATATAACATGGACGACGATCGCATCACAATGTTAGGACTGGCGGTCGACTCTCCTGGCCCAAGCGTGACAGCTGCATCGAAATATAGAATGTCATGCTCGGGTCAGGAAAGCCGCCAGCCAGTCCTAGCATTGTGATGATATCGTCGTCCATGTTATATGTCTGTCTGACTGCGCCCTAATTCTGGTATGAAGACATCAGCTGCATTCACTGTGAATTGTGAAATGATGATAATTGCAGTCAAAATAATCTGTAGAAGTTTCTTCAATTTTTTTTTACAGACAGGGTAAAAATGTGTTATGTTTTTTTTTCCAGCAGCACGGATGACAAGAGCCAATACAAGTCTATGGTTCCGTGAAAAATACGCACAGCACACAAATGGCATCAGCGTGCCATCCGTGTGCCATCTGTATGCTGTATGTGTTTAACACTGCGAAGTATAGCAGAAGCTTTGTAATTTATTTATTTCTTTATCCATACCGGAAAAACACTGATGGTAAAAAACGTCACACTGATACAAAACACTAATGACATCGGCACTATTTTTTCACGTACATGTTTAAACATGGACGTGACGGTGTAGAGCAGTGTTCCCCAACTCCAGTCCTCAAGGCCCACCAACAGGTCATGTTTTCAGGATTTCCTTAGTATTGCCCAGGTTTGGAATTATTGCATGTTTAGGGGTGATGTGACCTGTTGGTGGACCTTGAGGACTGGAGTTGGGGAACCCTGGTGTAGAGGACAAAAGGAGAAGACAATGACAACTGACCAAACTGCAAACGGATACAGCAACTTAGATTTGGAATGACAATCTGATGTCTGGGGAAAATGATCTCATTGGATTTTTAAAATACAACCTATGTGAATATGTTGAATTGTCAGCCAGTCCACAAACTGCTAATCCTGGACAAAACGGTGCTGGTTGTTGCTCATGGAACGGTCTGATTTGAAGTTAGTAATCCTTATTATATTAGTCAATATTTCCTTCTGGAGCTGCATCACCAAATAACAGCTTTGGGAAAGTGACAAGCAATTGGGATTCCTTTGAAGATTAAAAGATTATTTCCCAGATATACTGTATACAGTCATGGCCAAAAGTGTTGGCACACTTGAAATTGTTCCAGAAAATGTATTTCTCCCAGAAAATTATTGCAATTACACATGTTTTGTTATACATGTTTATTTCCTTTGTGTTTATTGAAACAACACACAAAAAGAGAAAAAAGTAAACTGGACATAGTTTCACACAAATATGGGCCGGACAAAATTTTTGGCTCCCTCCACTTAATATTTGGCTACACACCCTTTGGAATAACTAACTGCAATCAATCACTTCCTATAACCATCAACAAGCTTCTTACACCGCTCAACTGGAATTTTGGCCCACTCTTCTTTTGCAAACTGCTCTTGGTCTCTCATATTTGAAGGATGCCTTCTCCAACAGCAATTTTAAGATCTTTCCATAGGCGTTCAATGAGATTTAGATCCGAACTCATTGCTGGGCACTTCAGAACTCTCCAGAGCTTTGTTTCTATCCATTTCTGGATGCTTCTTGAAGTATGTTTGGGGTCATTGTCATTGTCCTGCTGGAAGACTCATGATTTAGGACGCAGAACCCAGATTTCTGGCACTGGGCAATGCATTGCAACCCAAAATCCTTTGGTGATCTTCAGATTTCATGATGCCTTGCACAAAGTCAAGGCACCCAGTGCCAGATGCAGCAAAACAACCCCAAAACATCTTTTAACCTCCACCATATTTGACTGTAGGTACTGTGTTCTTTTCTTTGTATGAATCATTCTATTTTTGGTAAACAGTAGAATGAGGTTACCAAACAGCTTTATGTTGGTCTCATCTGTCCACAAGATGCTTTCGTAGAAGGATTTTGGCTTACTCACGTACATTTTGGCAAACTGAAGTCTACCTTTTTTATGTCTCTGTGTCAGCAGTGGGGTCCTCTTGGGTCTCATGCCATAGCGTTTAATTTCATTGAAATGTCGACGGATACTTTGCGCTGACACTGATGCACCCCGAGTCTGCAGAACAGCTTGAATTTCTTTGCAACGTGATTGGGGCAGCTTATCCACAATCCAGACTATCCTGCGTTGCAACCTTTCAGCAATTTTTCTCTGCCATCCACGTCCAGGGAGATTAGCTACAGTGCCATGGGTTGTAACTTCTTGATTATGTTGCACACCATGGACAAAGAAACATCAAGATCTCTGGAGATGGACTTGTAACCTTGATATTGTTTATATTTTTCAACAATTTTGTTTCTCAAATCCTCAGACAGTTCTCTTCTTCTCTATCTGTTCTCCATGCTTAGTGTGGCACACACATACACACAATGCAATGATTGAGTCAACTTTTCCTCTTTTTATCTTGTTTTAAGTGTGATTTTCATATTGCCCACACCTGTTACTTGCCACAGGTGAGTTTGAACAAGCATCACATGCTTGAAACAATGTTGTTTACCCACAATTTTGGAAAGGTGCCAACAATTTTGTCCAGCCCATTTTTGGGGTTTTGTGTGAAATTATGTCAAATTTGCCTTTTTTTCTCTGTTTTTTTTGTGTTATTTACTTTGTGTTGTTCCAATATATGCAATATATAACAAAAACAATACACAAATTAGGCATCCACTTTACCGTAGTTAGCTCAAGAATTCATTCAATATGTTATTTTGTGTAAAACATAAACAGTAAAAACAAAATAGCAAAAATTGCTTTTTTCTATGTTTGTGTTATGAATTTTTTTTATATAAATTATCTAGTAATTTGTATTATGTCCTCCAAAACAGTGCAGTAAAATGAAAAGTTTCTGCAGCATAAACAAGACCTCATATAGCCAGTTTAGTAACATCTCATTCAAATGTCAGTGATTCTCCTTGTATGCAAAAAGCGGACCAATTTCCATCAGTGTGCTGGATCACATTTTCATCAGTATTTTGATGTGTGTTCATTTTTGCCACCAGTTTGTCATCAGTTTTTTCTCAAATGCAAAAAAAACAACGATATGTTTCTCAAACGTCTTTGATCCAATAAAACCTACAAATTGAATAGCACTAGGACGCAACTAGCATGACATCCATGTCCTGTCTGAGTTTTTCTCAGGTCGAGAGATTTGAATGGGTGAGTTTGATAAGTTACTAGGGTCAAAAATAGCTGCTTTTTGTTTTGCTGACCACTCGGTCCATAAACAAACAAGGAAATATGAACAGATCCATAGAGTATAATGGGAGCATGCTCTATACCGTACAGACCAAAAGTTTGGACACACCTTCTCATTTAAAGATTTTTCTGTATTTTCATGACTATGAAAATTGTACATTCACACTGAAGGCATCAAAACTATGAATTAACACATGTGGAATTATATACTTAACAAAAAAGTGTGAAACAACTGAAAATATGTCTTATATTCTAGGTTCTTCAAAGTAGCCACATTTTGCTTTGATGACTGCTTTGCACACTCTTGGCATTCTCTTGATGAACTTCAAGAGGTAGTCACCGGAAATGGTCTTCCAACAATCTTGAAGGAGTTCCCAGAGATGCTTAGCACTTGTTGGCCCTTTTGCCTTCACTCTGCGGTCCAGCTCATCCCAAGCCATCTCGATTGGGTTCAGGTCTGGTGACTGTTGAGGCCAGGTCATCTGGCGTAGCACCCCATCACTCTCCCTCTTGGTCAAATAGCCCTTACACAGCCTGGAGGTGTGAAAAATAAATGATGGGCCACTTCCCCGAAGGCTAATTTTGAATATAGTCAATTACAACACTTCTATTCAACTGTGAAGAAGCACACACATCTTCATAGAGATCTCACAAACTTTGAAAAATTGTGCCTATCATTGTCACCCCCTACACACTCCATCTCCCTACTGTATAATCTCCTCATTGCCCAGGTAGCTGACAATAGGCCAGGATTCTGCGGTGCATGGGAAAGGGAACGGAGGAAGTCCTTTTCTGACTCACAATGGGATAAATGTTTCTTCCTAACACATAAAACCTCAATAGGGTCCAAAGCTCAGGAAACCTCCTTCAAAATTATCTCTAGATGGTACCGGGTATCAGCAGTCCTTCATAGATGGTACCCAGTGGTCTCAGACAGATGTTGGAGATGTGGAGAGGGGGAAGGGACAATGTCACACATATGGTGGGGGTGCCCTATAATAAATGCATTTTGGGCAAAGGTGGTTCCCATGAATGAGAAAATAACTGGTTTGACTATCCCTAATACGCCAGAAGCCCTCCTTTTATCAATGTTACCAATAAGTAAACGTAGTTATAAAAGGTCATCAATAGGCTACCTAATACAGGCGGCTAAGAATGTCATTCCACGACACTGGAAAAGCAGAGACCCACCCTCTGTGGAGGAATGGTTTGCGGAGATCTCCCTCCTTAATAGGATGGAGCATCTGATTGCCATCTCACCGGCTGATGTTGATAGATACTGTGTGATTTGGAGGGATTGGATGGATTTTCAAAACTATGACGCCTACCATCTAGCCCCCAACTAAAGTAATCCGGGATGTCGTCACAACAATGATCATAATCAAACTCTATTGATTGGTGGTCTTCCGTGGTCCGCTCCCTCTCTCTCTATCTTTCATATGGAAAAATACATGCTTGATCTGGATATTGATGGAAAACCCTCCCTGTACCCCCCCCCCAATGTACTGTAGTTATGCTTAGATTTATAGTTACGTTACCCCTTTTACTATGTATATTGTATTTTCTTGTACTTTTTCAGCACAAAAAATAAAAAAAAAACTTGAATTTGAAAAAAAATAAATGATGGTCCAACTAAATGCAAACCGGATGGAATAGCATGCCGCTGCAAGATGCTGTGGTAGCCATGCCGGTTCAGTATGCCTTCAAGTTTGAATAAATCCCCAACAATGTCACCAGCAAAGCACCCCCACACCACCCGCCTTAGTCCTCGGCTAGTCTGAACGAAGACCTATAGCATAAAGGGAGGGGTCCCTAAAAGAACTAAGGACTGGGACAAAAAATGGGACACCTCATAAACAGAGAAGTAGTTGCAGAACACAAAAAGACAAACTGACAAAAAGGTACTAGAGGTCCCAGAAGGACCAAGCGAAACTGACAGAGAAAGGCACAGAAGCACCTTGCTAGAGAAACAGTCAAACACTGAAGTCCAGCACAGCCAAAAGGGCGGAGCTGGAATATAAAGGCAGATGGTCACGTGACCGCAAAACACAAGATGGAAAAAACAAACCGGAGGGTTCTAACAGTACCCCTTCTTTTATGAGGATCCTCCGGCTCCTCCAGGCCCAGGCCTATCCGGAAACCTCTTGTGGAAAGCTTTAACAAGCCTAGGAGCAGAGACATCATCTGTCCTTACCCAGGAGTTGTCTTCGGGGCCAAAACCCTTCCAGGAGACGAGATACTGTAATCTCCCTCTATGCCATCTAGAATTCAAGATACGAGAAATTTCATATTCGCCGTCTTCCACCACAGGAGGAACTGTGACAGTGGAGTCCCTATCAGATACATCAGCCTTTTTCAACAAGGAAACATGAAACACAGGATTAATCTTCCAGGAAGTAGAGACATCCAACCTAATAGCAGACGGGTTAACAACCTGAAGCACTTTAAATGGACCCACAACTTAGGACCCAGTTTTTTAGAGGGAAACCTCAACCGCAGGTTCTTCGAGGACAACCAAACCATGTCACCCACAGTAAACAAAACCTCATTACGTTTCCTGTCAAAATACTTCTTGGACTTCTTGTTAGCCTCTTGAAGGTTGCAATGTACATTAGTCCAAACTCTCTCCAAATCACCGGAAAAGTTCTCCTCCTCCGGCACGCCGACCCCAATTTGGAGAACGAACCAAAAGACGGATATCTCCCAGTACAGCAAAAAAAAGGAGAACACCCAGCAGAGGAGGATGTATGATTGTTAAGAGCAAATTCTGCGAGAGGCAGAAACTCAGACCACACCTCTTGATTGTCCGCCACAAAACAATACAAAAACTGTTCAACATCCTGGTTCTTTCTTTCAGTCTGTCCATTAGACTCAGGATGATAACCAGACGAAAATGACAAATGGACTCCCAACCTGTCACAAAAAGCACGCCAAAAGCGCGCCACAAACTGAGGTCCTCTATCAGAAACAATATCCATGGGAACGCCATGGAGCTTGACAATCTCCTTAACAAACGCCTTAGCGAGTGTCTTGGCGCAGGGCAACTTAATGAATGGAACCAAATGACACATCTTACTAAAACGGTCCACAACCACCCAGATGACAGTAAAACCCTCGGACACAGGAAGATCAGTAATAAAATCCTTTGTGAGATGCGTCCAAGGCGCACTGGGAACCTCCAGAGGGCAAAGCAACCCTGCAGCAGGAGTATGTAAAGCCTTTGACCTAGCACACACAGTACATTGACGCACCCACTTGATGACTTCCTTCTGCCATCCAGGCCACCAAAAACTGCGACTGATAAGTCTCTTAGTCTCCGAAATTCCTGGATGACCTGCCAACCGAGACTCATGACACTACACAAACAAATCTCTCCTAAAGGCTCTAGGCACGAACAACCTCCCATGGGGAGTGTTAGATGGAGCATCATCTTGAGCTTTCAGAATTCCATTCTCCAACACGGAGTCCAATGCCGCCACAACTCCTTTCTGTAAAATGCTCTCCTCCTCCTCGGCACCGACCGTAGGAGAGAAGCTGCGAGATAAAGCATCGGCTTTAACATTCTTAGTACCAGGAATATAGGTAACAGAAAAATGAAACCGAGAAAAAAAAAGTGCCCACCTAGCTTGACGGGCATTCAAGCGCTTGGCAGCATCCAGATAGATCAAATTCTTATGATCTGTGAAAACCTGAATAGGAAATCTAGCGCCTTCCAAAAAATGACGCCAATGTTCAAATGCGAGTTTAATAGCCAGCAACTCCTGATTTCCAGCATCATAATTCAGTTCGGTTTCCGAAATTTTTTTCGAAAAGAAGGCACAAGGATGTACTCCACCCTTGTTCTCCTGAGACAAAACTGCTCCGACCCCCACCGATGAAGCATCGACCTTGACCAAAAAAGGCCTGGTCTCATCAGGCTGCATAAGGATAGGGGCAGAACTGAACCTCTCTTTGAGATACTCAAACGCTTCAATTGCCTCAGTAGTCCACTGGGCCGTATTCGCACCTTTCCTGGTGAGATCGGTTAGAGGTTTAACAATTACAGAAAAATTCCTAATGAATTTCCTGTAATAATTGGCAAAACCCAAAAATCTCAGTATAGATTTCAAACCAATAGGCTTAGGCCATTCCTGCACAGCCTGAACCTTCACATGTCCATCTCAAAGCCCTCGCTGGAGACAATGTAGCCCAAAAAACTAATTCTCTGCACAGCAAACTCACATTTCTCCAGCTTAACAAAGAGTGAATTTTCACTCAATAACTGCAAAACTTCACGTACACTCTGCCAATGCGACTCTAGATCTGGTGAATAAATCAAAATGTCATCCAAATACACAACCACATTTTTACCAATCAAAGGTCTCAGGATGTCATTAATAAGGTTTTGAAAAAATGCAGGTGCATTGGTAAGACCAAAAGGCATCACCAGATTCTCAAAATGACCTACCGGAGGGTTAAAAGCAGTTTTCCATTCATCACCCTCCTTCACTCATAACAAATTGTATGCCCCCCCGGAGATCAATTTTAGAGAACCACTTGGCCCCCACTAACTGGTTAAACAAGTCAGGAATTAACGGCAATGGGTAGGAAGGTAATCTTATTAATTTCACAAAAATCCAGACATGGATGTAAACCCCCGTCCTTTTTTTTTAGCAAAGAAAAATCCAACTGCCACAGGCGACTTAGAAGGTCTTAAGTGACCAGCAGCCAGGCTAGTCTGTATGTATTCCTCCAAGGCCTTTCTTTCAGGGATAGTCAGATTAAACAAGCGACTCTTGGGAAGAGTAGCTCCCGGAACAAACTCAATGGTGCAATCATAATCCCTATGAGGAGGTAAAACTTGCGACTCCTCCTCCGAAAAAACCCTCCAAAAATCTTGAATAGGTACAGGTAATTCCCCTTTTTCCACAGCCGCAATGCGACCATTACAACATTTATCATAGCACTTCGGACTCCAAGACTTAATCACATTAGTAGACCAGTCCAGTAAAGGATTGTGCAGTTTCAACCAAGGCAATCCTAGAACAACCGGAGAGGGTAAATTATCTAAAACAATCAAGTCCAAAATTTCTTGGTGAACTCCATTGATAGTGAGGGGAAATGCAGCAACCTTGTGAGTAATACATTTCAAAGGAGTGTTATCAATTGCAATCATAGAAATAGGTGATGACACAGGTTTGGATTTCAATTTAAGGTTTTCCAAAAACCCTTTATCAATCACATTAAGTGTTGAACCACAATCCACAAATATCTGAAATTCAATCAAGTCTCCCTGCAAAGTAGTACTCCCAGAAAGAAATACTCCTGCAGAGCGTAAACAAGCTATACGGGCGTAACTGACCTTTTTTTTTTCTTTACTTAAATGAAGCTCACAATACTTAATCAAATGGTCAGCTTTACCACAATAAAGACACAATCCCTCGCCGAACCTCCAGTCTCTTTCTTGAGAGGGGAGCGACTTTGCCCCAACCTCCATCGGTTCTCCGCCGTCAGAGCAAATTTTCTGGGGACTAGGAACTGACATTACAGGAGTCTTTACCTCATTCTGTCTAAATCTCAGTCTCCTATCCACACGAACAGCTAATTGCATGGCATCCTGCAAAGTCTCAGGTGCAGGGAATGCAATTAGCAGATCCTTAACGCTTTCACTCAGACCAGCAAGAAATAAACATTTCAGCGCAGGATCATTCCATTTAACTTCTGAGGCCCATCTCCTGAAGTGTGTGCAATAATTTTCAACATCACCTGACCCCCTGATTCAAACGCCTGAGTTCTGACAGCAGATGAGATTCGATCAGGATCGTCATATAATAGCCCCATAGCAGAAAAAAATTCTTCAACAGACCTTAAACACGGATCATTAGGTTGGAGAGAAAAGGCCCACCCCTGTGGTTCATTGCGCAAAAGTGACATAATAAAACCAATGCACTGTGATTCATTCCCAGAGGACCTCGGTCTCAAACGAAAATATAACAAACAAGCATTTTTAAAGGAAAAAAAATCTTGCTGTTTACCATAAAAAACATCAGGCAGTCCTACTTTGGGTTCGACAAAATGCGCTCCAGAACAGCTGCTCACGTGTTGCTGAAGCTTGGCCACCTCCAGAGACAATCCCTGCAGGCGTTGAGCCAAATCCTGGACGGAAACCATACTGATCCCCGAATTTCTTTCCTTTTAGTTTTTTGGGCTGGAATTACTGTTATGATCTGCAACATGAACTAAGGAAAGATAGGGGAAAGCTGTCCCTACAGTAAGACTAAGCTGAATCCCTACGATGTAGCGGGCTACCTGTTCCTTGCGAATAGACCTGCCTTAGTCCTCGGCTAGTCTGAACGAAGACCTATAGCATAAAGGGAGGGGTCCCTAAAAGAACTAAGGACTGGGACAAAAAATGTGACACCTCCTAAACAGAGAAGTAGTTGCAGAACACAAAAAGACAAACTGACAAAAAGGTACTAAAGGTCCCAGAAGGACCAAGTGAAACTGACAGAGAAAGGCACAGAAGCACCAGGCTAGCAAAACAGTCAAACACTGAAGTCAAGCACAGCCAAAAGGGCGGAGCTGGAATATAAAGGCAAAACACAAGATGGAAAAAACAAACAGGAGGGTTCTAGCATATAAGGCAAGAAATCCCACTTATTAAACCTGACAGGGCACACCTGTGAAGTGAAAACCATTTCCGGTGACTACCTCTTGAAGCTCATCAAGAGAATGCCAAGAGTGTGCAAAGCAGTCATCAAAGCAAAAGGTGGCTACTTTGAAGAACCTAGAATATAAGACATATTTTCAGTTGTTTCACATTTTTTTGTTAAGTATATAATTCCACGTGTTAATTCATAGTTTTGATGCCTTCAGTGTGAATGTACAATTTTCATAGTAATGAAAATACAGAAAAATCTTTAAATGAGAAGGTGTGTCCAAACTTTTGGTCTGTACTGTACGTGAAAAACATAAGCAGCAAAATATGTCCAAGGCCTAATCATTACACTTAGATCTCAGTGCTATGTTGTTGCTACTAAAGGTAGAATTTGGAGGAGAACTTTAAAATTAAAAACATATAAATACAGCAAGTAATGATAATTTATAATTTAGCATTGTAGTCTACTGCAACATTAAAGTATGATGTTGGCCATGCATGAAGTCTCCACAGAGCCTGCCCTAAGTCGTCTGATGCATGGCGCATCTACTCATAAGGAAACAGTTGACTTTCAACTCATAGAGCATTTTTCAGTTTAGGGCATTGTTGTGGATTTGATCTATTTTTCCTGCAACTTGCATAGATCTTCCATAGTATGAATTAGCAGTGCCATCAGCAAATAATCCACATGTGAACATAGTTTTAGATGGGTATGCAGCAAATTAAGATTATTAATTTTTATTGTGAAAAGTAATAGTCTTCTGTATTAATTCCTGAAGAGTTTTTCTCTGCTTTTAATCTACATTGTTTGATAAAAATTTATCCTGGTTACATAATGGACACACATGTCTAATGCTCGTTAGAAGACAAAGATTGCATTACTGGAAATTGTATATTGCAAAATTGGATGTCCTAACAATCAATATCAAGGAACAGCTCTGGAGGCTTTACTTGAATCTCAGGCTATCCTAAAATAATTAGTTGTGGAAATCACAACGCTGGGCTGATGGAGATGAAATAAAGGGAGAATGTAAGCTTTCTTTATATTTCATATGCTGAATTCAGGTGGGCCTATCTCAGCCCAT
Source organism: Phyllobates terribilis (assembly GCF_046119375.1). Classification (NCBI taxonomy): domain Eukaryota; kingdom Metazoa; phylum Chordata; class Amphibia; order Anura; family Dendrobatidae; genus Phyllobates; species Phyllobates terribilis. The sequence goes on along the minus strand of NW_027362771.1, from coordinate 411,068,918 downwards.
TTACAAGTATGACCATTCTGTCCCCATCCAGTATTATTTCCTAAAAGAAAAACATTTTATGCCAAGCATAAAGCATCCAATCACCTGAAGAACAAGCATTTTGTTCATTTGTCAGGTGATTGGCGGCATTTACACATGGACTGATAATAGATAATGGTCTTTCCCATCGTCAGACTGGACCTTGAAAGAGAAAATCATCCTCGGGGCCTACTATGTTGCCTACTAGAAATAAATACAAAACCACCAATTGTGTGGTAAAACACGCTAATATCAGGGTATAATATATGGTAGTTCACTTCTTAATGTTATAGAATGAGCTGGCACCCACATTTTGGTGCAAACTCAATGATAAATGTCCCCTGATATGTATTAACCACTAAACCAATGTTTCACAGCACAAGCGTAGTGGATAAGATTATGACATTTCATCCGTATGCTGAGAAAATTCACGGTGTGAATTGACCGTCGCTGTGGATTTTACATGAACAATGTGTTAATTTATGCTGCAGATATTCACCACTGATTTCATCCTTTGCAATGCATGGGATGAAGTCAGTGGTAAAAGTGCATCATTGCGTAGTAGTAAACGCAGCAATATCTGCACAATATCTGTATCTGTGGATATTACCGCTGAAAGTTTGCTGTGGGATTTACATTGTAGAAATTTTGCAGTAAATACATTATTTGAATGTTCCCACTAATAGTGGTGGGGGCCCTAAATCATTTATGTACGATATTGAAGTGATCTCAAAAGAGCTTTTCCCCCACACCCCTCCATACACTTTTTCGGAAATCAATCTGCCAACTATAAGGCCATAACTTTTTATGAAGTGCTCCATTTTGTTACTAGTTGGGATGAAAACTTTTAGTCAGTAAGGGGTGATATGGGGAGAAGGGGCTCAGTCAGGGGTGATACGGGGAGAGGGGGGTCAGGGGGTGATACAGGGAGAGGGGGCTCAGTAATGGGTGATACAGGGGGAGGGGGCGCAGTCAGGGGTGATACAGGGGGAGGGGGAGCAGTCAGGGGTGATACAGGAAGGGGTCGCAGTTGGGGATGATACGAGGGAGTGCAGTCAAAGGTGATAAGGGTGAGGGAGTGCAGACGGGTGATACGGAGGAAGGGTTGCATTCAGGGGTGATATAGGGAAGGGTGTGAAGTTGAATGATACAGAGGGATGGGGTGCAGTCAGGGGTGATATAGGGGAAAGGGCTCAGTCAGGGGTGATATGGGAGAGGGGGAAGTTAGGGGTGATACAGGGTAGGGAATGCAGTCAGGGGTGATATAAGGGGAAGGGGCTCATTCAGGAGTAATACAGGGGGAGGAGGCGCAATCAGTCAGGGGTGAAAGGGCCCTCATTCATCCCTCAATGACTTAGCACCCTCCCCCTCTATCACACCTGACTAAATGCCCCCCTCCCCATTTGCACTTACTGTTAGGCTGGCAGGGGACCCTGTCACGCCAGGAGCAGGAGAGACTTAGTGCAACACAGAGGGAATGGGAGCTCAGACACTAGGGAAAGGGGGAAGTGGAGACCTCCTAGACTGGTCTAGTGTCACCCTGTCTCAACTACCGTCCCTACATTGCCTCTTCAGCAATTGCCGCACACGTGCCTCGCCCTGTCTTTCCCTGGCATATGGCTATGGCTAGGGATGGGAGCAGATGAGCAATAGTCGATCTCCACTAAACTCTATAGTCAACAAGGGTAGACAAACAGGGGGAGAGTGCTTAGATTTAGATGTCTAAAGACAAATGCAAACTCGGCCTCAAGCTCCAGAGAGGATGAAGTACTGCTCTTGCTAAGCCTTCACAAGTAGAAATGAATATTGCCGGCACCTCCTTCTCAGACACACCATGTATATATACACCCAGGCCAGAGAGCTAATTACCAGAGGGAGGTAGCCGCTAGGTCCTAGAGACAGCCTCTCATCTAAGAAGATGTCTGTAATGCCAAACGTAGAGATCTCCTGTAACCAACTGCAGGGCGACTGTCTGTCATCTCTGATACACCCGTGATAGTACACCCCTCTCTATGAGTGGCCTCTGGACACTCAGGACCAGGATTCTCAGGAAAAGAGGTGTGGAATGAGCGAACCAATCTGGGAGCGCTCACCCTTGACGCTGAAACCCACATCCTCTCCTCTGGACCATAGCCTTTCCAGTGCACCAAGTATTGTAGAGAATGACGTTGGAGATGAGAATCTACATTCCTCAAAATCTGGAACTTCAGATTACCATCAACCGTTACTGGGGGCGGTGGTAGAGGTGAGGGCTCAAGACGTTCCACATACTTTTTGAGTAAGGACCTGTGGAACACATTGTGGACCTTAAGGGTCTGAGGAAGTTCAAGACGAAATGCTGCTGGGTTAATGACGGCGGCTATTTTATAGGGACTAATAAACCTAGGTCCCAGCATCCAAGAAGGAACTTTCAATCTTATATTCCTGGTAGACAATCACACAAAGTCATTCACATTCAGGTCTGGACCTGGCAAGCGTTTTCTGTCAGCCATACGTTTATACCTGTCTCCCATGATCTTTAAAATACTCTGAACACATTGCCATACCGAGGAGAGTGACGAAGCAAACCATTCCTCCTTAGGAATGTGGGTGATAACCGTATGCACTGAAGAACGATGACCTGCCAGTGGATTTTGCTGATGATTATTAATGGCAAATTCTGCCAGCGGTAAGTAGGATGCCCAATCCTCCTGATTTTCGGAGACGAAACACCTGAGGTAGGTCTCCAAGTTCTGATTAACATGCTTGGTCTGACCATTCGACTGAGGGTGGAAGGCAGAGGAAAAGGAAAGCTGCATCCTCAGTCGAGAACAGAATGCCTTCCAGAACTTGGAAACAAACTGGGTCCCCTTATTTGACACCACATCGGAGGGAACCCCATGAAGCTTCACAACCTCATTTATGAACACCTGAGCAAGTGTCTTGGCATTTGGAAGTGCAGGCAATGCGACAAAGTGAACCATTTTACTGAACCTATCTACTACCACCAAAACCACCATTTTGCCTGCAAAAACCGGTAGGTCAGTAATAAAATCCATTGACAAGTGTGTCCATGGCCTAATAGGGATAGGTAGCGGAAGAAGAGTACCAGTCAGACGGGTATGCGAAACCTTCGAACGCGCGCAAATACTACAAGCAGCTATGTGTTCAATCACATCATGATGCAACCCCGGCCATCAAAAACGACGAGAGAGGAGGTCTGCGATTGCCTTACCACCTGGATGCCCAGCAAGCACAGAGTTATGATGTCCTTTAATTACTTTGCAGCGCAGATCAAATGGTACAAATAACTTTCCTGAAGGGCAGGAGGCAGGGGCGTCCCCCTGTAGCTCCAACACATCACCCTCCAGTTCAGGATAAAGTTCCGAAATAACTACCCCTTTCTGTAATATCGGGGCAGGGTTCTCATGGTCACCACCACCAGGGAAGCTCCGGGACAAAGCATCAGCCTTGACATTATTGACCTCTGGATGAAAAGTGACAACAAAATTGAACTTAGTAAAAAACAGTGACCATCTGGCTTGCCTAGGGTTGAGACGTTTAGCTGACTGGAGATATGACAGGTTCTTATGGTCAGTAATAACAGTAATAAGATGGACAGCCCCCTCCAACAAATGTCGCCATTCCTCGAACATCATTTTGATTGTCAAAAGTTCCCTATTACCCACGTCATAATTTCTCTCAGCCGAAGACAATTTTTTAGAAAAGAAGGCGCATGAACACCATTTACCAGGGGACGAACCCTGAGTCAACACAGCCCCAACTTCGACATCCGACGCATCAACAGCCACAATAAAGGGTTGAAAAACATCGGGTTGACTGAGCATAGGTGAAGTGACAAAATTATTCTTTAAGGAAGAAAAAGCCTGGAGGGAAACATCCAACCAACTGGAAAAATCAGACCCCTTCTTGGTCATGTCAGTAAGGGGTTTCACAATAACAGAGTAATTTTAGATGAATTTCCGATAAAAATTAGTAAAGCCCAGAAAACGTTGTAGAGCCTTCAGGTTCTCGGGAAGTTCCCAGTCAAGGACTGCACAGATCTTCTCCGGATCCATCCGAAAACCCGAAGATGACAACAAGTACCACAAAAACAGCACCTCCTGAAAAGCGAAAACACATTTTTCTAGTTTGGAATAAAGTTTGTTATCCCTTAATATCTGGAGCACCTGCTTAAAATGCCCCCCATGAGTCTCAAAATCAGGTGAGCAAACCAAAATATCGTCCAGATAGACCACCACAAACCTCCCCACCAAATGATGGAAAATATCATATATGAAATGCTGGCATACCGCAGGTGCATTGGTCAAACCAAAAGATATAACCAGACTCTCAAAATGTCCTTCCGGGGTATTGAACACTGGTTTTCCATTCGTCCCCTTCTCTGATTCTAATCAGGTTGCAGGCTCCCCTTAAATCCAACTTGGAGAATACCTTAGCTCCCACAACCTGGCAGAACAAATCAGGAATCAGAGGAAGAGGGTATGGATCATGGATGGTAATTTGATTTAATTCCCGGGAATCTAAACAGGGACATAGACCGCCATCTTTTTTCTTCACAAAGAAGAATACTGCCGCCATGGGCAACGATGAGGGTCTGATATGTCCCTTCTCCAGACTTTCCGCAATGAAATCCTTCATGGCGTGTCTCTCAGGGCCAGAAAGGTTATATAGTCTGGACTTCGGTAGTTTGACTCCGGATGTCAGGTTAATAGAACAGTCATAAGCACGATGAGGAGGCAAATCCTGACACCCCCTCTCAAAAAAACAGCCTCAAAACCAGACAGAAAAGCAGGTAAAATTTCCATAGAGACAGTGGCGAGGGAAATTTCTAAACAGTTCTCATGGCAGTAATTGTGACATGCAGAAGTAGTGCTTTTGCAGAGTGTGACATGCAGAAGTAGTGCTGGTGCTTTAAAAGCATTCAGAAACTAGAGGGGTAAACACAGTCACAGGAGAAGGGGAGTGTTTTAGCAGAGCCCCAGGGGGATTGTGGGGAAGTTGTTTACTGTCTGGCTGGAGCCGAAGAGAAAGGTGGTGTGTGTGTTCTGTATCTCACAGAAGCACCCCTGCCAGTGAAAAGGATTCAAGTCAGGAGTCAAGATAAGCACAGGTCAGGTAGAGTTCCTGAACTAGCAGTGCAGAGTATTGTCAGGTATAAAGACAAAGACTGGAAGAAATAGTGTCACAGGGATCATTTCCCTCAGCAAACCCTCCCCCCTCCTCCATCTTACTGTGCTGTAAAGAATGCTGCATTCATTAATGTGCTTTTGCATTAGAACTGTGCTGTCCTGTACTACTGGGAAGACTGTGAACAGATGTGCTGCTAAGGAAACTGTACTGTTTGTCACTGGAGCCTGTTGCTCATAAGACTTAACTTGCACTGGCTATGTGGCTTCTTATTAAATGCTACTGCTCTACCGTTTATGAGGACTCTTGTCAAGTGTGTACGGTCAGCAAGTGAAAAAACCTACGTGTCTGTGCCTGAGGGGGTCAATACCCCTGTGTGCCTGAGAGAAGCTGCAGCACATGGTCTATGGTTGCCCTGAGTAATGGTTACCCCAGGATTCCAAAGAATTCATGTAACCTGTCTCACCCCTATCTGAACGTAGCACCATGCGTGTAACATTGGTGGCCCATACGTTGAATCCTGAGTGGGAATTAGCTTGTAGAGGGAGAAGAGGGAAAGTGTCTGGAAAAACACAGTAGCACAGCACCTCAACTCAACTCTGCTACACTAGTTAAAGGGGACCAGCCCTAAAGAAAAACTCACTAGCAGCAATGGATGTGGAAATACAAATGGACAGAATTAGTGAGCTGCTTCTTCAGTTAACCTGTGAAGAATTGAGAACAGTAGCAGAACATATAAAGATGTCAGAAGAACAGATTTCCAAAGCACACAACCACAGGCAACTGTTAGCTGCCATTAATGCAAAAATGGATGAGCTGGGGGAGAAAGAAGCTGAAGACGTCATGGGGACATTCCTCTAGGAACTAACACAGTTTCTAACCAGGTTGAAGTTGGAGGATGGAGGGGCGGCACCAATTACCAAAAGTGGGAATCTCTGTCTACAGACTGAACTACAGGAATTGAAAGAATAATTCAAAGCCCTAACAACAGCCCTGCAGGAATCGACCAAAACCTCTGAACGGGTGATAGACTCAGACAGGACCTTTAACCTGCTCGGGTTAGATAAATCAGGGAGACCGTCCTCTCTAACACCACAAATCACCATAAGGAAAGAATTCAAGATCCTGGGACAGATTGGAGAGTGTGAACAGAAAGAGCACCTGTCTTATATGAACTTGTTGCACCAGATCGATGCAGGATTACAGAAAGGCTACCAGCCAGATAAGATCATTGAGGGGGTGGTGAAAGCGATCAGCCCAGGACTGAACCTCCGTAGTATGCTAGAAATGAAGAATCAATTGACCTTGCCACAGCTGAAGATGATTTTAAAAGGGCACTATAAAGAAGAGAGTACTTCAGAATTGTTCCACCGACTCATTAACCTCTCACAGAAAAATAATGAATCACCCCAAAATTTCTTGTTCAGAGCAATTGAACTGAAGGATAGACTGTTGTTTGCATCCAGAGATGTAGAAGCGGAAGAGAAGTTTGATGCTGCACAAGTCCAGAAGAAGTTCTTGAGATCATTGGGAATGGGATTAATCAGCAAAGATATCAAGTTGCAGCTGAAACAGTACCTAGAAGATCCTGGCACTTTGGACGAAGTCCTAATTGAAAAAATGAATGAGGCCGCTAGTTTGGAGTCAGAGAGCGAACAGAAGTTAAAGAAAGGCTCTGCTCCTAAAATCACCAAAATGAGTCAGCTAAAGTTAGAGACCCCCGGTGGCCAGTCCAAAGATCATCATAGAGACCTTCCAGTGCCACCTCCGAGAGGGAACCTTAAATCACCAACAAAAGAGAGGCCTGCCAGCGCTGACTGGGAGAAAGTAATAGGAGAACTGCGAGCCGAGTTGATTGAGGTGAAAAAGTTGATCCGTTCCAAGCCAGAACTTGTATCCCTCAGACCCAGGAGTGGGTTCCAAAACAGAAGATACCCAGCTTGTGAAGCGTGCCATTCATCCAATCAGAGTACGGCATGTGTCCACTGTCTAAGATGTGGTGAGGAATTACATTATGCCAAGGAGTGCCAATGGTCACGGTCATTTGGGTTAAAAGACAGGAGGTTGCCAGTGCGGGGCAACACAGATGAGGCCCCAGAAGAAAATCCAAATCTCAGCAAACCCCAGAACGGCACATGAGGTAAAACGGCTGCGTCAGTACTATCCCCAAGTGTTTCCCGTCTACAACAGCTGCAAGGGAGAGAGGGGCATCAGTTACTTAATGCCCAGTGCGGAGGTCAAACGATGTACTCCTGGGAGGAGGATTCCTCAGTCAGTAAAGATAGCCTCATCAGCCTAAATTGGTGAAAGGTGCTTTATACAGTGCCAGCTAGATGGACTCCTAGTAAAAGCACTGTGGGACACAGGAGCCCAAGCGAGCCTTTTAAGTGAAGAATGGAGAAGCCGCTACCTGTCACACACTTGCCTTCGGTCACTAAAAGAACTCTTGGGACAAGTGGGACTCCACTGCAAAGCCGTCAACCAGACCGAAATCCCTTTCATAGGCTGGGTGGAAGTGACTTTCCAACTCAGGGCCACGAAAAACAGCAACACCATTGAGCTCTTGGTACCTTTTCTTGTGACCAGTGATCAGAAGGTGGCAGAGGATCCTTTCCTGGGTTATAATGTAATCAGTGAGGTCATCAAGAAACACAAGTCAGGGACACTGGTGGTGGATGCAATTGCCACATCGCTTGCCATACCCAACGCCGTGGCGGAAAATGTGATTCATAGAGTAAAGAAAGCACAGAATACAATGGACCTAAATGAAGTCAAGGTAGGCTGGTGCCCAACTATCATTCCTGCAAACCAAATGAGGTGAGGTGTGGAGTCTGGGTAGAACCGGGAAGAAAGTCCAGAAAAGACTGTTCGTGCCAAAAGACTCCTCAGAACTTCCGGAAGGCCTACTTCAAGGTGAGACTGTGCTTACGATTCCTACTGGTGGGTTTGCTCGAATGACAATACCGGTGATGAATACTACGAGACACGAAATTAGACTGGATCCAAAGACTGTGTTAGGTCACATCGAAACCATTAAAACGGTATATCCAGCCAGTGTGAGACCCGCCCAGGGGTCTACAGTGAATTCAGTCTCCCCACCAAGGAACAGGAGATGCCCAGGGGAAGAAATTGCACGACCCACCTTGGAGTCCTGGGATCCCTCACTACCCCTGGAACACTTGTGTGCTGAAGATTTAGCGGTAGCAAAACAGATGGTGAGAGAAGAGTGTCATGCGTTTGTGTCACCCCAGGCCTGGATGCCACAAACTTGTAAGGCTGTGTCTGAGAGCAGGAGGGAGGTTCTCTGGTCATGGACCATTTGCATGCCGCACCTCCTGTCCCAGGCCAGTAGGGGGAAAAGGCTGCCCCTATAAAAACTGGTACTGAGGGCAGGGTTAGAGAGACCAGGACCCGCTTCTGAAGTATCCAGAAGGGTTCCCAGAAGCAGAGGGACAGGTCAGCCGCAGCTGATGAGTCCAGGAGGCAAAGTAGGAGCAGAAAGCCAGGGACAGAGGCGACGAGAGCCGGTCCTGGCAGAGAGAAACCACATACCGGACACTGGGGTCCGAGGCTGTCAGGATTGCAAGTCCTGCAGCAGATCATCAACCCGCAAGGGATTTCAGGTCCCTTGGCCAAGAAGCCTGGAGGTTCCGCCACACAGAGGGACCGGTACAGCACGGAGAAGCTACAGGTACCTAAGGCCCGAGTCGCAAGCCATACAGGCATAGTACACGGCAAGCTCAGGGACGTGGGCTATTAAACCACTAAGGTAGAGAGAGAACGGAAGGCCTACCTACTCACCCTGACCAGCGGAGCTCGCCTGAATGCCCTCAGACACCCAGGTCCATTCCTACCCTGTACTCCTGTTGGGTCTAAGATAAGATCAGTAAAAGACCCTGGACTGCATTATTGGACTCTGTGTGGTTACTGCTGCGCCTGCACCATCACCCCCAGCATCCTATCACACTGCCCTGAGGCTACACTCCTCCCGTGGGGAGTTGTACCATTCCCTGCTGCATCCCCAACATCAGCCTCAGCGGTCTGCCTTGCAGCGGCAGTCCTCCCTGACCGCAACCCACGGGTGGCGTAGTCGGACATTATCAACAGCACATAGCAGACTACCATTGGTCTGTCCACCCTGAGCCACGGAACCGGGTTGCCACTACTACCCCCATCGTTCCCCTATTGCCCGGATCCCAGTGCCCCACGGCGCAGGGGGCGAGTCACGTTCTCCAAAGAGGACTCTGATATAGGCTGCATCCCATCGTTGCAGTTGAAAATCAATTTGAAAGACACGACCCCAGTAACCAGAAGTTACATGTCTGTGCCAAAACCATTACACCGTGAAGTGAAAGAATATTTACAAGATCTCATCAACAGAGGTTGGGTCCAAAAGTCGACGTCGTCTTATTCCTCTCCTATTGTCTGTGTTAGGAAGAAGGACGGTACACTGAGACTCTGTTGTGATTACCGGGAACTAAACTGAAAGTCAGTACCAGATTGACATCCGATACCAAAGATCCATGATATGCCGGATAGCCTATCAGGAAGCACCTGGTTCTCTGTCCTTGATCAGGGTAAGGCATACCAACAAAGGGTTAGTCGAAGAGTCCAGTAGACCCTTGACAGCATTCATCACACCATGGGGATTATATGAGTGGATCCGCATACCGTTTGAGCTCAGTTCAGCTCCAGCAAAATTCCAGAAGAGCATGGAGACATGTTTAGAAGGATTGAGGGACGATATCTGCCAGCCATACTTGGATGACAATGTGGTACAAAGCAAAACCTTCCAGGAGCATGTTGAACATGTGAGGACCATAGTACAACGGTATCAACAACACGGAGTTAAGCTGACCCCAAAGAAGTGTGAACTGTTCAAAAGACAAGTCCAATTTCTATGGAAAATTGTGTCCAGAGAAGGATATACCATGGACCCAGCAGAAATCGCTCCGGTACTGGCCTTAAAAGACAAGCGGCCCTCTACCGTCGGGGAGTTGAGGCAGATATTAGGATTCCTCTCCTACTATCGTACTTACGTTCAGAACTTCTCCAGGATTGCCGCCCCACTATACCTCCTCTTGTGGGGGGTGACAGAGACAACAACACCCATGGAGAAAAAGAAGAACGCGGGTAGGACCGGGCTTAAAAGAAACAACGCCGTTTCGTCCCAACAGCCCATTCTCTGGACAGCAGACCACCAGGAGGTATAGGAAGAATTAGTAGACTACCTGTTAAAACCACACATCTTAGGATATCCTGATTTCAATTTACCATTTGCTCTTCATTGTGACGCTTCTCAATTTAGACTGGGAGCTGCCCTGTATCAGCATCAAGATGGAAAAATGAGAGTCATCGGTTACGGTTCTAGAACGTTGACAGACGCAGAGAAGAATTACCATCTACATTCCGGAAAATTGGAGTTCCTGGCATTGAAATGGGCTATCTGTGAACGATTTAGAGATTATCTGTACTACAGCAAAGAGTTTGAGGTATACACTGACAACAACCCTTTGACCTATGTCCTTACTAAAGCCAAAATGAATGCAACGGGTCAGAGATGGGTCGCTGAACTAGCTGACTTCAATTTCAGCATCAAGTACAGGCCAGGAAAATGCAATGTGGATGCTGATGGATTGTCAAGAATGCCACTAGAGCATGAGGAGTTCATGCAAGAATGCTCTGAGGAAGTCAGTCTGGAAGCATTTGAGAGCACTACCCAAGCAGTACAAGCTTATCAGGAGGAAGACACACCATTGTGGTGTCCGTTGACAGTGGAAACCACCATTAAAGTGAGAGAACAAGATCACCCCCGGTCTATTCAACAACTACCAAAAGGGAAAATCCGTAGAGCACAACGGGAAGATCAGATAATTGTTAGAATACTACTTTATGTGGACCAAAATCGGTTTCCAAGTAAACGGGAGAGAGACAATGAGTCACCAGCAGTATCTGTTTTAATTAAAGAATGGATGAAGCTCTACCTCAGTGAAGACGGTATCCTGTATCGTAAGGGAGGACAAAACCAGCAGTTTGTACTATCCAGAGTATTCCGTAGGTTGGTCTTCAAAGAACTCCATGAAAACATGGGACACCTGGGAGTGGAAAGGACAACAAATTTGATCCGTGAACGTTTCTTCTGGCCGTACATGCAGAGAAATATTGAGAGGTACGTGACCAGGGAGTGTGGTTGTCTGAAAGATAAACGTCCCAACACATCAACCGGGGCACCTATGGGCAACATCCAAACTACGTATCCGTTTGAGATGGTCTCAATAGACTTCCTACATCTCGAGTCGTGCAAGGGTGGTTACGAATACATCTTGGTGGTGATGGACCATTTCACTCAATTTGCTCAAGCATATGACATCACCAATAAATCTGGTCAAACAGCAGCAGAGAAGGTCTTCAATGATTTTGCTTTGATGCTTGGGTTCCATACGAGGTTACACCATGACCAAGGAAGAGAATTTGAGAACCAGCTCTTTGCCAAGCTTGTAAAGTACTGTAGAATTCAGAGATCCCACACAACGCCCTATCACCGAGAGGGTAATGGACAAGTGGAACGTTTTAACCGAACATTATTGTCAATTTTGCGCACTTTAGCAGCTGACGAGAAGAAAGACTGGAAGAGTTCTCTGTCAAAAGTGGTACGTGCCTATAACTGTACGATGCAACAGGTTACTCACCCTTTTTTCCTATTGTATGGACAATAGCCAAGACTTCCAATCAACATTATGTTCGATACTCCGGTGTCAGAGACTTACAGAACGTATCCGGGGTATGTTCGAAAATGGAAGGAACAGATGGCAGAGGCATATAACATAGCATCGAAAGTGGTTACGCAAGGACAGAGCAAGAGTAAGGAGTACTATGATCGAAAATGTTATGGAGCAGAATTGGCACCAGGAAGACGGGTGCTAGTCAAGAAAGTACGTGAGAAAGGCAGTCCAGGAAAACTTCGTTCGTACTGGGAAGACAAGGTGTATGTGGTCGTAAGGAGGAAAGCTGATGACAGACCAGTGTATGAAATCCGATTGGAAACGGGAGACAAGAAAACCAGAGTAGTCCATCAGAATTTACTACTACCCTGTGATTATCTCCCACCACAACAAGACTTTCCAGAAGTAGATCGACATCGTCTGAGATCGACTAAGGGACCACCACAGACTGAAACTCTGGAGGTGGATAGTGATCTTGAAAGTTCCGATGAAGAAGACTACACGATCGTATTTCACGGACTGGCAAGGAGAGAGATGTACCATCCTCAGGAGAGGGAACTAAGTCCTGAGGCTCCAGAGTTTGTACCAAGGAGTACAGATGAAGTCCAATTTAGATCTGATGATCGAACACCGGCCCCTGAAGAGACCGATCGACACTCAGGAGGAGCGGAATTACCAGACCATGCGGAAACAAGCGACTCAGGAGAAGTACATGAACTTACAGAGGCAGCTCCAAGAGCATCTGAGGAAGCACGGGAAATGAGTGCGGCGGAAGAAACTTCTGTGACCGAAGAACCAGTGGTCTCTGAGGAACAGCCCACCAGGAGGATGTTGAATCGAGAAGTGAGGAGGGCCGTGATGCTGACGTATGAGACACTTGGTGAACCAAGTCAAGTGCCAAGGACTGTCGACTGGAAACAGCCTGTGAACCAGGTAAGCCCACTTGAGTGGTATTCACCACCGAGAGGCAGTATGGAAGATGTTGCCTACTGGAAAGACTTGTTTTCATGCTTTGATTTTCCTCAAAAAAGACTTTGTAGAAACAAAGAACTGTTAAAGCATAGAGAGAGAGAGCTGGTTGAAGATGTACGAAAAGCTCCAGCTGAAGAGATGCTGATTGTTTTAATTGTGTTAATTGTTCATTTCTTACAGGCATCCTACAAGAAAAAGGTCGTAAGATTAGGTTGTTATCAATGTTTATGAACATTATACCAATTTCATAATGCCAATTTGAATATAAAGTTATCCATCTTTCACCACTGTCTCAGAATTGGTCAGATTGACAAATTAAGACAAATGTCAAAGACGCAATTCAAAAAGGAGGGAAGATTGTGACATGCAGAAGTAGTGCTTTTGCACAGTGTGACAGGCAGAAGAAGTGCTGGTGCTTTAAAAGCATCCAGCAACTAGAGGGTTAACACAGTCACAGGAGAAGGGGAGTGTTTTAGCAGAGCCCCAGGGGGATTGTAGGGAAGTCTGTCTGTCTGGAGCCAAGAGAAAGGTGGTGTGTGTGTTCTGTATCTCACAGAAGCGCCCCTGCCAGTGAAAAGATTTCAAGTCACGAGTGAAGATAAACACTGGTCAGGTAGAGTTCCTGAACTAGCAGTGCAAAGTATTGTCAGGCATAAAGACAAGGACTGGAAGAAATTGTGTCACAGGGATCATCTCCCTCAGCAAACCCTCCCCCCTCCTCCATCTCACTGTGCTGTAAATAATGCTGCATTCATTAATGTGCCTCTGCATTAGAACTGTGCTGTCCTGTACTACTGGGAAGACTGTGAACAGCTGTGCTGTTAAGGAAACTGTACTGTTTGTCACTGGAGCCTGTTGCTCATAAGACTTAACTTGCACTGGCTGTGCATCTTCTTATTAAATGCTATTGTTCTACCGTTTATGAGGACTCTGTCAAGTAGGTCTGGTCAGCAAGTGAAACAACCTACGAGTATGTGCCTGAGGGTCAATACCCCTGTGTGCCTGAGAGAAGCAGCAGTACATGGTCTATGGTTGCCCTGAGTAACGGTTACCCCAGGATTCCAAAGAATTCATGTAACCTGTCTCGCCCCTATCTGAACATAGTGGCATGCGTGTAACATAATCTCCCCATTCAATAATCTCCCCGGCTTGCCAATCCACCAGCGGATTATGTTTAACAAGCCACGGTATACCCAAGACAATCGGCGTGGGAAGATTGTCCAGAACATAGCAAGGAATTATTTCACAATCAACTGACCCCACCCTCAGTTTTACATTATGCACAATCTGAGTAAATGCTTTGTGTGCAAGTGGCGCTGAGTCAATGGCAAAGATGGAAATAGGTTCAGCTGAAGCACAGCAAGCAAGTGGGGATACATGGGGAGCCACCGCAATTGGTGGCTGGGAGCTGATTTCCTAATTTCCTTTACTCTGTAAATTAGCAGTAGTTGAGGCCAGATCATCAGCACAGATATCTGTGATGGGGTCCTGTGCTTTAGGACTGAGGAAGGAATGAAAAGTGTCAGTTTTTTTGGCTTGTTGGATAATGAGGAGATTAGGGTGGTGAAGTAGGTCTGCTTAGCGAAGTGAAGGGCACATTTATAGGTTCTTAACATAAATTTATAGTGAATAAAGTTTTCTGGTCTGCGAGTTTTTCTCCAGATGCGTTCGGTACTCCTAGAGCATCGAATGGAGAAAACAAGTTTGCAGTGTGAGCCAGGACTGTTTTACTCTGTGTTTGGAGGTTCTGAGGGTGAGACCAGGGTGCTTCTGAGAGTGTCATTGTAGTGATATATAGCCAGATCAGGACAGGAAAAAGAGGAGATTGGGGACAGTGATGATTGTAGGGAGTCTGTAAGTGTATGAGGCTTAATGGCTTGAAGATTTCTGAATGTGTGATAGGTAGGAGTGTGCTGGGGTGGGTGAGGAATTGTGAGCACAGAGGAGAGAATGTTGTGGTCAGAGAGGGGAAGAGGTGAGTTATCTAGGTAAGAGATTGAGCAGAGCCGGATAAAGACCAGATCAAGGGTGTTATGGTCTTTGTGGGTCTCAGAGGTTGAAAGCTGTGAGAGGCCAAGAGAAGTAGTTAGAGATAGAAGAATGCAGATGGGGAGGTGGTACGGTTTATGGGGATGTTGAAGTCTCCAAGGTAATTCTGAGGACATGAAATGCGGCAGCCAGGCAGAAACATGGTCGAAGAATTGAGTGGGTGAGCCTGGGAGACAGTCTACGACCGCTACTCTGAGGGAGAGGGAATGGAAGAGCATGATAGTGTGGGAAGGGAATGAGAGTGATGGAACAGGGGGGGTGACCTGGAAAGTGCATTGTGGGGACAGGAGTTAGCCGACTCCACCACCAAGTCTGCTCGCAGGTCTTGCGGAATTGTAAAAATGTAAGCTGCGATGAGAAATAGCGGCAGGGAAACAGTGTCAGAATCCTGAATTCAGGATTCAGTGAGGTCACCGGATCGAATCCCAGAACCGAGCCATGACACATATTCTGATTCAGAGTACTCAATATACTTAATATCAAGCCTAACACCTGAGGCACCAATAAAAAATGTTTCATTTGTTCCCAATAATTATTCCCAGACTATTACATTCATGTTCAGTGTTGCAGTTCAGGGGCAGTGATAGAAGCTGTGTGAGTTATGTCAGTGCGCCCCCGATGACAATTCATTTGAGTGTAGTGATAGAAGCTGTGGGTTGGCACTGGTGTCACTCACTGCTTCTGTCTCCACCCTGTGATGTCGCCTTGTGGTGGCAAAGACAGAAGCAAAGGACTGGCACTGCATTCACCTCACCCACAGCTTCTATAACAATGGATCCAGGATATTTTAAGAGGGCAACAATGAAAGAAACTGTACTAAGTGACTGCAGCTGCCGCTGCTAGATTACATCCTGTTCCAGGAGTGGAGATAGATGCTGCAGGGAAGTGAGTGCAGCCCCAGCCTCCTGTGACATCCTGTTTTGAGACTCCTCTCAAATGAAATGGCTCCACATTTGACCCAGTCACAGAAGAAGTCTCCAGGCTCCTCTCTTCTTCTCGTCCTACTACATGCACTACAGACTCCATTACCTCACACCTACTCCAGTCTCTCTCCTCTCTCTCCAGTCATTACTCACCTAACTAAAATCTTCAATTTCTCCCTCTCTTCTGGTATCTTCCCCTCCACCTTCAAACAATCTATTATCACTCCACTATTAAAAAAACCCCTCTCTTGACCCATCCTGCACAAATAACTATAGATCAGTCTCCAACCTCCCCTTCATCTCTAAACTCTTGGAGTGCCTGGTCTACTCCCGCCTTACCCGTTACCTCTCCACTCACTCTCTTCTAGATCTATCACAGTCTGCCTTCCGTCCCCTACATTCTACAGAAACTGCGCTCATAAAAGTGACCAATGACCTTTTGACAGCAAAAAGTAATGTGGACTACTCTCTGCTCATTCTTCTTGATCTCTCTGCAGCTTTTGACACTGTTGACCACCATCTCCTACTCTCTATACTCCAAACATTCGGCATAAAGGACACTGCTCTCTCCTAGTTCTCCTCCTATCTTTCTGACCGCTCCTTCAGTGTATCGTTCGCTGGCTCCACTTCTTCCTCTCTTCCTCTGGCTATTGGGGTCCCTCAGGGCTCAGTCCTTGGCCCTCTTCTCTCTCTACACGGCTCCAATTGGACAGACCATCAACAAATTTGGCTTTCAGTACCATCTTTATGCTGATGACACACAACTAATACACTTCATCCCCTGACCTTACCTCCACTGTACTACAGAACACCAGTGACTGTCTGTCGGCAGTTTCCAACAACATGTCCGCTCTCTATCTGAAACTCAACCTTTTCAAAACTGAACATCTTCTGCTCGCAACATCTACTTACCTCCCCAAATCTGACATCTCACTCTCCGTGTGTGGCACCATAATAAAGCCGAGCCAGCAGGCACGCTGTCTGGGTGTTGTGTTTTACACCAATCTTTTCTTCACCTTCCATATACAGCCTCTTGCCCGCTTTTGTCATTTGAAGTACATCTCTAGAATCCGCCCCTTTCTCACCATGGAAACAAAAACCCTCACTGTTGCCCTGATCCACTCCCGCCTTGACTACTGTAACTCTCTATTAATTGGCCTCCCCCTCACTCAACTTTCCCCTCACCAGTCCATGCTTAATGCAGCAGCCAGGGTCATCCATCTGGCTAATCGGATGCTTCCGTCATTGCACTGGTTGCCCTTTCATTATAGGATTCAATTTAAGTTGCTTGTTCTCACCCACAAAGTTCTCCACAGTGCAGCACTCCCCCTACATCTCATCCCTCATTTCTGTTTATCGGCCTACCCATTCTCTACACTCCGAAAGCGACTTTTGACTAACATCAACACTAATCCGTACCTCCCACTCCTGGTTCCAAGACTTCTCCTGAGTTTAACCTATTCTTTGGAATGCTCTACCCCAAGAAATTAGGACAAACCAAAACTTAGACGTAGTTTTAGGTGCTCCCTAAAAACACATCTGTTTAGGACGGCTTATCACGTTCCCTAATTGAAGTTCTTTTTATATATAGCCCATTCACTATTTCTCTGAACATAATTCTCCATCAAACTCCACCACACCCAAAACCACTACAAATATTGGCTGGTGACTAGCTCATGCAGCCTTGATCTACCCCCCCATTCCCTCAAGGTGGCTGGACCTTCATTGTAAATAAGCACGTGTACTTTTTGTCACCCTCAGATCATTGTAGATTATAAGGTCTTAGGAGCAGGGTAGTCATTATTTTTGCTTTATTATATTATCTTTAATTATGTTACTAATGACTGTTGTATATGAACCTCTGAATTGTAAAGTGCTGTGGAATATGTTGGTGCTATAAAGATTATTATTATTACCTCTGGTTCCGTGATCAGTTCTCCTCTCTGCTGAGCTATTGCTCTTTTCTTTCCTGTCCTCCTGTTGATGGTTACTATTGCCTTTTTTTTCCTTTATGGGTTTTCTCCTCTTCAGGTGATTTCCCATTGTCCCGCTTTGGTTGCCCTATCACATTCTGGATTGGGCTATATATTCTCCCTTTACTACACTTCCTTGCTGGCTATACTTCTAAGTGGATTAGTGCTAAGGAGTTCCAGTCCTTCAGCAAAGGGATTTTTCCCTGATAGGTAAACATAGTTTGTGTTTCTGCTGTCCCAGCACCTTTCCTTTCTCCTCAGTTAGGTTGGAGGAAGATTATTTTTGATTAATTTAATATTTTCCTAAGTTCTCTTTATTTCTTCCCCTTTGTGCACATGCTTTAAGTTTCCTCACCCTGAATCCTCGTATCCCTCTGCACACATTCCCTCTCCTGGATAGCTGTGCACAGTGGCCTCCTCTCTGGTTCCTCAGGAAGTATGAGAAACCCCTCGACGGCCTTTTAGCGAGCCAAGTTCCGAGGTGGTGTTTTTAGTTATGTGCGAATAGGGATGGTCTAGTCTGTACAGGGACCAGTAGGGTGTGGGTGCAGCTTCTCTGTGTTTTAGGCTTTATTATGCCTGTCTAAGAGTTACGTGCATAACAATATGTCATTAATTTTTTTGTAGCACCTCTACTTTTTGAGATAATGCTCACACACAGGGGCGGACACAGACTGTAGTGGGCCCCTGTGCAAGAATTTTTTTGGGCCCCCCCTGCCCTTCATAGGTGGCATGAAGGCCCCCCCCCCGTGCATATCTCATCCCCCCGTGCATCTCTGATTCCCCCCACTCCTAGTTAATTAATTGTATTTAAAAAAAATAAAACTTGTTATACTTACCCCCAGGGCCGGCTCCAGGTTTTTGTGGGCCCTGGGCGACAGAGTTTCAGTGGGCCCCTTTAACACATACCATGATTCATGATGCACAGATACCACAGAGAAATATATATATATAGTACAAGGCCAAGGATTTCACTTACTACATTACATGAGCGATATCTATTGTAAATTCTACAATAGCTCAGAAACCGGAGAATCCTCACAGCGCACAGTGCAGACCGGACAATATAGTCATCCATATAGTATTATGGGCACCACAACAATGCTCCATACAGGATACTGAGCCCCTTATAATTCTCCATACAGGATACTGGTCCCCATATAATGCTCCATACAGGATACTGGTCCCCATATAACGCTCCATACAGGATACTGGTCCCCATATAACACTGCATACAGAATACTGGCCCCCATATTACGCTCCATACAGAATACTGTCCCCCATATAACGCTCCATACAGAATACTGACCCCCATATAACGCTCCATACAGAATATTGGCCCCCATATAACGCTCCATACAGAATACAGTCCCCCATATAACGCTCCATACAGAATACTGACCCCCATATAACGCTCCATACAGAATATTGGCCCCCATATAATGCTCCATGCAGGCTGTTCCTCCCTTATAATACCCCATTACACGAGCGATATCTATTGTAAATTCTACAATAGCTCAGAAACCGGCGAATCCTCACAGCGCACAGTGCAGACCGGACAGTATAGTCCTCCATACAGTATTATGGGCACCATATAATGCTCCATATACAGGATACTGACCCCCTTATAATGCTCCATACAGGATACTGGTCCCCATATAATGCTCCATACAGGATACTTGTCCCCATATAACGCTCCATACAGGATACTGTCCCCCATATAACGCTCCATACAGAATACTGACCCCCATATAACACTCCATACAGAATTTTGGCCCCCATGTAACGCTCCATGCAGGCTGTTTCCCCCTTATAATGCCCCATGCAGGATGACACCCCCCTTTTAATGCCCTATGCAGGATGTCACCTCTACCCCCCATATAATGCCCCTTGCAGGATGTCACTTCCCCCCTTTTCAATGCCCCATGCAGTACGTCAGACCACCCCCTCCCTTATAATGCCCCATGCAGGAGGTCACACCCCCCCTCCTTACAATGCCCCATGCAGTATGTCACACACCCACCCTCCTTATAATGCCCCATGCAGGATGTCAATTCCCCCCTCCCCCTCTTATAATGCCCCATGCAGGATGTCACACCCCCTCCCTTATAATTCCCCATGCAGGATGTCACTTCCCCCCTCCCTTATAATGCCCCATGCAGGATGTCACTTCCCCCCTTCCCCTCTAATAATGCCTATTGCAGGATGTCACACCCCCTCCCTTATAATGACCCATGCAGGATGTCACTTCCCCCCTCCCTTATAATGCCCCATGCAGGATGTCACTTCCCCTTCGCCCTTTTAAAATACACCCTTGCAGGATGTCACTTCCCCCCTTCCCCTCTTATAATGCCCCATGCAGGATGTCACACCCCCCCCACCCCCATATAATGCCCCCATGCAGGATGTCAATTCCCCCCTCCCCCTCCCCAATATAATGCCGCATGCAGGTGTGACACCCCAGGGGTCTGGTTGCCACAGTGATAGAGATATTACGTCTGAGAGCAGGTGGGAGGTCCTTTGGTCAGGGATCCTGTGCATGCCACACCTCCTGCCCAGTCTTGGGAGGGGAAGGACTTCCCCTATATAAACCTGGGGCTGAGGCAGGGTAGGGAGTTCTGAGAGGAGAAGACAGGGAGCAGAGCTGCTCTATGGGCTCTGCTCCACAGGCAGGCCCTGTCCTGGGGCCTGAGCCTGGAGTCAAGGAGAGTAGAGACAAGAAACAGCAGAAGCAATACTACTACGAGTCAGGGGCTGGCAGCTGCAGAGCTCGCCCTGACTGAGAAGCTTTCTTACCGGACCCGGCGTCCGAGGCTGTGGGGACTAACTCTTACCCAGCAGCAGAAGCCGACCGGCAGGGGATTTCAGGTCCTCAGGCCCAGAAACCCGAAGGCACGGTCACACGCGTGGGACCAGCACCGCCATCGTGGAGCGGAAGCCATTAGAAGGCCCCGAGTCACCGGCCATACGGGTGAGCACCACACGGTACACTCAGGGACGTGGGCTACTTATATCCGCTTCTAGCAAGGTAGCCAGAAGAGTACAGTCAGCTTGGGAGGCCTACAACTCCGCCTGGCCAGGGGAGATCCCATCTGCTCAAGGACTGACCAGTAGAGATGAGCGTTGTTCTACTCGAACTGTTCGCCAATCTCAAATTCGAGCTGTTTTGGGCGGTGTTCGAGCCGGTCGGCGAACACGAACAATTTGAGAAAAATTCGGCTGTTCGAGGTTATGTTCGATAACTGTTCGTGCACCAAAATCATAACTGGATTTTTTCTCAGTAATGATGAAAATTAATGTTAATACGCAGTTTGAGTGTACAGCGGGGCGGGGGGAGGGGCAGGGGATGGATCTCTGCAGGAACAATGAAGATCTCCATTTTTTTTTCTCTTTCCCGCATTTGCAGTGGGGAGGTGCAATCTGTCAGCCTATCAGCAGCGCACACACGGAGCGAAGTGCTTTTTTTCACACAAGCAAGGGCATGTGTGATTGGCAGTGTATGTCACATGTCCTTGCCCTATAAGACCAAGCCATTTTCCCCGTCGCCACCATTTTCTCACTGCTGCAGCTGCGTGTTAGATGGCACCGCTGTTGCTGTGTGCGCTATACCTTGTTAATTTCAAGCCAATTTTCGCACAAATATACAGATAGCTTGGGAGTAGGGAATAGTTGTGATTGCAGTCCTTTTAAGGACTAGGTTACAGCATTTCCTACGACTTTTATCAGGCAGGTCTGTGCTCTTAAATAGATAGATTGTGGGAGTAAAGACTAATTGTAATTGGAGTCCTTTTCAGGACTAGGTTACATCAGTTCCTATCAGTTTTTGCCAGGCAGGTCTGTGCCAGTGCTGTGCAAGTTTTTTTCACAGCATTTGGCTGAATCTAGCAAAGCTAATCCTTTTTGGCCTATTGCAGAGTGTGTTAGTCAGTGGAGTAGCCTATCTGTGTTGCAAGATATACCACCTGTGTATAGAATACCAATTTTTTTACTGCACCTAGTGAAGTAAAATCTTTTGGGCATAGCATCATTCTATTAGTCCATCTATACTGACCTCCATCAGGTTGCAAACTGAATATAATTTTTTTCTTCATTTAGCTCTGAAAAAATATTTGGGCTTCTAGCAGTGTGTGGGACTTGTTCTATTAGTCCTTCTATACTGACCTCCAGCAGGCTGCAAATTGAATATAATTTTTTTCTGCATCTAGCTCTGAAAAAATATTTGGGCTTCTAGCGGTGTGTGGGACTTGGTCTATTAGTCCATCTATACTGACCTCCATCAGGTTGCAAATTAAAAATAATTTTTTTCTGCATCTAGCTCTGAAAAAATATTTGGGCTTCTAGCAGTGTGTGGGACTTGGTCTATTAGTCCATCTATACTGACCTCCATCAGGTTGCAAATTAAAAATAATTTTTTTCTTCATTTATCTCTGAAAAAATATTTGGGCTTCTAGCAGCGTGTGGGACTTGTTCTATTAGTCCATCTATACTGACCTCCAGCAGGTTGCAAATTAAAAATAATTTTTTTCTGCATCTAGCTCTGAAAAAATATTTGGGCTTCTAGCAGTGTGTGGGACTTGGTCTATTAGTCCATCTATACTGACCTCCATCAGGTTGCAAATTGAATAAAAAAATTTTCTGCATCTAGCTCTGAAAAAATATTTGGGCTTCTAGCGGTGTGTGGGACTTGGTCTATTAGTCCATCTATACTGACCTCCATCAGGTTGCAAATTAAAAATAATTTTTTTCTGCATCTAGCTCTGAAAAAATATTTGGGCTTCTAGCAGTGTGTGGGACTTGGTCTATTAGTCCATCTATACTGACCTCCATCAGGTTGCAAATTAAAAATAATTTTTTTCTTCATTTAGCTCTGAAAAAATATTTGGGCTTCTAGCAGTGTGTGGGACTTGTTCTATTAGTCCTTCTATACTGACGTCCAGCAGGTTGCAAATTGAATATAATTTTTTTCTGCATCTAGCTCTGAAAAAATATTTGGGCTTCTAGCGGTGTGTGGGACTTGGTCTATTAGTCCATCTATACTGACCTCCATCAGGTTGCAAATTAAAAATAATTTTTTTCTGCATCTAGCTCTGAAAAAATATTTGGGCTTCTAGCAGTGTGTGGGACTTGGTCTATTAGTCCATCTATACTGACCTCCATCAGGTTGCAAATTAAAAATAATTTTTTTCTGCATCTAGCTCTGAAAAAATATTTGGGCTTCTAGCAGTGTGTGGGACTTGGTCTATTAGTCCATCTATACTGACCTCCATCAGGTTGCAAATTAAAAATAATTTTTTTCTTCATTTAGCTCTGAAAAAATATTTGGGCTTCTAGCAGTGTGTGGGACTTGTTCTATTAGTCCTTCTATACTGACCTCCAGCAGGTTGCAAATTGAATATAATTTTTTTCTGCATCTAGCTCTGAAAAAATATTTGGGCTTCTAGCGGTGTGTGGGACTTGGTCTATTAGTCCATCTATACTGACCTCCATCAGGTTGCAAATTAAAAATAATTTTTTTCTGCATCTAGCTCTGAAAAAATATTTGGGCTTCTAGCGGTGTGTGGGACTTGGTCTATTAGTCCATCTATACTGACCTCCATCAGGTTGCAAATTAAAAATAATTTTTTTCTGCATCTAGCTCTGAAAAAATATTTGGGCTTCTAGCAGTGTGTGGGACTTGGTCTATTAGTCCATCTATACTGACCTCCATCAGGTTGCAAATTGAATAAAAAAAATTTCTGCATCTAGCTCTGAAAAAATATTTGGGCTTCTAGCGGTGTGTGGGACTTGGTCTATTAGTCCATCTATACTGACCTCCATCAGGTTGCAAATTAAAAATAATTTTTTTCTGCATCTAACCCAGCCAATAGTTTTGGCCTAATACCACAGTTTGGCCACTCAGCTCTGCTCGGTTACCATCCATTGTTTTTTTGTGCAAACAACTCCAGAGTTGTGAATTAGTTAACCACCAAAATGAGTGGAAAAAGGCCTGCTGCTGGTGGAAAGGGGAATAGGCGTGTTGGGAAGGGGAAAAAAGGTTGTGTCCGTGGGGTAGGTGCAGAAGAAAGACCATCTTCCAGCCAAACTAAAATGTCTACTTCTTTTAGCGGACAATGTGATAAGATCCCTTTCTTACGGCCACGCCAATCGCTACAAATTCCAGATGAGGCACAAAAACAGCAGGTGCTTCAACGGATATCAAGTGCTCCTTTAAGTGGGCTCTCCTCCACATCAACTTCAACATCACAAATACTCCAGTCCTCAAAGGTGTCACCCAAATCGCACTTGCTTCCTCACAGCTCCCAAATCTCCAGCTGCCCGTCTGAGTATGAGGTAGAACAGATGGTTGAGTCCGCAGAGCTGTTTACTCATACTATAGCCTGGGAATCAGAGGTCGACTCCAGCGCTTCTGTGAATCCAGACGAGGAAATGATCTGCACTGATGCCCAGAATCTTTATGAGTCGGATCCAGGACCAGACGCAGAAGGTTCTGACCATAATGTAGACCCTCATTCCCAAACTGTAACTCCTGTTGGTGGAGACAATGAGGAAGACGATGATAAGACTCAAATACCTGATTGGAGCGACAACTTTAGTTTTTTGTCAGGGCAGGAACAGGTTGGCTCTGAGGACGACGGGTGTGATAACGCACAGGGTGATGATGATGAGGTCGGAGATCCCACTTACTGTCAACCCACAGTCAGCCAAGAGATGAGGTCAGCAGAGGAGGTGGAGGAAGATGCTAGTGACGACGAGGTCAGGTTGCGCCTTCCTGGACAGAGACGTAGTACTGGAAGCACGTCAACAACTGCATCCTCAAACACAACTCTGCCTCTCACCACAAGTCGTGGTGGCTCTTCAGGTCGCATGGGTGCTAAGCCTTGCATAGCCTGGGCATTTTTTCAGATCGATAAAGATGACCCAACTCGTGTTATCTGTAACATTTGTCAGCAAAAGCTAAGTAGAGGCCAAAAAATACATAGTTTGAGTACTTCATGCATGAACCGGCACATGGACATGAAGCATAAGTTGCAGTGGGAAGCTCAGTGTGCTACAATGCGGTCTAGCCGGCCGGGCCAACCACCGTCTGCCATATCTTGTGCATCCGCGGCCTCTTCATCCTCTGTGACTGGGGGGACAGCAGTCACACCTGTTTTGGGGCGCAGACCTGCCACCTCTTTACCCGCAACAGCCAGCGTGATTGGCAGGTCATCATTTTCTTTGGAGGTGGTAACACCAGCTGGTCTTGAGCGCTGTCCGACATCGATAGCACCACCTTTGGATCAAGGCAACCTAACATGTCCGCCTGAATCTTCCTCACAGACCGGCAGTTTGCCGGGGACACCCTTATCAACCCCGTCTAAGCACAATAGCCAGCCCTCGGTCCCTCAGATGTGGACAAGTAAAAGACCATTTCCTCCTAGCCATGAGAAAGCTAAGAGGTTGAATTTCACCATCTGCAAGCTCTTGGCTACAGAAATGCTGCCTTTCCGCCTGGTGGACACAGAGGATTTTCGAGACCTTATGTCCGTCGCAGTGCCCCAGTACCAGATGCCCAGTCGGCACTACTTCTCAAAGAAAGGTGTGCCTGCGCTCCACCAGCATGTCGCACACAACATCACCGCTTCTTTGAGAAACTCTGTGTGTGACAGGGTGCATTTCACCACAGACACTTGGACGAGTAGGCATGGACAGGGGCGTTACATGTCGCTGACTGGGCACTGGGTAACTATGGTGACAGCAGGACAAGGGGCTGCTGTCCAAGTCTTGCCGTCCCCACGAGTTGTGCGTCAATCCTCTTTATGTCATTTTTCCTCCACTGCTTCTGCCTCCTCAACCTCCTCTCGGTCTTCCACCTGCACCCAAAGCCTGTCTGGTCATGCCACAAGCTTTCTAACTGCGCAGAAGGGATCCTGCACACCTCCTTACTATGCTGGCAGTAGGGCTCAACGTCATCAGGCGGTTTTTACATTGAAATGTCTGGGAAATGTGAGTCACACAGCTGAGGAGTTGTGGTCAGCTCTGGAGAACCAATTTCATGAATGGTTGTCTCCACTGGACCTGAAACCAGGGAAGGCCGTGTGCGACAATGCTGCAAACCTGGGTGCGGCCCTTCGCCGGGGCAATGTCACACACGTGCCTTGTATGGCTCACGTGTTGAACCTGGTTGTCCAGCAATTTTTAGCCCACTATCCCAGACTAGATGGCCTTCTGCAGAGGGCACGGTCGCTGTGTGCTCACTTCCGCCGTTCGCATCCCGCAGCTCAGCGACTTACATCTCTACAGAAGTCGTTGGGCCTGCCACTTCACCGGCTAAAATGCGATGTGCCTACCCGGTGGAATTCAACTCTGCACATGTTGCAGCGACTGTGGCAGCACCGACAAGCCCTGGTGCAATACGTTCTGACGTATAGCCTGGGCCAACGAGATTCAGAGGTGGGGCAAATCACGCTGGAGGAGTGGTCTCAGATCAGGGACCTATGCACCCTTCTGCACAGTTTTGAAATGGCGACGAAGATGTTTAGTGCTGACGATGCCATTATCAGCATGACTATTCCGGTGATTTACATGCTGGAGCACATGTTAAACAGAATTCGGAGTCAGGTGGTGGCACAAGAGGAGGTGGAGGAAGTAGAGGAGGAGGAGTTGTATGCGGAAGGGCTAACATCTGCAAGGTCCAGACGGTCGGCAGCACCAGGGCGGCAGGCATGTGAGGGTGGGGGAGATGATTTTACCAGAGCGCATGGTAGCAGCCAAACTAGTGAGGAAGGTGCAGGAGCCCAGGAAGAAGTGGAGGACGAACTGATGGAAGACTCATCAGATGAGGGAGACCTTGATCACATTTCTGTTGTGCGAGGTTGGGGGGAGAGGACAGAGGAAGGAAGCATGATTGTTACCTCGCCACCAACACAACAGGGACTTGGTGCTCCTGGATGCGCAACACACATGAGTGCCTTCTTGCTGCACTACCTGCAACATGACCCTCGAATTGTGAGAATTAGAAATAATCCTGACTACTGGGTTGCCACACTGTTAGATCCCCGGTACAAAAGTAAATTTGCAGAAATTATTCCTGCCATAGAAAGGGATGCACGCATGCAGGAGTATCAGCAGAGACTGTTGCAGAATCTTACATGTGCTTTTCCACAAAACACCAGTGGTTCACGTAGTGAATCTTACAGTTCTAACTTGCCAACCGTGGTCTGTATGGAATTGTTCAATAAAGGGCCCAAAATTAAGATAACATAGATGGGAGAGGTCTCTATGAATAGGAATTCCTAAGTATTTGATACCCTGTGAGGGCCAGGCAAAGGGAAAGTTGGACTGGATGGAATCCTATATGGATTTAGGGAGGGAGACATCGAGGGCCTCAGACTTCGCTGCATTGATTTTAAAATTTTACCATGTAACAAAGTGATCTATTTCAGCCATAACAGCAGGGATGGATATATGTGATTGAGTGATATATACTAGGACATCATCAGCAAATAGAGAGCACTTGTACTCGGTGCCTCCCACCTCAATCCACCTAATATTGGGGTTATGGCGAATTGATGAGAGCAGGTGCTCCGTCACTAGGATGTATAAGAGAGGGGACAGAGGATATTCCTGCCTTGTCCCATTGGTGATTGTGAAAGGTGATGAAAATGTTCTGACGCACCCCCTGGGCCTTGGGACACCCGGAGCCGGACCCTTTTTGGTGGATGCTGGTGGTTGTAGTCTTCGTGGCGGCGATCCGGTTCCGTGGCTCAGGGCGGTCAAACCAGTGGCGGAACTATTTATGTGGTTTTGATGTTTAAATGTCCGACTACGCCACCCGTGGATTGCGGTCAGAGTGAACCGCCGCTACAGGGCAGACCGCTAAGGCTGGTGTTGTGGGTGCAGCAGAGCGTAGCATAACTCCCCACGGGAGGAGTATAGCCTCAGGGCAGTGTATGCGGAGGATGGGGGTGATGGTGCAGGGCAGCAGCAGTAACGACACGGAGTCAGTGATGCAGTTCAGGGCCTTTACTCACAGTTCTTATTATCCAGACCACGTCTGCAGGTAACGGCTGCCCACGTCGTACTGTGCTCACCAGGTGAGGGGCTCAGACAACTCCCAGATAACTTTGGAGCGCTTCACAGGACCCCCTTTGTGTGTCCTTTGTCTGGCCTTTCTTACCAACACTTCTGTCCGGCTGCCTCGGGCCTCCTCTTGGTAAACTTGGCGCCAGTTTCCCTGACCCTATGTGGTGCCTTCCTAGCGGGTGGAGCAAGGGGCTGCGCCACATAAAATGTCAGAGCCTCCGGTTTCTAGCTGAGGGTCGTTTCCTGCCTCCACTAGTTCGGGGACCGGTCTCCCCCTTTGGCCTGACCCCTCCACGCAGGTGGATTCGGGCGTGCGGTGGCGACTCGCCCGTCCGCACCCCTGGGATCCCTTCATTCCTCGTTCCTGGAGCCTTCTCCGCTCCTCTTCCTTCCTTCTCCCTCTTGCAGGCCTGGGCCTCTGTTACTAGGCCCGCCTCCGGAGCAGAGCTCATGCAGAGCCCCTGCTCCCTGCCACTTCTGCTCAGACTTCTCTGCACTGAACTAAGATGGTGCCCACCTTTTATACTCCCTTCTAAATGCACCCAGGAACTGCTTCCTCCCTGCTCCTGCACTGCAGGGTTCCCCTTCCTCAGTGTTCCCTCCCCCCACTCCAGCCAGGGACAGGGACTGTCGTGCCCATCTCAGGGGCATATTGGTCGCCCTGCCCCACGGCAATGTGGTGTAATGCATGCAGGTGTCGGGTCCTGATCCACACTCCATCCTTATCTGAGAGTGAGATATCACACCTCTGGGTGAGGTGCAATACGTCTGTAGCAACCGAGCCCTCGGTGCTACAGTTCCATTTATCTTCAGCCTAGGTGACGTATTGTGATACAGGGCCGTGATTTTGGCTATAAAAGGGTCCCCTAGACCCCTACCCCAAGCTTTTTAAGAGAATCATATATGGCGTGCCAGGAGACTCTATGGAATGCTTTCTCAGCATCCAACGAGAGTATCTACTTACAAATTTTTAACTGCATCTAGCCCAGGAAATACTTTGTGCCTAGTAGCAGTGTCTGCTAGTCAGCGGATTATCCCGGCTGTTAAGCAAGCTACACCACCTGTAGTTTGGACACTTAATTTTTTCAAAGGAAATGCTTCGGGACCACGGGATACTTAGTGAAGAGCATCAGGAGGCACCCCAAGGCATAGGGGCTGGGACTGGCACTAGGATGCCTTGCGGTGGACAGCCGAGCTCGATCCTTATAAAAGCTTTTTAACTGCAGCAGCTTTAGTGGACGCTACTGGAGCTGGAATTACGCGGCTGCTGGCATGAGACTTGCCCTCCAATAGATCCTTGTAAATGGATTTAAAGTGTATTCATTCAAATTAGAGGGACAATTTAAATTAAAAAGCTTAGAGCTGCCTCCACCACAGGGGGGCTCTCTCGACCCACCAGCGGACAGGCACCAGTATTGGGAGAGGGGGGCTGGCCGTCAGGGTTCACCGCGGCTCTGGCACAAACCCGGCGACACGGAGGTGGCACGGGCAGGAGCGGACTGGCCGTCTCGGCTTCTCACTTTTTGGATTTTAGAAGGGCATGACATGCCTATATCTGTGTCTCCCCCTCCTTTTACTCCTCCACCTCTTTTCTTTTCGCATGACTATATGTACTTGTCACTTTTCCATGTGTTAGTTGTGTCTTCTGAGCAGTTTGTCAGCTTTTGGACACCTTTGAAGGTGTTTTCTATGTGTTTCTATGTGTTTTTGTTTGCCTGCCATTGGTTTTAACGGTGTTCGAAGGTGTTCGACGAACAGTTCGACGAACAGTTCGGCGAACACACGGGTGTTCGACGAACCGAACCGAACTCGAACACTACGGGGGTGGCTCAACACTACTGACCAGGCCCCGTTCACTAGCAAGTACTCCGGGAGGGTCTATCGTTGTTACCAGTAAAGACCCTGAATTACACCGCACCGTCTCTGAGTGGTTCCTGCTACCCCCATCATCCACATCTGCTGCCCTGAGGCCATACCCCTCCCGTTGGGGGTTATACCATCTACGCTGCACCATCCATCCACCGGCCTCAGCGGACTGTCCTGCAGCGGCAGCTCCATAGCTGCATTCAACGGGTGGCGTAGTCTTCCTACATCTACCGCTGTTACATCGCCGCTCAGTTTGACTCCCTGGGCACGGACCGGGTCACCGCCACGAGACTACAACCCTCAAGAGATCCGGCTCCGGGTAAGCTCCCGCGTGCGCAACGCAGCGCGACACAGGCCCAGGGGCGCGTCACAGGATGTCAATTCCCCCCTCCCCCTCTTATAATGCCCCATGCAGGATGTCACCCCCCCTCCCTTATAATGCCCCATGCAGGACGTCACTTCCCCCCTTCCCCTCTTATAATGCCCCATGCAGTATGTCACACACCCCCATATAATGCCCCATGTAGTATGTCACCCCCCCATATAATGCCCCGTGCAGGATGTCACAACCCCCTCACTTATAATGCCCCATGCAGGACGTCACTTCCCCTTTTCCCCTCTTATAATGCCCCATGCAGTATGTCACCCCCCATATAATGCCCCATGCAGTATGTCACCCCCCCATA
The DNA here is from genome assembly GCF_046119375.1 of Phyllobates terribilis. Taxonomy (NCBI): domain Eukaryota; kingdom Metazoa; phylum Chordata; class Amphibia; order Anura; family Dendrobatidae; genus Phyllobates; species Phyllobates terribilis. The sequence goes on along the minus strand of NW_027362771.1, from coordinate 411,038,514 downwards.
TAAATACCCATGCAGGTTGTCACTTCCTCACTTCCCCTCTTATAATGCCCCATGCAGGATGTTACCCCCCCCCATATAATGCCCCATGTAGGATGTCACGCCCACTCTCCCCCCACCATATAATGCCCCATGCCCCCATGCATAAAAAAAAAATCAAATACTCACCTCACTTCTTACCTGATGCTGAACGGACTCCAGCACCGCCCGTATCTTCGCGCTGTGAAAGCTCAGGAGAGATCGCGCGCGGTGTAAACATATCACCGCGCCCTCTGACCTGAGACGTCACAGTCAGAGGACGCGGAAGACGCTGCGGAGGCACGGGGATGGGTAAGTATTGTGCCGGCGCTGTCACATGACCGCAGATGTCCCTGCGCTCAGCATGGGGCCGGGGGGGTGGCCACATGAGGAGATGCACAAGAGGGGGGACCCAACGGGGCTCCGAGGGGGCCCCGACCGGCCGGGCCCCATGCTGGAGTCAGGGCAGTCATGCCCTGATGGCGGCCCTACTGGAAGCTGGAGGGGCCCCCTCTCCGTCGGGGGCCCCCGTTCAATGAACCGGCTGCACGGGCGGTAGGTCCGCCCCTGCTCACACATGAATTTGGGATTTTTGTGCAATTTGTGTGGATTTTTTTTACCTTTTTTTCATTTTTTATTTATCGTATTTTGCGGATTATAAGATGCACCCCAAATTTTGGGGAGAAAAATGGGGAAAAAAATTGTGGTGTGTCTCACATATAGTCCATGTGTCTTATAGCCTATTAGGGGTAGTAGCTGCGGTGGAGTGGGGTCCCAGGGTGGTTGCAGCTGCTGAGTCGATTCTGTGGACCCCAGGCTGGGTGGAGGGGGTGTTTGGAGGTGCAATGCTGTTGGTGCTCAGCGGTGCTGGAGCTTTGCCGCCATTTTGAGAAAGCCCGGAGCCCCTGCACTTACATTGTGTACAATGCAGTGGACTCCAGGAAAATAGCCGCTGTTGGCGGCGCATGCGCAGATTGAGATGTCGGCCCCGAGATCTATAGGCGGAATCTCGATCTGCGCAAGCGCCACCCCCGGCAGCCATTTTACCAGAGTATACCGCATTGCACACAATGTAAGTGCGGGGACTTCGGGCTTTCTCAAAATGGCGCCGGAGCTTCAGCACAGCCGAGCACCTGCAGCATCGCACCTCCAGACACCCCCTCCTCTCAGCCTGCCTCCGCCACCACCAACACCAGCTTCCTTCAGCAGTGAGCATGGCACCCCGCTCCAACGCAGCCAGTAAGGTGATTTCACTTTGTAAGACACACCCCTAGTTTCCCCCCAAATCTGGGGGGAAAAAGTGCGTCCCATAAAGCGAAAAATACGGTAACTTCTTTTTACTTTTTCACTGTCTCACTGTGGGACATGAATATTTTTACTTTAATTTCTGGTCTATTACACTGCAGTACTTGTGTACAGCAATTCCTGAGACCTGTCAATTCAATACTGATTCAGCCTGTTAGAACTGGCTTATAGCTGGGTCTAACAGGCCACCCTACCCTCGGGGTCATTAGATGACCTCAGGGTACCATGGCAACGATCAGCACCCACAATTAAGATCACGGGGGAATGATGGTGTTAAAGGAGGTGTTTTAACCACTTAGATGTCGCTGTCGCGATTGACATTTAGGGTTATGTGCACACGGTACGGAAATGCTGCGGATTGGATGCAGGGCACTTGCGTTGCGTGCAAACCGCAGCGTTCTACATTACAAGCAAAGTGGATGGGATTTCAAGAAATCTCATGCCCACTATGCGTCTCTGTACACCTGTGGATCACCCGCGGACACGGACATGCAACGCATCTATCCAGACCACAGCATGTCAATTTCTCTTGCGGAGTCGCAAGATCACTATAATGTATTGATTGCGGTGAATCCGCATGGTTCAATCAATACATGCGGACTCACCTGCGTGCAGTGCTTTGGATGAAACATAAAGTGTACTGCGTTCAAAGCGCTGACAGTATGGACAGTGTGCACATACCCTTAGGTTTTGCGGCAGGGTGTCAGCTGTCATATACTGCTATCACTGTGGGATTTTCACCCACTGGGGGGCACGTTATGGCGTTACACTTAATCCTCGGCGTCGTGAGAATTTGGCACTGAAGATTAAGGTCCCTTAATGACCACCATAATAAGATGTATTGGTGATCGTTAAGGACTGGTGTTTACACATATTACATGTGCTTCTGCCCATTACATGCCACCATAAACCCACACACACAATGATATACACACTCATAGATACTCAAACACACACACACACTCATATACACGCACAATGATATACATACATATATACACACTCACAATGATATACACACTCATAGATATACAAACACACACGCTCATATGCACACACAAAGATATACACTCATACACACATATAAAAACATACACACTCTATATACAGTACAGACCAAAAGTTTGGACACACCTTCTCATTTAAAGATTTTTCTGCATTTTCATGACTTTGAAAATTGTACATTCACACTGAAGGCATCAAAACTATGAATTAACACATGTGGAATTATATACTTAACAAAAAAGTGTGAAACAACTGAAAATATGTCTTATATTCTAGGTTCTTCAAAGTAGCCACCTTTTCCTTTGATGACTGCTTTGCACACTCTTGGCATTCTCTTGATGAGCTTCAAGAGGTAGTCACCGGAAATGGCATCCAAATGCAGTCCAATGTTTTGCAGGCACCCATAGACTTGTATGGGTGCGCGGCGCGCCGTCCTATATACTATACCAATTGCAGCATGCAATAATAATAATACATTGTCCAAATCAAACACAACACACATCAAAAGTAATGAATGGTTTAAAGTATGACGTCCCATAAATCAAAAGAAGACACAATCCATGGTCACATCTTTGTGAAGTTTTTGAAAATTTTATGTACCCTATGTAAATTTTGCACCAGTTTTAACAACAACATGTGTGCCACACTGGCTTATAAAAATCATATCAATTTATGGTATGTGGCAATACAGTATAGTGGATGCAAAAACAATTACATATAAGAATAGATTACTATTTTCTGTTATGGAAGTTGTGCGAAACAGCACAAAAGAATCTTGCCAATATAAATGTGAAATAAGCAATAGTAGAAAAGGAGTGTTTAGCCATAAAGTGGGCCATAGATACTCTAAGATATTACCTACTAGGCTGGAAGTTTAAGTTGGTGTCAGACCATGCCCATTTGAGATGGTTGAGGGAAAAGAGGGGTAAAAATGCCAGGGTAACTAGATGGTTCCTAGGTCTACAGGACTTTAACTTTCACGTGGAGAACAGGCCCGGGAAGTTACACTGGAACACTGATGCCCTCTCTAGGATTCCCTGTCTAGTTTTTGGAAGGTGCCCAAACCCCTGGCTCTGGGCAGAGGGGGGGAATATGTGACAGAGTCACTGGTATGATATATGAGGGAAGGTATGTGTCACTCAGGTTGCTCTCCTGTGTGTACTGAAACATACTAAATTTCCGTCAGCATGTTATATGCTGGGGGTTAACCCTCTTAAGGGGTGTGGTTTTACGGGAATGGCAAAGAGGGTGAAAGGCCAATTCCCCTACCTCCCCTCAGGGTGTGGCTGAGCAGGGTTAAATATTCAGTCAGTAGTTTGCTCTGTGTAGTGTGTGGCCTGGAAAGTGAAGTCTCCAGGCTGTGTTTGGGTGAAGCCAGAGAGCAACAGCAGAGGACTGGTGTTGGCTCAGACTTTACTGTGCTACCTGGAGCGGGCCGAGCCTCGCTTGCTATTGGACTCTTATACCTTATGTTTTTGTGAAGATATTTAAGGTAATCCCATGTCAATCACTGTGCACTGTTTGGCAGGGTTACTGAGATCTCCAAATACAGTGCAATCCAACACTTTTGAATACTTCTGCAGCAAGCAGAAGGGAAGGGGCGGAGGAGCAGGGGGGTGACAAATCCCACAGCAGTTGCAGCTGCACAGGATTTTTTCCCTTCCCCCCCACGCCATGTGCTGTGTGTGAACTGCTATAATTCAACAGTGAGTTAAGGGAAGATGATACATCTCAGTGATAAACGAACCGGGTTTCTGGGAACCTGAGAGAATGTGGTTAGCTTTAATCACAGTCCAGCGTGCCTGGATGGGGAGATATCCAGCACAGCCTTGCAGGGGCCCCTAGGACCCCGGTGTTTGGTATCCACGCCTAGCAGGGGCCCAGCTGGATCCTATGACACCAGAACCAGCTCCATAGGATCATCCAGTAAGGAGGTATAGCCCATCTTAGTTTTTGGGAATCTGTAGCTGGGAGAGAACCGGAGTGGAGACTTGGGCTCGAGCAGGGGGCAGTAGTGGGAGTGACCCAGAGAGTTTATCAGTCCCTGCTGGCCGAGCCCAGTGTCCTTTTTTGGGGGGGGACATGACGTCACGTCGTGTGGAAGGAGTCTGTTCAACAAGATAGGTCCCACAAGCCTCCCAGGTGGCAGCCCTCCCCCACAAGCCAGGCCTTTATATCTAACCGGTAATTGACTTGTAATAAATGCTTTATATCTTTTGTAACCCTTAGGTATATAGTTTGTCTAGTGCACCCTTATGGCGATTAAATATATAAATTAACCTTGGGCTGTTCTTTTATCTCGATCCACGAAACCTCACGTCATTTGTTCGGTCCAACGAACACGCTACCGGGCTGGTTTCTAGCCTGATATAAGTCTGTTATATCAAATAGAAACTGGTGGCAGCTCTCCCACGCCGACCAAGCTCTGCTTCACTGGAGCTAGTGAAAGAGCCTCTCAGCCTGTCAGGGGTGTGAGCGAGTGTGCTGCCATGTCAATGACTAAGTGGGCATCCTCTTCTCACTCCCTGGTGCCTTCCTGTACCTGTGTTGGCAGGGGGTGTCTGTGCGGAACAGTACCAATCTGATCTTACGCGTCCTCGAGGGGGGTGCGGAACGTCACGTAGGTGCAGAGGGCAGGTTCGTACCACATGCTCCTTCTGATGTAATTGTGACATCAGGCGGGTGTCGGGGTGTAGATCCATCACGAGTGGTGGCAGTGGCGAGATTCTGCAGGATCTCCCTGCTGCCATATCTTCACAGTTTTGTTTTCCCATTAACCTCGAGAGGGCCTGTTTATTTTTATGGGACACTGCTGGAGTTTATGCCACAGAATAAACCAGCAGGAAGTTAACCCGAACCGTGTGTCCTGTGTCTGCCTCTGGAGAGCCGATCAAGTCGCTTTACCACAAGTTTTATATATTATATATTGTGAACATTGTACTTTTTTAACTTAATGCTATAGTATGCAGTGCTGCAACTAGGAATTTCAGGGCCCCGTAATGACAACATTTTTGGGCCCCCTTGAGACTCCGCCAAGGCTCCACCCCAGCTCCGCCTCCACCCCTCAAACCTTTCACAATCCCACCGCCAACTCTTGGAAAAACTCCACTTTTGCACCACATCTTTACCAAACACACATTAACAGTTTCCAAGGAAACACCATATCACATACATAGCAATCAGCTATTCTTTTGGCTAAAAGATTTTTTAAGCCTGCCACCACAACAAGGAGGATCTTTTGTCAGGGCCCTACTCTACTCTAACCTATTAAATATTTCTTAAAATATCCAATACTCTTTTTAGGTATATATTTTTCTTTAAGAATGTGTCACATACATTTTTTAAAATGACCAATAATACTATACCACATACAAGGGACAAATACTGTCACACCACTGCCGAACCATATATTACCACCACATAGTGACTGAATAATACCACATACAAGGAACAAATACCGCAACATCGTGACCAGACCACATATTACTACCACATAGTAACCAAATAATACCACGTACAAGGAACAAATACTGCCACATCATGACCAGATGACATATTACCACCACATAGTGACCGAATACTACAATACTGATCATTAATAAAAAAACACAATACTAATGTTAGCATAAGTGCCATTATACACATGAGCTCTGTATATAGTGCACAGGTACAGTAATACAGGGATAACCAGTGACATTATACACAGGAGCTCTTTATATAGTGTCAGTGTACAGTTAATACAGTGATCTGTATATAGTATACAATGTATAGTGTAAGTGTACAGGTAATACACTGGCTCACCAGTGACGTCTCTAGTTAAAGTCCTTCATCTTCGCTTTTCTTCTTCATCCAGCGCAGACCACCATCACTTCTTCCAGCCAGGACTCGTCTCTGCATAAAATAACACACATAAAATAACACATATTCCCGACTTTTTCCCCAACTTCTACACTACGCAGCTGAATACAGACGTGCACCCACCATTAATATATAATTAGTAGTGTTGAGCGAGCACTAAAATGCTCGGGTGCTCGAAGCTCGGGCCGAGCTCGCCGTGATACTCGAGTGCTCCACCCGAGCAACGAGCCCAATGTAAGTCTATGGGAGACCCGAGCATTTTTGCGGCGGCACCCCCGGCAGTCTGTAGAAAGCCTAAAAAGTGCCCAAAACGATAGTGACAGTGCTCAAATGAGATGGAGACAGCATGGGGATCGCCCCAGGAAGCATTTCTGATCCCCAGGTCACTGCTGTCAACAACGTGGTCAGAGGTATTAAGCCACTTTTAAGGGCTCACAATAAAACGTTCAAAAACTAAACTGAAACGGTTTTCCTGTGAAATATGTTAAGGAACTTCTTTTCCGGAGTAAAGACTTGTGTATAAGGTAAAATAAATAACCAAAAACAAAAATACTCCTCCACACCTTGGGCTATGTTCACAAGTAGCATTTTTATGCGTTTTTGCACTTTTGTATTGCTTTCAACCGTGACAAATGCATTCACCGGGAAATGTCATTTTAACATTTTACAACCTTATCTGGCCATGTGCTGTGTGACACATGCATACAGTGCTGAAAAGACATGGGAACAGCATGGGGAAGACCCCTGGAAGCATCTCTGACACCCAGGTCACTGCCTAAAAGTGTGCCCATCAGAAGTGATCCTTGCCGCATCATAAGATGCAGACTTGCAACTATCCCCGTGCAAGTCCTTGTCCCAGGGCAGTGTTCAATTGTACCTCCCCAATTCCTTGCAATGCAAGCGCAAGTATGCAGCCTGCCACCCACCCACCCCCAGGCTGCAATACCATACTTCTTGCTTGCTTGCACTTGAAATTGGGCCTTTTAGGCATGTGGAGGCGGAATCTGGCCACTACGTCATGGCTGCGTCGGCGGCCTGGTATCCATATTCAGTCCTCAGCAGCCCGGCGGCCAGGTGTCCACGCTTGGTCCCCACCCGCCAGGAGGCGGCCGGGTGTCCATACTCGGTCCCCAGCTGCCCCGCGGCCAGGTGCCCACACATGGTCCCCAGCCGTCTGGGGGCGGCCGGGTGTCCATAAACGGTCCCCAGCCGCCCCTATTTGATGGACAGCCTAACCACAAACACGTGGACAAGTGAATGTGGCCAGGGATGGTCCATCTGACTAACGCCTTCACACTGGGTTAATATTTTGGAAGCCTGGACACAGTTGGACACTGGGATGCAACACGTCCTCCAAACATAGAGGATTGCAGGTCCTGGGTCAATCAGGCTTCAACACAAAGTTCAGAAGGTAGACAGCAGCAGTGGTCGGCCTCCTACACAATGAGTAAATTATTCATGATCATGAGGCCATCCATCTCCTTAGCTTTCTGTTCCTTGTAATGCAAGCGCATGTATGTAGTAGCGACTAGGCCTGAGGTGGTCAGCGTTTTGGCGCATATCCTACCTCCTCCGAGGATTGCTGGATGTTTTCCTGCTACTATCCCAGTTCTATGACTCCCGTTAAAACAAAGCTTCAGGTGATGAATGATGGATGAGGTGGTGGCAAAGGAGAAAGAGCAGGAGGAACAGGGACCATTCACATCAATATCAGGCCAGTAAACCACACGTCTTGTAGGATATGTTTCTGTACCAAAAGGAGCGGTTCGGCTACACAGTTATAGGTCATACAGTGAGTGCAATGCCTACCAAAAATTTCGAGGCACTCCAATGCCCCTTGGAAGTGACACGGAGGTCAGAGGGCCTTAACTAAACCGTTTTTTCCATTTATAGCAACTGGGTCTCCTGTACACTGTTGGCCTAAGCAGTGAATGGAGGGCTTTCCAAAAATTATGAGGAACTGCAATGGCCCTTGAAACAGACGTGGATTACAGCGTACTAAAAACCTTCTACCCATTATTGGGGAGTGGGTCTCCCTTAGTGTTCGCCTATGCATTGAAAAGCAAAAGCTGACTAAAATTAGGAGGAAATGCAATGCCCGTTGGAAGAGTCGTGGAGGTTAGAGGTAATTAAAAACAACATTTCAATGCCCCTTGGAAGAGCTGTGGAGTTCAGAGTGGTTTAACAAGACGGTTTTAATGCCCCTTGGAAGAGCTGTGGAGTTCAGAGTGGTTTAACAAGACGGTTTTAATGCCCCTTGACGAGACGTGGAGGTCACAGTAGCTTAACAAGACAGTTTTAATGCCCCTTGGAAGAGTGGTGGAGGTCGCAGTGGAATAAAAAGACAATATCAATGCCCATTGGAAGAGTGGTGGAGGTCACAGTAGCTTAACAAGATGGTTATAATGCCCCTTGGAAGAGTGGTGGAGGTCACAGTAGCTTAACAAGACAGTTTTAATGCCCCTTGGAAGAGTGGTGGAGGTCGCAGTGGAATAAAAAGACAATATCAATGCCCCTTGGAAGAGTGGTGGAGGTCACAGTAGCTTAACAAGACGGTTATAATGCCCCTTGGAAGAGTGGTGGAGGTCACAGTAGCTTAACAAGACAGTTTTAATGCCCCTTGGAATAGAGGTGGAGGTCACAGTAGCTTAACAAGACGGTTTTAATGCCCCTTGGAAGAGTGGTGGAGGTCACAGTAGCTCAACAAGACGGTTTTAATGCCCCTTGGAAGAGTGGTGGAGGTCACAGTAGCTTAACAAGACGGTTTTAATGCCCCTTGGAATAGAGGTGGAGGTCACAGTAGCTTAACAAGACGGTTTTAATGCCCCTTGGAAGAGTGGTGGAGGTCACAGTAGCTCAACAAGACGGTTTTAATGCCCCTTGGAAGAGTGGTGGAGGTCACAGTAGCTTAACAAGACGGTTTTAATGCCCCTTGGAAGAGACATGTAGTTCAGAGTGGTTTAACAAGACGGTTTTAATGCCCCTTGGAAGAGACGTGGAGGTCACAGTAGCTAAACAAGACAGTTTTAATGCCCCTTACAAGAGCCATGTAGTACAGCATATTAAAAACATTATTCCCATTAATGGGGAGTGGGTCTCCCATAGTCTTTGCCTATGCCTTCTAAGCAAAAGCTGCCAAAAAATAGGACGGAGGAACTTGCAATGCTGGCAAACAAGAGCCATTCAGTACAGCATATTAAAAACATCATTCCCATTACTGGGGAGTGGGTCTCCCATAGTCTTTGCCTATACCTTCCAAGCAAAAGCTACCAAAAATTAGGACGGAGGAACTTGCAATGCTGGCAAACAAGAGTCATGCAGTACATCATATTAAAAACATTATTCCCATTATTGGGGAGTGGGTCTCCCATAGTCTTTGCCTATGCCTTCCAAGCAAAAGCTGCCAAAAATTAGGAAGGAGGAACTTGCAATGCTGGCAACACGGACCACGGTCTACCTGGTGGTATAGTGGTGGTGGAGGCTGAGGATAAGGAGAAGGGCAAAAAACAGCCGAAATGAGGAAGCGTATACCCATGTGTGGGTGTGAAGCGGTGCATGGGAATACACCTCCCGAAATAACACAGTGGATTTGACTTTATGTTACTCTGCTGTCATTTGGTGGTGATGAGAAGTCTGGCCCAATCCAGCCCTTGTTCATTTTGATAAGGGTCAGCTTGTCAGCATTGTCAGTTGACAGGCGAGTGCGCTTATCAGTTATAATTCCCCCAGCGGCACTAAAATCACGCTCCAATAACACGCTAGCGGCAGGGCAGGCCAGGACCTCCAAGGCGTACAGAGCGAGTTCATTCCAAGTGTCCAGCTTGGATACCCAATAATTAAAAGGCACAGAGGAATCACGGAGGACGCTGGTACGGTCGGCAAGGTACTCCCTCACTATCTTTTGAAACGTTCCACTCCTTGTGAGAGTACCCCGCGCCTCAGGGCCTGTAAGCTGGGCGGGTCTCAGAAAACTGTCCCAGAATGTTGACAGTGTTCCCCAGCCTCTGCTGGATTGGAGTTGCATCTCTCTCGCCTGTACGCCTTGCTTGGTTAACGAACTGTGACCTCTGCCGCTAGCATGTTCAGATGGGAATTTTTTTAACAGTTCTGTAGCAAGGGCCTTCTGGTACTGCCCCATTTTTGTAGACCTCTCCACCTCAGGAATAAGAGAGTGAAAGTTCTCCTTGTAGCGGGGGTCTAAAAGTGTCACCAACCAGTAATGACTGTCACCCAACATTTTAACAACGCGAGGGTCACGGTTAATGCAGCGTAACATAAAGTCAGCCATGCGTGCCAGACTGGTAACGGGCAAGACTTCTGTGTCCTCACCAAGATGACGACTGACCATGCTCTCCTCCTCCTCCTCCTCCCCTGTCCTCAGGCCACCCACGCTGAACTGACGGTATGACAGTTGTACAGGTACTACCGTCTACAGAGCATGATACCAGCTCCTGTTCTTCCTCCTCCTCCTCTCCCTCATTGTTCCCCAATGCACGTTGGGATGAGATGAGGCTGGGCTGTGTGTAATCGCCCGTTACGGCTTCTTGATCCATCTCATCATACTCTGGCTGCAATGCCTCCTCTTTAATTCTCTGCAGAGAGCGTTGCAAAAGACAGACAAGTGGGATACTGACGCTAATGATGGCTTCATCGCCACTCACCGTCTTGGTGGACTCCTCAAAGTTTGTCAGGATGGTACATATGTCAGACATCCAGGTCCACTCCTGAGGTCTTATGTGTGGAGTCTGACCTGAATATCGACGGCATTGTTGCAGCTGGTACTCCACAACTGCTCTCTTCTGCTCACAAATCCTTTGCAACATGTGGAGGGTAGAGTTCCAACGTGTGGGGACATCACACACCAGTCGGTGTGCCGGAAGCTGCAAACGCCACTGCAAGACAGCAAGGGCAGCGGAAGCTGTAGCCGACTTGCGAAAATGAGCTGACAGGCGGCGTACTTTGACTAGCAGATCTGGCAACTCGGGGTACGATTTAAGAAACCGCTGAACCACAAGGTTAAGCACATGAGCCAGGCAGGGTACGTGTGTGATCTCGCCTCGCCTCAGAGCCGCCACCAGGTTACGGCCATTGTCACACACGACCATGCCTGGATGTAGGTTCAGCGGTCTCAGCCACAGATCTGCCTGCTCTTTCACAGCTGTCCACAACTCACAAGCAGTGTGAGGTTTATCACCTAAGCTTATGAGTTTCAGCACAGCCTGTTGCCGCTTGGCTGAGGCAGTACTGCAGTGCTTCCAGCTTGTAACTGATGTGGTGATATCTGAGATGGAGGCTGAACATGAGGAGGAGGAGGATGATGCGCAGGAGTTGTACACTGTGGGGGCAACTCTGACTGACATAAGGCCCGCAATCCTCGGTGTGGGGAGGATGTGTTCCGTCCCAAGGTCCGACTGGGTCCCGGCTTCCACGGTGTTTACCCAGTGTGCTGTCAGGGAGATGTACCGTCCCTGGCCACAAGCACTTGTCCACGTGTGCGTTGTAAGGTGGACTCTCCCAGTAACTGCGTTGTTGAGGGCAAGGCAGATGTTTTGGGACACGTGCTTGTGTAGTGCGGGGATGGCACACCGGGCAAAATAGTGTCAGCTGGGGACCGAGTACCGAGGGACGGCCACCGCCATAAGGTTGCGGAAGGATTGAGTCTCCACCAGCCTAAAAGGCAGCATTTCCAACGCAAGCAGTCATGAAATGTGCGAATTTAGGACTGTGGCCTGTGGGGCGTTGGCTGCGAATTTGTGCTTTCATTCAAAGCTCTGGATATTGACAATTGAACGCTGCGGTGGGACGTGGACATGGACGTTGATGCTGTTTCTTGAGAAACTGCCATAACAAGTGAAGACTGAGAGGAGGGGGCATCTTTGCATGCAGTATGGACAGGGGATTGCCTTGCACGCACAACAGGGGGTTCTCTTACACGCACAACAGCGGAAGAAGCAGTGGTGACACCCGCTGACACTGGTCGTGGACCCTGAGGTTCGCCCCACAAAGTCGGGTGCTTTGCTGACATGTGCCTGATTATGCTGGTGGTGGTCAGGCTGGTAGTTTTGTCACCCCTGCTGATGCTGGCATGGCAGGTGGTACAAATGGCCTTTTTGGGGTTATCAGCAGAGTCTTTAAAAAAATTCCAGACTCTGGAAGACCTACCGGTTGTACTGGCAACGTCCCTCGTGTTGGTGTTACGGTGAATGGTTGCCCGCCTTCTGTGTGCGGCCACCACACTGCTTCTTCCTGCCTGTGGGGTACTCTGCCTCCCTCACCCTGTGTGCTGCTGGCCTCGCTCTGCGTGTGCTCCTGCCACGTTGGGTCAGTTACTAGATCATCCACCACCTCCTCCTCTTCCACTTGCGCACCACGATCCCCCTCCTCACTTCGTGGCAATTGTGTCTCGTCATTGTCCACCTCTTGTGACAAATTGCCAGCATCGACTTCCTGTGGCCGTGGCTGTTCAAATATTTGGGCATCGCTACATGGGATCTCCTCTTCCACCACTTTAAGTGGAGCAGGCGAGGGGCACAAATATGGAAATGGACCAGTGAACAACTGTTCAGAGTGTCCAACTGTGGGATCAGTTGCTGTCTGATGACACTCGGCATGGTGGGAGGAAGGAGCATCAGGGTGAGGAGTATGAGGTCGAGACTCACGGCTACTAAAACTTGACCGTGTGGAAGACAGACCGGAGGTGGTGGTGCCCAGTTATCTGGAAGTATTATCTGCTGTCCAATTAATAACCTGCTCACACTGATCAGTTCGCAATACTGGTGTTGTAGTGTGCTTCCCTAGTAATTCGGTCAAGAAGTGGGAGCGAGAAGATGTGGCTGTTGGTTGTGGCACATTTTCACCTTGGCCACGGCCCCATCCTCTACACGAACCATCACCAGAACGTCCAGTTCCACGTCCCTTGCCACGAGCCTTGCCCATTGTAAATGAAGTAAAATAGCTTACACTCGCACGATCAATGGAAAAAGGGTAATAAAAGGAGATTAGAACTGTGGATGAGGAAAACCACAGTTCTATTTCTCTGGCCTACACCAGAATCTTTTAAACAGATATGTTTGTGTCTGAACATTCAGCGAGACACTATTACTGTTTTTTTTTTACGGAAAAAGACCAAAAGCAGGATAATACAGAGATGTGAACCATGGAACTGCAAAACCACAGTTTTAGTTATCTGGCCTACACCAGAATCTTTTGAACAGATATATTTGTGTCTGAACAGTCAGGGAGACACTATTACTGTTTTTTTTACAGATAAAAGGCCAAAAGCTGGATAATACAGAGATTTGAACTGTGGAACTGCAAAACCACAGTTCTAGTTATCTGGCCTACACCAGAATCTTTTAAACAGATATATTTGTGTCTGAACAGTCAGAGAGACACTATTACTGATTTTTTTACGGAAAAAAGGCCAAAAGCAGGATAATACAGAGATTTGAACCGTGGAACTGCAAAACCACAGTACTAGTTATCTGGCCTATACCAGAATCTTTTAAACAGATATATTTGTGTCTGAACAGTCAGGGAGACACTATTACTGTTTTATTTTACGGAAAAAAGGCCAAAAGCTGCATAATACTGAGATTTGAACCGTGGAACTGAAAAACCACAGTTCTAATTATCTGGCCTACACCAGACTCTTTTAAACAGATATATTGGTGTCTGAACAGTCACAGACACACTCAATTTTTTTTTTTTTTGGGGGGGGGGGGATACCAAAAGGTTAATAAGACGCGTATTTGTACAGTCTGACTGAGGAAAAAAAAAAACAGGATTTAGATTAAAAAAAAAGGATTTTTCCTGGCCCCTGAGACCGGGGGATAAGTCTAGCAATTTGACCAGCAGGAGCACACAGGACTGTAATGCAGTGTTTGTTGGTATAACCACTGCGTCTCCTATACAGCCTGCCTGCCTGATATCTGGGATGGATATTAGTCCTGAGAAGGACTGTTTGTTTGATTTGGCAGGCTTTAGAGACCCTACACTACCTATTTCGCACTATATATCTCTTTCTAACTCAGCAGCACTGACTGTACACTGTTTGATCCCGGGCGACTGTGTCCAAGATGGCGGCACCCAGTTTTAAATACTCGAGGTGACGCTGTGCGGCCAGCCAATCACTGTAATGCCCACAAACAACATGGCTGCGGCATTACAGTGACTGGCTGGCAATCCCTGCATGTTCATTGGCTCTGTAAAGAGCGCCAAACATGCAGGGCGGAGAACCGAGCTCCCGCCCGAGTAACCCGGAAATGCTCGGTGCTCGCCGAACATCCCGAGTAGTGAGATGCTCGGGCGAGTACCGAGCAGTGTTGAGCATGCTCGCTCAACACTAATAATTAGATATTGTGCAACCCACTCATACAAATATAAATTGTAATCCAGCACTCTACCCCAACTAACTATAAATAGCTATTTTTCCCACCCAATAAATAAATAAATCAATTAGAACCTGTACTCTTTCCCCACAATTTATTACAAGTCACACTCCTGCATCCTCAATGCACCCCACTCTGTACCTCCCGCTCCCCTGATTCATTATATTTACATGCCCCCTCCACCCCAATTCATTATGTCATGTCCTCTCTCCCACCCCCACCCTCAATTCACCATCACTTGGTCTCCCTTTTCCTCAATACAACATCATTTGCTCTCCCACACACTCAGTACAGCATCATTTACTCTCCCCCACCCTCAATTCATAATTTGCTGACCCAATTCATTATTATTTGATCTCCCCCACCTCAATCCATTATCATTCACTGTCACCTGCCTCCATCCTCAATCCATCATTATTTACTGTCCCCTATCCCCCACCCTCAATCCATCACTATTTGCTGCCCCTCGCCCCCCACCCCCCCTCAATCCATCATTATTTGCTGTGCCCCGTCCCCCACCCCCAATCCATCATTATTTGCTATCCCGCGTACCCCACCCCCAATCCATCATTATTTGCTGTCACCTGTCACCCACCCTCAATCCATCATTATTTGCTGTCCTCCACCCTCAGTCTATCATTATTTGCTGTCCCCATCCCCACCCTCAATCCATCATTATTTACTGTCTGCCCTCCCCCAATCCATTATTATTTACTGTCCCACATCCCCCACCCTCAATCCATCATTATTTGCTGTCCCCGTCCGCCACCCTCAATCCATAATTATTTGCTGTCCCCCATCACCCACCCCCAATGCATCATTATTTGTAGTCCCTGTCCTCCACCCTCAATCCATCATTATTTGCTGTCCTCTGTCCCCCACGCCAATTCATTGTTATTTGCTGTCCTCTATCCCCGATGCTCAATACATCATTATTAGTGTTGAGCGAGTATGTTCTGTTCCGAGTATGCTCGGGCGAGCTCCGAGTATTTACAGCTGCTCGGTGATATGCTTAAATCGCTCCCGTGTGCATGATTTGCAACTGTTTGACAGCTTTATTACATGTGAGGAATGTGTAAGAAATAGACATTCCTCACATGTAATAAAACTGTCAAACAGTCGCAAATCATGCAAACGGGAGCGATTTAAGCATATCACCGGGCAGCTGTAAATACTCGTTGCTCGGCCCGAGCATACTCGAACATACTCGCTCAACACTAATCATTATTTATTATCTGCAGTACCCCACCCCCAATACATCATTATTTATGGTCCCCCGTTCCCCACACTCAGTCCATCATTATTTTCTGTCCCCCATCCTCAATCCATCATTTGCTATCCCCCGCCCCCACCCCAACCCATCATTATTTGCTGCTCCCCATCCACAATCCATCATTATGTACTGTCCGCCGTCCCCCACCTCCAATCCATCATTATTTACTGTCCCCATCCCCCACCCTCAATCCATCGTTATTTGCTGTCCCCCATCCTCAATCACTCATTATTTGCTATCCCCATCACCCACCCTCAATCCATAATTATTTGCTGTCCCCCATCCACCACCCTCAATCCATCATTATTTGCTGTCCCCCATCCTCAATCCATCATTATTTGCTATCCCCGTCACCCACCCTCAATCCATCATTATTTGCTGTCCCCCACCCTCAATCCATCATTATTTGCTATCCTCAGACCCCCACCCCAATCCATCATTATTTCTTGTACTTGTCCCCCACACTAAATTCATCATTATTTGCTATCCCCATCCCCCACCCTCAATCCATCATTATTTGCCATTTACCCATCACCAACCCTCAATCCATCATAATTTTCTGTCCCTGTCCCCCACCCTCAATCCATAATTATTTGCTGTCCCCCATCACCCACCCACAATCCATCATTGTTTGCTATCCCCAGCCCCCCACCCCCAATCTATCATTATTTGCTGTCCCCCATCCTCAATCCATCATTATTTGCTATCTTCAGACCCCCACCCCCAATCCATCATTATTTTTTGTCCTCGTCCCCCACACTCAATCCATCATTATTTGCTGTCATCCATCACCCACCCTCAATCCATCATTATTTGCTGTTTACCCATCATCCGTCCTCAATCCATCATTATTTGCTTTCCCCGTCCGCCCCCCTTAATCCATAATTATTTTCTGTCCCCATCACCCACTCCCAATCCATCATTATTTGTTGTCCTTGTACGGTCCCCCATTCCCCACACTCAATCCATCATTATTTGCTGCCCCCCATCATCAATTCATCATTTGCTATCCCCCACCCCCAACCCATCATTATTTTCTGTCCCCGTCCCCCACACGCAATCCATCCTTATTTTCTGTCCCCCATCACCCATCCGCAATCCATTATTATTTGTTGTCCCTCTCTCACCTTCATTCCATCATTATTTGCTGTCCCCATCCCCATCCATCATTATTTGCTGTTCCCCATCCTCAATCCATCATTATGTACTGTCCCCATCCCCCACCCCAAATCCATCATTATTTACTGTCCCCATCCCCCACCCTCAATCCATCATGATTTGCTGTCCTCCATCCTCAATCACTCATTATTTGCTATCCCTATCACCCACCCTCAATCCATAATTATTTGCTGTCCCCAATCCCCCACCCTCAATCCATCATAATTTTCTGTCCCTGTCCCCAACCCTCAATCCATAATTATTTGCTGTCCCCTGTCCCCCATCCCAATCCATCATTATTTGCTGTCCACAGTCCCCCACCCTCAATGCATCATTATTTTTTGTCCTCGTCCCCCACATTCAATACATCATTATTTGCTATTCCCGTCCCCCACCCTCAACCCATCACTGTTAGCCATTTATCAATCACCCACCCTCAATCCATCATAATTGTCTGTCCCTGTCCCCCACCCTCAATCCATAATTATTTGCTGTCCCCTGTCCCCATCCCAATCCATCATTATTTGCTGTCCACAGTCCCCCACCCTCAATCTATCATTATTTGCTGTTCACCATCCTCAATCCATCATTATGTACTGTCTGCCGTCCCCCACCCCCAATCCATCATTATTTACTGTCACCATCCCCCACGCTCAATCCATTGTTATTTGCTGTCCCCCATCCTCAATCACTCATTATTTGCTATCCCCATCACCTACCCTCAATCCATAATTATTTGCTGTGCCCCATCACCCACCCACAATCCATCATTGTTTGCTATCCCCAGCCCTCCACCCCCAATCCATCATTATTTTCTGTCCCCCATCCTCAATCCATCATTATTTGCTGTCCCCCACCCTCAATCCATCATTATTTGCTATCCTCAGACCCCCACCCCCAATCCATCATTATTTTTTGTCCTCGTCCCCCACACTCAATCCATCATTATTTCCTGACATCTATCATCCACCCTCAATTCATCATTATTTGCTGTCCCCATCTCCCATCCTCAATCCATCATTATTTGTTGACCCTGTCCCCCACCCTCAATCCATCATGATTTGCTGCCCCCATCCCCCACCTCAATTCATCATTATTTGCTGTCCCTGTCCCTCACCATCAATCTTTCATTATTTGTTGTCTCCCAACCCCCACCCTCAATCCATCATTGTTTGTTATCCCCCGTCCTTCACCCTCAATCCATCATTGTTTGTTATCCCCCGTCCTTCACCCTCAATCCATCATTGTTTGCAATCCCACATTCCCAGCGCAATCCATCATTATTTGCTGTTTACCCATCATCTGTCCTCAATCCATCATTATTTGCTTTTCCCGTCCGCCACCCTCAATCCATAATTATTTGCCGACCCCCATCACCCACCCCAATCCATCATTATTTGTTGTCCTTGTCCCCCACCCTCAATCTATCATTATTTGCTGTTCACCATCCTCAATCCATCATTATGTACTGTCTGCCGTCCCCCACCCCCAATCCATCATTATTTACTGTCACCATCCCCCACGCTCAATCCATTGTTATTTGCTGTCCCCCATCCTCAATCACTCATTATTTGCTATCCCCATCACCTACCCTCAATCCATAATTATTTGCTGTGCCCCATCACCCACCCACAATCCATCATTGTTTGCTATCCCTGTCCCTCACCATCAATCTTTCATTATTTGTTGTCTCCCAACCCCCACCCTCAATCCATCATTGTTTGTTATCCCCCGTCCTTCACCCTCAATCCATCATTGTTTGCTATCCCCCGTCCTTCACCCTCAATCCATCATTGTTTGCAATCCCACATTCCCAGCGCAATCCATCATTATTTGCTGTTTACCCATCATCTGTCCTCAATCCATCATTATTTGCTTTTCCCGTCCGCCACCCTCAATCCATAATTATTTGCCGTCCCCCTGTCCCCCACCCCAATCCATCATTATTTGCTGTCCTCTGTCCCCCATGCCAATCCATCGTTATTTGCTGTTCTCTATCCCCCACCTTCAATACATCATTATTTATTGTCTGCCGCCACCCACCCCCAATCCATCATTATTTACGGTCCCCCATTCCCCACACTCAATCCATCATTATTTGCTGCCCCCATCCTCAATCCATCATTTGCCATCCCCGCCCCCACCCCAACCCATCATTATTTTCTGTTCCCGTCCCCCACACTTAATCCATCATGATTTGCTGTGCCCCATCCTCAATCACTCATTATTTGCTATCCCTATCACCCACCCACAATCCATCATTATTTGCTATCCCCAGCCCCCCACCCCCAATCCATCATTATTTTTTGTCCTCGTCCCCCACACTCAATCCATCATTATTTGCTATTCCCGTCCCCCACCCTCAATCCATCATTATTTGCCATTTATCAATCACCCACCCTCAATCCATCATAATTTTCTGTCCCTGTCCCCCGCCCTCAATCCATAATTATTTGCTGTCCCCTGTCCCCATTCCAATCCATCATTATTTGCTGTTCCCTGTCCCCCACCCTCAATCCATCATTATTTGCTGTCCCCCATCCTCAATCCATCATCATTTGCTATCCCCGTCACCCACCCTCAATTCATCATTATTTGCTGTCCCTCACCCTCAATCCATCATTATTTGCTATTCTCAGACACTCACCCCCAATCCATCATTATTTTTTGTCCTCATCCACCACACTCAATCCATCATTATTTGCTGTCATCCATCACCCACCCTCAATCCATCATTATTTGCTGTCCCCGTCTCCCATCCTCAACCATTATTTGTTGTCCCTGTCCCCCACCCTCAATCCATCATTATTTGCTGTCCCCCATCCCCTATCCTCAATCCATCATTATTTACTGTCCCCTGACCCCCAACCTCAATTCATCATTATTTGCTGCCCCCCATCCCCCACCTCAATCCATCATTTGCTGTCCCTGTCCCCCACCGTCAATCCATCATTATTTGCTGTCCCCAACCCCCACCCTCAATCCATCATTGTTTTTTATCCCCCATACTTCACCCTCAATCCATCACTGTTTGCAATCCCCCTTCACCACCGCAATCCATCATTATTTGCTTTTCCCGTCCACCACCCTCAATCCATAATTATTTGCTGTCCCCGTCACCCACCCCCAATCCATCATTATTTGTTGTCCCTGTCCCCCACCCTCAATCCATCGCTATTTGCTGCTCCCTGTCCCCCACCCCAATCCATCATTATTTGCTTTCCCCCATCCCCCACCCTCAATACATCATTATTTACTGTCTCCCGTCCTCCACACTCAATTCATCATTATTTGCTGTCCCCCATCCTCAATCCATCATTTGCTATCCATCGCCCCACCCCCAATCCATCATTATTTTCTGTCCCTGTCCCCCACACTCAATCATTTGCTGTCACCCATTACCCACTTGCAATCATTATTTGCTGTCCCCGTCACCAATCCGCAATCCATCATTATTTGTTGTCCCTGTCCCCACCCTCAATCCATCATTATTTGCTGTCCCCATCCCCCACTCTCAATCCATCATTATTTGCTGTCCCCGTCCCCCACTCTCAATCCATCATTATTTACTGTCCCCGTCCCCCACTCTCAATCCATCATTATTTACTGTCCCCGTCCCCCACTCTCAATCCATCATTATTTACTATCTGCCCTCCCCAATCCTTTATTATTTACTGTCCCACATGCCCTGCCCTCAATCTATAAATATTTGCTGCCCCCCGTTCCCCACTCACAATCCATCATTATTTACTGTCCCCCACCCCAATCCATCATTATTTGCTGTCCCCCTGCCCCACCCTCAATCCATCGTTATTTGCTATCCCCCTCCTCCCACCCCAATCCATCATTATTTGCTGTCACCCATCACCCACGCTCAATTCATCATTATTTGCAGTCCCTATCTCCCACCCTCAATCCATCATTATTTGCTGTTCCCGTCTCCCACCCTTAATCCATCATTATTTGATGGCCCCCTTCTCCCACCCTCAATTCATCAATATTTGTTGTCCCTATCCCCCACCCTAAATCCATCATTATTTACTGTCCGCCATCCCCCACCCTCAATGAATCATTATTTGCAGCCCCCATCTCCTACCCCAATCCATCATTATTTGCTGTCCCCGCGCCCCCCGCCCTAAATTTATCATTATTTACTGTCCCCACCTCAATCTATCAATATTTGCTGTCCCCCATCCCCCACCTTCAATCCATCATTATTTGATATCCCCCACCCCCCACCCTCAATCTATCATTGTTTGCTAACCCCAGTCCCCCACCCTCAATCCATCATTATTTGCTGTCCCCATCCGCCACCCTCAATCCATAATTATTTGCTGTCCCCCATCACCCACCCCAATCCATCATTATTTGTTGTCCCTGTCCCCCACCCTCAATCCATCATTATTTGCTGTCCCCACCCCAATCCATCAATATTTGCTGTCTCCCATCCCTCACCCTAAATACATCATTATTTATTGTCTGACGTCCGCCACCACAAATCCATCATCATTTACTTTTCCCCGTCCCCCACACTCAATCCATCATTATTTTCTGTTCTCCATCCTCAATCCATCATTATTTGCTATTCCCTGGCCCCCACCCCCAATCCATTATTATTTTCTGTCCCTGTCCCTCACACTCAATCCATCATTATTTGCCGTCACCCATCACCCACCTTCAATCCATCATTATTTGCTGTCCCCGTCACCCATCCACAATCCATCATTAATTATTTGTTCTCACTGTCCCCCAGCCTCAATCCATCATTATTTGCTGTCCCTCGTCACCCACCCCCAATCTATCATTATTTGTTGTCCCTGTCCCCCACCCTCAATCCATCACTATTTGCTGTTCCCTGTCCCCCACCCCAATCCATCATTATTTTCTTTTCCCCATCCCCCACCCTCAATCCATCATTATTTGCTGTCCCCCATCCTCAATCTATTATTTGCTATCCCCTGCCCCCACCCCCAATCCATCATTATTTTCTGTCCCTGTCCCCCACACTCAATCCATCATTTGCTGTCACCCATCACCCACCCGCAATTATTATTTGCTGTCCCCATCACCCATCCGCAATCCATCATTATTTGTTGTCCCTGTCCCCACCCTCAATCCATCATTATTTGCTGTCCCCGTCCCCCACTCCCAATCCATCATTATTTGCTGTCCCCGTCCCCTACCCTCAATCCATCATTATTTACTATCTGCCCTCCCCCAAATCCATTATTATTTACTGTCCCACATCCCCAGCCCTCAATCCATCAATATTTGCTGCCCCCGTACCCCACCCACAATCCATCATTATTTACTGTTCCCCACCCCAATCCATCATTATTTACTGTCCCTCCTGCCCCACCCTCAATCCATCATTATTTGCTGTCCCCCACCCCCCACACTCAATCCATCATTATTTGCTGTCCCCCACCCTAAATCCATCATTATTTGCTGTTTACCCATCAGACACCCTCAATCCATCATTATTTGCTGTCCTCGTCCACCACCCTCAGTTCATAATTATTTGCTGTCCCCCATCACCTACCCACAATCCATGATTATTTGCTATCCCCCGCCTCCCACCCCAATCCATCATTATTTTTTTTTCCTGTCTCCCATCCTCAATCCATCATTATTTGCTGTCTCCTGTCCCCCACACTCAATCCATCATTATTTGCTGTCACCCATCACCCACGCTCAATCCATGATTATTTGCTATCCCCCGCCTCCCACCCCAATCCATCATTATTTGCCGTCACCGATCACCCACGCTCAATCCATCATTATTTGCAGTCCCCATCTCCCACCCTCAATCCATCATTATTTGCTGTTCCCGTCTCCCACCCTCAATCCATCATTATTTGATGGCCTCCTTCTCCCACCCTCAATTCATCATTATTTTTTGTCCCTATCCCCCACCCTCAATCCATCATTATTTACTGTCCGCCATCCCCCACCCTCAATGAATCATTATTTGCAGCCCCCGTCTCCTACCCCAATCCATTATTATTTGCTGTCCCCGCCCCCACCCTAAATTTATCATTATTTACTGTCCCCACCTCAATCTATCATTATTTGCTGTCCCCCATCCCCCACCTTCAATCCATCATTATTTGATGTCCCCCACCCCCCACCCTCAATCTATCATTGTTTGCTAACCCCAGTCCCCACCCTCAATCCATCATTATTTGCTGTCCTCATCCGCCACCCTCAATCCATAATTATTTGCTGTCCCCCGTCACCCACCCCCAATCCATCATTATTTGTTGTCCCTGTCCCCCACCCTCAATCCATCATTATTTGCTGTCCCCCACCCCAATCCATCATTATTTGCTGTCTCCCATCCCTCACTCTCAATACATCATTATTTATTGTCTGACGTCCGCCACCCCAAATCCATCATCATTTACTTTTCCCCGTCCCCCACACTCAATCCATCATTATTCTCTTTCCTCCATCCTCAATCCATCATTATTTGCTATTCCCTGGCCCCCACCCCCAATCCATTATTATTTTCTGTCCCTGTCCCTCACACTCAATCCATCATTATTTGCAGTCACCCATCACCCACCTTCAATCCATCATTATTTGCTGTCCCCGTCACCCATCCACAATCCATCATTAATTATTTGTTGTCCCTGTCCCCCAGCCTCAATCCATCATTATTTGCTGTCCCTCGTCACCCACTCCCAATCTATCATTATTTGTTGTCCCTGTCCCCCACCCTCAATCCATCACTATTTGCTGTTCCCTGTCCCCCACCCCAATCCATCATTATTTTCTTTCCCCCATCCCCCACCCTCAATACATCATCATTTACTGTCCCCCGTCCCCCTCACTCAATCCATCATTATTTGCTGTCCCCCATCCTCAATCCATTATTTGCTATCCCCTGCCCCCACCCCCAATCCATCATTATTTTCTGTCCCTGTCCCCCACACTCAATCCATCATTTGCTGTCACCCATCACCCACCCGCAATTATTATTTGCTGTCCCCATCACCCATCCGCAATCCATCATTATTTGTTGTCCCTGTCCCCACCCTCAATCCATCATTATTTGCTGTCCCCGTCCCCCACTCCCAATCCATCATTATTTGCTGTCCCCGTCCCCCACCCTCAATCCATCATTATTTACTATTTGCCCTCCCCTAATCCATTATTATTTACTGTCCCACATCCCCAGCCCTCAATCCATCAATATTTGCTGCCCCCGTACCCCACCCACAATCCATCATTATTTACTGTTCCCCACCCCAATCCATCATTATTTACTGTCCCTCCTGCCCCACCCTCAATCCATCATTATTTGCTGTCCCCGTCCCCCACTCCCAATCCATCATTATTTGCTGTCCCCGTCCCCCACCCTCAATCCATCATTATTTACTATCTGCCCTCCCCCAAATCCATTATTATTTACTGTCCCACATCCCCAGCCCTCAATCCATCAATATTTGCTGCACCCGTACCCCACCCACAATCCATCATTATTTACTGTTCCCCACCCCAATCCATCATTATTTACTGTCCCTCCTGCCCCACCCTCAATCCATCATTATTTGCTGTCCCCCACCCCCCACACTCAATCCATCATTATTTGCTGTCCCCCACCCTAAATCCATCATTATTTGCTGTTTACCCATCAGCCACCCTCAATCCATCATTATTTGCTGTCCCCGTCCACCACCCTCAGTCCATAATTATTTGCTGTCCCCCATCACCTACCCACAATCCATGATTATTTGCTATCCCCCGTCTCCCACCCCAATCCATCATTATTTTTTGTTCCTGTCTCCCACCCTCAATCCATCATTATTTGCTGTCTCCTGTCCCCCACACTCAATCCATCATTATTTGCTGTCACCCATCACCCACGCTCAATCCATGATTATTTGCTATCCCCCGCCTCCCACCCCAATCCATCATTATTTTTTGTTCCTGTCTCCCACCCTCAATCCATCATTATTTGCTGTCTCATGTCCCCCACACTCAATCCATCATTATTTGCCGTCACCCATCACCCACGCTCAATCCATCATTATTTGCAGTCCCCATCTCCCACCCTCAATCCATCATTATTTGCTGTTCCCGTCTCCCACCCTCAATCCATCATTATTTGATGGCCCCCTTCTCCCACCCTCAATTCATCATTTTTTGTCCCTATCCCCCACCCTCAATCCATCATTATTTACTGTCCGACATCCCCCACCCTCAATGAATCATTTTTTGCAGCCCCCGTCTCCTACCCCAATCCATTATTATTTGCTGTCCCCGCCCCCCACCCTAAATTTATCATTATTTACTGTCCCCACCTCAATCTATCATTATTTGCTGTCCCCCATCCCCCACCTTCAATCTATCATTGTTTGCTAACCCCAGTCCCCCACCCTCAATCCATCATTATTTGCTGTCCTCATCCGCCACCCTCAATCCATAATTATTTGCTGTCCCCCGTCACCCACCCCCAATCCATCATTATTTGTTGTCCCTGTCCCCCACCCTCAATCCATCATTATTTGCTGTCCCCCACCCCAATCCATCATTATTTGCTGTCTCCCATCCCTCACTCTCAATACATCATTATTTATTGTCTGACGTCCGCCACCCCAAATCCATCATCATTTACTTTTCCCCGTCCCCCACCCTCAATCCATCATTATTTACTATCTGCCCTCCCCTAATCCATTATTATTTACTGTCCCACATCCCCAGCCCTCAATCCATCAATATTTGCTGCCCCCGTACCCCACCCAAAATCCATCATTATTTACTGTTCCCCACCCCAATCCATCATTATTTACTGTCCCTCCTGCCCCACCCTCAATCCATCATTATTTGCTGTCCCCGTCCCCCACTCCCAATCCATCATTATTTGCTGTCCCCGTCCCCCACCCTCAATCCATCATTATTTACTATCTGCCCTCCCCCAAATCCATTATTATTTACTGTCCCACATCCCCAGCCCTCAATCCATCAATATTTGCTGCACCCGTACCCCACCCACAATCCATCATTATTTACTGTTCCCCACCCCAATCCATCATTATTTACTGTCCCTCCTGCCCCACCCTCAATCCATCATTATTTGCTGTCCCTCACCCCCCACACTCAATCCATCATTATTTGCTGTCCCCCACCCTAAATCCATCATTATTTGCTGTTTACCCATCAGCCACCCTCAATCCATCATTATTTGCTGTCCCCGTCCACCACCCTCAGTCCATAATTATTTGCTGTCCCCCATCACCTACCCACAATCCATGATTATTTGCTATCCCCCGTCTTCCACCCCAATCCATCATTATTTTTTGTTCCTGTCTCCCACCCTCAATCCATCATTATTTGCTGTCTCCTGTCCCCCACACTCAATCCATCATTATTTGCTGTCACCCATCACCCACGCTCAATCCATGATTATTTGCTATCCCCCGCCTCCCACCCCAATCCATCATTATTTTTTGTTCCTGTCTCCCACCCTCAATCCATCATTATTTGCTGTCTCATGTCCCCCACACTCAATCCATCATTATTTGCCGTCACCCATCACCCACGCTCAATCCATCATTATTTGCAGTCCCCATCTCCCACCCTCAATCCATCATTATTTGCTGTTCCCGTCTCCCACCCTCAATCCATCATTATTTGATGGCCCCCTTCTCCCACCCTCAATTCATCATTTTTTGTCCCTATCCCCCACCCTCAATCCATCATTATTTACTGTCCGCCATCCCCCACCCTCAATGAATCATTTTTTTGCAGCCCCCGTCTCCTACCCCAATCCATTATTATTTGCTGTCCCCGCCCCCCACCCTAAATTTATCATTATTTACTGTCCCCACCTCAATCTATCATTATTTGCTGCCCCCCATCCCCCACCTTCAATCTATCATTGTTTGCTAACCCCAGTCCCCCACCCTCAATCCATCATTATTTGCTGTCCTCATCCGCCACCCTCAATCCATAATTATTTGCTGTCCCCCGTCACCCACCCCCAATCCATCATTATTTGTTGTCCCTGTCCCCCACCCTCAATCCATCATTATTTGCTGTCCCCCACCCCAATCCATCATTATTTGCTGTCTCCCATCCCTCACTCTCAATACATCATTATTTATTGTCTGACGTCCGCCACCCCAAATCCATCATCATTTACTTTTCCCCGTCCCCCACACTCAATCCATCATTATTTTCTTTCCTCCATCCTCAATCCATCATTATTTGCTATTCCCTGGCCCCCACCCCCAATCCATTATTATTTTCTGTCCCTGTCCCTCACACTCAATCCATCATTATTTGCAGTCACCCATCACCCACCTTCAATCCATCATTATTTGCTGTCCCCGTCACCCTTCCACAATCCAGCATTAATTATTTGTTGTCCCTGTCCCCCAGCCTCAATCCATCATTATTTGCTGTCCCTCGTCACCCACCCCAATCCATCATTATTTTCTTTCCCCCATCCCCCACCCTCAATACATCATCATTTACTGTCCCCCGTCCCCCTCACTCAATCCATCATTATTTGCTGTCCCCCATCCTCAATCCATTATTTGCTATCCCCTGCCCCCACCCCCAATCCATCATTATTTTCTGTCCCTGTCCCCCACACTCAATCCATCATTTGCTGTCACCCATCACCCACCCGCAATTATTATTTGCTGTCCCCATCACCCATCCGCAATCCATCATTATTTGTTGTCCCTGTCCCCACCCTCAATCCATCATTATTTGCTGTCCCCGTCCCCCACTCCCAATCCATCATTATTTGCTGTCCCCGTCCCCCACCCTCAATCCATCATTATTTACTATCTGCCCTCCCCTAATCCATTATTATTTACTGTCCCACATCCCCAGCCCTCAATCCATCAATATTTGCTGCCCCCGTACCCCACCCACAATCCATCATTATTTACTGTTCCCCACCCCAATCCATCATTATTTATTGTCCCTCCTGCCCCATCCTTAATCCATCATTATTTGCTGTCCCCCACCCCCCACACTCAATCCATCATTTGCTGTCCCCCACCCTCAATCCATCATTATTTGCTGTTTATCCATCAGCCACCCTCAATCCATCATTATTTGCTGTCCCCGTCCACCACCCTCAGTCCATAATTATTTGCTGTCCCCCATCACCTACCCACAATCCATGATTATTTGCTATCCCCCGCCTCCCACCCCAATCCATCATTATTTTTTGTTCCTGTCCCCCACACTCAATTCATCATTATTTGCTGTCACCCATTACCCACACTCAATCCATCATTATTTGCTGTCCCTGTCTCCCACCCTCAATCCATCATTATTTGCTGTCTCCCGTCCCCCACCCTCAATCATTATTTGCTGCCCCCATCACCCACCCCCAATCCATCATTATTTGCTGTCCCCCGTCCCCCACCCTAAATGTATCATTATTTACTGTCTCCCAACCCAATCCATCATTATTTGCTGTCCCCCATCCCCCACTCTCAATCCATCATTATTTGCTGTCCCCCACCCCCCACCCTCAATCCATCATTGTTTGCTAACCCCAGTCCCCCACCCTCAAACCATCATTATCTGCTGTCCCCGTCCGCCACCCTCAATCCATAATTATTTGCTGTCCCCTGTCACCCACCCCCAATCCATCATTTGTGGTCCCTGTCCCCCACCCTCAATCCATCATTATTTGCGGTCCTCCACCCCAATCCATCATTATTTGCTGTCTCCCTTCCCCCAACCTCAATACATCATTATTTATTGTCTGCCGCCCCCCAACCCAAATCCATTATCATTTACTGTCCCCCGTCCCCCACACTCAATCCATCATTATTTTCTGTCCCCCACCCTCAATCCAACATGATTTGCTGTTCCCCGTCCCTCACTCCCAATCCATCATTATTTGCTCTCCCCTGTCCCCCATCACTCACCCTTAATCCATCATTATTTACTGTCCGCCGTCCCCACCCCAATCCATCATTATTTGCTGTACCCTGCCCCACCCTCAATCCATCATTATTTGCTGTCCCCGTCCCCCACCCTCAATCCATCATTTGCTGTCCCCGTCACCCACCCACAATCCATCAGTATTTGTTGTCCCTGTCCCCCACCCTCAATGCATCATTATTTTCTGTCCCGTCCCCCACTCCCAATCCATCATTTTCTTTCCCCTGTCCCCCACTCCTAATCCATCACTATTTTCTGTCCCCTGTCCCCCACTCACAATCCATTATTTTTTGCTGTCCCCCACCCCCCACTCTATATCCATCATTATTTGCTGTCCCCCTCCCTCGATCCATCATTATTTACTGTCCCACGTGCCCCACCCTCAATACATCAATATTTGCTGCCCCCGTCCCCCACCCCAATCCATCATTATTTGCTGTCCCCATCACTCCCCACCCTCAATCCATCATTATTTGCTGTCCCCTGTCACCCAGCCACAATCCATTATTTGCTGTCTTCGTCCCCCACCCTCAATCCATCATTATTTGCTTTCCACCATCCACCACCTCCAATCCATCATTATTTGCTGTCCCTCATCCCCCACCCTCAATCCATCATTATTTGCTGCACCCTGTCCCCCACCCTCAATCCATCATTATTTGGCGTCCCCCGTCCCCCACCCCCAATCTATCATTATTTGTTGTCCCTGTCCCCCACCCTCAATACATCACTATTTGCTGTTCCCTGACCCCCACCCCAATCCATCTTTATTTTTTGTCCGCCGTCCACCACTATTTACTGTCCCCTGTACCCCACCCTCAAGCCCTGATAGTATGTACCACATTTTGGCAGCCCTGATAGTATGTACCATATTTTGGGGTCTAAAAATGTAAGAAGAATATTATCAAATACAAATTGTTCTGAACAAGTATTTATGTATTTCAGTCTTTAAAACATTCTCTTCCTGTGATCTGTAATGCTATAAACAATGGAAGTAAAATGGAAAGGCTTTATTTTTTTCTAAATTAAGGATAGAGCCAACAACTGCATATCCTTCCATTTAAGGGAAAACAACATTTAGCTTTAAAAAGCTTTAATATAGCAGAGCTTGGAAAATTAATTAGACATGACAATATGTTACACAATATATTATTTTAACTAACTTAACTAGATAAACTTGATTTTGGAGCATGTCTGTAAGGAATTGGAAACCCAATCCATGATGCTCAAGACAGAGCATTATGCCCTTATCTTGCATTCAGAAGCAGCTTGTAAGCCAGTACTAAGTACTGCAATGGATAATTTTTGTATGCTTCATAATTTACTAGATTGTTCTATTCTTTGATTACACTTCCCACTAGAAACTAAATTGACAGTATATCTATAAAGGCAACTTTTATGTCACTGGAAATTACTTGAAGGGGTTTGCACTTTTAAAAAAGTGGTCCCCAAATGATAGAATAAAATCATGGACTATTCACCCTCCTTGGGTCCAGTGCCAGGTCATCTTCGTCACTGCTTTTATCTGACTATTTTGGTAGCAAGAGTGATGTCACATCTACAGCACACATCACCACTACAGCCAATCACTGTGCTCAGTGGCTTGTGCCATCTAAATTGGAAGAGCCACTAAGCTCAATGATTGGCTTCAGCTGTGATGTCAGCTGTCAATGTGACCTCCCCACAACAGTTAAAACACTGAGACAGAAGCAGCTGCAGAGAGCCAGCACTAGCCTGGGTACTGTGCGTCATGCCGGTGACTCGCACGGTTTGTAAGCACTATCCTACTCACTGCGTGCCCTGCTCTGTTCCTCCCAGTGTCAAACCATCTTGTTGAGCTACCTCATGCAACACTTCCTGTTCCTGTCCTGTTCTTGCCCCTGAAAACAATAATTGTGTAGTGTAAATAGTGTCATGCTTTTTATACATGTATTGTGAAATGTGAAGTGTGAATAGTGCCATGCGTTTTAGTAGTATAATGCAATCAATGCATAGTGTTATAGGTACTGATTCTGCTGTGTGGGTACTGTAAACGTAAGGCCTAAGGTAACTCTGGTACACTCAGCTCAGGTATAGGGAAAGCATAGTCAATCACAATGGTCCCAATAAAGAAATGTAATGCTAGACTCTTCGCTAACAATTAAACAACAAAACAACCTGCGACAAAATTAATACCTGTCCCAGGATATGAAGAAATTCCAGCAATATAGATTAAAAATATATTATTTTTAAATAAAGTCATAAAATAACATAATGTGGTGAGTAACAGAGCCTGGGACCTTTTTAGTGCCACATTATTTTAGGTAATAAACCCTTTATAGACTGTTTTGATGTATGCTACCTGAAGGCAAAAATACATATGAAACCATTGCACAACTAGCCATCTTGGTGGGATAATTATACCCTTTTAATAGTATATCACTTGTATTTTAGTAATTAATACCCTCGGCTTCTTTATGCTTATGGATCTATTATAAGATTTTGTAGGATATTCTGTTTCTCTGTTTGGAGGTTTATTTTCCCTGTCATTTTATTCAGCATGTTATTTTATGGATTTATTTAATAAACCTCCAAGCAGACATTCCTGTAATGTCCGGAGCTTAAGACTCAAGTCGGGGGCTATGGAGAGCACCGTCACCCTTCTGTACAGTGGAAGATGAACGTGGAGCTACCACATGAGGGAAATGTAGCAGATCTCGGGAATACTACTTTGCCAGATGGTGAGTCCCTAGGGCTAACAGGACCTGTTAAAGTAGGGATAGTCCGAGCTGAACGTAGAACAAGAACTGGAAGGTGCTGTGCCCGATAATGCGTGTTAAAGACTGATGTACTTGAATTGCCAGACTATGCAATAATGTAAGACCATTGTGTTCTGCAGAGTTTTGCTTCTTTGGCCTATCCCCTCCAGTGGATATATTAGGCAGCTCCTCCCTCCACACCTTGCCTATGCTCGAGTCCTAGTTGCAGTTCGTCACTAGTTCCCTGTCAAGGTGCATTATTGTTTTCACTCTCCTGTTACCTGACCCCGGCTTCGTATTTTGAACCTGTGCTGCCCGCCCCGTCCTTGGAACGTCTCTGTCTTTGCCCTCTCTGCTTTGTATTTGTGCCTATGAGCCGCTGGTCAGCTGCTGCAAGTCTGGGGATTGTCCTTGATTGGTACCTGGTGAGTTCCCTAACGGCCCAAGGCTATCCTCACCATCAGTGGCTCTAGTGAAGACCAGGTAGTCGCTTAGTTATACCCTTCCAGGGTAAGCCTGGCTAATGGCGCAGTGGGTCCACCCACCGTCGTCACAGGATGAGTACTATCTAATTTTTGTTGTTTTACAGAAGTTCTATCAATTTGGGGCCACCTTTCTAAAAGTTGAAAACCCCTTTAATAATAAAAATCAGTTTTGTGTTATGAACACTAATTTAAGTATGATGTTAAAGTACTGAATAATACATTCAATAAGTTACCAAATAATACCTAAGGGGCCAACACAGGCAGGGGCAAAACACATCCGAGTCTGCCCCAACCAGGTAACGCATATTTACAATGACAGAGATGGACTCTATTAATTATAGCAGACACCTGAGCAGATGAAAATGATGTCACAAAATAAAAACTACTATACAAAGACCCATGGTCGTATTACCACCATACATTGACCGTATATTGGTATATACCAGTTTAGAAGACTGTATAAATTAATCCGATAGGGGATAACTTCCCAATCGCTAGAGGTCCGACCACTTGGACTCGCAAAGAGTCTGAGAACCAAGGTTCTGAAGAGCCCTGTGTGAATGGATCTGTGTTTGATCATGCTCACTGCGGCTCGATTCATTCTTAATGGGACCACCGGATATAGCTGGTCTTCAGCACTCCAATAAAAATTGTTGCATACCAAGCTAGAACTAACTTTTCGGCAATTTTTCACTGCACAGCAGCAAACCCAGCCACCTGCCTCTTATAAAATGATGACTTACCGCCAAGCTCAATAACTGGCTACAGTTGTGAAGTGTATTGTAGTCGCGATATCACCACTGCAGCCAGTAGAGATTAGAGTAGCGGCAGAGAGGCAGTGCTGGACAGGGCTGGGTGAGTAATATCCCATTTTATTATTTTAATCCACCACTGTTTATTAGAGGCCAGCAACCTATAAGCACAAACCCCTTTATTGTTATGAGAAACCACTGCTTTGAGAAGCCCACTCCCTTACCCAAACCAGGGTTCTTATGACAGAATTTATTTCACCATTTTAAACACTGTATATATTTGATATAAAAAGTTTCTTGTAGTCATACAGATATTTGTGAATAAGAAATTTACTAGATATTCCTATTTAGAATATTGATTTAAAATGCTATAAATATAAGTACTGTTCAGCATTATTAGCCACAAGGTACCACAAAGCCATGGCCATAGTACTTTTGTGTCCAAAGACAGTATGGCTTTTACCATACTGCTTCTTATCCAACCAGGAATTCAGAGCTAAAAGAGGTACAATAGTTCCCACTGATGTAGGTTCTATAGATTATCTCAGAGTATGTTTACATGTGATATATTTATTGCAGAAATTTCTAGAACTGAAAAATCTACCCAATATCTGCAGGATGTATCTGTAGGATGTGCATGGATTTTGGCAAGCCCCAATCAAGCTCTAGACTGTTTTTACTCATTGTATTATAAACATTTTCTTTAAATTTTATTATCTAAATTTTGGTTGAGGCTTCATAGCAAAATATTACAGGTCATAACCACAGTGATATATTACAGGTGATAATTAGGGATGGGCGAGCACTAAAATGCTCGGGTGCTCGATGCTCGGATAGAGCAAATTGGAATGCTTGGGTGCTCGACCTGAGCAACGAGCCCAATGTAAGTCTATGGGAAACTCAAGCATTTTTCAGGCGGCTCCCCCTGGCGGTCAGCAGAGGGCCTAAAAATTGCCAAAAATCGATGGGAACAGTGCTCAAATGACATGGGAACAGTATGGGGAAGACCCCTGGAAGCATTTCTGACTCCCAGGTCACTGCTGTCAACAACGTTATCAGAGGTATTACGCCACTTTTACGGACTCAAAATAAAACATACCAAAATGGATTTTCATGGGAAATATGTTAAGGAACATCCTTTCCAGGGTAGTGACTTGTATCTAAGGCAAAATAAGTAACCTCCTCCACACCTTGGGCTATGTTCACACATAGCGTTTTTGATCTGTTTTTGCACTTTTGCATTGCTTTCAACCAAGACAAATGCATTCACTGGGAAATGTCATTTTAACATTTTACAACCTTATCTGGCCATGTGGTGTGTGACATATCAGACACAGGCATACAGTGCTGAAAAGACATGGGAACAGCATGGGGAACACCCCTGGAAGCATCTCTGACTCCCAGGTCACTGCCTAAAAGTGTGCCCATCATAAGTGATCCTTGGCGCATGCAAAGATGCCTCCTGCCATGCACCTGTCGTTGCAGACTTGCAACACTCACCGTCCATGTCCTTGTCCCAGTGCAGCATTCAGTTGTCCCTACCCCATTCCTTGGAATGCAAGCGCAAGTATGCAGCCAGCCACACACCCACCCACAGGCTGCAATACTACACTGCCAAATTTTTGACAGCTGCTTGCCCTTGAAATGTAGCCTTTTAGGCTCATGGAGGTGGAAGATGTCCACAATCTTATGGTGGTGACCGGGTATCCATACTCGGTCCCCATCCGCCACTATTTGTCCTGGTGTCGTTTCCGCCTTCCACAAGCACTGGTCCCTCAACATTACCTGTGCCCTCCCCAGTGCACTTACTGGGAAGGACCACCTAACCACAAACACGTGGACAGGTGAATGTGGCCAGGGACGGTACGGAGCCAGTCCACATTATAAATGCAGCCATAGAGTGTCCGGGAACCTTTCCACACACTTTTCTTAGCCAGGGCTGCTTCTCAGCAGGGTTGGACAGGCCCACCAGAGAATCCTCTGGTGGGCCCTGGCTTTTCCATCAGGAGAGTTCATGATAGGCGCAAACTTTGCAACTATGCTATGGTGCTCTTCAGCTCGGGAGAAAGGTGGGCACTCAAAATCAAATCCTCTGGTGGGCCCAATGTTTTTCAGATTGGCACTGCTTCTCAGTGAGAGTTGTAGTTCACCCCAGCCATATTCTTTAGCTTGGTGAAAGGACTGGCATAGAGGGAAACCAAATCTACTCTGGGTGTCATTATTCCCAGGAAGTCCTCTAATGCAGCTTGTTGCAGAAGCAATAGCAGCCCGTCCAACAACAGCTCACACTTGTCGGCGGTGCTTTGACACACAAACATGTTTCTTTGCGCCTTTAATTTCATGACTACAGAGTTGGGCAATGGCCTGATCTGCAATGCGGTTTGAGAAATAACACGCATAAGCACATCCAATCCACATTAAAAAAGCAGCCATAGAGTGTCCGGGAACTTTCCCACACACTCTTCTTAGCCAAGGCTGCTTTTCGGCAGGGTTGGACGGGCCCACCAGAGAACCGGAGACTCCCCTGGTGGGCCCTGGCTTCTTCTTCAGGAGAGTTCATAGTGGCGAGGTGAGGCCATGATGATGATAGAGGCCACCATCTGCTTAGTTTTCTGATACTTGGAATGCAAGCGCAAGTATGCAGCCAGCCACCCACCCACCCACAGGCCGCAAAACTAAACTGCCAGATTTCTGGGCAGCTGCTTGCACTTGAAATGTGGCCTTTTAGGCTCGTGGAGGTGGAAGCTGTCCACAACCATATGGCAGCGGCGGCCGTTTGTCCATACTCGATCCCCAGCCGTCACTATTTCTCCGCCTTCTACAAGCGCGGGTCCCTGAACATTACTGCTGGTACTTTTCTGTGGGAATCTGCTTGCCTCCTACCAGCCTGGAATATTTCCAGTAAACTATGGTACGACGCCATGGTATTAGCGCTGCCTCCAGTACCAGTAGTGAAGCCATCCCCAATTTCCTTCTCAGGAATTTTATTTGGTAGGCTGAGTGGCTGCCCAAATACATTCTCACAAAGGAGCTGAAGATAGAGAGCCAGTAGGTGCAAGTTTCTCCAGACTGTTAGATATCAGAGGGTGAATGGCAGCACATTGGATCAGTGGTTAGCACTGAAGCCTTGCAGCGCTGGGATCCTGGGTTCAAATCCCAGCAAGGACAACATCGGCAAGGATTTTGTATGTTCTCCCCGTGTTTGCTTAGGTTTCCACCTCAGTAAAAAAGCAGCCATAGAGTATCCGGGAACCTTCCCACACACTTTTCTTAGCCAGGACTGAATCTAGGCAGGGTTGGAGGATCCCACCAGAGAATCCTCTGGTGTGCCCTGGCTTCTATGGGGCTCTTGATCAGGGGAGAAAGGTGAGCCCTCAGAATCAAATCATCTGGTTGGCCCAATGTTTTTCAATCTGAAACAGCTTCTCAGTGGGAGTTGTATTTCACCACAGCCATATTTTTTAGCTCGGTGAAAGGACTGGCATAAAGGGAAACCGTATCTACTCCGGCTGTCATTTCTCCATCACCAGGTTCCGCCCATTGTCACACATGACCATGCCTGGCTGTATGTTCAGCTGTGAGAGCCACAGATCAGACTGCTGTGTTACAGCTTTCAACAACTCTGCAGCGCTGGGCGGTTTGTCACCTAAGCATTAAGCATGTTATCTTCAGCATAGCCTGTTGCCGCTTGGCCAAGGCAGTGCTGCAGTGCTTTCAGCTTGTGACTGATGTGGTCATTTTGGAGATGGAGGAGGAGGTGCAGGAGCTGAACAATGTGATTACATTGAGGTTACATTGGTGACTCTGTATTTTATACTAAAGAAAGATCCTACTGGGTTTTTTTTACATTATTTTTTAAGACAAATGCATTCACCGGGAAATGTCATTTTAACATTTTACAACCTTATCTGGCCATGTGATGTGTGACACATCATCTGACACATCCTGTTTCATTTATGATGGAGGGACTCTGAAAGTCACAAAGCCTATTTTTATAGGGCCATCAGGCGGCCCTTACTATTCTTAAAAGGCCAGCGGTCGGACCTCGCTATTGTTAGAAAGCCATCAGCCGACTATGCTTTGTTGTTCTCATTATTAATGAGTGGGCCTCCTATACTGTTATTGCATATGCAGTGACTGCAAGGGCTGTCAAAAACTCGGACGCAACCCAATACCCCTTTGAAGAGACATAGAGGAGGGTCTCAGTAAAAAAAAATGTTCCCATTATAAAGGAGTGGGTCTCCTATAGTTGTAATGCCCATGCAGTTACTGCAAGGGCTGCCAAAATTTTGGAAAAACCCCACTAACAATTTAAAGACACAAAAAGCAGGGCCACAGTAATGACATGTTTCCATTACAAAGGAGTGGGTGTGCTATACAGTTATAGGGTATGCAGTGAGTCCAACGGCTGACAAAATTTAGGAAAAACCCCACTAACAATTTAAAGACACATAGAGCAGGGCCACAGTAACGAGTACGACATGTTCCCTTTAGAAAGAAGAGGGTCTGCTATACAGTTATAGCGTATGCAGTGAGTCCAACGGCTGACAAAATTTAGGAAAAACCCCACTAAAAATTTAAAGACACATAGAGCAGGACCACAGTAACAACAAAATTCCCATTAGAAAGGAGAGGGTCTCCCATACTGTTTGTCTATGCAGTAAAGCAACGGCTGCCAAAAATTTAGAGGAACTCCAATGCCCCTTGGAAGAGACGTAGAGGGCCTCTTGAAAAAAATGTTCCCATTATTAGGAAGTGGGTCTCCCAAAGTGATGGCCTATGCAGTGAATGCAAGGGCTGAAAAAAAAAAATTGGGAGGCACTCCAATGCCCCTTGGAAGAGACTTAGAGGGCCTCATAAAAAAATATTCCCATTAGAAAGGAGCGGGTCTCCTATACTTGTAATGCCCATGTACTAAGTGTATTGGCTGACAAACATTTACCCCTGGGGATTATACATGAACATACTATATATAAACATTTTTTACGGGCATCATAAACACCCTTTAAAAAAAATTATGTGGGTGTTGCATCACGGACCACGGTCACCCTGGTGATATGGTGGTGGAGGATGAGGAGAAGGAGGAGGACAAGAGCAAATAGACAAAATCAGGAAGTGTATACCCATGTGTGAGTGTGAAAAGGTGCATGGGAATGCACCTCCCAAGAAAAGACACTGGATTTGAGTTTATGTTACGCTGCTATCATTCGGTGGTGTTGAGAAGTCTGGCCCAATCCAGCCCTTGTTCATTTTTATAAGAGTCAGCATTTTCAATTGATGCGCTTATCAGTTATAATTCCACCAGTGGCACTAAAAACCCGCTCTGATAAAACGCTAGCAGCAGGGCAGGCCAGGACCTCCAACGCGTAGAGAGCCAGTTCATTCCACGTACCCAGCTTGGATACCTAATAATTATAAGGCACAGAGGAATCACGCAGGATGTTGGTACAGTCGGCAAGGTACTCCCTCAGCATCTTCCCAAACTTTGCACTCCTTGTGAGAGTACCCCGTGCATCAGGGCCTGTGAGATGGAAGGGGCTGAGAAAATTCTCCCAGAACTTTGACAATTTTCCCCTGCCTCTGCTGAATTGGAGTTGTGTCTCTCTCGCCTGTAGTCCTTGGTTGTCCAACGAACTGTGACCTCTGCCGCCAACGTTTCCAGGTGGTAATCTTTTTAAAAGTTCCGCAACAAGGGCCTTCTGGTACTGCCCCATTTTTGTAGACCTGTCCGCCTCAGGAATAAGAGATATAAAGTTCTCCTTGTAGTGTGGGTCTAGAAGTGTCACCAACCAGTAATGACTGTCACCCAAAATTTTGAGAACACGAGGGTCATGAGAAAGGCAGCGTAACAAACTCAGCAGTGCGTGCCAGACTGCTAACAGGCAAGACTTCCGTGTCCTCACCAAGAGGACGAGTGACCATGCTCTCCTCCTCATCCTTCTCCTCCTCTCTGTCCTCAGGCCATCCATGCTGAACAGCCGGTATGACAGTTGTGCAGGTAGTATCGTCTATAGCGCATGAAACTAGCTCCTGTTCTTCCTCCTCCTCTTCCTCGTTATCACCCAATCCACGTTGAGATGACATGAGGCTGGGCTGTGTGTAATCACCCTGTATGGTTCCTTGCTCCATCTCATCGTGCTCCGCCTGCAATGCATCCTCTTTGATTGTGAGCAGAGAGCGTTTCAGAAGACAGAGAAGCGGGATGGTGACGCTAATTATGGTGTCATCGCCGCTCACCATCTTGGTGGAGTCCTCAAAGTTTTGGAGGAAGGTACATATGTCTGACATCCATGCCCACTCCTGAGGTCTTATGTGTGGAGTCTGAACTGAATACCGATGGCCTTGTTGATGCTGGTACTCAACAACTGCCCTTTTCTGCTCACAAATCCTTCCCAACATCTGCAGTGTAGAGTTCCAACGCGTGGGGACATCACACACCAGTCTGTGAGCTGGAAGCTGCAAACGCTGCTGAAACACGGCAAGGGCGGCGGAAGCTGTAGGTGACTTTCTAAAATGGGCGTACTTTAACAAGCAGATCTGGCAGCTCCGGGTAGTATTTGAGAAATCGCTGAACCACGATGTTAAGCACATGGGCCAGGCATGGTGTGTGTGTGCTCACCTCGCCTCAGATCCCCCACCAGGTTCCGGCCATTGTCACAAACGACCATGCCTGGCTTTAGGTTCAGCGGTGTGAGCCACAGATCTGCCTGCTCTTTGAGAGTTGTCTACAACGCTTCAGCATTGTCCGGTTTGTCAACTAAGTGTTAGAACCCTCCTATTTGTTTTTTCTATCTTGTGTTTTGCAATCATGTGACCATCTGCTTTTATATTCCAGCTCCGCCCTTCTGGCTGTGCTGGACTTCAGTGTTTGACTGTTTCTCTAGCCTGGTGCTTCGGTGCCTTTGTCTGTCAAGTTCGCTTGGTTCTCTGGGACCTCTAGTACTTTTTGTTTGTTTGTCTTTTTGTGTTCTGCAACAACTTCTGTTTAGGAGGTGTCCCATTTTTGTCCCAGTCCTTAGTTCTTTTAGGGACCCCTCCCTTAATTCTATAGGTCTTCGTTCAGACTAGCCGAGGACTAAGGCGGGTCTATTCACTAGGAACAGTCAGCCCGCTACATTGTAGGGATTCAGCTTAGTCTTACTGTAGGGACAGCTTTCCCCTAGCTTTCCTTAGTACATGTTGCAGATGAGAACAGTATGTCCAGCCCAAAAAACTAAAAAGGAAAGAAATTCGGGGATCAGTATGGTTTCCGTCCAGGATTTGGCTCAACGCCTGCAGGGATTGTCTCTGGAGATGGCCGAGCTTCAGCAACACGTGAGTAGCTGTTATGGAGTGCATTTTGTCGAACCCAAGGTAGGGCTGCCTGATGTTTTTTATGGTAAACAGCAAGATTTTTTTTCCTTTAAAATGCTTGTTTGTTCTATTTTCGTTTGAGACCAAGATCCTCTGGGAATGAATCACAGCGCATTGGTTTTATTATGTCACTTTTGCGCAATGAACCACAGGGGTGGGCCTTTTCTCTCCAGCCTAATGATCCGTGTTTAAGGTCTGTTGAAACATTTTTTTCTGCTATGGGGCTATTATATGACGATCCTGATCGAATCTCATCTGCTGAATCAGAACTTAGACGTTTGAATCAGGGGTCAGATGATGTGGAAAATTATTGCACACACTTCAGGAGATGGGCTTCAGAAGTTAAGTGGAATGATCCTGCGCTGAGATGTTTATTTCTTGCTGGTCTGAGTGAAAGGGTTAAGGATTTGCTAATTGCATTCCCTGCACCTGTGACTCTGCAGGATGCTATGCATTTAGCTGTTCGTATAGACAGGAGACTGAGGTGCAGGCTCAATGAGGTAAAGACTCCTGTAATGTCAGTTCCTAGTCCCCAGAAAATCTGCTCTGACGGCGGAGAACCGATGGAGGTTTGGGCGATGTCACTCCGCTCTCAGGAAAGAGACCGGAGGTTCGCCGAGGGATTGTGTCTTTATTGTGGTAAAGCTGACCATTTGATTAAGTATTGTGAGCGTCGTTTAAGTAAAGAAAAAAAAAAGGTCAGTTACGCCCGTATAGCTTGTTTACGCTCTGCAGGAGTATTTCTTTCTGGGAGTACTACTCTGCAGGGAGATTTGATTGAATTTCAGGTATTTGTGGATTGTGGTTCAACACTTAATGTGATTGATAAAGGGTTTTTGGAAAACCTTAAATTGAAATCCAAACCTTTGTCATCACCTATTTCTGTGGTTGCAATTGATAACACTCCTTTGAAATGTATTACTCACAAGACTGCTGCATTTCCCCTTACTATCAATGGAGTTCACCAAGAAATTTTGGACTTGGTTGTTTTGGATAATTTGCCCTCTCCAGTTGTTCTAGGATTGCCTTGGTTAAAACTGCACAATCCTTTATTGGACTGGTCTACTAATGTGATTAAGTCTTGGAGTCCGAAATGCTATGATAAATGTTGTAATGGTCGCATTGAGGCTGGAAAAAGGGGAATTACCGGTACCTATTCAAGATTCTTGGAGGGTTTTTTCGGAGGAGGAGTCGCAAGTTTTACCTCCTCATAGGGTTTATGATTGCGCCATTGAGTTTGTTCCGAGTGCTACTCTTCCCAAAAGTCACTTGTTTAATCTGACTATCCCTGAAAGAAAGTATATAGAGACTAGCCTGGCTGCTGGTCACATTAGACCTTCTAAGTTGCCTGTGGCAGTTGGATTCTTCTTTGTTAAAAAAAGGACGGCGGTTTACGTCCATGTCTGGATTTTCGTGAAATTAATAAGATTACCGTACGCAATTCCTACCCATTGCCGTTAATTCCTGACTTGTTTAACCAGTTAGTGGGAGCCAAGTGGTTCTCCAAAATTGATCTCCGGGGGGCATACAATTTGTTACGAGTGAAGGAGGGTGATGAATGGAAAACTGCTTTTAACACTCTGGTAGGTCATTTTGAGAATGCCTTTTGGTCTTACCAATGCACCTGCATTTTTTCAGAACCTTATTAATGACATCCTGAGACCTTTGATTGGTAAGAATCTGGTTGTGTATTTGGATGACATTTTGATGTATTCACCAGATCTAGAGTCCCATTGGCAGAGTGTACGTGAAGTTTTGCAGTTATTGAGTGATAATTGACTCTTTGCTAAGCAGGAGAAATGTGAGTTCGCTGTGCAGAAAACTAGTTTTTTAGGCTACATTGTCTCCAGCGAGGGCTTTGAGATGGACCTTGTGAAGGTTCAGGCTGTGCAGGAATGGCCTAGGCCTATTGGTTTGAAATCTATACAGAGATTTTTGGGTTTTGCCAATTATTACAGGGAATTCATTAAGAATTTTTCTATAATTATTAAACCTGTAACCGATCTCACCAGGAAAGGTGCGAATACGGCCCAGTGGACTACTGAGGCCATTGAAGCGTTTGAGTATCTCAAAGAGAGGTTCAGTTCTGCCCCTATCCTTATGCAGGCTGATGAGACCAAGCCTTTTTTAGTCGAGGTCGATGCTTCATCGGTGGGGGTCGGAGCAGTTTTGTCTCAGGAGAACAAGGGGGGAGTACATCCTTGTGCCTTCTTTTCGAAAAAAATTTCGGAAACCGAACTGAATTATGATGCTGGAAATCGGGAGTTGCTGGCTATTAAACTTGCATTTGAACATTGGCGTAATTTTTTGGAAGGCGCTAGATTTCCTATTCAGGTTTTCACAGATCATAAGAATTTGATTTATCTGGATGCTGCCAAGCGCTTGAACGCCCGTCAAGCTAGGTGGGCACTTTTTTTTTCTCGGTTTCATTTTTCTGTTACCTATATCCCTGTTACTAAGAATGTTAAAGCTGATGCTTTATCTCGCAGCTTTTCTCCTACGGTCGGTGCCGAGGAGGAGGAGAGCATTTTACAGAAAGGAGTTGTGGTGGCGGCTTTGGACTCCGTTTTAGAGAATGGGATTCTGAAAGCTCAAGATGATGCTCCATCTAACACTCCCCATGGGAGGTTGTTCGTGCCTAGAGCCTTTAGGAGAGATTTGTTTGTGGAGTGTCATGAGTCTCGGTTGGCAGGTCATCCAGGAATTTAGGAGACTAAGAGACTTATCAGTCGCAGTTTTTGGTGGCCTGGATGGCAGAAGGAAGTCATCAAGCGGGTGCGTCAGTGTACTGTGTGTGCTAGGTCAAAGGCTTCACATACCCCTGCTGCGGGGTTGCTTTGCCCTCTGGAAGTTCCTAGTGCGCATTGGATGCATCTCACAATGGATTTTATTACTGATCTTCTTGTGTCCGAGGGTTTTACTGTCATCTGGGTGGTCGTGGACCATTTTAGTAAGATGTGTCATTTGGTTCCATTCATTAAGTTGCCCTGTGCCAAGACACTTGTTAAGGCGTTTGTTAAGGAGATTGTCAAGCTCCATGGCGTTCCCACGGATATTGTTTCTGATAGAGGACCTCAGTTTGTGGCTCGCTTTTGGCGTGCTTTTTGTGACAGGTTGGGAGTCCATTTGTCATTTTAGTCTGGTTATCATCCTGAGTCTAATGGACAGACTGAAAGAAAGAACCAGGATGTTGAACAGTTTTTGCATTGTTTTGTAGTGGATAATCAAGAGGTGTGGTCTGAGTTTGTGCCTCTCGCAGAATTTGCTCTTAACAATCA
This sequence comes from Phyllobates terribilis, assembly GCF_046119375.1. Classification (NCBI taxonomy): domain Eukaryota; kingdom Metazoa; phylum Chordata; class Amphibia; order Anura; family Dendrobatidae; genus Phyllobates; species Phyllobates terribilis. The sequence continues at coordinate 410,994,982 of NW_027362771.1, read as the reverse complement.
TACATCCTCCGCTGCTGGGTGTTCTCCTTTTTTTGTTGTACTGGGAGACATCCGTTGTAGCGTCGGCGTCCCTGCCTCCTGCTAGGCAGGGACGCTGTTCCCCTCACCTCTCCGCTCTGTGCCCGGCGTCTTCCTCCCACTCTGCTGGCAGCGCGAGCTGCTTCCCGGCCACGGTGCTTAGGGCGCGCGCGCGCTCCCCCTCTCTTAAAGGGGCCGCGCGCGCCGTCCTAAGGAGTCCCCGGCCAATGGCCGGAGGACTTCACCATATATAAGGCACCTCCTCCAAAATGGAGGTGCCCGAGCAATGTTGTTGCAAAGCCTTCACTCTGCTTCAGCCCTCAGGTCCCGTTTCCAGTTACCTGCCAGTCACCTGCCAGATTCCTGCCTGTTACCTGCCAGTCACCTGTCAGATTCCTACCTGTTACCTGCCAGTCACCTGTCAGATTCCTGCTTGATACCTGCCAGATATCCGTTTACCTGCTTGCAAGCCTGCGGTCCGACGGTCTGCCTTCCGACACCTGTCAGTCTGTCTATGGACCAGCCTGCCCGCTCACCTGGGAGCGCCCATCTGCTGCCTGCCTGCTAGCCTACCTGGAGGCTCCGCCGTCACTTGCCGTGACCACCTGCCAGTCCAGAGACTCTTGTCTGCTCACCTGGGAGCGCTCATCTGCTACCTGCCTGCTAGCCTACCTGGAGGCTCCGCCATCACTTGCCGTGACCGCCTGCCTGTCCAGAGACTCTTGCCTGCTCACCTGGGAGCGCTCATCTGCTACCTGCCTGCTAGCCTACCTGGAGGCTCTGCGACACCCCAGGGGTCTGGTTGCCGCAGTAATAGAGATATTATGTCTGAGAGCGAGTGGGAGGTTTCTCTGGTCAGGATCCCTAAGCATGCAACACGGTCCGCCCAGACCTGGGAGGGGAGGAATCTGCCCTTTTAAACTGGGTCTGGGGCGGGATTAGAGCAGTCAGAGTGGAGCTACAGACAGTTCCAGACACAGGGAAAGCAAGAACAGGAGCTCTGTAGGAGCAGTAGCAGAAGTCCAGGGGCTGGAGCTGAGCAGAGTTCGCCCTGGACGAAGATACTAAAGCCGGACACAGGAGTCCGAGGCTGTGGGGACTGATATACACCCAGCAGCAGAAACCAGCCGGCAGGGGATTCCAGGTCCTCTGGCCATAGAAGCCCGGAGGCTCAGTCACAAAGAAGGGACCAGCGCCGCCATCCAGGAGCGGAGGCTAACAGAAGGCCCCAAGTCACCAGCCATACGGGTGAGCACCACACGGTATACTCAGGGACGTGGGCTACTTGTAACCGCTGACAGCAAGGTAGCCAGGAAGAGTGCAGATAAACGGGGAGGCCTACAACTCCACCTGGCCAGGGGAACTCCTGCTTGCTCGCAGACTGACCAGGCCCCTTATACTAGCCAGTACTCCCGGGAGGGTCTGCCTTGTACCATCAGTAAAGACCCTGAACTGCACCACACGTCTCTGTGATTCCTTGTCGCACCAGCACCATCAGCACTGGGACCCTCACACCATCACTCCCATCATCATCCACATTAGCTGCCCTGAGGCAATACTCCTCCCGTGGGGAGTTATCCCATACTCGTCTGCGCAACCAACATCAGCCTCAGCGGTCGGCAGCGCAGCGGCGGTCCCCACTGACCGCAATCCACGGGTGGCGTAGTCGGACACTTATTACAACGTTTAGACTGCCACTGGTTTGACCACCCTGGGCACGGACCGGGTCACCGCCACGGAGAACTACAACCCCCAGCGATCCGGCTCCGGGTATCCCCCTGCACAGCACAGGCCCAGGGGGCGCGTCAGCTCCGCCGTCACTTGCCGTGACCACCTGCCTGTCCAGAGACTCTCGCCTGCTCACCTGGGAGCGCTCACCTGCTACCTGCTTGCTAGCCTACCTGGAGGCTCTGCCGTCACTAGCCGTGACCACCTGCCTGTCCAGAGACTGTCCCTGTCACTTGCCGTGACTACCTGCCCTGCTACCCAGAGACTGTCCCTGTCACTTGCCGTGACTACCTGCCCTGCTACCCAGAGACTGTCCCTGTCACTTGCCGTGACTACCTGCCCTTCTACCCAGAGACTGTCCCTGTCCCTTGCCGTGACTACCTGCCCTTCTACCCAGAGACTGTCCCTGTCACTTGCCGTGATTACCTGCCCGTCTTCCCTGGGAGCCACCCGCTTCCTTACAAGGACCGCCCCCTTGTATAGTTGCTCAGAGGTTCCGCCTCCCAGACCCGTTACAGTTTGCTCGGGCCATGGAATCCGGTGGCTCCCAAGCTCCCTCGCTCTCGGACCTATGTCATGAACTGTCCCGTCAGAGGTCCCAACAGGAGTCCATCCTGAGTCACCTGCGGAGTGTCAACTCTCGCCTGGACACTCTGTCTGCTCCACCTGCAACCACCGCTAGTGTCATGACTCGCAACCCGGCAGCACCGCTGCCCACCAATACCATGGTATCCTGTCCCGGACCCCGGCTTTCTGCACCTCCTCGTTTCGGAGGTGACTCAGCTCAAGCTCGGGGCTTCATAAACCAGTGCACCCTGCACTTTGAACTCTTGTCCCACCAGTTTATCTCCGACCGGTCCAAAGTAGCCTTTATCATGTCCCACCTCACGGGGGAGGCTCTGGCTTGGCTAAATCCTCTGTGGGAGAGAGGAGATCCCCTGGTGTCCGACCTGCCAGCCTTTCTCACGGCTTTCCGGAAAGTCTTCGACGAACCCGGACGGAAGACCTCATCCGCATCGTCTCTGCTACGCCTCCGTCAAGGAGATCTCACCGTGGGCCAATATGCCATACGGTTCCGTACCCTTGCTTCGGAGCTGGCCTGGGATAACGACGCTCTGGTGTCTGTCTTCTGGGAGGGTCTGTCCGGCCGTATTAAAGATGAACTCGCCGGTCGGGACATTCCTACCACTCTCGACGACTTAATAACACTTGCCACCTGGATTGACATCCGATTCCAGGAGCGCGCCAAAGAGGTCACCCGTGAGAGGAGGTTTCCACGTCTAGCCCCCACCTTCCAGAAACCCGTCACTCCCTCCGTTACTCCCCAGGCACACTCACCTGAGCCTATGCAGGTCGACCAGACCAAGATGGTCAAAACCCGTCAAGACTTACGCCGTGCCGAGGGGAGCTGCTTCTACTGTGGCAGTAAGGAGCACCGGATCCGTTCCTGCCCAGAGAGGTCGGGAAACGCCTGTGTCTAGGATCGCTCAGAGAGGTCGCCCTAGACAAAAGTAAACCCTCTCCATCTCTGATGCTGTCTGTCTCTATCACCTGCGGAGAGAACCGCTATTTCGAACTGGCTCAACTTGACTCAGGAGCTGCTGGAAATCTCATTTCTCAGTCTCTGGTAGAGAAATACCGCATTCCCACCAAACCTCTGGCCGTACCTTTATCTGTCGCCGCCGTGGATGGGGGCCTCTTACCACATCCCATCCAACTCATCACCGAATCCATAACTCTGCAGGTGGGAATGCTGCATTCTGAGAGCATCTCCTTTCATGTTCTGCCTGGACTCTCTCACGCACTCTTGTTAGGCCTACCTTGGCTCCAGAAACATGCACTCGTGCTTGACTGGCAGACCGGAGAAGTCCTTCGCTGGGGACAGGACTGCCATAGGACTTGTCTAGTTCCCGTTCATCCTGCTCGTCCTTCTCCTACCCCAGTCAGTCTACCCGGTCTACCGGCTCCCTATTGGTCTTATGCGGATGTCTTCAATAAAAAAGAAGCAGATACATTACCCCCTCATAGACCATACGATTGTCCAATCGACCTGATACCCGGCTCTACTCCTCCCCGTGGGCGTATCTACCCTTTGTCCGCAGCGGAGACCCGGTCCATGTCAGAATATATTGAGGAGAATCTGGCCCGGGGATTTATCCAGAAATCTACCTCCCCGGCGGGAGCAGGCTTCTTCTTCGTCAAAAAGAAGGACGGCTCACTCCGTCCCTGTATAGACTATAGAGGCCTTAACCAGATCACGGTGAAGAATAAATACCCCCTTCCGCTCATTCCGGAATTATTTGACCGTCTGAGGGGGGCTAGAATCTTCACCAAGCTGGACCTCCGTGGGGCGTATAACCTGGTCCGTATCCGTCAGGGGGATGAGTGGAAGACGGCATTCAACACCCGGGACGGCCACTATGAATACCTGGTAATGCCCTTCGGTCTCTGTAACGCTCCTGCCGTCTTTCAAGAGTTGGTCAATGACATCTTCCGTGACCTTCTCTACTCCTGCGTGGTGGTGTACCTGGACGACATCTTGGTCTTCTCTCCGGACCTTCCTACTCACCGGAGGGATGTTCGTCAGGTCCTGCTCAGGCTCAGGCAGAACCACCTCTACGCTAAATATGAGAAGTGCATCTTTGAGCAGACCTCTCTTCCATTTCTGGGCTACATAATCTCTCAGACCGGCCTACAAATGGATCCTGAGAAACTGTCTGCCATCCAGAAGTGGCCCCGACCAGAGGGGTTGAAGGCTATTCAGCGGTTCCTGGGCTTTGCCAACTATTACCGCCTCTTCATACCGCACTTCTCTTCCCGGACTGCCCCTATCTCTGCGCTCACCTGTAAGGGTACTAATCCCAGAAGATGGCCGCCCGAAGCTGAGGAGGCCTTTCTTTCCTTAAAACAGGCCTTCTCCTCCGCCCCGGTGCTGCATCGTCCGGACGGCAACAAACAATTCGTCCTAGAAGTTGACGCTTCCTCCTCCGGAGCCGGGGCGGTACTTACCCAAAAGTCATCTTCCGGAAGAATGGTAACCTGCGCTTTTTTCTCCAAACTCTTCTCCTCTTCTGAGCGCAACTATTCTATTGGAGACCGTGAATTGTTAGCCATTAGGCTGGCACTGGAGGAGTGGCGTTACCTGCTCGAGGGGGCTCTTCACCCGATAATAATTTACACGGACCACAAGAACTTGGCTTACCTTCAGAGCGCCCAGAGACTTAACCCGCGCCAAGCCCGGTGGTCCTTGTTTTTTGCCCGCTTTGATTTTGTTCTTCATTTTTGCCCGGCAGACAAAAACATCAAAGCTGACGCCTTGTCCCGATCCTTCCTGGTATCTGATCTAGAGGAGGAACCTAAGCACATCATTGATCCCGCCAGAGTAATGCAAGTGGCTCCCGTGAATCTAAATCGTCTCCCTCCCGGTAAGACGTTTGTAACTGTACCTGATCGGAAGAAGGTCCTACACTGGGGTCACTCGTCTAAGCTAGCTGGCCACGCCGGTCAGAAAAAGACCCTCCAGCTCATTACCCGGCATTACTGGTGGCCTACCCTGCACAAGGATGTAATAGACTTTGTTTCTGCCTGTGTGTCCTGCGCCCGCAACAAAGTTCCGAGACACCTGCCAGCCGGGCGCCTTCTTCCTCTTCCAGTACCTGCTGCCCCGTGGCAGCATATTGCTATGGACTTTATAACGGATGTTCCTGTCTCTGCCGGTTGTACGGTCATTTGGGTGGTCGCTGATCGCTTCTCCAAGATGGCGCACTTCATTCCCCTGCCGGGTCTCCCGTCTGCACCCGAACTGGCTAAAGACTTTATCCGCCACATCTTTCGTCTCCATGGCCTGCCCCTCCACATCGTGTCAGATCGTGGGGTACAGTTCACCTCACGCTTCTGGAGAGCCACATGTAAGTTGCTTGACGTCACTCTGTACTTCTCCTCCGCTTACCATCCACAGTCCAATGGTCAAGTGGAGCGGATCAATCAGAACCTGACCAGTTACCTCCGGCACTTCGTTAATGCCCACCATTCGGACTGGGTGGATCTCCTACCATGGGCCGAGTTCTCTTATAATAATCACGAGAGCGAATCTTCCTCCAAATCCCCGTTTTTTGTAGTCTTCGGTCAGCATCCTCGGATCCCATTTCCCGTCTCCACCTCGGTGGACAATCTGGCTGCGGAATCTCTCGTTCGCGAATTCTCCTCCATTTGGGAGAGTACCCGATCCGCACTCCTTCAGTCGTCCGAACGGATGAAAAAACACGCTGACAAGAAACGCCTGGATCCTCCACAATTCCGTCCTGGAGATAAAGTCTGGCTCTCGTCCAAATATGTCCGGCTCAAGATTCCCTCCTACAAGTTAGGGCCTCGGTTCATCGGCCCACTGGAAGTTATCAAACAGATCAACCCGGTGGCCTATAAATTAAAACTCCCGGCCAACTTACGGATCCCTAACTCCTTCCATGTATCTCTCCTCAAACCCGTGGTACTTAACTCTTTTTCCAAGTCTACAGGTACGCCTCCTGCTCCGGTTTCCGCTGAGAACGAGTTTGAGGTAGAGAACATTTTGGCCACCAAAAGGGTAAGAGGAAAAACCTTTTTTCTGGTAGATTGGAAGGGGTTTGGTCCTGAGGAGAGAACGTGGGAGCCCCGGGAGAACATCCATGCCCCTCTCATCCTTGATAAATTTCTCTCTGGCCTAAAGAAGGGGGGGCCTAAAGGGGGGGGTACTGTAGCGTCGGCGTCCCTGCCTTCTGCTAGTCAGGGACGCTGTTCCCCTCACCTCTCCGCTCTGTGCCCGGCGTCTTCCTCCCGCTCTGCTGGCAGCGCGCGCTGCTTCCCGGCCATGGTGCTTAGGGCGCGCGCGCACTCGCTCCCCCTCTCTTAAAGGGGCCGTGCGCGCCGTCCTAAGGAGTCCCCGGCCAATGGCCGGAGGACTTCACCATACATAAGGCACCTCCTCCAAAATGGAGGTGCCCGAGCAATGTTGTTGCAAAGCCTTCACTCTGCTTCAGCCCTCAGGTCCCGTTTCCAGTTACCTGCCAGTCACCTGCCAGATTCCTGCCTGTTACCTGCCAGTCACCTGTCAGATTCCTGCCTGTTACCTGCCAGTCACCTGTCAGATTCCTGCTTGATACCTGCCAGATATCCGTTTACCTGCTTGCAAGCCTGCGGTCCGACGGTCTGCCTTCCGACACCTGTCAGTCTGTCTATGGACCAGCCTGCCCGCTCACCTGGGAGCGCCCATCTGCTGCCTGCCTGCTAGCCTACCTGGAGGCTCCGCCGTCACTTGCCGTGACCACCTGCCAGTCCAGAGACTCTTGCCTGCTCACCTGGGAGCGCTCATCTGCTACCTGCCTGCTAGCCTACCTGGAGGCTCCGCCGTCACTTGCCGTGACCACCTGCCTGTCCAGAGACTCTTGCCTGCTCACCTGGGAGCGCTCATCAGCTACCTGCCTGCTAGCCTACCTGGAGGCTCCGCCGTCACTTGCCGTGACCACCTGCCTGTCCAGAGACTCTTGTCTGCTCACCTGGGAGCGCTCATCTGCTACCTGCCTGCTAGCCTACCTGGAGGCTCCGCCGTCACTTGCCGTGACCACCTGCCTGTCCAGAGACTCTCGCCTGCTCACCTAGGAGCGCTCACCTGCTACCTGCTTGCTAGCCTACCTGGAGGCTCTGCCGTCACTAGCCGTGACCACCTGCCTGTCCAGAGACTGTCCCTGTCACTTGCCGTGAGTACCCGTCCTTCTACCCAGAGACTGTCCCTGTCACTTGCCGTGACTACCTACCCTGATACCCAGAGACTGTCCCTGTCACTTGCCGTGACTACCTGCCCTTCTACCCAGAGACTGTCCCTGTCACTTGCCATGACTACCTGCCCTTCTACCCAGAGACTGTCCCTGTCACTTGCCGTGATTACCTGCCCGTCTTCCCTGGGAGCCACCCGCTTCCTTACAAGGACCGCCCCCTTGTATAGTTGCTCAGAGGTTCCGCCTCCCAGACCCGTTACATCCGTCTTTTGGTTCGTTCTTCAAATTGGGGTCGGCGGTGCCGGAGGAGGAGAATTTTTCCGGTGATTTGGAGAGAGTTTGGACTAATGTACGTTGCAACCTTCAAGAGGCTAACAAGGAGTCCAAGAATAATTTGGCAGGAAACGTAAAGAGGTTTTGTTTAATGTGGGTGACATGGTTTGGTTGTCCTCGAAGAACCTGCGGTTGAGGATTCCCTCTAAAAAACTGGGTCCTAAGTTTGTGGGTCCATTTAAAGTGCTTCAGGTTGTTAACCCGTCTGCTGTTAGGTTGGATGTCCCTACTTCCTGGAAGATTAATCCTGTGTTTCATGTTTCCTTGTTGAAAAAGGCTGACGTATCTGATAGGGACGCCACTGTCACTGTTCCTCCTGTGGTGGAAGACGGCGAATATGAAATTTCTCGTATCTTGAATTCTAGATGGCATAGAGGGAGATTACAGTATCTTGTCTCCTGGAAGGGTTTCAGTCCCGAAGACAACTCCTGGGTAAGGACGGATGATGTCTCTGCTCCTAGGCTTGTTAAAGCTTTCCACAGGAGGTTTCCGGATAGACCTGGGCCTGGAGGATCCGGAGGATCCTCATAAAAGAGGGGGTACTGTTAGAACCCTCCTGTTTGTTTTTTCTATCTTGTGTTTTGCGGTCACGTGACAATATGCCTTTATATTCCAGCTCCGCCCTTCTGCCTGTGCTGGACTTCAGTGTTTGACTGTTTCTCTAGCCTGGTGCTTCGGTGCCTTCCTCTGTCAAGTTTGCTTGGTTCTCTGGGACCTCTAGTACTTTTTGCCTGTTTGTCTTTTTGTGTTCTGCAACAACTTCTGTTTAGGAGGTGTCCCATTTTGTCCCAGTCCTTAGTTCTTTTAGGGACCCCTCCCTTAATTCTATAGGTCTTCGTTCAGACTAGCCGAGGACTAAGGCGGGTCTGTTCACTAGAAACAGTCAGCCCGCTACATCGTAGGGATTCAGCTTAGTCTTACTGTAGGGACAGCTTTCCCCTAGCTTTCCTTAGTACATGTTGCAGATCATAACACTAAGCATATTAGCTTCAACACAGCCTGTTGCCGCTTGGCCAAGGCAGTGCTGCAGTGCTTCCAGCTTGTGACTGATGTGGTCATTTCGGAGATGGAGGCGGAAAAGGAGGAGGAGGCTGAGGAGGATGATGAGGTGCAGGAGCTGTAGACTGTGGGGGCAACCCTGATTGACCTAGGGCCTGTGATCCTTGGCGTCGGGAGGACGTGTTCCGTCCCAAGGTCCGACTGGGTCCCGGCTTCCACTATGTTAACCTAGTGTGCCGTCAGCAAGATGTACCGTCCCTGCCCACAAGCACTTGTCCACGTGTCCGTGGTTAGGTGGATTTTCCCGGTAACTGCGTTGTTGAGGGCACGGCTAATGTTTTGGGACATGTGCTTGTGTAATGCTCACACCTGGAGCAATAGTGGCGGCTGGGGACCGAGTACCAAGGAACGGCCACTGCCATCAGGTTGCAGCATTCTTCCATCTCCACGAGCCTAAAGGGCAAAATTTCGAGCGCAAGCAGTCGCGAAATGTGGGAATTTAGTAGTGTGGCCTGTGGGGCATTGGCTGCGTATTTGCGCTTGCGTTCCAAGGACTGGGGTATGGACAACTGAATGCTGCGCTGGGACAAGGACGTGCTTCCTGATGCTGCTACTTGAGAATGTGCAATGACAGGTGCAGGGCAGGACACATCTTCGCATGCACCTTGGACAAGAGATTGGCTTGCATGCACAACAGCGGAAGAAGCAATGGTGCCACCAGCAGACACTGTTCCTGGACCCTGGGGTTCAGCCTACAAAGTCGGGAGCTTTGCTGCCATGTGCCTGATCATGCTGGTGCTGGTCAGGCTGGTTGTTTTGCCACCCCTGCTAATGCTGGCCTGGCAGGTGGTGCAAATGGCCTTTTTGGGGTTATTGGCAGAGTCTTTAAAAAACAACCAGACTCGGGAAGACCTAACAGTTGTACTGGCAACTTCCTTTGTGTTGGTGTTACGGGGAACGGTTGCCTGCCTTCTGTCTGCGGCCACCACACTGCTTCTTCCTGCCTGTTGGGGGGCTCTGCCTCCCTCTCCCTGTTTGCTGCTCTCCTCGCTCTGCATGTCCTCCTGCCAGGTTGGGTCACTTATTATATCATCCACCACCTCATCTTCCACTTCCGCACTCTGGTCCTCCTCCTGACTTTCTGGCAATTGTGTCTCATCATCGTCCACCTCTTGTGACACTTTCCCACTGTCGCCTTCGTGTGACCGTGGCTGCTCAAATATTTAGGCATCGCTACATGCGATCTCCTCTTGCCCCACTTCAAGTGGACCGGGCAAGAGGCCCGAATCTATAAATGGAAAAGTGAACAGCTCTTGGGGGTGTCCAAGTGTGGGATCAGTTGTTTCTGGGAACTCGGCATGGTGGGAGGAAGGAGGTTCAGGATGAGGAATATGCGGTCCAGATTCACAGCTACTGAGACTTGACTGTGTGGAAGACAAGGTGGTGGTTGTGGTGGCTAAGTAACTTGAAGCATTATCTGCTGTCCAACCAATAACCTTTTCACACTGCTCTGTGTTCAATAGTGGTGTTCTGCGGTCCCCTATTAATTGGGACAGGAAGGTCGAGCGAGAATATGTGAGTGTTTGTTGTGGCACAATTTCAGCTTGCCCACGGCCTCGGCCTCTGCATGCACCATCACCATCACGTCCAGTTCCCCATCCCTTGCCACGTGTCTTGCCCATTTTAAATGGAGGACAATATCTTCCACGCTCACTACAAACGACTGAATTTGGAGCGAATTTATATGTGATCCGTGTAACGGACAAACCACAGTTTTAAATAGCTGGCCTGTAGGTAACTATTTTGAACAGCAAACTGGTGTCAATAGCTTCACTGACACGCTGAAACAAATTTTTAATGGAGGCTAGAAATGGCAGTATTTTTCTGAAAACGTATATGTGATCCGTGTGGCGGAGAAAACACAGTTTTACATACCTGGCTTGTAGGTAACTATTTTGAACAGCAAACTGGTGTCAATAGCTTCACTGACACACTGAAACAAATTTTTAATGGAGGCCATAAATGGCAGTATTTTCAGTGCAATTATATGTGATCCGTGTGACGGACAAACCACAGTTTTAAATAGCTGGATTTTTAGCGCTGTAATATGGAAAGGACCTGGCTGTATTCTGCAGTGCCAACAAGCAAATGACGCAGAAAAACAGTGTTTTCTGGATTGCTTTTTAAGCAACTAATGAGGATTAAGATCCAAAAAAATATATATTCCTGGCCCCTGAGACCTGGGGCTATTTCTAGAAATATCTAACAGCAGGAGCAGCAGCAGACAAAACTGGAATGTCCTATATGCACTGCAATCTGCTATATACCCTGCCTGCCTACATACACTGCCTGCCTATTATCTCTGCAGATGGATTAGTCCTCAGAAGGACTGTTTGTTGAGATGGATATGTGTCTCTAATATAGTTTGGTACACCTACACTAACTAGAAACAAGCACATCTCTCCCTAGCTCAGCAGCACCTCTCCCTACACTGTCTGATTCCGGAGTGACTGTGACGAGCATGGCGGCGCCAGGTCTGATATAGACCTAATGACGCTGTGCGCCCAGCCAATCACTGCAATGCCATAACCAATATGGCTGGGGTATTACAGTGAGTGGCAGACAATCCCTGCATGTTCACTGGCTTGTAAAGACCGCCAAACATGCAGGAAGAGGACCCGAGCTCCCGCCGAGCAGCCCCGGAAATACTCGGCGAGCGCCGAGCATCTCGAGCAGTGAGATGCTCGGGCGAGCACCGAGCAGTAGCGAGCATGCTCGCTCATCACTAGTGATAATCAAAAAATCTAGGTGTGCATAAGATAAAAACAAAATTACAAATACCCCGTAGTAAGTAAATAAATAGTAATTGTACATATACATAACATATAGTACTTAGTTAACATTGTTTTGATAAAAATAAACGTAAATGCTACCCCACTGCGTCAAGATGCACTACATCGGCATGGTACCTAATTCTTGTAGTTCACCTCACTATGTATTAACAGATGTAAAAATAGATAAGGGCAGAAGCTGGGTCCCAATTGTTCAGACACTTGTCCGTGGAAAGCTATGTAAACAAAATGAAGAACCCAAAAAAGCGGAGCAACGCCTCTGTTTGTACAAAAAACTAAACTTAAAAGTTTGGTATTGTCCCGATTGCGGTACACTTTGTCGTGGTGGGATGGCTTTTACATTTTTAGATCAAAACAATGTTAACTAAGTGCCCTATGTTATTTTCATCTACAGTTTTACTATTTATTTACTTACTACAGGGTATTTGCTCATTTTGTTTTTATCCTAGGTTCTGGGTGTTAATCAGAGAAGCAGATGCTAGAACTGACATCGCATATGTAGATGTGTATGATCAACAAAAGTAATTTATGCTATAGGGTTTTGCGACTCCAAATTCCCTTAAAGCCCCCATACATATTAGGGCGCATTCGGACGTCGGTGAAACACGCTTTGGTTACAGACCTTGATGCCTGGACTGGCCGTAGGTCTCCTGACTCGAACTTGAGAGCCTCATAAGCATATATGAGACTGTTGAGTTCAGGTCAAGAGACCTGTGGCCAGTATGTGCATGGACCATGTTTCACAGACGTCTAAATACACATTTAGACTGACATCAACTGAAGCCGCTGATATCAGTGGGGTTGGCTGACAGTCTAATGTGTATGGGAACTTCCCAACACTCCCCCAGTAGATAATGTTGGATAGTATAAGGATCCAGTACGTCCAATTTCGGACTGCTGATCTTTTTCTGCTTGGTAAGCTAAGCCACCAAACGAACCATGGTGTCATTCAGACATCCATAAATTCCCATGTGTTTTCTGTGTTTTTTTTTACAGATAGAACATGTACCTTTTTATAATCAATGTTATTTACTATAGCACTTGAGCAAAAATGTAATTAAAAACTGACTGCAGAATTCAGTGACATTGACATGATCAGAGAGCTCACACCATATTGTGAATACAGAGGGCACCTGCAGTGCAGTATATCCTGTAAAAGTGAATGGGTCCATAAAAACAAACAAAAAAACAAATAGCATTTAGGTGCCATCAATGTGCCATTTAAGTACTGCATGTTTTTTTTTCGAAAGGAGTTTTGAAAAACCTCTATAATTTGTTTTATATGAGAAAATAGATAAAACATAGATTGTAAAAACTGACAAAAGAACCAAAACTAACCCAGCACACTGAAAAATAGGTACGTTTATCACATACAATAAGAAACCAGACACATTATTGTGTAACAGTGTAATGTACATATTGCCTAGTACTATAGCGCCCTAAGTTCAGATGAGCACTGGACTTATCCATCATTTCTGCAAATTGCAGACATCACTGGCTTCATGTGCAGCTCCATGCCTCATTTACAGATGCAAGAGCAGCCTGCTACTTACATGCATTAGTCCAGTCTGTAAATCAGACCAGGCAAGAAAGAACATACTGCAATTTTTTTTATAAATCCTCTGTGTGCACTAGCCCAGAGGCTGCAATTGCTCCACATACTGTCTTTCTGCAGTCTGTTGCAGACGTGCACTTATACAGATATACTGATCAAGTGATATCTCAGGGCATGGCATGTAGCACTGCAAATTACTGTACACGAACCACTTAGGGGTCTATCCAGCTGCATGCACTGAGAAGGGACCCAGATCCCACAGGTTTGCTGACCCTGCAGCAGCGGTGGTGCAGGTGGCCTGAGCTGCACATTATTCCCATGCTGGGCTGTATGGAGCTGAGCGCCCATTATTCCCATGCTGGGCTGTATGGAGCTGAGCGCCCATTATTCCCATGCTGGGCTGTATGGAGCTGAGCGCCCATTATTCCCATGCTGGGCTGTATGGAGCTGAGCGCCCATTATTCCCATGCTGGGCTGTATGGAGCTGAGCGCCCATTATTCCCATGCTGGGCTGTATGGAGCTGAGCGCCCATTATTCCCATGCTGGGCTGTATGGAGCTGAGCGCCCATTATTCCCATGCTGGGCTGTATGGAGCTGAGCGCCCATTATTCCCATGCTGGGCTGTATGGAGCTGAGCGCCCATTATTCCCATGCTGGGCTGTATGGAGCTGAGCGCCCATTATTCCCATGCTGGGCTGTATGGAGCTGAGCGCCCATTATTCCCATGCTGGGCTGTATGGAGCTGAGCGCCCATTATTCCCATGCTGGGCTGTATGGAGCTGAGCTGCACATTATTCCCATGCTGGGCTGTATGGAGCTGAGCGCACATTATTCCCATGCTGGGCTGTATGGAGCTGAGCGCACATTATTCCCATGCTGGGCTGTATGGAGCTGAGCTGCACATTATTCCCATGCTGGGCTGTATGGAGCTGAGCGCCCATTATTCCCATGCTGGGCTGTATGGAGCTGAGCGCCCATTATTCCCATGCTGGGCTGTATGGAGCTGAGCTGCACATTATTCCCATGCTGGGCTGTATGGAGCTGAGCTGCACATTATTCCCATGCTGGGCTGTATGGAGCTGAGCGCCCATTATTCCCATGCTGGGCTGTATGGAGCTGAGCGCCCATTATTCCCATGCTGGGCTGTATGGAGCTGAGCGCCCATTATTCCCATGCTGGGCTGTGTGGAGCTGAGCGCCCATTATTCCCATGCTGGGCTGTATGGAGCTGAGCGCACATTATTCCCATGCTGGGCTGTATGGAGCTGAGCGCACATTATTCCCATGCTGGGCTGTATGGAGCTGAGCGCACATTATTCCCATGCTGGGCTGTATGGAGCTGAGCGCACATTATTCCCATGCTGGGCTGTATGGAGCTGAGCTCACAGCCCCTGGACAGCCTCACCAGCTGCTGCAGCCAAGAAAGGCAGAGCCTGGAGTAGGAGCAGCCGCAGCTCCTGCCTGATGGCTCTGGGCGGGTTCACTGCCACTAAAGCTTTTTATCTTGTTTATTGTCCCTAACGGCCACTTGGTTGTATAAATTCTAAATAGCATCTGTCCTGACAGCACAAGGATCCCCATGGCGTGTGCAGCCCTGACAGCCTGCTGAAGCCACCCTGGGAGCTAACTTCTTGGCCAGTGTGCGTCCTGGGGGTAGGGCTGTGCGCCCTTTTGCCTGCGTAACGCTATTTTGGAGCAGGGTACATAGGAGCCGGAGGCTAGATAACTCTGAGCTGCGGTAGATAACGTTTCTGCTGTGTCTTCTCTTAGCTTTCAGCTTCCTCCTAATGTGAGAAGACTCTTCTTTATTCTTTTGGACAGGACCCTGTGGAGCACATAGATCTGAGCCTGGGCACGGAGACTAGTGTGGATCTGGAGGAGAAGCTGCACCAGGATGAGGCTGGCTACTCTGCTGGGGTTGGCACTGGGATTTACAGTGTTGTTCTCCTTCAGTGCCAGTCAAGGTGCTGACAAAGATGTGACATCAGAGACAGTGAAGGAATCCAGAGCCAGCAGAGCCAAGAGAAGAGGTGGAGGTGCAGGAGTGGGGCATGATGTCCTAAAAGGGTAATTATCAACTATTCACTGCAAATGTGTCAGTGACCCTGTGATGTCTATGCTCTTCAGTAATCATTACCATATATGACTATTCATCTTCTCTTCATCCCTTCTATTTGGAGGAATTCATGTAATTAAATGGTAGATTGGGATAAATTAGATTCTAATTATAGTGTCTGCTTAAAAATGCCTAGAGCCATTGTATTGTAATGTCTATCTATCTATGTCATCTATTATCTACTATCTATCTATACATTATCTGTCTATATATCCATACATTATCTAACTCTCATCTATTTATCTATTATCTATCTACTATCTATCTATATATCCATACATTATCTAACTCATCTATCTATCGATCTCATCTATTATCTATCTATCTCATGTATTATCTATCTACTATCTATCTATACATTATCTGTCTATATATCCATACATTATCTATCTAACGCTCATCTATCCCATATATATCTATCTACTATCTCATCTATTGTCTATTTATCTATCCATGTAATATGTTAGTATATGCACCTTATTTATTGTCTAATGATTATGAATTTAATTTATTGACAATATTTTCAATATTTATATGCAGATATGTAATTATTATTTATTTCTTCATTTATATTGTTTATTTTGTGGGTGCGGATTTGAAGCAGGTTTCACTAGTAAACTGAAGAAAGGAACTTCATATGCGCTGGGTATAACTATGAAATAATGCCTCTTGGCACAGTTATATCAAGGTGCCAGCACCACTAAACTGTGCCAGATTTGTCTACAAGTCCAGTGTCATTATCCAGAGATACTTAAGATTATTTAAGCAAATGCAAATGTTAGGAACTTTCTGCCTTTAATCAGTAGGGTGGGTTCTATATGGCACAGACACTGGGATCTTGATGTTATATCATGTCGATTACACAAAAATGGGGAGTGGAACTTTACATCATGAGTAGAGATTTACTTCACTGATAGCTCTTGTTCTCACTCACTAGGCTTATATGGTATACAGATATTTTAAGGGATTAGATAGGTTTACTGTCATATCGGTTTTTTTTTGGTTTTTTTTTCACAACTGAATTAGGATGTATAGAACTTTTTATGCAGATAAAAAATGTAATTGTCTGCAATATTTATTTTGAAAGTAGTCGGGAAATGCCATTCAAAACATGATGTGGCCCATGCAACGTCTATATATATATATATATATATATATATATATATATATATATATATATATATATATATATATATATATATATATATATACACAGTATGTGTGTATGTTTATAGTATACACACATGTATAGTAAACTACATAGAAAGAAAATGTAATGATATACTCGACAGTTGTATATGATTTACACACATACCATGGGCTTCCAAAATTGCTAATTTATTTGATAATTGCAGTGTTAAACATATGAATGAGTTAAGGTGACATGTTCAGTGACGCATCTGATGCTGTAATATTACACTGATTCCATGGTGTCATTTGTCTGTTACTGTGAATTTGCTATGGGACCCCTGACAGAGATTAAGTTAGAGAATTGTTCTGACAGCCTGCATAAAAATGACAGGATATAGAGAGCTCATGCCAAAGTATGTCAGCTATGTGCAGATTTTTTTTCTAACATAATAAAAGTGAATTATTGTAGAGAGCACATTTTTCCAAACACTTTTGTTTAGAACATGGCTGATGTATGTGGACATACTTTATCGTGTGCAGTTGGCGTCTCTCTGACATATATTGCATCACGTTAAACTGGAGGTTACCTAAACACTTGGAGTATGTAAGCGAGGCGCATTCCAGGAAGAGAAAGCAGTCAAGTAAATCCAAGCAAATACTAATATTCTTGCAGTGTCACAGTTTTGTAATCTGGTATTGTTATATATGAGATATATAGTGGTATAATAGAATTGAGGAACGATAGATAGATAGATGTAAAAAAAAAAAACAATTACAGCGGCACTTGTATATATGTGGGTGCAAACCCCATGAAACGTATCCAAATGTCCAAAAAATATAATCCCTGTGAAAAAAGGAAGCTTGAGGAAGGCACAGTATTGTGCTTGGATCCAAAACACATTTACATTATGTGTGAATAACAAGAGATGGTTTTCACTTACATGGCATTGGTCTGCTGTTCTTTTTCCCTGCATTAGATAGGTACTAGATATATATACATTGGGTACGGAAAGTATTCAGACCCCTTTAAATTTTTCACTCTTTGTTTCATTGCAGCCATTTGGTTAATTCTAAAAAGTTCATTTTTTTCTTATTAATGTACACTCTGCACCCCATCTTGACTGAAAAAAAAACAAATGTAGAAATTTTTGCAAATTTATTAAAAAAGAAAAACTGAAATATCATGTGGTCATAAGTATTATGTAGTATTATATGTGGTCATATAGTTCTGAAGCCACTCCTTTGTTATTTTAGCTGTGTGCTTAGGGTCATTGTCTTGTTGGAAGGTGAACATTTGGCCAAGTCTGAGGTCCTGATCACTGTGGAAGAGGTTTTCATCCAGGATATCTCTGTACTTGGCCGAATTCATGTTTCCTTCAATTGCAACCAGTCGTCCTGTCCCTGCAGCTGAAAAACACCCCCATAGCATGATGCTGCCACCACCATGTTTCACTGTTGGGATTGTATTGGGCAGGTGATGAGCAGTGCCTGGTTTTCTCCACACATACCGCTTAGAATTATCACCAAAAAGTTCTATCTTCGTTTCATCAGACCAGAGAATCTTATTTATCATAGTCTGGGAGTCTTTCATGTGTTTTTGAGCAAACTCTAGGCGGGCTTTCATATGTCTTGCACTGAGGAGAGGCTTTCGTCGAGCCACTCTGCCATAAAGGCCCGACTGGTGGAGGGCTGCAGTGATAGTTCACTTTGTGGAACTTTCTCCCATCTCCCTACTGCATCTCTGGAGCTCAGCCACAGTGATCTTGGGGTTCTTCTTTACCTCTCTCACCAAGGCTCTGCTCCCACGATTGCTCAGTTTGGCTTGACGGCCAGGTCTAGGTAGACTTCTAGTGGTCCCAAATTTCTTCCATTTAAGGATTATGGAGGTCAGTGTGCTCTTAGGAACCTTGAGTAATGCAGAAATTCTTTTGTAACCTTGGCCAGATCTGTGCCTTGCCACAATTCTGTCTCTGAGCTCCTTGGGCAGTTCCTTTGAGCTCATGTTTCTCATTTGGTCTGACAAGCACTGTGAGCTGTGAGGTCTTATATAGACAGGTGTGTGCCTTTCCGAATCAAGTCCTATCAGTTTAATTAAACACAGCTGAACTCCAATGAAGGAGTAGAACCATCTCAAGGAGGATCACAAGAAAATGGACAGCATGTGACTTAAATATGAGTGTCTGAGCAAAGAGTCTGAATACTTATGACCATGTGATATTTCAGTTTTTCTTTTTTAATAAAGTTGCAAAAATTTCTACATTTCGTTTTTTTTTTCAGTCAAGATGGGGTGCAGAGTGTACTTTAATGAGAAAAAAAATAAATTTTTTAGAATTTACCAAATGGCTGCAATGAAACAAAGAGTGAAAAATTTAAAGGGGTCTGAATACTTTCCGTACCCACTGTAATATATATATATATTATATATATTTTATTATGAATATACATATTTATTATGCGTTTGGAGGAGTACTGCAGGTCTTAAGAGGAGTCTGTCGCTCTCAAAATGTATTTTTAGACGAGTTATAGTGAGATGTAGGGAACTTAGCCCCTGTAAAAATCATACTAGCACTCTACCTGTTTACAGGTACAGTTGTTGAGAAAATAACTTTTAATTCGCTTATAAATGAGGGGGCTTTGGTGCACCCTTGGCATGGCCAAGAGCTCAGTGCACTATTATGTGTCCTCATTTTCAATGTTGGAGGCTTCCACCACTTCTGATTGACAGCGCTCACTTCCCAGAGTGAGCGCTGCATGAAGTCAGCCAGGTGCGTTCTCCTCCCTTGCTCCCTGTGCACACAGTGGACTGGTGCATTTTCCTCCCTTGCTCCCCACACACACAGTGGCCAAGTATGTTCTTCTCTCTTGTTCCCCGTGCATACAGTGGCCCATTGCATTCTTCTCCATTGCTCCCCACGTGCACAGTGGCCCGGTGCATTCTCCTCCCTTGCTTCCCGTGCACACTGTGGCCCGGTGTGTTCTTCTCCATTGCTCCCCGCGCACACAGTGGTCATGTATGTTCTCCTCTCTTGCTCCCTACACACAGTGGCCGGGTGCATTCTCCTTTCTTGCTCCCCGTGCACACAGTGGCCTGTTACATTCTTCTCCATTGCTCCCCGCACGCACAGTGGCTGGGTGCATTCTCCTCTCTTGCTCCCCGTGTGCACAGTGGCTGGGTGCATTCTCCTCTCTTGCGCCCCGCGTGCACAGTGGTCGGGTGCATTCTCTTCCCTTGCTCCCCATGCACACAGTGGTCAGGTGCGTTCTTCTACCTTGTTCCCCGTGCACACAGTGGCCCATTGCGTTCTTCTCCATTGCTCCCCGCATGCACAGTGGCCAGGTGCATTCTCCTCCCTTGCTCCCCACGTGCACAGTGGCCAAGTGCATTCTCCTCCCTTGCTCCATGTGCACACTCTGGCCCGGTGTGTTCTTTTCCATTGTTCCCCGTGCACACAGTGGTACTGTATGTTCTCCTCTCTTGCTCCCTGCACACACAATTGCCCAGTCTGTTCTTCTGTCTTGCTCCCCATGCGCACAGTAGCTGGGTGAATTCTCCTCCCTTTCTTCCCGCGCGCACAGTGGCCAGGTGTGTTCTCCTTTCTTGCTCGCCGTGCAAACAGTGGCCTGTTACATTCTGCTCCATTGCGCCCTGCACGTACAGTGGCCAGGTGTGTTCCCCTCTCTTGCTCCCGAGCGCACAGTGGCCGGGTGCATTCTCTTCCCATGTTCCCCATGCACACAGTGGTCAGGTGCGTTCTCCATTGCTCCCCGCACGTACAGTGGCCGGGTGTATTCCCCTCTCTTGCTCCCTGAGTGCACAGTAGCGGAGTGCATTCTCTTCCCTTACTCCCCATGCACACAGTGGTCAGGTGCGTTCTTCTACCTTGTTCCCCGTGCACACAGTGGCCCATTGCGTTCTTCTCCACTGCTCCCCGCATGCACAGTGGCAGGTGCATTCTCCTCCCTTGCTCCCCATGTGCACAGTGGCTGGGTGCATTCTCCTCTCTTGCGCCCCGCGTGCACAGTGGTCGGGTGCATTCTCTTCCCTTGCTCCCCATGCACACAGTGGTCAGGTGCATTCTTCTACCTTGTTCCCCGTGCACACAGTGGCCCATTGCGTTCTTCTCCATTGCTCCCCGCATGCACAGTGGCCAGGTGCATTCTCCTCCCTTGCTCCCCACGTGCACAGTGGCCAGGTGCATTCTCCTCCCTTGCTCCATGTGCACACTCTGGCCCGGTGTGTTCTTCTCCATTGTTCCCCGTGCACACAGTGGTCCTGTATGTTCTCCTCTCTTGCTCCCTGCACACACAATTGCCCAGTCTGTTCTTCTGTCTTGTTCCCCATGCGCACAGTAGCTGGGTGAATTCTCCTCCCTTTCTTCCCGCGCGCACAGTGGCCAGGTGTGTTCTCCTTTCTTGCTCGCCGTGCAAACAGTGGCCTGTTACATTCTGCTCCATTGCTCCCTGCACGTACAGTGGCCGGGTGTGTTCCCCTCTCTTGCTCCCGAGCGCACAGTGGCCGGGTGCATTCTCTTCCCTTGTTCCCCATGCACACAGTGGTCAGGTGCGTTCTTCTCCATTGCTCCCCGCACGTACAGTGGCCGGGTGTATTCCCCTCTCTTGCTCCCTGAGTGCACAGTAGCTGAGTGCATTCTCTTCCCTTGCTCCCCATGCACACAGTGGTCAGGTGCATTCTTCTCCATTGCTCCCCGCACACACAGTGGCTGGGTGCATTCCCCTCTCTTGCTCCCCGTGCTCACAGTGACCAGGTGTGTTCTCTTCCCATGCTTCTCTCTGTTGAGGCCCTGGCTACTCTTATACACCTGGAAGTGTAGCATGTATGCAGGTGCCCACACGCCAGCTGACTTTAAGCAGTGCTTGCTCTAGGAATCAAAGGCAGGGGAAGAGCCCAACATGCAAAATAAGGGGGCATAACTGTGTAGCGAGCTCTTGGCCATGCCAAGGGTGCACAGAAGTCCCCTCATTTGCATATGAATTTAAATTATTTTCTTGGGCATTGTTCCAATAACAGATAGCCCTGATAAAAATCATACTAGCACTAAGTCCCAAATATCATGGTACAGCTCGTTTAAAATGCATTCTGGGGGTGACAAACTGCCTATAACTACTGAAATTCACTTGTGATGTAGTGTGCACTGTAGCTTGTAGGTGGGAGTCAAATGGCTTCTACAAAGGTAAGTGCTATAGAGCTGTGGGTGCTCCCATATATTAAAATGTCTAAGAAAATTTATTAGAGCTTCATTTCCTCTTGTGTTTGAAAGAGATGAATGAGTTACTAGCATTGTATAATTATCCTTTGGTAGTGATGATGCTGCAGAGATGATGGCCTATACTATGATGCTCTACAGCTGTGGTAGTAGTAGTAGTAATCAATTAAAAGTTTAAGCTCAAGCATATGCAAAAGTTTATGTATTGTAAATTTGTGCAAGTCTTCTGGTTTTAGGAAATAGTTGTCCTCATTACATTAGTTATTGTGATGAGAAGTGTCATCAATGATCAGTATCTGAACAAACAATGAATCCCAAACTGGAAAGCGAACTGCTCTCTTGTCTGCAAGACATTGTGTAATTGTGGGCTGCTGGTAGTTACTGGTTATATTGGTTTATTTCATTAGATCCATATATATGACAATGCGTTTTCTACTAGGAATTTCTATTCATCGTTCTTTCTTTGTAGAGCTTAAAAGGGATTTTCAACTTTACTTTTATTTTAACAAATATGTTGGGGGACATCATTTTGTGTTAATGACTCAGGTTCTCTGACATATTTTGGCTACTCTGCATAGTAATTCTCCGATCCACGCCCCCTTGGTAAAGACCATAAAAAATAGCCCATATCACTGGAATCATATGGTGGATTTTAAAAAAAGTGGAATACTTAGTACTCAGGGGAGTAAAGGGAATACAACAGAAGCAAAAACTGGACACTTTTGACCTGGTGATAGATCTTTGTTAAAATAAAGAACGCATTTCTATATGTCATTCACAAACATTGTCATAGAAACTGATTGTAGTACACAATGAAGGAATGAGGCATATATCCCTATTATAATTCCTCATAAACATGGGGAAAACCTCTTTCAGATGTTACTATGGTCAGCAATAAAACCAAACCCATTAGCGCTGCAAGATGTAGGGGGTCTAAGCATGCTAAATGAGGCCAACCACACTAGTTATATGGCCTTGTTTATGTACCATGGCACAGTGATTAAATATAATTGTGCTGCTTCAGTCATATAATTATATGCTTAGACTTTGTGTTGGGTAAGCATCCCCTTATAATATTTATACTATAGTATGTTTTGAATATTCTTGGTACCCATACCCATCAAGTCTCTAAAAGTTTACCTTTTTTGTGGGGAGGTGAGGGGGGTAGGGATTGGGCATTGTATATCTGTTATTAGTACTGTCACAATAGGTTTCCCAAAAATAAACCTTCAGTGTGAAATGGATATATTACAGGGGTTGTCCAGTCTCAACATATTGATGACCTATCCATTGGCCAGGTCATCAATATCAAATTAGGGGGGTGCAACACCTAGCAACTTTTATTTACTCTTCACCAGATGTAAACACTTTAAATGGAGCAACGAAGTGCTGCTCCATTCACCGTGTAGTGGCTGCTCCTGGGTACTGCAGAACAGCTTCTATTAGAAGTTCTGCAACTCCATTCAAAGTGTTTACATCTGTCAGCTTGCAGAGCAAATAACAGCTGGTCGCCGGGTGTCGGACCACCACCGATCTGATATTGATGACCTATACCATGGATAGGTCATCAATATGTTGTGAGCTGATGACCCTTTAAACATAACTAACCACTTGGAAGATAATGCAAATATATTTTTAAAAAATATATTTACATAGTGTTCTATAATATAAGCTTTCTCTTTAATATAGCTCCATCATTTTCCACAGCACTTTACAGATATTGTCATCACTGTCCCCATTGGGGCTCACAATATAAATTCCCTATCAGTATGTCTTTGGATTGTGGGAGGAAACCGGAGAAAACCCACACAAACACCCACAAAAAAAATTCTATGTTTTTTAAAGAAGGTTTGTGTGGTAACAAAACATACACCGAAGCAGAAAATAAAATAAGAGAACCAGATAATCAGTTGATAATTCCACCACCACACCAACAATGCTGGTCACTGTTGGGGAGATTTTAAGAAGAATACTGAATCTTTTGTGGTTTATGCTTTTTAATTTATTGGGCAATTTTTCTGTGATCTCCCATAACTCCTTTAATTATTATTTTTTTATTTCAAAACTATTCAGGTTGCCCTTAGAAACAGACCACAGTCTTTCCACTCGGTTGTCAGCTATGTGACTTGACACATTGCACCCAATTTTTAGCTTTGTTCTGAACCCCTACAAGGCAGGAGATTGAGAAAAGTAACAGCATGTCAATTTTAAATTGTAAAAACCGAAGCAAATTATTTTACATAGATTTTAACTGTGAAATATTGGTCAAACGCCAACTTTTTATAACGATGCATCATATAGCATCTCCGTATAGTGTTAACTAGTAAAGTTTTCTCAAAAATGTTTTTAAAGGGAACCATTCCAAGTATGAACCAGTTAAAAAGAGAGCAAATCTAATCAGGTTGTGTTGCATGGAGAAAATTACATGACGTACAGGGTCTGAACAAGAGAGTGTGTATAATAGAGAGATAGAGAGTGTGCATAATATAGAGATAAAGAATGTGTAATATTTCTATGGAATGTGTCACTTTGATTGCTGTTCTCTCTTATTAGTTACTTTTCACTTGCTGAATGGAGGTGCCGGCTTTCTAGATAATTAGACTCCATTGCATGAATATAACATTTGTATGCAAATTGGGATTGGAAGGCTTCATTAGATCTGGAAGTTGTCTACCCCAGTCACCAGCACGTTCAGCATACTACAGTGCTAGTGATGAGACTTTGGGAGCACTTGTAAGTAATGTTTACGTTGGCTGCAATCTTTATCCAGTGCTTAGAATGTGAGCAGTGATTCAGTGTGAACTTTCCGTTAACCCTGTTTAATGACGGAATCAGCAGTAACCGTATAGGTGAAGGGAGATGCTTTCCTTTTTTCAAGTAGAAGGGATAACCCCATCATCCTGTGGAGTGTAAGAGACTATCATAGTTTATAGCTAAACAAGCTGGTAACAATCTTTAATTTGTAACAGTTGTGCAGTACAGTAAAGTTTTATGTGTTGTATGCGTCAGGCCTGTGAGATTTTTATTTTTTACATGCTGAGAAATGAAGTCATTGACAATCTCATTGGCCTTTCTTATCTAAACTATCTTAGTTTTACAAGTGTTGAGCTTTCAAAGTTCTTAATATGTATAAAACTAGTTGGCAGGATTCAAGATTGGATTGTCTTATGCTTATACAACTATTCGTTTCATCAAATTTGTGCATGGCTTTAATTTGTTGTTGAATTTAGACAAAAGACTTGTAATTTTTAATTTACCTAAAAGGGCTGTTTCACACGTCAGTGTGTCCGGTACGTGTGGTGACAGTTTCCACACATATTGGAGACACTGACACAAGTAGACCCGTTCAAATCTATGCACATGTCAGTGTGTTTCCACGGACCGCGTGTCCGTGTGCTCCACACGTAGACATGTCCATTTTTTACACGCTTCACGGTCCGCAAAATGATATCCGTGTGTCATCTCAGTGTGACACGTACCGGCGCCTGTGAATCAGTGCTACAGTTAGTGCTGTTCCCAAGCACCAGGTGCTGAACGCTGCCCTCATCATTGTCCTTTGCTCGCACTGTAATTAGCAAGAGCAAGGGACAATGTTGGGAGTAGTATTGTCTGCTCCTGCAGTGTCCATGTGACGCGGAGGAGCCAGAGAGAATGAGCCGCTCCAGCGAGCTCAGGAGCGGTGTCCTTTCACTCAGTGAGCGTCGCTCAGTGCAGGGCCCAGTTTCCTGGAGCCTCTCCTCAGCATCTGCGGTCAGAGGATTACAGCGGGGGATATCTCCAGACAGGTGAGTATAAGGATTTTATTATTTTATTCTTATTTTTTACACATGAACACTGTGGAAGCAGACTACTACTCCCAACATTGTCCCTTGCTCGTGCTGATCATGTTTTTGCAGCATTTTTACATGCGGATTCGACTTGCATTTTTCAAATGCATTGGGTAGTCAAATCCGCATATGGAAACGCACAAATAATGGACATGCTGCGGATTTTTCCGCACAGAAAATCCGCTGCGGAAAATTCCGCAGCATGTGCACAGAACATGCGGACTTTCATTGGGGACCATGGGGCACGTATTACCAAGCGTTTTAAAAGCATTTCCGCTGCAGAAATTCTGCAGCAAAAACGCTTGAAAAACGCATCGTGGGCACACAGCCTAAGAGTATGTGCACATGACGTCTTTTTCAGGCGGATTCCATCTGAAACCTGCCCGAAAAAGCGCAGCAAAAAAATGAACCCAGTGCACAGCAATGCAAAAATGACATTGCTGTGCAAAGTTCAGTCTTTTGTTATGTCTTTGAACCGCTTTAGGGGTCAGAAATCATAAAAAAAGTAACTTGTTCATTCTTCAGGTGGCTTCATATGGAAGCCACCTGCTCTTTATAGTTAAAAAATTGGAAAAAGATGCAAAACACGACGGCCAAACTAACAGCAAAGCCACTTCAGGAAAAAAAATGCTGGCTTTTTCCTGAAGCGGCTCAGCCTAGGAGAACCTCGGCATTGCTGTCAGAATAGAGTGGTCATATGCCCATATCCTCAAGGTATGTTCACATTGAGTGTTTTTGCTGAATTTTTGGAGCCAAAACCCTCCAAATCTATGTGCACACAGAATGCAATCCAAGTCCTTCTTCAAAATTCAAAACTCCTCAAAATTTTTAAGTTTCCACTTTCTTTTTGCTGAATTTTCGGAGCAAAAGCACTGTGTACACTAAGCCAAACTCTCCAATCAAAACTTGTGGGTTTTAAACTCCTCTTGGTTTTTGGAAGAGTTTCTGCTCCTAAAACTCCTGAAGAAAACCCAAGATGTGTGTTCACCGTCCTTTTGCTGAGTTTCAGTTTTTTGGAGTGGAAGCTGAGCAGAAACCCCAATGTTTTGATTAGGATTTGGAACATTTCCACCTAATCTATGCTCTAAAAACTCCTCAAAAATCCTTTAGATACTGGTGTACTTGCATCGTTTTTACTAGAGGGAGACGCTGCAGGAAAACGCCGTCAGTGTTTTACCTGAAGCACCTTTTCTAAAGTCTGTCTGGACGTCTATTGCCATGGATTTTCTGCCAGCGTCTTTTTGGAGACCCCAATGCACATTAGATGGTCAAGGGTCCCACTGAAAAAGGTGGGTTCATCCACGTTAAATCTAATGTGTATGGGGCCCTTATCTCCATACTCATTGAAGATATTGAAGATTGAATTCTTAAGTGCCTGATCAAAACTGACCATGCTTTTTATGGCCAGCAAATACTGCGTTGTTATGGCTAACGTCAATATATATGTAATTCAGTATAGACTAAAGCTAATTGCTATTATTTCACAAGTCCATTTAATTTATTTCGTCACAATTTGTGACTGCAAATAAACTTTTTGTCAGATGTGTTATAAAAGTAATTAAAACCCCATAAGTGCAAAAAATTTTGGCATATAGCGAATATGTTACACAGCTGGCATCAGCGGTCAGAGCTGAGCTCCCATCGCAAGCCGTAAGTAAATAATAACAAAGTTTTTAAATTATAAAAAAATAAAAATATATGTATATAAAAATGTTGAAACACCCCCTTTTTCCTCTATTAAAAATAAAACATTTAAAAAAGTAAATTTTGGTATCACCGCATGGTCAAAAGTCCATTTCATTAAAGTATAAAACTAACTAACTGAATCGGTAAGCACCATAACGAGGAAAAAAAATCAAAATGGCAGAATTGTGGGTTTTCGATCACCACTCCTTCCCAAACAAATGCAATTAAATAAAATAAAATTTAAATTAAATAATCAAAACATCATATGTACCCCAATTTGGAATCAATATAACTGTCAGCTCGCCATGCAAAAAACAATCCCTCACACAGCTCATTGACAGAAAAATAAAAATGTTATAGGCCTCAGAAAATGGTGACACAAATCTTAAAAAAAAATTTTGTTCAAAAAATCAGGATTTTTTTTTCTCTCCACTTAAGTAAAAAAACATATGCAAGTTTAGTATCACCATAACTGTGCAGACTTGTAGAATCAAGAATCAGAGTCATTTTTACAACAGAATGAATGATGTAAAAGCAAAATCATAAAAACAATGCATAAAATGCAACTATTCATTATAGTAGACAAGCCACGCGCAGTTACGATTCTTATTTAAAGGGAATCTGTTGCCAGGTTTTTGCAAACTCATCTGACAGCAGCATGGTGTAGGGGCAGAAACCCTGATTCCAGCTATGTGTCACTTACTGGGCTGCTTGCTGGAGTTTTGATAAAATCAGTTTATCTGCTGAAGATCAACCAGTTCTTTGACTGCTAAGCTCTGTATAACCCCGCCCACACCACTGATTGGCAGCTTTCTGTGCACATCTGTGCAATCAGAGATGGGGGTGGGGTTACATGTCACTCATAAATTTGGAGGACTACATGGCAGAAGATTTACTAGTTTTCTAGAACAATCTCCTGCTGATAAAACAGTGATTTTATCAAAACTACAGTAAGCATCCCGGTAAGTGACACATCACTAGAATCAGGGTCTCTGTCTCTAGATTAAGCTGCTTTCAGATTAGCTGGCAAAAACCTTATGACAGATTCCCTTTACAGACTTTTTATACATGGAGAGCTGCTCTCTCATAGATACAGGGTAAAAGTTGTATAGATTTTACACGCTCAGTAGAATTACACTAGTACATTTAAAGTAACAGCATGTTAAAAATAAATTATTTTTTCTAACCAGTAATCAATCATGTATTGGGAGTAGTGACAAGTGGCACAGAAACACTGGCCTGTTGTTACCTTCCTTTACTTTCTTGACCTCTGCTCAGGAAATGGTACTATGGAGAAAAATATGTACAGTCGGATGAAGGGAATTCCCTGAAATGCATCATTGAAACTCCAAATAAAGGAAAATATTTTACTGCACAGCTGTCTATTCAATGAATCTTCCATCTGCTCTGTGATGCTGACATCTCACCCGGGTATCCAGAAGCTCCCTCAAGGTCTTCCTTTCTCCATACCTAAGTACTGGCTCTGCCGCTACACCTCCAACCCTTTAAGGGGATGTGCCCACGATCTGGAAATGCTGCGGGTTTGAAGCTGCGTCTTATGCAGCGTCAAACCCGCAGCGGCCAGATGTTACAGCATAGTGGAAGGGATTTGTAGAAATCCCATGTCCACTATGCGTGCATCTGAGGCTGCAGATCACCCGCTGAAACTGACATGCGGCTCGTCTTTCAGATCCGCAGCATGTCAGTTTCTCTTGCGGGCTTGCACGTGGACTTGCATCAATGAGGCAAGTCTGCATGTGAAAAAAAAATTGCGGCCGCTCATTTGCATGATGAGGTGGTGCGGCTGTTCTGCAGCGTCGGGGCCGCAGCGGCTCCTCATCGTGGGCACATTACCTTCCTCTCTGATTAGAGATCTTGACGCTTTGCAGCTGCAACAGAAAAACATTTCCTTCCTCATGTGTGGGATCCATATCATTATATTACTTATATAAGGTGAGCGGCCCCTTGTTAACCAATGTAGGGTAGAGGGTCCGCACCCCAAGTGTATTACACAAGGTGCCATCTGCTCCTTATGTTTTTCTCCAATAGCCATCTATTTTAGGTGAAAAATGGCTGACCAATGGATAATTACCATTCTGAAAATGGTTGTCAATGGGATCCGTTAACATCAATCATGGAGAGGGGATGGAGCAATAATGTAAAAAAAAAATAAGGCATCCTAGCAAACAAGACTTAAAAAAAACAGTTTTTTGATCCTGGATCAGAAGTGTCATGGAAACATATAGGGCTTCACACTAAGTGTGCGGTGACCGGGATTTCATGTGTCTACAAATGCTGCGCATTGTGGTGCCACGTGCTGGAGATATTTTCACAGTTGTACAGAATATGGCCCTAATTCATCATTTGTGTTTTTTTTTTTTTTAAGTCTATTTCCTTTTTGTGCCTTGTGGTATTCGCTGACATTTATTGCGCCACGTTCATCAAAATAGTGCACATGGTTCATCAATTTGGTGCAAAGCAAAAAAAAAAATGTTTTTTTCTTATTTACCATTTTTGCAACTTTTTGTCCAAAAATCACATCTTTTCAACATGAGAAGGCACGGAACATTAGACTTTAGAGAAAAGATGTGCATAAAACGACACCAGGAGAGGAGTTGTGCCAAATTTTGCAACTTTTTAAAAAGTCACAATTGAGGAATCATCCAAAAACATCTGGAATCGCTAAACTCCGCTTAAAAGTGGGACAAAAAAAAAAACGAAAACGGGGAAAACACATATAAGATAGACTTAAAAAAGGTGCAAATAGACTAATGAATTGGATGCAAACAAAAAAAAGGTGCAAAACTGGACAAAGAACAGACGCAAAGGCGATGATGGATCAGGTCCTATGTGTACCTGACTTGTACCTTTATCCCGAAGGTACAGTATGTCCCCGTGCACCCCTGGGTTCCTTATTACTGCTCTTCTCGCAGTCGGTGGCATTAGGACTAACTCTTCTCCTTTACCAGAATGTGCGTTGACATGTTTTGCCTTTAGTTAGTGTCTTGTGCAGTCATTTCTACTAACTTGTACACAGAAGATGACTGTCTCATTCTGGTATCTTTCAAAGCCGTACAGTTAATTGTGTTTCCGAGAAAGAACGTCTCTTTATTGTGTGCAGCACATTTGTCCAAAATCTATAATGATTTACAGCTGAAATGTCCTGCTTTATAGAAACAAGTGACTCGGATGTACGGTTTTATACTTCTCCATTGCTAGATTGTCCTCAGATAACCTAGCTCTGGGAGTCTTCTTATATTTGTAGTACGGGGCGACTGCTTCTAGCGCTGCCACTTGGGGATGTTGTGCATTTGACACCCTTGGCACTCAGGACTGTCAAGCCTATTCTCTAGACAAGCGTAAAAAAATAAAGGACTTTTTCAAAAGCTTTGGCTTCTAATCCAACAGCTGGATAATCTCACAATGGAGAGATGTTTGGGCCCTCATGTAATATAATGTAGAGATACACCCAGGACAAGCTAAATAATCACATCTGATTAATGGTTCCTATCCAGATTATTCTGGGCTCTGTAATTCATACTAATATGATACAAGAAAAATATTCAGTCTAGATTTTGTACTTGTGAAAACAGATACCCAAAGATGAGCAGATCAAAGTTCTCTCTATGGAAAAATTCCAATTTTCATAATTAAAACCTCATCACCATGTGATTTGCCTTGTACACGACATTTTTATTGCTGTATTTAAGGAACAAGCTGATACAATGATGTCTTCTTTCTGCTGTTATATTACTGTCATCTGTATTCTTGTACAGACAGTGCAACAAGTCCTATTGGTAACTGTATGAGAATATGCATTACATTGCAATATAGTGTACAGTCAGGGGCATAACTACAGTAGGTGCAGGGGTTGCAGTTGCACCCGGGCTTTGGAACCTAAGGCTATGTGCACACGCTGCGCTTTTGGTGAGTTTTTGATGTTGCTGATTTTCTGAACCATTTCTGCACCCATTAAGTAAAATAGGTTACTTGCATTTTTCTAAAATACACGGTGTAAAAACTCACCAAAAGCTCATTATGGGATCATAGCCTAAGGCCACAGCCCCACTATCAGTATTTGGTCAGTATTTTTTCTCAGGAGTGGGAGCCAAAACCAGGTGAGGAACAATCAGAAAAATGTATAATAGAAACAAGTCACCAATTCTGTATTTATCACCCACTCCTGTTATTTGCTCCCACCCCTGAGGAAAAAAAAACTGACCGCATACTGACCAAATACTGATAGTGGGACCGTGGCCTTAGTGTGATCTTATTCTCTTGCATTGAAAAATTGTATCACAGGTGCAGAGAAGATGGAGAATTTAATTTCTCCATCTTCTCCATTGTTTGTGTTTGTGACAATCTGACTGCACTCAGATGACATCCAAGTGCAGTCCAAGGTTTCACACACACTCATAGATTTGTATGGGTGCGCGTTATCCATCTAGCAGATGCACTCACAGCATGCTGCAATTGTTTTCTCATGCCAAATCAGCATGAGAAAAAAAGAGCTGGTAGGCCGTGTTATACGTTCGTGTGAGCGAGCCTTAAGGCCACGTGCAGACATTCAGTATTTGGTGAGTTTTCTTACCTCAGTATTTGTAAGTCAAAATCAGGAATGGAACAATCAGCGGAAAAGTATAATAGAAACACGTTACCACTTCTGTATTTATCACCCACTCCTGGTTTTGGCTTACAAATACTGAGGTAAAATACTGACCAAATACTGAACATGTGCAAGTGGACTAGGAGGTCCAAAATGTCCCTTTTACCCTTAGAAGAGGACCTACTATAAAAGACCTGTGATAGTTGGAGGCCCTGTTGAAGATTTTGTATTGGGGTCCATAACCTTCAAGTTACACCATTGTCACCAGCACGTCTGTCCATACAATATGGCTGCTGGTGGAGGAGCATGTGAGCAAAAAGTACTGACCAGATACTGATAGTGGGGCCGTGGCCAAATAATCACATCTTGAAGTCTTTGTTTTCAAATCCTTTGTAATGGTGTCCACAGTCTAAAGGACTCTTTGTTGTCCAAATAGTTTTGGATCCAACCATATATAAAAATAAAGTGTCATAACCTCAAGTTTCAGGTAACCTGCATGTGAGTGTACACCAGGGGAAAATCTTTGATTAGGTATTTGAAGTTGAACATTATTGGATCTTCCTTTTTGTTAGACGTTGGAGCCACTTTTTTCATATTTAGTTATAAAGTCCACAGGCACTGGCAATGTTTTATGCTTTCCCAGTTATCAGTCATCAATGATAATGGAGCTCATTACAAGACCTTGCAAAACAAGGATGATATACTCAGTACTCCTCCAAGTTAAAGGGGTCGTCCAGTACTTTTACATTGATGGCCTATCATTAGCTCCAGCAACTGTACAGTGTCCACAGCCCGGGTACTGCACGTACGCCCCTATTCAATTGAATAGGGATGTATCTGCAGTACCCCGGACAGGCCATCAATATAAAAGTACTGGACAACCCCTTGAAGGTTTCATCTTTTTCTGGACAATTTTTCCAGAAGTCACAAACAGCTAACATTTTTCCAATTGACATTGGAAAAACATAATGAATTATTAAAGGGGTTTTCCCATGAACAAAGTACATTTTAATCAATAGATTTTGGGATAATAATAAGTTCCACAATTGGATGTGCTAAAAAATGTTCCTGTGCTGAGATAATCTCATAAATGTGCCCCTGCTGTGTACTGTGTAATGGCTGTGTCTGACCGTACAGGAGCATGGTCTGATCACACCACAGCTCCTGGGCAGGAGAGGACACAGAAGTGTATTAGATATTACAGCATCAGATCACAGCTGAATCTTTCTGTGAGGTAAAACATGTTTTTAAACAGACAGTGAAATGTTTTACCTCACAGAAAGCAGCAGCTGTGATCCCCTGCTGTAATGTCTGTATACTCTCTTTTATTATCTCCCTGGCCAGGAGATGTGGTATGATCAGACCATGCACTGACGAACACCGACAGAAAAGGGCCCCTGTGCAGGAACGATATATGGGTACTTTGCAGTCTAATAGCTCATCATAATGTACAAATCCATCTGCTTTGGGAAGTGGAAATGGGCCCTGTCACCTCTTGGGCCCCTGTGCAGCTATACAGTTGTGCCAATGATATGTCCGCCCCTGAGACCATGTCCCAGTACAGTCAGACACAGGCAGTACATTAAATGTACTTTATGGGACACCCCCTTTAAGGTTATAAGTGTCTGCAGCTCAGAATATTGATGTGAAATGGTTATCTGCACTCTTTGTGAATGGTTTGATAATAATTACAGTCATAATACCATGTACACCTTTCTCCAGCTTTCTTACAAAATGACATATGCATCAATTTGTTTTTATAGCCGGTGGAAAAAAATCCTCTATTTTTACTGACTACCAGGAATTTGTGGACAGTTGGCATCTCTGCCCTAATGTCCATGTACTTTGTAAGCGGTATTCCACCCAGCAGAACATGGTAGTCCAAGACACCTGGTCCAATTCAAATAAAACTTGTATTTATCCAGCAAGTGTAAATGTGACAAATAACATCCAGCCGTGGTTCAGACATAGAGGCCTTGATGTCCGAAATGTCACTGCTATATTGCTGTCACTTTCTGGAGAAATAAAAGTTATATTTGAAATCCTATTGAAAATGGGACATGCTTATTTCTTCTATGTGAAATATGACGTCCCTATCGTATGTCTATTGAAAACTGTAAGCGCTTATGTCACCAGATTTTACAGTACAGACTGCATACATTAGGAAACAGATCACTTAGACCTAATGGAGTTGGTGTACATATTTTGAAAGTCCATTTTGACTGACTGTATAATCCAGATATTAAATTGAGCATTTCAGTATCAGAAATAGGATTCGAGTGTCATTCTACATGGAATTTCAACGTAAGTACACCACCTTCAACATGTCTAAGAGATTTATGATTGAAGAGCTGCTTTAACTAATACTCACATTTTATTGAGGAAATTTCCACAAAATAGTACAGCACCACCACTAAGGTCAAACAAAACTTTCCCTAAACATTTGTAGAGCTGGTGTAAAAGTGGCAAAAGACACAACATTTTTTGCGCACTTTGGCCCTGATTCATCAAAGAAACTTCACCAAAATTCTGGCTTAAATCTCTTTTAAAAGCAGCAAAATGTTTGCACATTTCAGAGTTGGCAGAGTTCGGGAGAGACAGGGGAGCAAAAGGGACTTAATGCCATACCTTGTCTAATTCATGAGCGGCAGAAATCTTACTCTAGTTCCCCACTGGAGTAAGATTTGTGGTGTGTCTGGAGGATCATGCTTCTTAATAAAGTAGGAGCGGCTGACAAAAAGCCTGTTACCTGGACCCTTCGAACCGTTGGTGCAACGCGAAACAACCGTCGTCTTCCATGTTCCCTGCTCCTCCCCTGCACATCACTTTATGTCCCGTGATATGAAATAAAGGATTATTTTATGGAACGGTGAGTGCGGCTTTTGCCTTGCTTTTTCTGACAAAACAACGGTCTTACCACAAATCTTACTCCAGTTAGTGACTGGAGTAAGATTTCTGAAATAATGAACACTTACTGAATCAAAAGCGTCTGTCTCTAACATGCCCCCTCACCAAGACCAGTATGGACACTATCAGTCTTGATGAATCAGGGCATAACAGATCTGGTGCAAGCTGTTGGATGAATCAAGCCCAAAGACTGCGGCTGAAAGTTTATGTAAATATATTGGAAGAAAAACATTTGGAACTCAACGACCTCTTTTATCTGCTTCCTGTTTGCAGTCCTTTGATGCCAGTTTTCCATCGTTTTATGGGTACTGCCAACTGCGAAAACTATCTGATGAAAGATTTTTTTATTTATTTTTAAGATGTTAGTAATGTCGATCAGTACCTGATCCTACTTAGATGTTATTGATATGCACAAATTTAGATGTTTTATTTATTAATGCCATTCTGCAAATGAGAAATCAAAATTGTTACAACATGTAAAAATAAATGATAAAACCTGCAGTTTTCACATTGACCACTAGATGTCAACAATGCTGGTTCACAGAGGGTTAAAAGAATTCTCCTGGATTTTTTTTTTACTATATCAGTACAAATACATTGATTCCCATTGGTACTGTTTTGCACCTGTTATGATGGCTCAGGTTTATCTGTGCTGTACAATTCATATATGACCCAGCCGGCCCAAATAATAATCCCATCACATGATCATTAGATTTAAAAAATCTGTGACTGTATTTGTGGAGTGCCAGATCTATTAACATTATAAGTCACATCATTCTCTACATTTTGAGGGCTACGCTGACTTTTTATAGATGTTCAAAGACTTATTGCACCTAGCAAAGGCACACGTGTGGCAGGTCGGACCTGCATTGTAGCCTTCCCATGTCCTACAACAGCGTATCGTATTAATTAGGAGCAAGGAGACTTTTTAAAGTATAAAACTACTGCTAAGATCAAATATTTCTAAATAGTCTTCCATCAGTGACATTATTGAGACGTTTGTTACTGAATATGTTTACACCAGACTTAATTTTATGACTTATAAGTCTGCTCATGGAAAGTAAATGTACAGAGAATTATCAATAAATGAGTGGGGTCTTAGTGCTTCCATCCATTTCTGAGATCAGTTGTTTTTTTTTGTTGTTTTTTTAATCAAACCTATGTGCGATTGGGTGTTAGGTTTGTTTATAACCAGGTCAGGTCATTATTTTATCAAGGAATGCTTGAAGGACAGTGCTGCAACCATGGCTGGTTATCTCTGATGTAATGACTGTGGTATAGAAAACATTTTGTGGTAAAGGTGAAGATCACAAACAGAGTAGGAGTAGATGATGAGCTGTGAATGGTTCATCTGATAAAGGAGATCTGTACTTATTTTAATATTTGCCTCAAAGTAGTCAGCAAATCAATAGGAGCTGATCTGCAGTACCTGGGAGTGGCCACTAAACACTTGATGGAGCTATTTACATCCAGCTGCTTATAGAGCTGGTAACAGCCCATCAATGGGGGTTCCCGGACCCACACCTCTCTGATTTTGATGATCTATCCTAAGGTTATGAATATCATAATAGTGGACAAAGTAGTAATCGAGTAGGAGATGACCTGCAGGAGTGGCCACTAAACAGTATGACAAAGGTATGATTTTCGGCTCCTAGAACTTTTTACATCTGTCTGCTGCCTGAGCTGGTAACATCTAGTCAGTGGGAGTGCCGGCCCTGATGTCAGTCCCCCACTGATCTGATATTGATGATGTATCTGGAGGATATGTCATCAATATCATAGTAATAGAATAAAAAATAAATTAATAAATAATAGACAACACCTTTAAAGCATAAAGCAGTGATATATTAGTCATGATTCTGGAAAGGTACTTGAAATGTTCTGTTATATTGAGTAGATTTACTTTATTGAGACTAGCACTATTTTGGCCATTATGTGACTGTGTCCCGTATTTTTCACAATTTGAATATTCTAACTTTAACAATTCTTTTTTCCCTGAAGTACTGGGTACAGACTAGCTGCTGTAACATTTTGAATCAGCATTAAGGGTCAAATAAAACACTTAATAGAAGCTGCAACATTGTCTCTCTGTCTCTGGTCATATCTCTCTATTTTCTCTCCCTCCTGTCTCCATAAACTTTTATGGGCAGCATGTAATGTGATCCCTCAGTGAGCACCAGTCCATCCAGTATCTCAAGATAGATTTTAGCAGCATTTCACAGTGAATAATGCATTCAGGAAGTGAGGGTGAGGGGAAGAAGCTAATAAATGAAGACGCATTTTTTTGTTTAATAAGATGTTACAATTTCTTATATTCACTTGTACTTTTGACTTATGCAAAGTTTGTTGAAACAAGACTGACGATTTAAGCCTTTTTCTTAGTTTTCTGAGTGCTTTAGTGTTCTTTGGATAGGGTTGGAATGTTTCCTAAGTTCTTGAATATTTTTATCCTTCTCTGCAAGCCTTGCCCAGAGATACACTGCAGCCTAGGACAACCCAGTAGTGATGAGCGAGTATGTTTTGTTAACCCTTTCGCTGAGTATGCTCGGGCCGAGCACCAAGTAGTTACAGCTGCTCAGTGTTATGTTTGAATCGCTCCCGTGTAGTGATGAGCGAGTATGTTCTGTTAACCCTTTCGCCGAGTATGCTCGGGCGAGCACAGAGTAATTACAGCTGCTCGGTGATATGTTTGAATCACTCCCGTGTGCATTATTTGCGACTGTTTGACAGCTTTAATACATGTGAGGAATGTGTAAGAAATAGACATTCCTTACATGTACTAGCTGTCAAACAGTCGCAAATCATGCACACGGGAGCGATTCAAACATATCACCGAGCAGCTGTAACTACTCGGTGCTCGCCTGAGCATACTCTGTGAAAGGGTTAACAAAACATACTCGCTCATCACTACAACCCAGTGATTTATGTTCTGTGCTATACCTGTGAATTTGTGTTCATATTTGGAAAATCCAGTTTAGTCCGAGTTTCTCCCTGATTCTCCAGTGATTGTGTTGTGTCCATTTCCATTCATTCAGGGTGCTTAAAGGGTTATTCTTTTCTTGTAAAGTGATACAATATTTATTAGATATGTTTCTTGTATTTTTGGTTATATTCAAAGAGCACTAGACTTAGAATCGTTGCCTCATAAGGTGATCACCTATTCACATGTTCATTTGGGTAATATGGATGTCATAGAGGAAAATCCCCCCACTCAGAGCCCCGCTTTTATGAACCAGAGCAGTCACTGAGAAGGAACCTCTATTAAAATCAGTCCCTTTATTACAGAGTCAACCATTCATTTAAATGGTCATCATGTAATACTCTATTTCTTCTCAGGGAGTGTTTCAAGAGAAATGTATAACTATACAAAACTTCTGGTGGTAAGAGTTTGTATTTCTGGATTTTGTATTAGTAATCCAATTGATGATGTTTAGAGTCCTATCCAGGATACAATCACCCCTATCTTGATGTGTGATGTACATGTGGAATGCAGGAATATGGAGAAGGCTCAGTAGTTGAGCCTGTTCTATACCTGCCAGGTGCCTGCAGTTTTATACAGCCAGCACCAGCCACTAGCAGCAGAGATCGCTGCTGTTTAACCATTTAAATGCCGCTGTCAATCTCAGACAACAGCAGTAATATGGTACATTTGAATGGTGAAATTGTGCCAATACTCATCGGTTTACATCACAATGGGTAACCTTGACAACTGGTAAATAAAAATATAAAAGTTTAAATAGTCCCTCTTTTCCCAATAACAAAATGCAGAAATTCAAAAAGTTAAAAGAGGCATGCTCACTGACGCGTTTCGAACAGTAGTTCTTAGGCCTAGTATACTAGTTTGCAACGCGTCAGTGTGCATGCCTCTGACATAGCGCTTTTTTACTATAGTTTGTAAAGCCGAATAAAGACTTGCGTCCATCAAGTTCGACCTGTTAGTTCTGTAATTGCTAAAGTTGATCCAGAGGAGGGCAAAAACCCCAAATGATTTGGCCAATCTTCACCTGAGGAAAAATTCCCTCCCGACTCTGAAACCAGCAGTCAGAATAAATCCCTGTATCAACCTACTATTTTATTTTATTTTTAAGTATATGCTGAAATCTGCCTGGTATCTAGAAATGCATCCAGTCCCCGCTTGAACTGGTGTAGTGAATCCGACATTACCGTCTCCTCACTCAGTGAATTCCATATTCTCACTGCTCTTACCGTAAAGAACCCCTTCCTATGCTGGTGCTGAAACCTTTTCTCTTCCAGTCTTAGTGAATGCCCTCTTGTTACCGTAATATCCCTCCTTTTGAACAAATCCCGGGCAAGATCTCTATACTGTCCCCTAACATATTTGTACACATTTATTATGTCCCCCCTCAACCTTCTCTTTTCCAGGCTGAATAATCCTAGTTTTGCCAACCTCTCTGGGTATTGCAGTCCCTCCATTCCCTTTATTAATTTTGTTGCCCTCCTTTGTACCTTTTCAAGCTCATTTATATCCTTTCTATATATTGGGGCCCATAACTGAGCACAGTATTCCAAGTGTGGTCTGACCAGTGCTTTGTACAGTGGAAGAACAATGTTCTCATCCTTTGCAGCTATACCTCTTCTGATACATCCCATTACCCTGTTTGCCCTTACAGCAGCGGCCTGACTTTGGGCACTCCAATTTAGTTTGCTATCAATCAAGATGCCCAAGTCCTTCTCCATCTCTGAATTCCCCAATGATTTCCCATTCAGTGAGTACTGGTGACTTCCATTTTTCCTTCCCATATGTATGACCTTACATTTCTCCTCGTTAAACCTCATTTGCCATTTAATGCTCCACCTACCCAGCTTATCCAAATCCCTCTGTAGGTCTGCACTGTCCTCTTTTGTATTAATTGTTTTACATAACTTTGTGTCATCTGCAAATATTGATATTTTACTATTTATCCCGTTGACTATGTCGTTAATAAAGATATTAAATAACATTGGGCCTAGTACAGACCCCTGTGGTACCCCACTAGTGACGCTTACCCAATCTGAGTATATTCCATTTATAACCACCCTCTGCCTTCTATCCTTTAGCCAGTTAGCTACCCACTTGCAGACATTTTCCCCCAGCCCCATCATTCTCATTTTGTATACCAACCTATTATGTGGCACGCTATCGAACGCTTTTGAGAAGTCGAGATACACGACATCCACTGGTTCCCCCTGATCTACTCGAGAGCTAAC
This sequence comes from Phyllobates terribilis, assembly GCF_046119375.1. Classification (NCBI taxonomy): domain Eukaryota; kingdom Metazoa; phylum Chordata; class Amphibia; order Anura; family Dendrobatidae; genus Phyllobates; species Phyllobates terribilis. The sequence goes on along the minus strand of NW_027362771.1, from coordinate 410,955,041 downwards.
CTCCTCGTAGAAGTCAATCAGGTTTGTTTGGCAGGAGCGATTCCTCATGAATCCATGTTGGTTCGGGATTAAAAGATTATTAGCATCAAGATGCTCCGTAATTGCCTCTTTAATGAAGCTTTCAAAAATTTTGCCCACAACGGACGTCAGACTCACCGGCCGATAGTTTCCGGCGTCACTTTTCGCTCCCTTTTTGAATATTGGCACCACATTCGCCTGTCGCCAATCAAGTGGCACAGACCCAGTCTCAACAGAGTCCTTAAATATAAGATATAACGGTCTGTCTATCACATTATTTAGTTCCCTTAGTACCCGTGGGTGTATGCCATCAGGTCCTGGTGATTTGTTTATTTTAATGTTACTGAGGCGTTTCTGTACCCCAGCTTGGGTTAGATTAGTCATACTTAGTGGAGGATTAAGCTTGTCACTTCTCATTTCTCCTGTTAGTTCTATTTCCTTTGTGAAAGTTGTCGAAAAAAATTATTTAATAGATTAGCTTTATCCTCATCTTTCTCTATGATTTTGCCTTCCTCACTTTTTATCGGTCCAATATTATCCGATTTAATCCTTTTACTATTTATATACGTAAAGAACAGTTTGGGATTTGATCTACTTTCCCTAGCAATACGTCTCTCTGTTTCCTCCTTCGCTATTTTTATTTGTTTTTTACAGGTTCTCGTTTTTTCCTTGTAACACATTAGTGCCTCCTTACTGTTTTCCTGTTTTAATCTCTTGAATGCCTCTTTTTTGCTATTTAACGCCCCTTTTACGTTCTTGTTCAACCATATTGGTTTCCTCTTATTTCTGGCCCTTTTATTCCCATACGGTATATATCTCTCGCACTGAGTATTCAGAATTCTTTTGAAGGTTTCCCATTTACTATTCGTATTCCTTTGATTAAGAACTTTGTCCCAGTCAATAAGTTGAAGGCTTTCTTTCAGCTGATCAAACTTCGCCCTCCTAAAGTTTAATGTTTTTGTTGTTCCCTTATTGATAACCCTACTGAAGGGCATTTTGAAGTCGATAATATTATGGTCGATATTACCTAGGTGCCCCCCTATCTGTACCTCAGTTATTCTATCAGGCCTATTAGTCAATATTAAGTCCAACATGGCCTTCCCTCTCGTTGGTTCCTGCACTAGTTGGGAGAGATAATTATCCTTAATATTTGTCAAGAACCTTTTTCCTTTCTGAGATCTACAGGTTTCTGTTTCCCAGTCAATATCCGGGTAGTTGAAATCCCCCATTACAATCACTTCATTATGTTTTGCTACTTTGTCTATTTGTCCTAATAGCAGATTCTCATTCTCCTCTGTTATATACTATGGAAGTTTTTAATTATTCTAATTGTTTTAATCCACAATAAATTTTTCCTAATAAGTGGTGCTGGACTTCCCTTTCACCTTTGTATATGGTGTTATGTCTTAGTTATGACATCTATAGATTTAAAGGCCATCTTCTCTGACTTTGTAAGACTATATTCATACACATACAGCGCTCTCTACTGAGCACTATGTCAGGGTTTCTAACAGAATCCCACCAAAAAAGATTCAGACGACAGAGGACCAATGGAGACATGCACTTCAATGAAGCCGATGGAGTCACAGTAGACACTATCTGACCTCCATCCTGGCAATAGTCATTTTTTTCCAGATGTGCAGAAAAACAAAGTGTGCCAAGTCAGAGGCCAAGCAGTGTCCAGAATGACTCCATCAACTTCATTGGTGGTTGCTGTTAGAATCCTATTTTTCTTGAATTCTGACCGAAACCCTGATGAAGTGCTTAGGGGAACACTGTATGTGTGTGAACCTAGCCTTATGTTATATGTAGTATCACTTTTTACTCAAAAGGTGGTTGTCGTATTTAGTTAATAAAACAAGCAGTGGCTTCTCAGTGGCAGGAAAGGGAAAGAGCTTTCGAAGAACACTGCATTACTCAGTGGTGTAAAGAATTCTGTCAGTGACGTCCTAGAGATTATCCGGAGATTGTGCTTTTATTTCCTGTTCCTTTTTTTAGCTGTGGGAAATAAATTGTATGTTCTGTGGCATCTGATGAGTTAAAGGTCCCTGAAATGACCGTTTGTATTTTTTTAATGGACCTTGTTGTGCCTGGGGAGAGTCCAGCTCATTAAGTTATAGCTGAGTGAGAGCATCCTGGACTCATTAAAATACTGCTGAGCTGGACAGAATTTGGGCCATGATGACCGTTAATACCTCATCAAGATTTTTTATTTTCTAGACTCAGAGGCACTGCGTCCGTTCCACTTGTCTTTCACCAACCAAATAATGTGTCAGTTACATAAACCTCAGAAAGCTGATACTTGCAGCTACCTGATTTTTTTTTCGTGTATGAGTAATGATATTAGATTAAATGCAACCCTTGATCCTTTTTCCTATGGCATAAAGGGATGAACATCTGTTTCTACACTTTACACTTTTATCCAGTTTAAACACATTGTTCTAATCTGCTGCTTTTGTTTTTAAGACCCAATGTTTGCGGATCCAGATACAATGCGTACTGTTGTCCTGGGTGGAAAACGTTACCGGGTGGAAACCAGTGCATCGTCCGTAAGTTTCATTTTTTTTTTATAATTCTTTATCTTCTAATACTAAATTCTAAAGGCTTAGCTATAGGAAATAGAAATAGCTTTTAGATTGCAGATTAATAAAGTCATAATTGTTCTAGGTTTTCTTACTACCATTAAACAGCACAATTGTACCAAAGCTGTCAATGTCAACAAGTTCAGCTGACAGTCTAATGTGTATGGGTACCTCCGACTGATGATTGTCGGGGAGATAAGGATCCGGCATGTTCGGCTGAAGATCCTTTTGTTCTCTAAGAGATAAGCCACCACCAGAAATGTCTAGCAGCAGCTCTCTCATAGAGAACACAGAAGCACTTAGCAGAGTGAGTGCTACTGTATATTAGAGAGTTGGATGAGCTAGCAGCCAGACAAATGATCGGACAGCCATCTATAGTGTATGGGGTTTTCGTCAAACACTTGTTCGGCTGTCATTTATAGTCTCATTCAGACAGCTGTATTTTCATTCCGCCACACTGACCATATAATCATCTATTATCAAGTCTAATAAATTTAATATTACAACACCTACATTAATACATCACAGGAAACACCACCAGTACACAAATACCTCACCAGAGCCACCATAAGTATGTGACTACATCACCACAAACACCATTGGTACATGAATTCATCACCAAAACCATAATTAGCATAGGGGTATAGCACCAGATCTGTCATCAGCTTATGCCTACATCACCAGAACCATGATTAGCACATGGCTACAGCACCAGAATCCTCATAAGTATATGAAGGCAACACCAAACATAGTACAGAGCTCAAGTTGCAATATGAGGTCAACTCCCTGCATATACAATTGTATCTCTTGAAACTTCAACTCCCAGTATTTCTCTGTTATTACCAGCCATCATCAGACTGCAGACCATATATCAGCCACAGTACTGATTAGATGTAAGCAGTCATACTACCAAACATTTAAAGAATAACCTAAGTTTTGGGAAATGTCTTCAATGTTTTGGGTCCATTAATTCTGAGCAGATTGATGCGATCATGGGTCCTCAAACCTCCACCGATTACTGAAAAAAAACTCTGAGAAGTGCACAGCTCAAGAGATACGACAATGACATTCTTCTACGTCCATTCTGTGCAGTGTGTATGCTCTCCTGTCTCCTAAGCTGCACCAAACTACTCAGAATTAATAGGCCTAAAACATAAAAAATCGGCCAAAAGTTAATTTACCCATTAAGGTGCATTTACACTGCAATTATCAGTCCATCTAAATAGGCTGTTAATCATCCAATGCACGAGCAAAACATACATTCATCTGGTGAATTGATTTTTATGCTTACCTAACGGGAGTCTGTCACTCTCAAAATGACAATTAAACTGCATAAACTTTTAATTAGGGGACGTAGCCCTTACCCCTATAAAAATCATACTAGGAATGTACAGTTTCGCTTAACATGTGCCTGAAAATCTATTTTTATTTAAAATGCAAATGAAGGCACCTCACTGCACACTTAACGTGGCCTATGCCTTGGTACACAGTTATTTGCTGCCCTTTCTCAATACTTAACCCCCCGTTCTGCCCCTTCTCCATACTAAGTGAGCCCACATGCTGAACTTTCTCCATACTGAGCCCTAGTTGTGCACTCTCCATACTGAGCCCCCCACTCAGTCCCTCCCTTTCTCCCACGCTTTGTAAGCCACCCTAACTTCCAGTCTACAATAAAAGCTCCCCTGTATCTTTGACTCTATGAACTCTTATCTGCTCCTGCCTCTGATGTCTTTACCTCCTCTGCAGAAATGTCTGCAGTGTGATGAGGTGACCCAGCAGCATGGGCACAATTTTTCTTGTGAACTACTACTGTGGACCAAACAGATATATTTGGGAACATGACTAGTCCTGTTTAAGTGTACACACATCTGTATACTTTTCAGGAAGGTAAAACTTAATTCCTGTCTGTTTTTTGGACTTTACGCTTAACAAACTAATTCCCCTTTAGGGCTTGTTCAGATAAGCATAGTATATCATAGAATCATAGAATCATAGAATGGTAGAGTTGGAAGGGACCTCCTGGGTGATCTGGTCCAACCCCCTGCTCAAAGCAGGATTCACTAAATCATCTCAGACAGATGTCTGTCCAGCCTCTGTTTGAAGACGTCCATTGAAGGGGAACTCACCACCTCTCGTGGCAGCCTGTTCCACTCATTAATCACCCTAACTGTCAAAAAGTTTTTTCTAATATCTAATCTGTGTCTCCTCCCATTTAGTTTCATCCCATTGCTTCTAGTCTTTCCTTGTGCAAATGAGAATAAAGATGATCCTTCTACAATGTGACAGCCCTTGACATATTTGTAGACAGCTATTAAGTCTCCTCTCAGTCTTCTTTTTTGCAAGCTAAACATTCCCAAATCCTGCAACCGTTCCTCATAGGACATGGTTTGCAGACCAGTCACCATTCTGGTCGCTCTTCTCTGAACTTGCTCCAGTTTGTCGATGTCTTTTTTAAAATGTGGTGCCCAAAACTGTACACAGTATTCCAGATGAGGTCTGACCAAAGAGGAGTAAAGACCGATAATGACTTCACGTGATCTAGACTGTATGCTTCTGTTAATACATCCCAGAATTGTATTTGCCTTTTTTGCTGCTGCATCACACTGTTGACTCATGTTCAGTCTATGATCTATTAGTATACCTAAGTCTTTTTCACATGTACTGTTGCTTAGCTCTATTCCTCCCATTCTGTATATGCTTTTTTCATTTTTATTGCCCAGATGTAGTACTTTGCATTTTTCCCTGTTAAAAACCATTCTGTTGGTTGCTGCCCACTGCTCCAGTTTATTTAGGTCTTTTTGAATCCTCTCTCTCTCTTCTCTAGTATTAGCTATCCCTCCTAGCTTTGTGTCATCAGCAAATTTAATCAGTTTACCCTCAATTCCTTCATCTAAATCATTGATGAAGATGTTGAACAATACAGGTCCCAGGACAGAGCCCTGTGGTACCCCACTTGAGACATTCATCCAGCTGGATGTGAAGCCATTTACAACCACCCTTTGAGTCCGATCACTAAGCCAGTTATGAATCCACCTAACAGTTGCCTGGTCCATTGCATACTTGGTAATTTTTTCTTTCTGAGAGAAAACAGATGCAAAATAGGAATTAAAAAGTTCGGCCTTCTCAACATCCTGTCTTACCATTTCTCCATTTTCATCCTGTAAAAATCCTATAGCATCTTTGACTTTTCTTTTACTTTTGACATACCCCCAAAATCCTTTTTTATTGCTTTTGACATCTCTTGCAAGCCTTAATTCATTGTCAGCTTTAGCTAACCTGATACGTGCCCTGCAGGATCTGCAGACTGCATTATAATCTTCTTTAGATATGCCTCCCTCTTTCCATTTAATAAACATTTCTTTCTTTCTTTTTAGCATGTGTTTAAGTTCTGTGTTCATCCATCCTGGTTTCCTTAAATGCTTCCCATTCTTCCTACTTTTCGGGATTGTTAACGATTGTGCTTTGAGAATCTCATTTTTAAAAATTTCCCATCCTTCCTGGACATTTTTGTCCTTAAGGACATCCAGCCATTGGATCCCTCCTATTCTCTTTCTGAGTCTCTTAAAATCTGCCTTTCTAAAATCTAACCTTGAAGTTTGAGTCTTCACATGTCTTCCTCCTCTAGTTATCCAAAATTCTATAATAGCATGATCGCTGCCTCCTAGGGTCCCAGCCACCTTTACCTCCTCAACCATTTCCTCCCTGTTTATAAGGATTAGATCCAAAGTAGCAGATCCCCTTGTTTTCTCCCCTACCTTTTGGAAGATAAAGTTGTCAGCAATAGAGGATAAGAATTTGCTTGACCTGTTAGTTTTACTTGAGAGAGATTCCCAACAAATGTCTGGATAGTTGAAATCTCCCATGACCACTACGTCATATTTTTTGGAGAACTTGGTCATTTGATACATAAAGAGTTCATCCAAATCTTCAGCTTGCCCAGGTGGCCTGTAGTAAATGCCTACAATGGTGTCCTTTCCGTTGTTCTCTCCTTGTATTCTTACCCAAACAGTTTCCACAGAACTCCCAGTCTCTGAAGCTTCAATCTCTGTGCAGATATACGCTTTTCTAACATACAATGCGACACCTCCTCCTCGTTTATCAATTCTGTTTCTTGCAAATAAGTTGTATCCTTTTAGCCTTTTATTCCAATCATGTGTATCGTCCCACCAAGTTTCAGTGATTCCAATGACATCATATTTCTTTTCCTCCATTAGTAGTTCCAATTCTCCTTGTTTGTTGCCCATGCTTTGTGCATTTGTATAAAAACATTTTAGTTTGTGATTGGTTTCTCTTCCTCCCATATTTTTATTTAGATTTTTTTGTCTTTGTTCTTTCTTTCCACTTCCAGTAGCAGAGATCTCAATAGTATTTGTCAGCTGTATGGCTTTTTCTGGCCTTTTGCTTCCCTTCCCACATTGTTCTAGTTTAAAGCTCTTCTGATGAGTGTAGCAAGGCGACTTCCAAATACATGTTTTCCAGTCTTCGTAAGGTGCACCCCATCTCTAGCAAGTAGTCCATCGTATAGGTAATTCATTCCGTGATCCAGAAATCCAAATCCTTGTTGACGGCACCATCGACGTAGCCAGTTGTTCACCTGTAGAATCTTATTCCACCTCATTGTTCCATGGCCATCCACTGGGAGGATGGATGAGAAGACCACCTGCGCTCCCAATTCTTTCACTTTCTTGCCTAAGTCTTCAAAGTCACTGCAGATGGTTTCCAGGTCCTTTCTTGCAGTGTCATTTGTCCCCACATGTATTAGCAGGAATGGGTAGTGATCTGTAGGTCTGAAGAGTCTTGATATCCTGTCAGACACATCTTTAATTTTTGCTCCAGGAAGACAGCACATTTCTCTTGAGGTTATGTCTGGTCTGCAGATAGCGGCCTCTGTTCCTCTTAACAGGGAATCCCCCATGACCACCACTCTCCGTTTTTTCTTCACAACATTCTTCTTTCTCCATCCAGGAGGATTCTGAGGGCTTACAAGGTTATTCATTGCTGGCAAAGTCTTATCTTGCTGTATTTCTTCATGGTTCTCCTGCGAGAGAGCCTGGTACTGGTTCCTGAGCAGTATGGGTGCTGACTGCCTCTCGATCCTCCTGCTTCTGTGGGTCACATGCTTCCATTCCTCTGTTTCGTCAGGTGCAGTTCGAATTTCTTCTCTTTCTGAATCATGAAGAGATAATTCTGCTCTGTCTAAGAACTCTTCACCTTCCTTAATGATTTTCAAGGTAGTTAACCTCTCTTCTAGATTTCGCAACTTTTCCTCCAACAGGGACACAAGCTTGCATTTCTGGCATGTGAAGTTTGGCTTTTCCACTGGCAAGTCTGTGAACATGTAGCAGGATATGCAGCTCACCAAATGGCTCCTGGACTCTTCCATGTTCTTACTGTTAATGTTCTGAAAACAGTGAAAAAAGCTTCAATATGCGTGCGCCGGCAGGCGCGCGGTTTACCGATGTCCTCTTTCCAGCTCCAACAGCCAAAATCCAGTGTTCTTTGAGCTCGCGGAGACTCTTCACTTACCCCAAAATGCAGTGGGAATATGCAAATTATCTCCTCAGGACTCCTCCCCTGGTTTACCGATGTCCTCTTTTCAGCTCCAACAGCCAAAATCCAGTGTTCTTTGAGCTCGCAGAGACTCTTCACTTACCCCAAAATGCAGTGGGAATATGCAAATTATCTCCTCAGGACTCCTCCCCTGGTTTACCGATGTCCTCTTTTCAGCTCCAACAGCCAAAATCCAGTGTTCTTTGAGCTCGCGGAGACTCTTCACTTACCCCAAAATGCAGTGGGAATATGCAAATTATCTCCTCAGGACTCCTCCCCTGGTTTACCGATGTCCTCTTTTCAGCTCCAACAGCCAAAATCCAGTGTTCTTTGAGCTCGCGGAGACTCTTCACTTACCCCAAAATGCAGTAGGAATATGCAAATTATCTCCTCAGGACTCCTCCCCTGGTTTACCGATGTCCTCTTTTCAGCTCCAACAGCCAAAATCCAGTGTTCTTTGAGCTCGCGGAGACTCTTCACTTACCCCAAAATGCACTGGGAATATGCAAATTATCTCCTCAGGACTCCTCCCCTGGTATGTACGTGTGCTGTCCGAGTGAAAATCAGACAGAACACTGACCAATGTAATTCACTAAGTTTGTTCAGATGACAATTTTTTTCACATGGACTGAAAGTCTGTTTGAAAAAAAAATGCAGCCTGCTCTATTCTATTCCGAGTATCGAATGAGACTCGCTTATTCAAGTGTATGAGTGTGCAAAAAAAAATCGGATACTGTATGAATCAACTTTACAGCATCCAATTTACACTGATGAATTGCAGTTATTAACTCAGGAAACTGTAGTTGATCATGTAAATTTTAAAATATTGATGTATAAATATGGATGCCACAAAGATGAGCATATCATATCAGTTTTCTGAATGAGGATCAGATGATTATTCATACACTTGTCTGAACAGGGCCTTAAAACTGTAGTTTATTACTTTATAGATTTATACCTGTCCCATTTGCAATGCCACAAAACTAACACTAGTTGAAATAATAATAGGCAGGGTGAATGGAAAAACAGCTCCCCAAAGTAAAAGTGCCCTCCTGTTAATGTCATCAGATGTTACCAATGTGCTACCATGTCACTACCCACCTGTCCTGTTAGGCTATACCCCCTTAATATCTTAACTTTATCCATACTTTGCTTCTCCTAAACTAATTTTTAGCCAATATTACATTCATTTAAGTAAAATAAATGTTTCCAAAGGCTGACAACCCCTTTAAAATAGATTTCATATTATTACAGAAGGGAAAGCTCTAGCTAGTGGCACTCGATAAACGTTCACACACCTGTTGCAATATACACCTCTTGTAACATTGCACTTACTATAACATTGGACTTTCCTGTATGTAATATGAGTTTTAGAACATAAAAGGCAATCGCCACTAATGACAACAAATCATTGTTCAGCATCTCCACTATTACACAGCATCATCATTTTTCACCACATATCCTGCACAGATGTTACTGCTCTTCATAAATTTTGGAACCCTAAACGGGAAGCAGACGTACTGCTTCAGCATATTTATGTTACATGCAGGTTACACCCTCTAAAAAAGTTCACTGAACGTCATGCAGACAGACCTGTGGATTTTGGTTTATCAAAATAAAATGTCTTTGTTATTTTTTTTTTACTTTTATGTGAATTTTTGGTAAAGCATATTGATAAAGCCAATTTTTCTCTTTCTAGTGAGTCTATCTTTACAAATACTCTCAGGACCGGTTTAAAACAAAGTTTGGCCCTAAGCAAAATTAATAGTGGTCCCTAAATGCTGAAATATTATACAGTTCAGTAAAAACACAGCCACATTCACCCAATTCAGAAGGTGGAGACAGTGATCTCGTGTTTTCATGAGCATTGCAAGGGTCCTAAAGTATATGTGGCACAGGCCCTAAGGCTTATACCCCATGTATAAGAAAATATTTGCATACTTAATACCATACACTGATGTAACCTACATAGTATTACTAAGGCTTCATTCAGATGTCCATATGTTATTTACATAATCTTTCTGTGTGTTATTTTGGGTTTTAAGTCTATGGGACTGTGGAAATCTCTAATCACATCCTAGTGCTATCCATTTTTCTGGCTGTTTGCTAGGAGAAGCTTGAGGAACCTCCTTCAGTTTTTATGCACACAAAAAACTGATGAGAAGCTGATGGGAGAAAAAAAACGGACTTCTGAATGAGCCATAAATAAGGACCAATAGTATCAATAATATCAGCTTACAAGGCCCAAATTATATCACAAAAATATGACCACTCCTATTACCACTACAAAATGATTGACTAATATTAGCATATTATTACTGAAGAAAAAAACTATACAAATTGTGCTAGATATATTAAAGCTTAAAGGGGTTGTACACTACACCGACAACCCCTTCTCAATCAGCATGTAGCACCAGTAAAATAAAGACCCTTATACTCCCCTCCCGTTCCCTCAATGCCGGGACTCCTGGAGATCACGTGAGGTTGTTATGTCATGTGATCCCTGCGCCCAATCAGCGCCGGCGTCACTCTCCCCTCCTTCAGACATATAAGTAATCAAGAGAAAGTGAGTAGCCAGTTGCAGCTCTCACTTCCTCTGATTCGTCCAAAAGCGGAGAGAGTGACGCCAGCGCTGATTGGGGCGCAGGGCTCACATGACATAACAACCTTGTAATACAGCACCTCATAGTTAAAGTGCCCTCATTTGTATCTCACAAAGTAATAGTGCCACCTTTTTGTACCTCTCCCAATAGTAATGCTCTCACATAGTAATAATATCCGCAGGCGCTCAGGTAAAGGGAGCCTGTGATGTGGATTTTAGCCACTAAACCATCAGCATCTCATTATGCTGATGGGCTACATCTTTGTCAGTATGTCTTATCAATAATGCTCAAGGTAGCATTAGGTATAAAAAGTAGTTAGCATGCAATGCTCGTTGTAATTAAATTAGCACATACGCAGTGAAGCGGTATGTACTGGCTGAAGCTTCACACTGGATACCAATGGGCTTGTCTCCTTATGATTCTTCCCAGGTATTGCACAAACAGCGTGCACTGTATGACACATGCTTTTTAATAATACTGCTACAATGAGCAGGATTTACTTCGCCATATCACAGTAGTATACTGAAATGCTGGTGCTTTAAATTCCCCCCCCCCCCCTTATGCCACCTACAAAGTAATAATGCCCCATGTATGGCCATTAGACTCTAATAATGGACATTTATGTAAGATCTCTACACAGAAAAAATGGTCACTTTTGTGCCCCCTATAAAGTAATAATGCATCCTTTGTGCTCCATAGGAAATAATAACATCTTACTGCTCCAAAACAGTAATAACTACTCCATTATTCAATAAAAATGCATCCTCATGCCATCTGTGCTAGGATGCTGACCTGTGCCCCCGCATCTTGTAGATATACTAAGGTTGTCAAATTCTCAGCATAACTTGTGAATAATTGAGTGTGTGCCCCATGTCAAGAACCACATTACATTTCTGGGTCTAATTACCAGAGCGGGCATCGATACATAAATGTCATATTACCATGCCATTGTTGTTCTTCACCTACTTGCCCACATAATTTAGGATCCTGATACTCATTTATTTTTAAGAAGCTATTTCCCTCTAAATCCTACTGGAATACCTACTCTAAAACCTACTGCAAAGGATTTGGCACTGATAGTAGACCCTACTTCCTGGTAATTGTCATGTTAAGTCCAGCATCGAAGACAACACATGCCACATGCTGAGGCTAGTGCACATGGCTTAATATATACTATACATATTGCGCTTTACATTATATGATGTATAACATCAATGTTCTCAGACATGCAAGCCCTATCGGTGCACAGCTTTTACATTGAAATATGGTATCAAAATGTTTTATTCAAAAAGGCACACCAGTGTTATTTTTTAATTGTCCCTTTGGTATCAGTAGTTTGTAATTGTGTAATGAATGCAGTAACATGCTCACCGTTCGCCATCTTCTGCTGTTTTCAGCGAGGCTCCAGTCCACTACGGCATCATGTGACCTGACAAATTAGACAGTGTCTTCTATGTGGAACGGATGTCGCTTTTTACATTTTCTTAATGCAATTCCATGAGACTGAAAATGAGGCCAAGTCTAAGAGACTTTGAAAAAGGAAGTGCCGGTCCCCACCGCAGACACTGTGTGATCGGGTAGATTACAAATGCATTCTGTGGACTAATGTGCCGCTGAAATAGGCAGAAGACTGCAACCAGTCAGTTTGTTACTGCACTCATTGCACATACACACATCGTTGCTACCAAATAGAGAAATGAATAGCAGATTTATACAGTTTTATGTATGATTTACCTTTTCATAACATAAATTTATCACAAATTTGTTAGATTAAACACTTTCATGTTCTTACAGCCATTTGCCGTCATTCCTGTGGTGATGGATTCTGTTCACGGCCCAATATGTGCACATGTCCTACAGGTCAAACAGCACCATCATGCGGCTCGAAATCAAGTGAGTTTTAAATTGTGTCTGATACTAACTTTCTTAATGCAAATCAAAATTTATTTATAACAATAATTTATATAACTATGTATAAAAGTGGCAAAGGTTAGCAAAGAGATCTTTATCATGATATTACTGTACCAAAAGTGTAACGTTTAACAGCAGGTCATCCTCTACATTAAAAGTAAAAAATTTTGTATGCTATCATACAAATATATTCTTTACTGTAAGAGCCGTGAGACTATGGAACTCTGTCAGAGGAAGGGTTGAAGCTAAATTCAAGTCAAGAGTTTAAAAGAGGCCTGAATAGTTTTCTTGAATTAAAAATTGGCAAGAGATGCATTAGTTTTGCAGTACTAATCTAGATTATTTGAATGCTTCTTTCATCATTAGCAAATCATGTCATGGTCAGACCCCTTATTATTAAGACTATTGAGAAGATGGGCAAAAAAGGCCACTTTGCCCCTCAGGGGCTGTCTCTCAGCAGGTTTATGCCTACTAAGCTAATTAAAGTTCCAATAGGGGTATTTTACTGTGTGCAAACATACCTTTGTGGCTGCAGATAGATTTAGCATAATAGGAAAAAGGAACTTTGTTTACCTATGCAAATAAACTCATAAGGGTCCTGAGGGTGGACCGAGACGAGCAAGTACTCCAGCTCTCCTCAGTTAGCCCTCGGCCTTGATTAATGGCTCCACCTCTGGCAAATATTGAAATTTGGGCATGTGCGAGGCATTCATCGTAATCTTCCTTCTGTGGATTACAATCTCGCTAACGTACTCCACATGTCAGTGAGACCATTTCCCACATCAGGATAATTACTTTGTATTCAGCAGGCTGGGAACTACATATTTGCACATGCCTTAAAGTTGACCATTTGGTGGTGTAATTAGTTTAGGACGGGGTGGAGAACCTCAGGCCCCAGGGCCAGTTACAGCCCCCGAAGACTTTCTCCCTGGCCCCCGGGTAGATTCCTGGGGACCACAATGCTTGGGCCGACAGCAGTTTTTTGACGGCCACCGAGCTTTCAATTTCTTCTAGCTCTGTGAGCACACGGATGCAGCCTTCACTACTACATGCTGAGGCGCGTGCAATAAAAGATTACGTCCTGACATCAGTGTCAGCATCAGGGCGTACTTTTAGGGCGGAGGTAGCACACAATTTGTACGGCCCCCGAAGAATGGTATAAATATCCAAATGGCCCTTGGCAGAAAGAAGGTTCCTCATCCCTGGTTTAGGAGTTGTAAACCTTCCGCCAGTCTCCCTTTAGTGCTCAGGTCAAATATGGCTCAAGAACATAAATAGGGATCACCGCTTTTGTTGGCTTTACCTAAAAACGTGCAATACAAACCCAACCTATGGTGTAAATTGTTTTGAGATCTAAAGTGGGTAATTTTTAGACCATTTAATTAATGACTAACATGAAAAATTTCTTTTTGGTAGACATTATAAGTTATATACAGTACATTGACCCAACCTTGTATAAATGGTGAGCTCCATATCAATCACTATTAACTGACTTCGGGGGTTTCTTAGGGAAGATTTAGCAAGGAGGTGAAAGCATGAGTAGTAGGTAATTAACATTTGGGGCGGGGTATTGAGGAGGGGGATCAGTATGGAATGGAGTAGTGCACAACCCATTCCACTGTCATGTCAACAGCGGTATGGCACCAGTCTTGTAGAATTGGTGTCTTTTTAGATGTTAGAATTCTCAGATTCTACGGATATTATTTACATACACACATAGCAAAATTGCCTATGTTATGTAGTTTTATTTAGAAGAATTAACAGGAATGCTAAATCACTATTTAGGAGACTAAAATACATGGCAACATACAATGTAGCACATTCAAAGTTTAAAAAAAAAAATATATCATTTAAAGTAATTTGAACTGGTCATTTTATAAGCCCTTGAGTATATTTCCACATCCTGCAAAGTGGTTGAAGTGGATAATAATCACTGAAAAATGACACACTAAAGTCAACATACTCTATAATTGGCCTCATACTCATTTTATTTTGGACAATCTCCAAGATGCATGATGAAAATTTAAAAAAATGTAATTTATGATGCCTCATTTTAGTGTAATATACCTTTAAATACTTTGAAACCACCTGTTTTCATCCCTCCCCTCGATATAAAGACCTAGTGGAAATATTACAGACAACATAAGAACAAATGTAGGAAATGTCATATTAAGGGTTCATGTGAGCTTGTTTTCCGTTACAGAAGCGTGTCTTTCTTCCAGCTTGGAAAAAGTATTCTGAAAGCATGTCTTAATCGTCTGTTCACTCTTCTAATCTAAACTACACTTCAAAGTATTTGAATGAGCTTGGTGGAAAGAGAATTAAAAGTTGGCAAGAGCTGCATTAATTGAAATCAGTTTCTTCAGTTGATTTCCTACCTTACTTTTTGGATGATATAATTTCCTATACAACTTGCATAGCAAAATATTTCCTCCAGTTAAAGAAAGCTATCTAATGCAACACATTTTTTTTTATTTAATTCACCTTTTCCGATGATTTTCAAAAGACTATATGCATTCCTCAAAAAAATGAAGGGAACATTTAAACATCATAGTGTCATAAGTCAATTAAACTTCAGGGATATCAATCAGTCTTTCCAGTTAGGAAGCATAAGAAGTAAGGATGAGCAAATCAATCTGATGCCAATCAAATTTGCCTCAAATTTTTGGGAATTTACTGAACCTGGCAAATTTAAAAAAAAAATAATTTTGATTTGAGTAAATCATCTAAAATAGTCGCCACCATTTTACACATTGCAAAAGATTTCATAAGCCAGAGAAGGCTCACATGTGCTTAGCTACTGATGGACATGCTTCACCATAATACTTTGGCTGTGCAATTCCAAACAATTTGAAAGCTGCAATCAGGAAGAGCTATCATAGGCTGTATAAAAGCAGAAGCAGGGAATGCAGCAGTCATTGTGTGGTGAATCTGGATACTGAGAGAGAACGTCACATCTCACAGCCTAGCCATAAAGATATTGCGCGAAAGCCATAAAACAGTGGAAAAATATTGTGTGTTATAGTACTGCAGTGTTGAAGATTAGTGTATAGTGTTTGCAGAAAAGAGACTAATACAAAGAGTCACGTGATAGGGAGAGATAGATAGGAGAGTTGGCAGTGATTGATCACAGTGCTTACAGTGCTGCTGCATTTCAATTACCCATTCTTTTGCATTTATCTTGAAGCAGGCCACCAATATTGCTGAAAAAACAACCTTTAACTTTGCGCCTGCCTCACAAAGTGTGTGTCACAAACTACAGATTTTTTGCACACCCATTTTATTAGTCAAATTTGACATCAATATACGCCACACCAATACTGTGCCTGTGGTCGCTGCTGTTTTTAGGCGTGTATCTTACATTGCTTGGTCACTACTTTCTGTCAAGAGAATTGTGGTAAAAAATACAAACAAGAATTAAAAAATACAAAAATGTGTGACTGTTTGCCTCAAAGTGTGTATGTCACAAACAACTGATTTTTAGCACACCTGTTTTAATAGTCTTTATTTGACGCATTTACGCTGCACCAATACTGTAGCCAGTTGCCAGTGTTTCCTGTATGTTTTCTTAGTCTGTTCTTTTGGGAAGAGGGGAATTGTGGTTCAAAACAGTGGCCAAAGTTAATTCTTGTGTAGTAAAAAATATATGTTGAAAGAAAAATTGAGAATGGCATTGGACGGGGTAACGTAAAAGAAACAAAACACATACCACAGCATCTGGCAATAATAATGTGTGAGTCGCAAGCAACAGCAGCACCACCGACACAGGCACCAGCAGTAGTACTACCAAACGTGGGTCACAATTTCCTCCATTTTTTCCAGCAAGCGTATTAGTGGGGAGGAAGTGATAAAAAATAAACTCTAGGGTTAGGGTTGTGCTTGGGTTAGGGTTGTGCTTGGGTTAGGGTTGTGCTAGCGTTAGGGTTGTGCCTAGGGGTAGGGTTGTGCTTGGGTTAGGGTTGTGTTGGGATTTTTTCAAAAGTAAAGAAAAAAAAATGATGACGATATGGCGACTAGTGTTGAGCACAAGTGCTCGCTATTTGAGTTTGCATCGGGTGCTCGGGTATGCACTGAGTATCGCGGGTGCTCGAGTGACATGCTTGAGTCTCTGCCCCATATGCTTCGCGGCCAAAAAATCTCACGGGGATTGCCTGCCATGCACAAGCGATCCCCACATGTGTTTTTTGGGTGTCTAACAACCGTGAAACATGTCACTCGAGCATGTCACTCGAGCATGCACGATACATGGTGCATACCTGAGTACCCGATGCAAACTCAAGTAGCGAGCACTTGCACTCAAGACTAATGACAACTTATTCAATATGATGACCTAATGTTATCAAATTCTGTCGTACCTCTGGGTTCAAAATGTTAACTATACCCCTTGAAAAAATCCTTGAGGGGTCTAGTTTCCAAAATGGGGTCACTTGTGGGGGGTTTCCACTAGTTAGGCGCATCAGGGGATCACCAAACGCGACATGGCGTCTGCTGTCGATTCCAGACAATTTTGCGATTAAAAAGTCACACCATACTCCTTTCCTTCTGAACCTTGCCATGCGCCCAAACACTGTATTTTCCCCACATATGGGGTATCGACGTACTCAAGAGAAATTGCACAACAGTTTTTGGAGTCCATTTTCTCCTCTTACCCTTGTGAAAATAAAAAATTGGAGCTAAAATATCATTTTTGTGGAAAAAGTTTGATTTTCTTACTTTCACGGCTCCATGTTATAAACTTCTGTGAAGCACGGCGATTCAGGGTGCTAAGCACACATCTAGATAAGTTCCTTTGGGGTTCTAGTTTCCAAAATGGTGTCACTTGTGGGGGGTTTCCACTGTTTAGGCACATCAGGGACTCTCCAAATGCAACATGGCATCCGTTACTTATTCAAGCAAATTTTACATTCAAAAAGTCAAATGGCACTCCTTCCCTTCCCAACCCTGCCGTGCGCCCAAACAGTGGTTTTCTCCCATATATGGGGCATCGGCTTACTCAGGAGAAATTACACAACAAATTTTGGGGTCCATTTTTTCCTGTTACCCTTGCAAAAAATAAAAAATTGAGGTCTAAAGTAACATTTTTGTGAAAAAAGTTAATTGTTCATTTTTTTCTTCCACATTCCAAAAATTCCTGTGAAGCACCTGAAGGGTTAATAAGCTTCTTGAATGTGGTTTTGAGCACCTTGAGGGGTGCAGTTTTTAGAATGGTGTCACTTTTGGCTATTTTCTGTCATAAAGGCTCCTCAAAGTCACTTCAAATGTGATGTGGTCCCTAAAAAAATGGTTTTGTAAATTTTGTTGGAAAAATGAGAAATCGCTGGTCAACTTTTAGCTCCCTTTTAAAAAAAAAATTTGGTTCCAAAATTGTGCTGATGTAAAGTAGACATGTGGGAAATGTTATTTATTAACTATTTTGTGTGACCCACAGTTCAGAACAAAAGTTTGGACACACCTTCTCATTTAAAGATTTTTCTGTATTTTCATGACTATGAAAATTGTACATTCACACTGAAGGCATCAAAACTATGAATTAACACATGTGGAATTATATACTTAACAAAAAAGTGTGAAACAACTGAAAATATGTCTTATATTCTAGGTTCTTCAAAGTAGCCACCTTTTGCTTTGATGACTGCTTTGCACAAGTGAAGGCAAAAGGACCAACAAGTGCTAAGCATCTCTGGGAACTCCTTCAAGATGGTTGGAAGACCATTTCCGGTGACTACCTCTTGAAGCTCATCAAGAGAATGCCAAGAGTGTGCAAAGCAGTCATCAAAGCAAAAGGTGGCTACTTTGAAGAACCTAGAATATAAGACATATTTTCAGTTGTTTCACACTTTTTTGTTAAGTATATAATTCCACATGTGTTAATTCATAGTTTTGATGCCTTCAGTGTGAATGTATAATTTTCATAGTCATGAAAATGCAGAAAAATCTTTAAATGAGAAGCTGTGTCCAAACTTTTGGTCTGTACTGTACATGGTGTCGGTCAGTTTTTTGGCTCAAAATTGTGATATAAATCAAACAACCCAAGAGGTAACAAAGAAATAAAATGAACCTAAAATACACTGAGATGCATCATATGAACCTTATTGTTCAATTTGACTTATCCTAAACCTAACACCTTTAACTTTATTTAAAGGGAATATGTCAGCGGTTTTTGCTATGTAATCTGACAGCAGCATGATGTAGGGACAAATACCCTGATTCCAGCAATGTATCACTTAGTTTACTAGTCGCAGCAGTTATGAAAGAGTCACAGTTTTCTCTGCAGATTGAGCAGAGATCAGATGTTGAGCTGCGTATAACCTGCTCACACCACAGCTTTCTATGTACATTGTATAATGACAGGGAGTTGCTAATCAGTGCTGGGGGCAAGGATGGACTAGGATGCACAAGGACAATTGACCTGTAGTGATAATCTCTTGCTGATAAAACGCTAATTGTATTGAAACAGCAAAACAGAGCTCAGTAAGTGACATATTCCTGGAATCATGGACTCTGCTCCTACAATATGGTGCTGTCAGATTATATAGCAAAAGCCTGGTGACAGATTCCCTTTAAGCCAATATTAAGTATGCCCAAATGTTCTGATTCCCTGCAGCTACCATTATAGGTAACAATTCAGCTTAATATGTATAATATACAGTGACTTGCGAAAGTATTCACTCCACTTGGCATTTTTTTGTGTTTTGCCACCTCACAACCTGGAATTTCACAGTTTTTGTTTTCAGGGTTTTCATCAGTTCATCTAAAGAACATGCTTACAACTGTGAACATTTGGTTTTCTTTTTATTGTGAAGCAATAGGACAAAATAACTGAAAACTTCAGTGTGCATAATTATTCATCCCCCTAAAGTCAGTATTATGTACAGCCTCCTTTTGCAGCAATTACAGCTGCATGTGACTTATGAAGGTAATTGCTTACACGAGAAATTTTTAGGGGCTTCATCGCAAAAGGGGTGAATACATATGCACATGCCAATTTTTAGTTTTTTTTGATCCATAAATTAAATTTATGCTTATATTTCTCTCACTTCACCAACTTAGACTATTTAGTGCTGATGCATCACACACAAATTGGATTACAAAAATGTTTAAACACGGGTTGTAATGTAACAAAATAGGTAAAAAGCCAAGGGGGTGAATACTTTTGCAAGCCACAGTATTTTGTAAGCTCCCTTGGAAGCTGCAGGCAACTAGAATGTTATTTAAAAGTTTTTGTAGCTGTATTTTTTCAAATAATTGTGTTACACAAGGAAAGGAGTAATACTCATCCTACTACAACCCCTGGCAAAAATTATGGAATCACCGGGCTCGGAGGATGTTCATTCAATTGTTTAATGTTGTTGAAATAAAGCAGATCACAGACAAGGCACAAAACTAAAGTAATTTCAAATGGCAACTTTAGGGCTTTAAGAAACACTAAAAGAAATCAAGATTAAAAATGTGGTACTCAGTAAGGGTAATTTTTTTCAGACCAAGCAGAGGGAAAAAATTCTGGAATCACTCAATTCTGAGGAAAAAATTATGGAATCATGAAAAACAAACACACAAAAGAACACTCCAATGCATCACAAGTATTTAGTTGCACCACCTCTGGCTTTAATAACAGCTTGCAGTCTCTGAGGCATGGACTTAATGAGTGACAAACCGTATTCTTCATCAATATGTCTCCAACTTTGTCTGATTGCTGTTGCCAGACCAGCTTTGCAGGTTGGAACCTTGTCATGGACCATTTTCTTCAACTTCCACCAAAGATTTTAAATTGGATTGAGATCCGGACTATTTGCAGGCCATGACATTGACCTTATGTGTCTTCTTTCAAGGAATGTTTTCACAGTTTTTGCTCTATGGCAGGATGCATTATCATCTTGAAAAATAATGTCATCATCCCCAAACATCCTTTCATTTGATGGGATAAGAAAACTGTCCAAAATATCAATGTAAACTTGGGCATTTATTGAAGATGTAATGACAGCCATCTCCCTAGCGACTTTACTTGACATGCAGCCCCATATCATCAATGACTGTGGAAATTTGCATGTTCTCTTCATGCAGTCATCTTTATAAATCTCATTGGAACGGCACCAAACAAAAGTTCCAGCATCATGACCTTGCCCAATGCAGATTTGCGATTCATCACTGAATATGCCTTTCATCCAGTCATCCACAGTCCACGATTGCTTTTCCTTAGCCCATTGTAACCTTCTTTTTTTCTGTTTAGGTATTAATGATGGCTTATGTTTAGCTTTTCTGTATGTAAATCCCATTTCCTTTAGGCGGTTTCTTACAGTTCGGTCACAGACATTGACTCCAGTTTCCTCCCAATCGTTCCTCATTTGTTTTGTTGTGCATTTCCTGTTTTTGGAGACATATTGCTTTAAGTTTTCGGTCTTGATGCTTTGATGTCTTCCTTGGTCTACCAGTATGTTTGTCTTTAACAACCTTCCCATGTTGTTTGTATTTGGTCCAGATTTTAGACACAGCTGACTGTGATCAACCAACATCTTTTGCAACATTGCGTGATGATTTACCTTCTTTTAACAGTTTGATAATCCTCTCCTTTGTTTCAATTGACATCTCTCGTGTTGGAGCCGTGATTCATGTCAGTACACTTGGTGCAACAGCTCTCCAAGGTGTGATCACTCCTTTTTAGATGGAGACTAACGAGCAGATCTAATTTGATGCAGGTGTTAGTTTTGGAAATGAAAATTTACAGGGTGATTCCATAATTTTTTCCTCAGAATTGAGTGACTCCATAATTTTTTCCCTCTGCTTGGTCTGAAAAAAATAACCCTTACTGAATACCACATTTTTAATCTTGATTTCTTTTAGTGTTTCTTAAAGCCTTAAAGTTGCCATTTGAAATGACTTTAGTTTTGTGCCATGTCTGTGATCTGTTTTTTTTCAACAACATTAAACAACTGAATGAACATCCTCCGAGCCCGGTGATTCCATAATTTTTGCCAGGGCTTGTAATTCCATGCTGCTCCTTTGCATGTGCTTCTTTGGATGTGTTTGTTGACATAACCTTTACAGCTAATCACCACTGCAGCCAGTGATTGAGTGCAGCGGTCATATGTCAACATATATTTGGAGTGTTTGGTAATTAGTATCTAACTGAAGTCCATGCCTTAAATATATAGTTAACGAAAAATGTGATTAAGCATGGACATTCACTTTAAGGTTTTTGTCACTAACATAATGATTATTGATACTGATATGAATTTTCTGTTCTATATTCTTAATTCCTTCTAGTGTTTGAGAGATGTTTAACCAGTATTTAAAAGAAAGGTGTTCAAATATGGAGACAGCAACAATTGTTGTCCATTTTAAAGGAATCTTGACTGACAGTTTGCTCTGCTCACACATGCTGTTGATGTTAGAACCTTGCTCTTAGGTTTTTTCCTTTGCTGGTCACATGACCTTGTTGGCCTATTTAATCCTGCTCCGCCCTTCTGGCTTTGCTGGACTTCATTGTATAACTACTTTCTAGCTAGCCTGTGCTCTGTATCTAACTCTGTTAGTTTGCTTGGTCTACGGACCTCAGTGTTCTATATATTTTGTTTGTTTGTCTGTCTGCTACTATTTCTGTTAGGAGGTGTCCCATTTTCCTCCCAGTCATTAGTATTTGTAGGGATTCCTTCCCCACATCTATAGGTCTCCGTACAGACTAGCTTAGGACTTTAGCAGGTCTGATCGCAGGATCAGGTCCCCTGTTACATCGTAGGGATAAAGCTGAGTTCTATCATAGGGACAGATCTCCTCTCTTTCCTTAGCTCTGGTAGCAGAACATAACAGTAAGTCCAGCCTGCAAATTCTCTAAGGAAAGATTTTTCTGTTCCATCATGGTGTCGGTTCAGGATTTGGCTCATCGCCTGCAGGGACTCTCTCTGGAGGTGGCCGAGCTACGTCAGCACGTGAGTAACTGTCCTGGAGCACATTTCTTGGAGCCTAAGGTATGTTTGCCGGATTTATTTTTTGGTGAACACCGAGAATTTTTTTCATTTAAAAATGCTTGCTTATTGTATTTTCGTTTGAGACCCAAGTCCTCTGGGGATGAATCCCAGCGCATAGGGTTCATAATGTCACTTTTGCGCAAAGAGCCTCAGGAGTGGGCCTTTTCTTTGCAACCTAGTGATACATGCTTCAGATCAGTGGATAGTTTTTTTTCTGCTTTGGGGCTATTATATGATGATCCTGACCGTGTCGCATCAGCTGAGACTGAGTTAACACGTTTGAGACAGGGATCAGGTAATGTGGAAAAATATTGTACTCATTTCCGTCGATGGTCTACTCAAACAGGGTGGAACGATTCTGCTCTGAAAAGTCTATTTCTTGCTGGGCTCAATGAAAGGGTTAAAGACCTGCTAATTGCTTATCCTACACCTGAAGATTTGCAACAGGCTATGCAATTAGCTATACGGGTGGATAGGAGACTGCGTGCAAGGGTTAATGAGAGCAAATCCTCTGCTATGTCAGTTTCTGGTTATGAGAATGTGTGTACTAACAGTGGTGAACCGATGGAGATTGGATCGGTGGCACCTCGCTCTCAAGAAAAAGACCGTAGATTTTTTGAAGGCTTGTGTTTCTATTGCGGAAAATCTGGTCATTTGATTAAAGGCTGTGAGCTTCGTATGAAGAAAGAAAAAAAAATGGTCAGTCATGCCCGTATTGCCTGTTTAAATTCCAAGGGTGTATTTTTAGCTGCTTCCGCGATTGCTCAGGAAAAATTAATGGAATTTCGGGTGTTTGTCGATTGTGGCTCTACTCTGAATGTAATTGATGGGGGATTCTTGGAAAGACTCAATTTAAAACCCGAACCTTTATCATCCCCCATTGCTGTGGTTTCTGTGGATGGTTCCCCTTTGAAGAATATTACTCTCAAGGTCTGTGAATTTCCTCTCACTATTAATGGTGTTTACCATGAGAAATTGGATTTGGTAGTTTTGAATAACTTGCCTTCTCCAGTAATATTGGGATTGCCCTGGTTAAAATTTCACAATCCTGTACTGGATTGGTCTACCAGTGAAATTAAATCCTGGAGCCATAAATGTTATGACAAGTGTTGTAACGGGCGTATTGCAGCTTTGGATAGGGGAGAATTGCCTGTTCCTATTCAGGATTTTTGGAGAGTTTTTTTCTGAGAAGGAATCGCAGGTTTTGCCTCCCCATAGAGACTATGATTGTTCTATTGAATTTGTCCCTGGAGCGACTCTTCCTAAAAGTCGTTTATTTAACCTTACTATTCCTGAGAGGAAGGCTTTGGAGGAATACATACAGACAAGTTTGGCCGCCGGTCACATTAGGCCTTCTAAGTCTCCTGTGGCGGTTGGATTTTTTTTTGTAAAAAAAAAGGACGGCGGTTTACGTCCTTGTCTGGATTTTCGTGAGATTAACAAAATTACTGTACGCAATCCTTACCCACTGCCATTGATTCCTGATTTATTTAACCAGTTAATGGGGGCCAAGTGGTTCTCTAAAATTGACCTTAAGGGGGCATACAATCTGTTGCGCATGAAGGAGGGTGACGAATGGAAGACTGCTTTTAACACTCCTGTGGGTCATTTTGAGAATCTGGTTATGCCTTTTGGTCTTACTAATGCTCCTGCATTTTTTCAGAATCTTATTAATGACATCCTTAGACCTTTGATCGGCAAAAATGTGGTTGTGTATTTGGATGACATTTTGATTTATTCGCCGGATCTGGAGTCTCATTGGCGGAGCGTACGTGAGGTATTACAGTTGTTAATGGACAATTCGCTTTTTGCTAAGCTGGAGAAATGTGACTTCGCTGTACAGAGAATTAGTTTTTTGGGTTACATTATCTCCAGCGAAGGTTTTGAGATGGACCCGGTTAAAGTTCAAGCTGTACAGGAATGGCCTAGGCCTATTGGTTTGAAATCGATACAGAGGTTTTTAGGTTTCGCCAATTATTACAGAAAATTCATAAAAATTTTTTCTAGTATTGTCAAACCTCTGACCGATCTCACCAGGAAAGGTTCTGATGCGGTTCAGTGGTCTTCTGAGGCTATTGAAGCTTTTGTGTATCTCAAGGAGAGGTTCACCTCTGCTCCCATCCTTATGCAGCCTGATGTGACTAAGCCGTTTTTGGTTGAGGTTGATGCTTCCTCTGTGGGGGTTGGCGCAGTATTGTCTCAGGATAACGGGGATGGATTACATCCCTGTGCCTTTTTTTCAAAAAAATTTTCGGAGACTGAACTGAATTACGATATTGGTAATCGGGAATTATTGGCTATTAAACTCGCATTTGAACACTGGCGCCACTTCTTGGAAGGTGCGGAATTTCCCGTTCAGGTTCTTACGGATCATAAAAATCTGATATATCTTGATGCTGCCAAGCGCCTGAATGCCCGTCAGGCTAGGTGGGCACTGTTTTTCTCGCGGTTTAATTTCTCCGTTACTTACATCCCTGGTACTAAGAATGTTAAGGCGGATGCCTTGTCTCGCAGTTTTTCTCCCATAGTCGGTGCTGAGAAAGAGGAGAACATTTTACAAGAAGGTGTTGTGATAGCTGCTTTGGACTCCGTTTTGGAAGATGAGATTCTTAAAGCACAGGAGAATGCCCCATCTAACACTCCTCATGGGAGGTTGTTTGTGCCTGGGACCTTTAGGAGAGATTTGATTGTTGAGTGTCACGAATCTCGGTTGGCAGGTCATCCCGGAATCTCTGAGACCAAGAGACTGGTGGGTCGCAGTTTTTGGTGGCCTGGATGGCAGAAGGAAGTCATTAAGTGGGTGCGTCAATGTACTATATGTGCTAGATCTAAGTCCTCACATACTCCTGCTTCGGGGTTGCTTTGTCCTTTGGAGGTTCCCAGTGCTCCTTGGACACATTTGGCTATGGACTTTATAACTGACCTTCCCCCCTCTGAGGGTTTTACTGTCATCTGGGTGGTCGTGGACCGTTTTAGCAAGATGTGTCACTTGGTTCCCTTCGTCAAACTGCCCTGCGCTAAAACTCTCGCTAAGGCCTTTGTCAAGGAAATTGTCAGACTTCATGGCGTTCCTACTGACATTGTTTCTGATAGGGGTCCTCAGTTCGTGGCTCGTTTTTGGCGTGCCTTTTGTGACAGGTTGGGAGTTCATTTATCGTTCTCGTCCGGATATCATCCTGAATCTAATGGCCAGACAGAAAGGAAAAACCAGGATGTTGAGCAGTTCTTGCGTTGTTTTGTGGCAGACAATCAAGAGGGGTGGTCTGAGTTTCTGCCACTTGCTGAATTTGCTCTGAACAATCATACATCTTCTTCTGCTGGTTGTTCGCCTTTTTTTTGTTGTTCTGGGAGACATCCGTCGTTTGGGTCGTTCTCCAAGTTGGGATCTGCCGTGCCTGAGGAGGAGAATTTTTCCGGTGATTTGGAGAGAGTTTGGACGGATGTGTGTGGTAATCTTCAGGAGGCCAACAGAAAATCTAAAGACTACTTTGATAGGAAACGACAGGAGGTTTTGTTCGCTGTTGGTGACATGGTTTGGTTGTCCTCTAGGAATCTGCGGTTGAGGATTCCTTCTAAGAAATTGGGTCCCAAGTTTGTAGGGCCCTTTAAGGTGCTTCAGGTTGTCAACCAATCTGCTGTTAGGTTGGAGGTTCCTACCTCCTGGAGAATTAATCCGGTATTTCATGTCTCTCTGTTAAAAAAAGCTGTTGTGTCGGATGGTGACGCCTCTGCCTCTGTTCCTCCGGTGGTGGAGGACGGGGAATATGAAATTTCTCGCATCCTTAACTCTAGACGGTATAGAGGTAGTTTGCAGTATCTTGTGGCCTGGAAAGGTTTCGGACCCGAGGATAACTCTTGGGTGAGGTCAGATGATGTTTCCGCGTCCAGACTTATCAGAGCGTTTCACAGGAGATTTCCTGATAAGCCTGGTCCTAGGGGATCCGGAGGATCCTCTTAGAAGGGGGGGTACTGTTAGAACCTTGCTCTTAGGTTTTTTCCTTTGCTGGTCACATGACCTTGTTGGCCTATTTAATCCTGCTCCGCCCTTCTGGCTTTGCTGGACTTCATTGTATAACTACTTTCTAGCTAGCCTGTGCTCTGTATCTAACTCTGTTAGTTTGCTTGGTCTACGGACCTCAGTGTTCTATATATTTTGTTTGTTTGTCTGTCTGCTACTATTTCTGTTAGGAGGTGTCCCATTTTCCTCCCAGTCCTTAGTATTTGTAGGGATTCCTTCCCCACATCTATAGGTCTCCGTACAGACTAGCTTAGGACTTTAGCAGGTCTGATCGCAGGATCAGGTCCCCTGTTACATCGTAGGGATAAAGCTGAGTTCTATCGTAGGGACAGATCTCCTCTCTTTCCTTAGCTCTGGTAGCAGAACATAACAGTTGAGCAGTTTGTCAATCAAGATGTTCTAAGAGTGATTACAGACCTTTCAATATATAGTGAGGGCCCCCTGCACCCCCACCAATGACTAGAATCGAGTGACTGCAGCAAGAATATACGGTAACTTAATTTTCTCCCTGTAGCTGCTTTTCTAGTAAACCAACCTAACATGATTTAAATGTTATTTCCCTGCAGATTACCCCTATACCCGTAGCTAGACAGCATCATTAGAGGTGACAGGTTCCTTTTAATCCATATAAAACATGGTGTATTTACCTTTAATTGCACCACTAATTCAGAGCAGTTGACAGTTAAACACATCTTCAGGGCACAGTATAGTGAAGAAATGTGTGCTGAATTCATTACAGTATTTCACAAAAGCAATAAACTTAAAATATGAATGAAGTGTTAATAGTGAAAATTCTCATGAATTTATGTAGTGCTCATTTTTCAATCCAGAATATATGCAGTGGCCAGATGGAAATCCTCCTTTAGGGTTACGAGACATTTCCCTATGCATGTCCTACAACGTAGCTGGGAATAACAGGGTTACATCCCAGCTTTGCAGTATTTGATTAGAACCACCTGCAAGGTTTCTCTAAGAAGCAGAAAGTAGATTCATTGCAGGACCAGCCAAAATGTGAGCTGTACCTGAGAGAGAAATGCTGGGGTCCCTCTCTGAAATGAGTGACTGGGGAGTTAGTCTGTTGGATGTAGCAGAGGCCAATGTGTTAGCTGATGAATGCACAGAACGTGGGCATCAGACTGGAAATGTCTTGGAGCTGAAGAGAGGTCAGAAGCCCTCTCTGAGAAGAGTCTGCACAGGCCGTGTGCAGAGAACCGCAAGTATCAGTGGTTGCTAAGGACAATAGCTTCTTTGTTTGACCGAGCTGGGGCTAACTCAGCCGTATATGAGTAGCCAGGGTCTGTTCTGTTTGGTTAGCGCATGGACAAGGCTGGGATTTATGTTTAAGTTTGTTTTGGTGCTGTGCAACCTGTAGAAAGCAATCAAAACTGCAGATATTTGGACCAAAACGGCATTGCCTGTGTCAACACTGCCTAAGGCCTAATGTCGAATGCCTACCAGAGAGAGTGAACCCTACAATTTGTGTATAATGCGGGTATGAGGTCCCAGAGAGCACATGCGATTGCATTGTAAGGATTGGATCCCCTGGACAAAGGTGGCTACAGCATTGCAGATGCAGCCTGAAAGCATGGAGGAGCTGTCCTGCTGGAAGGTAATATTGCCTCGGTGTTATGGTGTTGCCGGTGCAGCTCGGTGGAGCGCTGATAGCTGGGAGCCATCTCTTTGTGGAGTTGTGAGGAGGAGAATTGGGGGCCGCAAAGTCAGGGGCCGGTGGACTGCAGCATTGGCTGGCGCAACTCCCACTTTGCCTACCCTGCTTGCAATGCTGTTCCTCATCCTGGGACTTTGGAACTTGGAGTTTGGTTACCCTGGAAAGGGCCTCACTTCCACATGTGCGTCCTTGGGGTGGGGGTAAGGTGTATCGATGGCGACGCCAAGAACTATCCCATGGCCCAGGTCGACATACGCACAGACTGTGATTCCGTGTCCCACAAAGTAGGAGTGGTCAAGGACTTGTTGCATGCTATGGGACTTGTGGGCTGAAGTGGTAGCACCCAGTAGTCCAGTATGCCGCCAGGAGACGGCTGTGGTGACAAGGTGGTGTACATATGATGTGTGGTGACAAGATCACATGATGTGCGGTGACAGGATGTGAAGGGTGAATTTCCTCTCGCTGTAATGAATAGAGAGGAGGACTTGGTGTACTGAGCTCAAACCAGTGTCAGTGTAGTTTGTAGGACAGGACTCTGTGCAGTGAGTTTGCAGCCTTATGATGTGTCGGCATTGGTAGTGCAGTGGGCACTGTGTGTGAGGCTGTGTCTGCAGAGCAGTATGGAACTTTTACAGGCGGGGGAGCCTGGTGCGTGATATGCGGGTGCCAGAGACTGATGGCATGTTGTAGGCAGTGAATGTCTTTGTAATGCGTTTAGCAGAGTTCTTTGTGTAGTTTGTAGGTAGCAGAGCATTGCGTGTAGGCTGCAGGTGGCAGAACATTGTGTGTAGTCTGTAGGTGGCAGGGCATTGCATGTTGTCTGTTTACAGCAGAGCTCTGTATGTAAGCTGTAGATAGCAGAGCCCTGTTTCCCAGGAGCTGGGAGCCAATAACTAGTTTTGGGAGAGTGACCCCCTGTTGGCACTGTAGGTTGGCAGATGGTGTCCAGCCCTCGGCTTTGGGCAGAGAGAACGAGGGATATGTAGCATAGCTGGGAAGGAAAGAGTTAAATACCAGCTCTGCAGTGTTTGATTAGAAGCACCTGCATGGTTTTTCTAAAAATAAGGAAGTAGATTCATTGTTGGACCAGTTAAGATATGAGCTGTAGCTGATAGACAGACATGCTGGGGGTCTCTCTCTGAATGGAGTGACTGAGGACTCAATTAGTCTGCTGTATGAAGCAGAGGCCAATGTGTTAGCTGAAGAATGCACAGAACATGGGCACCAGACTGGATATGTCTTGAAGCTGAAGACTTCTAAATCTTTACAGAGTGCACTGCACTCTATCAGGATTCTACGGTAAGAACGGGTGGTCACATGAATGCAAGTATGTGGTTTGCATGCATCTGACCACATTTCGACTAGACTTGCTCGGCTTCACTAAATTTACTTGTATTGAGCAGGACCGAGCATGTCTAGTTGGCATTTGACTGCATGTATGCAAATCACATATTTGCATTAACACGACCACCTGCTCTCACCAGCAATACCGGAGAATCCTGACAAAGTGCAGTGTGCGCTGTAAGGGTTCAGAAGTATGCAATCTAATAGACTGCAGTCGGCCAAAATACTTAAACATTAATCTTCCTAAAATTCTCTTTTAACTATTCAGCTGGAATGCGATAAATGAGAATTGTTTTTGATATTTTTCAGATTACATGATTTTTATGTTCATTATGCGTCATTTCACACAAGCATTCTTTTCGTTTGTCTGTAATGACTATCCTTTGCATGCTCAACTATCCACAAATTCCCAGTCAAGAATGTTGATTTTAGCCAAATAAGGCTAAAAAAACATACACATTAGTCATGTTCTAGACTAAAGTCATAACACACATAGACAATTTTTATTTTACTGTCTTGAAAATTTACTGCATGTTGACTTCAGTTATTGAATCAATATACTATTTTCTCATCCACTTTCAAGTTGTAAACCACTACCATGAAACTGAATCTCAGAGTTAGTAATCCTATTTATGGTATTAAGTATTCTACAAAATGTCTAGAACCCATTCCTTGATGGAGTTACTTATATATATAGGCTGCTGTGTGCTCTCCCCTTATCTTACTGATGAAAACTTATACCATTAGCCTGAGACCTAGATTCCCAACCAGTGGTACATCTACCCTGGGGGTTAAGCGCCATTATTAACAATGTAGATATTAATTAGTCTATTCTAATGTTCTATTGTCATGGTTTCCTAACTGACTGTGGCCTAGGGACCCTGTGAGTGACATCTCAGCTGCCCTATGGAATCTGGAGTTTTCTGGGCTGTTAGAATTTTGATTGACAGCCCTGCTTTCCTATCTGGTTTAGTCTGTAGGCGTTTCCCCCAGGTCTATCCCATCCTAAATCATTTGCAAGGTATTTAGCGGACTAGCTGCTAGTAGTCTCTCACTTGCAGCTTTGCTTAGCTGGATGTGTTTGCTTAGCTCTGTGTCTCTTTTCTTTGACCTTGTTGCCAAACCTAGGATTTGTCGTGACTTATCTTGTAGATTCCCTCTTCTGGTTTTGACATACCGTCCTGGCATTTGACCCCGGACTGTTTCCTGACAATATCTTTGACTTACCCCTCTGTACTACGAGCCTTCCTGGTATCTGACGTCAGACCTCCTGACTACCCTGTGTCATGGCTTGCCACTACTCAGCATCACAGCTGTTCACATCTGTAATTGGTGGATGCTTTGAGGTCTATGATCTCAATTTATGGTTGCAGTATGCCATCATAGTTTATTTAATTTTGGCTCAAACTAATTTGTTTTTCACTACCCTTGTGTATATTAATGAATGGATTGATTATGTCCAGTTTAATGCATTTATGTGAAACATTGGCATACACAGGGCCGTCGTCAGCACCCAGCACACCCGGACAAGTGCCGGGGTCCTGAACCATCAGGGGAACCCACTCGCCATTGGGGCCCGGACCGCTACCCCATCAGGTGTGCAGGACCACTGTCGCTGTTTGATTGCCGTCACTTTATCAGACATAGCGGCGCGCAGTGCCCTGTGCGGCTGTGTCTGCTAGCAATGACGCGGCGGGGTTGGCCCTGCGCCTTCAGTTTTGCTTATGTGTCGCCCCTGCCGCGTCATCACTAGCAGACACAGACGCACTGCGCGCCGCCATGTTTGGTAAAGTGACGGCAATCATACAGCGCCAGCGGTCCTGCACAGATGCTGGGGAAGCGGCCCGAGCCCCGACGGCGAGTAGGCCCCCCTGATGGTCCAGGGCCATGTCTGTGAAAGTGACGGCCATCAAACACACGCCGGTGGCCCTGCACAGTCACATGCCTGAGGAGCTGGATTGGAGACAGGCCGGGGGCAGGTGAGTAAGGCTTGTTGCCAGCTTCCCCAGTACCCATATTAAAAATATTTCTAATGTGTGTGTGTGTGTGTGTGTGTGTGTGTGTGTGAATGTCTGACTACTGTGTGTGTGTGTGAATGTCTGACTACTGTGTGTGTGTGTGAATGTCTGACTACTGTGTGTGTGTGTGAATGTCTGACTACTGTGTGTGTGTGCATGTCTGACTACTGTGTGTGTGTGTGCATGTCCGACTACTGTGTGTGTGTGTGCATGTCCGACTACTGTGTGTGTGTGTGCATGTCTGACTACTGTGTGTGTGTGTGCATGTCTGACTACTGTGTGTGTGTGTGTGCATGTCTGCGTACTGTATGTGTGTGCATGTCTGCGTACTGTGTGTGTGCATGTCTGCGTCCCGTTTGTGTGTGTGTGGGCATGTCTGTGTCCCGTTTGTGTGTGTTCGCATGTCAGCGTCCCGTGTGTGCGCATGTCTGCGTCCCGTGTGTGTGTGTGCATGTCTGCGTCCCATGTGTGTGCGCATGTCTGCGTCCCATGTGTGTGCGCATGTCTGCGTCCCATGTGTGTGTGCGCATGTCTACGTCCCGTATGTGTGCATGTCTGCGTCCCATGTGTGCATGTCTGCGTCCCGTGTGTGTGTGCATGTCTGCGTCCCGTGTGTGTGTGCATGTCTGCGTCCCGTGTGTGTGTGCGCGCATGTCTGCGTCCCGTGTGTGTGTGCGCGCATGTCTGCGTCCCGTGTGTGTGTGCGCATGTCTGCGTCCCGTGTGTGTGCGCATGTCTGCGTCCCGTGTGTGTGTGCGCGCTTGTCTGCGTCCCGTGTGTGTGCATGTCTGCGTCCCGTGTGTGTGTGTGCATGTCTGCGTCCCGTGTGTGTGTGCATGTCTGCGTCCCGTGTGTGTGTGCATGTCTGCATCCCGTGTGTGTGTGTGCATGTCTGCATCCCGTGTGTGTGTGTGCATGTCTGCGTCCCGTGTGTGTGTGTGCATGTCTGCGTCCCATGTGTGTGTGTGCATGTCTGCGTCCCGTGTGCGCGCATGTCTGCGTCCCGTGTGCGCGCATGTCTGCGTCCCGTGTGTGTGCGCATGTCTGTGTCCCGTGTGTGTGCGCATGTCTGCGTTCCGTGTGTGTGCGCATGTCTGCGTCCCGTGTGTGTGCGCATGTCTGCGTCCCGTGTGTGTGCGCATGTCTGCGTCCCGTGTGTATGTGCGCATGTCTGCGTCCCGTGTGTATGTGCGCATGTCTGCGTCCCGTGTGTGTGTGTGTGCATGTCTGCGTTCCGTGTGTGTGCATGTCTGCGTATGTGTTAAAGGAGCCCACTGAGACTCTTTTGTCCTGGGCCCACGAAAACCTAGAGCCGGCCCCTGGGCATACACATAGCTTTACATGTTTTAAGGTCAATATAAGTTCCATTCTGCATTTGGGTATTGTGGTTGACTGTTCTGTATTAGGATAAGTTACATAACTTATGCGAACAGAAGCAGAGGGGCGTTGCTGCATACTGGCGGTAATGTGCAGACTAGAAACTTTGCCTGGTTCTGTTAAGTGAATCAGAGGAGAAGCCAGTGGGCATATGAGTGCAAGCATGCAAACAGCAGTACTTGTAGTCACATGACGACTTCGTGAACTGGCAACAGACGGGAATCTGGATAGTATGCACACTGTCAGGATGTGGCAATCTGAAGTCATATAAAGTGAGTACAGAAATGTATTTTCAGTCCAAAATACCCCTTTAAGAAACTAAAGTCCTAGTGAGCATAGCAGAAATACAATCAATATGACCACTTTATTATACAATCAGGCAGATTTGTAAAAAGTGTCTGTTAGAAAAGAAATGTCCTTTATTGCCAATACTTGTTAATCCCAGCACAACTTTCAAGTTAACTGAACTGTTTAAGAAATGAAAGCTGAGCTCCGATTATTTGCTATGGTCAACAAATACAGTTAGTTTTAGACATTTCTGATAGTTGAGGCCCACTCTCTGTTCCTTCAGCTGGGAGCACTGTTGCTCCTACTCCTGGTACACAAAACAAATAGACTTAAAGTAGAACTGTACTTTCGACAAACTTTACATAAATCAGTAGTACAGGTGAATATAAGAAACTTTGTAATATATTTTATCATAGAGATCTACTTCTTTCCACACTTATCAGTTACTTCTTCCCCTTCCCCCTGCCTCCTGATCTTGACATTCACTGGAAAAAAAAACAGCTCAAATCTGTCTTGCTTAGAATCCTACTTTCTATTGTCCACTTATATATTCTATAGTTCTTATCTACCCGAGATTTGAGCTTACAGAACAAGGAAAATATCCCTGGAGTAAGTACTGAGCATTCTGATCCTTTCTTTTACTATTCTAATGCATTACTATCAGTTTCTAGCAGTGATTTCCCTCTTGGCTTTTCAAACCATTATACTCAATAATTTATATAGGTAGAATTTCATGTTTCTGGCAGTGAACAGGTCTGGAGTGGACACAGCCTAACAGACTAACCAAACTTTTATTACCACAAAAGTTCAACAATTAATTCACTGACAAACCATAAGAATGTGTAGAATGTCTGGTTCATTCACTCTAGACATGTTTATAGATATTCAAACCAAACAGGAAGGAGAGCTGTGATTCCCAGGCACCGCCACAAAGTGAAGACAAGGGTGTATGTTCTTTGCATCCTTTTTCATTCATACAGCTCATTTCAAAGTCGGGTTGACTCCTTCATTGGGTATCTGGAGTCAACCCGGCTTTGAAACGCATTGTATGAACGAATAAAGATCTAGAGAGCATACACCCGTGTCCTCACTCTGTGGCAGCGCCTGGGAATCACCGCTCTTTTTCCTGTTTGGTTTGAATATGTTTCTTCCTACCGGCATGTGGGTCAGTGGTTGGAGCAGCAGCCCTTCATTCTTACAAGTACGGAGTTGTGCCAGGTCACAACCCAGGCAGGTGAACATATACAATCCTTTGCTCACTGTGTCTTATATTGAGGGTAACACACTTGGAGTGCATTTTCTCTTTTTCTTTGCATGTTTATAGATATGGAAGCAGGGGCATAACAAGCTAGCGGGTGGGGGCCCCCCGACGCCAGCAGAAACTTCAACTGGATGTGCGTCCTCGGAAGCTCATCCAGTTGAAGTGTATTGTGACACATAGACCCATCAGAGGCCAGCAGCCGACGTCGGCGTGCACGTGACTGGGGGCGCATGGCTGTGATGTCATTCGCTTCTGTTGCTTGCACGCTGAAGTCATCTGCTGGCTTCAGAAGACGACACCACGCCGCGGGGGAGCAGAGGGAAGATGAGTATTTATTTTACACGATGGCCATGCTACTACATGGATGACTATGGGCTGTGCATTATACTACATGGATGACTATGAGCTGTGCATTATACTGTATGGAGGACTATGGGCTGTGCATTATATTATATGAAGGGTATGAGGTGTGTATTATATTAATATGGAGGGCTATGGACTGTGCATTATATTATATGAAGGATATGGGCTGTTTATTATAGTATATGTAGGACAATGGGCTCTGCATTATATATGGAGGTGCATTATACTATATGGAATACAATGAGGAATGCATCATACTTCTGCTATGAGACCCCATGACGTCTATTTACGCCTCTGGTTTAGTATAATTGTTTATTTTTTCTATACATTAAAGAACAGTGGCAGGATGGGGGATATATATATATATCAGGATGGAGCCCAGGATAGGGGACATATACCAGGATGGGAGATATATATACCAGGATTGGTGCAGGATGAGGGACATATACTGTTTGTAAATATACACTGCTCAAAAAAATAAAGGGAACACTTAAACAACAGAATATAACTCCAAGTAAATCAAACTTCTGTGAAATCAAACTGTCCACTTAGGAAGCAACACTGATTGACAATCAATTTCACATGCTGTTGTGCAAATGGAATAGACAATAGATGGAAATTATTGGCAATTATCAAGACTCACTCAATAAAGGCGTGGTTCTGCAGGTGGGGACCACATCTCAGTACCAATGCTTTCTGGATGATGTTTTGGTCACTTTTGAACATTGGTTGTGCTTTCACACTCGTGGTAGCATGAGACGGACTCTACAACCCACAGAAGTTGCTCAGGTAGTGCAGCTCATCCAGGATGGCACATCAATACGAGCTGTGGCAAGAAGGTTTGCTGTGTGTCAGCGTAGTGTCCAGAGGCTGGAGGCGCTACCAGGAGACAGGCCAGTACACCAGTAGACGTGGAGGGGGCCGTAGGAGGGCAACAACCCAGCAGCAGGACCGCTACTTCCGACTTTGTGCAAGGAGGAACAGGAGGAGCACTGCCAGAGCCCTGCAAAATGACCTCCAGCAGGCCACAAATGTGCATGTGTCTGGGGGGCGACACCAGGTGGTCCAAAGGTCCAAATTTTGGACCGGGGCCCATAAGACCCATCTGTCCCTTAGACAGTGAATAGAACAGTGGTGCGCATGTGTGAAGCTCAGTTGGCTCTCGTTACGCCTCTGTATGGAAGGTTAGGCATAGTTATTCCGGATGCTTATATTAGTAAAGTTATGCTTTTGAGTATTGTCATGACATGACCATTACACATTGTGTATAGTATTTAACCCTTAGTTGCTATCTTTCATGGGTAAACAGGGGCACTATGACTTTTAACTCTATTTGGTAATAATAGCAGTTAAAATGCCTGCACGTTTTGGAAGCCAGCTGAGAACAGAAAAGAGTGTATAAAGGAATGCCTTATTCCTGTCACCTGCTATGGCTCTAATTCTGTATTTTGGCTAAAAAAAAGGTTCATACAGAAACATTGCAGTGAGTACCCAAACCTTTTCTACTGTACTCCGATGTGAATGTAATAATAAATATAGATTCACTCATTGCAGCTACACATAAAGACAAATCTATGGGCCGGATTCATCAGAGAGTTTATGCCTGTGTTCTGGTGTAAAAAGCTTTGAAAAGTAGCATAATTTTGGCATAACTAGTGGCTACTCTAAAATTATGCATCTTTTGCTGTTCTCACGCCATTTTCACCCAACAAAGTGGGTGGAGCTTGGGTGGGACGGGGGCGTTGCGACCGCCGCTCGTCAAATTAATGATAAGCTGCGCGTTTGCTACACCATAAATCCTATTCTAGCAGGAGCTGGAGTAGAATTTGTGCCGAGGAGAACACAGAGGGACTTTAACATTTATAGGCTATTCTTAGCATAGGTCATCAATGTCTGATCGGTGAGGGTACAATAACCCAGCATCCCTGCCAAACAGATACCGGTGCCGACGGCAGCTGTAACTGTTCAGTTGCAGAGCTGCACGGATCCGTCAATGGAATAGTGTCTGTGGCCAGCTACTGCACAACTGCCTCCTATTGATTCAAATAGGGGGTGGATATGCAGTACCCAGCTGCAGCCACTATACAGCTGACAGAACTGTGCTGTGCCGATCCACAGATAAGCAGTTCAGGCCGCAGCCGCCACTAGGAACAGCTGATCGATGATGGTGACGGATGTCGCACCTCAACCAATCAGACATTGATGACCTACCCAATGATTGGCCATCAATGTTAAAGTCCTGGACAACCCCTTTAAAAGATAGCCATTGTTATGCACACGCCCAGACTGACTGGCGTGTGCGGGTGTTGTGGTTCCACTGGACCATGAACCGGAGAGTGCCTGGAGGGGCGTGACTAAGTATCTGGCCGATCCGACCAAGATGGCACGACGGCATACGACGCCAGTGCACCAGGGAGAAACCGGGCAGAGGGACCAGGTGCTACTCCAGGTCAAACTCCGGACACGGGGGTTGACCCACACTGGGATTACTGGAACAGGCAGGTTAGGCTGGCACAGACTGGTGGATGTAAGCAAACACGGCAGGTATGCAGATGGGTGGATACAGGCGAGTATGCAGGCAGGGAGGTACTGGCCGAAAGGACGGGCTGGAGCACAGAGAGGTTAAGACCCAGTACAGACTGGGTCACAGAACCGCAGATGCGGTAGACAACCACAGCAGAGAGGGAACGCCCGAAGCGGTGGGCAAGAACAGAGCAGGACAGGGCTGCAGGAGCAGCGAGCACAAGCAGGGCAGGACAGGACTGCCGGAGCAGCGGGCAGAAGCAGGGCAGGGCGGAAACCGCAGAAGCAGTAAGCAAGATAAGAGCAGAGCAGAAACCGCAGGAGCGGCAAGCAAGGCAGGAGCAGAGCGGACACCGCAGAGCGGTAAACAAGGCAGGAGCAGAGCAGAAACCACAAGAGCGGTAAGCTAAGCAGGAGCAGAGCGGACACCGCAGAGCGGTAAACAAGGCAGGAGCAGAGCAGAAACCGCAAGAGCGGCAAGCTAAGCAGGAGCAGAGCGGACACCGCAGAGCGGTAAACAAGGCAGGAGCAGAGCAGAAACCGCAAGAGCGGCAAGCTAAGCAGGAGCAGAGCGGACACCGCAGAGCGGTAAACAAGGCAGGAGCAGAGCAGAAACCGCAAGAGCGGCAAGCTAAGCAGGAGCAGAGCGGACACCACAGAGCGGTAAACAAGGCGGGAGCAGAGCAGAAACCGCAAGAGCGGCAAGCTAAGCAGGAGCAGAGCGGACACCGCAGAGCGGTAAACAAGGCAAGGGGATAGGACTCTGTTCACAAAGAACAGACGGAGAAGGAAAGGCAGAACCAGAAGCACGCACAGTACTTACATAGAAGTAGCGAGCGTACACTAAATTCACAACAGAGGTACAGAGACGACGAGAAGGAATTTAGGAGCGGGTTCAGACTCTGCAAAAAGATGCAGAAAACAGACATAGAGGGAAAAGGGAGACAAGGTTAAAGTAGAAACGAGGCACAGACAACAGGGAACAGAGGAACGGGAACAGAGACAGCAAGGCAGGAACACAAACAGGACTCTGTTCAGACGGGAACAGATACCGCAAGGCAGGAACACAAACAGGACTCTGTTCAGACGGGAACAGATACCGCAAGGCAGGAACACAAACAGGACTCTGTTCAGACGGGAACAGATACCGCAAGGCAGGGACACAAACAGGACTCTGTTCAGACGGGAACAGATACCGCAAGGCAGAGACACAAACAGGACTCTGTTCAGACGGGAACAGATACCGCAAGGCACAGACAGGCAGATCTAGGAATACGGCCCCTAGAAGGCGAAAGAACAGGCAAGAAGCGTGTTCACAAGAACAGACCACAGTTCAGACACAGAACTGGAAAACAGGCAGGAAAACAGGATAGGACCTGGCATGTCAGAGACAAAAAGCCAACTGACAAGAAACAATGCTCAGGCGCCATCTTGAGGAAGAAGGTGGTATAAATACCCAAAGATGGACAGCAATAGGCTGAAGGTGCAACAGGGGCGTGTCCGCAGCAGGTACAAGAAACAGGAAGTTCAGCGGGCGTCGCCCTATGCAGCCAAAACAGACAAACAGACAGCAAGGAGGGAAGCCAGAGAGACATTCTGGACAGGAGATCAAGTGCGCGCTCTTGCACAGTGGGAGATGGACCACTATGCAAGGACGCCGCCAGGTATGTTACAGCCATTAGTTATAACTTATAATAACACAGGTGATGAATTGATGAATTGCACTGATTATGCCCAGTTTAATGCATTTCTTTAATATGGACATACTGAGATTCTGATCGTAATACACGCTTTTTGTGTACATTAAAACCATATATTATGAATATGTGTTACAGAGCACACACACACTATTCTGCTATCAGTTTGACATTGACAAAGGGCTCAGACTGGAGGAGATATCATCCAGAAAACTTTATGAAATAATAGTAGACCAAAATATTAAATCGTTTTCGAATATTATGTGAATAATTAGGAAAACGAAAAAAAATTCTGTCAAATTTTGAGATAACTGATCTAACAACCATTTAGATGCTGCTATGTCCTCCTCTTACACAATAAATCTTTACAAGCTGCTGTTTCCTCCTCCTCCTTTATCTGTGCTGCACATAACTCATAGGCATCTTATTTCAAGGCTGATAAATAACAATATTCAGTATGCAGTAAACTCCTGGCTCGCTGTTCTTTGGAATGCATGAATTAATTCATTCACTGTGTTTCTGATTTTCTTTTGGTGAGTTTATGAAAATAAAATAGCTGAATCAATTCTCTTATTATATTCTATGGACCAGGCAGCGAGTCAACAAAATGCCAAAGAAAGCCAAATCTGAGCACAAGGCTCCACTTTACCATTCAGATGCTACTTAAGATCATCTCCCCCTTCATAGTTGGTACCTCACATAAGATGGAGTTTCACCAGACTTTGGACTCATTCTTGGATACTGAAAGTAAAACCTGCGTCTCTATATAGCTGAACTAAATCATAAGATTTGTTAATGAAATATATTTGACTTGAGAAAGGTTTTAACTACTATCACTATGTTTATCCCATAACTGATTGGTCCTGTTTAAGGAACCCTCTTAACAGGGTACACCTACCTTACCATTTAATCATTTATCGACAGGGCAGTTGATAAGTGTCTGATCTCTGCAGGATCTGACCCCTAATACCTCCATGGGTCCTGAGAACAAAGATAGCGGAGCTCTGTACTCAACTATCTCCATCAGTCCCATAGACAATGAATACAACAGTGGTGCGCAAGTGTGATTATCACTCTATGGGGGACTTCAAAGCTCTGTTTTTGTGATTGGTGAAGGTTCAAACAAT
Source organism: Phyllobates terribilis (assembly GCF_046119375.1). Taxonomy (NCBI): domain Eukaryota; kingdom Metazoa; phylum Chordata; class Amphibia; order Anura; family Dendrobatidae; genus Phyllobates; species Phyllobates terribilis. Next base: position 410,914,730 of record NW_027362771.1, on the reverse strand, counting down.
CAGATCCCAGGAGCTGATACTATTGCCTATCCACAGGATATGTAATAAATTATTATATTAGGCCAAACCTTCTACTTCCTGACAGAGGTATGGACCTTCTCAAGGGTCAATTCTAGGATGACAGTCCAAGCAAGTATTATCAATTATTATACAGAACAGGCCAATACAATATTTTATGCCTTTTTCATTGTGAATGAGCAGTTAAGCTTTTGCTTATTATCAGTAAAATAACAATCTTTATGGTTTAAGAGGGATATCCATTTATTGTATGCAACACAGACAGCTGTTTCATTCTTCTGGGTCTCATTAACAGTTTTCTGGATTCTAGTTCTGGAATGGAAATGGTCTATATAGCAGGACCCTAAGGTCAGCTGTTTATGACGTGGCCTGGCAATCCTTTCCCAGCTGATTATATTGTGAATATCTCACATTAGTCAGTGAAGTTAGGATAGAAAGTTGGTGTGGTTATATTGTGTAGGTGCAGTTCTCCAACAACTACAAGTAAGCATTCTAAATTTAAAAAATGATAATTAAGAATACAAGAGAAACACAAAAAATGCAGGAAAGTAGTGTATCTATCATGTCATACTTATTTATAGCCAAACCTTTTATTTATTGTGATGTTTAATAGGAGTTAATATATATCTCGTTCATTGTAAAACAAATCATAGTTTGGTAATACAGTAAAATTCCTGGCATCTGATAAGTAAGAAAATGTGATAATCTGGTGCTTGTTTCCAGCACATAACTGGGATAAAGTTTTGAACTTTCACAAGACCAGTTCTAAACTTCCTAATCACCCTGAATACTTGAAAATCCAGCAGGTATCATGTCCTAATGATGCCAGATTAAAGAAAAATTGGTGCAGATGGTGTGCACCTTCTTGTTTTCTGCTCGAGTTTTTGAGTTTTCAGTGTAATAGGAGGAGGCGTCACTGGGCGGGGAGTAGAGCTGAAGTGACAGAGGCTTCAAATCCACAATAGCTCTTCAGTCTCATTTGTATATCAAACACTGATTTCTCAGTAATGGAGGAACGGACTGGCCATGTAAAGGTATTGCTGGACTTGTCTTTGAAGAATTACATGCACATATAAATAGTTTGGGGGTGAAATCCTGTTAACAGATTCCCTTTAAATATTAAATTTTTTAAATATTGAACCTTGCAGCACAAATCATTGATGGTAGTTGTATAGATCAGTATACTTTATTATGTAAAACCGTCCAAGAAAAAAGTTATGACATCATAAAATGCATATGAACTGGAGTTTGGATATTATTATATCTTGGATATCTGCTTTTTTTATGAAAATATGATATAGTTTTTGTATAGTGTTGTCTTTTACATGTGTGTAACATTTTCCACTATTCTATTTTCAGTTCAGCAGTGTAACATCAGATGTATGAACGGTGGCTCCTGCGGCGATGACCATTGTATTTGTCAGAAGGGTTATACGGGAACACATTGTGGCCAGCGTAAGTACTTTTTTTTTCTTTTCACACCCAATTATTTAATCAAAATAACATTTTGATTTTCCACAACTGCAAAATTCAGTAGAAAACATCTCGCACACACTCAGAGGAACTTATCCCACCCTTACATAAAATCCATATCAAAATGTTAAGCAGGATATAATGCCCACCCTGGTGACACTTAATATAAGGTGACCTTTACATAAAGTTTCACCAGGGTGGCCATTATATCCTGACAATTTTCAAAAATAAAGTTAAACTTTACTAGCGAAACATATGTACAGTAGGTGTTAGATACAAACCTTGTTGTTCACAACTTTTGTTTTACACAGAGGTACAGGCATAATAGACACATGTGGCGGCATATTACTTGTTAGCAACAACATTTCAGCATTACGGCACGACTGACTTTAATACTCCATTCTTTCTATCTGACCTTTACTAATCAAAACCCACTTCCATGCGGTAACCATGCATCAGCCTGCCGAATTCGGTATCTCTTCACCCAATACCCCAAGATCAGCCTACACGTTGCCTCTTCAGCCCCACTTCACCTAAGCTGTCTCATGATTACCAGTAACCCACAGCTATACCGGTTTGGGCTCCATACTGTACCAACAGCATCTGAGCTCTTCTTCCTTGTCTGTTCTGTTTCCAAGATCCACGATGTTCTAGTCATTAAGATCCAGACTGCCACTTTATCCAGTACAGTTACAGGTTGTTTGCAACCAATCTGAGACAAAGAGGCGGCTCTCTGATGTTAACGATGGCAAGCAGCACCCCAGTGAGAGACGCTAAATTCTCTAATCGGCTCTCATTGGGTGTAAAATAATGGTGTTCTGAAGTCGAAACCCCGCCCACCGTAACCAAACCCTGGCCACGCACCAATTCCATTAGCTGGCTGCAAGTACACAGAGTTTCGGCTGCAGGTGGGCAGGGTTTCAGCTGCATTAATTTCATCTTAAATGTGTGTTCACCTATGGGAAACACTTATTTAATAGAGATCCATTTAGAATCCAAAAGAGACTACTCTTTTTGGTGAGCGGAGCCTAGTTATCCAGATCACTAAAAAGAGTCTAACTGTCAATCCTCAGAAGTGCACTGCCACCTGAAAATACAGAAAATTGGGCTTGAGAAATTCCCTTTAAAGGTGTGTTCACCCTTTAAGGGTGTGTGAGTCTTTTTGCTGTGTTTTTGGAGCATAAAACCTCCTCAAAAACATAAACTCCTCAAAAACTTGGAGTTTTCTCTCCAAACAGTCAGCAAAGAGTCATCTTTTGGAGCATTTTGCCATTGTTTGTTCTTAAAAAAAAAATGCTTTCTGTTCTTCATCATCCAATGAAGTGGGAAAAAACAGCAGGAAAAAAGACATGACGAAAACCATGGGAAAACCCTCCAAAAAAAACGCCCAGGCCAAAACCATTAGAAAAATGACACAAAAGACACTTCAGGAAAAAAAAAAAACTACGTTTCCTGAAGTGTCTTCTACTTTAAAAACCCGGTGGGTTCTCCTGAGTTTAAAAGATGTTGTGTGCACAAACCCCAAGGCTAAGTTCCTACATTGAGTATTTCATGTGGTTTTGATGTTCTTAATTTTCTGCAGCATTTCTGTACCAATTAGCTAAATTAGTTTGTTGCGGTGTTTCTTTTTTTTTTACATGCGTTTTTATCGCTTTTTTTCCAGCTGCAGTTGTTACCACTTTTTTGATATGTCATATTTTAAATAAAACTGCTTTGTTTTGGAAACTTGGAGTTACTTATCTTTGATAACACTTTATTGATAAAGTCATGCATTTTAGTGTGTTTCTGCAGCAGTAACGCTCAAAAAATATACTGTATTTTTTGGACTATAAGACACACCTAGGTTTTAGAGGAGAAAAATAGGAAAAAAATTCAAGCAAATAATGTGGGCATGATGCACTGTTATAGGCGGGGGAGGTCTGCTGATGACACTGTTATAGGGGTAATGTTCCCCAATTCTGTACTAATATCCCCCATCCTGTTATATATATGTCCCCATCCTGGTATGTATGGCCCCCATCCTAATCCTGGTAAGCATAGTCCCCTAATCCGCATCCTGGTATGCATGGCCCCCATCCCCATCCTGGTATACATGGCCCCCCATCCTCATCCTGGTATGCAGGGCCCCCCATCCTCATCCTGGTATGCATGGCCCCCTCATCACCAGTCCTGGTATGCATGGCCCCCTCATTCCTATCCTGATATGCATGGTCCCCTCATCCCCAATCCTGGTATGCATAGCCCCCCATTCCTATCCTGGTATGCATGGTCCCCTCATCCCCAGTCCTGGTATGCATGGTTCCCCATCCCTATCCTGGTATGCATGGCCCCCTCATCCCCAATCCCGGTATGCATGGTCCCCCATCACTGCTCACATGAAAAGAAATAAACAATTCTGCTCACCTTCCTTCCCTCTGCTCCAGCGCTGCGTCCTGTTCTGCCAGCAGCTGATCTCAGCGTGCAAGCAGTGCATGATATCACTGCCATACGCCCTCACACTTTGATATCAGCTGCTGGGATATTCACTCCTCTCCATGCTGGGACTATGGGCGTGGATAAGAGTGAATATTCATTCTCCTTAATAGCGCTTCCTGCTGCGGCTCGGCGATCACGTGTGCCCACTACTAAAGAGAATGAATATCCACTCCTCTCCACGCCCCTGGGAGTGGGAAGGAGTAAATATTTAAACTCTCTAATAGCAGGCACAGAGGATTGCTGAGCAGCAGCAGGAAGCCGGCTCCTGCAACTGACAGTGTACGCTATTAAGTAGAATGAATATTCACTCTTCTCCACTCCCATGGGTGTGGAGAGAAGGGAATATTCATTCTCTTTAGTAGCAGGCACATGTGACCGCTGCAGCAGCCGGCTACGGCTACTGCCTGTGCCCCTCTCTGCCGCTACGCCCCCCCCCCCACCCTCTACAGCCGGAATATATTATCCGGACTATAAGACGCACCCCCCACTTTCCTCCAAAATCTTGGAGGAAAAAAGTGCGTCTTATAGTCCGAAAAATGCGGCATATATTTTTTTTCATGTGGATTTTACTCATTTCAAGTGTTTAGGGAAAATCCGCAAAAAAAACGCACATTTTTTTTATGCTATGTAAAAGTGAACAGTACAGTGGGTATGAAATTCCTTTAAAGCCCATCCACTTTCCTGGAATTGTAATATGCTGCATTTTTTGCACAACGAAAATACACAGCATAAAAAATGCACCAAATACTCATCGTGGGAACTGAGCCTTAGTGTGGGTTCCACAGACGTCCAAACACATTTATTAGGGTAGGAAATGGAAATATTCATGAAGTTACTGAAGAAGTGAAGATCTGACCTGAACTAAGTATTAGAGCACAAATGACATTCTGTATACATTTTGAGATAAAAATCTCATCACAATCTGATTATAATTAGCTTAGAAGTATGTATAGTTGTCCATGTTTGAGAAAGAAAGAGTGAAAGAGGATATAGTGTCTTTTCAGAAGACCATATACTGTATTATGTATTTTAAAATTTGTTGTGCTTAGTTCCATTACTTTTATGTTTTCCAATGTATTAAGGATATAAATCAAAAACCTTCTACCTTATATAGCTGTCTGTGAACATGGGTGCCTAAATGGTGGACGATGTGTGGCTCCAAATCGCTGTGCATGCACATATGGCTTTACAGGACCCCAGTGTGAAAGAGGTAAGTGATATTATAGATCACAAATAAGTCGACACACTGACACTAGATCAATTCATTCATAGAATAGAGCTGATATTTATTATTTTGGCCTGCTTCCAGACTGCCGTAATGTGGACTTTTTTTTGTTCTTGTGTTATGGTCTACCTCTAAGCACCACAGGCTGCACTTAGATTTACCATTGAGATCTATGTGATGGCATTAAGAACAATTGTTATATAGATCTTATTGTTAAATCTTTTTAGACAAGGTTCAGCTTGATATCCTGAGGCGTTCAAAAAAAGACATGTTTGTCTAGCAGAAAAAAAAAAAATATTTTCTTAAATTGGTTTTGAAAAGTTTTTGAAGAACTTTGGGAGTGTTTTTTTTTTCTGAAGTTTTTGTTGAGCTTTCCTTCATGATAGGCTTCAAAGAGGTGACATGCACTTCTTTTATTCCACCAAGCATTTTTCAAAACCTGTTTAGGAAAAAAAAAACTAAATATGTCATTTGTATATCAAAATAGATTTCCAGTAGAAATGAATAGAAAAAGTTTTCCTAACATTTTCAAGCACTTTTAGTTGGATTTTTGGAGAGGGTCCACTGAAAAAAACTCTGAAGTAAACTGTCTGCAAATAGCTATAGGGTGAGTTCACATTGCCTTTTTGTTGTTTTTTTTTTTTTGCTAGATATGATCGTTATGTCTTACATTCCTAGAACACAAATTTGTACTATTTGTACCAACCTTTTTTTTTTAATTAAAGTCAATGTCTCTAATTGAAAATGCCAAAAAGCCAATGTCCCGTCCTATTATATTCTAATTGTAATTCTAGAAAAATGAATATTGTACAGTTTTAAATTGTTTTAATGTATATTCTTGTTCTATAAACTTAAAGATGTACAATTTTTTTTTATTATAAGTTAATAGAAAAAGTATTTTTTTTTAAAAAACCTTTTGATTGTAAAAATAGCTTGTTAAAAGTCAAATTTTTGGTATTTGACCCTATGAATCCTTGCTTAAGCTTACAGAATCCATTCCTGATTATTCTGGGCTTAGTATTCCAATGGGTAACGATGAGCGAAACTGTTCAAATTCAAATTTGGCAGATTTGCTGCAATTAGGCCAGGAAACTAGATTTTCTGTGTTACTGGACTTGCAAAGTTCATCACAAAAAAATTGGATTCACATGTATCAAGGCAAAATTCAGTTTGCCTCTATACGATTTGCTCATCTCTACCAGTGGACGGTATTAGGCCTCATTCAGACCTCCGTGTTGCACATACGTGTTGTATCTGTGTTTTTTACGGATACAAAACGTACCTATGATAGTCAATAGGGCTGTTCACATGTCCCTGTTTTTGTTAATTACCATGTGTCTGTGCAAAACACATGCAGTGTGCAAATACAAGTCTATGGCACTGAAATAAACACGTGCAGCACATGGATAGCATCCATGTGCCGTCCGTGCTTAACATGGCAAAGGTTAGGAGAAGTTTTGTAATTTATTTATTTATCCATCCTTGAAAAATACTGATGACACAGATTCAAAATACTGATGACACCGGTAACATTTTTTTTTTTTGCATACGTGAAAAATACTGACGTGTGAATGAGACCTTACTCAGTGATTGACACTTATCTCTATATACAAACTTGTCAAGGAAAGCTCTCTATGGTTTATAGGACTGCCCACTTGACTCCTAAGCCCAGAATAAGCAGGAACTTTAATTAATAAGCTACAACTCATAGTATTTTTTTCCAACAAAACTGTATATCTGTCTATTCAGTTCTTCCAGCTTTAAAAAAATTGCTGCCCACAAATGGGACTGCAGGTTCAATGTTAAAGGTTCCCTTTAGGGAATTTCTTGGTAAAAACAGTAATATGATCCTATACCACCTTGAAATAAAGCCAAACAGTTGACGGTGTGCAGAGCATGTGGACCATAAAAGGGACAGATAAGTGGGTAAATGTTTTGATCCATTGAAAACAAGCATTTGTTTGCCCTTTTGATCAAGCAAATTAAATGTGGACGTATCACAATAATATACACCACATAATGTAATCTAACAGTTTTGTAACAATTTGTGCTGATGTCACTGTTTTTCATTTCCAAAATCAATGTATTGTCACCTTTTATTCATCAGATTTCTGAACTTCACTTTCCACTAATTACTTGACTTCTGTGTTTCTTTTTCACATTATTATATATAGCTATCCTCTTTTCTGCTCCTTTCGTTCTTCTCTGTGCTTATTGGTGCCTGCTGCAAAAACATGTTACTTGTTTCCAAGAATTGAACTGAAGACCCTCGTTAACACCTGAGGTACCACCTTCTTGCTACTGCATTACTGTACAGAAGGCATATGGTAGAATATAAATGGTTATTCCTGGCATTAAAAGTCATCACTTAGGGATTGGGAATAACATTTAAAAAGAACCTTTCACCAAATTTTTCATGTTGCACTGGACACACAATGTAATAGCGGCTGCAGAGCGGAATTAATTGTTTTTGTTATTTTTAAAAAAAATTGTCTCTCCATTGCAGATATATTAGCAATTAAAGTATTTAGCAGAAAAAGAGTTAGCACCTATTTGAACTTAACAAAAGTTCTCTGATAGCAACTCATACAGGGAGTAGAAGTACCTGCCACCAGTAAAACCTATCTGATAACACCCACTAGGACTAAACCACAGTTAACTGTTTAGGTGACAAATACTTTAAGTGCTAATATTTCTACAATGTAAAGGCAAAATTAAAAAAAAACAAAAAAACATTTTAGTCTGCTCTGCAATCACGATTACAGAGTGCCCAGCTCAACATGAAAAATTTGGTGAAAGGTCCTCTTTAATGTTGGAAATCACCCCTTAAGTAGATAGTGACTCTACTGTATTCTTGCATGGAACTTTTATCTTTTCTTTCTACATGGGTCATTTAAATGTCTTTTGCAATAGGCAACATTTTAGGTCTTGGGGAATTTAACCATGCTCATATTAAAAAATGATTATTAAAAATAGGAAATTTTAGTGATTGTTAAAAAATGTGGAAAATTTTGTGTGTCTACTACTCAGAGTTAAAAAAAACAAAAAAACAAAAACAAATTGCCAGTTATTCTGTCACAAATGAGACGATAGAAATGTCAGATAGTAAGATATTTTGGATTACTGATTGGCCACAGAAATGTGGTATATCACAGATTAAATGAATTGTACTGGGCCACTGGGACCAGGTGGCCATCTTCCCTTTTTAGCCAGGTGTTTATATATATATATATATATATATATATATATATATATATATATATATATACATGTACACAGTACAGACCAAAAGGTTGGACACACCTTCTCATTTAAAGATTTTTCTGTATTTTCATGACAATGAAAATTGTACATTCACACTGAAGGCATCAAAACTATGAATTAACACATGTGGAATTATATACTTAACAAACAAGTGTGAAACAACTGAAAATATGTCTTATATTCTAGGTTCTTCAAAGTAGCCACCTTTTGCTTTGATGACTGCTTTGCACACTCTTGGCATTCTCTTGATGAGCTTCAAGAGGTAGTCACCGGAAATGGTTTTCACTTCACAGGTGTGCCCTGTCAGGTTTAATAAGTGGGATTTCTTGCCTTATAAATGGTGTTGGGACCATCAGTTGTGTTGTGCAGAAGTCAGGTGGATACACAGCTGATAGTCCTACTGAATAGACTGTTAGAATTTGTATTATGGCAAGAAAAAAGCAGCTAAGTAAAGAAAAACTAGTGGCCATCATTACTTTAAGAAATGAAGGTCAGTCAGTCCGAAAAATTGGGCAAACTTTGAAAGTGTCCCCAAGTGCAGTTGCAAAATCCATCAAGCGCTACAAAGAAACTGGCTCACATGAGGACCGCCCCAGGAAAGGAAGACCAAGAGTCACCTCTGCTTCTGAGGATAAGTTTATCCGAGTCACCAGCCTCAGAAATCGCAGGTTAACAGCAGCTCAGATTAGAGACCAGGTCAATGCCACACAGAGTTCTAGCAGCAGACACATCTCTTCAACAACTGTTAAGAGGAGACTTTGTGCAGCAGGCCTTCATGGTAAAATAGCTGCTAGGAAACCACTGCTAAGGACAGGCAACAAGCAGAAGAGACTTGTTTGGGCTAAAGAACACAAGGAATGGACATTAGACCAGTGGAAATCTGTGCTTTGGTCTGATGAGTCCAAATTTGAGATCTTTGGTTCCAACCACCGTGTCTTTGTGCGACGCAGAAAAGGTGAACGGATGGACTCTACATGCCTGGTTCCCACCGTGAAGCATGGAGGAGGAGGTGTGATGGTGTGGGGGTGCTCTGCTGGTGACACTGTTGGGGATTTATTCAAAATTGAAGGCATACTGAACCAGCATGGCTACCACAGCATCTTGCAGCGGCATGCTATTCCATCCGGTTTGCGTTTAGTTGGACCATCATTTATTTTTCAACAGGACAATGACCCCAAGCACACCTCCAGGCTGTGTAAGGGCTATTTGACCAAGAAGGAGAGTGATGGGGTGCTACGCCAGATGACCTGGCCTCCACAGTCACCAGACTTGAACCCAATCAAGGTGGTTTGGGGTGAGCTGGACCGCAGAGTGAAGGCAAAAGGGCCAACAAGTGCTAAGCATCTCTGGGAACTCCTTCAAGATTGTTGGAAGACCATTTCCGGTGACTACCTCTTGAAGCTCATCAAGAGAATGCCAAGAGTGTGCAAAGCAGTCATCAATGGAAAAGGTGGCTACTTTGAAGAACCTAGAATATAAGACATATTTTCAGTTGTTTCACACTTTTTTGTTAAGTATATAATTCCACATGTGTTAATTCATAGTTTTGATGCCTTCAGTGTGAATATACAATTTTCATAGTCATGACAATACAGAAAAATCTTTAAATGAGAAGGTGTGTCCAAACTTTTGGTCTGTACTGTATATATATATATATATATATATATATATATATATATATATATATATATATATATATATATATTATGGCTAGTAACATCACTGGTCATCCTAGAAGTGTGAGATCTAGAAGTGTCTTGCTTCCTCGCTTCCCTGATCAGCTTTGTACAATAATAATAGTACATTGGCTCTTTTGCTATTGTGGGATGTTTTCAAAGCTTCCTATTTAAAATGTTTGTAACCCCCTAACCTTTCTGTGAGCCCCCTCTCAACAAAAGTCAGATACAAAGCGTAATTCCTTGAATTTAACACATTGTACATCTTATAAATGTAATCTTTTTATTGTGTGGGAGTAACCTGTTTAAGTAGTATCATCTTTTGCTCTAAATTTATGACCTACATACATGAAATTCATGTGTTTGATTCACCAATGAATCTTCAGCTGGGGAAGATTTGTTTTTCCCTTAGGAGTGGACACTCACCTGGCAAATTGCCAAATCTATAGAGATTTATAATAAGAGAGTAAAGTAAGCCTTATGTTTCTTACCATATGCAGTAAAATATGCAATGCCATAAAAGTCTAAAATCTAATTCAATCCGTATAAGAACAGCTTCAAAATTCATTGATTGCAAAGGATGTTAACCATAAGCACAAGGATAAAACAGAGATAAGAATTAATATATAACATTTCAATTATTACATTATTGATTCTAAGCAATAGAAGACATTTCATTGGTATTTTCATTAGGTTGACCTTCTTACAGGAACTATTATATGGAAACTACAGTTTATTTGGTGGTGGTCTTACAGAGGTTGTCCACTACTCAGAGAACCCCTTCTCAATCACTAAATTCCCCCCATGTAAAATAAAATACTCACCTTAGGTGTCGGCACCATTCCAGCAATGCTGGCACCTGCTCTCAAGGGGCTCGCATGACATTATTATTTCATGTGAGCCCTGCAGCCAATCTGTGGCTGCTTCATTCTCCCTTCAGATGAAGCTGACATGCAGAGGAGGTCAGAGAGCAGCAATAGCTCTCATTTCTTCCCGGTGTCAGTTTTGTTTGAAGGAAGTGAGAGTGAAGCGGCCACTGATTGGTTGACATAACAATGTCACACGAGCCCTGGGAAAACACATTGGAGGTGACTGTAGCTGTCATTATTTTACATGGGGGAAATATAGTAATTGAGAAGGAGTTGTCCGAGTAGTGGACAACCCCTTTAAGAACACATTCTTCCAATGCCAGATTGATAGCATTTTGACAAGCTGATACTGTTCAGATGAACAAGAGATATTGTCTCCTAAATAATTTAGAAGTAAGGTACCAAGCGCTATCCATTACCACAGCATATAGCTTAGTTAAACCCTTAAAGGGAATCTGTAAGCAAGATTTCACCCTCTAACCTATTTATATGCACATGTAGCTCTTACAAAAACAAGTCCAGCAATACCTTTACATGGCCAGTCCATTTCTCTATTACTGAGAAATCAGCATTTGAATTGATATGAAGGTAGGCTGAAGAGCTATTTGTAGATCTAAAGCCTCTGTCACTCCAGCTCTATTCCCCACCCAGAACCGCCTCCTCTTTATTGACCATTGGCTCCTTTATCTGAAGATTCACCATTTTCCTATTTTTGCACTTCATTCATCCCCTTCTTCATAAAGGCATAACTTTTTTTTATTTTTTGTCTACATGGCTGTATGAAAACTTGTTTTTTTGTGGGATAAGTTCTATTTTTTAATGAAACCATATGTTTTCCATCTAAAGTATTGTAGAATGGAAAAAAATTCCAAGAGTGGTGAGATGGTAAACAATATCCACAATTCCGGAAAGTTTTTTGGGTTTTGTTTTTAAGGCATTCATTGTGCTGTAAGAATGAGTTGGCAATATGATTTTTCAGGTCAGTACAATTATAGCGATACCAAAAATATAAAGTTTATTTTTTTTCTATTTAAATGGAGAAAACAAATTGGAAATTTGCGAGAAAAGAAAATTGTCACCATTTTCTGAGACCTGTAGCTTTTTTATTTTTATGTCGGTTTTTATTCATCAAATTTACATTTTTATTAATACCATTTTTGGGGCCACCCCATCCTGGTATACACGGCCACCCCATCCTGGTATACACGGCCACCCTGTCTAGGTATGGTATACATGGCCCCCCTTCCTGGTATACAGGGCCCTCATCCTAGTATATATGGCCCCCATCCCGCTGCACACACAAAAAAATAAACGTTTCTACTCACCTCTCCGCTTCCTCGCAGTGCTGTGTCGTGTTCGGATGCAATCTGCTGAGTTCAGCGTGTAAGCAACGCATGACGTTACTGCTATGTGCCCCCACACGCCTAGGTTAGCTGCCGGAATATTCACTGCTCCCCACGCCCGGGACTATGGGGGTGTGGAGCAGTGAATATTCTCTTTAATAGCGAGCATGGTGTTAGCCGCAGCCACTGGCTCCTGAACGGGTGGGTGATTACGTGTGCCAGCTATTAAGCAAAATGAATATTCAATGCTTTCCACTCCCATAGTCCCGCCCACCTCTCGGCGCATAGAGGTGGGCGGGACTATAGACGTGTGGAGCTATGAATATTCATTTTCTTTAATAGCGGGCAAACGTGATTGCCCACCTGTTCAGGAGCCGGCGGCTGCGACTAACAGTGTGCCCACTATTAAAGAAAATTAATATTCATTGCTCCCCACGCCCATAATCCCTCCCAACTCTAGACGCCGGCTTCCGTGCATAGAGGTGGAAGGGACTATGGGTCCGTCTTATAGTCCGAAAAATGCGGTATTCTTCTTAGGGAACATAAACCTCCGCTCTCTTGATTGATTATGCAATACTGTATTAGTATTGCACTGTACTGTGAACTAGATGATAGTCTATGAAGACCAGCCACAGTCTACTTTACATAGGAGATCTCAAATGGCAAACATTGGGGCCATCAAAAGGCCCACAGCTGCTATGGCATTCAAGCTGCATGTTGCAATTAAGTGACGGTCGCCATTTTGAAGACTTATATATGCCACTGTCACGATTGATAGTGGCATTTAGGGAGACAAAGTAGTTTGATTGAACCTAGCTCCGATTGCATCAGTTATTGTCAGGTGCCGGTTAGGTAACACAGTTAGTTCCCATGTTGCATGGCAGTTGTCTCAGTTACTGAACCATACAGTGATGGCTCACGGCCATCGTACATGTATGGTAGTTGTTTCTAACTGGTTAAATGGTAGTGTTTTTTGAGCCGACATGTTTCGTTCACAACACATTGCGTTTTTGGTGCTTTTTTTCCGTGCAGAAATGGGCCAAAAACGCATTGCAAATCTTATCCCATGATTTCCTATGACATTTTGCAAGTTCTGTGCACATAATCAGGAATTTTCCTGACTGAATTTCATGTGCAGAAAAAGAAGCAGCATGTCCATTCTTTGTGCGTTTTGGCCTGCGTTTTTCCAATACAATGCTTTGAAAAAAGCGCATGGCAAATCGGCAGGCAAAAACCCACAAAAAACGCATGAAAATGCATCAAAAACACTGGAATTTCCGCAGCATTTTTGCTGCCAAGACGTGCAGAAACTTGCAGAAATTTCTGCAAGCAATTCCTGATAATAATATTCTTATTGTTCTGGCGGTCCTATTTCCAATACCTACTTTTTGTTGTAGGATACATTTTTATGGGTTACACACTACTCTAAGTCATACCCCCTTGTTAAAGTAACCAAAATTATCTTTCCCTCTAAAAATACCAAAAGTATTAAAAGAAAAATTACTACAATTCTGATGACATACTGTAGATAGTTTGTTCTAAAATATTTAACACAAACATACTTAATTTCAAAATCTAAGGCTCCTGGGGCAAGCCAATATATTTGGGGTCCTGCTTTAGGTCTGTTCATGTTCGCTTGGGTTATGATAAGAATTTGGCATGCAAACAGTCACTGCTCATTTAATTCCAGAAAGAAGTAAATTCTTGCAATTTTTTTTAGCAATATGTCTTTTAGTACTTTGTACCAAAATCTTTTACTGTTTTAGAGAAAATACTTATTGAAAAAAAAAGAGAATTGGAAATACAGACATATAAAATGGCTCAATTGGGCATCACATTTTTTAAAGAGAACCTGCCAGCATGATCTTGTAATGTAAAGTAAAAAAATGTCTGTAATGGTGCTGTAATACAGATTACACTGATACCTTTAGAGAAAAAAATTCGCTTTGTGATTCTTCTTTAATCAAAATTTGAAGTTTTCTGCTAATTAGATTTCGGTGCACAGGGGCCTTACTGTGCACTGGGTCTTCTCCTCCCTGTCTGTGATTCCTCTCCACCTGCCTCTGATGTTTGAATGACAGGTCACTGCTGAGATTTCAAACAGAGGAGGCAGGTCATTCAAAGACCGTAGGCAGGTGGAGAGGCTGGGGAATCAGACAGGGATGAGAAGACCCAGTGCACAGTCCGGCCCCTGTGCACTGAAATCTAATCAATGTAATCAGTATTAGGTCGGGGACACACAAGTGTATGGCATCGGAGCGATATGCTAATGACACTCGGCTCCAGCTCTGCTGAGAGCGGGAGCCGAGTGTCAGTGCCCTTGTCTCCTATCCTCTTGCAAGAGAGTATTACAGCACAGCTGCGGAGGAGACCGAGAAATTAATTTCTCCATCTCCTCTGTTGCCGCCATCGGCAACTGTGTACTCTAATACACAGTGGGCAACTGTGTATTCTGTATTCTGTTGCCGGCATCTAGACTGTGTTTTCTAAGATTACGCCATGTACTAGTTGATTTACTTTATGCCAAAAGTTTGCACCAAACACATAAAAAATATGGTGTAAGTCATAAACTATAGGTTTCTTTGGTGTAAATGACTTAATAAGTCTCTCCCAATGATTTCTCCAGCTAAGTGACCACTTGTTGCATCAAGATTTTATCTAAAATGAAATTTTAGTTTGAGAAAGATGATTTTAATTTCTGTATTCCCAATATTAAAAGGGTCATAGAAATGGAGTAATCATCATTCAGAACATAGACTTAAACTAATATCAGAACCATTCTTGTAGTTGACAAAACCAAATATTTTTATGTATATTTTTTAAAATGGTGTAGATAACTGAAGAGTGTTTTTGTACAGTCGGCTTAGTTGTCTGTTAAAGCTTGCTATTTGCACAGACATGTTCAAGGAATAATGCGGAAGTGGACTTCTTGAGGTGTACCATAGTCTCTGTATGGCTTTCGTTATGAAACTGAAGTGATTTGTGACCATGTTCTGTTTTTTATGATAGATCATAGTGGTCTAGTCTTACATGTGGTGTTAGAATATTATGATCTTCTTTATTTGTCTAGTTATGAGGCTGAACTGTAATAACAGTAAGACATAGAAACATTTTGTTACTGAAGAATATCTCATCCTTGCCGCAGTTACTATAT
This sequence comes from Phyllobates terribilis, assembly GCF_046119375.1. Lineage (NCBI taxonomy): Eukaryota > Metazoa > Chordata > Amphibia > Anura > Dendrobatidae > Phyllobates > Phyllobates terribilis. The sequence continues at coordinate 410,899,233 of NW_027362771.1, read as the reverse complement.
GCATACTTAGGGCTCCATATTCCATAGGGCTCCAAAGACTTAGGAAATTATTTGGAGTGAAGATCAGTATAGCAGAACATCTGTCTTCACGTTGCTTCCTTCTAAATATTTGTGCTTTGTTGCTACAGCTGAGTAATGCCACTCATATCCATGGAGCATATTTACTTTTATGAAACAAATGGTTAGTGTCACTGTGGTGTCAATCAGATGATTTACATAGTGCTATGGTAGCTACGTGCGTACTCTCTAAACCGTTGGAAATATTACGCTGCATTCTTTACTGCCACCCATCACAAGCATCTGTCCATGAGTGACTTAATATGTAGTACATCATTGTTTGGACTCCGCACTGGGTTGGACAAAGACAATTCTTGGACAGTAGTTCTAGGGACAGATGTGGTTTGCTGGCTGCACGTTGCACATGTATGCAGTCAGGTTTTGCAGAGTGAAAGCTGCAAGTTAGAGGCAGTAAGTTTGATTTTTAGAACATATGATAACTAGTGTTGAGCCACCCCCGTAGTGTTCGAGTTCGGTTCGGTTCGTCGAACACCCGTGTGTTCGCCGAACTGTTCGTCGAACTGTTCGTCGAACACCTTCGAACACCGTTAAAACCAATGGCAGGCAAACAAAAACACATAGAAACACATAGAAAACACCTTCAAAGGTGTCCAAAAGCTGACAAACTGCTCAGAAGACACAACTAACACATGGAAAAGTGACAAGTACATATAGTCATGCGAAAAGAAAAGAGGTGGAGGAGTAAAAGGAGGGGGAGACACAGATATAGGCATGTCATGCCCTTCTAAAATCCAAAAAGTGAGAAGCCGAGACGGCCAGTCCGCTCCTGCCCGTGCCACCTCCGTGTCGCCGGGTTTGTGCCAGAGCCGCGGTGAACCCTGACGGCCAGCCCCCCTCTCCCAATACTGGTGCCTGTCCGCTGGTGGGTCGAGAGAGCCCCCCTGTGGTGGAGGCAGCTCTAAGCTTTTTAATTTAAATTGTCCCTCTAATTTGAATGAATACACTTTAAATCCATTTACAAGGATCTATTGGAGGGCAAGTCTCATGCCAGCAGCCGCGTAATTCCAGCTCCAGTAGCGTCCACTAAAGCTGCTGCAGTTAAAAAGCTTTTATAAGGATCGAGCTCGGCTGTCCACCGCAAGGCATCCTAGTGCCAGTCCCAGCCCCTATGCCTTGGGGTGCCTCCTGATGCTCTTCACTAAGTATCCCGTGGTCCCGAAGCATTTCCTTTGAAAAAATTAAGTGTCCAAACTACAGGTGGTGTAGCTTGCTTAACAGCCGGGATAATCCGCTGACTAGCAGACACTGCTACTAGGCACAAAGTATTTCCTGGGCTAGATGCAGTTAAAAATTTGTAAGTAGATACTCTCGTTGGATGCTGAGAAAGCATTCCATAGAGTCTCCTGGCACGCCATATATGATTCTCTTAAAAAGCTTGGGGTAGGGGTCTAGGGGACCCTTTTATAGCCAAAATCACGGCCCTGTATCACAATACGTCACCTAGGCTGAAGATAAATGGAACTGTAGCACCGAGGGCTCGGTTGCTACAGACGTATTGCACCTCACCCAGAGGTGTGATATCTCACTCTCAGATAAGGATGGAGTGTGGATCAGGACCCGACACCTGCATGCATTACACCACATTGCCGTGGGGCAGGGCGACCAATATGCCCCTGAGATGGGCACGACAGTCCCTGTCCCTGGCTGGAGTGGGGAGAGGGAACACTGAGGAAGGGGAACCCTGCAGTGCAGGAGCAGGGAGGAAGCAGTTCCTGGGTGCATTGAGAAGGGAGTATAAAAGGTGGGCACCATCTTAGTTCAGTGCAGAGAAGTCTGAGCAGAAGTGGCAGGGAGCAGGGGCTCTGCATGAGCTCTGCTCCGGAGGCGGGCCTAGTAACAGAGGCCCAGGCCTGCAAGAGGGAGAAGGAAGGAAGAGGAGCGGAGAAGGCTCCAGGAACGAGGAATGAAGGGATCCCAGGGGTGCGGACGGGCGAGTCGCCACCGCACGCCCGAATCCACCTGCGTGGAGGGGTCAGGCCAAAGGGGGAGACCGGTCCCCGAACTAGTGGAGGCAGGAAACGACCCTCAGCTAGAAACCGGAGGCTCTGACATTTTATGTGGCGCAGCCCCTTGCTCCACCCGCTAGGAAGGCACCACATAGGGTCAGGGAAACTGGCGCCAAGTTTACCAAGAGGAGGCCCGAGGCAGCCGGACAGAAGTGTTGGTAAGAAAGGCCAGACAAAGGACACACAAAGGGGGTCCTGTGAAGCGCTCCAAAGTTATCTGGGAGTTGTCTGAGCCCCTCACCTGATGAGCACAGTACGACGTGGGCAGCCGTTACCTGCAGACGTGGTCTGGATAATAAGAACTGTGAGTAAAGGCCCTGAACTGCATCACTGACTCCGTGTCGTTACTGCTGCTGCCCTGCACCATCACCCCCATCCTCCGCATACACTGCCCTGAGGCTATACTCCTCCCGTGGGGAGTTATGCTACGCTCTGCTGCACCCACAACACCAGCCTTAGCGGTCTGCCCTGTAGCGGCGGTTCACTCTGACCGCAATCCACGGGTGGCGTAGTCGGACATTTAAACATCAAAACCACATAAATAGTTCCGCCACTGGTTTGACCGCCCTGAGCCACGGAACCGGATCGCCGCCACGAAGACTACAACCACCAGCATCCACCAAAAAGGGTCCGGCTCCGGGTGTCCCAAGGCCCAGGGGGTGCGTCAGAACATTTTCATCACCTTTCACAATCACCAATGGGACAAGGCAGGGATGTCCTCTGTCCCCTCTCTTATACATCCTAGTGACGGAGCACCTGCTCTCATCAATTCGCCATAACCCCAATATTAGGTGGATTGAGGTGGGAGGCACCGAGTACAAGTGCTCTCTATTTGCTGATGATGTCCTAGTATATATCACTCAATCACATATATCCATCCCTGCTGTTATGGCTGAAATAGATCACTTTGTTACATGGTAAAATTTTAAAATCAATGCAGCGAAGTCTGAGGCCCTCGATGTCTCCCTCCCTAAATCCATATAGGATTCCATCCAGTCCAACTTTCCCTTTGCCTGGCCCTCACAGGGTATCAAATACTTAGGAATTCCTATTCATAGAGACCTCTCCCATCTATGTTATCTTAATTTTGGGCCCTTTATTGAACAATTCCATACAGACCACGGTTGGCAAGTTAGAACTGTGAGATTCACTACGTGAACCACTGGTGTTTTGTGGAAAAGCACATGTACACCGCGTTCCAAATTATTATGCAAAAAGTGTTTAGGAGTGATAAGGGAAGAATTTGTTTGTTTGTCAGTTAAACTCATTGATGGTGATGTGTGTCAGGGCTCTTTATATCACTGTAAGCAATTGCAGACACCTGTGCTAATTAGTTTGGCAGGTGTGTCCAATGAAAGGCAAGACTACTTAAGAAGGCTCTCTCACATTATTAAGCAGCCTACATTTTCTGCCAAAATGGGAAAGAAAAAGGATGTGTCGGCTGCTGAGAAGCAACAAATTGTGGAGTGTTTAGGTCAAGGCATGACTACAATCAACATTGTGCGATGATCAGGATGAAGTGTCTTGGCAATCAAGAAGTATGTAGCTGATTCACAGTACACACGTGTGCGTGCTGATAAGGGCAAATTGAGGACTCTTTCCTACAGGCAATTACGTCAGGTTGAAACAGCAGCGGCAAAAAAGCCTTGTCATAGCAGCAGACAAGTTTTTGAAGCTGCTTGTGCCTCCAACGTCCCCCGAACAACAAGATGCAGGGTCCTTCAGAGGTTTGCAGCTGTGCATATGCCATCCTGTCGACCTCCTCTATCCACTTCACACAAGCAGAAACGGCTCCAGTGGGCCAAACATTACATGAAGACTGATTTCAAAACTGTTTTGTTCACGGATGAGTGCCGTGCAGCGCTCGATGGTCCAGATGAATGGAGTGGAGGATGGCTGGTTGATGGACACCCCACGCAAACACGGCTACAGCGCCAACAAGGAGGAGGTGGAGTAATGTTTTGGGCTGGAATCATGGGGAGAGAGATTGTCGGCCCCTTTAGGATCCCTAAAGGCGCTAAAGATGAACTCCATAATGTATGTGGATTTTCTCAAACAGCACTTCCTGCCATGGTTCAAGAAGAAGAACCGTGTATTTCACAGCAAGATCATTTTTCTGCATGATAATGCACCATCTCATGCTGCACATAAAACATCTGCATCTCTGGCTGATATGGGCATAAAAGGGGACAAACTTATGGTGTGACCCCCATGCTCCCCTGACCTCTACCCCATTCAGAACCTTTGGAGCATCATTAAAAGGAGTGTCTATGATGGCGGGAGGCAGTTCACATCTAAGCAACAGCTCTGGGAGGGTATTCTGTCCTCATGCAAAACAATTGAAGCAGAAACCATCCAAAACCTGACAAATTCAATGGACGAGAGAGTTCAGAAGCTCCTTTCGAACAAGGGGTCCTATGTGAAAATGTAACATCACCTAGAATAAAGTTTTGAGTTGAAAACTGTTTGATTTCAGTTTCTAACAACCTGCTAATGCTTATAATTTCAAAAATGACCATTTTTTTGGTCTTTATTAAAATGAAAAGGTTGATCGAAAAGTTTGGGGGATCTAAGAGTGTGGCAACCCAGTAGTCATGATTACTTCGAATTCTGACAATATGAGGGTCATGCTGCAGGTAGTGCAGCAAGAAGGCACTTATGTGTCTTGCGCATCTCGGAGCCCCAAAATTATTTTCCGGGCTAGATGCAGCTAAAAATTATTTTTAATTTTAAATCTGGTGAAGCTTATTATAGATGGCCTAATAGGATCAGTGCTGCACACTGCTACAAAGCCCAAATTATTTTCCAGTCAAGATACAGATAAACATGATTAGTAATTTGAAAGCTTAAAACGGTTGGTAGGGTGATTTTAACCAATCATCAAGCTTTTACTCTCCCCAGGATGACACAGGGGTAGAAAAGTCGTTTCGGATCCATGATTTGTTCATCTTTATGAACGTGAGTCTGTCTACATTATCAGTGGAGAGCCGCGTGCGCTTATCTGTCAGCACACCACCAGCAGCGCTGAACACACGTTCAGACAGAACGCTGGCTGCGGGGCATGACAAGATCTCCAAGGCGTAAGTGGCTAGCTCCGGCCATTTATCCAGATTGGAAGCCCAAAAAGAGCAAGGGTCCAGTGACACAGTCGTGGCTTCAATGTTTACTTGGAGATACTCCTGTACCATCGTCTCTAGGCGTTGACTATGTGTCAGACTTCTTGTCTCCTGTGGCCTTGCAAAGGATGGGCTAAAAAAGTGGTGAAATGATTCCGCAAAATTGATGTTACCAGCAGATACTGTGGTTCTGTTACGGTTTGAGTGCTGAACACTTGACGGTCCCACGGTTGGCAAGTTGGAACTGTGAGATTCACTACGTGCACCACTGGTATTTTGTGGAAAAGCACATGTAAGATTCTGCAACAGTCTCTGCTGATACTCCTGCATGCGTGCATCCCTTTCTATGGCAGGAATAATTTCTGCAAATTTACTTTTGTACCGGGGATCTAACAGTGTGGCAACCCAGTAGTCAGGATTATTTCTAATTCTCACAATTCGAGGGTCATGTTGCAGGTAGTGCAGCAAGAAGGCACTCATGTGTGTTGCGCATCCAGGAGCACCAAGTCCCTGTTGTGTTGGTGGCGAGGTAGCAATCATGCTTCCTTCCTCTGTCCTCTCCCCCCAACCTCGCACAACAGAAATGTGATCAAGGTCTCCCTCATCTGATGAGTCTTCCATCAGTTCGTCCTCCACTTCTTCCTGGGCTCCTGCACCTTCCTCACTAGTTTGGCTGCTACCATGCGCCCTGGTAAAATCATCTCCCCCACCCTCACATGCCTGCCGCCTTGGTGCTGCCGACCGTCTGGACCTTGCAGATGTTAGCCCTTCCGCATACAACTCCTCCTCCTCTACTTCCTCCACCTCCTCTTGTGCCACCACCTGACTCCGAATTCTGTTTAACATGTGCTCCAGCATGTAAATCACCGGAATAGTCATGCTGATAATGGCATCGTCAGCACTAAACATCTTCGTCGCCATTTCAAAACTGTGCAGAAGGGTGCATAGGTCCCTGATCTGAGACCACTCCTCCAGCGTGATTTGCCCCACCTCTGAATCTCGTTGGCCCAGGCTATACGTCAGAACGTATTGCACCAGGGCTTGTCGGTGCTGCCACAGTCGCTGCAATATGTGCAGAGTTGAATTCCACCGGGTAGGCACATCGCATTTTAGCCGGTGAAGTGGCAGGCCCAACGACTTCTGTAGAGATGTAAGTCGCTGAGCTGCGGGATGCGAACGGCGGAAGTGAGCACACAGCGACCGTGCCCTCTGCAGAAGGCCATCTAGTCTGGGATAGTGGGCTAAAAATTGCTGGACAACCAGGTTCAACACGTGAGCCATACAAGGCACATGTGTGACATTGCCCCGGCGAAGGGCCGCACCCAGGTTTGCAGCATTGTCGCACACGGCCTTCCCTGGTTTCAGGTCCAGTGGAGACAACCATTCATGAAATTGGTTCTCCAGAGCTGACCACAACTCCTCAGCTGTGTGACTCACATTTCCCAGACATTTCAATGTAAAAACCGCCTGATGACGTTGAGCCCTACTGCCAGCATAGTAAGGAGGTGTGCAGGATCCCTTCTGCGCAGTTAGAAAGCTTGTGGCATGACCAGACAGGCTTTGGGTGCAGGTGGAAGACCGAGAGGAGGTTGAGGAGGCAGAAGCAGTGGAGGAAAAATGACATAAAGAGGATTGACGCACAACTCGTGGGGACGGCAAGACTTGGACAGCAGCCCCTTGTCCTGCTGTCACCATAGTTACCCAGTGCCCAGTCAGCGACATGTAACGCCCCTGTCCATGCCTACTCGTCCAAGTGTCTGTGGTGAAATGCACCCTGTCACACACAGAGTTTCTCAAAGAAGCGGTGATGTTGTGTGCGACATGCTGGTGGAGCGCAGGCACACCTTTCTTTGAGAAGTAGTGCCGACTGGGCATCTGGTACTGGGGCACTGCGACGGACATAAGGTCTCGAAAATCCTCTGTGTCCACCAGGCGGAAAGGCAGCATTTCTGTAGCCAAGAGCTTGCAGATGGTGAAATTCAACCTCTTAGCTTTCTCATGGCTAGGAGGAAATGGTCTTTTACTTGTCCACATCTGAGGGACCGAGGGCTGGCTATTGTGCTTAGACGGGGTTGATAAGGGTGTCCCCGGCAAACTGCCGGTCTGTGAGGAAGATGCAGGCGGACATGTTAGGTTGCCTTGATCCAAAGGTGGTGCTATCGATGTCGGACAGCGCTCAAGACCAGCTGGTGTTACCACCTCCAAAGAAAATGATGACCTGCCAATCACGCTGGCTGTTGCGGGTAAAGAGGTGGCAGGTCTGCGCCCCAAAACAGGTGTGACTGCTGTCCCCCCAGTCACAGAGGATGAAGAGGCCGCGGATGCACAAGATATGGCAGACGGTGGTTGGCCCGGCCGGCTAGACCGCATTGTAGCACACTGAGCTTCCCACTGCAACTTATGCTTCATGTCCATGTGCCGGTTCATGCATGAAGTACTCAAACTATGTATTTTTTGGCCTCTACTTAGCTTTTGCTGACAAATGTTACAGATAACACGAGTTGGGTCATCTTTATTGATCTGAAAAAATGCCCAGGCTATGCAAGGCTTAGCACCCATGCGACCTGAAGAGCCACCACGACTTGTGGTGAGAGGCAGAGTTGTGTTTGAGGATGCAGTTGTTGACGTGCTTCCAGTACTACGTCTCTGTCCAGGAAGGCGCAACCTGACCTCGTCGTCACTAGCATCTTCCTCCACCTCCTCTGCTGACCTCATCTCTTGGCTGACTGTGGGTTGACAGTAAGTGGGATCTCCGACCTCATCATCATCACCCTGTGCGTTATCACACCCGTCGTCCTCAGAGCCAACCTGTTCCTGCCCTGACAAAAAACTAAAGTTGTCGCTCCAATCAGGTATTTGAGTCTTATCATCGTCTTCCTCATTGTCTCCACCAACAGGAGTTACAGTTTGGGAATGAGGGTCTACATTATGGTCAGAACCTTCTGCGTCTGGTCCTGGATCCGACTCATAAAGATTCTGGGCATCAGTGCAGATCATTTCCTCGTCTGGATTCACAGAAGCGCTGGAGTCGACCTCTGATTCCCAGGCTATAGTATGAGTAAACAGCTCTGCAGACTCAACCATCTGTTCTACCTCATACTCAGACGGGCAGCTGGAGATTTGGGAGCTGTGAGGAAGCAAGTGCGATTTGGGTGACACCTTTGAGGACTGGAGTATTTGTGATGTTGAAGTTGATGTGGAGGAGAGCCCACTTAAAGGAGCACTTGATATCCGTTGAAGCACCTGCTGTTTTTGTGCCTCATCTGGAATTTGTAGCGATTGGCGTGGCCGTAAGAAAGGGATCTTATCACATTGTCCGCTAAAAGAAGTAGACATTTTAGTTTGGCTGGAAGATGGTCTTTCTTCTGCACCTACCCCACGGACACAACCTTTTTTCCCCTTCCCAACACGCCTATTCCCCTTTCCACCAGCAGCAGGCCTTTTTCCACTCATTTTGGTGGTTAACTAATTCACAACTCTGGAGTTGTTTGCACAAAAAAGCAATGGATGGTAACCGAGCAGAGCTGAGTGGCCAAACTGTGGTATTAGGCCAAAACTATTGGCTGGGTTAGATGCAGAAAAAAATTATTTTTAATTTGCAACCTGATGGAGGTCAGTATAGATGGACTAATAGACCAAGTCCCACACACCGCTAGAAGCCCAAATATTTTTTCAGAGCTAGATGCAGAAAATTTTTTTATTCAATTTGCAACCTGATGGAGGTCAGTATAGATGGACTAATAGACCAAGTCCCACACACTGCTAGAAGCCCAAATATTTTTTCAGAGCTAGATGCAGAAAAAAATTATTTTTAATTTGCAACCTGATGGAGGTCAGTATAGATGGACTAATAGACCAAGTCCCACACACCGCTAGAAGCCCAAATATTTTTTCAGAGCTAGATGCAGAAAAAAATTATATTCAATTTGCACCCTGCTGGAGGTCAGTATAGAAGGACTAATAGAACAAGTCCCACACACTGCTAGAAGCCCAAATATTTTTTCAGAGCTAAATGAAGAAAAAAATTATTTTTAATTTGCAACCTGATGGAGGTCAGTATAGATGGACTAATAGACCAAGTCCCACACACTGCTAGAAGCCCAAATATTTTTTCAGAGCTAGATGCAGAAAAAAAATATTTTTAATTTGCAACCTGATGGAGGTCAGTATAGATGGACTAATAGACCAAGTCCCACACACCGCTAGAAGCCCAAATATTTTTTCAGAGCTAGATGCAGAAATTTTTTTTATTCAATTTGCAACCTGATGGAGGTCAGTATAGATGGACTAATAGACCAAGTCCCACACACTGCTAGAAGCCCAAATATTTTTTCAGAGCTAGATGCAGAAAAAAATTATTTTTAATTTGCAACCTGATGGAGGTCAGTATAGATGGACTAATAGACCAAGTCCCACACACTGCTAGAAGCCCAAATATTTTTTCAGAGCTAGATGCAGAAAAAAATTATTTTTAATTTGCAACCTGTTGGAGGTCAGTATAGATGGACTAATAGAATAAGTCCCACACGCTGCTAGAAGCCCAAATATTTTTTCAGAGCTAAATGAAGAAAAAAATTATTTTTAATTTGCAACCTGATGGAGGTCAGTATAGATGGACTAATAGACCAAGTCCCACACACTGCTAGAAGCCCAAATATTTTTTCAGAGCTAGATGCAGAAAAAAATTATATTCAGTTTGCAACCTGATGGAGGTCAGTATAGATGGACTAATAGAATGATGCTATGCCCAAAAGATTTTACTTCACTAGGTGCAGTAAAAAAATTGGTATTCTATACACAGGTGGTATATCTTGCAACACAGATAGGCTACTCCACTGACTAACACACTCTGCAATAGGCCAAAAAGGATTAGCTTTGCTAGATTCAGCCAAATGCTGTGAAAAAAACTTGCACAGCACTGGCACAGACCTGCCTGGCAAAAACTGATAGGAACTGATGTAACCTAGTCCTGAAAAGGACTCCAATTACAATTAGTCTTTACTCCCACAATCTATCTATTTAAGAGCACAGACCTGCCTGATAAAAGTCGTAGGAAATGCTGTAACCTAGTCCTTAAAAGGACTGCAATCACAACTATTCCCTACTCCCAAGCTATCTGTAGATTTGTGCGAAAATTGGCTTGAAATTAACAAGGTATAGCGCACACAGCAACAGCGGTGCCGTCTAACACGCAGCTGCAGCAGTGAGAAAATGGTGGCGACGGGGAAAATGGCTTGGTCTTATAGGGCAAGGACATGTGACATACACTGCCAATCACACATGCCCTTGCTTGTGTGAAAAAAAGCACTTCGCTCCGTGTGTGCGCTGCTGATAGGCTGACAGATTGCACCTCCCCACTGCAAATGCGGGAAAGAGAAAAAAAAATGGAGATCTTCATTGTTCCTGCAGAGATCCATCCCCTGCCCCTCCCCCCGCCCCGCTGTACACTCAAACTGCGTATTAACATTAATTTTCATCATTACTGAGAAAAAATCCAGTTATGATTTTGGTGCACGAACAGTTATCGAACATAACCTCGAACAGCCGAATTTTTCTCAAATTGTTCGTGTTCGCCGACCGGCTCGAACACCGCCCAAAACAGCTCGAATTTGAGATTGGCGAACAGTTCGAGTAGAACAACGCTCATCTCTAATGATAACCTATTTATTTTATAAAAAAAAAAAAAACACAACGTGCACTAAGTTGATCTCATTGGAGCTCTAAGCAGAGTGTTGAGGGTCTCATGACTTGTGAAGTTTCCGTGAGCTCCATCAGCTGTGCAAACAATGGGCTCCAAAAATTGTAAAGTTATTGAAATTGTGACCATCCCTTAGAATTGAGTTTCTTTAAGAGAATCCGTCACTAGGTTTTTGCTATGTAGTATGAAAGCACCAAAATAGGGGATCAGAGACTCCGATGAGTGGGATGTGTCACTTACTGGGTAGTTTTTTTGATGTTTCAATACAATCAACATTTTATCTGCAGGAAATTATCACTACAGGACAACTGGCCTTGTGCATCCCAGTCCAACCATGACCCCAGCACCTATTAGCAGCTTTCTGTCTCTATACTATTTACACAAAGCTGTGGTGTGGGCGTGTTATACACAGCTCAACACCTGAGCTCTGCTACATCTGCAGCAGAGAAAACTGTGACTGTATCATTACTGCTACAATCAGTATACTAAGTGATACATCGCTGAAATCAGGGCCTCTGTCCCTAGCTCATGCTGACAGGTTATTTAACAAGAACCTACTGGCAGATTCCCTTTAACCCCTTTATCACCTTAGGTTTTTCCGTTTTCGCGTTTTCGTTTTTTGCTCCCTGTCTTCCCAGAGCCATAACTCTTTTTTTTTGTCAATATGGCCATGTGAGGGCTTGTTTTTTGCGGGACGAGTTGTACTTTTGAACGACACCATTGGTTTTACCATATCGTGTACTGGAAAACTGGAAAGGAAATCAAAGTGCAGTGAAATTGCAAAACAAGTGCAATTCCACAATATTTTTTTTTTCTACCATGTTCACTAAATGCTAAAACTGACCCGCCATTATGATTCTCCAGGTCATTACGAGTTCATAGATACCAAACATGTATAGGTTCTTTTTTATTTAAGTGGTGAAAAAAAATCCAAAGTTTGCAAAAAAAAAAAAGTTCCATTTTCCAAGACCCGTAGTGTCTTTACTTTTTGGGATTTGGGGCCAGGTGAGGACTTATTTTTTGAGCGCCAATCTGATGTTTTTATTAATATAATTTTGGGGTAGATAACAATCTTTTGATCACCCTTTATTGTATTTTATTGCAATGTTGCGGTGACCAAAAAAATGTAATTCTGGCTTATTGATTTTTTATCTTGTTATGCTGTTTACCGATCGGGTTAATTCTATTTATATATTGATAGATCGGGAGATTCTGAACACGGCGATACAAATGTGTGTATATTTTATTTTTATTGTTTTATTTGGAATTTGAACTTTTTATATTTTTTTTTTATTATATTTAAAAACTTTTTTTTTACTTTTCACTGGCTTCAATAGTCTCCATGGAAGACTGGAAGCTGCAATCATTCAATCGCTTGTGCTACACACAGCAGGGCCTCAAAAATGCTTCGACCACTGAGCGGAGCTCATAGCATCCCGGCAATGACAACCGCAGGGGTCTCCTGCAGACCCCGGGTTGTCATGACAACCCATTGGCGACCCGCGGTCATGTGACACAGGCGCCGATGGGTGGGATTAGTGACGCTCTTCCGGCGCGTACATGTTAAATTCCGCTGTCAGAGTTTGACAGCGGCGTTTAACATGTTAGCAGCCACGGGTGGATCGTGATTCCACCAGCGGCTGTTAGGGGCACATGTCAGCCGATCAGATCAGCTGTCATGTGCCCGAAAACATGCGGGGTCAGTGCCAGAGACCGCATGGAGTGCAGGGATACCACTGTGGAAAAGGTCGTAAAGGGGTTAAGCATAGAAGTCTGAATCACTTCTTATAATAATTGAGTATTTAAAAAAAATAAAAAATCGTAAAATCGTAGTATTTTTCAACATGATTTTTACCTTCTTTTCCCAAAACCCTGCCAAAAGTTGCAGAATCCAAGGCTATGTTCACATGTTGTGTTTTTGTTGCTGATTTTTTATGCAAATTTCAAACTGAGTTTTACAGTACCAGCAAAAGCTATGAGATTTCAGAAATCTCATGCACACATATTGGTTTTTTTTTTTGGAAAACTGCTGCGTTTTTGAAAACTGCAAGATGTCACTTCTTTCAGCATTTTTGTAGAGTTTTTGCAACGTTTTTTCACCCATAGAAAGCAAAGTGCAAAAACGCAGCAAAAAACGCAGGTATCAGGTTTTGCTTCATTTTTAGTGAAAAAAGCATATACAGCAGTATTTGAATCCCATTTATTTTTGTGATTTTTTGCTCTGCCAATGTCTTAGGTAAACTATTCCCGACCAAATCACTCCCCCCGCTGTTACATTTGTAATTCTGTATTTTTTCATGAACTTTTTTGTTCAGAATAGTGACTATTTTTTCAGACATAAAATTATTTTTTCAGTAAATAATTTGATCATATTGCCCTTTTTTCAAAAATGGTTTTATGGTTTTACATATGTCTTGCATTGGTGACCTTAAACCTTGCATTGTTCATGCTTCTCTGGTGGGTCTGTGGTGGAAGCAAAGCTGAACTTTGGGATCCTGAAAAACGCAGCAAAAAAACACAGCAAAACCTGCTTTTTGTAAGCAACTTTTTTACTGCCAAGAGAGCAGGTTTTACTTGCAGAAAAAAACGCAACAAAAACACATTGTGTGAACATAGCCCAACAGAGTTTGATTTTTATTTTAGAATAAATACATTTATTATTATCGGAAAAAATAGCCTTATTACTTTTGTTTAAGGAAAATAAAAGTAGAGGATCCTTTTCTTCAGGATCTTCATCTCTTGGCCAGAGTAAAGAACAGTTACAAACAGCGTTTGTCCCTCTGGATGACCTGTAATGGCCTATATTACATAGACAATCTATGCTTTTGAATGGGCACTGTGTAATTCTAAATTTACCCTCTGTTAGCATTATAGAGAAATTGAAGACTTACCAGCACTTTTCTGCATAGTTTACGGACACTGGTGGATACATGATGATCTGCCTAATGAGAACTCTTTTATCAAGTATGGTTTGTCTAGTGTTGTGCCTCTAATTCTCAGTCTTCTTTATTTTTTAAAATTACTGGAAGTTTATGAGACTATCCTTGCACATTGGACTTTGGTCGTCTGAGACTCCCCAACCTGCTCTTAACTGGTCCATCCAAAATACTATTGAAGCACAGTGTGCAAAAAGATGGCCTAGATAACCCTGGCGGCTTTAAATTCTTCTGCACTTCTTTTAGGTTTTTGTCAAGTGAACATCGTTTTGCTGATATGAGGGACAGCTAAAGCCAAACCACAACTTCTGTAGTTAAGAAAATCATTTCCTTAGTGCCCACCCAGTCCTAGCAGTGGGTATCTTCACTGGCCACCCATTACTGCTTGTCATCCAGTTCTTAGTGATCATGTTTTACAGCTTCAGCTTTACTGCTCTGAAAGTTGTTGAAAGGTTGAATTACTCCAGCGGGGAAGTGCGGATTGGAGAGGCGTTAGTATCATGATGTTTATTCAACTTGTCATTAACTAACTTGGTTGTTTAAAAACTGAAACTAATTAAAAATTCCAGAGCACGTTACTATTTACATAAGGTATGAGTTAGTAACTTCGTTTCTGCAAACATTATTTTTTTCTTGTTTTAACTTTTGAAAAATGTTGAGATCCGAGATCCAAGCTTTTGTTGCCAAATCCTTTTGGGGGTAAGACACTAGCCACTGGTATACATCAAGTACCACTGCTGTACGTAGGCTTGGTCAGACACTGAAACAGTGAGCTCTATTTTAAAAGGTGGAGTCTCTTGGTAGATTTCCAAAGAAAGTGAGTAATTATTGACCTAATGTACAGAGCACATATTCTTTTGGTAAGAAATTTATGCTTTACAGGGTGTGCTAGAGTTCACATCCTTTTTTTACATCTTCCAAAAGATTGTAAAATGCTCAGCTGCTCTATTAAATGTTTAGCCCTACAAAGACTGCAATGGGAAAAATACTCTTGATAATTAATGTTGATCTGCGTACAGAGACCAGAAGACCTTCAACTTCCAAACCTATAGCCTGCCTTACTTTCAGATCTTTAGGAAAAAGTCTGATTAGTGATGAGTTCACCTTCAAAAAGGTGACTTTTCATACTTGTACTAAAGCTCACAGCATCTTCTGACTCCAATTGTTACATGATCAATTGTCCTATATTGCATTTATTGATTTGAAATTGGTAATATTAATCTGGATTGTTCTTCACTTCCATATTCTGTAAAAGAGTAGTACTAGTTTTAAATTTTTTCATTAGGTATTTCCATGAAAGAACTTCACTTTTGCACAATGCTTTTTATTGTAGCAATCATATATACAGGTGCATCTCACTAAATTAGAATGTCATCAAAAAGTTAATTTATTTCAGTTCTTCAATACAAAAAGTGAAACTCATAGTCATTACAAACAGAGTGATCTATTTTTAGTGTTTATTTATGTTAATGTTAATGATTATGGCTTACAGCCAATGAAAACATAAAAGTCATTATCTCAGTAAATTAAAATAATTAACAAAAAATAATTAACAAAAACACCTGCAAAGGCTTCCTAAGCGTTTAAAAAGGTCCCTTAGTCTGTTTCAGTAGGCTCTACTATCATGGGGAAGACTGCTGACTTGAAAGATGTCCAGAAGGCAGTCATTGACACACTTCACAAGATCACAGAGTTCCAATTTTCATTTGGAAATCAAGGTCCCAGAGTCTGGAGGAAGAGTGGAGAAGCACACAATCCAAGCTGCTTGAGGTCTAGTGTGAAGTTTCCACAACCAGTGATGGATTGGGGAGCCATGTCATCTGCTGGTGTAGGTCCACTGTGTTTTATCAAGACCAAAGTCAGCGCAGCCGTCTACCAGGAAATCTTAGAGCACTTCATGCTTCCCTCTGCCGACAAGATTTTTGGAGCTGGAAATTTCATTCTCCAGCAGGACTTGGCACCTGTCCACACTGCCAAAAGTACCAATACTTGGTTTACAAACAACAGTATCACTGTGCTTGATTGGCAGCAAACTCGCCTGACCTTAACCCCATAGAGAATCTATGGGGTATTGTCAAGAGGAAGATGAGAGACACCAGACCCAACAATGCAGACGAGCTGAAGGCTGCTGCTGTAAGGGCAAACAGGGTAATGGGATGTATCAGAAGAAGTATAGGTGCAAAGGATGAGAACATTGTTCTTCCACTGTACAAAGCACTGGTCAGACCACACTTGGAATACTGTGCTCAGTTATGGGCCCCAATATATAGAAAGGATATAAATGAGCATGAAAAGGTACAAAGGAGGGCAACAAAATTAATAAAGGGAATGGAGGGACTGCAATACCCAGAGAGGTTGGCAAAACTAGAACTATTCAGCCTGGAAAAGAGAAGGTTGAGGGGGGACATAATAAATGTGTACAAATATGTTAGGGGACAGTATAGAGATCTTGCCCGGGATTTGTTCAAAAGGAGGGATATTACGGTAACAAGAGGGCACTCACTAAGACTGGAAGAGAAAAGGTTTCAGCACCAGCATAGGAAGGGGTTCTTTACGGTAAGAGCAGTGAGAATATGGAATTCACTGAGTGAGGAGACGGTAATGTCAGATTCACTACACCAGTTCAAGCGGGGACTGGATGCATTTCTAGATACCAGGCAGATTTCAGCATATACTTAAAAATAAAATAAAATAGTAGGTTGATACAGGGATTTATTCTGACTGCTGGTTTCAGAGTCGGGAGGGAATTTTTCCTCAGGTGAAGATTGGCCAAATCATTTGGGGTTTTTGCCCTCCTCTGGATCAACTTTAGCAATTACAGAACTAACAGGTCGAACTTGATGGACGCAAGTCTTTATTCGGCTTTACAAACTATCAAAGCAACCTGGGCTTCCATAACACCTCAGCAGTGCCACAGGCTGATCGCCTCCATGCCACGCAGCATTGATGCAGTAATTGATGCAAAAGGAGCCCCGACCAAGTATTGAGGGCATTTACTGAACATACATTTCAGTAGGCCAAGATTTCAGATTTTAAAACATTTTTCAAGCTGTTTTTATAAAGTATTCCAATTTACTGAGATAATGACTTTTGTGTTTTCATTGGCTGTAAGCCATAATCATCAACATTAACAGAAATAAACACTTGAAATAGATCACTCTGTTTGTAGCGACTCTATATAATATGTGAGTTTCACTTTTTGTATTGAAGAACTGAAATGAGTTAACTTTTTGATGATATTCTAATTTAGTGAGAAGCACCTGTAGGTTATTCATATATTGTCTTCTCTGGAATGAATGGATAAGAACAATAAAAAAAAAGAGTGTGAAACAACTAAATTATGTTTGTAAGTCCTAAGTAAAGGGTATTTCACTCTTATTAGGTGCATTGCAAATATTTAGTATTGCTCCATCAAAAACTTATTAGGGATATTTTAAGTGCTTTCAGGACAACGTACAGTATGTCCTGTTTTTGTTAGATTAATCATGCTTCATTAAAAATGTCCAACATTTTAATTTGATTAATTTACCTTGAATCCCCTATTACACAAATACTGAATAAGTTAGTTAGTTAGTTAATAATTCTACCTGCTTACTGAAAATGAACTAAATCCAATTTTGGATTTAGAATAGTTGTTTAAATAATA
Organism: Phyllobates terribilis; assembly: GCF_046119375.1. Taxonomy (NCBI): domain Eukaryota; kingdom Metazoa; phylum Chordata; class Amphibia; order Anura; family Dendrobatidae; genus Phyllobates; species Phyllobates terribilis. The sequence continues at coordinate 410,881,753 of NW_027362771.1, read as the reverse complement.
TCCTTAAAGCTGGCATGACACATGAATAGAGACATACAGTGGGTATAAACCCATGGATATTCCTGTGTATATGTTTTATATATTCCTTGAAGTGGGTTTTAAAGCATATTCTAGATATTCTAGTGGGAAAATATAAAATGTGATAGCAATGTACACAATAGCATAAAACATTGTCTTTAAGGATGTTTTAAGGAAGTCCAAAATAAAAACTCCATAGTCAGTGGAACCAGTTCATCTAAAAATTCAGATTTTATTTTACCCCCAGTTCCCAGCAACCTCCATTATTTTTTTTTTTTTTTTCTTTTGTCATTGATGTCTGTAATTTCATACTAAGGCTGAAAAGTACCATTCCTAACATGCTATATGCAAAGAGAATTCTGCAAGACCTACTCCATTCACCAGCTGCAGAAAAGTACCATGGCTACATCCAATGAGTTTGCGTCCAGCTTCAAGACAAATAATGTCTTCTATATGTGCCGGGTGTTTGACCAGTCCATTATTATTGCCCATGATGCAAACAAAGTCCATCACCAGTCTCACCAAAATTAAAGTCCATCCTTAAAGATTCATGGCTCTATTTTATCCAATTTCAGCAAAGCCACTGCTTTAGTGCTACTCCATTTGCACCTGTTGTGATGTTTCGGGGATCCTCTCCTTTCTCAAGCACTTTCTGAGAACCGTTTCAGCAGGTGCAGATGGAGTATCCCTAATGCAACTCACCGAATAGGACATAAAATTCAAAAAACATCACAGAAAAAAGGCAGCCATATTTACCAACACCGAGACACTATAGTAATGCACTAGAGGAAGAAGCAGCCCCCGTGATAGACAGGTGCAATATACTGATGAAACAACCATTCATTCACCTACCATCCATGGACAGGCGGGAGTTGCCTAGTATGGCTAATTGGCTAAAATGGAGTCATGAACACATCGTATTTACAAATCGGCTTCACTTCGGTGAGACTGGTTATGGACTTTTTTTGCATCATGAATTTGTCCTACAACATTTGAAGTATACATAAAAAAGCTTTTGGAAAAAATCTTTTCGTCCAGTGTTTGTTACTGGAGTCTTAATATTGTATGCAAAAAGTGGACCATTTTTCATTAGTGTGCTGGATGAGATTTTCTTCAATGTTTGGTCAGTGTGTCAATTTTCACCATAAGGCTATGTTCACACGTTGCTTTTTTTGCTGTGTATTTTTCTGCAGCTAAAACCTGATCTCTTGGCATTAAAAAGAAGTTGCAGCCAAAATGCAGGTTTTGCTGCATTTTTTGCTGCTTTTCTTGTCACATTTTTTGCTGTATATTTCAAGATCTTAAAGTTCAGCTTTGCTTCAACTATGCAACCAAGAACAATACAAGGTGTTAGGCCAATGCAAGACGTATGTGAAACCATAAAACATTTCTGAGAAAGAGTAATTTGATCAAATAATTTAATGGAGAAAGTTTTCTATTTCTGAAAAAAATGCCTATTCTGAAAAAAAGCTGAATTTATGTATGAAGTGCAGTACTGAACTGTGGTTGCGTGAGTTCAAAAAAATACACAATTGCAAGTGTAAAAAACAGCAGAGGATAGTTGAATTAGTAGGGCATTTTTTACCTAATGCATTGGTAGAGCATTGCGTTGGAAACTATTTATTTTCACACATTGGTAGGGTATTGAGTAAGGCTAAGTGCCCACGAAGCAGAAATGCTCCGGACTTTTTCTGCATCTCCCTGGCAGGAAAAATGCATGCGGATTTTACATGCGTTTTTCCTGCCAGGTAGAAGCGTTTGTCAAGCGTTTTTGCATGCATTTTCGCATGCGGGTTATCAAGCGCTTTTCCAAGCGATTTTAGCATCACTTGGAAAGTGCTTGACAACTTGGTCACACTATATAAATCCATGCAACCGGCATGGATTTATATAGTGTGACCAAGTTAATAGTTAAAAAAAGAATAAAAATGGTAAAAATAAAAAAAAAACATTATACTTACCTTCCGATGGCCCCTAGTCTCCTCAGCGATGCGTCCTGGCTCCCCGGTGGTTCGCGATGGTGTAAAAGCACCTTCCATGATGTCATTTAGTCATGTGACAGGTCACGCGACCGCCGACGTGGTTTTTATTTTAATTCTTTAACTACAGGTACTATGGTACCCGGGTCTGGAGGAGAGTCTCCTCTTTTCAGACCTAGGTACCTTCCACACATTAAATCGCTTAATATCCGCATGTGTTCATGCAGATATTAAGCGATTCAATGCAAGTCAATGGCGGCGATTACGCCGCGTTTCCACAAAATTAATGGACATGCTGCACAGCACATGCGGATTATCATTGGGGACCATGGGGCACGTATTACCAAGCGTTTTTTAAGCGTTTTTGCTCGGAAATTCTGCGGCAAAAACGCTTGAAAAACGCATAGTGGGCACGCAGCCTTAGTAGGGCATTTTGTACTTTTACATATTGGTCGGGCATTGAGTTAGTAGGACATTGTTTACTTAACACATTGGTGGGACATTGAGTCGTTTAGGCATTGTTTACTTTCACACATTGGCAGGGCATTGAGTTGGTAGGGCATTGTTTACTTTCATAAATTGGTAAGGCATTGAGATAGTAGGGCATTGTTTACTTTTACATAGATCACTAATTTAATTAAACTGTACTAGTATTAACATCCAAGGTCATGTGAGAACACCAAGACATTATGGTTTAAACTTGGGAGAAATCACAAAAATAAACGGGTTTCACATCTTGATGTATCTGCATTTTTTTCATCAAACATGCTTAAAAAAAGCAGCAGTATTCCAATTTAGACATCAGAAATTTTACAATCAGATAAAGTTCTACAAAATAAACATACATATACTATGTGATAGTGAAATAAAAAGCGACATCTAGTAATCTAGGTATAAAGCAAAACGTAACTAGTTAAAAGATAACAATGATAGAATATATAAATAGTACATTTCAGAGGTTATGGGATCATGACTGTAGTTGTTTCTCTTTAGATAGCTTATTAATGTATAGAATATATGAGATTCTTATAGAGATATATTATATTATAGCAAAAGATGACATTGCATATTTGGAATATTTAAAAAGGCAATCCTCGTCTGTCATAGCCTCATAGCTACTCAAACCTTTTGTAGGATCAGTACGATAGGTTCCAGGTTTTTGTGTGTTTTAATTCGATTGATAACAGCTGCTATATGAAGATACACTGATCTACACTGCGTGCAATATATATTCTGGCAGCCACTAATAAATATTGTGTTCATTTAAATCCAGAGAACGTGAGGTTTCTGGGTTTTACTCCAAGTTAGTGTTAAGAGTGACATATGGTTGTGGACAACCAAAGACAGCTGTGAGTATTATACCGTAGGTATAGCAGAGCAAAATGTTGCAACGCTGGGTCATGTTCACTCCATGTTGACTGTGGTACCTACTTCTGCACATCTTAAAGCAAACATTGGTGAAAATATGGTAAAAATAAAATCAATAATTGGGCTAGAACCATCTAAGTCAGGGGTGGACAATTAATTCTCCTTAGGGGCCACATGATAGACCGTGACTGTTGAGGAGGGCAGAACCAATATACTGAAATTAATTCTGCGCAATATTAATATTAACATATTAATTCTAATTATTATATTAATATTAATTCCCATTGTCCAGCACGAGAGCCTCCCATGGAGATTCACCGCGGATGGAGACAGCGGTGACGGCGGACGTGGAAGGGCACAGTGCTGCCCATGGGCCGCTGTAGCCAGCCCCTCGGCTGTCTCGGTGCGTGGGCCGTACTGGAACAGCCATTGGACTGGATGTGGCCTGCGGGCCGCACTTTGCCCAGGTCTTATCTAAGTAATGGGTGGAAGATTTGGCTAATGTTATTTGTAAGCTGCCTTTAGTAGCTGTGCCGCAACTTGAAGTCAGGGAAAGTCCAAAAATTTAGGTTGTAGTCATTTAAAAGAGAGTTTTTTTAGGATTACATGAGTTACTGACTGAGCTTTATAGAGTTGCTAAAACTTCCTGTCTAGTGGGTGAAAAAAGGCAAATAAGATCTCACCTGCGCAGATGGACTGTATCTAATTCCTGAAAGATCTGCTCTTCTCTCCAAAACTCTACTGGAGGAGGAGAAAATTGTTCATTAAGAGGTTATCGCAATTTCTTGTTAGGAACAAACTTCAAACTTATCCCTGCCTCCTAACCTCCTGATTTCCAGACATCAGTACATTCCTGACTGATTGACAGTGACATTGATGCGCCACTGGCACGGACTGTGCGCTCTTCAATGTTGCAAGCAGAGGCAGGATTGTTTCTGCAGCATTGGAGGAGCGCAGTGGGACTGAAGATGGCCGGATCAAGCGTTCTATAAAATAAATCTTGCTGTGCTCCTTGCCTATGAGATTAGCCACTGCTGAGAAACAATAAACCAAGGCAATGAGTAGTAAACAATAAAATTAAAAATAACTCTGTTCTAGAGAACAGAGAGGATTTTTAATAAAATTTGCTTTTTTTTAATTTTTTTTTTTACAAGCACTTCGAAACTATACCCAATTAATATAATGAGTATAACCCTTTAAAGGGAATCTGTTAGCAGGTTTTTGTTATGTAATCTGACAGCAGCATGTTGTAGGGGCAGAAACTGTGATTCCAGTGATGTATCAGTTAGTTTACTGGGTGCAGCAGTTATGATAAGTCTTTAGTATAACGCTTTCCTCCCTCCCCATAGGCAGAGTCTTTAGTGTAATGCCCCCCCTCCCCATAGGCAGAGTCTTTGGTATAATGCTTCCCCCCTCCACATAGACAGAGTCTTTAGTATAATACTCCACCCTCCCCATAGGCAGAGTCTTTAGTATAACACTTCCCCCACTCCCCATAGGCAGAGTCTTTAGCATAATGCTCCCCCCCCCCCCATAGGCAGAGTCTGTAGTATAATGCCGCCCCCCCCTCCCTCGAAAAAATATAAAATAAACAGTACTCACCTCTTCTCCTGGTTCCCTCGCTGCTCAGAGCGCCCGGCCCGCACACATCTTCAGCACAGCAGGGCGGGCGCCAAGTGATGTCGTCAGAGACGTCCGTCACAGAGTAAGGATTGATGGGAGAGGGTGCCGCACTCCCTCTCTCATCAATATACTTGTGGCGGTGACAGTCGGGGGGGGCCGATGCTGGCACCGGGGTTCTTCCCCCCACCCCCCCTCCTGCTCAAAGGCCCCATAGCGGCTGTCAGGCAGTGCAAGGACAGTCTCCCTGCTCTGCCCGGATTGTAACTGTATCCGGCGTGTGCAGCACACCGGATACAGTTACACTAGCGTAGCTCCGGGTGGGCCCCCTTTGCCCCCCGGTAGCTACGCTACTGCCTGTAATGATAATCATCTAACAATAAAACACTGATTGTACTGAATCAGCAAAACACAACCCAGTAAGTGACACATCCCTGGAATCAGGCTCTCTTCCACTACACAGTGTTGCTCTCAGATTACAGAGCAAAAACTTAGATTCCCTTTCAGATAGGTTCCCAAAACCACTTTGTCATAGGAAGCTATTAAGCTTGACCATTACTTATCTACCATGAAAGGGGGGCAAAATTCATACCCATGTGGAAGACCTGATTTCTAAAAATTGGAGTAAGAAGTGATCCTGGTGGTGTTTTTTAGTGGCCAATGCCATATGACAAGTCTAGTCTATCAGGCTGTTTCTTTGGTTACAGTGTAAATGTCTTCAACTACCTTCTACAAGAAAAGGTGTAAATGAGTCTCATCCTCTAGTACTTCATCAATGCAGTATTATGACGTGCCCCTGGGTGCAGTAAGTATATTCTGCATGCATTATCCCAAGTGAAGTCTTGTAAAATAACATTCATGAAGGAAACACTTTGTAAGTGTGGTAATGCTGCCTCACTGTACTCTTATTGTAAGCCTGCTATGTGCCGCATGGACTGCCCGTACTAAAAAAAGAAAACAAATCTAAGTAAATAAAAACACGGTCAAGCGAAGTAAAGCTCCGCAAACATAGATGCACTGAATTCTGTACAGAATCCCAAGCCTGCTCTGCACAGGCTACAGCTTTGACACTAGGCACTGACACTTAACACAACACTGCTGCAGTGTACATGGGGTGATCATGATGCAGAAACATCATGGATGAAAAACACTGGCATTAAATAATCATGATTTTTTTTTATATGAATGGTGCCCTTCATCAGCCTGCAGAAAGTAGCAGCTTGTATTTAACAGTCTGATGCTGTCTATGTGCCAGATAAGCGTTCAGCTGCACATATAGTGAGCCTAGCATTGTCAGAGATTTAGCAGCTCCAATTACTGTATGTGTTAACTGACAACAGAAACATTGTAGAAAAGTATTTAGTATTGTAAAATAAGATTTTAATCAGAAGTTGACATGGTCATTATCACAGACACCTAATATTTCATCTCTGCTACAAAAAAGAACTATACAATGTGACATATAGGCTATGTGCGCATGTTCAGGATTTGAAGAAGAAATTTCCGCAGCGTTTCTGCATCTCTTTGGCAGGAAAAACTGTGTGGGGAAAAAAACGTGCGGTTTTGACGCGTTTTTGGGGTGAGTATATTGGTTAATTTAAATGATTAAAGAATATGTCTGTTGTATTTCAAATAAAGTGTTTACTCTGTGTCTGTGTGTTTATTTAACTCTTTGCTTTACTTTAATTAGATTTGGTGATGAAAGGGTCTGATTGACACCTTGTCATCACCAAACAAAAGAGCTAGGTGTCAGCTAATCCCATTCACCCAATCTCATTAGCATTTCCATCCATGTAATTTTTCACAGCTGTTTCGTTAGCCACTACGTCCCCCCCGATCAGCACTCAGCAGCGTTTTGGACGCAGCGTATTTTTGCTGCGTCCAAAATGCAGTGTTCTAATGCTGCACTTTTGTTGTCGGTACATGTGAATCCAGCTCATATAATGACACCTCAATCGGTCAAAACTGCATTGGAGACTAGCATGTCCGCTACAGAAATTTACATGCTGCGGGTTTGGGTACGTGGCCACGATCAGGAGCCGCTGAAGGTTTGACGCTGCGTGTTTATACAGTGTCAAACACGCAGTGTCCAGAAGTTACAGCATAGTGGATGGGATCTCTAGAAATCCCATGTCCACTATGCGTGCATCAAAAGCTGCGAATCACCCGTGGAAACTGACATGCATGTCAAATTCTCTTGCAGAGTCGCTAATCTCTGCAACAGAAATTAGACCACTAGAATGTATTGAATGCGGTAAATACGCACGGTTCAGTGAACACATGTGGATTTACGTGCGTTCAATAGAATGCAACGTTTTGGACACAGCAAAAAATATGCGTCCAAAGTGCTTCTACGTTCGGATCGTGGTCAAAGAGCCTAAAATTAAAAAAAAATGGTGTGGGCTCCCGCGTCATTTTCATAAGCAGCAGAGGGAAAGTCGACTGCTGGGGGCTGATATTAGTAGCCAGGGAAGGGGCCATTAGCCAACCATGTTCCCTGGCTATTAATATGAGCCCAACAGGGGGAACCCAGAAAAAAATTGACGTACGGTCCCCCTATAAAATCTAACCAGAAAAGGCTAAACAGACAGCTGCGGGCTGATATTAATAGCCAGGGAAGGGGCTATGGATCCTGGCCCCATCCGTGGCTAATAATATCACCCCTCAGCAGTCCCAGAAATGGCGCATCCATAAGATCCATGGCACTTAGCCTCCACTCTTCCCACTGCCCTGTAGCGGTGGTGAGTGGGGTAATGGGGTTGGGGTTCACGTCAGCCTTGTATTGGCCCAGGTGAAGCCCAGGTTAGTAATGGAGGGCGTTTATAAGACACCCCCTTACTAACTGCGTAGTAAAGTTGTCACCGCTTTTTCATTAAATACACGGCCAGAATAAAGTATTTTAATGAAGTAAAAAACACACTGTTTTAAAAAATTTTTTTATTACACTCTCAGTCCCTGAATCCCTCGATCTTCTGAAAAAAAAAAACGTAAAATAAAAAACAACCATATTCTTCACCTGTCACGGCGTAGTCCACGATTACTGACAACGATTGTCCCTCAGCGATCCGTGTCACTTCTACAGCAGTGACATCAGCAATCACTGATGTCACTGCTGTAGAAGACAGCAATGCACACTGACAGGAGTGTAAAAGCACTCCTATCAGTGTACATGCTGCTTCAGGAGTGAGGTCACTGGAGTTCATCAGCTGATCAGCCCTGGTGAGCTCACCACCAGTACTGTTGGGAACATTCTTGAGAATGTTCCCACGGTGAGGTCACGTGAGCTCTCTTAACTGATCTTCAGCTGAGAGCTCACATGACCATCACGTGACTGCAGGTCCTGGCAGTGCAGTACACTGCTGGGAGCGAGCGCGCTCCCTGCAGTGTACCGCCAGCCACCGACCTGATCAGATCGCTGGGGACCGAGGACCAGGAGGACACCGGGGGGTGCCTGACAGGTGAGTATAGTGTTTTTTATTCTGACTTTTTTTTCTTTTTTTACACCTCATGGTACCCGGCTCTGCTGAGGAGACTACTGCTCCCTTCAGCCGTGCCGCTCTCGCTGTTATCAGTGGGAGCGGCGGTCGGATGAGAGGAGTAGTAATCCTCCTTTGCCGACCCGGGTACCACCCGCAGCGCGTTTCCGCTGCGAATTCGCGCCCATTGGTTTTAATTGAAAAGCAGCAAATCCGCAGATATAGATATTATACCTGTGGATTTGCTGCGGTTCAATTAAAGTCAATGAGTGCGAATTCACGGCGGAAACGCGCGCACAATGGACAAGCTGAGATTTTTTCCACAATCGTAATCCTGAGCGGAAACTTCCGCATCATGTGCACAGCGCATCAGGATTACCATTGCAATACCTGGCTAATGGATTACATAGCATTTTCACCGCAAAAACGCATCAAAAATGCTACCTGTGCACATAATCATAAATCTACTTCTGTGACCTTCTCATAACTGTGTACCCAATGTACACTATTTAACCATGTAGCCATAACTGGAATAGGGCCACACTCCATCATAACCACAGTTTTAGGACATGAAAAGTTTTTGATTTGTAGCCTGCAGGGTATCCCCTGTGTCTTTCCCTCTTCTTCCATCATAGACATGGATCATTCACCGAGTAGAGGCGAGCCATCTTGGCTCCTGGGCCCCAGAGTAGCTCCTATGCCTTTAACCCTGGTGGTTTCTTCCATGTTTTACTCAATTACTCTACCAGAAGCACCACAAAAGCTAAATATGGAACTTGTTAATTAAATAGGTAGTAAAGTTAATGTTAGTTATGCTTAAGAAAATAACAAAATATTAATGTTAGAACCTTGCTCTTAGGTTTTTTCCTTTGCTGGTCACATGACCTTGTTGGCCTATTTAATCCTGCTCCGCCCTTCTGGCTTTGCTGGACTTCATTGTATAACTACTTTCTAGCTAGCCTGTGCTCTGTATCTAACTCTGTTAGTTTGCTTGGTCTACGGACTTCTATGTTCTATATATTTTGTTTGTTCTTCTGTCTGCTACTATTTCTGTTAGGAGGTGTCCCATTTACCTCCCAGTCCTTAGTACTTGTAGGGATTCCTTCCCCACATCTATAGGTCTCCGTACAGACTAGCTTAGGACTTTAGCAGGTCTGATCGCAGGATCAGGTTCCCTGTTACATCGTAGGGATTCAGCTGAGTTCTATCGTAGGGACAGATCTCCTCTCTTTCCTTAGCTCTGGTAGCAGAACATAACAGTAAGTCCAGCCTGCAAATTCTCTAAGGAAAGATTTTTCTGTTCCATCATGGTGTCGGTTCAGGATTTGGCTCATCGCCTTCAGGGACTCTCTCTGGAGGTGGCCGAGCTCCGTCAGCACGTGAGTAACTGTCCTGGAGCACATTTCTTGGAGCCTAAGGTATGTTTGCCGGATTTATTTTTTGGTGAACACCGAGAATTTTTTTCATTTAAAAATGCTTGCTTATTGTATTTTCGTTTGAGACCCAAGTCCTCTGGGGATGAATCCCAGCGCATAGGGTTCATAATGTCACTTTTGCGCAAAGAGCCTCAGGAGTGGGCCTTTTCTTTGCAACCTAGTGATACATGCTTCAGATCAGTGGATAGTTTTTTTTCTGCTTTGGGACTATTATATGATGATCCTGACCGTGTCGCATCAGCTGAGACTGAGTTAAGACGTTTGAAACAGGGATCAGGTAATGTGGAAAAATATTGTACTCATTTCCGTCGTTGGTCTACTCAAACAGGGTGGAACGATTCTGCTCTGAAAAGTCTATTTCTTGCTGGGCTCAATGAAAGGGTTAAAGACCTGCTAATTGCTTATCCTACACCTGAAGATTTGCAACAGGCTATGCAATTAGCTATACGGGTGGATAGGAGACTGTGTGCAAGGGTTAATGAGAGCAAATCCTCTGCTATGTCAGTTTCTGGTTATGAGAATGTGTGTACTAACAGTGGTGAACTGATGGAGATTGGATCGGTGGCACCTCGCTCTCAAGAAAAAGACCGTCGATTTTCTGAAGGCTTGTGTTTCTATTGCGGAAAATCTGGTCATTTGATTAAAGGCTGTGAGCTTCGTATGAAGAAAGAAAAAAAAATGGTCAGTCATGCCCGTATTGCCTGTTTAAATTCCAAGGGTGTATTTTTAGCTGCTTCCACGATTGCTCAGGAAAAACTAATGGAATTTCGGGTGTTTGTTGATTGTGGGTCTACTCTGAATGTAATTGATGGGGGATTCTTGGAAAGACTCAATTTAAAACCCGAACCTTTATCATCCCCCATTGCTGTGGTTTCTGTGGATGGTTCCCCTTTGAAGAATATTACTCTCAAGGTCTGTGAATTTCCTCTCACTATTAATGGTGTTCACCATGAGAAATTGGATTTGGTAGTTTTGAATAACTTGCCTTCTCCAGTAATATTGGGATTGCCCTGGTTAAAATTTCACAATCCTGTACTGGATTGGTCTACCAGTGAAATTAAATCCTGGAGCCATAAATGTTATGACAAGTGTTGTAACGGGCGTATTGCAGCTTTGGATAGGGGAGAATTGCCTGTTCCTATTCAGGATTTTTGGAGAGTTTTTTCTGAGAAGGAATCGCAGGTTTTGCCTCCCCATAGAGACTATGATTGTTCTATTGAATTTGTCCCTGGAGCGACTCTTCCTAAAAGTCGTTTATTTAACCTTACTATTCCTGAGAGGAAGGCTTTGGAGGAATACATACAGACAAGTTTGGCCGCCGGTCACATTAGGCCCTCTAAGTCTCCTGTGGCGGTTGGATTTTTTTTTGTAAAAAAAAAAGGACGGCGGTTTACGTCCTTGTCTGGATTTTCGTGAGATTAACAAAATTACTGTACGCAATCCTTACCCACTGTCATTGATTCCTGATCTGTTTAACCAGTTAATGGGGGCCAAGTGGTTCTCTAAAATTGACCTTAAGGGGGCATACAATCTGTTGCGCATGAAGGAGGGTGACGAATGGAAGACTGCTTTTAACACTCCTGTGGGTCATTTTGAGAACCTGGTTATGCCTTTTGGTCTTACTAATGCTCCTGCATTTTTTCAGAATCTTATTAATGACATCCTTAGACCTTTGATCGGCAAAAATGTGGTTGTGTATTTGGATGACATTTTGATTTATTCGCCGGATCTGGAGTCTCATTGGCGGAGCGTACGTGAGGTATTACAGTTATTAATGGACAATTCGCTTTTTGCTAAGCTGGAGAAATGTGAGTTCGCTGTACATAGAATTAGTTTTTTGGGTTACATTATCTCCAGCGAAGGTTTTGAGATGGACCCGGTTAAAGTTCAAGCTGTACAGGAATGGCCTAGGCCTATTGGTTTGAAATCGATACAGAGGTTTTTGGGTTTCGCCAATTATTACAGAAAATTCATAAAAAATTTTTCTAGTATTGTCAAACCTCTGACCGATCTCACCAGGAAAGGTGCTGATGCGGTTCAGTGGTCTTCTGAGGCCATTGAAGCTTTTGTGTATCTCAAGGAGAGGTTCACCTCTGCTCCCATCCTTATGCAGCCTGATGTGACTAAGCCGTTTTTGGTTGAGGTTGATGCTTCCTCTGTGGGGGTTGGCGCAGTATTGTCTCAGGATAACGGGGATGGATTACATCCCTGTGCCTTTTTTTCCAAAAAATTTTCGGAGACTGAACTGAATTACGATATTGGTAATCGGGAATTATTGGCTATTAAACTCGCATTTGAACACTGGCGCCACTTCTTGGAAGGTGCGGAATTTCCCGTTCAGGTTCTTACGGATCATAAAAATCTGATATATCTTGATGCTGCCAAGCGCCTGAATGCCCGTCAGGCTAGGTGGGCACTGTTTTTCTCGCGGTTTAATTTCTCCGTTACTTACATCCCTGGTACTAAGAATGTTAAGGCGGATGCCTTGTCTCGCAGTTTTTCTCCCATAGTCGGTGCTGAGAAAGAGGAGAACATTTTACAAGAAGGTGTTGTGATAGCTGCTTTGGACTCCGTTTTGGAAGATGAGATTCTTAAAGCACAGGAGAATGCCCCATCTAACACTCCTCATGGGAGGTTGTTTGTGCCTGGGACCTTTAGGAGAGATTTGTTTGTTGAGTGTCACGAATCTCGGTTGGCAGGTCATCCCGGAATCTCTGAGACCAAGAGACTGGTGGGTCGCAGTTTTTGGTGGCCTGGATGGCAGAAGGAAGTCATTAAGTGGGTGCGTCAATGTACTATATGTGCTAGATCTAAGTCCTCACATACTCCTGCGGCGGGGTTGCTTTGTCCTTTGGAGGTTCCCAGTGCTCCTTGGACACATTTGGCTATGGACTTTATAACTGACCTTCCCCCCTCTGAGGGTTTTACTGTCATCTGGGTGGTCGTGGACCGTTTTAGCAAGATGTGTCACTTGGTTCCCTTCGTCAAACTGCCCTGCGCTAAAACTCTCGCTAAGGCCTTTGTCAAGGAAATTGTCAGACTTCATGGCGTTCCTACTGACATTGTTTCTGATAGGGGTCCTCAGTTCGTGGCTCGTTTTTGGCGTGCCTTTTGTGACAGGTTGGGAGTTCATTTGTCGTTCTCGTCCGGATATCATCCTGAATCTAATGGCCAGACAGAAAGGAAAAACCAGGATGTTGAGCAGTTCTTGCGTTGTTTTGTGGCAGACAATCAAGAGGGGTGGTCTGAGTTTCTGCCACTTGCTGAATTTGCTCTGGACAATCATACATCTTCTTCTGCTGGTTGTTCACCTTTTTTTTGTTGTTCTGGGAGACATCCGTCGTTTGGGTCGTTCTCCAAGTTGGGATCTGCCGTGCCTGAGGAGGAGAATTTTTCCGGTGATTTGGAGAGAGTTTGGACGGATGTGCGTGGTAATCTTCAGGAGGCCAACAGAAAATCTAAAGACTACTTTGATAGGAAACGACAGGAGGTTTTGTTCGCTGTTGGTGACATGGTCTGGTTGTCCTCTAGGAATCTGCGGTTGAGGATTCCTTCTAAGAAATTGGGTCCCAAGTTTGTAGGGCCCTTTAAGGTGCTTCAGGTTGTCAACCAATCTGCTGTTAGGTTGGAGGTTCCTACCTCCTGGAGAATTAATCCGGTATTTCATCTCTCTCTGTTAAAAAAAGCTGTTGTGTCCGATGGTGACGCCTCTGCCTCTGTTCCTCCGGTGGTGGAGGACGGGGAATATGAAATTTCTCGCATCCTTAACTCTAGACGGTATAGAGGTAGTTTGCAGTATCTTGTGGCCTGGAAAGGTTTCGGACCCGAGGATAACTCTTGGGTGAGGTCAGATGATGTTTCCGCGTCCAGACTTATCAGAGCGTTTCACAGGAGATTTCCTGATAAGCCTGGTCCTAGGGGATCCGGAGGATCCTCTTAGAAGGGGGGGTACTGTTAGAACCTTGCTCTTAGGTTTTTTCCTTTGCTGGTCACATGACCTTGTTGGCCTATTTAATCCTGCTCCGCCCTTCTGGCTTTGCTGGACTTCATTGTATAACTACTTTCTAGCTAGCCTGTGCTCTGTATCTAACTCTGTTAGTTTGCTTGGTCTACGGACCTCTATGTTCTATATATTTTGTTTGTTCGTCTGTCTGCTACTATTTCTGTTAGGAGGTGTCCCATTTTCCTCCCAGTCCTTAGTACTTGTAGGGATTCCTTCCCCACATCTATAGGTCTCCGTACAGACTAGCTTAGGACTTTAGCAGGTCTGATCGCAGGATCAGGTTCCCTGTTACATCGTAGGGATTCAGCTGAGTTCTATCGTAGGGACAGATCTCCTCTCTTTCCTTAGCTCTGGTAGCAGAACATAACAATTAATAAGCTTTATACTGACCAGCCATAATATTAATACCAACTGCCTAATATTTTGTCCTGTGGATTATGGCACCATAATGTTATCTGCATGTCCTTTAAAGGGAATCTGTCAGTAGGATCAACCCTCCTAAGTTGTCTACATGGGCATGCAGGTCATAATAAACTTAATAACATGATACCTTGATATGTGATCTGATGTCTTATGTCAGAGAAATCCCTGTTTTTGTTATATGTAACTGAGATGCTCAGTTCTATGAGCCGGACACGGATCTGCATGATGATCTGCTCCAAAGCTTATTGTAACTGAAAGGGGCATTAGCAGTGTGAGACATGTAAGTAACACATTACAGCAGAACTGAACATTCTCTTCTTACAAGCCACAATTGCTGCAGCTCTCACAGCTCTACTGTATTGCAACAATATAGCAAACCTTTCTGCCTGTGAGATGGAAGCTGAAGCTAAGAGGAACCTGCAGATGTGTCAGGTATAATCAGGAGAGCAGAGAGCGGCCATTGCACATCACACTGGTAATGTCCCCTTTCATTTCTAATAAGCTCTGGAGGCAGATTCTCATGCAGATCAGTGTCTGGCCCATAGCCCTAAACAGCTCTTTTACATTTAAAAAAAATGTGAATTTGCCTGGAATAAGACATCGGATCGCTGATATCAAGGTGTCATGTTATTCAGTCTCCTATGACCTACATGCCCATATCGACAGCTTAGGAGGGTTGATACTACTGACAGATGCCCTTTAAGTTGTAATATAGATCAGACTTGTTTTCCAGCACATCCCTCAAATACGCAATAGTAAAAAAATATGGTCATCAGTCTACCTTCTTTCATTGTTTCATGGTCCAGTTCTGATACCCACATGTGACTGGCACTTATCATAGCCAGCTGTTCTGTGGGATTGGAGCAGATGGATTAGCCTTTCCTCCCCATGTGCATCACTGTGCCTTAGATGCCTATGACCCCAATTCACTGTGGTCTTTTTTGGATCACTGTGATAGATACCAGCCACTGCACACTGGGAACACCACATTAGACCTGGCATTTACCAGATGCTCTGACCCAGTTGTTTAGCCATTACAAGTTGGCATACAGTTTAGGAACTGATAGTTCACTTGCCTAATATATCCAACTGCGCGATAGGCTTTATTGAGATAATCTTCACTTCTTATTTGTGTAGATCCACAGCATCTCATGTGCAGCTGGATGTTGTCGTGATAGTGTCTGACAATCCTGTGTACAGTATAATGTCACTATCACTTTTGTGTATATTTGGGTTAGCATAAAGCTCAGGAACAACCATACAACAGCACCTGTGCTCATTGAATATTTACTCTAATTTAAAATATGCATTTTCAAAATAAAAATATCTCATCCGTTCAAGAATATTTTTAGGAATAACGACACCCCTTATTTCATCACATAAAATCTTACTCCATGAAAAAGTCTCTAATGCATCATTATACGTGATTGTGATGTTCCCACTGTTCCTATACAGTATAGACACAGAAACATGGTGTTTTAGGCTGATGCATGAGCTAATAATATTGATATATCCTTGGGTCATAAAACTGTCCAGCTCTTGATTCTAAGCATTACGCTATATATTGGGCAGGATGTTGTGATGGACAATGTAATGTATCAATGTATTGTGTGATTTCAGGTTTCAAGACAAAATAGAAATCTTTTGCGTCTCATAGATTAATGCTGAAAAATAAATAGTTGCTAAGCAAAACCACAAAAACAACAACAAAATACAAAATAAGCCGTATGCTTACAGCCAGTACTCCCTGATAAATAGGGTTGCCAATAATGTTGTGTGTGCAGTACAAATTAGTGTAGCTGTCCTGACTATATAGAAATGTTTCCAAAGCTTTAAGTTGTCTAATGGACATATGGAGACCACTGAGCGCTGTATCTCTGTCACCCATGGTCATACTTTGGTTCACTCTTGATCAGCAGAATAATTAAGATCTGGTCAATTATTATTATTATTCTTCTTTATTATTATAGCGCCATTTATTTCATGGCGCTTTACATGTGAAAAAAGGGGTATATATAGCAAAAACAATTACAATGATCTTTAACAAAACGTGACGGCGACTGGTACATGAGGAGAGAGGACCCTGCCTGCGAGGGCTCACAATCTACAAGGGATGGGTGAGGATACAGTAGGTGATGACCATTGCGCCAGTCTATGCTTTGGCTGCAGCAGTGGTCAATAGCTCACATCACCGCTGCAGCCAATCACCATCCTCAGTGACTTAGCCGATGTAGCTGGTACGAGCTACTGAGATCAGTGATTGGCTGCATTGGTGATGTGAGCTGTCAATGTCATGACATTTCTAAAGCCAGAACATTGACACCGGAATAGCAGTGGAGAGCCTGCGCTGGACTACCTAATTTTGTTATTTTACATTACAGGAAATATTTCTGGTCCACTTTTCTAAAAATGGGAAATCACTTCAACGACTATAGTTTCTCTCATCCGAGAGAATCAGGTCGATTTATGCAAATGACACTCTGATCAAACTCAGAGTTTGATCAGAGTGTCAGCATAGTGTGGTCTGATTCTCTCGCATGAGCAAATCGGAGCACACTGTGAAGAGAAGATAGAGAGCAAAATGTCTCCATTTTCTCCATTGTGTGAATGCACAGAAATCGAATTGCACTCAGATTTCATCTGAACGCAGCCCGATGTTTCCCACACACTTATTGACTTGCATGGCCAAGTGGAATTCGGATCAAACTTGGACATGAAGCAATATGTGCGTGGCCCCATACACTAACATTGGTCCGGGTCCCATCTGATGTTTTGTTGGATCGCACTTAGACCCATAATACGGTCATCTGCATGAGAACTTAGAAGGAATATCATCTTACACATTATTGGGGGATTGAGGTGCCCAAGTACACCTTCTGGGATCAATTATGGTTTGAAGAACTTATGGTGGTAACTCATAAGTTACACAGGACTTTATACTGATGACCTGTAGATTTGCTATCCTTTTAATTCATCTGCAGCTTTCTCTTGAGCAGTGTTTGTCCACCTCTGAGGACACTTTTTTTTACTTAAATGCATGTATTTGGCACTAAAAAAATATTTTTGCACTTTGGTTTATTTAAAATGGTTGCACTCTTTGGCTTTTACAATCTTTGTTTCCTGCACATTATTTTTTGATGTGTTCTATAGACATAACTCAGCTGAGAGGAGCTCAAAAGAGACAGATAAAAGTGCTACGTACTCTTTTAGACTGTCAGAATGCACTGAGTCTCGGTTAATCCATTTTGCAGCCAGCAATAGACAGTGCAACATAGAGGCTGTCAATAATGTTTAATGAAACTCAATTGCAAACAATATTTTTACCAAAATTACATGCATTTAAATAACAAAAAAAAAATTGACCCCAAATTTGGACATACCCTTTAAGAACAATTATGTATGCTCTAATGTTGTGGTCTAAATTGCCCAAATACCTAGGCTACTCCTGGGTATATAGGGTTTTAGCTTTTGTTCTTAAATATTGCCCTGTTCACCCTGAATATCCTCTTGGTTATGTTTCGTCATTCGAGCATCTGTATTTTTCTGGGAAAGAATTTCTAAGATCCAGATGGAATAATATGCTAACATAAGAATACTTATTCATACATCTGTTAGGGTGGTCACTTTACTGTTCTGAAGTTATTTCGCTAGCAGGAACTGTCAAGAAGTGTTGATTTGCATTATATCAATTCTCTGTTGGAAATACACAGTTTCGGAGGGGGCAATTACGTTTTTGGGAGAAAAATGTCAGCCAATGTCAATAAATCAAACTATATTAAGTATTTTATTCATTCTAAATATAGTATTACATACAATAGGTAACATACAACATATATTATTATAGGATTAACAGGCCATATATGTTTGCAGTTACGGTATTAAAAAAAAGTTATTTTAATTGTTGCATTACTGATATGTTGTATTGCTTTTAAAACATATAAAATCGATCTGTGCACTTGGATACCAGAAATCACTAACCCTAGACATTTGTCAATAGGTTGGCTAATAATATCGTATATATCCACAAAATAAGCAGCATCAACAAAAAACAATGGATCCGCCAATGCAGAAATAGTACAATGATTGGTGATTGCACATAGATATGTATAAAATACTACTTACCAAATGAGTTGTCCTATTCAATATAAAGAATCTTCTCCAGTGGTTAATGGAAAATCCTGTATACAACGAATGTCCCGTATGGTGACGTGATCAAAATCCAGTGATAGTATCCTGTGCTTGTGGCAAGAGTTAAGGTCCAATATAGACCCACTGGCTCTGTAGAACCTCAGTAGAAGTGTAGGTCCAATAGTATATGGACCACAATCACCAAAGAAAACTTCACCTACATCAACAATAGATAGTCGTACTCCGGCCGGTATTGCACCTATCAAACAGCGGGAACAAGAAGAAAGTTGTGACGTCATTGTCTGTTTGGGAACTTTTCTCTGGTTATAGTTGTCGTATACTATTGGATGCTCGGTTCTACAGAGTCAGTGGATCTACATTGGATTTTTATTAACCCCTAGAGAAGACTATTCATACTGAATGGGACGACTCGTTTGGTAAGTCATATTATCCACATGTCCAAACACCAACCTTTGTACTATCTATTAGTGCATTTGTAAATCCATTGGTTTTGGTTTTGGTTGCCTATTTCGCGGCGGATATAAACGCTATTGGTCTACCTATAGACAAATATCCAGGGTAAGTTATTTTTGGTATAGTGCACAGTTTGATTTTATAAAGGTGTACAGGTAAACAGAGTACAGGTGTCCGTTTGAACTGGTGCTGCAGGTTACTTTAAAGTGGAGGCACCAGTTAACTTTAATCCGTATTGTATTACTTTTACTTTAGAATTATTTAGCAATTGTTTTTGACATCTGTTCTAAAATCAACTTTTGTTACACAGCATGAATATTACAATGTTGGTTTGGTTGTCAGTGGGGTGGCATTGTAACCCTCAACCTAACTCAAGTGCGACATTGCAAAAAGTCTAACCCTTGGAATAATAATCACGTCATATGCAACTTTACTTATAGGTTTTAACTAGATGGTGGCCCGATTCTAATGCATCGGGTATTCTAGAATAGGTATGCGGCCGACCAGGTGCAATCAGCAGAGCTGTGTTTAAATTTGGCGCCAAAATCGCTGATTGGTCGCGTTCGGCAACCGCGACCAATCAGCAAAGCGGTGTTTAAATTTGGCGGCAATATCGATGATTAGTCGCGACCAATCAGCAGAGCGGTGTTTAAATTTGGTGCCAATACTGCTGACTGGTCGCAGCCGCCGACCGCGACCAATCAGCAGAGCAATGCAGAGCGGGGTTTAAACTTGGCGCCAAAATCGCTGATTGGTCGCCGGCCGCGACCAAACAGCAGAGCGTTGTTTAAAGTTGGCGCCAAAATCGCTGATTGGTCGAGGCCGCGACCAATCAGCAAAGAGGTGTTTAAATTTGGCGACAATAGTGCTGATTGGTCGTGGCCGGCGACCGCGACCAATCAGCAGAGCGATGCAGAGCGGGGTTTAAATTTGGCGCCAAAATCGCTGATTGGTCGCCGGTCGCGACCAATCAGCAGAGCGGTGTTTAAATTTGGCACAAAAGGCGCAGATTGGTCGCGGCTGGTGGTTGCGACCAATCAGCAGAGTGAGGTTTAAATTTGGCGCCAATACTGCTGATTGGTCACGGCCGACAACCGCGACCAATCAGCAGAGCGGTGTTTAAATTTGGCGCCAATCTCGCTGATTGTTTGCGGCTGGCGGCCGCGACCAATCAGCAGAGCAGGGTTTAAATTTGGCACCAATAATGCTGATGGGTCGAGGCCGGTGACCGTGACCAATCAGCAGAGCGTTGTTTAAATTTGGCACAAAAAACGCAGGTGGTTGCGACCAATCAGCATAGTGAGGTTTAAATTTGGCGCCAATCTCGTTGATTGGTCGCGGCTGGAGTCCGCAACCAATCAGCAGAGCGTTGTTTAAATTTGGCGACAATCTCGCTGATTGGACGCGTCCGGCGTCCGCGTCCAATCAGCACAGCAATGTTTAAATGTGGCGGCAAGATCGGTGATTGGTCGCGGCCGCTATTTAAATGTGGCGCCCAAATCGGTGATTGGTTGCGGGCAGCGGCCGCGACCAATCAGCAGAGCGGTGTTTAACTTTAGCGCCAAGATCACTGATTGGTCGGGTGTGGAGAGCGCGAATCGTATTGGTGAGGAGCGGGGAGCGGAATCGTATTAGTGAGGACCGGGGAGCGGTGCCCAAATCGGTGATTGGTCGCGGGCAGCGCCAGCAACCAATCAGCGATTTTTAACACAAATGTCCGGACCTTTGTAACACCATGCGGGTACAGTGGGGACATCAGCGGCTAGGGTGTGAAGGGAGGACCGGGGAGCGGCGCTGCGGGTCGGGATACTTCTGCTGCGAGCGCCCGCTCATGTCCCTGGTTCTTGCAGCAGAAGTATCCGCACAGGCAGCGGCGCTGACATCCAGTTGGTCGCGGACGCTATTTAAAAGTGCCGCACAAATCGGTGATTGGTCGCTGTCTTGGCCCGCGACCAATGACTGATCTTGGCGCCAAAGTTAAACACTATTGTGCTGATTGGTCGCGGACGCTGACCGCGACCAATCACCGATTTGGGCGCCAAATTTAAATATCGGCCGCGACCAATCACCGATTTGGGCGCCAAATTTAAATATCGGCCGCGACCAATCACCGATTTGGGCGCCAAATTTAAATATCGGCCGCGACCAATCACCGATCTTGGCTCCACATTTAAACACCGCTGTGGTGATTGGTCGCGGCCGATATTTAAATTTGGCGCCCAAATCGGTGATTGGTCGCGGGCAGCGTCGGCGACCAATCAGCACTGCGGTGTTTAAGTTTTGCGCTAAGATCAGTGATTGGTCGGGTCCGAAGACCGCGGCCAATCATCGAATCGTCTTGGTGAGGACCGGGGAGCGGCGCTGCCTGTGTGGCTACTTACGCTGCGAGAACCCGGGACATCGCGGGCGCTCGCAGCAGAAGTATCCCGACCCGCAGCGCTGGTCCCCGGTCCTCCCTTCCGCATGGAGGTCAGCGGCGCCGGCGGTCCTTCTGCTGCTACCGGCCGGGAGATGAGCGGCGCGCGCCGCTCATCTCCCGGCTGCATCTCCGTCCCGCAGATGGGTCCGGGGGTCGGGTTCCTTCTGCTGTTGCCGGCCGGGAGATGAGCGCCTCGCGGCGCTCATCTCCCGGCTGCATCGCCGCTCAGCTTCGACCCGCAGATGAGCCGCTAACGGCCGCCATCTTTTTTTAGAAATCCCCCGGTGCTGATTGGCCGCTGCCGGACCAATGAGCGACGCGGGATTTCCTGGACAGACAGACAGACAGACGGGATAAGACGATTATATATATAGATGTTAGTCCCTTGCAAGTTGTAACTTGCTTGTAACCAGTCTATGATTTGGCTGTTTTAACAGCTCTAAAGGATTCGAGAGACAAAAAGTTTTAAACAAGTTCACAAATGTTTCTGGTTGTGCAACTTGTCTGAAACTTAGACTAAGCTTACATCAGATTTGCATGGCTTAAACGGGTTGTCCGGTCAAAAGTGATAAGTCTGCAGTCATGCTGTGTGACTGCAGACTCATGAAACCCTGAAGCGCGTGCACTCTGCGCTGCGAGGAGTCACTGGTTTCAGACCTGGTAACGGAAGATATGTATAAGTTATACATACTCCCGGCTAGTTGGTGCTGCCTCGCTCCATACACTTGTATTGAGCGAGGCCACACCCCGTCTAGTGACGTGGACGACCAGTGGGCGCGTCCGAATAGAAGGCACGGCCTCGCTCAATACAAGTGTATGGAGAGCGAGGCAGGCCCACTGGCCAGGGGTATATATAACACATAAATACCCTCCGTTACCGGGTCTGAAACCAGCGAATCCCTGCAGCTCAGTGTGTGCGCTGGGGGGATTCCTAAGTCTGCAGTCACACAGAGTGACTGCAGACTTATCACTTTTGATCGGATAACCCCTTTAAATGTTGACTGTCATTCAGCAAACTTTGTATAAATCAATTATACAAGTTATACAGTATCTTAGCAGATAAATATATTTCTTTTACTCTATTTATGAGCCACTTCTTCTCTTACCCCCTGACTGAATCCTGAACTTATCATTCAAGCAGTTAAAATTAGTCCTGGTCAAAACAAGATGGAGTGACAGCGCAGTGAAGTCTCAGATGGCTTGTGTGTAATGAAACTTATAATGTGGGGGTTGGGGTGGGGGTTGAGGATGGAGGAGTGAAACGTGAAGCATAGAGAAAAATAAAGGACTCCTATAGAACCCTGTTGCTGCTCTCTAGTATGTGTTTATCTCTCCCCAGTGCTGGATGCACAGCAACTAGCTCAGTAATGCAATATGATGTACTCCATGCTGCTGCGTCTACCAAGGGTACACAAAGCACCTCATTATTGTATTTGAATAAAGAAGGATTGTTGAAAAGTGGAGCAAAAGATTTGTACATTAAGGATATGATTTTAATAAGGACTATGTTCCTTACAAGGTGCTGTGCTTGGTTTGAACAACCATTTAGTTCTGACAGCCTCCCTTTAAGATGTTCCTCTTAATAAATATGCCACATTATACTTGAGAGCACTGAAGATTAAGACTGGTTGAAGAGATGGCAGCCTTTGTAAATTCCCCACAATGGGTGATTCAATATCTGACCACTGACTGGAAACTGTCTTGGAGTTTTAGATCATTCATCCAACAACATGCTGAGATTTAGAGATTAATAACAGCTGGAGGAACAGATGTTGACCACTAATGGCCAATGTAATGAAGTCATTTGTTTACAATGTATAACTCAAGTACTGTATGCAACTTGAATGTATTTTGTTTAAGTCCTCTTAAGTGCCTTGACCTTCTTGCATGAGCATGAATTTGGGTTGACATAATATGTCATGATGCATTGGATCATGTGAAACTGATGGTTTGGTTCTGCCAATTCTTCCATTATTGTGTGCCAAACTATGTGCAAAGTACATATAAAGAAATGCTATGTTAGCACCAACCTCCATATTTAAATCCTTCCATTCCATTGGGAATTGGATATTTATTTGGCATAATTTGGAGTGTCCTACATAGGGAAATTGGGATAATAAGTATATTATTTTACGTAGATATATATAATATTATGCTAGTATGTTATAGAGACAATACCATAATTCAAAAAAACTCACTGATGCTTAGCTTTTTGGTTGTGTTATTGAATGTAATACATAGAACTGGCATCTAACGTTTACAGCACTTTGCCCTCCCTTGGCTTATGTGCCATGCACCAACATAAACATTATGCTTTTCATAACATAAGAAACTTTCAATGTAATATTTCAATGAAAATCTTTGAGGCCACTTTATAGATTAGGTTAAAGGGGGTGTTCACAAGCTATCTCCTGAGCAGAAGTACAGATTCTATTCAGAAGAACAGGAGCTATAGTATAGAAGCCAGCAATGGCCGACAGCAGCTGCTACACTATAAACTGTTTAAATTCAGCCGCTGAATGACCAAAACCCATCTGATTGGTAGGGGCACCGGGTGTCTGACCCCTTTTGATTTGCTATTGATGACCTATCCTGTAGATACTTATGTACGGACAAACCCTTTAACACTAAATACCTTTACTAAAAACCTGTCTGCAGACACTAGGGCCTCGATTCATCCAGATCTTCGATTTTCTCACCAATCTTGAGGAGGAGGCATATAGAAGTCAGACGCTTGTGATTCATTAAGATGCACACGCCTCTTAATAAATCAGGTGTGTCTCACAAGTGGCATCTGCCTCCATGCGCCACACCAGAAATCTTACTCCATGCCCTGTCACACGCCTGTCATTCCCTAACTCTGCCCATTTTGGCAGAGCTGGTAGAGAGGAGTGTAAAAATGCTAAAAGATGCTACATTTTTGCAAAAAAATTGCAGCATTTAAAAGAAATTTACATTAGAAATCTTGTGAAATTGATTTGATGATTTCACTGGCAACCTATGTACTGTATTGTGAGTATGTCAGCTGTCCCTCCACACTTCTAGATGTTGAGGAAAATTTGTAGTAATCACCAACTTGGGTTTTCCGTCATGAAAAAATTAATACTCTTTAATTGTATTTATTTTGATGCATGATTTTGTGAAC
This sequence comes from Phyllobates terribilis, assembly GCF_046119375.1. Classification (NCBI taxonomy): domain Eukaryota; kingdom Metazoa; phylum Chordata; class Amphibia; order Anura; family Dendrobatidae; genus Phyllobates; species Phyllobates terribilis. The sequence goes on along the minus strand of NW_027362771.1, from coordinate 410,857,264 downwards.
AAAATAGGGTGATTAGGGGGGGAAACTAATAATTTGCTGGTGCATTGATCATGCAAGAAGAATTAGATCAGGCCTTCACTTCTTAAATGGGTGAAATTGCAAGATGCTTGAAAAACTTTGCAATTTGCCTCTTATCAAAAATCCTCTCTGTTATCAAGAACAAAGGGATTTTAAATTGTATAGCTTACTGCTTGTTGCCTAGGATACCAGCCACCTCTGCAGTCTATCAGAGGTGGCCTGTCTCCTATGCAAGGAATGTGCTTTTGCAAACTGTTTACTATAGAGCTTGCAAGTGCTACCTCTACTTGCAGCATGGGAGAGTGACCATGCCACTGGTTAAAAAGAGCGCACTACCACCTTGCTAGCTGGATGTTGGATGGCAGAGGAGAGCTCAGCTCCTGAAGAAACTCATCATGGGGAAGCTGATAGGCACATAGAATGATGCACCCCTATGCCAGCGGACTGTTAATGACGCTGTTAGAGTTTGACAGTGGCATTTAACAGGTTAGCACTCACAGGCGGAGCCCCTCTTGATCAGCAGCTGTTATAGGCAGGATCTGGCTGTATGTCACATTATCTGCTGGGTATGCCTGCTCCATAGACACGAAACCAAATTGCGCCATACATGTATGGCAGGTGTCTATAAGGGGTCAAGGGCTGCTTACCAAGCAGTGGAATACCACGATGCATGCGATTGAGCATTGTCCTTCATAAAAATCATGGTTATCTTGAAAGATGCCAACAGACTTTTTCCTGGGCCACTGCTTGAAAAAAGTGTTTTCTAAAAACTGGCAGTAGGTTTGGGAGTTGATTGTGAATCCATCTTCAACTTGAAAAGATCCAACTAGCTCATGTTTAATAATACCTGCCCATAGCAGTACCCTCCTCCATTTTGCTGGGGTCTGAGTCGAAGTGGAGGTCTGTGACCATTACTGATCCAGCCACGGCCCATCCATCTGGTCCGTCAAGACTCACTCTCATATCATCATAAAACCTTTGAAAAACCTGTCTTCAGATATTTCTTGGACCATTCTTGACGTTTCATCTTATGTGTTCAGTGTTGGTCGGGTTTCAGCCTTCCTTACCTTGGCCATGTTTCTGAGCACAGAGGTCTCTGCCTCTACTTCATGATGGTCTCAGATGGTGTAGCAAAAATCTGCAGAAACTTTCCATTAAGCAAGTCATATACACAACCTGCTGATATATGTGGGATTGGCTGACAATCTCATGGGTATGGGGGCCTTCTATTAGTTCAGTGTTGGAAAATGTTGGAAAAAAAGATTGATTATGTTCAATTCTATATTGATCATCTTGATCCTTTGTTTCCCCAAAATATATGCCAGAAACTTCTGGCAGCGGCTTTTTCCCATCTGCACATTGACATAAACTTGCACATGCTGTATGCCAGATCCGAGTAAAAATGTTTTATGTGCCATTGGTAGAAATAGTTTTTTGCCAAAATGACTGTAGTATGATATGATGCATAAACAAAGATAACAATTTGATATTTGAGTCCTGACAAAAGACAATCCCAACCTTGGTGCATTGACATTTGAGATCAAAGTGTATTGCAATTGTGCTGTTCTTACTATGGATTTGACTAGCTTTGTACATGCTTTTTAGCTCCCTATATTTTAAGATGCTTATGGATATTAAATAGTAAAAACGAATTCCAAAAACTCATGGGCACTAACATACACACTCTGTGCCAAACAATAGTGTCTGAGCATAATCTCGATACTTTGTTGCCCTTAAAATCCCTCAGTAAAACCCCAGTTAAACTAATGCTGAGCTTATCTAGTTCACCATTTTAGTCCAAACTAGCAATATTATTGCACTTTACAGAATATGATGTTTAGATGCCAAACCCTGTTTGCCAACGTCAATTATTGTTTGCACCCTTCACTGCCAAGTTTCCACCATTCGAATCTGACTTGTTCAATAGTCCAGATGTTCACAATGTCATGGATACGGCGGTGTTTTCTCCATGTATGGTCACAGTTTGGCAGTAACGTGCTATAGTTGTTTGTAACGAAGGATGTCTTGTTTAAATGCAGACTGTTTGTACTATGCACATAAAACAGGAAGCTTAGAGATACACAATAGAAACCTGAAATGTGCAGTTGGGCACCTCAACAGCAAACATTTCAATTTAGCACTAAATATTATATTTGGAAAAGATGCCTTTTTATATTTCAAGATTTAAAAGGCACACATTTGTTGTTTGGTATGGTTCTGCTATGTAAAATGTCAGGATATTCTGTCTGTCTGGATAAATGTTTGTGAAAACAAAGTGTGATTGTTTACTACAATACTACTAGGAACTCTGTTATAACATTTAGTAGCACTAGGGCTGACGTCATATGTGCTTTATGTTTTGCATTTTTGACACGTGTCTGTTGACATTGGTTTCTAAAACATAGTCTATGTTGTATATAGAGGTTCATACCACTTTACTCTTAAAGAGGTTGTTCAAGACTTTAACATTAATGGCCTATCCTTAGGGTAGGTCATCAGTGTCTGATTGGTGCGGGTGCGACACCCGACACCCCTGACGATCAGCTGTTCCCGGTGACAGCGGTGGTCTGAACTGCTCAAAACTCAGACCAGAACTGCGGTCGACACCCCCACCAATCAGACATTGATGACCTATCCTAAGGATAGGCCATTAATGTTAAAGTTCTAGACAACCGCTTTAAAGTCAATACATGGACGTGGGAAGTCCCGGGTGTTGAACCCTTGCTGATTTTGATATTGATGATCTATGTGTAGGGATTTACTCGCTTTCAGGCAGCATTCACACAGACACGTAGTTTCTGGGTCAAACAGGGTGGTTTATTGAAGTGCAAAAACTTCCAGCAGAGAGGAAAATAAACAGCCTTTCTCCGGCGTAAAGGAACAAAATAAACAGTCCACATACAGGCACATGTGGGTCGATCCATTCAGATAAATGTCCAGCTGTCTCTCAAGTACTGTCAGAGAGACCAGCACCAATAGGTTTTTTCACCTCTCCTCCCAGACACAGACCACAGTCTCTCACCGATGCAGCAGACCTGGCACTTCACCTGTCTCAGTTTAGTCTGTAACATACAGTACTCTGCAGCTCCCAGAAGAATCTACACAATGCTCAGTTCCCCAGCACACTGCACACCAAGTGAACCTACTTCCTGCTTCCAGTAAAAAGCTATGCAGGTGCCTCTAATCAAACCCTGCAGAGTTGGGATTTAAGGCTATGTGCCCACGTTGCAGAAATGAAGCAGAAAATTTCTGCTTCATTTCCGCATGTCCTCTCCCGGAAAAACGCATGCGGAATTCCGCACGCGTTTATTGCGCGTTTATCGCGCGCTTATCGCGCGTTTACCACATGCGGAATTGCCTTGCGTTTTTAATGCATTGCACAAGGCAATTCCGCTTGCGGAAACGCAAAATTAATGAACATGCTGCGGATTTTTGAACGCAGCATAAACGCTGCGGAAAAATCCGCAGCGTGGGCATAGAACATGCGGAATCCCCTTGGGGACCATGGGGAGCGGATTACCTAGCGTTTAACAAGCGTTTACGCTGCGGAAATTCCGCAGCGTAAACGCTTGAAAAACGCTACGTGGGCACGCAGCCTTAAAGTGCACTTGTCAGCAGGATTGTGTTTAGTAAACTACATACACTGTCAGGTGGGCGCCGTTACACTGAGTAAAATTATACCTTTGATGATGAAATCCGTCCAGTGATTCTTTTATTTTCAGTTCTGCCATAATGATATGCATGTGCTCTGGTGCTCTCATTATGTATTCCTATCTGTGCCTTCTGAGAGGTCACTGTGCTTTAAGTGACCTGCCTACTGTTTTAAATATTGCCTGTGTAATTTCTGAAAGTGAAAATTTACATCCCCCAATATGGCCGCCACGCATGCGCAGTAGCATCTTTTGGTTGCCGAGATGCTACTGCACACGCGCGCGTGCCGTTTTGCTTCAGGAAAAAGAATTTGGATGCAGCAATATGGTGCCGCCCATGCGCAGCAATATGGTGCCGCCCATGCGCAGCAGCATCTCTTGGCGATCGGAAAATGCTACTGTGCAAGCGAGGGCGGCATGGGCCATATTGCTGCAGGCAAATTTCTTTTTCCTCTAGCAAAATGACATATGCGCATGCACACTAGCTAAGCGGTGCCGTGTTACTGAAAGAAAAATAAATTTACCTGCAGCAATATGGCCGCTTGCGCAGTAGCATTTCTCGGTAGCCGAGAGATGCTACTGCGCACACGCCACGCCATATTGCTACACCCAAATTCTGTTTCTAAAAGCAAAATGGTGCCCGCGCATGCGCAGTAGCATCTATCGGCAAATGAGAGATGCTACTGCGCATGCGCTGGGAGCCGCATCGGCCATTTTGGGAAGGTAAATTTCAATGTGACACAGAAATTACAAAGTCAGTATGTAAAATAGTAGGCAGATCCCTGAAAGCACAGTGACCTATCACAAGGCACGGATAGGACAACATTTGTGATGAAGCAAAAATAAACGAAAAACCGTACACATAATTGGTATCGCTGCATCCAGAACGACCCGCTCTATAAAACTGTCACGTTATTTATTCCGTTTGACGAATGCCATAAAAAAAATAAAGAAAAAACACACCAAAAATGTTGCTTTTTCATCATACTGACTCACAAAAAAGTGAATAAAAAGCGATCAAAAAGTTGAGTGTAAAAAAAAAATTTCAGAAATAAAAATGCCAAACCAGCCTGCAAAAATCAAGATCTGTGCACTCCTAAAAAGATGGAGACCACCGGAGCAGATGCCAAATGGAGTACAAAGTGTCTCCATCTGCCTCATTAGGGTGGGTGGTTCCATTGGAGGTTTCATCTGAATCACATTTTTGTGGGATTTACACAGAAACCCCAACGTAAGTGCTCAGCGTAGACCGGCAATCCAGACTTATTCTGAAAGCAATCGAAAATTATGTGCTCCAAAATGTTACCAATAAAACCCCTAATTTATCCCACACAAAACCAGCCCCCACTCAGGTCTGTCACTGGAACTATAGAGGGTCCCACGTTACTGATAGAATAAAGACTCTGGAAAAGTGACATGGCTCCCACCCCCTCAAATAAAATACAGTGAATTCTGCGCTCCCAAATCCAAATGCCCCCCTCCTTCTGAGTCTCTGTGCCTAAACTGCAGTAAGCAGCCACATGCTTGGCATTATTGTAGCGGAGAGAGCGCACTTAACAATTTATGGGGTGTGTGTCACCAGAAGAAATGTATGGGGCGCTACAATATATGGGGGTACTACACTTTATGGGGGCACAATATATGAGCACTAAACTGGCATATTTGGAATTCTCCAGGATAAAGCCTGGCGTGGATGTTGCATAATAGTCACTGCAGCCATAGATGAATTCATTGAGATGCGTAATTTCTACAATTGGGTCATTTTTGGGGTTTTTCTGCTACAAACTATTCTACCAAAATCTATGCTCCAAAAGCCGAGTAGTGATTTTTCCTTCTCAGCCCTGACGTGTGGCCTAACAGTAATTTCTGACATATATGGCATCATCGCATTCTGGAGAAATTTGCATAACAAATTATGGGGTCCATTTTCTCCTATTTTCCATTGTAAAAATGAAAAATTTGGGGCTAAATCTACATTTTCATGAAAAAAATGAAAATTTTCAATATGACGACCTAATGTTGTTCAAATTCTGTGCAGTACCTATGGTTTCAAAATGCTCACTATACCACTAGATAAAATCCTTGAGGAATGTATCTAGATACCTGGTGAGCACCTTGAACCTCCAGGTGCTTTACAGAAGTTTATAAAGATGAGCCGTGAAAATAAAACAAATCATATTTTTCACACAAAAATGTACTTCTAGCCCCAATTTTTTTATTTTCACAAGGGTAACAGGTGAAAATGGACCACAATTTGTTGTGCAATTGCTCCTGAGTACAGAGATACCCCATATGTAGGGGAAAACTATTGTTTGGGCGTATGGCAGGTCTTAGAAAGCAAGGAGTGACATTTGGAATGCAGACTTTGATGGAATGGTCTGCGGGCGTCATGTTGCGTTTGGAGAACCCCGATGTGCCTAAACAGTGGAAACCCCCCACAAGTGACTCCATTTTGGAAACTACACCCCTCAAGGTCACTTCAAATGTGATGTGGTTCCAAAAAAAATGGTTTTGTAAATTTTGTTGGAAAAATGAGATCGCTGGTCAACTTTTAACCCGTATAACTTCCTAACCCAAAAAAAAAATTGTGCTGATGTAAAGTAGACATATGGGAAATGTTATACCTCCCTTATTTAAGGGCATAAGAATTCAAAGTTTGAAAATGGCAACATTTTCGCCAAATTTCCATTTTTTTCTCAAATAAACACAAGAATCAGAATCAGTGGGATCTGTTGAAGCGTTCCAGAGTTATTACCTCATAAAGTGACACTGGTCAAAATTGTAAAATTTGGCTTGGTCATTAAGGACATAATTGGCACTAAAGGGTTAACCACCCATTTATTGTCAGAAATAATTTTTTATGTTTACATGTGTTGGAATTGTAAATTACAAAGTCAACATATATTTTGCTACAAAATCCGGTGTAGAAATTCAAGGCTTAGGCTGTTTATACAGATTAGATGGCGTCCCTGAGCTATCTTTCCCAACACTTATACACATGAACGTTTATTTGGGCCATAAGGAATAAAACAGACAAAATCTATTAAAAGAAAAGTCACTGGAATGACATTTCCAAGTCACAGCAACTAAACAGAGTTGGTCACACTCCAAATACAAAACAACATTACATAGTAGCGTGATTTGCAGTCTTGGAACTTAGCTCAGATGATCCAGTAAAAAAGTGAGTCCACTTTCCAATGTTTCAAAACTCCAAACAGGTTACTCTTTAGTTCGCGAGACTTCTTATGTGTGGAGAAACTCTGTCTTGCCTTCTCTTCATACTTTGGAAAATGCAAAGAGTGCAGTGCAAGCTAACAGTCCGCAATAGTAAAGTGCCGCAAGATCAGAGCTTCTTTTTGCTAAATTTTTATTCTGCTTACAACCAATTCTTTTTAAAACAGCATGTAATAATATATTGCACCAAGCCAACTAGAGTTTCAGGCTCATCCAAGATGCCCATTAGATGTCTTAGATCTGATCTGATAATGATACTGTATTTACTTTGAAAATCTATTTCAGGTTGTCTGCATAATCCTTTTATTGCAGTCAGACTTACTGAAACTTTGACTACCCAGCCTGACTAACACCTCCTTGGTGTCCCTCCCGCTGCAGCTCTCAGTCAGGCTGGGTAGAGAATGAATACCCTTGGACTCATGAGCTATTTCTGTTGTTCTCCTAAAATGCTCATACTAATATCAGGACTGCAGAATAATTCTCAAAGTAAATAAACAAGTTTCATTAAGTCTAAGCAATCTATTTAATATGCAGCTTGCATTGTAAAATTTCCTGTCCAATCTTTGCTTAGATTAGCATACTTAAAAGAGTAAGTTTTACTATTTTTGCGTATGAGGCTAAGAGCTTACAGTTGCTTACTATTGTCCTGTTCTTCTCAGCGTCAATCTCTGCCGGCTCAGAGTGGTTATGAACCACTTCTGACAGCGATTCTACAGCTTCCACTAATGTCACATCGACAGAGCAGCATCTTCTCTTCCGCTATGCTCTGTTGACGGGGCTTCTCTGTCTGCCGATGTCATGCTGATTGACAGGCATCTCCCCGCTGCCTAACTGTGGAAAGCCAGCTGTCAATCAGCATGACGTCTGGAGTGACACCCAGTTGACAATGTAAAAGCTGCTTTGTTGAGGAGAGTTGAAATGAAGCAGGGGAATCAGCGGCTGAGCCAGCTGAGATTGTCCCTGCTCTCCAACTTCTTCACATTCTTGTTGCTGAGGGGCGGACACTCCTTTTTGTGTGACAGCTCTGTGTCCCACTCAGTTATTAAGCCTATATATTTACATATAAATATAACAGCGCCTTTGAGTAAGCATATCTTAAGTGAACAGTGAATATGAGAACTGGTCTGGAAACTGCCCAGGGGTAGGGGTGGGACTTGTGATTTTGCAGGACTGATAACAAAAGCTCTGGATCAGAAGCCAAGAGAAAGTGAGCAGCTAAGTGCTTTATAGAAATCAATTGGCTGGAGAAAGCTGACTGGTGTCATATGAGTTAACTCTTCAGCCTGGAATCCAGCTACTGTGCATACAGGCTTTGGTGGCCGATCTCCATGGCCATGAGCTTTAACATAAAAGCTTTCATAGCAGGAGAGCGACAGCAGACAGAAAAAGTAATCCAATTGCGAACTTGTTTATTTTCATAATATGACGTGTAAACATATAAATCCTCTAAAATCAATATTTTTATTCACTTCTCTTAAAACACAACAATGCCCATGTATTAAAAAACAGTAAATGGATAACCAATAATTCTTAATGGTACATCTATAGAGTGGACTTAAATTGCTCTGGTAAAACTCTAATATGATCCTGCCTCAGGCGGAGGTTTGCACCCCCACTCAATGGCGGCTGTCCCTGCTATGCCTTAACAAGTGAGCTATAGCAGAAAAATAGATGACTGCCTATTCTAATACAATGATATTCCTAGCATAAAAATAATAGAAATGTATATAGATGCACAAGAGTCAATTGATAGATTGCTCTCTTTGAAGTCGCCTCGACGCGTTTCGATGTTCATTAGGTTCATCAGGAGGCCTATGTGGAAATTTATGCAAAGCGTAGATACGAATACATGCTGCAGCATGTTTACGCACTACGATTTCTTTTCGGTTCACCGTTTATGCAATTCTCCAATTTCATAATATGAGAATAATCTTTTTAAGCAGATCTATATGTAGACAGTCCTTCCAATAAGTAAAATAATTTTGCATCTACTGTATTGTTATTAAGGGCCTGTTTCTAAAGTACCTCTTGTTTTCTATTTCAAGATTACAGGACAGGACCTTGCTTCTCTATTGTGAGCAACCAAATGTGCCAAGGACAGCTGACAGGTATAGTGTGCACGAAGACGCTGTGCTGCGCTACAGTGGGGAGAGCATGGGGCCACCCTTGTGAGATGTGCCCGGCCCAACCACATCCCTGTCGTCGTGGATTTATTCCAAACATCCGAACAGGAGCGTGTCAAGGTATGTAAAATACGTGGAGCTGTTGAAACTGCTAATGTCTTAATGTTGATAGAATTACAGGGCTTTGGACAGCATGCCTTGTTTCATACCCCAGCCTGTGCATGAAGAATGGAAAATCATTGTCAAATGCATTACCTCATGACTGAGTGACTGTGTGATGTTAAAGGGGGGCATTAGCAACTCGGGTCAGACGGACGAGCCAAAGCCTTAATGAATTTCTCCCTGCCAAGAACTCCCTCATTCCGTCAGAAAAGAAGATAATTTAACATGACCTCAGATAGAGAAGTTTTATTTCAAATAAAGCAGAAATATAATGGAATACATGCAAAATTATTATTGCCTCTCATTAAACAGCTGACAGATTGTTTGGTTTGACTTGTGAAAAGTTGCTTATCCGCCTATGTCTCTGACATTTCATTCCGCTGGAGTATGCAGTTGGTTCAGATCCTTGCAGTCGCCCAGATGTTCCTCACTTATTCCTGAGCATGCCTCCTGATAGAGAGCTCTGACACAGTTTTTGGCTTTTGGTCTAATACTTCCAGCTGTATAAATTCTTTTATTGTCTGGATGTCTGGCAGGAAACTGAAGAAAGTTAACAGAGGCAGTCGTATACTAAATTGTTGAGTAATCTAACTTTCCAGCACCGTGGGGGAATTTTGTAAAGTTATAATGTAAGTTTTTCACTTAGGTACCTAAAAAAAAATGAAATGCATCAAAAAAGCAGAATAAAGTAGAATTCAGCCCAGACTATCTAGTTTCTGATCTGAGGATTCAGAACGTAGAGTCTCTTTACTGGGAAGTTTGTGTGCCACAGTTCTATTACGCCATTAGATGTGCCATGAGGAAGTCATTCAATGAAGTACTACAAAGAGAATAGGCCTAAGGTTAATTCTGTTTACAAGCCAACTCTCGAGCCAGCGCCTTACTCAGTGAGATCTAAGGCCATGATTGTGCATGTAACCTTATAGGAACTGTATGAAACTTACTAACTACTATTCTCTTTTATTAAATTCAAGCTCAAACCATTTAGTACATTAATAGTAACTAACTTTTTTGCCATGGGGAAGATCCTTAGAAAAAAACTGAGAGGAAGACTTACAGATGCCCCATGCTTATGTACAAGTGGGAGCTCTTAGCCGGCTGTCAGGAAACAGTGCTATATCCAAAAACAGCGTAAAAAAGCACAATTGCCAAATCTTCCCTTCAGCCCACGCATACCAGATCTGCTGTAGATCCCCCTGAAATTAAAACCTTTTACTGCAATTAATATACCAATTTCTTCCTAATAAGATATACATTTCAATTCAGGATTTACTTACAGTTGAAACCAGAAGTTTACATACACTATATAAAAAGACATATATGCATGTTTTTCTCAATATCTGACATGAAATCAGAATAAACCTTTCCCGTTTTAGGTCAATTAGGATTACCGTCATTTTTAATATTTGCCAAATGCCAGAATAATGAGAGAGAATGTTTTAAGGCATTTTTATTACTTACTGCAAAGTCAAAAGTTTCCATACATTTCATTAGTATTTGGCACCATTGCCCTTAAACTGAATGACTTGGGTCAAATGTTTGAGATATCTTTCCACAAGCTTCTCACCATAGTTGGTTGGCATTCGAATGAAAGTGCGGACAGATAGTTTACATATGCTATTAAAGGGGTTGTCCTATGAACAAAGTACATTTTAATTAATAGATATTGGAATAATAATAAGTTCTCAAACTGGATGTGTTAAAAAATGTTCCTGTGCTGAGATAATCTTATAAATGTGCCCCTGCTGTGTACTGTGTAATGGCTGTGTCTGACCGTACAGGGTCATGGTCTGATCAAACCACAGTCCAGCATCCACCGCACGCTTTCCCAATGAATGAGGAGAGGGAAAGCTCACGGTGGATGCTGGCTGTGACTCACGGGTAAACCTCGCCCACAGCCCATCAATCGGGAGGGAGCGCATCACTGGGTCACGCCCCACTTAAGCCGGAACGTGACGTGACATCAGCGGATGTCAGCCAGGGGTCACGTGATGCCTGTGAGTGGTCAGCGACAACGCCGCTCACAGGCAGTAAAGAACACGCAAGGTGTTTACAAAAACACTTGTTGGCACAATTTAAATGCATGGGGGCATTGTTAATAGTAGTGGACAGCATCTTTAAGAATGATTCGTGGTAACAGGTCATACTGGGGGACGTTTTCAACCTTTTTGTGTTTTTTGTTGTTCTCCTTCCTTGGGGCAGATGTGGATGAATGCCAAGCAATCCCTGGGATGTGTCAAGGAGGAAATTGCATTAATACTGTGGGATCTTTCGAGTGCAAATGCCCAGCTGGACACAAGTTTAATGAAATAACACAAAAATGTGAAGGTAAGGTGTTTCCAGGCTCATCAGTATAAATAAACCAGTTCACTTTTTTTTCAGGAATCCTAAAACATCTTAATCAGTTTCCTGCATCATTAATACTGATTATTGGCCCTTTGCTTCATATTTCATTTGCACATGTTGAACAGGAGACTTGTAATCTGGATTATGATACAAAGAAAATTGAGTGAAGCTCGGTCTTCAGAGGATTCATTTCACAGGGCTGGGATGGAAAAGTGCAGCTGCTTGGAGATCACAGTGTGATATGTCCTCACGGTGTGTTTCGTGGGTCCGTGTTCCCTCCTTACATGATGTGATCATAGGAGGGGTTTCTGGAAACATCTACAAGACTGTTTGCCAGGAGAGGCCCTAACTGTCTCATGATACTCATACTGTATTGTGGACTGACCAAAGGGACCCAGCGGATGACTGCTGTAAATATCTGACATCTGCTCAGAGTCTGCTATTATTTCTTGCAGGATTAGCACCTTAACACCAGAAACAATTATCACAATTATTATAATAAAATTCAGAAGTATCTACAATACTGTTAGTAAGGATTATACCCAATGGATTCCATTGTTATGTGAATATTGAAAAAAATGAATTCAGCTTTAACATACAGTATATATTGGTTTTACGAAGGCGTGTTTTTTAAACAGACCCTCATAAACCACCACATTATATACTATAGTTTAATTTTTTTTTCAGGTGTTTCACCAGATTTCTGAATAGACATGTTGAGACTTATGTACTGAAATCCATTAAAAAATTGCTATATAATCTTTTTTTTTTGCTTCCCTGCCTGATATTAACAAAGGCTCATTTGAATTAGAGGATTTTACAGCAATTGCCAAAGATTTTCACAGTATGGCCACGTTCACACACTCAGTATTTGGTCAGTATTTGTAAGCCAAAACCAGGAGTGGGTGATAAATACAGAAGTGGTGACGTGTTTCTATTCTACATTTCCTCTGATTGTTCCACTCCTGATTTTGGCATACAAATACTGATGTGAAATACTGACCAAATACTGAACTTGTGAACATGGCCTTAGAGTATGTTCACACACGTTGTGATTTGCTGCAGATTTTTATGTAAATTTTCAGCTGCGTCTGGCAGTACCAGCAAAGTCTATGAGAAACCAAAATTCACTGTTCCCACATGTTGCTTTTTGTTTGCTGCCTATTTTCAGTGATTAGAAAAACGCTGAAAGAAGTGACGTCACTTCTTTCAGTGTTTTTTCAGCATTTTTTTCAGTGTTTTTTCACCCATAGGAAGTAATGGGGGGGATGAAAAAACGCTCCAAATACGCCGCAAAAACGCACCAAAAAAAACAGACCTGTGTATTTTGCTGCGTATTTGCAGCATTTTTGATGGCAAAATAGAATGGAAGTCTTTTTTTTCACAGAACTTTATGTGCATTACTAAATAGAGACAGAAGGACAGTGGAAAAAGCGCAACAAAATACGCAGCTAAACTTGCGTTTTTGACGCAGCTAATCCTCTGCCAGAGAAAAGTTATCAGCTGATTTCATGCAGATTGTGGTGCAGAAAACGAGCAGAAAAAAACACAACATGTGTGCACATACCCTTACTGTAATAATGCATACAGTTTGTATTGTGCAATTTGGTGACAGTTTGCTTGTAAGTTGTGCATGAAAATGAAATAAATTAGTGTTAGTCCCCATGCACATGGCAGAGAGTGTGCGGTGCCTATACGAGCAGTGTTAGTGAGGAATATCGAACTAAGTGCATCATATGTCCCTATAATGGAATATGAACAAGAAAATCAAGAAAATACATTTTCATTTTGCGCTTTTTTTTTGTCCCCTTCCTCAAAGGGCAATAACTTTTTTGTTTCCAACAACATGTTTTTTTGCCGGATGAGTTGAAGTTTTAAATGACGACATCATTCATTTTTTCAAATAATGTACTGAAAAACACAGAAAAATTCAGGTAGGGCTAAAAAGTGACAAAAATGTTCCAACACAGTTTTCTGGGTTTTGTTTCTATGGTATTAAAGAAGTTGTCCACTATGATAAATTAATAAAGCTTATACTCCCCTCCAGTGCCGGCGCTGTTCCCGTGGTGTCAGCACTCGCTCTCCACGGGTCTCCCGTGTTATTTTTGTGAAATGTGATCCCGGTGCCCAATCAGCGATGGTGTCACTGTCCCCACCTACTGTAGAATTGAACATGAAGAGGAAGTCAGAGATCAGCTGCAGCCCACACTTCCTCTTCATGTTCAATTTGTCTGAAGGCGGGGACATCGACGCCAGCGCTGATTGGGCCCCGGGCTCTCGTGTCACAACAACAGCACGTGAGTCCCTGGACCAGGAGTCACTGCTCTGCTGGAACGGCGCAAGCATGGGAGGTAAGTATAGGCTTTATTATTTTATCGGGGCCAAACATTTAGATCAAGAAGGGGGTGGTCCTACTAGTGGATAACACCTTTAAGGCCTCGCCTCATTCAGACTTCCAGGTTTCATGTACATCTATCTGTGTTTTTCACCGATAGAACACTTACCCATTAAAATCTTTTGCCACTATTCACATGTCCATGGTTTTTGTTCATGCACCAGAAGTGTCTGGCACCATGGATGAAAACTATTAATACAAGTCTATGGGTTAGTGGCTATCACCGACACCACACAGATTGCATTCGTATACTGCTCGCGATTAACATTGCAATGACTAGCAAGCTAAAAGGAAACTCATTGGCCCTCTACTAAGCAATCGTGGGGTGCCAATAGGTTGCTATTTCACCTTGTGGCTTGCAGAAGGTTTCCATGGCCACCATTTATGTGCTACTATGAAGCTCATCCACCCCACGCCACGTTCATGTGGTGTCAATGTGTCGACATGGCAGCTGTGAGCTTGGAAAAAGCCCCCATGGATGTCATCTTTCTGCTTCTATAAACTCCAGTCTTCATGGTAGCACTAAGATTTTGAGATTGACATTTTGTCTATATACTGTGTAAGATGGCCGCCGGACATATCCTTTAGGGGAGATATGTATCGCTGAGGTTGGGAGCTTCAGTGATGTAAAACCGGGAAAGCATGCTCCAGCACACACAGTGCTGAGAGGGTTAATAGGGCGTATCAAGGCCAGGAATTATGAGCAGTCATAACAGACGGGTGGGATTGACTGTTCACATATCCCCACCCTAGGGTGTGTGTATAAAATGGAGACTGAGTGTCTCATTCAGTGTCTGTGGCTGGAGATGTGGAGACCTCCAGCTTGTCTGTCCTACAGAACACTGACTCTGAGCGGGCGAACCCGCAGTATTGTATGGACTAGTTATTTTCCTGTTTTGTTACTTTGTGCCGGACAAGGCTGTCTACTGTTTATCTTCCAAGTGCGGTTTATGAAGTCTGAATGAACCTGCCTTGGACATTTTTTAAGAAACTGACTCTTGTGCCTACCTCTAAAGCATCTGAGTGAGTACCAAACCCTCCAACTGCAATACTGTGCATTGCCAGGGAACTAATAAAGTTAGGAGTATCAGAAAATGGTAACAGAAGACGACAAGTTTTTTTTCCAAATTTCTGAACATATTTTTTACTCCTAAAATATAAGATAAACTATACAAGTTTGGTATTGGTGTAATTGTGTATTTTTTCCAATTTCACCGCACCGCAGCTTTTTCAGTATATTATGTGATAAAAATGAATGGTGTCAAAACTACAATTCGCACAAAAAATCACGCATTCATATGGATATGGCTCTTGAAAGAAGGGGAGGAAAAAAACAAAAGTACAGAAACTAAAATTGGCCGTGGTAGAAAGGGGGTAAGATACATGAGGCATAAACATGTCTGACATTTACCAAGTAACTTCAAAATACGTGCATCAGAGTATATACAAGGTTTATCTGTCACCTCAAGCAGGATGCTTTGCCTAACCTCAATTATAGAGGAAAGATAGTGGTTTACCAGCTGGCCATCTGTAATAATATGTAATGTTTCCTTCACAGATTAATATACCTAGAAACATCTAGACTAGCGTATGGCTGCTGTGCGGAGTAAATTACAGCCCCTTCACCACAGCCATATTGGAGGTGCAATCTGGAGGGTAAATTGTACCGTCTATAACAGGCTCCATTGTGAACCACTTCTTTGTGATACATGTGGCTTTCATTTGAATTTTGAGGTCAGACACAATCAACAGAATTTAAACATTTATTTCAAATGAAACCGTCCAGAACCAAGGTTCTCACAAATATTTTTCCAGTGGTCACCAGTCCAACCACAGACATGTAAGGGGTCAGGATTAGCCACAATGCGGCATTGTGGGAAAATGTTTAGCTGGCAATACACAACCGTGCACTGAGCATATTGATGGTTATTTCAGATAGTTGGTGCCCATCGGTGACCACAAGCGTTAGACACTAACAATTTGCAATATTCTACTTATTCTTTTACCGTACATGTATTTCAGAGAGGTCATGGATCTGTTTGCTAATTTACATATGTCCAGGCCTTTATTATAATCATTACAACAATTATTATTTGCTTTGTGCTCACATTGTTTTTAGTATTATCTGATTTTTTTACATACCCACTACTGTTATTTCAATGCCTAACATGCAATAGTACAGTTCTGCTGCTGCAGCCAGCCGGAGTTTTTCCTGGCGATAACATTTGGTTGCTGGGGATTTGTGAAGCTGAGCAAATTGTATAAGACCACTTCCTTATTGCCTCATATATACTGAATTAAAGGGGTATGTCCATCTCCAAGATCCTTTCCCAATATGTAGTAGGTGTAGTAATAATAATAATAATAATGATAATATAATATTAGCAAATACCTCCAATTAGAAATGTATAGTTTTTCTGATTCGCTATGTCGCTTACCCCATGTGCAGGGCATTGCAGTAGCTTAAATATATAGCAAAGACAGAAAAAAGGATCGGTACTTAAATAAAGCTTCCATTTATTTAATCCGTTAAAAAATACAGAGTGATTCTTATGCGTTTCTGGCATAACTGCCCTTAGTAATAGAATATATAGTATAGTTCTTTTCATTCTCTATGTCACTTACCCCATGTGCAGGGCATTGCAGTAGCTTAGGTATACGTGGTTACAACCACTAACAGCTAATTATTACTAACTGTCACTATGAGTGGTCATAACCATAGATATTTCTAATTGGAGGTATTTGCTAATATTATTTTTATTACACCTACTACAAATTGGGATAGGAGCTTGGTGATGGAAATACCCCTTTAAAGTCACCAAACCTGTCATTTTGATGGAACCAGATGGCCATCTAATGGGGTCACCTCATTCTTCACTGCCACATAGTATCGCGGGAGAGAGGGATTGGGCATGTTGCATTCAAGCACCCAATCCTTTTGTTCTTCCTTGCAGAAAAGTCACTGCCAAAGGTGTCTGGCAGCAGATAACCTGTTTCTTGCCATTGAACTCAGCCGAGCTGAGTAGGAATTGAGAGTGCTATATGGGGCAGCACGGTAGCTCAGCAGTTAGCACTGTTGCCTTGCGTCTCTGAGATCCTGCGTTCAAATCCCACCAAGGACAACATCTGCAAGGAGTTTGTATGTCCTTCCTGTGTTTACCTGGGTTTCCTCCCACCCTCCAAAGACATACATAATTAGTTTGTGAACGCCAATGGGGACAGCGATGATGATGTCTGTAAAGCACTGTGGAATTAATGGCCTAATAGAAGGAAATAAAATAAATACCTGTTGGCTACGCTAATATCACCAACAGTGTTGTTACTTATGCTTCCAGAAGTCCTGAATAGTGTACATGCTGTTTTTATTAGATAGAGTGGTGAGAAGCAGATGTTACTAATAGCCATATAACATTGTTATCAAACTGACAGAAAAGAAAAATGTAGGTTAACTTTTTAATTACTTAAGCTTTGAATACATTTTTCATAAATTCATCATCTGCCTATAACATACTGACGATGTAGCATAAAATGAAGTATCTCATCAGCTGATGACTTGGGCTCCATTCACACATCCATGTGACATGTCCGTGTGCACACTGACCCATAGAATTTCATTGATCCATTTACACATCAGTTTTAAAAACAGATCCTTGTCTCTGGTCCGTGAAACTCAGAGCATGTCCTATTCTCAAAGCATATATATGCTGCACACCATGCATTAAGAATGAGTCTTGTTGGTATAATGATGGGTGCCATTCCAAAACTCCTGACCAGCAGTGAATGTATATGAAGAAGAAAAAAGGATTGGCACATTCAAGGAATTAATAAAATCCTCAAGCTTTATTCCACATCAGTTGTAAAATTAAAATCCACATTCTAATAGTTATTGTTTTTTTTCAACCATTATCATGTGGATTTTAATTTTATAACTGATGTGGAATAAAGCTTATTCATTCCTTCAATGTGCCTATCCTCTTCTCTCCTTTACATACATGTCCTATTCTCATTTGTTTTGTGTATCAGACTCAGACATTAAACTCTATGAGGATCTGTGTAAAACAGATGAAACATGGAAGAGAAACGTTGTACTTCGGGAGTTCCATCCAAATTTCATCAATTTATAACTTATCCTTTACTAAAAGTGAATGGATAAAAAAGTTTCAGACAATCTACCTGCTTAAGGGAAAGAAATGAATGCACCTGAGAAAAAGAAAGATCTGTGTCTCTTGGATGGTAATACTCATACGGTAGCCTTTCACCGTTTTCTCGATCCAAGTACTGTCCATTGTAAAAACCGACATCATATGGCCAGCCCTAGGATCAATGTTGTTCAGTATGATCAGAAAACAGTTTTTTTTCATATTGACCAAATATTCACGTGACAAAAATGATCCTTTCATATTCTCTTCCTTATTTCAGGTGAGACACGCCCATTCAAAACTATGGGTACGCCCCAAAAAAACGCATCACATCCCATTTCAGCTGTATTGCATCTGATTTTTATGGATACATTGCAATTCTTAACATAGGAAAATGTATTTGGTCTTGTAAATTTTATTCCATGCTGTTGCATAAAAAGGAATGCCGTATTTATGGCATATGGGTGATAATACAGATGAAAATATGGCCGTGTATACTTAGCATTAGTCATAGGATTGCTCTCTGCATTTCCACTAATCTGAAATGTTAGACAGTCCAGCACCTGTTGGGCATCATGGATGGCAGATTCAATGGCTTTTACTGTGCATAGGTTAGTGACGTGTAGTTTACATTCAGCCAAAACACTGCCTGTGGAATTTCCTACCAATCCCATTTTACCAGCCCTAATCGTGAGAGCTGTGTCAACAGAGAAGTGCATGAGCCAGGGACGTCCAAAATGAATACATATGCTGCATTATTTCACAAACCATGGATGTGTTTTCCTAAACCACTAATGTTCCCCAAGGCCTCTTTTAGTGCTCAGTGCTAATACAGAGTTAGGGGAGTCGCTGGGACATTCGCTACTGTTAAACTCAGCTGGAATTACTACTGAGTTTTGCCCGGATTACTAAAAATCTAACACCTTTCACTTGGAATTATTAGAGCACCTCTGGGCTTCGTCAAGGATTTTCATGCAGGAATTGCAACATTTAAGTGTCGACTGTACTTTTGTGCAAAGCCTGAAAATGAATATATACAGTAGTATTGATTGCACATCCTCCCGTGATAATATGAGGGCCTGAGATAGGTGTCACAAGCCCAGGTTTATTTTTATACTACTTTTTATACTACTTTTTTACACATT
The DNA here is from genome assembly GCF_046119375.1 of Phyllobates terribilis. Lineage (NCBI taxonomy): Eukaryota > Metazoa > Chordata > Amphibia > Anura > Dendrobatidae > Phyllobates > Phyllobates terribilis. The sequence continues at coordinate 410,838,052 of NW_027362771.1, read as the reverse complement.
ACATTTCTGTGGCTCTGCAAAATTTATATGTTAGAATGGCAGTGGATTAAGACTAGGTTGATACCACATCTGGGCATCATTTTGGTCATATGTCCACAATACATAGGTAGGGCTTTCTATTCATGAAGTGCGTTCATAGACTTTTATTAGTTAGAATTGTGGAAAATGAATCTTCCTTTGGCATATATTTAGCCAGTATAAACTGCAATGTTTTTTTTTAAATTGTAAATTAATGCAAAAACTTTCTTTTTTTTTCTTTTTGAAGATATTGATGAATGTAGTACTATACCTGGGATCTGTGAGTCAGGTGAATGTGCAAACACTGTGGGCAGCTACTTCTGTCAGTGTCCCCCAGGATTCTTCACATCACCAGATGGATCAAGATGTATAGGTGAGCTTCATAATATAATATGTGTTCATGGTTTTATTTTTTTTGTTTTTTTTAAGTGTATGTTTTTATTAGTATATCCTGTTCTGTACTCACAATGGTAATACATGTTTTTCCTTAATGGCAGATACTCGTCCTGGGTATTGCTTCACATCTGTAACTAATGGGCGCTGTATCAATCAACTCCCTCAGCTACTACCAAAGCCACAGTGTTGCTGTGATACTGGAAGGTGCTGGTCTTCAGGAGCAGCAGGAGCACCTGAAATATGTCCTTTTCGAGGGACAGGTATGAGTTCTTCCAGTCTTAGCAATGCATCTGTGATTCCGGACTGCACTTGTAGATCTGGAAACTTTTAGCGGGGTTTCCATGGGCATTCTTAGAGTTAGTGACTTCACTTAGCAGGGCCCGGAGTGTGCTTCGGTATTCATCATTTCAACTTCATCCGGGAATCTGGCTTTTGCTGTAAAGGCCCCTGGGTTGCATACACGAAGATTCCTCTGGGAGGTGGAGCAGGTTGGCAGAGGGATAACATTATAGCCAGGCAGGTCAACGCCAGTGGGGCATAGCCAAGGTCAAAATCAACAGGCAGGAATGTATTTGACGCGCCCCTGGGCCTGTGTCGCGCTGCGTTGCGCACGCGGGAGCTTACCCGGAGCCGGATCTCTTGAGGGTTGTAGTCTCGTGGCGGTGATCCGGTCCGTGCCCAGGGAGTCAGACTAAGTGGCGCTGTATTAGCGGTAGATGTTGGACGACTACGCCACCCGTTGAGTACAGCTAAGGAGCTGCTGCTGCAGGGCAGACCGCTGAGGCCGGTGGTAGGATTGTGCAGCGTGATAGTATAACCCCCAACGGGAGGGGTATGGCCTCAGGGCAGCCGACGTGGATGATGGGGGTAGCAGGAACCACTCGGAGACAGTATGGTGTAGTTCAGGGTCTTTACTGGTGACAAAGATAGACCCTCCCGGAGTACTGGCTAGCGATTGGGACCTGGTCAGTCCTTGAGCAGATGGGATCTCCCCTGGCCAGGCGGAGTTGTAGGCCTCCCAAACTAACGATACTCTTCCGGCTACCTTGCTAGAGGCGGGTACAAGTAGCCCACGTCCCTGAGTGTACCGTGTGGTGCTCACCCGTATGGCCGGTGACTCGGGGCCTTCTAGTAGCTTCCGCTCCACGACGGCGGTGCTGGTCCCACGCGTGTGACCGTGCCTTCGGGTTTCTGGGCCAGAGGACCTGCAATCCCCTGCCGGTCGGTTTCTGCTGCTGGATAGGAGTTAGTCCCCCACAGCCTCGGACTCCGGGTCCGGTGATAACTTCTCAGTCAGGGTGAGCTCTGCAGCTGCCAGCCCCTGACTCCTTGTAGCACTGCTCCCACAGAGCTCCTGATGTTCTTTTCCTATATCTGCTTCTCTTCTCTACTTCTGGCATGGCCCAGGAGCTGGGCCCAGCCGGAGCCACAGCTCCCTGTCAGCCCTCCTGGCTCAACTCTCCCTCTGAACTCCCTAACCCTGCCTCAGCCCCAGGTTTATATAGGGGAAGTTCTTCCCCTCCCAGGACTGGGCAGGAGGTGTGGCATGCATAGGATTCCTGACCAAGAGACCTCCCACCTGCTCTCAGACATAACATTGCCGTTACTGTGGAAACCAGACCCCTGGGGTGCCACATTCCCCCCTAGTGAAATTTAGTACTCCGGGACTAAACATATTTTTAGAAAAACATAACAAGGTATAAACAATAATAATACAATAAGAAAAACACATAAAGATGGTTACGGCGTGTCCGCAACCGGGTGCAGTTTTGAAGAAAACAAAGGTGTCCATTTCACCAAAACAGGGAGACGTAACCAGGTAGGGGTCTGTCCTGCCCCGAGTCCTTATCAGTCTTTTAGTCCATCCTGGGTTACGCTCCAACTAATTGTACAAGGATTCCCGGTAAATCCACCAAGGACTCCTAAAAATAACTAGAAACACATAATTATTTACAAGCAACAGACAGGTGACCACAAATAAAACAATTTAAACACTTCAAATCCTCCAACGTGCGGGTAACTGGCCTCTAGTGGCCCTAGTGGACCTACGGAGCTGACTGTCTAGCCCCGAACTACAGGGTGTAGGAACTGTCAAGGGTAAACTGGGCAGCTGTCCACGGGCCCTTTGGCTCACTAGAGGCATGGCAGGTTCACTATAAGCAGAGGGTTGATCCTCCTGGTCTGCTGGTGTGGGGTCTTCTGCCTCCTGGACCGGCTGTTCTTCCAGCTCTACCTGTTGCTCCGTAGGTGCTTGGGATGCTGGTTGGAGGAAGGTGAGTACGGGTACCACAACTGCGCCATTGACTTGAGTCCAAGACCGAGGGAAGTCTCCGAGCACAGTACTAACCATATCTTCCCTTTCCTCTACGGGTCGAGGGTCTTCTTGTTCCTCTTCAGGGTTCCGTAGCTGTTCGGGACACTTCTTCAGGTGATCCCAGGATACAATGGTTGTGGTTTCCCCTCCGTCTTTACTGATGGTACAGACCTTTGGGTTGTCGTGGCTTGAGGGCAGTACGATGTACGGGTCCTTCTCCCACTGATCGTCCAACTTGTGGAGCCGCCTTTTCCTCTTCAAGACCTGCTCTCCGGGTACCAGAGGAACAGCGGGAGCATACTGGTTGTAAGTTTTCTCTTGTCTTTCCCTAGCTTGACAGAGACTTCGCTCCACGCTCTCCTGTACTTTCCGGTACTGCTGCTGCCTCTCTGTGTCCCAGTCTGCTTCTGGTGAAGTGTCCTCGGGTGTCAGGACTCCCATCTCCAGGTCAACAGGTAGCTTACCAGGTCTTGCCCTCATCAGGTAAGCCGGGGTACAGTTGGTGGAACCTACCGGGATGTGGTTGTATAGGTCCACTAGGTCGGGCAGCCTCTCAGGCCACAGACTGCGTTCTTCTAGGGGCAATGTTTTCAGAAGATCTATCACCACCTGGTTCATTTTCTCACAAAGTCCATTAGTTTGCGGATGATAGGGTGTCGTCCTTATCTTCCGGCAGCCATACAGAGTGCAGAATTCTTGGAAGACCTCCGCTTCAAAGGCAGGTCCCTGGTCTGTCAACACTTGGTCCGGGTACCCGTGTGGACGGCAGAAATGCTGCTGGAAGGCTCTAGCTGCTGTTCGAGCTGTTAAGTCCTTGACGGGGACGACAACCAAGAACCGGGAGTAGTGATCCACGATGGTTAGTGCGTAGACGTAGCCACTTCTGCTTGGGGTCAGTTTTACATGATCCAAGGCTACCAGTTCCAACGGCTGCCGGGTGACGATGGACTGCAGGGGAGTCTTCTGGCTGGCACGGTCCTTCCTTCTTAGGTTGCACGGGCCACAGTCTCTGCACCACCTCTCGATAGTTCCCCTCATGCCTACCCAGTGGAACCGCCCGCGCAGCAGGAACTCCAGCTTCTTCCATCCGAAGTGTCCAGCCCCGTCGTGGTATGCCTCCATCACCACGGCTGCGTCTCTTCGTGGCACCACTACTTGCCAGATTAGTTCATGCGTCCGGGAGTTAACCATTCGGCGGCACAACTTCCCCTTATAAAGGAACAGTCGACTCTTCTCAGCCCACAGTTGCTTGGCTTCCTCCGGAGCGTCTGGGTCAAGGCGAGCCTCTGGCCGAGTCAGCATCTCCTTCACCAGTCGGACGGCAGGGTCACTGTCTTGCGTTTCCGCCCAGTTGTAGTGAGGCAAGGGATTAAACGTAGCAGCTTGCTTACTCCTTACCCGGTGGGAATACTGGATAGTCCCATGACGGTGGAACGCGGGGAGTTCGACTTCTTCCAGTCCCTCTGGATCTTCTCCTACGTCCGGTAGGTTTGGCATCCTGGACAGGGCGTCCGCGTTGGTATTGGAGCGTCCTGCCCGGTATTTGATTGTGAACTCGTAGTTGGACAGACGGGCCATCCATCTCTGCTCTAGGGCACCGAGTCTTGCTGTGTCCAGGTGTGTCAACGGGTTGTTATCCGTGTACACGGTGAACCGGGAGGAAGCGAGGTAGTGCTTAAAGCGTTCGGTGACTGCCCACACCACTGCCAGGAACTCTAGCTTAAATGAGCTGTAATTCTCAGGGTTTCTCTCGGTGGGTCGCAGTTTTCGGCTGGCGTAAGCGATTACTCGTTCTTTCCCCTGCTGGATCTGGGACAGCACGGCTCCTAGCCCGATGTTACTTGCGTCGGTGTAGAGGATAAAGGGCTGGCTGTAATCAGGGTACGCCAGGATTTCATCCCCCGTGAGGGCCATCTTCAGCTGGCGGAAGGACTCTTCTTCTAACTTCTCCCATCTGAAGGGTGGCTTCTGGTTCTTGGCCTTCCTGGACTGGCCTATCAGGAGGTCCTGCATAGGAGCTGCCTTTTTGGTGAAACCGGGGATGAATCTGCGGTAATAGCCTACCAACCCGAGGAACTGCCGCACTTCCTTTACACTGGAGGGACTTGGCCATTCCTTAATTGCGGTGATCTTATCAGGGTCGGGAGCCACTCCATCAGCGCTCACCACGTGTCCCAGGTACTGCACCTTTGGTTTCAGGAGGTGACAGTTGGAGGGTTTCACCTTTAGGCCGTAGCTTGCCAGAGCTTCGAACACTTCCGCCAGGTGTTTCAGGTGGTCCTCATACGTCTTGGAATATACGATGACATCGTCCAGGTACAGCAGGACCGTCTCGAAGTTTCTGTGGCCCAGACAGCACTCCATTAATCGTTGGAAGGTTCCTGGTGCATTGCAGAGTCCGAACGGCATGCAGGTAAACTCGCTAAGTCCCATCGGGGTGGTGAATGCGGTCTTCTCCCGGTCCGCCTCTGCTACAGGAACCTGCCAGTACCCACTAGTGAGATCCAAGGTAGAGAAGAAGTTAGCAGATCTTAAAGCAGCCAAAGACTCCTCTATCCTTGGTAAGAGGTACGCATCCTTGTGTGTGATACGGTTGATTTTCCGGTAATCTACACACATCCTCATGGTGTTGTCTTTCTTTTTGACTAAGACTAGTGGAGCTGCCCAGGGGCTACAGCTATCCCTGATCACCCCAGCCTCCTTCATGTCTCTAAGCATCCCCTTGGCGTGTTGGTAGTGTGCAGGGGGTACGGGTCGATACCTCTCTTTTATGGGAGGATGGTCTCCCGTGGGGATGTGGTGTTCTACCCCCTTGACTCGCCCGAAGTCTAACGGGTGTTTACTAAACACTCTCTCGTACTCTTGAACCACCCGATAGACTCCCTGTTTCTGGTGTGAGGGAGTGGAGTCAGTACCCAAATGTAGTTGCTGACACCAGTCCTCCATTGTTTTCTGAGAGCCGTTACCTTCCTCCGGGGAAGATGGAGGCAAGGGTTCTACGGACTGTATGGAATCTTGATTGATGGTATACAATTTGGCTAGCGTGGCATACCGGGGCAGGTACACTTCCCTCTTCCCGATATTTATTATGCGAACGGGCACCCTCCCATGGCGTACATTGACCACCCCCCGTGCTGTCAAAATGGTGGGCCTACTGTCTGAGTAAACTGGTTCTACCATTGCCTGGTAATCTCTACCTCTCAGACCAATAGCTGCCCGGCACCAAATCATCATTTCACTTTTCGGGGGCATGGCAATAGGGAAAGGGTCACACATTCGCACGCTACCAATCTCACCACCGGAGAGTTCTAGCTGTTGCCGTCGCATCAGTGCCCGGATCTCTTTCTGGAGCACTCGCTGCTGGCCGGAGCTGGCGTTCTTGGCAACCTGCTGTAAAAGGAAAATCACCTCTGCAAGACAATTTTCAATTACATTAGTTCCTAGAGTTATCTTTGGGTGACTCTCGTGTTTGTCAATGTCTACAATGATCAGTCCCTGTGCTGCCAGTTCGACTCTACCGATTTTAATGGTCACCTCTTTAAATCCAATCTGTGGCACGGGCTGACCATTGCTGGCGATGATACTCAAGTCGTCGTCAGGGTAGCGGGTGATATCCGAGTCATTCCAGTACTGCTTGAAGAGCACGTACGGGATGGTGGTGACTTGTGACCCGGTGTCCAGTAGGGCACTCATAGGAATGCCATCCAGTACCACGGGTAAGACTGGACGTCCTCCCACATATTTGTCGCGCCAGTTCGATGGGCCTGGTGATCTTTTTCCTGGGGGTTGGCCCTCTACCCCAGGTTGTGCCAGTTTAAAGGACAGTACCTTGCCATATGTCCGGGTTGATTGCAGCGGCGGCAGATGGGTCGTCCGTCCTCGTTGTATCGGTCGCTGGGTCTTCCTCTGGCCAGTGGGGTCCTCCTTGGTCGACGCCACGGGATGTCCTCCGGTCCGGATGCCAGCTGGATCTTCCCTGGAGTGGAAACCTGTAAAGACTGCACAGTTCGGGTTAGCGCAGCAACGCTTTTAGCTAGCTCTTGGACCTGATGGTGCAGGTCTGGAGCCGGGTCATTGTTCAAAGCCTGCGCACCAGCTCCCACAGGCCCTGCCGACAAGGGCGCCGCCTCCTGGTGGTAAGTGGTAGTGGGGCGTCTGGGGGTCACAACGCCACCTGGTGCCGGTTCTCGAAGCACCCGGATTTCTCTGTCCTTGAACTGTGCAAATCCCAGATGAGGGTCCTGTAAGGCCATTGCCCGCAACTGGGTTCGGTGGGCATTGCAATATAAACCCTCTATAAATTGTTCAGTCAACAGCCTGTCCTCGTCTCCCACGCCGTCAGGGTCGGTCTGCTTAATGGCTCTCAGGGCCTCTTGTAGGTTCAGGGCATAGTCCCTTATACTCTCATGTGCCCGCTGTTTGCACCCGTAGAATCTAAGCTTGATCTCGGCTGAGGTGCGGGTATCAAAGGTGTCCCTCAGCCGGGTTAGTATCCCTGCGACAGTCCTCCCCCCAGGTGGCCAGGACTTTACCTCCCTTTGGGCTGCCCCGGTTAATTGGGCCACCAGGATGCTCACTTTTTGCTCCTCTGTGAGGGGGTACACCTGGAAGAGGCTATCCAGCTTTTCTCTAAAGTCATGCAGGGTATGTGACTCCCCTGAGTACTGGGGTAGCCAGGCTGCCCCCGGGATATAGGGCATGGTGAAAGGCATGACCGCAACAGCGGTGGCGCTGGCGGGGGTTGAAGCGGTGAAGCTCTCCTCCGTATCCGACATCCTTCTCCCCCCTAGTGGACCGTGGCCTACCTTGCGATGATCCTCTTCCGTAGGCCGCGGCTCCGCAGTGGATCGTCAGGGTTGAGGACCTTCCGTCGCGCTCCTGTGACGTCGGCGTCTGCTGGGCTCCTTCCAGGACCTTACGCAACGTCCGGACGTGAGGCGGGGCTTCAGTTCTCGCGCGCTTTCGGAGTCCACGCCCCTCTTCTTCCCGCGCGGCGTCCTCAAGATGGCGTCCAATGGCGGGAAAACTCCACGTATGGCGGGAAGAAGGCCGAAGATGGCGCCGGATGGCGGGAAAACTCCACCGATGGCGGGAAGGAAGCGGAAGATGGCGCCGGGTGGCGGGAATCTTCACCACAGGTAAGTTTGAACAGTCTTTTTCAGGCACGCAGTACCCGGTGGTTGCGGGCACGAAATCCTGCCGACTACGCCAAAAGTTGACGCGCCCCTGGGCCTGTGTCGCGCTGCGTTGCGCACGCAGGAGCTTACCCGGAGCCGGATCTCTTGAGGGTTGTAGTCTCGTGGCGGTGATCCGGTCCGTGCCCAGGGAGTCAGACTAAGTGGCGCTGTATTAGCGGTAGATGTTGGACGACTACGCCACCCGTTGAGTACAGCTAAGGAGCTGCTGCTGCAGGGCAGACCGCTGAGGCCGGTGGTAGGATTGTGCAGCGTGATAGTATAACCCCCAACGGGAGGGGTATGGCCTCAGGGCAGCCGACGTGGATGATGGGGGTAGCAGGAACCACTCGGAGACAGTACGGTGTAGTTCAGGGTCTTTACTGGTGACAAAGATAGACCCTCCCGGAGTACTGGCTAGCGATTGGGGCCTGGTCAGTCCTTGAGCAGATGGGATCTCCCCTGGCCAGGCGGAGTTGTAGGCCTCCCAAACTAACGATACTCTTCCGGCTACCTTGCTAGAGGCGGGTACAAGTAGCCCACGTCCCTGAGTGTACCGTGTGGTGCTCACCCGTATGGCCGGTGACTCGGGGCCTTCTAGTAGCTTCCGCTCCACGACGGCGGTGCTGGTCCCACGCGTGTGACCGTGCCTTCGGGTTTCTGGGCCAGAGGACCTGCAATCCCCTACCGGTCGGTTTCTGCTTCTGGATAGGAGTTAGTCCCCCACAGCCTCGGACTCCGGGTCCGGTGATAACTTCTCAGTCAGGGCGAGCTCTGCAGCTGCCAGCCCCTGACTCCTTGTAGCACTGCTCCCACAGAGCTCCTGATGTTCTTTTCCTATATCTGCTTCTCTTCTCTACTTCTGGCATGGCCCAGGAGCTGGGCCCAGCCGGAGCCACAGCTCCCTGTCAGCCCTCCTGGCTCAACTCTCCCTCTGAACTCCCTAACCCTGCCTCAGCCCCAGGTTTATATAGGGGAAGTTCTTCCCCTCCCAGGACTGGGCAGGAGGTGTGGCATGCATAGGATTCCTGACCAAGAGACCTCCCACCTGCTCTCAGACATAACATTGCCGTTACTGTGGAAACCAGACCCCTGGGGTGCCACATTTTCAAGAGTATAGCTGGGGTTCAGACCAGGAATATGGAAACAGAAACAAATCGACATGCAAGAGAAGGGTTTTAAAGTCCACGGTCAAGTTCAAGTGTAATTGTAGGTTCAGTTTTAAGCACAGTAATAGACAAGCCAGGTCAAGTATCAGGAAAAGCAATCGGGAATGTTGCAGAAAAGTAAGTAACAAAACCTTACCATTAGCAAAAGTCTTAAAGTCTGGGTAAGATTTAAATAGGGCACTATGAGCAGTACTCCAGTATGGTGATAGGTCTGGGCCAATGGCAGGGCCAAACATACAAGATTTATACTCTAATCAGCTGGGCAGTAATACAGGCTGCCAAGTGTGTTGGTTCACTATATAAAGTACTGTACTGTTTTACTAGCCACCAAGGGTTAGTCATTGGGAACATGTTGGTTAACAGGGCAATGTGCATGTTTGGTGCAAAGGTTATTCTACTGTGATCAGAGCTGGCTCTTATCTGCAGTTACCGGCAAGTGTCAGGTGTGAAAATAGCCTACACTCACCCGGTATGGAGTGGGCTCCCGACTTCTGCCATTCACATACAGCGGATGTTGGGACATGGGGGAAGGGAGCAGGAGTGTTCAGCACTGGGGCCCCATAACTCATGGTCTGCTCAGCACTGTTGCCCCATAACTCATGGTCTGCCCACCATTGGCAGTGCAACATTAGAAAGATTCAATAGGTGTTAAAAGTGTAAAGTCTTTTGTATAAACATTTTAAAGTCCCACATGGCTTTAGATTTAAGTAGCATGATGATGTTCATCTCTGAATGTTTAGGAATTTCTGCTATACTTTTGAGTATATCTCTCTCGTTTATTTTTATTTAGTTTTAGCTAATAAGTGTATTTTGTATTCTTTTAGAGGAATATCGTAAGCTGTGCACAATGTCTTGGGTTCGACCTGGTGTGCCAGAACCTGGACCAGTTATTCCTGTGGGACCAGGGTATCCTCCTCCTATAGGTCCCGAGGTGCGGCCAGTATATCCTCCTGTTTTCCCACAACCACCAGGCCCAGGATATATTCGCCCAACACCTGCAGCTCCAGGTAAATTAAGGAATAATGTTACAGTTTCTGTTTTGTTTTTTTGAAATGTTCATCTTTTCTGAGCCCTCTTACACTTTATTTCCCAGTGTTTAAATAGGTTATACCAGATAGTGTAAGTGTTGTTCTTCCTACTGTTAGTAAAAACACGGAGTTGTAACCATATGATAATCAGTCTTTAGTCACGTAATCACCCAGGTGCCTATAAGTATACGGTATAAAAACAAGAGTGAATCACATTTGAGTTCGTCCCTACCCAGGTAACCATGTTTACAACTACGGTGACGCCCCCTAATTGTGGGTATAGGGCAGTGATGGCGAACCTTTTAGAGACCGAGTGCCCAAACTGCAACCCAAAACCCACTTATTTATCGCATAGTGCCAACATGGTCATTTAACCAGAATACTGAGGTTTTAGTTTAGAAAAACAACTCATACAGAGAGCAGCCACAAACAGGAGCAGGGGTATGAGACTGCAAATATAAAGAATATGCTCCCCCTTCCATCCTGGTATATGTTTGCCCATCCTTATATATATGCTGTCCCCCATCCTTGTATGTGCTGCCCCCCATCCTTGTATATATGATGCTGCCCCTATCCTTGTATATATGATGCTGCCCCCCCATCCTTGTATATATGATGCTGCCCCCCCATCCTTGTATATATGATGCTGCCCCCCCATCCTTGTATATATGATTCTGCCCCCCCATCCTTGTATATATGATGCTGCCCCCCCATCCTTGTATATATGTTGCTGCCCCCCCATCTTGGTATATATGTTGCTCTCCATCCTTGTAGATATGTTGTCGTCTCCCATCCTTCATCCTGGTACATTCCCCACCCATAAATATGCTCCCCCATACTTGTATTTGCGCTGCTGCTCATCGCATAGTAAAAACAGACAAACATAATAAACACTCCTACTCACCTTCCTTCCTCTCCTGCGCTGCGTCCTGTCCTGAAGCCGGCTGCTGATTTCAGCTTCCTGACAACGGGGCGCATGATGTCACTGCCATGCGCCCAGTCGCTTGTACGCTAACGCTGGCTGCTAGCAGCGTGTAATGCAGCGCACGGGCCTTCAGCTAGATGTGTGTCAGAGAACGCACATCTAGCTGAAGTCGGCGGGCTCCAAGTACTCACCTGCCGGGCCCAGTCCTAGTGCTGAGGCGATGGCGCGCGTGCCCTTACAGAGGGCTCTGCGTGCCCTTTCTGGCACGCGTGCCATAGGTTCGCCAGCACTGGTATAGGGGAACTTTAACAGATGACCATGGTGTTACTGAACATAAATCTCTATACAAAGACTAACACTGATATTACCGCCATATGGTGATCATGTAATGGAAGATACCAGTTTTGCTGAACATATTTAGAGATTACAGTACAGTTAGTGTCTTACAGCTGATGTGTTTTCTGATGGAGTCATTCACTTTTCCCATCTTTTCCATATCGTCCATACCACCTTGAAGTTCTTCCAGCCATGACTCGTCTGGAGAGCTTACACATTTGACTTTTCACATTTCTAGTATCATCCCCAAACTGCACAAACGCCCACAGTACTGTCACCTAAATGCTGAAGTGTTTGTCCCTTTTACTGGACCTGCTGTGTGGTACAAAAACAGTACTTCTCTTACTGCCCCATATATTAATATCCACCACTGTGCCCCTTACAAAGTAAAATGCATCCTTTGTGCCCTCTAGATAATAAAATTCCCCCCTAAAAAAAATATTAATTCCCTGTGCAAGTAGTAAATTATGCCCACATTTGCCAATTGAAGGTAATAATGCCCCCTCTGTGTACTTTTGAAAATGACAATACCCTGAATGCCCCTATAATAGTAATACTTCTTAAATGCCTACTTAGCATTTAATCATGTCCCCGGAATCCCTCCACGTACAGTAATAATGTCCCCGGAATCCCTCCACGTACAGTAATAATGTCCCCTGAGTCCATCCCATGTATAGTAATAATGTCCCCTGAATCCCCCCATGTACGGTAATAATGTCCCCGGAGTCCCTCCCATGTATAGCAATAATGTCCCCTGAGTCCATCCCATGTATAGTAATAATGTCCCCTGAATCTTCCCATGTACAGTAATAATGTCCCCTGAGTCCCCCCCATGTACAGTAATAATGTCCCCTGAGTCCCCCCCATGTACAGTAATGTCCCCTGAGTCCCCCCCATGTACAGTAATGTCCCCTGAGTCCCCCCCATGTACAGTAATAATGTCCCCTGAGTCCCCCCCATGTACAGTAATAATGTCCCCTGAATCCCCCCATGTACAGTAATAATGTCCCCTGGGGCTCTCCCATGTATAGCAATAATGTCCCCTGGGGCTCTCCCATGTACAGTAATAATGTCCTCTGGGGCTCTCCCATGTATAGTAATAATGTCCCCTGAATCTCTCCCATGTATAGTAATAATGTCCCCTGGGGCTCTCCCATGTACAGTAATAATGTCCCCTGGGTCCCTCCCATGTACAGTAGTTATGTCCCCTGGGTCCCTCCCATGTACAGTAGTAATGTCCCCTGGGTCCCTCCCATGTACAGTAGTTATGTCCCCTGGGTCCCTCCCATGTACAGTAGTTATGTCCCCTGGGTCCCTCCCATGTACAGTAGTTATGTCCCCTGGGTCCCTCCCATGTACAGTAGTTATGTCCCCTGGGTCCCTCCCATGTACAGTAGTTATGTCCCCTGGGTCCCTCCCATGTACAGTAGTTATGTCCCCCGGGGTCCCTCCCATGTACAGTAGTTATGTCCCCCGGGGTCCCTCCCATGTACAGTAGTTATGTCCCCCGGGGTCCCTCCCATGTACAGTAGTTATGTCCCCCGGGGTCCCTCCCATGTACAGTAGTTATGTCCCCCGGGGTCCCTCCCATGTACAGTAGTTATGTCCCCCGGGGTCCCTCCCATGTACAGTAGTTATGTCCCCCGGGGTCCCTCCCATGTACAGTAGTTATGTCCCCCGGGGTCCCTCCCATGTACAGTAGTTATGTCCCCCGGGGTCCCTCCCATGTACAGTAGTTATGTCCCCCGGGGTCCCTCCCATGTACAGTAGTTATGTCCCCCGGGGTCCCTCCCATGTACAGTAGTTATGTCCCCCGGGGTCCCTCCCATGTACAGTAGTTATGTCCCCCGGGGTCCCTCCCATGTACAGTAGTTATGTCCCCCGGGGTCCCTCCCATGTACAGTAGTTTTGTCCCCCGGGGTCCCTCCCATGTACAGTAGTTATGTCCCCCGGGGTCCCTCCCATGTACAGTAGTTATGTCCCCCGGGGTCCCTCCCATGTACAGTAGTTATGTCCCCCGGGGTCCCTCCCATGTACAGTAGTTATGTCCCCCGGGGTCCCTCCCATGTACAGTAGTTATGTCCCCTGGGGTCCCTCCCATGTACAGTAACTATGTCCCCTGGGGTCCCTCCCATGTATAGCTCCCCTAAACACAGTGTGATGATATGGTGTTATAGGCAAACAGATCAAGAGTTTGAGGGCCCCCCATACTGTTTTCTTGTATTCTCGCTTTTTGCAGGCCTATGAGTAGGATTTCTAAGGGATAAGATGAGATAAGATTGGGGTGAAATACAGTCCTATTTTTTTCAGTTGTTCATGTTTAATGAATCAATATATTATGTATAATATTTGTTTTGTACTATTTTTGTCTCAATAGTTACCTCATTAAATTTTACACAAGATTACTGTTTATTGTACCGGAACCTGTGTATACATGGCCGATGCATCCCTACTCCTGGAAGCTACCGTTGTGAATGCAACACGGGATTTCACTTAGATGGGAGAGGAGAATGCATAGGTATGCTGTCTTTTGATTATTATTTTTGTGTAATTCATACTCCAAGTTATTATTTTTGAAACGTCAGTGTTAAGGTGTCGGTATCCTTTATATATGGAAGGCAAAAGATACATCACCAGTTTGATTCACCAATTTGGTTTGCCAGCTATAGTCTTCATATCATCCTCTAGATTTTTTTTTTGTATTTTTTTTATACTGCAAAATCTATTGGTTTTAAAGAAGAATTAATAGAAGAAGAGAGTGTGGAGGTATCTACATTAATCAGTGTATAGGTATGGGATCAATATAAGAAATTTGTTAGACAATTCAAAGAGGAGCTGATGAAGGTACGTAAAGAGGAATAGTTGGGCAATTGGAAGTATTTCTCAAGACTTGGTAACCCAAGTTCCTCTTTGAGTCTGTGTTTAGAGTCAATTGTTAAAGATGAGTGAATCTTTTGAAATTCACATTTTTTACCAAAAAATTGATTTGCAGCCAATCAAAAGTATTGCAAAGCCTCCAATTACCCTGAAAAGATGTGTATAAAATGCTGACATCTGATAACTGTCCAACATCCTTCAAGCTCTCTAATGCAAATACAGCTTTACAAATTTCAAAATGTTTAATTGAAATGCAGTAGAACAAGCAGCACTGATCAATCACTGCCATGTCTTCTATCTCTGTGTATCAGTTGAATCTCTGCATTTATTTTTCTTCACACACTAATCTTCTCCACTGCTGTGCTGTTACACAGATTATCTGCACAGTTTGTTCAGTGTTTTATGTTTTTTTCTCCCTGTGTCTATGGCTAAGCTGTGAGTTGTGACGTGCTCTCACTATCCAGATTCATCATAAAATAGCTGCTGCATTTCCTGAGAAATCCCAAGAATGTACTGAGCAAAGATAATGTATATTCCCTCAGGGAATAGTTGAAATTTCCTTTTTAAATAGTCATCTAGTTGTAAAATTCTATAATGACAAATGTTTTGACAAAGAAATCCTGCTCTACATAGTATTCATGTTATTTGTACAATTTTAGCACATATCTAACAAATATAACTGATGAATTTTGAAGAGTAATTTACCCAGTCATTAAGGAAACCTGTCATGAAAAATGCTGCTAGGCTCATAAATGCCTTTATGGACATCCTCATTTTTAAATTGCTGCTTTTATAAGGATGGAAAAATTGAACATATAAAATTGCCATGTGCCACTCCCAATAGTCACTTGAGCAGTTCTGCAGTTGGACTAGAGTGAGAGTGCAGTCTCACTCTCTAGTCCAACTGTCTTGGAGAGTGCAGTCTCACTCTCTAGTCCAACTGTCTTGGAGAGTGCAGTCTCACTCTCTAGTCCAACTGTCTTGGAGAGTGCAGTCTCCCTCTCTAGTCCAACTGTCTTGGGAGAGTGCAGTCGCCCTCTCTAGTCCAACTGTCTTGGAGAGTGCAGTCGCCCTCTCTAGTCCAACTCTTGGAGAGTGCAGTCTCCCTCTCTAGTCCAACTGTCTTGGAGAGTGCAGTCTCCCTCTCTAGTCCAACTGTCTTGGAGAGTGCAGTCTCCCTCTCTAGTCCAACTGTCTTGGAGAGTGCAGTCTCCCTCTCTAGTCCAACTGTCTTGGAGAGTGCAGTCTCCCTCTCTAGTCCAAATGTCTTGGAGAGTGCAGTCTCCCTCTCTAGTCCAACTGTCTTGGAGAGTGCAGTCTCCCTCTCTAGTCCAACTGTCTTGGAGAGTGCAGTCGCCCTCTGTTGTCCAACTGTCTTGGAGAGTGCAGTCGCCCTCTGTTGTCCAACTGTCTTGGAGAGTGCAGTCACCCTCTGTTGTCCAACTGTCTTGGAGAGTGCAGTCTCACTGTCTTGTAGAGTACAGTCTCACTGTCTTGGAGAGTGCAGTCTCACTCTCTAGTCCAACTCTCTTGGAGAGTGCAGTCTCACTCTCTAGTCCAACTCTCTTGGAGAGTGCAGTCTCACTCTCTAGTCCAACTCTCTTGGAGAGTGCAGTCTCACTCTCTAGTCCAACTCTCTTGGAGAGTGCAGTCTCCCTCTCTAGTCCAACTCTCCTGGAGAGTACAGTCTCACTGTCTTGGAGAGTGCAGTCTCATTTTCTAGTCCAACTCTCTTGGAGAGTGCAGTCTCACTCTCTAGTCCAACTTTCTTGGAGAGTGCAGTCTCACTCTCTAGTCCAACTCTCTTGGAGAGTACAGTCTCACTGTCTTGGAGAGTGCAGTCTCATTTTCTAGTCCAACTCTCTTGGAGAGTGCAGTCTCACTCTCTAGTCCAACTTTCTTGGAGAGTGCAGTCTCACTCTCTAGTACAACTCTCTTGGAGAGTGCAGTCTCACTCTCTAGTCCAACTCTCTTGGAGAGTGCAGTTTCACTCTCTAGTCCAACTCTCCTGGAGAGTACAGTCTCACTGTCTTGCAGAGTGCAGTCGCCCTCTCTAGTCCAACTCTCTTGAAGAGTGCAATCTCACTCTGTTGTCCAACTCTCCTGGAGAGTACAGTCTCACTGTCTTGGAGAGTGCAGTCTCATTTTCTAGTCCAACTCTCTTGGAGAGTGCAGTCTCACTCTCTAGTCCAACTCTCTTGGAGAGTGCAGTCTCACTCTCTAGTCCAACTCTCTTGGAGAGTGCAGTCTCACTCTCTAGTCCAACTCTCTTGGAGAGTGCAGTCTCAATCTCTAGTCCAACTCTCTTGGAGAGTGCAGTCTCACTCTCTAGTCCAACTCTCCTGCAGAGTGCAGTCTCACTGTCTTGGAGAGTGCAGTCTCACTCTCTAGTCCAACTGTCTTGGAGAGTGCAATCTCACTCTGTTGTCCAACTCTCCTGGAGAGTACAGTCTCACTGTCTTGGAGAGTGCAGTCTCACTCTCAAGTCCAAATCTCTTGGAGAGTGCAGTCTCACTCTCCAGTCCAAATCTCTTGGAGAGTGCAGTCTAATTCTCTTGTCCAATTCTATTGGAGAGTGCAGTGTCACTCTGTTTGCTCTCTCACAATGCCCCTGAATTTATCAATGACTCGCTCAGCATGCGCAGTCATGGCTAGCTGTGCAAGGTATGACATCAATGAAAGCAGTGTGGGTATGTTGACAATGAGGAAACTGTGATTAGCATCATATGCAGCACCATACAGATGACTAGTCAGACCAGCATGCAGTGGTTTTATAAGTTATTTATTTTCTTAACATGAAGGGTTCTACAGTTAAAGTAATCAATTTATGAAACTGTTCCTCTAAAAAAATAGTAAAGGCTGATACTGCAAATTCAAAATGGTCTGTATGCTAGAGATGAGCAAAATGATTGGCAATTGGATGAGGGCAGTGTGAACGTCAGCAATCCTCTGAGTGGCATCCATAGCACCTCTACCACTTGTTTGGCCCACATGTGATGATGTTGTGGTGGCCAAGTAAGTGGGAAAAGTAAACACGGCCCTAGTCCAGGTGCTATATGGGACTAAACTGGATGTTCAAATCTTTTCCCTCATCTCAAATTTACACCTATCTAAAGGCAAATTATATTGAGTGTAATAATTAATGTCTATCTGATCCTAATAAATGTTGAACTTGCTGAATGTGTTATATCTCAGCTTTAGCAAGTATGTACCTTTTATAAGTATAACTCCTGGAAAACTGCAAAATTCAGCTTTGGCCAGAATTTAGAACCTCTACTTGCTCTGCACCGTCTCATATATAGTTCCTTTGGTCAATTCGAGACCACAGATAAAGTCAATGCAAATGATGGCAAGATAACAATTGAGCAATATGCTTCCTGGAATATTTATATTCATTTTACTTTCTTTTTTTAGTAAAGCACCATCATATTCCACATCACTTTACAGATATTCTCCTCACTGTCCCCATTCGGGCTCACAATCTAAATTCCCTAATAGTATGTCTTTGGCATGTGGAAGGAAACTCATCCCAACTCCTTGCAGATGTTGTCCTTCTTGGGATTTGAACTCAGGACCCCAGAGCTGCACTGCAACTGTGCTAACCACTGAGCCACAATGCTGACAATGTATAAGAGATATTGCCAGTACATTCTACATTCAGAATACTTTGTATGCTTCAAAATGTCAGTGTTGCTTAGTTATAGTTTTATGGTCAGCACAGGCTTTATTTTTGGTTTTGAGGAGAACAGGAATCTCCGAAACAGTGCTGTATAAGCAAGTGAAGCTTCCGAGGCAAGTACAGCTGATCACTGGATTTTCTTTTTTTTTTTTTTTTACGTGGAGCTGCACTATGAGAATATAATACAATAATTAGTTTAACATGAAACAAAAGTTAAAAAGAAACTAAAGAACAGACAAAGGACAAGAAGGATACCGGCATGGTAACACAAATGAAAATCCTCATCTAAGCATATGCCAGAGTCATCAGACTTGAAATTCTTTATGGTTTCTTTACGAATGGAAAAAGTCGATTGCCAACAAATGTACAAGTCACTGTGAAAGCGAAGATCATTTTATTGTTATAAGCTGAAATGCCGCGAGCACTGTGAATCCTGCGCTGGTGAGATGTTTGTGTAATACATTTGGAAGTGTGTGGAATTTATACTTGAGAATGTTGCTTCATAAACAGCATTATTGAGTCCAAAAGTTTTGTGGTGAGTCATAATCTGAGACACAGGACGCCAAGTCATAAATTGTATCCTAGGAAACTTCTCTTTGGAACATTGGGTGCGTGCCACTTTTGCTGGATACTCAACTCTACCTGTTCTTTTTAAGAATGGAATATGTACCCAAAGTACCCAAGGTTGGAATGAGCGGCTTTTTTGTAATC
Source organism: Phyllobates terribilis (assembly GCF_046119375.1). Taxonomy (NCBI): domain Eukaryota; kingdom Metazoa; phylum Chordata; class Amphibia; order Anura; family Dendrobatidae; genus Phyllobates; species Phyllobates terribilis. The sequence continues at coordinate 410,819,425 of NW_027362771.1, read as the reverse complement.
CCTCTTTGGCATATCAATCATTGGAACAGTTATATAAATAAATATATAAATACATAAATAAATAAATTTATTCTACTAATACAGGTCTATTAATATATGGATGGTCACTTCCAACACAGCGTATAGATATTAACATTTTTATACTAGCATATATTGGTAACATAAAGAAGCACTCCCATCTATATATATATTTTTTTTTAAATGTGTGTATTGTAAAAGAGACTTTCAGCTCCTGGATAGAGTGAGCCGGCTAGTCGCAATTGTGGTGACATCACTGAGAAGAGGTGCAGAACGCTGCTAGTCACCAGGGTGAGTGGCGGTAGGGGAGTATAATAGTACACTACATTACATGCACATACACACACATTTAAAGGGAACCTGTCACCAGAAAACACAGCCTTGACGCTTCTTTTTAAAACATAACTTTTACTTCCAATTCTAAAACCATTATATTCTTCAATGGCATAATATTCAATAGACTTTAAAAATATATAGATTCCCTTTTAACAATAGGATTATCACCAGTTTAAATATTAGTGCTCATAAGACCTCTTTAGAGCTCTCTATACTTTATGTCCTATTTGTTAACTAATCATACATAAATAAATACAAGTGCTCAAAAAACAACATAAGGAAGGAAAATGTGTGGATCTCACCACATCCGCTTGTAGACCTTATTAGGGGTAACCGTCCATATTCATAGGTTGTTCTTCTTGGACTGACTCTACCCTTTCGTGCCCTTAGTAATGGCTACCGCCCTAACAAGGGCAGTACCCAAGTATGCCTCAGACTTTGTCCCAGCAAAACCCTCCCGACATGTTTCCTTCCCTCTTAGGCTATGTGCCCACGATGCAGAAATGCTCCGGATTTTTTCCTGAGCGTTTCTGCATCTCCCTGGCAGAAAAAACGCATGCAGATTGTACATGTGTTTTTCCTGCCAGGGACATGCAGATGTGAAGCGTTCTTCACATGCATTTCCGCATGCGGGTTGTCAAGCGCTTTCCAAGCGATTTTAGCATCACTTGGAAAGTGCTTGACAACTTAGTAACACTATATAAATCCATGCAAACGGCATGGATTTATATAGTGTGACCGAAAGAATGATAAAAAAATAAAAAATAAATCTATACTTACCTTCTGATGTCCCCCGGAGCCTTTATTCGATGCGTCTCGGCTTGCCGGCAGCTCGCGGTACACTGAAAGGACCTGCAGACGTCAGCAGTCGCGTGACCCGTCACATGACTAAATGACATCATGGCAGGTCCTTGAGTCCACCGCGATCTGCCGGCAAGCCAGGACAAAGACACCGGGGGTAAGTATAATATTAATTTTTTATTTTATTCTTTTTTTTACAGGTTCTATGGTACCCGGGTCCGGAGGAGAGTCTCCTGTCCTCCAGACCCGGGTACCATCCGCACATTGAAACGCATGTAATCTGCATGTACAGATCCAGTGATGCAGATTACATGCGTTCCAATGCAAGTCAATGGCGGCGAAATCGCAGCGCTTCCCCAAAATAATTGGTAGTGCTGCGTTTTTTCCGCAATAATGATCCGCAGCGGAAATTTCCGCAGCATGTGCACAGCACATGCGGATTATCAATGGGGAACATGGCAGGCCTTCTACCATGCGTTTTTTAAGCGTTTCTGCAGCATCGTGGGCACATAGCCTTAGGGGAATTCATCAGGGAAGTGTACTTGATCTTTGGGAGGTATTATGATATGAGATGCAGATATTATACCGGAGAAAAGTGACTCCTTGCTCATAAAGTGCAAAAAGTGCTTTAAAAAGGCTTAAATCTATCAATCAACCTCACAGTGGTGAGCGTTCATTTATAGTGGTGCAGAGTGCTGTCACCACTCATTCCAGCAGTAAGATCTCCCCATAGATATGAACGGTTATCCCTGATAAGGTCTACAAGCGGATCGGATGAGATCCACACATTTTCCTTCTTTATGTTGTTTTTTGAGCACTTGTATTTATTTGTGTATGATTAGTTAATAAATAGGACATAAAGTATAGAGAGCTCTAAACCTACGTAATAAGAGGTCTTATGAGCACTATTATTTAATCTGGTGATAGTCCTATTGTTAAAAGGGAATATATATTTTTTAAAGTCTATCGGATATTATGCCATTGAAGAATATACGGTAATGGTTTTAGAATTGGAAGTAAAAGTTCCATTTTAAAAAGAACCCTCAAGGCTGTGTTTTGATGTGATGAATTCTGAGTAGTGTTGAGCGATACCTTCCGATATCGGGAAATATCGGATCGGATTGGATCGGGCCGATTCCGATACTGGAAACCAATGCAAGTCAATGGGACAGAAATATCGGAATGAAAATAAACCCTTTCTTTCCTTGTAGGTTAATTCTACATGAAGGAAAACAACTAAGAATAATGTAGAATGTATTGGGGGAGGTGGGGGAGACAATAAAGGCATAGAGGTTTAGCCCAATCAAATGGAATAGCAGGAATTAATATTTTTTTTTAAGACGTTCTGAGTTACGGAAATATTGACTATGTTAAGTATTTTTATATTTTGTCAGATATTTATGTTTCACTACTTCCATGCTCTTCACCTTCTTTTTTACTTCTCCCACACTTTCTCCTTCATCATCCTCAGCATCTTTTTCATCCACTTCTTCTTCACCTTCTTCATCTTCTTCTTCTTCACCTTCTTCGTATTATTCTTTTTTTTTACATTCTTCATATTCTACTTCTTCATCTTCTTCATCTTCATCTTCTTCATCTTCTTCTTCTTCATCATATTCTTATTTGTGGCAGGCATTCCTGTAGTTGTTATCTATAAAAGGACATTGGACATTACACCTTTCGTTCTGCCCGTCACAAAAGATTTACAACAGGATTTGTCCGTGTTCAGTTTGGCCTGCAGCAGCAGGTCTTTTCCAGGGGCACCACGAGGAGGAACGAACTCACCCCCATGCACTGCTTAGTCATCTTCTGCTTATAATTTAGATATTATCTTTTGCTCTGATTTTTAGTCTTCGGCTATGTGCCCACGATGCAGAAATGAAGCAGAAAATTTCTGCAGCATTTCTGCATCTCCCTGGCAGAAAAAAACGCATGCAGATTGTGCATGCGTTTTTCCTGCAGAATACATGCGGATCCACATGCGGGTTCACATGCGTTTCCGCATGCAGATTGACAAGCACTTTCCAGGCGATAGCATCACTTGGAAAGTGCTTGACAACTAGGTCACACTGTATAAATCCATGCAAAACAGCATGGATTTATACAGTGTGAACCGTAAAAATTAAAACAAATAAAGCTATACTCACCCCCGAGGCCCCGGCGTGGCTGCAGCGCTGCTTCCTGGCTGGCTGCCGGCATATCGCGAGACAGAGCGGTGAAGGGCCTGCGGTCACATGACTGTGACGTCACCGAAGGTCCTTCAGCGCTGCTGGCATTCAGAGAGAAGACGCCGGACAGGTGAATATAACTTTATTTGTTATTTTATTCTTTTTTTTACAGGTACAATGGTACCCAGGTCTGGATGAGAGTCTTCTCTCCTCCAGAACTGGGTACCATCCGCACATACAGACGCATAGAAGCCGCTTGTAAAAATGTACAGTCGCGGTTTCTGTGCGTCTCAATGCAAGTCAATGGCGGGAGTTCCGCTGCACTTCTGCAAAATTAAATGACATGCTGCGGATTTTTGTTCGCAGCATAAACGCTGCGGAAAAATCCGCAGCATGTGCATAGAACATGCGGAATCCCCTTGGGGACCATGGGGTGCGGATTACCTAGCGTTTTACAAGCTTTTCCGCTGCGGAAATTCCGCAGCATAAACGCTTGAAAAACGCTACGTGGGCACACAGCCTTATGCTTAATGTTCTTCCGCTTTTTGTTCTGCAGCTTCTTGTATTTCTGCTTCTTGGTTTTCTGTCTCTTGTTCTTCTGTATCTTGGTGCTTGTCTTCTCTTCTTTGTCCTCTTGGTCAACTTCTTCAGGGTCATCTTCTTGGTCTTCTTCGGGGTGGTCTTCAGGGTCGTCGTCTTCGGGGGTCCTCGTCTTCGGGGTCCTCGTCTTCTTCGGGTTGGTCTTCTGGGTCCTCGTCTTCGGGGTCCTCGTCTTCTTCGGGGTGGTCTTCAGGGTCCTCGTCTTCTTCGGGGTGGTCTTCAGGGTCCTCGTCTTCTTCGGGGTGGTCTTCAGGGTCCTCGTCTTCAGGGTCGTCGTCTTCGGGGTCCTCGTCTTCTTAGGGTTGGTCTTCAGGGTCCTCGTCTTCAGGGTCCTCGTCAGGGAGATCTAGAGTGATTACCAAGAACCATTTCAAAAAGCTTGAACTTGGAAATGTAGCAGAAGGTACAAGAAAGCTGAGGAACTACCGAGGACCAGCTGACGGTACTGGAACCCGGATGGGTAGCAGAAGGTACAAGAGCCAATGGAACTGCCGAGGACCAGCTGACGGTACTGGAACCCGTATGGGTAGCAGAAGGTACAAGAGCCAATGGAACTGCCGAAGACCAGCTGACGGTACTGGAACTCGGTTGCTAAGCAGGAGGTACCTGTGCCAGAAAGCACTACCAAGGACCAGCAGACGTTGGTGGAACTTGGGTACCGAGAAGGAGGCACCTAATCCAAAGGCACTGCCGAGAACCAGCTGACTGTACTGGAACCCGGATGGGTAGCAGAAGGTACCCATGTAAAAAAAAGTTCAAGGCCGCGAGCCGGCCGCAGTTACCAAAACCCACAGTCCTACAGGGGGTGCTTGTCCTATTGGCACTATGGAACCAGCCTTCATTGCCAGATCCCGCAGCCCACATAGGAGTCACCTAAACTGCAGGCACCATAGAGTCGGCTAACCCGACCGCAACACGACAGGACAACGCATTGGAGGCAAAGTGACGTTGACACTACCCGGAAACAGCTGGCGTGCTGGAACCAGGCTGGGCAGGAGGGAGTACCCGTGCCAAAGTCACTGCCGAGAACCAGCTGACGGTACTGGAACCCGGATGGGTAGTAGAAGGTACAAGAGCAAATGGAACTACCGAGGACCAGCTGACGGTACTGGAACCCGTATGGGTAGCAGAAGGTACAAGAGCCAATGGAACTGCCGAAGACCAGCTGACGGTACTGGAACTCGGTTACTAAGCAGGAGGTACCTGTGCCAGAAAGCACTACCAAGGACCAGCAGACGTTGGTGGAACTTGGATACCGAGAAGGAGGCACCTAATCCAAAGGCACTGCCGAGAACCAGCTGACGGTACTGGAACCCGGATGGGTAGCAGAAGGTACCCATGTAAAAAAAAGTTCAAGGCCGCGAGCCGGCCGCAGTTACCAAAACCCACAGTCCTACAGGGGGTGCTTGTCCTATTGGCACTATGGAACCAGCCTTCATTGCCAGATCCCGCAGCCCACATAGGAGTCACCTAAACTGCAGGCACCATAGAGTCGGCTAACCCGACCGCAACACGACAGGACAACGCATTGGAGGCAAAGTGACGTTGACACTACCCGGAAACAGCTGGCGTGCTGGAACCAGGCTGGGCAGGAGGGAGTACCCGTGCCAAAGTCACTGCCGAGAACCAGCTGACGGTACTGGAACCCGGATGGGTAGTAGAAGGTACAAGAGCAAATGGAACTACCGAGAACCAGCTGGCGGTGCTGGATCCCAGGGTAAATACTAAAAACAGAGTGGAGCCAGAGGTGTAATTGGAGCAAGTTTTAAATCCGTAGTACAGTGGATGTGGACAAAGCAGGAGAATTTGCCGGACACACAGCTGGGGATCAGCTGACGTTACTGAACCCCAATAACACTGGAGCAAGCGTTGACTGTGCAGACGGCACTTCTGAGCAGCAACTAGCGGTATTGGAGCCCAGGGTAAATACTAAAAACAGAGGAGCCAGAGGTGTATTTGGAGGAGGTTTTAAATCCGTTGTACAGTGGATGTGGACAAAGCAGGAGAATTTGCCGGACACAGCTGGGGATCAGCTGACGTTACTGAACCCCAATAACACTGGAGCAAGCGTTGACTGTGCAGACGGCACTTCTGAGCAGCAACTAGCGGTATTGGAGCCCAGGGTAAATACTAAAAACAGAGGAGCCAGAGGTGTATTTGGAGGAGGTTTTAAATCCGTAGTACAGTGGATGTGGACAAAGCAGGAGAATTTGCCGGACACACAGCTGGGGATCAGCTGACGTTACTGAACCCCAATAACACGGCAGCAAGTGTTGACTGTGCAGACGGCACTTCCAAGGGCCAACTGGCGGTGTTGGAGCTCAGGGATAATACTGAAAACAGAGGAGCCAGAGGTGTAATTGGAGCAACTTTAAAATCTGTAGTAGTGAGAATGTGGACAGAGCAGGAGAAATTGCCGTCCGCACAGCAGGGGAACAGCTGACGTTACTGAACCCCAATAACATGGCAGCAAGTGTTGACTGTGCAGACGGCACTTCCGAGCGCCAACTGGCGGTGTTGGAGCTCAGGGATAATACTGAAAACAGAGGAGCCAGAGGTGTAATTGGAGCAACTTTAAAATCTGTAGTAGTGAGAATGTGGACAGAGCAGGAGAAATTGCCGTCCGCACAGCAGGGGAACAGCTGACGTTACTGAACCCCAATAACACGGCAGCAAGTGTTGACTGTGCAGACGGCACTTTCAAGCGCCAGCTGGCGGTGTTGGAGCTCAGGGATTACAGTTCAGGTGGTAGAAACATGAACACAACAGGAGACCTGGATACTGTTGCCAACCAATTATTTATTCTGGAAGAGGACTGGCAAATTCATGAGAGATCCAGGCCTTGTTCATTTTGAGAAAAGTAAGCCGGTCAACGTTATCGGAGGATAGTCGCATGCGACGGTCTGTTAGTACACCACCTGCGGCACTAAAGACGCGTTCCGATAATACACTAGCAGCAGGGCAAGCTAGCACCTCCAATGCATACTGACTAAGCTCTGGCCATGTATCCAGCTTACAGACCCAAAACTTGAAGGGAGAAGAGTCGTCTGGGAGTACACTAAGAGGGCAAGACATGTAGTCTGTCACCATCTGACGGAAACGTTGCCTCCTGCTGACTGGAGCCGTCTGTGATGGTGTAGACATTTGTGGCGGCGGGGACACAAAACTTTGCCACATTTCGGCCATACTGGTCTTGCCTTGTGCTGAGGCGCTGCTTCTGCTCCCTCTTTGTGCAGAGCTTCCTCCACTGCCTCGACGCACTGAGCTGCTTTGTAAAGCACTAGCAGCACTGCTCTCGGTTGGAATGGAGAACATGATGGAATGCACCAGTGCGTCTTGGTACTCCCGCATTTTACGCTCCCGGTTCAACGGTGTTATGAGGCTTTGTAAGTTGTCTCGGTAGCGAGGATCTAGGAGGGTGGACACCCAATAATCAGCCGTGTTGAGAATGTGGGCGATGCGGCGGTCGTTTCTCAGGCACTGCAGCATGAAATCAACGATGTGCTGCAGACTGCCAACTGGCCAAGAAACACTGTCCCCTGCTTGAGGCGTGATCTCTGCCTGCTCTGCATCACCCCACCCTCGCTCTAGATACTGACTATGAGAGCATTGTGTACCTCCTTCCTCTGGACAGATGTCTTCCTCATCCATTGACTCCTCCTCATCCTCCTCACAAAGTGTCCCCTGCCTAGGCCTTTGTGAGGAACCACGTTGCGCAGACTGTAGAGAAGCAGATGGCATTTGTGACTCCTCATCCTCCATCTCTTCCAAAACCTCGTCCCTTAGTGCTTGCAGTGTTTTTTCAAGCAGGCAGATAAGGGGGATAGTCATGCTGACTAGTGCATCATCTGCACTCGCCATCCGCGTGGAATAATCGAAGGCACGCAAAACGTGGCAAATGTCCTTCATAGAGGCCCACTCAGTGGTGGTGAAGTGTGAACGGCGTGCACTGCGACTTGTTTGCGCCTGCTGCAGCTGGTACTCCATTACTGCTGCCTGCAGTTGAATTCCACCTGGTGGGTAGGTCACATATGATGCGATGTTCCGGAAGACGTAATCGGCGCTGCAGAGCTGCAATGCGTGATCTTGCATTGCTGGAACGCCGCAAGTGAGCGCACTCTATGCGGACCTTGTGAAGCAGTGCATCAAGATCCGGATAGTCCCTCAAAAAATTCTGCACGACCAAGTTGAGCACATGTGCCAGACATGGGATGTGAGTGAGGTTGCCTAGGCCCAGAGCTGCCACCAGATTTCGGCCATTGTCACACACTACCATGCCTGGCTGGAGATTCGCTGGCACAAACCACACGTCGCTCTTCTGCTTGATGGCATTCCAGAGCTCCTGCGCTGTGTGGCTTCGATTCCCCAAAGAAATTAATTTTAATACGGCCTGTTGACGTTTGGCCACGGCTGTGCTCATATTGGTCACCATAACAGGTAACCGTTCACGGGTCAATGTGGAGGTAGACCGTGACGGCTCCTGCAGCGCTGATTCAGAGGAACTGGAGTATGAGGAGGAGTCAATGTGTACAGACTGGATTCCTGCAATCCTTGGAGTTGGCAGAACACGTACAGCGCCACTCTCAAGATATGTACCCGGCTCCACAACATTTACCCAATGGGCAGTGAGGGAAAGGTATCGTCCCTGTCCATGCTTACTGGTCCACGCATCGGTGGTCAGGTGGACCTTGCTACTGACGGCGTTTTGTAGCGCATGCTTAATTTTTCCCTCCACATGATGTTGCAGGGCAGGGACGGCTTGCCTGCTGAAATAAAATCGGCTGGGCACGTTGTATTGTGGGACTGCCAATGCCATAAAGTTACGGAATGTGTCAGTCTCCACCAGCCTGAATGATAGCATTTCAAGGGCCAGTAGTTTAGCAATGCCAGCATTCAGAGCCTGTGCTCGGGGGTGGTTTGCCGAGTATGGGCGCCTTTTCTCCCATGCCTGTGCTAACGATGGCTGTAGACTGGCCTGGGAGTGTGAGGATGACTGGGAAAGTGGTGCTGTGGGTGGAATTACACTGTGTCTCTGTACAACAGTTCCAGAGATTCTTCCATGGCGATCCTGTGAGGAAGCCGAACCAGCTGTGTGTGAGCTGGAGGAAGAGGCTACAACACGAGCTGAAGAGGTGGTAGGTGGCGCTGTAGGTTGGCCTAGGTCTTCAGTGTGTTTTTGTAACTCCACCACGTGCTTGGTCCGCACATGTTTCCACATATTTGTGGTATTGAGGTTGCTGACACTTTTCCCTCTTTTCACCTTCTGATTACACAGCTTGCATTTGACAAAGCAAATGTCATCTGCAACTGTGTCAAAAAAGGACCAGGCACTGCAAGTCTTGGGAGCGCCCGCTTTGGATTTTGGAAGAGCCATGCTCCTAATGGGTGCCGAAGTGGAGGCTACAGGCAACCAAGTCTGCCCCCTCCCTCTCCCTCCTTTTTGGGCTGTTCGGGGAATCTCTTCCTCAGAGCTGCTCCCACCACCTTCCTGTCCCTCGCGCCATGATGGGTCAAGGACCTCATCATCTACACCACCCTCTTCAAACAACTGCTTCTCCTGGGTAGTCTCGACAGCACAGTACGCACCAGAAAGTGGCACCTGAGTCTCATCATCAGATGCGTACTGAGGTGTGCTGCTGACCATAGGCACTGGCCCACCCGCCTCTTCAGATTCAGAGAGACAAAACGGTTGCGCATCACTGCATACTACCTCTTCTTCAAATTCTCGAATTCTGCTTGGCTGGCCCCCTCTTTCCAAGCCAAGAGATTCAGAGAACAGAAGTAGAGATGGCTCCTGTCCAGGGCTCTCTGACTGCCTGGGCAATTTGGCAGGTGGTGAAGAGACAGATGGGTGCTCTTCAGTGCTCAGGACCTGAGAGGATCTGGAACTAATTGAAGTCGATGCGTTAGCTGCCATCCATCCGACAACGGCTTCAATTTGGTCCTCGCGCAGCAGTGGGGTACGGCTAGCTCCTACAAAGCTGCGCATAAAGGACTGTTCCCTGGTAAAACTGGGGGATGCTGAGTCACTGGTGCCTGCAGCAGGCACAGAATCCCCACGTCCTCTCCCTGCAGGCACAGAATCCCCACGTCCTCTCCCTGCAGGCACAGAATCCTCACGTCCTCTCCCTGCAGAAACTCCACGCCCACGACCACATGCCTTGCTCCCTGCCTTCTTCATCTTGGTAGACTGATAAAGATAGGCAGAAAAGTACTAAGGGCTTAGTGTGCTTATTCCTGAACAGCTGCTAACAGGTATAAGAAACACTAATTTTATTAAGTGTGGACTAGACTTTAATATGAGCTAATGTGGCCTACACAACTGTAAAGTGGAGTGTTTGGTGAACTTTAGGTTTTTTTGTCACAAAAAGACACTGGATGTGCCTAAAGATGTAATAACGATAGTATCACAAACTTTTTGTAGCTATTACAATGTAGGAAGGTAACCTACAATGCAATAGATGAGGCTGCAAAAAATAGGCTAATACTAATCTGGCTGGGGCTGCAGGGCCCAATGCTGCAGAAAGGCTCCTCTAACTACTCCTATATAGTGTGTTTGGAACCAATTTAGCTGAATACGGATGGAACCACCACACTAATAGGAGAAATCAGGAAAAATTATGAATTGGCAAAAAAGGACAATGTATGAGGCAGTGACACACACTGAGTGCACTACAACCAGACGTGGTTGAAGCACACACTACAGGGTGAGCTGCACTCACACACCAGACCTTGCAGACAGCGGTGAACAGTACAGATGCAGAGCACTGTGCACTAGCGCTGCAAGACCAAAAAAATTTCTCTATCTACTCCTATATAGTGTGTTTGGAACCAATTTAGCTGAATACGGATGGAACCACCACACTAATAGGAGATATCAGGAAAAATTATGAATTGGCAAAAAAGGACAATGTATGAGGCAGTGACACACACTGAGTGCACTACAACCAGACGTGGTTGAAGCACACACTACAGGGTGAGCTGCACTCACACACAGAGACCTTGCAGAAAGCGGTGAACAGCACAGAGAACTGTGCACTAGCACTGCAAGGCACAGCGATTTATAAAGTAGCTTGGGTAAAGCAGAATAGACCAAATAGGTAGCTAAAACTGTCCCTCAGAACAACAGCGTCCTATCCCTAACTGAATTCACAGCAGAGTGAGCTCAAAATGGCGGCGGCGGCTTTTATAGTGCATCATGACATCATTTCAGCAGCCAATCACAGCCATGCCATTAGTTAAGATGCCTACATGCCTAACAGGATGTGCCCACACTTCTTAGGATCCTCATTGGCTGAATAAAATGAAAATGGCTCATTGCATTATGGGAACTTCCGATTCCGGTATACGATATTGCAAAAGTATCGGAATTAAGTATCGGAATTCCGATACCGCGAATATTGGCCGATACCCGATATTTTAGTATCGGAATGCTCAACACTAATTCTGAGGTAATTTTTTCCTGTCATATGTGAAGCGGGTATTTGCTACAGAGTATTGTGAACTTGTGACCAGAAATAACGCTGCAGATATGGGGTTAATCTGTGGGTTAATAGTGTTAATATGCTGCCCGGCGCCTGCACGCAGTCGAATGCAGCGGGGAGAAAATTAACTTTATTCTCTCCACCAGCATTTGGTGTTCAGTCATGGAGGCGGGGGCGCCGCAAGTTCAGTCATCACTCTGAGTATACAGAGCGGCGGCTGTAACCGTGCCCACGGCCCTAAATGACACTTCCTCTTCGTTGGGGCTCAGGTGTCAGTCAGGGCCGGGAGTATACTCAAAGCGATGACTGAACTTGCGGCGCCCCCACCTCCATGACTGAAACCGAATGCTGGTGGAGAGAATAAAGTTCATTTTCTCGCCCGCTGCATTTGGCTCCGTGCAGGCCCCAGGCAGCATAATAACGCTATTAACCTGCAGATTAAGCCCATATCTGCAGGTTAATAGCATTACTTCTGGTGACAGGTTCTCTTTAATAAAAAAATATAAAGATGGAGGTGCTTCTTTCATTTTTATAATTAGGTCAAATTGAAATGTAATAATTTAGGATTTTTTTCTAATGTAACCAAATGCATGTTAAAAAATTATAGAAAATGATCTTAAATTGCTTATTATATACCATAGTTACATTTCTCTTTTTTTCCTCTATTGGACCCATCATGTTTACTTTGGGATCGAGATTTACTGGCCCTGGGTTTAGGATCATGCATGTAAAAAGATGTTCAGACAGCTTACAAAAAATGTATAAATTGATAAGCAGGAAAATTAAATGGTGCCAAATGCAGTGTTAAAACATACTGATTTACCTAGAATACAGCTATCAAATACATTATTTAAGATAAAGATATTAGTTTTAAATGAAATCCAAATTTTCTAAATATTCTTTTTGATCTAAATTTGACTTTTATAAACCATAGTTTATAAAATAGAAGGACAGCAGATGTAGGCTACACGTAAAGGATTCTATTAGGACGATTTTGTGACAATATTGATTGACTCACACCTAATCTGTATAAAATAGGTCAGAAATGCAGTTTATAAATTATTTAGTGAAACAACTCTGGGAGCACATAGCAATGTGAAGAAGATGAATTTCAGCTCAATTTAGGAAGAATGTTTGACTAGAAAGCACTATTTACCTAAGGGATAGAATTATGAATGAGCGACAGTCTTTACTGAGTCTTGATCTTTTTTCCAGATCGTGGTGAAAAATAACTTTTGATACACATCTAACGTATTCGTAGCTTTCTTTGTAAAAGAAAATTAATACTTTTGCTAAGATGTGCCTTTAGATATTTTTACTGAATTTATATTTTTAACCACAAATTATTTTTGTTGTTAAAAGGTGAATGGATGCATCGACTTGGCCAATGTGGGATATATTCGATAAGAATTTCTGTCTGTTACTTGGGTTTAAGAATATGAAAGGAATGCAGTTTAATCCCTGGGATTTGCATTCTTTCTGACTATATTTTAAGGAATTCCCCTTTCTATGTCATATCTCTAAATGCCTGAAAATGCTAAAGAAAAACTTTTTTTTATTCCTTTTCTATCTCTAGCTTCAGTACGTCGTACACACGTAGAGATAAGCTGCAAAGTTATTATATAGTGAAAGATTATCACCACCCAACCAACACTCTGATTTCCCGAAATCTCCTGCACTCATTCCAAATCCAACCTACTTACAATGAGTCATTGAGCTTGGCAGGGTCTTATCTCTCTCCTAGTTCTCTTGACTATTGTCTTCTTGAAAAACTTCATTATAGTCCAAGAGAATATTTCAGAAATTACTTTATCCTTTTTAATACACTTTTTCTTAAGCTAAAAGAAGGAGGAAGTCTGTCGAAATCCACCCAAAGAGTGTTTTCAACTTTTGGGTGCATAGAACAGAGCTAGCATGCATTCCAGGCAACCTTCAAAAAATTACTTTCATAAGCAAATGTGGAATTGACATAAAGACCATGGATATATGCTGATTTTCATGCTCATGGAGACAATTTTAATATACACTTTGGCCTCCATTAACAGTAATAACAAAAACAATGAAAATAATTACAAAATATTTAACTTTGCTTTAAGAATGTAATTTGCAATTCATGTATTATATTGGTATTGCTCTAATTTTTCTCTTCCATTTTCTCTACGTTTTAGATGTTGATGAGTGTGAGAGAAACCCCTGCCTCCATGCTGAATGTGTAAATACCCAGGGATCATATATTTGCCAGTGTCACTCTGGGTTCCAGAGCACATCGACCCGGACAGAATGCAGAGGTATGGAGCTATGGTTGCTTGCCTGCTTGCCTTCTTCCCAAAGTGCACCCTGACGCTGTCCCTGTCACGGAAAAGTGACCCACTTCCACTCGTCCATGCCATGTTTTTCTGTGGGTTTTGTGCAGATGGTCTAGTATTCATTATCCATGCACATCAATGAGGTTTGGGCTCCCATGACCTAGTCACTAGGTTTACTTTTTTTGGACTACCAAACGAGAACTCATTTTTTTGGTCATGCTCTTACCAAATTGTCTATGGTCATAACTTTTTCAGCTCCCTACACTTCTCATTTTTCCTACTTCCAACACATCAACCTCAAGAACTGACTATTCACTTGCTGCCATTGGCATGTCCTTTATAACAATATAATCAATGTTGTCTGCTCCTGTCAGGTTTTAGTGCTATGGCTGACTGGGGGATGGATATAATTAGACAGAATTCCTTTAATAGCATATCAATATAATAAATTAATAAATAATGTCTTTGAAATTTGCCACTTTTATGAGTAGAAGGGTTTCTTGGAAATTTTAAATTCTCAATTAATGGCTTCTGCACGTTCTTGTTAAGGTGAACTCTGTTAGCCGCTTGTACCTTTTCATGGTTTTTGTAGTTTTTATTAAAAAATACTATTTTTTAGACATTGACGAGTGCTTACAAAATGGTCGTATCTGTAACAATGGACGGTGTGTGAACACGGATGGTAGTTTCCACTGCGTGTGCAATGCAGGCTTCCAAGTGTCACCTGATGGGAAGAATTGTCAAGGTAACATTTTAATTTGTATTACTTATGCTTTACTTTCTATTAAAATACTAGTTGGCTTCACATTACAAATTTCAATGTCACGCTAAAGGAGCTCACTGAATGATCTGTAATAGATTGTTCTGTACACATAGGCAGCCATTGATCTCAGCAGCACATGTCCTGTTTACACTGGACGATGCACTGCCAAGGATGATGATGATTTGTGCAGCTCAAAAAATCATGTCACCTGATGAGCAAGTGTTTTTTTCGTTTGTTTGGTGATCGGCAGCCTGTTTACACTGTAAGATTATTGAAAAGCGAGCTTTCCTAGGATCACTGATTCATGATCATTTTTCAGTGTAAATGGACCTTAGGCCATGTGCCCCCGATGCAGAAATGCTCTGGATTTTTACCTGAGCGTTTCTGCATCTCCCTGGCAGAAAAAACACATGCGGATTGTACATGCGTTTTTCCTGCCAGGGACAAGCGGATGTGAAGCGTTCTTCACTTGCGTTTCCGCATGCGGGTTGACAAGCGCTTTCCAAGCGATTTTAGCATCACTCGGAAAGTGCTTGTCAACTTGGTCACACTATATAAATCCATGCAACCGGATTTATATACTGTGACCTTAAAGAATGTTTAAAAATAAAAAAATTAATTTATACTTACCTTCTGATGGCCCCCGGAGTCATTATTCGCTCCGTCCTGGCTGGTCGGCAGCTCGCGGTACACTACACTGAAGGACCTGCCATCACATGACTAAATGACGTCAGCGCAGGTCCTTCAGTCCACCGCAATCTGCCGGCAAGTGAAGAGAAGGAGACCGGGGGCCATCAGAAGGTAAATATTATGTTTATTTTTTTTTATTCTTTTTTTACAGGTTCTATGGTACCCGGCTCTGGAGGAGAGTCTCCTCTCCTCCAGACCCGGGTACCATCCGCACATTGAAACGCTTGGATTCCGCATGTACAGATGCATTGATGCAGAATCCAGCGATTCCGCAAGATAATTGGTAGTGCTGCGGATTGTTCCCCAATGATAACCCGCAGCGGAAATTTCCACAGCATGCGCACAGCACATGCGGATTATCATTATTATCATCAACGCTTCTACCAAGCGTTTTTTAAGCGTTTCTGCAGCGGAATTGCCGCTGCAGAAACGCTTAAGCGCATTGTGGGCACACAACCTAACTCTCACTTTAAACACAAGGGGGACAATACATTATGGCTTTGGTGCCAAATTTTGAGGGATGAATGTCCTAAATGTTGTTGCCTGTTTTTTTCCCCCAAATTTGCGACTTTTAGCTATGTTTCTTTTTAATATGTGCACATTCTGCCATTTTTATCCTATTTGATTAAAGGTAAGCTTTAACTACTTTCCTTTGGTGCTGGAGAACATCTACTTTTGGACCATTGAGAGCTGGGTATAGTTTTCTGTGCAAATAAATTGTAAGGCTATGTTCACACATGTTTTATTCAGCGTTCATCTTCTGCAGCAAAACCTGATCTCTTGCCAGGGCGTTGTTCAGGATATTTGTTGCTGTTTTCTTGCTTTTTTGCGCTTTTTTTCAGCGTTTTTTTCACTGTCCTTTTGTCTCTGTTATGAATGTATAAAAAGTTCAGTGAAAAAAAAATTGCATTATGCTTTAGGCACAAAAAAACGCTGAAAACTTGACACCTGCCTTTTTGGTGCATTTTTCAGCATTTTTTTCACCACCCATTACTTCCAATGAGTGAAAAAACGCTGACAAAACGCTGAAAGACGTGACATACTCTATTTTGCAAAAAAAACATGCGAAGCACAAAATCCTGAACAAAAAAAACCATGATGTGTGCATGAGATTTCTGGAATCTCATAGACTGCTGGTACTGCAAAACGCAGCTGAAAAGTTGCATAAAAAAACTATGATGTGTGAACATAGCCTGAGATAGAATTATGAATAGTGACTTTTTAAAAAGTCCTAATTCTCACTTCGGTAAGGAGTGAACGTAAAAACTGGAAATTTGAGCATTAGACAAAAATTTTATATGAAAATATTTGGTGAAAATAACATCAGCGCAGCAACAGTCAAACCTGGATAAAAAAAATCCTGCTGTGATACCTTCCCCCCATAATGTGTATTTGCCCATGGGTTTCAAATGGTATTCCTATTCATTGTTATTTACCTTTCTCTATCATTTTCTCGTACGTTATGTTTTTAATAATATTGGGACTACTGTGACGCAGTCTAAATATCACGACAACTGATTTTACTGCCTTGACCTTTTAGCATGTTAGAAGCAAATATAGCTCTGGATACCGGTCCACAAAGGAAACTTGATTATCAATGTTTCCCAGAAAGAAAGTGCAATGCATTGAGGAAGTAATCACATTGTTATTGAAAACAATAGTGTTTGGAAGATTGGCAGTTTTACAAGTTTTCAGGAAAAGCCTTCCTTTCACTGTACAATAGTGGGAGTAGTGTAAGCTGTCAGATAGCCCTGAATGTGATGGCTTGAGGCTGGGTGCTGTAATAATACATGATGGCATCACTGACATTCAGAAATGTTACTGTATAAAGAAGGAAAACATTTAGACGTTTTTGAGAAGTTTTTAGGCATTAAGCAAAACTATTGTGTAATATAAAGCATAAACTCAAGAGAAGACCTTTCTCCTAGATGACCTTTATCTTTTCCTCATTCTTACGATTACCGTACTCATTCTGCACTTTAATTGAAAGCATAATAAGCGGTCTCCCCGAAAAGTGAAAAAAAAAACAACAATGTTATTTTAAGGTCTTTGATTGTGTTAAAGAATATAAAGCAGCAACCAACATTAACCAACTGGTTAGAATACACAGGACTGACCCACAGGAGAACAGGTGAATCTTCTGGTGGGCCCTGTGAATACAGCCCTCCCCCTATATATGAGCAGCAGCTAGCACCATACTCTCATTATTCATTCAGCAAACTACTCAGTTTATTATTATGTAAAATCATAGCTAAATTTGTGAATGAGGGTAATGTAATATTTTCCTGCATTCTGAAGAGAGAATATTACTGGTGGGCCTTTGAGATCCCAGCCCGACACGGAGTATGCATATACAAAAGAAGAATGCTTTTGGACACCCCTTAGACTAAAATTTTTATTTCCAGTTACACATTTGTCCATACTGCTATGCATCCCAAACTGTTTATAGTCACATGAAGTGAATAGGAGCTGATCTGCAGCACCGAGGAACTGCCACTACATAGGGAAAAGAGATGTACTGTTCAACTCTGTCCATTAAATAAGGCCCCTGCTGGGGCTGGTGAGAACTGATTGGTGGGGTTTCTGGGTTTTGGATCCTCACCAATCTGATATTGATGACCTATTTTAAGGATAAGGTCATCAATAACTTATACCTTGAAAACCCTATTAATGGACATTTTTGCAAGTATGAGCTGCCAGCTCCTTCTGCTCACTGTTTTTCATAGATATATGACACTAAAATACCCACACCACTTTTATTCAAATGTCACTGCAAGGCTATAAAGTATGTATGTAGTGAGCTCAGCTATTTTTTTTCTTTTGGAAAGTTTCTAATGAAAATATACATATATATATATTTTTCAGATATGGATGAATGTAGTGTAAAGAACATGTGTTTAAATGGAATGTGCATTAATGAGGATGGAAGTTTTAAATGCATCTGCAAACCCGGCTTCCAGCTTGCATCTAATGGACGTTTTTGCACAGGTATGTAGTAAGCACCCAATTCATGAAGATATAGTGACTCTGCAGAATCTTGCATGGAAGCAATGTATCCATCTGAAATGTCATAAATGTCTAATAGGGGAATAATTACAATCAAGAAGTTTTCCAAAATAAATCACTGTTCAGTAACAGCTGCCAGAATAAGAAGGAATGAAAACATTAGGGTTGTTTTTCTTATTCTCTTTTTTTTTTGGTACCTATTCCTAGTTCCAAAAATACAGACTTGAGACCCTTAAAAGCAGCAACAATGCTACAAACTAAAACATATTGGCTCCAATTCATCAAGACTTGTGATTTTCATGCCGGTCTAGATGATGAGGCGTGATGGAGTCTGGCGCTTTTGATTCATGGAGAGGCTCACGCATGGCATTGATTGGAGTGAGATTTCTGCATTAGGGAACGCCACAGCTCGTAATGAATTAGACGAGCTGTAGTGCCACACCTTCTCTGCGGCCCGCCCTGAGAAAAGGGCTTCAAGAGCTTGTCCACTAATCTTACATTGATGACCTATCCTTAGGATAGGTCATTAATGTCTGATCGGTCGGGGTCCGGCACCCCGGCCAGTCAGCTGTTCTTGGCGGTCGTCGGCTGTAGCTGCTCAGTTGCTGAGTTGCTCCGTATTCTGATAGTGGCCACGGCCGACTACTGCACATCAGCCTCCTATTGATTTGAATAACAGTTGGATGTGTAGTACCCTGCCACGGGCACTATCAGCTGACGGAGCCGCTCCTCAATTGAGCAGTTACAGCCTGCAACCGCCGCCGACACCGAGAACAGCTGATCAGTGTAGGTGCCAGGTGTCAGACCCCGACCAATCAGACATTGATGACCGATATATCTTAAGGATAGGTCATCATCAATGGTAAAGTAACGGACAATCTCTTTAAAATCCTAACAGCGCACGCTGAATGCAATGTGAGGATTTACAAGTTAGATTGAATGACTGCAGACTTCCATGCCAGACCTAGATAACCCCTTTAAACTACAAATTAATTGGCTTACTTTGTGCAATATTTTTGAGACAGATTCACATTTGGCACAAAGTGGCACAAATATCATAAGCTAAACTCAGGTACAATTTGAATCTAGTGTAAATGCATTAGTAAATCTCCCTCACAGTGCACAAATCCAGCCTTATAATATTACTATTATTATTATTATTATTATTATTATTATATGGAAGCAAATGTATTGGTGAAACATGGTACACCCCACAAATCCCTTGGGATACTAGTAAATTTCTAGACTAAAAAAGTATAATAAACACCACCATTTACAATACTGTGCAAAAGTTTTAGGCATGTGTGGAAAAAAATGCTGCAAAGTAAGAATACTTAAAAAAAGAAGTGCTTATAGTTTATTTTTATCAATTAACAAAATTCAAAGTACATGGAAAACAGAAAAATCTAAATCAAATCCAAATTTGGCACGACCATCCTTTGCCTTCAAAACCACATCATAGCATCAATTCTTCTAGGTACACTTGCACACCGTTTTTGAAGTATCTTGACAGGTAGATTGTTCCAAACAAGTTGGAGAACTAACCACAGATCTTCTGTGGATGTAGGCTTGTGCAAATCCTTCTGTCTCTTGATATAATCCGTCACAGATTTGATGATGTTGAGATCAGGGCTCGGTGGGGGCCATATCATTACTTGGACTCAACAAGTGCTGATATAAAAGCAAAGGGAGGTCACACCATGTATTGATTTTATATAGATGTTTCTTTTGTTCACTCACTTTGAATTTTGTTAATTAATGAAGATAAACTATTAACAATTGTACTTTTGAAAGCATGAAAATAATGCTAATATTTATAGACTTTAACAAAGGAGTGTTGCTCGCAGGAAAATAATGCAAAGAAGCCCCAAGACAAGCCCTCAGAGAGTCCCTTGAATATCTCCCCCTTGGTAAAGCCTATAAAAATTAGCACTGTATAAAAGGCCCAAATCACTGGAACCATATCGCAGATTTAGAAAAAAAAAAGAAAAAAAAGGGAGCAACAGGAATAAAATAAGAGACAAAAACTGCCACTTTTCACCTAATCCAGGTCCTCTCTAAATTTCCATTTGTGAAACCTGTCTTCCCAAGTGTTGGCATTAGTTCCTATGCTACTGATATGTCACCGTCTCTTCTGTCTGCTTCGTTTTAAGTCTGCCTTCAGCATCTTGTATTAACTAAGCCCTAGTCTACCACAACAGATGCTTTGAGGAAGCCCTTGAGATTCTTCATGGCTGAGGTGGCACATCAATCTTTTTTCCACCCAGCATTACAGCTTGCATTTGAATTCAGCATGTCATGTACAATGGGCAGTCTGTAGACACTAGCCATTTTGTATGTGACATTGTGGTTTTAGTCCTCTGGGAATATGGTTTTGAAGACAGAAAAAAAACAACTTTTTGAACTTTAGAACATTATCCCATCAAAACACAAACATGAGTGCAGTTCTATGTGCAGCCAAAATAATTGTGGTTACTCTGTATTGTTCCTCACAAAGTATTTCTTTTGCCATTGCATTACAGTAAACCAGATTGACTTGGCTGTAATAATGTGTGCATTACATAAGTCATAGTCGTCATTATTAATAATGCTGCTACTTGAGAAGGAACAAATTCTGCCTTTGTTTAGACATTTAGGGCATTTATAAGTCTGAGTGCATATGTGTGTTGTCATTTATAGTTGTCTGTTCTGTAACAATTGCCAAATAATTGTCATGTAAAGAATACAGAACTCTTGTCATTTTAGACACTTAAAAGAGAACTATACTTTCAACAAACTTTGCAGAGATCAATAATACATGTGCATATAAGAAATTTTCTAATATATATTATCAGATAAATATGCTTCTTTCTCCACTTATGAGACACTTCTTCCCCTTCCCTTCTGCCTCTTGAACTTCTGATCCAGTCTCATCTGTCCTTGCAGACAACATTCTACTCTGCGCTGGGTAGAATGAGTCTCTCCATTGTGGGCATAGCTGTTATTTCCTTATTTTGCTTTATTTCTAATGGCAGTCTGTATAGCATGTAAGTGTTATGTAACTTTAGTGCATATAGATTCAGAGTGATTGGTGGGTGTAGTGTCCATCCACTCTTGTGAAAGATTACATCTATCTTCAAAAGTATGAGCTATATGAAGGTGGTGTCCTGACTCCCCAACTTTTTCTTATTATCGGTAGCTTACTATCTCTAATGGCGGTCTGTGTTTCATTTACAGTAAGTGTTATGTAACTTGAGAGCATATCGGTTCAGGGTGTTGGTCGGGTGTTGGTTGAGGGTAGTGTCCACCACTCTTGTGAAAGATCACATGAATCTTCAGAAGGTGTTGTTCAGCCTCGCTCAATTTTTTATCATCAATAACTTAGTATGGTATCAAATAAACTGGCACCGCCTGTTTCCCCCGCTTCCTGGATGCCCCGCCAGTCTGTCTCCTGGCCTCCAGGACACCACTAGGATCACATGTCCACATTTAAATGTGATCACTGGAGACCGGAATTCAAGGAAAGCCTGGGAATCCCAGGAAGGAACAGCATTGGAACTCCATTAATTAAATCTGTTGTAACATAATCAGCCATCTGATCTCTTCCAGTCATTTGACTTGATTCCATACTAAATTTACAAGTTGAATTCAGCAGACTGCTGATACGACACTGCAATCAATAAGTATGGTTAGTAAGAGTGTAAATTGTCATTGTAACAACCTAAAAACTGGCTAGGCGACCCATTTATCTGACTCCATCTCAAGCTGCAAGCCATATGGTAGCCACCGTGGTGGTGCAGCTGGGAGTTTACCCAGCAGAGTGCGCGGTGTAGTCCTAGCCTCATAGAATAATGAGTTTGCTGTTACAGTAATACTCAAATTGCTTTCAGTATTCTTTGTAAGTGTCTAATGATTTTTCAGAATTGCAGCCTTTTAGTAAAATACAGTTGGAGTAAGTTTGGATACTGCAAGTGTGTGTTATGGCCATAAGCCAGCGAGAAAAAAGAAAGTAGCAGAGGTGTTTCATACTCATTTTGTCCTTTTTAGGTCAGAAGTGTTGCACATTGCCGGTTGTCTTCTGTGTTGTGGTCTAGTTTTGTTTGCATGGTAACATTGGATATGTCATTTATTGCTATACTTGTAATGATTTACTGTAGCTACAACAATGAAAACAATTAATATCCTACATTGTAATACAGGCAGATCATAATCTTTCTTCTTTTTTATTAAGCACTTCTTTTGGGACATCTACATAACACATTAGCAAAATATGAAACCCACATACCAATATGTCTGTCTTCTGCCTGCAGCATTTATGGATAATAAATCAGCTTTTAGTTATGGGATACTCCAAGAATCTGCAAAGACTTTTATCAAGTGCTAGTTTCATCATTGGAAAGAATGTCAGACATTGATAGTTAATTATAATATAATTCTATATTTATGGCTTTATTATTTCAGATATCGATGAGTGTGAAACAGCAGGCATTTGCATGAATGGCCATTGTGTGAACACAGAAGGTTCCTTCAGGTGCGAATGTTTCCCCGGCCTTGCCGTTGGACTCGATGGACGTGTGTGTGTAGGTAAGATATATATTCTTCGTTTTACATTCCTGATACTCACTTAGTGGCCTCTCTATCAATTTAGACCTTTCTACAACTGAGGAATGATTTTATCACAACAAAGATTTAACAAGAAGCTGGACCATATTCACAATTGAAGTGTATCAATTCATATGAAGAGCTCCTCATTCCATCGTATTCTGGATATGTACTGTTTTCTAAGCCTTTGGATATTGCAGAGGCAGTTTACTAATTGTTGGGTTTCTGGGACTAGATTAAAATGATAATGTAGACTGTGCCCATAAAGTGGGGGAGTGGAGAGGGGGCTTTTTTCTGCTATTTGGATATGTCTCTTTGAGGTGTGTGATGCAAAGTGGTATTGATGATGTTTCAAAATGAATTTTGAAAAGAACTTGCAGCAGTAAGTTCTGTACACAGATCTATGTTACACTACATGTCTCCACACAGTGGAAATTCATCACTGCTCATGTAGCATTTATAGATCTCAAGCAGTGGGGGTCTGTAGTACATGCATCACATAGGAGACACTGAGACTGCTCTATATACATCACATAGGAGACACCGAGACTGCTCTATATACATCAGATATGGCACACTGGGGCTACGGCATATATATCACACAGGAGACTCTGGGACTGGAGCATATACATTACAAAGGAGACTCTGGTACTGGGGCATATACATCACATAGGATACACTGGGGTTGAGGCATATCTATCACAGTAGACTGTTGGGGCATATACATCGAAGGAGATCCTGGGGGCATAAAAATCACAAGAGTTGCTGGGGCATTTATAACTAGTGTTGAGCCACCCCCATAGTGTTCGGGTTCGGTTCGTCGAACACCGGGATGTTCGAGGAACTGTTCGTCGAACTGTTCGTCGAACACCTTAGAACACCGTCGAACACCGTTAAAACCAATGGCAGGCAAACAAAAACACATAGAAAACACCTTCAAAGGTGTCCAAAAGCTGACAAACTGCTCAGAAGACACTCTCTTTAAAAAAGCCGGCCGGCAAATTCAGCAGCGGCATACACCGGTACCCGACAATTTAGACAAGAAGGAATAGAGCATCACACATAGATTAGATGGATAGAAACATGTCAGTCACACATATAAGAAGCACAGTGACAGTGTTGGTTACTGCACTTGTCATTTAGTGTAAAGGATTTATTAAAAAAAATAATAGTGTTTTCATGCACTGTCTCTTTAAAAAAGCCGGCCGGCAATTCAGCATCTGTACTCGACAATTTAGAACAGAAAGATAGAGCATCACACATAGATTAGATAGATAGAAACATGTCAGTCAGATATATAATAAGTACAGTGATAGTGTTGGTTACTGTACTTGTCATTTAGTGTTAAAATAAAGGATTTATTAAAAAAAAAATTAGCGTGGGGTTCCCCGTAATTTTAGTCTCTAGCGGAGGTTAAGCAGACGGCTGGGGCAGATGTTTGAAGCCTGGGAAGGGGGTAATACCCACGGAGCTTCCCAGGCTACTAATATCAGCCCCCAGCTGAATACCTAGCCTTTACTAGCTATTAAAATGGGGGACCCCCCAAAAAAATGACGTGGGGTCCCCCCTATTTTAATAGCTAGCAAAGGCTAGGCAGACAGCTGGGGGCTGATATTAATAGCTCAGGAAGGGTGCCATGAATATTGGCCCCCTCCCAGGCTAGAAACACCAGCCGTCAGCCGCCCCAGAAATGGCGCATCCATAGGATGCGCCAATTCTGGCACTTAGCCTCGCTCTTCCCACTGCCCTGTAGCGGTGGCAGTGGGGTAATAGGGCTGGGGTTGATGTCAGCTTATAATGCCAGCTGACATCAAGCCCAGGTTAGTAATGGAGAGGCGTCTATAAGACACCCCCATTACTAACCCCATAGTGAAAGTTAAAAAAAACACAAACACCCAGAATAAAGTCCTTTAATTGAAATAAACACACAATTCTTTATTGTTCTAAATTAAACCATACTTACCGTCACGCCCATTCCAGCTGAAGCCAATGATCTCCTGCAATAAAAATAAAATAATAAACCAACATCATCCTTACCTTTCGATGGTTCCCAGGACAGCTCCAGCTCTGCTACATCGAGATGACAGGCTGGACCGCAGCAGAACGCTGCCATCCAGCCTGTCAACCCGCAGACACTGAGAAGAGCAGGCTTGCTTCGCTCCTCAGTGTCTCGCTGTGACGGCATCCAGATGAGCCGACGTCATGTCCAATGAACTCGGCTCACCTCATGCACGTCACTGACAGCGTGGGAAAATTCTCCTGCACTCAGCGCTTCAGCGTGGGAGAATTCTCACGCTGAAGCGCTGAGTGCAGGAGAATTTTCCCACGCTGTCAGTGACGTGCATGAGGTGAGCTGAGATCATTGGACATGAACTCACCTCATGCACGTCACTGACAGCGTGGGAAAATTCTCACGCTGAAGCGCTGAGTGCAGGAGAATTCTCCCACACTGTCAGTGACGTGCATGAGGTGAGCTCATGTCCAATGAACTCAGCTCACCTCATGCACGTCACTGACAGCGTGGGAAAATTCTCCTGCACTCAGCGCTTCAGCGTGAGAATTTTTCCACGCTGTCAGTGACGTGCATGAGGTGAGTTCATGTCCAATGATCTCAGCTCACCTCATGCACGTCACTTACAGCGTGGGAGAATTCTCACGCTGAAGCGCTGAGTGCAGGAGAATTTTCCCACGCTGTCAGTGACGTGCATGAGGTGAGCTGAGTTCATTGGACATGAGCTCACCTCATGCACGTCACTGACAGCGTGGGAGAATTCTCCTGCACTCAGCGCTTCAGCGTGAGAATTTTCCCACGCTGTCAGTGACGTGCATGAGGTGAGCCGAGTTCATTGGACATGACCTCGGCTCATCTGGATGCCGTCACAGAGAGACACTGAGGAGCGCAAGCATGCCTGCTCTTCTCAGTGTCTGCGGGATGACAGGCTGGATGGCAGCGTTCTGCTGCGGTCCAGCCAGTCATCTCGATGTAGCAGAGCTGAAGCTGTCATGGGAACCATGGAAAGGTAAGGATGATGTTGGTTTATTATTTTTCTTTTATATCAGGAGATCGTTGGCTTCAGCTGGAATGGGCGTGATGGTAAGTATGGTTTAATTTAGAACAATAAAGAATTGTGTGTTTATTTCAATTAAAGGACTTTATTCTGGGTGTTGTGTTTTTTTTAAATACTTTACTAGAAATTCATGGCGGTCATGTGTAATACTGGCGTGACCCCATGAATTTTGGGCTTAGGGCCAGCTGATAATACCAAGCTGGCCCTAACCCCTTTATTACCCAGTGAGCCACCGCACCAGGGCCCTGGATGAGTTGGGTACAGCGCCAGAAGATGGCGCTTCTATGAACGCGCCATTTTCCGGGGTGGCTGCGGACTGCAATTTGCAGCGGGGGGGGGCCCAGAAAGCTTGGGCCTCCCTGCGCTGCGGATTCCAGCCCCCAGCTGCCTAGTTGTACCTGGCTGGACACAAAAATAGGGCGAAGCCCCACTTCAATTTTTTTAAATTATTTCAGGAAATTCATGAAATAATTAAAAAAAAATTGACGTGGGGCTTCGCACTATACTTGTGTCCAGTCAGGTGCAGCAGGCAGGAACGGGCTGCCCCCAACCACCGGCTGCCTATTTGTACCTGGCCGGACACAACAATATAGGGAAGACCTTTTTTTTTTAATTATTTCATGAAATAATTAAAAAAAAATTGACGTGGGGCTTCGCACTATATTTATGTCCAGCCAGGTACAGCAGGCAGGAACGGGCTGCCCCCAACCAACAGCTGCCTATTTGTACCTGGCCGGACACAACAATGTAGGGAAGCCCTTTTTTTCTTAATTATTTCATGAAATAATTTAAAGAAAATTGACGTGGGGCTTCGCCCTGTTTTTGTGTCCAGCCAGGTATAACTAGGCAGCTGGGGGCTGGAATCCGCAGCGCTGGGAGGACCAAGCTTTCTGGGCCACCCCCGCTGCAAATTGCAGTCCGCAGCCACCCCGGAAAATGGCGCGTTCATAGAAGCGCCATCTTCTGGCGCTGTACCCAACTCATCCAGGGCCCTGGTGCGGTGGCTCACTGGGTAATAAAGGGGTTAGGGCCAGCTTGGCATTATCAGCTGGCCCTAAGCCCGAAATTCATGGGGTCACGCCAATATTAGACATGACCACCATGAATTTCTAGTAAAGTATTTAAAAAAAACACAACACCAAGAAAATAGTCCTTTAATTCAAATAAACACACAATTCTTTATTGTTCTAAATTAAACCATACTTACCTCTCACGCCCATTCCAGCTGAAGCCAACGATCTCCTGAAATAAAAGAAAAATAATAAAGCAACATCATCCTTACCTTTCCATGGTTCCCATGACAGCTTCAGCTCTGCTACATCGAGATGACAGGCTGGACCGCAGCAGAACGCTGCCATCCACCCTGTCATCCCGAAGACACTGAGAAGCGCAGGCTTGCTTGCGCTCCTCAGTGTCTCTCTGTGAGGGCATCCAGATGAGCCGAGTTAATGTCCAATGAACTCGGCTCACCTCATGCACGTCACTGACAGCGTGGGAAAATTCTCCTGCACTCAGCGCTTCAGCGTGGGAGAATTCTCACGCTGAAGCGCTGAGTGCAGGAGAATTTTCCCACGCTGTCAGTGACGTGCATGAGGTGAACTGAGTTCATTGGACATGAGCTCACCTCATGCACGTCACTGACAGCGTGGGAGAATTCTCCTGCACTCAGCGCTTCAGCGTGAGAATTTTCCCACGCTGTCAGTGACGTGCATGAGGTGTGCCGAGTTCATTGGACATGAACTCGGCTCATCTGGATGCCGTCACAGAGAGACGCTGAGGAGCGCAAGCAAGCCTGCGCTTCTCAGTGTCTGCGGGATGACAGGCTGGATGGCAGCTTTCTGCTGCTGTCCAGCCTGTCATCTCGATGTAGCAGAGCTGAAGCTGTCGTGGGAACCATGGAAAGGTACGTATTATGTTGCTTTATTATTTTTCTTTTATTGCAGGGGATCGTTGGCTTCAGCTGGAATGGGCGTGATTGTAAGTATGGTTTAATTTAGAACAATAAAGAATTGTGTCTTTATTTCAATTAAAGGACTTTATTCTGGGTGTTTGTGTTTTTTTTAAACTTTGACTACGGGGTTAGTAATGGGGGTGTCTTATAGACGCCTCTCCATTACTAACCTGGGCTTGATGTCAGCTGGCATTATAAGCTGACATCAACCCCAGTCCTATTACCCCACTGCCACCGCTACAGGGCAGTGGGAAGAGTGAGGCTAAGTGCCAGAATTGGCACATCCTATGGATGTGCCATTTCTGGGGCGGCTGACTAGCCTGGGAGGGGGCCAATATTCATGGCACCCTTCCTGGGCTATTAATATCAGCCCCCAGCTGTCTACCTAGCCTTTGCTAGCTATTAAAATAGGGAGGACCCCACGTCAATTTTTTGGTGGGTCCCCCACTTTAATAGCTAGTAAAGGCTAGGCATTCAGCTGGGGGCTGATATTAGTAGCCTGGGAAGCTCCGTGTGTATTACCCCTTCCCAGGCTTCAAACATCTGCCCCAGCTGTCTGCTTAACCTCCGCTAGAGCCTAAAATTACGGGGAACCCCACGCCAATTATTTTTTAAATAAATCCTTTATTTTAACACTAAATGACAAGTACAGTAACCAACACTATCACTGTACTTATTATATATCTGACTGACTTGTTTCTATCTATCTAATCTATGTGTGATTCTCTATTCCTTCCATTCTAAATTGTCGGGTACCCTGCTGAATTGACGGCCGGCTTTTTTAAAGAGACGGTGCATGAAAACACTAATATTTTTTTTAATAAATCCTTTACACTAAATGGCAAGTACAGTAATCAACACTGTCACTGTACTTCTTATATGTGTGACTGACATGTTTCTATCTATCTAATCTATGTGTGATTCTCTATTCCTTCCATTCTAAATTGTCGGGTACCGCTGCTGAATTGCCGGCCGGCTTTTTTAAAGAGACGGTGCATGAAAACACTAATATATTTTTTTAATAAATCCTTTACACTAAATGACAAGTACAGTAAGCAACACTGTCACTGTACTTCTTATATATGTGACTGACATGTTTCTATCTATCTAATCTATGTGTGAAGCTCTATTCTTTCGGTTCTAAATTGTCAGGTACCGGTGTACGCCGCTGCTGCATTGCCGGCTTTTCATGTTTCACTGTGAGCACAGTTCCCATTGACTTGGGCAATCACTCTAATGCCACAACCACCATGGCTGTGGCATTACAGTGAGTGGCAGACAATCCCTGCATGATTGGTGCTCTAAATAGCGCCAGACATGCAGGACACGCTTTTGGTGCACGAACAGTTATCGAACATAACCTCGAACAGCCGAATTTTTTGCAAATCGTTCGGGTTCGTCGAACAACTCGAACACCGCCCAAAACAGCTCGAATTTGAGATTGGCGAACAGTTCTAGTCGAACACCGCTCATCTCTATTTATAACACAGGAGACACTGGAGCATTAACATTTCAGGAGATACTGGGGCATATACATCAGAGGAGACAATAGTGCATATACATCACGGTAATTATTCATTGCACACACCGCAGTGTTCAGGAATGAACGCTGCTTGAACGTGCTCGCAATATCAGGAACAACTAAAGGGCCAGAGGTGGGCGTTTTGCCAGTCACCGGCTCAAGCACTGCGGTCATCATGGTACAGCCCACGGGCTGGAGGTTCTCCCCCTGCCATAAAGGTGCCCACATATTTAGCAAGTACTGATATTATGGGGGATATAATAAGTGTTCAGCTGGTATTTAGCCTTATGTGTATCAATGTAACATTTCAGTGGTTAGATCCATAGATTCTCTACAGAACTGGTACTTGCAGGTGATGTGTGCATCATTTGCTGTGCAATACAATCAGATAAATCCAGAATTTTTTGATATAGTAGACACCCCCCAGATCCCATCTGGCATCTGCAATTATGCCACAGCCAAAGCTACATTTTTCCCCATTCTAGTTGTCTGATAGCTGTTTCTGGTGCCTAGCTGCATGTCTGCATGTTATATGCTTACCTGGGGTATTAACATGTCAGCATAGCATTCTACATACAATATAATGAAAAGAATATAATAAAAACAGAAAACAACTCTGCTTTCTAGACCTGTAGGTAATGAACATTTTAGTATATATTCATGTGACCTCAGTACATTCCACATGGAGAGCCAAGACCAAAGAATACAAGGTCCAGAAGCAAAGGGGCACAGACCAGTTTCAGTATACAGAACTGTGCAATATAATTTGGTTATTATTTATTATTATAGCGCCATTTATTCCATGGCACTTTACATGTGAGAAAGGGATATACATAGCAAAAACAGTTACAATAATCTTGAACAAAACGTGACGGCGACTTGTACAGGAGGAGCGAGGACCCTGCCCGTGAAGGCTCACAGTCTACAAGGCATGGGTGAGGATACAGTAGGTGAGGGTAGGTAATTAATAAATATTAAATTAATAAAAAAACATAAATTGCTTTCAAGTCCTTAAACCATTTCTATGATCAGATTAAAAATTTCACTTTGGCAGCCTTTTAAATGAAAAGCAAGCAAACAAAAGTTATGTAACTTTTACATTGTAATACCCTATATCAGAAAAATAGGAAAAATGTGAATTGCATATCTGGAGGAGGTTTTGTACAGACCTATTAATCCATTAATGATATTGATACCTTTCCATATAAATTGTATTACAGACACTCACATGAGGAGCACTTGTTATGGTGGCTACAAGAGGGGTCAGTGCGTTCAACCTCTACTGGGCGCTGTGACAAAATCCGAGTGCTGCTGTGCCAGCACAGAATTTGCTTTTGGCGAACCATGCCGACCTTGCCCTCTAAAAACTTCAGGTAAGAAGTGTTCTTTTGAAGCCAAAGTTACTGCATGTATACAGAAGCCTACATTATTTGAATACAGTGGGTGATTTCGGTAAAGTATGTGCTAAAAATAATGTCAGAGATGTGTACTTGGTTTATTTAAAATATTATGATAATGGAATTTCTTGATGCTGATTATAATTTTATAATTTTTATGATAGTACTTTCACTAACACCCAAAATGAACCATTTATCAGTATGGTTAAACCACTTGGGTTATAATCATGGCCCTATATTGGATTGTATGATGGATTCCAGAAGCACCTGAGAAGTCCCATTGACACATTGGGGTCTGTTGGGATTCTGTTGCGTTGGTAGTTTTGAGAACATGAATTGTGCTCCATGCTATGCTATTCTTGCTAAATCTTCCATGCAGAAATACCATTAGTGCCATAATGCAGTTTTTCTAGTTCTCAGCACTGAAAAATAACGATCGAATATTTAACAGTGCCAAATAGATAAGGTTTTATTTTTTTTTATGTAATCAGGGTCTCTACCAATAATCAAATTATCACCCTCCACTTTACTTAGTTTTACATAACTCCTAATATAGCACACAATAGAACCTTGTACTTCCTTCTTTAGTCCCATTGTAACATTTCATGACCAGAACCATACAATGGAAAAACCTGATTGCTCTGAGACATAGAAACTACGTTACTACTCTAGAAAATTATGAAAGCCCTACAAAATGTGTACATGAAATATTTCAAAACATTTTTCTGTAATATTAATGTGAAAAATTACAGTAAAGGAAGGTACTTAGTGCATAGATTGGCCAATATATGTGTGCCCAACAGCCACCGTCAAGGAGTCCTTCATTGTTGGGTCACTGTCCTTCTCTGTCACCTCTCTTGGGCTGTAATGAAAGCCTACAATTTATGGGTCAGGACTGAACCAGCTATCTACTTAAAATCACCTGAGGCTTATGGGGGAGGGAGTGCACATGTGAAATAGAGAATTATACACGTAGTGAAAATGGCCAGCACATCCAAGTCAGTGTGAACAGACCCATACAAGTAAGCAGATCCGTCTTGCCAAGCTCCGCTTATTTATATTATTCACATTACAACTGTTGTGTTTCTGAGATTTTGGATTGTTTTATAACAGGCTACAAATGTATTTCTTTTGTTTTTAGAGGAGTATCAAGCTTTATGCAGCAGTGGACCAGGGATAACCTCTCAAGGAACTGGTATGTATGATGGCTACCCTGAAATACTAGTACAGGTCACCTAAAATATGTAGACCAGAATCAGAACAGAAAAGGATTATGATCTGCAGGTGTCACCCCTGGAGAAGCACAGCATGGTTGGGAAATCTGGTTTCATCATTCTTCTAAAATAAGTTTTATGTATAAGAATGGCAGTCATTTTTCTTGGCCTCAAAGAGCCTATCTTTAGGTGTCCCTTATTGGAAGATCCAGGCTGCTGCCAAAGGCCATAATGTGGTTGCGTTTTAATGTCAGTATTGGTGGGTCTGTGTTATCTGGAAGCCCTACAGTTCTATGAAACCACATTTTAATAACCCAATTTACACTAGTAAATGGATCTCAATTAATCCTTATGGATTCCGTAGACTTATAGTAGGTTCTGTCAGGTTTGGTTGGTGATTCCAAGAAATGCATTGCGGACCATGCTATTGTTTCCTCAGAAAATATCAGAAACACTTACAGAAAGCTAAAAAGTGTGAGTCCAAAACTTGCTTGCTCAGGGAACATACTGTACATTTCACTGTGAATGTATATTGTGCAGCATGGTGTTGACTTTTCCATATAATATTTTGACAGTGACTGAAGATTACCTGATTTTTGTCTTCTAAACATTAAAAGCCTGCTATTTTAAAGGCAGATAATTAAAACCATTTCAGATTTTTTTGCTTCCTTATTTTTACAGCCACTGGTTTGTTTATGTGACATTCTTTGTGTAGTTTTTTTTTCCATAAAACATAAGAAAGTAATTAAAAAGGATCAATTATAGAATCCATTTGGTGCA
This sequence comes from Phyllobates terribilis, assembly GCF_046119375.1. Classification (NCBI taxonomy): domain Eukaryota; kingdom Metazoa; phylum Chordata; class Amphibia; order Anura; family Dendrobatidae; genus Phyllobates; species Phyllobates terribilis. The sequence goes on along the minus strand of NW_027362771.1, from coordinate 410,786,740 downwards.
AAACAATGTAATTACATATTGTATATAAATAGAATTCTTAAGACCAGGAAGGTTGCCAGAAGTAATATCCTGGTAATATGTCTGCTGATCACGATAAGACATGAAGCATAGCGTAAAAAAAATAAAAGAAACAACTAAAAGTAACTAGACTAAAAGAAGTAATTCAGTGCTCCAAGCAAACATGTGAGGGAAACCAGACAAGTAGGGGCTCAGCTAGAAAATGGGTCAGTCAAAGAGTGTCAAAGGTGTCAAATTTATGGTGCCATCAATTGCAAGTGTTGCAAGCTGATTTTTATAACACTATGAGACTGGTAAATCTTACTTGCAAGTGGGTTTGAAAAGGCTTAGTAAAGAGAATTTTTGTTGGCTTGGGTTACGTTCTACCAACTAATATATCCAGAATGATATTGTTAGGAATCACAGAGTGATCTACCAAAGATCAGTAGACATCTTGGCAACAAATAGTGAATTCCTTAGGCTTCATTGTTGTTGTTACGACACAGAAGACCAGGAGCATTGTTCATTCTGCTTTGACCCAGTAATCAAGCTCAACCACTACAGTGCCCAAAATGGTCTATTTCATTTTAGTATTATTTCAGAAATAGACTATTACTATTTCCTGGTGATTGGACCTTCACAACACAACATGTTCTCCAAATCATTCCTAATGGTGACGATTATATCACTCACACAGGTTGGCAGTTCCTGCTCTTTAGCCTTGGAGCAATGTGTCATTGAATCACAATCTTTATAAAAAAGCCATCTAAGATGGCTCCTAATCAAGCTCCTTAGAGCGCCCAAGGCATGAACTGCCTGGATGGAGATGGAGCCCTCTTTTCTCCTCTAACCTCAGCATCTAGGCCCTATTCAAATATGCCACATTAGTAGCTGTCCTGGTACATTATATATTATATCAGTGTCTTTTATTCATCATTTTTAGATGAAAAGTAACAATAGCGGTTGCATTTAAACAAATGTGTTAAATTATGCAGAATAAGTTTAGCCATAAAGGGCATGCTCCAATGTTTTGGTTTTAGTTAATTCTCATACAAGCCCTTGAAACCATTTGATCCAATAAATAGTAAGGAAGATCTATGAATACCATAAATAATTGACAGGGTAAAGTCAAAGTGAAGCATAAAAATCATTGATAATTTTTTAATTTAAGTTATTATTATACTCAAACTGTAACACTTTCTTTCAGATATCAATGAATGTGCTTTAAATCCTGATATTTGTCAGAATGGAATATGCGAAAACCTCCGTGGAACATACAAATGCATCTGTAATTCCGGCTATGATGTGGACAACACTGGAAAAAATTGCATTGGTATGTCTTCTTGATTGGTATCTTGACTTGTTTGAATCTAGCAAAGAGTTGCTGAATTTACGTTAAGTATTACCTCCAGCATTTTTGGCATCACTGCCACGTTGGTGGTAAGGCCTTAGAGTTTGGAACAAGGAGCAGGGATGTAGAAAAAATATATGAGTGCCTAAGACTAACATACTAGATAGAGAAATACTGGGCAGAAAGCCAATACCTATGACATGTCTAGCAGTGTTTATCTCCCAGAAGAACAAGGGATCATGTGGATTCTAGAGTGATGCTATTACACTTGTTAGTGGTAATCTGCAACACTAATCTAATGAGTATGGCCAGCTGTCCTCCAGCGCATATCACCTATCCATAAATAGTTTGTGATTATTAAATCTTTTAAAAGACTTGTTAGATAAATACAATGATTCAGCTCAAATAAGATATAAGTATAGTTCACTACTGGTTTGTCTTCCTCTCACTGAGCTCACCCCTCTCCAATATATCCTGGGTGCAGCTTCCAGGCTCATATTTTCATCCAGCTGCTATATCGATGCCTCTTTTCTGTGCCAGTCATTGCGCTGGTTGCCCACCTACTTTAGAATACAATTTAAACTTATTACTCTTACCCACAAAACTCTCCACAGTGCTGCACCATCCTACATTTCCTCCCTCTCCGTCTGTAATTCTACCCATGCTCTCCTTTCTGGCAATGATTCAAGACTAACAATGTGTGCAGTGAACATGAATAAAATCTCTTCTCGATCAGTTTCTATGGTGAATGACAGAACTGAGCAGCACTTCACTTACACATAGGAAAAGAGATCCAACACCAACGTAGGAATTTTAGACGAAAAAATCTTTAGGCTTGATTGATAAAATCCTTTCATCATGAACAACAATGCTGACACATTTTAGGCTATTATTAGAGATGAGCGGATTGCTTTGCTTGACCCCCCATGGTCTAAGTCCAAGTCCGTAATCTCTGGCCATGGACTGGAATTAGGTGAGTTTCCTTACCCTTATGGATCCCAGGCTCAGCTTATGATTAGCTGTGCTGGCAGTCATCATCTGTGTGATGTGTGGTGCACAGCTGATGTACTGTCTGCCCGTCTAATCATAAGCCAAGCCTGGGATAGCTAAGGTTAAGGAAATTCAAGCAGCTCTTGTCTATGGAAAGAAACCAATGACCTGGACCATGGACCAGGTCGCACCAAGTTGTCTGCTCATCTCTAGCTATTATTATTAGATATCTTTGACGAGAGTAGAAAATAGAGATATGTAATCCAGAGTAGTATTCTGTCACTAATACGATGTATTTCTTTCAATTATTAACTTATCCTTTCTGTTGCAAGATCAGTAAATTGACTAATGTTTGCATCTTTGTAGATATTGATGAATGTGCCTTGAACCGGCTACTCTGTGACAATGGACAATGTCGGAACACTCCAGGAAGCTTCTCCTGTACTTGCCCTAAAGGCTATGTCTTTGAGCCTGAATCAAAAACGTGTGAAGGTAAAACACTTATATCTAATTACTCTACAATCTATTAACTAATTGGTATATTAGTATAAATTATGCAGATGATGGGTAGTCATCATATTCTGATGTGTCTGACCAGTGTAGATGAGATAGATGATGGATTTCATACATATGCTTGTCCTCCACTCCATTCACTGTCTACAGGGCTGCCGAGTGGTGCATGCACACTTCTGCTCCATTCAGAATGGGCCTGTTCTTGGGCTTTATATACCCAATCTTGGGATCACTGGGGGTCCCAGTGGTCAGATTCCCAGTGATCAGCAAGTTATTTCCTATTCTACACATAGGGGACAACGTGATTTTTGGGGAATAACAGTTTACTTTTCTGCAATATCTCTTGACTTTATCTATTGTTAGATTATGTCATTTGGAATATTATAAAAGTAGATATCACATTGGTTCATCTTACATGTATATGATATAGCCAACCCAGCTAATGATGCATGTAAAGCAGTATAAATGTAATTATTGTGATGGAGGGTAGATCTCTGCAACTTCAATAACGATACATTTGGAACTTATTTTGTTACTGTACTGCAGTTTTGAAGTAATTTCACATTTATTTTAGATATTAATGAATGTGAGTTGAACCCCTGCATCAATGGTGCCTGCAAAAATATCGCAGGATCTTTTGTGTGCGAATGTTCCTTCGGCAGCACATTGGATGAAACAAAGACAATTTGTGTTGGTAAGTGAATAGTCACAGATGCATGGCCTTGTAATCTGTTTATCAGGTTATTAGGGGCATAACTTTAATGGGTGGAAGGGTTGCAGTTGTACCTGGACCCTGAAGCCGAAGGAGGCCCAAAAGATCATTTAGGTCGATATGAGAAGTCAAATACGATTAAAGACCTCTAATAATTGAGGGTCTTGTTGAAGATTTTGCATTGGGACCACAAACTTGAAGTTACATCACTGTTGGTGCTGACACAAAATTACGTCATATTTCATTCTCCTGCACTGTCTGATGTGTAGTTATGCCAATATATGAAACTCAGAGCACAACTTGAGCTATGAATTAAAGTCTCTGAAGCTGTCTGAACTGATGTTTGATGACACAAGTGAACGTTAACATGAAGAAAGCAGTTAAAGAGATCTTTGTCAGTACAGACTTGTACAGTGCCTCTATATCCATACACTTGGAGACACCTTATCATTGTTTTGGGCCACTATATTGCGGTTCCCATTCTAATAATAATATTTTTTTTTTCTACAGAAACTTTAAAGGGAACATGCTGGAAAGAAATAGTAAATGGAAGATGCGAAATTAACATAAATGGAGCCACTCTTAGATCTCAGTGTTGTTCAACATTAGGAGTAGCCTGGGGAAGTCCATGTCAACCTTGTGAAGTCGGTAATGGAATGAATTTTTAGACATTGCACTCAAGTAGTCTTTTCCTTTTATTCTTTATTGTTTTTTTTTCCTATAAAATAAAGAATATCTTGTTATGAATATATAATTGTTAGGAATATTTCCAGTGGATTTTTTTATTTGACATTATGAATGTGCATCCTTATAACACATAGCCCTTTTTAACAATAATAACAGAACTGTAAATTTACTGTTACTCGGCTCTTTGTTTCAACAGATCATGTCTGCGGTAAAGGTTTTGCAAGAACCAAAGGCAATATTTGTCAAGGTAAAGTCATTTTTTAATGTTATAATTGTTTGCAGTTAGCAATGAAAATGTTCAAAGGTAGTCTGTCAGCATAAACTGACTGTTCAAACCAAGCACAGGAGCTCGGTGCACTGTTGGTGTGACCAAACAGTTTAGTCTTCCTTTCAACTGGTTGTTTTCTGTCTATCTCCACCATTTCAGTCTCTTGTAAAGCCAGAACTATCAATCAAGGAAGAGAGGGGAAGAAGTAGATGCAAAACAAGGAGGTGGAAATGTGCACTGAGCTGTTTGGCCACGAGAAGGCCACAACAAGCATCTGTGATTGGTTTGAATGGTCATTTTGTGCTGAAAGACTTCCTTTGTACAACCACATTCAAAAAAGTGCAGGAAGGTGAGGACCTTCTAAAGCAAGAGTGTATTGGTCACAGCTAAATATATATATGGGGAAAGATTCCATTTAATATTTTATATAAATTCTAAATTTATAAATGTTAAAATAATTACAGACCAAAATTTATTATAGTCCTGATGTTTCTGCCATTATTTGATTAACTTCAACATAAGGTGACCAATGCTTGGAAGAGCCAGCATAATGGACAACTAGATACTTCCACTGACGCACGGAGAACACAGATCTTCCCTGATGTCAGGTCTCTAAAGACCCTTGTTATGTACTTGAGAGAGTTCACTCCCCATGACCCAACACTTTGGCTTATGATTTTGTCTTATGTTCACCATGACAAACCTGAAAACGCCTTGAAATAAGCTTGCCAAAAGCAACACTCATAAAAAGGGTGGTCCCTTCTACAACTATGCAAAAAGTAGAATTGTTAGTTATGTGTTAATGCCCCCTTCCAGATGATGATTATGTAATCATGCACACAGTCTGGATCACAATATCCATAACAGCAGCAAGCTATATCACTTTGAGGGGCGCCAGTTCTCCGGGTTTTACAAGTAGACAAATAAGCCTAGGTGCAACATGTATTAATACAGCTGTACCTACATTGTCTTTTACCAGGTCAAAAATTCAGTTCACCGCTCTGGCTTTGTCTATAAATACTCTGGCCTAAGCAGAGTTTCGTCAAAATATGATATGTTTATTCACTTACCTTTAATTTTGTATAAACCACTTGCACTTAAACCAGGCAGACATAAGTTACCGTATTTGTAAGATGCACCTAGATTTTAGAGGAGGAAAATAGAGAAAAAAAATGAAGCAAAAAATGTGGTCACGATGCACTGTTAAGGGGGAGCGGGTCTGCTGCTGACACTGTTATAGGGGTAATGTCCCCCAATTCTGATAATCTCCCCCATCCTGGTGGATATGCCCCCCCGTCCTATTATACGTGGCCCCCATCCCCATCCTGTTATGCATGGCACCCCTCCATCCTGATATGAATGGCACCCCTCCATCCTGATATGCATGGCACCCCTCATCCTTACCCTGGTATGCATGGCACCCTCATCCTTATCCTAGTATGCAAGGCACAGAAATCCCCATCCTGGTATGTATGTCACCCCTCATCCTTATCCTGGTATGCATGGCACCCCTCATCTCTATCCTGGTATGCATGGCACCCCTCATCCCTATCCTGGTATACATGGCACCCCTCATCCCTATCCTGGTATGCATGGCACCCCTCATCCCTATCCTGGTATGCATGGCACCCCTCATCCCTATCCTGGTATGCATGGCACCCCTCATCCCTATCCTGGTATGCATGGCACCCCTCATCCTTATACTGATATGTATGATCCCCCTCATCCTTATCCTGGTATGTATGATCCCCCTCATCCTTATCCTGGTATGTATGATCCTCCGCATCCTTATCCTGGTATGTATGATTCCCCTTATCCTTATCCTGGTATGTATGATCCCCCTCATCCTTACCCTGGTATGTAGGGCCCCCTCATCCTTACCCTGGTATGTATGATCCCCCTCATCCTTACCCTGGTATGTATGGCCCCCTCATCCTTACCCTGGTATGTATGGCCCCCTCATCCTTACCCTGGTATGTATGGCCCCCTCATCCTTACCCTGGTAGGTATGGCCCCCTCATCCTTACCCTGGTATGTATGACCCCCTCATCCTTATCCTGGTATGTATGACCCCCTCATCCTTATCCTGGTATGTATGGCCCCCTCATCCTTATCCTGGTATGTATGGCCCCCTCATCCTTACCCTGGTATGTATGGCCCCCTCAACCTTATCCTGGTATGTATGGCCCCCTCATCCTTATCCTGGTATGCATGGTCCCCCTAATCCCCATCATGCTGCACATAAAAAAAATAAACACTCCTACTCACCTCTCTTCTCTCTCCTCCAGCACTACGTCCTGTCTGCCAGCACTGATCTCTCCATGTGAGCCGCGGCATCAGCTGCCGGAAGTCACTGCTCCCCATGCCGGGACTGTGTGCGCGGGGAGCAGTGACTTAATAGCCGACACACAGCGTAGCCGCAGCGCGGCTCCTGCTGCTGCCAGGTGATCGTGTGTGCCCGCTATTAAAGGGCATGAATATTCATCCCCTCCCCACGCCCATGGGCATGGAGAGGGGGTGAATATTCATGCCCTTTAATAGCGGGCACACGCGATTGCCCGGCAGCAGCTGTAGCCGCGCTGCGGATACACTGTGTGCCGCTATTGAGGAGCATGAATATTCAGTGCTCCCCACGCCTATGCACTGAATATTCATTTTCTTTAGCAGCGCGGACAGTGTAATCTGCAGCAGGCAGCTGCTTCCTCCCGTGCCCTGCTCCTCCGCCGCAACCGCTCCCCCCACACAGTGTGTGTGTATGTATATATATTATTATATTATATTATACTAGATGGTGACCCGATTCTAACGCATCGGGTATTCTAGAATATGTATGCGTCCGACTGGGCGCAATTAGCAGAGCGGTGTTTAAATTTGGCGCCAATGTCGCAGATTGGTCGCGGCTGGCGGCCGCGACCAATCAAAAGAGCGTTGTTTCAATGTTGCGCCAATCTCGCTGATTGGTCGCGGCTGGCAGCCGACCAATCAGCAGAGCGTTGTTTAAATTTGGCGCCAATCTCGCTGAATGGTCGCGGCTGCCACCCGCGACCAATCAGCAGAACGTTGCTTAAATGTGGCGCCAAAATCGCTGATTATTCGCGGGCAGCGTCCGCGACCAATCAGCACAGCGATGTTTAACTTTTGCGCCAAGATCACTCATTGGTCGCGGCCAGAGACCGCGACCAATCAGCGAATCGTATTGGTGAGGACCGGGGAGCGGAATCGTATTGGTGAGGACCGGGGAGCGCCGCTGCCTGTGCGGCTACTTCCGCTGCGATAAGCCGGGAGATGAGCGACTGCTCGCAGCAGAAGTATCCCGACCCGCAGCGCCGCTCCCCGTTCCTCCCTTGACACGCTAGCCGCTGATCTCCCGACAGTAGCCGCATGATGTTACTAAGGACCGGACATTTGTGTCCAAAATCGCTGATTGGTCGCGGGCGCTGCCCGCGACCAATCACCGATTTGGACACCACATTTAAACACTGCTGTGCTGATTGGTCGCGGGCAGCGTCCGCGACCAATCACCGATTTGGGCGCCACATTTAAATAGCGGCCGCGACCAATCACCGATCTTGGCGCCACATTTAAACACTGCTGTTCTGTTCGGTCGCGGACGCTGCCCGCGACCAATCACCGATTTGGGCGCCACATTTAAATAGCGGCCGCGACCAATCAGCACAGCAGTGTTTAAATGTGTCTGCAAGATCTGTGATTGGTCGCGGCCGCTATTTAAATGTGGCGCCCAAATTGGTGATTGGTCGCGGCCGCTATTTAAATGTGGCGCCCAAAACGGTGATTGGTCGCGGGCAGCGTCCGCGACCAATCAGCACAGCGGTGGTTAAATGTGTCTGCAAGATCTGTGATTGGTCGCGGCCGCTATTTAAATGTGCCGCCCAAATCGGTGATTGGTCGCCGGCAGCGTCCGCGACCAATCAGCACAGCGGTGTTTAAATGTGGGGATAAGATCGGTGATTGGTCACGGCCGCTATTTAAATGTGGCGCCCAAATCGGTGATTGGTCGCGGGCAGCGTCCGTGACCAATCAGCACAGCAGTGTTTAAATGTGGCGCCCAAATCGGTGATTGGTCGCGGGCAGCGTCCGCGACCAATCAGCACAGCGGTGTTTCACTTTTTCGGCAAGATCAGTGATTGGTCGCGGCCGGAGACCGCGACCAATCATCGAATCGTATTGGTGAGGACCGGGGAGCGGAATCGTATTGGTGAGGACTGGGGAGCACCGCTGCCTGTGCGGCTACTTCCGCTGCTAGAAGCCGGGAGATGAGCGCCTCGCGCCGGTCATGTCCCGGCTGCATCTCCGTCCCGCAGATGGCTCCGGCGGTCGGGGTCCTTCTGTTGCTACCGGCCTGGAGATGAGCGCCTCGCGCCAGTCATCTCCCGGCTGCATCGCCGCTGAGCTCCGTCCCGCAGATGAGCCGCTAACGGCCGCCATCTTTTTTCAGAAATCCCGCGGCGCTGATTGGCCGCTGCCGGACCAATGAGCGACGCGGGATTTCCAGGACAGACAGAAAGACAGACAGACGGGATAAGACGCTTATATATATAGATTATATTATATTATATTATATATATATATATATATATATATATATATATATATTTATATAATATATCACTCACACACACACAGCCCCAGCAACATTCGGACTATAAAACGCACCCCCCATTTTCCTCCAAAATTTTGGGGGGAAAATGTGCGTCTTATAGTCCGAAAAATACGGTACATATAAGGACAAGAAAATGTGTATCTTCTATCAAGGTATTGACACTTGACAATTGTGAATCTACAGAGTTTACAATTGAGCAAAAATATTTGCCGGATTCTGGTCAAGTGGCCATGTTGCTCAGCAACAAGTACTTACAAAAAAAAAGTTTTTTTAGCGCATAAATTGGCCAATTCATGTGTGCCCATCAACTAAGGGGGTGTAACTGCCTCTTGCCTGATTCTGCACTCCTCCCATTAACCAGCAGGTGTTGTATAAACAGCTCTGCTTGCCCTTTAAATGTAGGTGTTTTTAGCCCAGAAGAAGACATGTTTGTCCGTTTAGTTGTAGGCTTGTAGCCCAAAAGTGGCATGGAAGGCAGAGTACATACCAATCAGGGGGAGGTTACCTTGCCGTGGTTGATGGGCACACATGAATTGGCCAATTTATGCGCTAAATACCTTTTTTTTTTGTAAGTACTTGTTGCTGAGCAAAACAGTTTAGATCTAATATTTTCATTGTTAAGACATATCTTGGCCATATGGAGTGCTGCTACATCCTTTTGAATATATATATAGAGAGAGAGACAGGATGTTTGCAATTAATTGAAGCCTAGATTTAGGTGTTTTCTCTGCAAATAAGTGTAAGAGACAGGCTTCCAGGGTCACTGATAGAGTTATTCTAACGATCTACGACATAATCCGAACAAGATCAGGTCAATAGTTTTTAAGTTTTGGGGCATGACCACCACCTGTGTAAAACTGGGCCTGGATTTTTGCACACATGTCTATTAGTTGGGTTATTTGAGAATGTGATAATTTCTAAAATCCTAGCAAACTCTAGCTTCTATTCTTTTAGAGAAACACAATGGGCAAAATGAAGAAGACCACCACTTCAAGTATTGTTCAGAAATAACATGTTATGATGTATCAGTTTTGCCTGGAATGTTCCTTAATCCTCAAGTATTTTATAGTCACATTCTATGGAGAAAAGAAGGCCTCAGTTATACCATTAAATGTGAATTAGCTGTACCATTAAATGAAGCAAAAGATATCATGCAGAATCAGTCATATCCCTTTAATTTCAGATGTTCGTCTCAACCTCCCAATCTCACGGTATAAGAGCTATGTACAGCTGGGAATCGCTCCACACCCTACTTTTAAGTATTGTATGATAAATGGTGTGTTTTGTGTCCTCCCCTAATGTAACATTTATTTGTTTTGGTTGCAGATGTTAATGAATGTGAGGTATTTCCCGGAGTTTGCACCAATGCCAATTGCAGAAACACAATCGGGTCCTTTGTCTGTGAATGCCCCCCTGGAATGAAGGTTGATGCTTCTGGACGCACATGCATTGGTATAATATCTCAGACTTTTTCAGAATCTCATCCACAGAAATATTTATTGTGGCTCTTTCCAAAAATTCCCCAAAGAATTTTGCATAACAATGATATAACCAAAATTGTTTTATTACTGCTTTTTATGAAAGATTGCTGTTGTCACAATCCAGTTTGCAATTCCAATGACTCATAGGGGAATATTCAGATTGTTAAAACTTTTTATGTTATAGCATAGAAATGAATAGGAAATTATAAATGAGGCATTGAGATTAATAATTTGTTTGCAAAGCTACAGTACATTAGTTTACTAGTCCGATTTAAATTATAGAGTAAATGTGTATACACACAAAGCTAAAATAGTTTTGGTTCAGAAGCAATATAAGGATTTTCTTCACAAACCACCATTTTGTAAATTAACATTGGGTTTGGTGTTTGATATGTAAGCTATGAGCTATTAATGCTGTATTTATCATGTGATAATTCCTTCATAAATAAATTTTTTTACATACAACAGAACATTTCTTAATTCTTGGCACCTTTTCACATTAGTGTATCTCCGTTCCTGATTGATTCTTATATGTGGGAAGTCTGGAAATATTTTTGAGCTGGAGGCGGCAAAAGGTGGAAAGAGCTTGGACGTGCAGTTTGAAGGACAGGGTAGAGTCAATGGTTACTCCGAGGAAGCGGATTTCCGGTCCAGGGGAAAGTGTGATATCATTTATTGTGATAGATAGATCAGTTGGGGAGTTGAGTGGCATTAAGAAAAGATGATGAGTTTGGTTTTGTCCATATTGAGCTTTAGGAAGCGTGATGAGAAGGAGAATTTGGCTGATAGACACTCTCAGATTCTAGATAGCAGAGAGGTGGCATCTGGGCCAGATATATAGATCTGAGTGTCATCAGCGTATAGGTGGTACTAGAAGCTAGAAGCCATGGGACTTTGACTTGTCCCAGGCCAAAGGCATAGATGGAGAAGACCTCTACACACACCCCGAAGAAGCTGACTCGAAATGTGCGTTGGAGTCTGTACTTCACTTACCCATGCTGATCCAACCTTTCATTGGTATACATCTTATTCCTTTTACTTTGAGGTTTTCTGCATTTGCACTTTCATTGCTTGGCTTTGAGCCTATTGATTTGATACATCTATTTATGTGTTCATTCTCTGTAGGATTTGTTGCATAATACTGCAGCCACGTTGTGACAAGAATATGCACAGTTTGCGTTAAATGGACATATATACCTAATCATGTGATTTTACCTGCGTGTCTCTTTACTTTGTAATTCTGGATTTTTTTGCATTAGCTTCATTCAGTTGGTCCCGGGGAAAGTGGAGATCTTTCTTCCACACTCTTATTTATATCTTGTTTTTTCAATTATTGTTTTGTAATTCTGGATTTTTTTGCATTAGCTTTATGCAGTTGGCCCCAGGGAAAAGTGGAGATCTTTGTTCCACACTTCTATTTTTATCTAATTTTTTAATTATTGTTTTGATTGTACTAATAAAGATTATAATAGTGATTGAGTATTCTTCTTCTATTGTTTACCGGATTTACATAGATGGAGAAGAGTAGAGGTCCCAGGACAGAGCCTTGAGGGATTTCTACAGAGAGAGGGCAGGATGAGGGTGTAGTGTGGGAAACACTAAATGTGCCATTAGTAAGGTATAAGGAAATCCAGGAGAGGACAAGTTCTTTGATGCCAAGGGAGGAGAGGATCTGTAGTATGAGGGAGTGTTTGACTGTCAGAAGCAGAGGACAGGTCTAGAAGGAGAAGTGTAGAGAATTATCTGTTCGCTTTGGCGATAAGTAAGTCGTTAGTAATTTTGGATAGGGCAGTTTTCGTGGAGTGGTTGGGATAGAAGCCAGATTGTAGGTTGTTAAACAGTGAGTTGGATGAGAGGTGAGAGGAAAGTTTGATGTGGACGAGCTGTTCGAGGAGTTTGTAAGTGAATTGGAGCAGCGATATGGGGCGGTAGCTAGATGTAGAGGTTGGTTCGAGGGATGGCTTCTTCAGGATAGGTGTGATTGTTGCATTTGTGAAAGCAGAAGGGAAAATATCTAAAATATCAGAAGTTAATGATAGGTTGAAGAGCTAAGTTAAGGCCGAGATAAGTTTGGTGGTGAGGTTGGGGAGGAGATGGAAGGAGACTATCATCAACTGCACAAGTGATAAGGTGCGACTTAGAGAGAAATTGGAAATAAATGCAACAGGAATCCTTAAAGATTTACAAAATTTTACAAAAAAAGTTCATATATTTTTATCCTATTTATTACCTGCAGATCTGTGGTGGGCTCAGCCGTGAGGCTTCCACCGATTGCTCAAAAGACCCTCGAGAAGTGCGCTACTGACTAGACAGAAGCTCATAATACCTACCTGAGCGCATGCACAGAGCGGAGCACGGCTGTAATGAAAAGCCTTTACTACATTTTTTCATGTTTTTTTTATTATATATTTTTTTCTTTCCCTCTCTCCGTTGGTTAGCATGGCTTGCTATTTGGGGATTAAAATGCCAATCTTATCTTGAATGATTTACATTTCTGTGAATTTTGGATAGTAAAACCTCAAAAAATAAAAAAATATATATATATAAAAAAAACTTCCATATTTTATATTTCTGTACAGTAAAATATTTTTAGGGCAATCGTAGGTTCGCTACTAAAATGTGTCCTTTTCAACCTTAACCCCTCATTTTATTTAGCAACAGTATAAAATTACATCAAATAAAGTAGAGCAAAAAATGTAATGGAGGGCTAATAACATTTCATCCTTTTCCTTTAGACGTTCGTGTGGAGACCTGCTATTTGAAACATGAGGAGGAGGAATGTTCTGCTCCTATTTCTGGTCGCCATAGGATGGATGCTTGCTGTTGCTCTGTAGGGGCAGCATGGGGACCTGACTGTGAAGAATGTCCACATAAGGGAACCCTGGAGTTTGAGATCATTTGCCCCAGAGGCCCTGGTTTTTCTTCAAGGGAGATTACACCAGGAAAAACATTCTCTAAAGGTAAGAGAAAAATTAAGTACCATAACTGACTTGTTTTCAGATCTATCTACAAATCAATAGCTTTGTACTGTACAAAGCATCACAACTTTGCAATGACCAGAAGAAGCAACAGGTGAACCTTGTACTGGTGGTAGAGGAATGGCAATAAATTTAGAAAGCATTCACTAAGTTTGTTTTTGGGAGGATGTTTTTTACATCTTATAGTATTTGACCCCTATATTCAGGTGTTGGAAAGTCTCTGTATATGATCTAAATGCTTAGGCAGCTCCTCATCAAACACTCACATGACAAAATTTATCTTTGCCAAATGTGTCTGAGGCCGTAGGCTCAAAAAGGCATCCTTGGACAGTCTTAGTGCTAGGCACCCATCTAGCAGGTCCCAGAGGAACCATGACTTTCAACCTTTTACGCTAGTACAGGGATCTGGATATATAACTGAGCCCCTTGGGTTGCATCTTTGAAGTAGTTTCTGACTGAAGGAGTGAACCTGAGGCCGAAGAAGTGAAATTAGATGTGTCAGTAACTGGACGGACAGATCCAGGAGACCAAAACTGTTGTCAAATGTCAGTCAGGGTCAGATGCCTGAAGGTCAGTGAAAAGCAAAGTCAGAGAGGCTGTGGTCAAAGTCAGGATCAGCAGATAAACAGCACCAGAGATGCATAGGAAAACCCAAAAATATCTGCTAACTCCCAGCTGACTGTTGTAAGTTTAAATAAGGTGTGGGGCTGCCTCATAAGTCACAGCAGGTCTCTGATTACACCTGCTGAGCAGCTGGACAGCAGCCACATACACACACTCTCTCCTAGGACAGCACCACAAGCTGTAGCCATAAGAGTCATTTTAACTGTATAGACTGCAATGCTGCCGCCTCCAGCATTGCCAGCAGAGTAAATGTGTCGACGCCTGATGACAGAGGTAGACATTGCTGGAGTAAGTCCAGGAAAAGATAGAAAAATAAGTTAACTCAAGTGAAAGCCTGCATCTACTGTAGCTCAATAGTCCATAAGTGCTTAGCCATAGAGCTTCACTTTCATTATCTGTTTTCCATAGAGGGGCGATAGAAGAAAGTAAACTTTTGCAAAAGATCTGCCAATCAAATGCATCCCCTAAAAGTATTTAACTTTTTTTGCATTCCATAAGTATTAATTTAATCTTCCAGACAGCAAAAGGCAATATAGAACTAGCTTACATCACTTTTAGCATTGTGAAGCAATCCAAACAGTTCTGGTAACAAAGTATTCATATCTTCCTTACCTTATAGACATCAATGAATGTAAGATGATTCCAAGTCTTTGCAAATATGGTAAATGCAGAAACACTATCGGTAGCTTCAAGTGTCGATGTGACAATGGTTTTGCCTTGGACGCTGAGGAAAGAAATTGCACAGGTGAGTGTTCATATCTGCAATATTATGGCTCTTCAATGTTATGGAAGAGATATGGTAACTGAACTACTCTTATCGTTTTAGACATTGATGAATGCAGAATATCTCCCGATGTTTGTGGACCAGGAAACTGCATTAACACTCCAGGAGACTTTGAGTGTGACTGCTTTGAAGGTTATGAAAGTGGATTCATGATGATGAAAAACTGTATGGGTGAGTGATGCTCATTTGCAATGTGATATTCAGTCTCTCAAAATTGGTATTTCTATTTTTATAAATTTGTGTTGTGTAAAATCATAAGCCCTCTAAAGAGCTCTGCATCAACAACTCTCTTGTTAACATGTGAGTTATACAATCTGATAGCAGGGAAGGATCATGTAGGGCAGTCACCAAATAACATCCTTGACATTGGTGGAACGCGTCTTCCCAGTCAAGTCATTAGCATGTTATCATTGGTCAGGAGGACATTTGGCTATTGCAACATTTTCCTTTTTATGTATTTAGACTTTACATTAATCTAAACAGTACAATGCTTCTGGCATGTTTTCTTTAGCTTTGAGAAAAGCAGATTAAAATTAGCTCTTTTGGAAAAGAAGAAAAATCTTACTTGTAGAACCTTTTGAAAGTAGCTATTGGTAAGTATGTGTCCAACCTTTTTATGAACCTTGCAAAATGGTTAGTCTTATTAGCCAAGCCAGATCATACAGCCCCTGCCCATCTACAGACACCTTGTTCATGGTACGTTCCCCAAAGCTGAGAATAGCACATTACAAATGTTTGTTGAAATAAAAAGTTTCTTTTACAGTCATTTATAATTTAGATATTTTATATTCTTTCTTAAAACTGTGTTTTAATGTAACTATAAGACCTTTTTTTTCCATATTCCAGATATTGATGAGTGTGAAAGGAACCCGCTTTTGTGTCGTGGTGGCATCTGTCTAAATACAGAGGGAAGTTTTAAATGTGAATGCCCTCCTGGACATGAAGTGGCACCGGATAATTCTGCTTGCCTAGGTATGTTGGAGACAATGTGCTACATTCAAAACTGCAGCCTTTAGCAAACAGATGCATCTTTTATGTATATAAACGGCCCCAGATCATCTTTCCATAAATGATGCAATGTTAAACGACACTAGAATACTTTCACATATATTCAGTCATTTTCCATTTGGGTACATTTTCTGTTCTTCGCAGTAAGTTAGTTAATTTAGTTCAATGGCAGGAAAAAATATGGTTATACATATACTGTATGTTTTGTGTATGAACAGAAGTCTGCCATAAAAATAATATATTTTGGATAAAACTTTCTACATGTTAAACCTGTACAGTTGGGTACATAGATAATTAGATTTGCTCTATTTTCCTTTGTGTTCAGTTTGGTGGGGATACAGCATCAATTTGAATACACCAATATTCCGCTTTCACACTGTAATACAGACTGCAAAAACTTTCATCTCCCCTGAGGTTTAACTGAACTACAGCATTCCTTGGGAATCTAAACGCATTATTTAGCATAATAAGAAGTCTGGGTGTTGTGGCCACAACATTGGAGCTGTGAAAGTCGCCACTAGCCACTGTCTACTAGTTATTATATTCTCCAGGGTGTGGGGTTTCTACTCACTTGCGTGCGTCGAGAGGCAAGCAGGAAGCGTTTGTTTAAATGTCCAAGTCAGTTTATTGCTCCATAAACCGTCCACAAACAAAAAAGAAAATAAACGGCCTTTAGTGCAGGCAAAACAAAGAAAACAGTTCTTTAGACAAAGTTTTTGGTTAGCCAGTCCTATGGGCACACAGGCTGGATAGCATCCAGTACACTGTCTCAGTTTGGATATCACCAAGGAGGCCTTTTCCCTCCACACACACAGGCCATGTGTCAAACAAAAGAATGCATTTAACCTCTTAACCACACCCAGAGGTGAGGTTTGTGGGCAGCCAGACTTGCCCGTCTGTCAGGCTGCCCGTAAAACCTGGGCCCGGATGCACCAAAACACTCCAGGATTACATCACAGATGACAACCATCTCTGTGACACATACCTCCCATCAACTATATGTCTGGTAGCTGCCTTACCAGGGGTAACGACAAACTTCTGCTTGATTTTCAAGAATAGTGACATGCTGACACTTATGGTCTTGGGCAATCACAAACTAATATTTGAGATTTAGTAGGTTTTGAATTATGTACGTTCATGTCCCAAAACAATCCTATGCACTCAGTGCTTGTTGCTGTAAAAGTTTCATTTAAAAAAAAAAAAGTATCCCATATTTCTCATAATGGTATCAGTTTTCACTTCTAGTAAATCAGGGTACTAAAAAAATATATATTTGTACTCATCTAATTAAGCCATTTCCCAGCACTGAAAACTGTATCTACCCCCATTGAAATAAAGTGATTATATCAAGCATTATTAACCCCACCAGCCGTGCACTTCTATAGATTGATACTGGAATGTAGAGATCTAGGGCTGATGATGGACCGTATGTATTTGTGTGCTGTCTAGCAAGCACACTATATGGAAATAATAGGCAGTGAGCTGAAAGGAATCTATAAATGAATATAATTATTGCTAAGAACCATTATCCTAGATAAATGGTTTGTCACCTGATTCACATATGTTTTTTTTTCCATGTATAATGAGACCGAGCAAGTACTAAATTCCCATGAAATGCTATACATATTTGTATAACATTATGAGGATAGATTTGTTCTGGCAAGGCTAGTCCCAATAGTCATAGAGCCCTTGGCTGTGTAATAAATTGTCTGTACTATAGATGTTATTTAGGAAAAGGACATGTAAGTGAGCTCAGCCTGAATTCTGCAATGTTGCCCCACAACCTTTGCGTTACAGTGATTTATTCATTTTAAGGACATTTATAATGGTCTTACAATAAAATACAATTCTTGCTCTAGAGTTACCAATGAGGAAAAACATTTCATTAATATTATGTATTTCAAACCACATCATTATTAACGCCTGGCATCTATGATGGTAAAAATGAGATATCCACCTTCTTTCTTATAGCAACCTTTCCCTCTTTTCTCTAGATATCAATGAGTGTGGACTCAGCACTGATCTGTGCAGACATGGTCGCTGTATAAATCTGATCGGGAGATACCAGTGTGCATGTGATCCAGGATACCAACCATCCCCTGATAAAATCTCCTGTGTTGGCAAGTGCCATTTGTTTTGTCAGTTTTATCTCAAATATATATTGAAGTAATATGTCTGAAATTTCTCATTTATATTTTGCTTTATTGGTACTTTGTACATGAGACATAATGGGGAGATATGGTTATGTGCCTTATTCAAAGTCATAATATGGATCAGATTTGAAGAGAACTTCACCTCTGAATATAGCAGGGATGTCTTCTATCAGATTGAATATGTAAAGAAAAATCATGCTATGCTTCATTATAGTAATTCTCCCCATAGAGGCATTGCTTCTAGAAGAGACTGACCCTGTATATGGTGCCATACATTGGTACCTGAGATGCAAATGGCTCCTAATTGTGGAGCCACAAAGATTCTGTGTGTCCTGGTACAGTGTCCACCGTATGTATAAGGCCTAATTGTGATGAATTTTTTACTTTTAGTATGGGACCTCTTCTTTATTCTCCAAATGTCTACCAGAACATCAGTCCTTTATGTTAGTATGGGTATTCTAATTCTGTAATGCTCATTTGTTTTTCAGATATTGATGAATGTGAACATTACAATGGTGGATGCGACTCAAACTGTACCAACTCTGAAGGAAGTTATGAATGTAGTTGCTCAGAAGGATATGCTTTAATGCCGGATCATAGAACCTGTACTGGTAAGGCTTCTGCTTATTTTGTTAACCATGAGTAAAATTATTTCACTCTGAGGCTGCATTCACACAACCAAATTTTTGGTCTAGGTGCTGTCCGTGGAAAAAGCTAAAAAAAGCTAACAGCACTCGGACCACCGTTATTCATTTGAGCTGTGAAGATGACCTTTTTTATTACATGAACCAAATGTCATCATGGAAAAACTTGCAGCACAAACTAATCTTCTTTGTATTTTGGATACAACCGGTCTATTCAAGTCAAATCAGATCCCACACGGATCAACTTTATAGCATCCAATTAAATGAATAAATTTCAGTTATTAACATAGGAAATTGTTTTTGGTCTAGTATATTTTAATCACTGCTAATGTATAAAAACAAATGCCATATGAATGACAAAATAGATGAAAAAGGTACCATTTTTTTCTGGATTAAAATGGGAATATTTTTATACACTTGTGTGAACTTAGTGTTAAAGTGACGATGACACTAAATTTACCTGTTTTAGCTAACATACCAGCAACTAGGGTGTTGGTATTAGGCTGCGTGCCCACTTAGCATTTTTCATGCGTATATGCTGCAGAATTTCCGCAGCGTAAACGCATGTGAAACGCTAGGTAATCCGCACCCCATGGTCCCCAAGGGGATTCCGCAAGTTCTATGCCCATGCTGCGGATTTTTCGACAGCGTTTATGCTGCGTTCAAAAATCCGCAGCATGTCCATTAATTTTGCGTTTCCGCAAGCGGAATTGCCTTGTGCAATGCATTAAAAACGCAAGGCAATTCCGCATGTGGAAAACAAGCGATAAACGCACGAAAAACGCGCATTAAACGCATGCTTAATTCCGCATGCATTTTTCCGGGAGAGGACTTGCAGAAATGAAGCAGACATTTTCTGCTTCATTTCTGCAACGTGGGCACATAGCCTTAACCATAAAAGTTAAAGAAGCATAGGGAAATTTATGGAAAAAACAAAATACAGCCATAAGCGTAGATATATTTATTTGTCAGCTTAGGTTTTCCTTTGTATCCATAACATGTGCCATACAAGTTTATTAGAAGATAGACCACTAAGATCTTATATATGTCCCACCTTCTACACATCTAAGTGTAAAGCTGGCCATACACCATAGATGGCTGCCGGCAGAAAGATGCTACTGCCAATCGTTCGGCCGACAGCCATCTCAGCCAACACTCCCATACACAGAAGCGTTTGCTCGGCTGAGCACTCCATTGTTCTCTATGAGAAAGCCATGGACTGACATGTTGGCCAGTGGCTTATTTCAGCTGAAACAATGCGATCAGCAATCCGAAATCGGACATGTGGAATCGATATCTCTCCCGGCTATCCCGCCATATTAGACCGTTGGCTGAACCTGTCAATATTGGCAGGTTCAGCTAACACTAGTTTAATATGTATGGGGGCCTTAAGGAAGAGACTAGGAGATATGGAAACTGAGGGCTCACTTGGCTGTTTCCAAATCTCAAGTAACACATACATGAGTGGCTAAATCTCTAGCCCTCTCTTCCCTTCAACTCATCGTTCTATTGTAAAAAGAACATTCTCTAAATGAAAGATGATCTCAGTGGTTGGGTCCCTACCAAGAAAATATTTATTGCTTAAGCTGTAGACAGGTATGAGGTGTAGTTGATTTCAATATGCAATTAAATGGTTATTCGCACATGAAAACAACAGATCCAGTGAACATAAAGCAATGTGATGAGTTTATCATTGGGGAATATATGAAAAGGATTGTCCTAATGGGTCAGCTGCAATCAAGTGATTTCCTCTTATTTAAGAAATTATAATATTAATTCAGAATTATAATATTCAGATAACATAAATAAATTGTCCATTGTCCGTTAAACTAATCTAAAATCTTTATCACCACTGGAGCATGGCAGAAGGTGTCTAAGAATGTTATAAAAGGGAAAGGAAATCTTGAGTGAATCTTCATGGGAACTTGTTAAGACAGCCATTATTATTGACACTCTAAGTACATGATCTTCGGAGAAATGTATGTAAATTGAGAAACATTCAATAAAACTCATTTTACTTGGACACTTCTGTTGCCAGTTAACATTGTACAAAAGCAGTAATAATGCTACCCAAAAATGGAGCATCTATGTGCTATACACCATGAGAAGACAGAAATCTAACATGCATTGGCTCGATTTATCAGTTTTTAAAAAAGTGAGCGGAGCTTAGCGGGGAGGGGGCATAGCTGAGCGCTGTCAACAAATTCATCATGATTTACAATACAAGAGTGGTGTAAATTACGACAGAAATGTACAACCTATTTTTTACGCTGGCTCACGGCACCTGAAAGATGCACCAAGCTCTTTAAGAGGCTGACCACTCTTAATAAAGGTGGTCCATCTAACTCCATGACTGGTGCAAAATGCTAATCTTGATGAATCAGGACCTTTTGTTATTTTCATTTAAATAAAAATATATGAATCACAAAATGGTTAATAACTATGTTACATATTTCCATAATGTTCAGTTTGTAGTGGTTGCCCCATAATTATTATTCTCAATATTGTCCGTCCAGTAGAAGCACCAGATTGAAAGGCCTTAAAATTTGCCAAATTTCATGTATGTAGTTGGTACTATAGTAGAGAATTCTAAAGTCTACTTTACATAACATGTAGGTTATATATGGAAAATGACATATAATATCCCTTTTAAAGATTGGCTCAGTAAAAGAACAAATTTGCCACTGATGCCACCTAAAACCATCGTCTTATTGTAGTCCGTATTCTGTATATGGACCAGCAGAACCAGGCTGTAATGCAGCAATCTTTTTCTTTTGATGGACTCCATTCATAATGGAACAAGATATTTAACCGAGTATAGTAGGAAACTGTAATTCCCTTATCTTACCGACACATTATATTATGCAATGTTGAATATCTGCGTAATTGTAACATGATATTACAGATTCTTTATATTTTTGATTCTTTATAGACATTGATGAGTGTGAAACGAATCCAAACATCTGCGATGGAGGCCAGTGCACAAACATACCTGGAGAGTACCGCTGCCTCTGCTACGATGGTTACATGGCATCCATTGATATGAAAACTTGTCTCGGTCAGTTACAGTTGCACATGTTACATCTCACAGTTTCACTATTTTCCAGTGAGCAATGCCCCGAGGGACGTGTCTGAATCTTGTGAGGTCACTTACCTCCAAACTACTTTTTATTGTAAACCCATTTATTACCAATACAGGAATGAAGCTTTGGTTTCTCAGTCTGTATTACATCTGTACCTAGGCTTACATCTGATGGCTGTTGGAAATGTCTATTAATTGTCCTACTGTGCTTAAAGGAGTTGTCTAGCCTTAGGGTACAAGTCTGCAGTTACTCTATGTGACTGCAGATTTTCGAGACCTCACATTGTGAGCACTATGAGGGTTCTCCAGTGCCAGGGCTGGGAGCGGCAGTATGTGGTTTGCATACATGTGGCACATGACGACTAGACGTGCGCCGCTTTGCTCAATGCAAGTGTATTGAGCAAGGCCAGATACATCTAGTCGGAATTGCATACTTGAAGTTACATGACTGCCCTCTCGAAGCACCAGAGAATCCTCACAGCGTGCAGTGTATGCACTGTGAGGATTCACAAGTCTGCAGTGCAGTCACAGACTTGTATCCTAAGGCCGGACAACCCCTTTAACATGCATGAAGAATAACAATAGAAAATCACAGTAATTCTAGCCTTAATATATACCTTTCCTTTCATCCTATTTGGTCTCAGATTACAAATAGAGTACCTTTTACTGGATATTTATAGTTAAACTGAGTACATCCTCCAATTGGTGCTGCTCCGCTGATTCTGGTACAGCTTTTCCCTTTATCTTCTGTGCCCCTCCTTTCCATAGTTATGTCCCCCAGTAATAATAGTGCAAATTTCCCTTTAACCAACTGGGAGTATACCACAGAACTTCTCTGTGAGCACATCCGAGTATTGATTGGCCAACATAAGAGGAGAAAAAGCAAACACTCACAGAGAAGCTCGCTTGGTTGAAGAGAAAATTTGCACCATTATTACTTATTAGTTTTGAAATGGAGGGTCAGAGAATCAGTTCCAAAATCAGTGGCGCTACACTAATTGGAGGAGGTACTCAGTCTATATTAAAATGAAAATGAAAATGAGAGATTCTCTTTAAAACGTAGAAATATATACAGAAATCTACTCCCTGTGTTCCATAAGCTTACAATGCCCCTTTAATTTTCTTCTCTTTCCTTTTAAAGTGAACCCACCAATTTTGGGCCTTTTAGTTTCCCAACATTTAGTGTTGGAGAAAATAATCTTTTATCGAAATTCAATGCCTGATCGGTTTGTTTCTAGGGAAGATAAATTGCCATGAAAGGTGTCTGTTAGCGGCTTAGTCCTCTCACAATGTAGAACACATGTACAGTATACATGACCAAGCCGAGTGTATGGAGTTGCAAGGAAAGATAGCTGTCAGTCGAACAAAGCTTCAGTTAACAGCTATGCATGCTTTCACACTGCGTTCAGGCACCCATTCATTGGCCCCGTCTGGGCTACGTCCGAACCCCCACAAAATGGGATTTGGGCATATGCGCCGACAGGGCCATAGACTATAATGATCCCAGCAAAGTGACCTTTCGCTCTGCTATGCATTATTTTCGGGAATATATGCCTACTGGAGGCGGACACTCAGACACAGTCTACTATGTCTGTGATATCTATGGCCTCCTTGCACTGCTCTCTCTGAAGTAGGACACAAACGGGGGAATTTACTTAGACTGGTATTTTATGCCTTAGTCTTTAAACAATACTTGTTTGAGTAAAATGCACCAAATGTAGTTAGAGGCGTAAATTACAGTAAACCTTTTGGAATGTGGTTGGCCACACTCCTCCTGGCAAGCCCTATCTTCTTTTTAAGTGGCAAACGTGGCATAAAATAGTAAATAAAATCACAAATATCTTTTTACTTTTTTCATGCCAAAATATGGGAAACAGGCCTTGAATCATTTACCCCATATCTCCACTTAATATTTATGGGATAATTATATTATCATATCTGAAGAACTGAGACATCAAACAAGACAAGCACAAATTTGTATAGTGATAGGGATGGGGGAGTTTTCTTAATGTGACAGTGCCAGGTAGAGTAGGAAAAAAGAGAAAGCAAGAAGTCCAATAAAACGAAAGAGAGGGAAAAGCGAAAGAGGGGCAAAAAGCGAAAGAGGGGCAAAAAGCGAAAGAGGGGGAAAAAGCGAAAGAGATGGGAAAAGCGAAAGAGAGGGAAAAGCGAAAGAGGGGGAAAAGCGAAAGAGGGGGAAAAAGCGAAAGAGGGGGAAAAAGCGAAAGAAGGGGAAGATGGGAAAAGAGAAAGAGATGGGAAAAGAGAAAGAGATGGGAAAAGAGAAAGAGATGGGAAAAGAGAAAGATGGAAAAAGAGAAAGAGAGGAGAAAGAAAGGGAGCAGGAAAAAGAGAGGGAGAAAGAGAGAGAAAAAGAGGGAGAAAAAGAGAGTAATAAAGAAAACGAGAGCATAAAAGTAATAAAGAGAGACAAAAAGGAGACAGAGAGAAAGAAGCATGTAACAGTACAGTAAACGCGATAGGATTCTCCTATTATTGGTAGGAGGATCTAGGAGAGGAAATAAGTAGAAAGACCCTCACGGTGAACAGAACACCTTGTGTGACCCACAGTTGTAGTTTCAGACCCAAAGTACCTGTGCCAGAAATTAAAATCAGGACAAATCAAGAGCACAAACAGCAGGGTGTTCTAGAGAGAGACTGCTCACAATGACTACACATAAGGATATGAGGTCAGAGCCAGATCTTGGATTATATGAAGGCAGTTTACTATAACAGAGAGAAGAGAATATGTTAAAATGATATATACGGTAAATGAGGCAATGAGGTATACATATAATTATATGATGGTTGGTAAAGCTGACAGGCATGACCCAATAATAGTATTGCATTTTAGTTATTTGGGATTTTATTTTAAACCTAATAGTACACGATTGCAGTCAAGCGGTTAAGCATTGCTAAAATGATCTCAGAGATCTATCGTTAGCAGATTTGATTCATTCCCTTGGCCGGTCATCTAATCTGCTTGGAAGCCTGATCTGTGTACACATGTGGACTATGTTGTAATGGTTCTTACTCTACATGACATGTTCCTGTTTCTTTCAGATGTTGATGAGTGTGAACTCCATTTAAACATCTGTCTGAGTGGAAGCTGCGAGAACACCAAAGGCTCATTCATCTGCCATTGTAATCCTGGTTACTCTGGCAAGAAGGGATCCACCGGGTGCACAGGTAATTGGCGGTATATATTTTACGTAGTATAAAGTTTCCCGTCATCATGTACCTGTTGTGGTGCAGAATTAGGCTTTCGCCCATGCACTAAAGCAGTCATACACTGGTTATATTTGTCTATGCTTGACTCATGCTATGAGGAGTGCCAAAAGAAGACTCTTTAGCCCATGTTGGAATAAGATTTACCCCATAATGGTGCACAATGCATATACAAGGTGCTATAATGTGCCAATTACTCTCTAAATTTCGGTAGGATATCACTTACAACCATATATTAGAACTAGTGAACAAAAAAGTAATTAGACAATAATACCCATAGGTCTGCATGGGAGCTGTATACACAGAATAGTAGAACATTTGAAATCAAAGCTATTTTCATTTAAATAGATAATAGAAACAGAGAATCAAAATGAATCTCAGAGTGATAGAGACTTTATTCTACTTCTTTTATTTTATTTTTGCATACGTTTTTACAGCATTAATTAACAATAACAGTAATTTGCAAAGAACTTGAAGTATCATCACATTTTTAGGAGTTGCAACATAGAAGTATTCCAAGTAACTTTCTGAGATCCATTTTGATCTTCTATTTCCATTATCTACACAATACTTGGTGACGTCTGACAAATGAGACCCAAGGTCAAAAGGAAGTCATGCTGCAAGCTCTCCTGTTCATAAGGGATGTGCCTAGCATGCCACACCTTAAAAGGTGGCCCTCTGTAGACCTCATTTTTACACAACACCAAACTTAACATTTTTTTTTCATTTCATATTTAGATAAGTTTGAGAAATGCATAAAAATGGTTGCAAAATGTACATAATGTTTAATGACCATATGGTCATCATGAATCACCTAAACATATACACAATACCAACAACAGTCCAAAAGCATAATAGCAGCTTGCTTACATTGCTGAATTGCATTCCTAAATATTTTTATTACTAACAACCTATTCTGTATATGGGACTCATTAGTTGTAAATCTTAGAGAACCTCTGGCTAATTGTATTAGCTAAAAGAATTTTTGACTACCTCCATCTCTTCCTTATTGAAGAATGCTTCCAAAGATGAAGACACTCCTGAGAAATTACAATATGGTGTGGTTAATCCTGATCGGAGTTGGCAGGATTCAAATAAGTGTGGTCCCATATCTGAAATAGGGTATACGTCATTCCTTTTCGATGGGTGCACGGATAGGATAACACTCCATATAGCAAATTACTAAAAAGAATCCAGCACTCAAGTATAGATATTGAAACCACAGTTTTATTATGTAATCTCAAACGATATGACGTTTCAGTCTTAAAGAGGTTGTCCACTACTTTTTCATTGATGACCCATCCTTGAGATAGGTCATCAATGTCTGATCGGTCGGGGTCCGACATCTGGCACCCCCGCCGATCAGCTGTTATCAGTGTCGGCAGCCGGCCGGAAATAGTCACTTGCGGAGCTGCTCAGTCTTCCGATAGTGACCACTGCAAGGTACTGCACATCTGTCTCCTATTGATTTGAATAGGAGGAGGTTGTGCAGCACCAAGCCTCGGCCACTACCAGAAGACTGCCAGCTCCGCAAGTGAGTACTTCCGGCTGCCGCTGATTGGTGAAGGTGCTGGGTGCTGGACCTCGACCGATCAGACATTGATGACCTATCTTAAGGATGGGTCATCATTGAAAAGGTAGTGGACAACCTCTTTAATATTCAGACCTTCATCAGAGATTTAATAAATATGTACAAAATAACAATAAGTAGATGAAAACAATAAGACATGGGTACAAAAAGAAATATATAATAATGGGCAGGAAAATTACTGTTACAGACAAAAAAATAAAGATACTATAGAGATTAAATAGTATGATCTAGACACAAAAAACCTATAGACAATACATGGAAACCTAGGTATAGAGTTGTACTTCAGTGGGGAAATTAATGTTCAGGAACCCACTATGGTCTCACATCATGAGTTTGTAAAATGAACGCCAATAGGCAAGTCAGCTGTTGCTAACAAGATTTGTGGATCAGATGTTGTCGGTGCTCTTGTTCTATGTCTGTCTGGAAAATAGCTTTGTAGAGCTGGAAAACCGGGCAGGTTTATATTGTGTCCAAGAACAAGGAAAATAAATTCAGATTGTTAATTAATTGGAGGAACTAAATTCACAAAAGTACAATATATTGAGAAAATTACTAGGGGCACAAGTTTTGTGAAGTTGAAAGAACAGTAAATATGGTATGTTTTGTTGATTTTATTAATGTTTGTGCACAGTAGGTGAATCATAGTTATTGGTACATGCAGCCTACTGGATACATTCCTTTTCCTATGTAAAAACATAGAAAGCGAATTTGAAGGCTGTTTTCCTTATTTTTCCTAGAATCTAAAGGGCGCCCTTTCACTGTGGTTTTTTTTTTTTTTACAGAAGTTTAGACATGAAATGTACTGAAGACATTTTCGGCTTAGCACTAAAACACATACCATACTTTTGTACAACTGGAGCCACTGCTTGTTGCTGACTTCAACACTGATTCAGATCCAGAACATTGCTGATCTTACGCAGAAATGAAAAAATGCATCTTACAACATGGGAAACGAGATCACCCGGCGGTGTGCAATTTAGAGGCTTTAGTTAGCAGAGGGTTGAAAAAATTGAAAATCATTCACTCGCTTTGCAATACAGTACACTACCATCATCAGTAGTACACCGTAGGTCATTCACATATCACTGAAAGGGCACCAGTCATTACTCATCATTTTAATTTCCCTATTTTCCTTGTCCTCATATCTTCATTAAAAGAGTGTCTGAAAATGTATAACTTTATAAAAACTTCTTGGTGCAAAATTGATTAACTTTGTTACATTTTGCCTTACCTTTGATTTGCAAGTAGCCGAATTTCAGACTACTTGTGTTATGGGGCCAGTGGTGGATCTGTGCACTGGTTCTCTCTACCTATTTTAATGCGGGATAAAACCTGCCAGGCACAGGTCCTGGACTTGCAGAAAGTAATGCAGGGTTTAAAAATACATTGTGCAAATTATAAATAAGTGACAGAGCAGGTTAGACATTATTTAGTAGTAAAATGCACCAAAAATAGGTGCTAATATATTCCTAAATGTGTGCCATTGTCCTTCAAGCTTCAGTAGTTTTAGCCTAAATATTTCTGTTCCCTTGTCATTGTAGATTGTTTCTATGCTCACAAATAAACATGTTTTATTTCCCCAATCACTCAGTTTCGGCTTCCACCCACTATCATGCAGCACATTCCCAACCCACACACATTTTATTTCTCCTTGTAAGTAGAATTTAGAGGCGATTTCAGAAAAAAAAAACTTTTGCTTTTACCTCTGTAATAAATGGAGGGCTTGTAGTAATGAGAACATGAGATCCCTATGGAAAAATGTAAAACATGTCAAAGAGCCATGTCGTTTTGGCCATTGCTAGTTTATAATTTAATAATTCACCACCAATTACATGCTCCATAAGAGTTTAACAGTATCTGGAATGTAAATCTAGAGAAGCAGAAAGAATCTACTTGGTTCTTCTTGGTTAAAGAAGCACTGAAAGCTACAAAACAGCTATTGATTACTAGGTGTAACTAATGCAATAGTTATAGCCAAACAATTAGAAATATGTTGTTATTTTGGAGACTGGAGCGTTTATAATGTGTTTTATAATACCCACTGGGCTGCAGGAAATGTTAAATCCCCCCCCCCCCTCCCGCACGGGCCCCGCCGACTCACCAGACAAAGGCTTTTAACTCTTTACTTCCTGGCTTTCTCTGCTCAAGTTGCCTAAATACATTACGTAAAAGTCAGCTGAAATGGCCAAATTCTAACAATTTAGAGAATCAGTGTTATTAAAGTTGAACCCAGTAGTCAAAGACCAACCTAGATCTGTTGAAACAGCATGCTGTCCAGCTTCTTATCTAATGTATTTCTAGGCAGTATTCACACAGAACGAACACAACGTACAGATGCAGCCATTACTAAACTAACACATAAGAGAGATAGCATGACACAGAAATTAAAGGGAACTGTCAACAAGATTTTGCTATTTAATTTGTTAGCAGTACAATCTAGAGACAAGGACGCCGACTCCTGTGATATGTCATTTACTGGGCTGCTTGTTGTAGTTTCAATAAAATCAGTGTTTTAACAGCGGGAGATCATCACCAGAGGACTAGTTGTCTCGTGCCATGTAGTCCTTCTCCTGCTCTGTTTGACCCCGCCCCCACCACTAGCTTTCTGCCAATGCACAGAGTACACAGAAAGCTGCCAATCACTGGTGTGGGCCGGGTTATACAAAGCTCAGCATTCAGAACACTGCTAGATCTGCAACAGAGAAAACAGGGATTTTATAAAAACTACATCAAGCTGCCCAGTGAGTGACACATCGCTGAAATCAGGGTCTCTGCCCCTACATCATGCAGCACTCAGATTACATAGCAAAAACCTAATGACAGATAAGTAAAACCTGGATAATTTTAACCATGTCACAGGACCCTTTTAAATATGCAGATACCACAGAATTAGCTACATATCGATTTAAGCAGCTAGTTGTGAACTTAAAGGGGTTGTCCAGCATTAGACTGCAGTTACTCTATGTGTCACTCTATGTTACTGCAGACTTGTGAATCCTCACATAGCACACAGTGCACTGTGAGGATTCTGCTGGTGCCGACCCGGAAACAGTGGGTGCCTGACTGCAAGTATGTGGCCAGAAGTATGCAGTCGCATAGTTGCGATCACATGAATGCCCGCTCCTGGTGCCTGCATCTGAGAATCCTGAACGCGCACTGAGTGCTATATGAGGATTCACAAGTCTGCAGTCACATAGAGTAACTGTAGACTTGTAGCTTAAGATCAGACAACCCCTTTAATTAGAGCTAAATTAATACATCTGTTGGCTGCATATAACTGATATGAGAGCACCATGGCAAATGGGTACATACCGGTAGCTCAGTAATGGGCTCCCTCCCTATCACAGGCATATATATACATATATACGCACATGTGCTGTGGTATCCCAAACACATTGCCCAAACAGTTTGACTAGGTAAATCAAATAACCAAGCCAGAATTAACATTTTAGCTAAAGGGAATTTCTTACATGGGATCCTCTGTGAGCCAAAACAGAGTCTCATTGTCAGGGGCAATACGATGCTGGT
Organism: Phyllobates terribilis; assembly: GCF_046119375.1. NCBI lineage: Eukaryota > Metazoa > Chordata > Amphibia > Anura > Dendrobatidae > Phyllobates > Phyllobates terribilis. Next base: position 410,756,500 of record NW_027362771.1, on the reverse strand, counting down.
TGCCGCTTCCTCTGGCTGTACCAGCTAATCAATGTAGATTTCAGAGGCCAGACCAATCTGTTATAATCACCTGATTGCCAGGCTGGCTCATTTTTAAGAATGTCATTATTAGACAACCCCTCTTTAATGATGTGCCGTCCAGTCACTGGAGAATCTGAATGCCACTACTTCATGGAGCGGTGTCCCTGCGTTTTGCAAAACATCTTTCGTAAAATTTATGCACAGTTGCATTTCCTAAACTAAGTTGTTCTCAGAGCGCTTGTACTTGGGTAGCTGACAGTTAGGCAGGAGATCAATCTGAAATCTACGCACTGTGCCAAGATGTGCATGAATAGCATTTTCCCTGGGAAGAATGACTTTGGATCACTTCTAATAAACATCCTATTATGGTTTTGACCAAACCTCAGAGCAAATCACCACAACCTTCAATATTTGTTGGTTGTGCTATTTCCTCCAGGGTTATTTGGATGATTTCCTTCTTTTTTAAAATGTCTTTTTTCATTAAATTTTAATATTAATAACTAAATATCTGACATACAAACATATCACTTAATTAGATAAATGGACTAGTACTCATAGCCGTGATAGTATGCACAGGATAGATAGATTGTAGGTGGTTGGTCATAATTCTTGTCACCCCCAGGAGATGGTGTTAGCATTTTCACTACTTACATAATACATGACATTATTCTCACCAGCTATGAGCATTTTCTGTATTAGGATTTTACGTTACCTATCAATAATTTAGGCCAGATCGAGTGTCGGTGCTTCTCTATGGCACAGGTACAGTGGGGGAAAAAAAGTATTTCGTCAGCCACCAATTGTACAAGTTCTCCCACTTAAAAAGATGAGAGAGGCCTGTAATTGACATCATAGGTAGACCTCAACTATGAGAGGCAAAATGAGAAAACAAATCCTGAAAATCACATTGTCTGATTTGGAAAGAAATTTTTTGCAAATTTTGGTGGAAGATAACTATTTAGTCAATTTCAAAAGTTCATCTCAATACTTTGTTATATATCGTTTGTTGGCAATGACAGAGGTCAAACGTTTTCTGTAAGTCTTCACAAGGTTGGCACACACTGTTGCTGGTATGTTGGTCCATTCTTCCATGCAGATCTCCTCTAGAGCAGTGATGTTTTGGGGCTGTTGCTGGGCAACACGGACTTTCAACTCCCTCCAAAGGTTTTCTATAGGGTTTAGATCAGGAGACTGGCTAAGCCACTCCAGGACCTTGACATGCTTCTTACAAAGTCACTCCTTCGTTGTCCTGGTGGTGTGCTTGGGATCATTGTCATGCTGAAATACCCAGCCACATTTCATCTTCAATGCCCTTGCTGATGGAAGGAGGTTTGCACTCAAAATCTCACGATACACGGCCCCATTCATTCTTTCATGTATGTGGATCAGTCTCCTGGTCCCTTGGCAGAGAAACAGCCTCAAAGCATGATGTTGCCACCCCCATGCTTCACAGCAGGTATGGTGTTCTTTGGATGCAACTCAGCATTCTTTCTCCTCCAAACACAACGAGTTGTGTTTCTACCAAACAGTTCTACTTTGGTTTCATCTGACCATATGACATTCTCCCAATACTCTTCTGGATCATCCAAATGCTCTCTAGCAAACGTCAGACGAGCCCGGACATGTAATGGCTTAAGCAGGGGGACACGTCTGGCACTGCAGGATCTGAGTCCCTGGCGGCGTAGTGTGTTACTGATGGTAGCCTGTGTAGCTTTGGTCCCAGCTCTCTGCAGGTCATTCACTAGGTCCCCCCATGTGGTTCTGGGATTTTTGCTCACCGTTCTTGAGATCATTTTGACCCCACGGGGTGAGATCTTGTGTGCCCCAGATTGAGGGAGATTATTAGTGGTCTTGTATGTCTTCCATTTTCTAATTATTGCTCCCACAGTTGATTTCTTCACACCAAGCTGCTTGCCTCTTGCAGATTCAGTCTCCCCAGCCTGGTGCAGGGTTACAATTTTGTTTCTGTTGTCCTTCGACAGCTCTGTGGTCTTCACCATAGTGGAGTTTGGAGTGTGACTGGTTGAGGTTGCGGACAGGTGTCTTTTATACTGATGACAAGTTCAAACAGGTGCCAGTACTACAGATAATGAGTGGAGGACAGAGGAGCCTCTTAAAGAAGAAGTTACAGGTCTGTGAGAGCCAGAAATCTTGCTTGTTTGTAATTGACCAAATACTTATTTTGCACCAAAATTGGAAAAAAAATATTTCCAAATCAGACAATGTGATTTTCAGGATTTGTTTTCTCACTTTGTCTCTCATAGTTGAGGTCTACCTATGATGTCAATTACAGGCCTCTCTCATCTTTTTAGTGGGAGAACTTGCACAATTCGTGGCTGACTAAATACTTTTTTCCCTACTGTACAGTCTATTTTCTTTACAGTCTACAATCGGGGAATCAGTCACTTGTGTCTAGTTTACTTTAAAGAGAATTGCCAGAAAATGGGCATTTTTTTTTCTTAGCTAGTGCAGGAATCTCTTTAAACTCCCTGGACTCTTTAAAAAGATCCCAATATATCTTCACGCCATTCTTTCCTTGTTTATTCATAAATGTGACATGTTCCACATTCCACAAGAAGGACAATGTACGAAATATCAATTTCTCAAGCTGTTCAAGCTCTGTGGGAAAAATATATCCTAGTTGAGAGTACAAAGGATCAGTGAGGGGCAGCTACGCTGAGTTAGTTTGGAAATGCTTTTAATTAACTCTCTAATATTCAGTGTTTACCACACAGGCTTGTAATTGAATGTGTACAAGTGGAATAAACACCGTATAAAGCCCAGTGGTGGAAGTATGTCCTATCGTGGATGCCTTGAGGATCTCATAGAATGGGAAATCTATCATTTGCTTCATGAATTACTTAATCACAGAAGAGTCTGATTGGTTGCTATAAGCAATACCTCCATCTCTTACATATAATTATTTGGGACTTCACACACTATAGTGTAAATTAGGACTCGTGCACATGACCATAAAAACTGGATGAGTGCTATCCGTTGTTTTGATGGATAGCACCCATTCCCATATTATTCTATGGGGCCATACACATGTCCGATCTTTTCCTTGGATCGAGTGGTCAGAGAAAAAAAAATTGCAGCATGCACGAATTGCATCCGATTATCGGATCGCACTCACCCATTCATGTCTATGGCTCCATGGAGAAACTCAGACCTCACTCAAATGATATAGTTTTTCTATTAGGCACATCTGAGTAAATCGGATCACACTCTGATCAAACTCAGATCAAAGTTTGATCATAGAGTCATTAGCATAATCTGACCGCTTTTCTAGCCTTATAATAATCAATCCTAAAATTAGACCATCAATGTGATATCTTGGACAATTCTTATAAAGTTGTCATTGCTGTAGAATAATAATATCCCATCAAACATGAAAAGTAGTTTACTAAATAAAACTTATGGCTAAACAGAGAATACATAATGTATGTTGGGTTCGCATCAGATGTTTTTGTTGATATGATTTCAATGTTTTTCTGTTTCCTTTTTTTTTTACCAGATGTCAACGAATGTGAGATCGGTGCTCACAACTGTGACAGGCACGCCATGTGTACAAACCTCCCTGGAAGCTTCAAATGTAGCTGCAACCCTGGATGGGTAGGAAATGGCATCAAGTGCACAGGTGCAGAGTTTTCTCAAGTTATATTGCATCTTTCTCCATAAAACTATTCATCAGTCAGAACTTTGAATGATGTGACGATCGAGGATGCATGCTGTCACTCCATTTAAAGTCTGACGAAGACAGTAGAGTACAATGCTTAGCTGTTTCTGTCTGTGGCATGCTGATCTATTCTTGGGCAATATCTTTTCTGGGAAAACCTTTTTGGAGATCTTAAGAATTTATGACATATTCCCAGATTTGAATACAACTTTTAATATGCCAAATTGTATTTAATGGCCATAGAAATATTGTGTGATGTGGTTATGGAATCAGTCTTAGGTCTCGTGCAGACGAATGTATTTTTGGTCCGAGTGTGATCCGACAAAATATCCGATAGCACCCGGACCAATGTTATTCTATGGGGCCATGCACATGTTCTATCTTTACCTTGGACAGAGTCTGTACAAGGAAATATAATCGCAGCATGCATTCGGCCATTCAAGTCAAAGCGTTCTTGGAAAAAAATCGGACTGCACTCGGGTAATATTCGAATGCGGTCTGATTTGCACATACTGACAGAATGGAGAATTTTTTTTCCCATCTTGTCCACATCCGAGAAAATCGAATCACACTATGATCACACTTTGATCAAACTCTGATCAGAGTGTGATTAGCATAATCTGACCTATTTTCTCTGATGAGAGAAACTACGGTCGTGTGACCCCTAGCCTGAGGTTGGCTTGTTACTCAAAAAAGGATAGTAAATTCAGTTGACATTTTTTGCAGATCTTGATGAATGTTCTAATGGAACTCATCTATGTAGCCAAGATGCAAACTGCAAGAACACCATGGGGTCATACCGATGTCTGTGCAAAGAAGGATATTCTGGAGATGGATTTGATTGCAAAGGTGAGTCTGCATTTGGATGTCCATTGAGATTCTATATTGATTTTGATAAGTTTATTTCTAAAGCAATTGTTTTTACAGATCTTTTTACATTTTCTATTCTATGCTGGGAAGGGACCTAACATTAGACAAACTTTTTGATATTATTATATTCTTATTGGCTTTTTTTATTTTCATGGATGTTGCTGTTGTTCTGATGAGATCACTGCAACAGATTAGCAAAGACTTTAAAAATTTGGTCTGGTAGACGAATTGTGCGGTGTTATTGCCAACGAATAGGTCATCCTTGTTAGAACAGAGTTTTATAATTACAACAACAGGGATTTAGCTTCAATAACACGTAGTGAGCTGTTAAGATATGCCAAGAAGTCAAAGTGTTTAATAAAAGTGTCTGCTCTTCTGGACAGATATTGATGAATGTACAGAGAACATAAATCTCTGTGGAAATGGCCAGTGTCTTAATACTCCTGGAGGATACCGTTGTGACTGTGACATGGGATTCTTACCGAGCCCTGATGGGAAAACATGTGAAGGTAAGATGTGCTGAACGTATCATGGGTTGCAAAGGAATAAGGAATGTCTATTTAGGTCAATCTGTATGGCTTATAATCAGTTCTAGACCTTTCTTTGTTTCTATGTTAAAAATAATATTCTTATATTTGTAGATATTGATGAATGTGCTCTTCCCAACATCTGTGTTTATGGAACTTGCAAAAACCTCCCAGGTCTCTTCAGGTGTGATTGTGATAGTGGATATGAGCTGGATAAAAGTGGTGGCAACTGCACAGGTAAGATCTAGATGACATGATACAAACCGATTCTGATGTGTATTCTCACTGGGTTTGGACGTGGACTCACAGTGGTTCTGTTAAGAAAACTGCAGTTGGATGTGAGGCATGTGGACCTGGCTTTAGTATGGTAAAACGTCTAAAAAATAAATTTTTCTTCCTTTATTTCTTAAGATGTGGATGAATGTGCTGATCCAACAACATGTATAAGTGGAACATGCGAGAATATCCCAGGGAGTTACAACTGTGAATGCCCCCCAGATTTCCAACTTAACCCCACTCGAGTTGGATGTGTTGGTATGGCTTTTAAATAAATCTATTAGCCATTGTTTTCTACTTGGTAATCCTCATCAAAATAGTCATCTCGTATCATCTGTTGTAACATATTATTAAACGGCATCAGTTTGTATCCATAGAATAGCTGCTATCCCCCATGCCCTTACCTACGCCCTTCTGTTATTTCAACTGGGAGGTGAATTATCGCTGCCCAGCAATGCTCAAATATGTTAAAGGCTTTCAGTAGGGCTCTGCAGAAGAAGTATGGTATTACACAATTAATGTGGAGCAAGGGTACCCCAGGTCAACCAGAAGTATCCCTTGGTAACCCAATTCATCATGACAAGTGTTTGTCACGCCAGTCTTGGTGAGGTTGTGAGGTGCAAGGTGCTTGTTTCATTAAAAAGCGCACATCTTTTAATGAATCAGGCGAGGCATGAAGTGGCGTGCACTTCGCCACAAATCTTACTCCAGTCAGAGAGGGAGTAAGGTACGCCATGACTCCTACCTCCGCTCTGCCCACTTTATCGGAGCTGGGCAGCAAAAAGTCATGAAAAAGCCAAAAGTGTCACAATTTTTACGCAGCCTTGTGTTGCGCAAAAATTTTGTAACATTTAAAATCTTTTTAAGCCAGATTTCTGGCGTGAATGAACCGCCTTAATGAATTGAAGCCATCAAGTATATCGCTATACTTCATGGCATCGAATGTCACATGTACCATAAATAAAAATGCAAATTTAGGCCACTTCTTCATCTCCTTAAAAGAGAACACCATATGTAGATCTGGACACTACTGGCTATGTCAGCTCGGACCATGATTGTCTAAGATACATGATCTCCTTCTATATTCCACGATTCTCTATCACGCCCAAACTATCTATGTTTAAAAAATTATGTAAAAAATGTTTAATCAAAACATCCTTAAAAAAAAAACATTGATAATATAACAATATATAGTTTTTCCTATCACACAGATACTCGATCTGGCAGTTGTTACCTGGAGGCAAAACCACGAGGAGATAATGGAGACTTGGCCTGCAGTGTTGAGATTGGTGTTAGCATATCCAAGGCCTCGTGTTGCTGTTCACGTGGTAAAGCCTGGGGAACGCCTTGTGAACACTGCCCACCTGTAAATTCCAGTAAGTGTCATACGTAGGTAGATACCTGATTAGTTATCCATGTGTCAGTTAAATGTTCTTTACAAAAAATGTTTTGATCATCAAGATTTGGTTTTTCATAAACTAAAAATCTCCACATTGTTTATGCAGTTTTTCTCGTTGAATATTTTATCTATCCCCTTTATTACTATAATGGGTGAAAAATAATTGCAAGTGGAAGAATTGCATAGTTCTGAAACCATTATTGGACACAAATTCCTTAAGACCTGGTATGTGACTGCAAGTATGCGATATGCATATTCCCGGCCACATTCTAACTAAACTGTTTCTGGCCTCACTCAATTTGCTTGCATAGAGCAAGGCTGGACACATCTAGTCTGATTGTGGCCGGGAGTTTGCATAGCAGATACTTGCGGTCACATGACTGCTGTTCCCGTCTCTGGCACTGGAGAATCATCAGAGCGCACAGTGCACATGATGTGAGGCTTCACAAGTCTGCAGTCACATAGAATGACTGAAGACTTGTAATTTAAGACCAGACAGCCCCTTTAACTTAGAGATATTTTAACACAAGAGCCTGTTGATGATGGATTTCTGACGGATGGTATCTGTTAAAGGCATATGTCAGACATATACGTTTGTTTAACATCTTGTGCCATACATCTTTACTCACAAATTAAGGAAGGATATATCTGTATTTATGTTGACTTTGTTCCTGAGCGTTCATAAAAGCATAATCGCATTCTCAGAAGGTTTGGACTGAATTACGGTAGGTATTTGTAATATTGAGGAAATATTAGGAAATTATTATAGTGATTTAACAAATCCCAGCTTGAACTTATGAATTAATGAGAACCTAGGTTCTGTCCAGAAAACACCAAACTATAATTGTATACTTTTGGCTACCAAAGCTCCAAACAACATGGTGTATGTGGGTGTCTGTGCCCTTGTACTAATGCTGTACAAGCCTTGGTGCAGATCTATTAACATAGGAATATCATTGCCTTGATGAAAGATGAATACTAATAATGTTATTTTTCAGGTGATTACAAAGTGTTGTGTCCTGGAGGAGAAGGTTTCAGACCAAATCCCATTACTGTTATTTTGGAAGGTAAATTTGATGGAATTTCTTGAAATAAGTTCATTCAATCAGGTCATTTTCAAACCATATGCACAATCACACAGCCAGTCGGAATGCTTCGATTCCACAGTTTCTGGCTCTCTGAAATATGTCTGATTGGATTTTGATCACATTTAATCCAGACATTTATGATGTTATTTCAAGATCTCTAAAGCAGAAAGGGAAAATCCTGATTTGCCTTCTTTACATTATTTTAGATATCGATGAATGTCTGGAGTTACCGGGTCTTTGTCAAGGAGGAAAGTGCGTCAATACCTTTGGTAGTTTCCAGTGTCATTGCCCAACTGGCTTCTTCCTTAATGAAGAGACTCGAGTCTGTGATGGTAAGTCAAATCTTCCCAAACATGCAAGTTAACTCTCAAAATCCTTACAATGTACATTAACTTTAATGGACAAATCCTCGCAGATCGGGCCTCAGCTGTTGTAGTTAATACTAATATTTACCAAAAATATCAGTTCTAGATAATCTTTCGTAATAACTTTGCATGTAATGATCCTCTATTATTCATCCTGAATATTCATAAATAAATTGACAACTGGGTGTTACCATTCCCCCTTGTCAAACAAGTGACACACCTCCAACTGGTAACACCCAGCTGTCAATCCATTCACAAACTTTTAAGCAGAATAGCATATTGCTGTGCCCATGTGTGGTCACCCTCCTTCCTTAGGGTATATTCACCTTGGAGTCATAAATTGAGATATTTTACACTGAAATACTTATATACACACTATAAGACTTAAAAACATGTTTTACTCTGTCAGATCTAATAATATATTTCTATAATTTTATTTAAGATGTCAATGAATGTGATCAACCTGGAATATGTGGGCCCGGAACCTGCTACAACACTGTTGGGAACTATTCCTGTATATGCCCTCCTGACTTCATGCCAGTGAATGGAGGAAACAACTGTATGGGTAAGTTGTGACTGATCCAAGCTCTGACTTAAAAATATTATTATTTATTGATTTGAGTTGTGAAACTGACAAGTTTTTGTGTGGGTTTGTAACATTTTCATTGGATCCTGTAATGCCCCTAGGGCCCACCGAAGTATTCAGAAAACACATATGGAATTGTATTCTATCTAGTTGCACACATCTGTCCTTTATACTTTCGTTATAGCAGAAATGCACATGTAAAATTATATTATTTTTCAGTGCATGGCGGGCAATGCTTTTAGTACCACTAAATATAGTCTTGCAAATAAAACCAGTGAATCATAAGCTATAAGAACGTACTATGGGTACATTACTTCACTCTACTTAGCTTGTGCCTTTTAGTCCTCATTTTGGACTTAAGTTTGGTGTATACACTGGGTAAGCTTCTTATGATAATGCTGAACATATCCATACGCCCTCATTGATCCATTAAATGCAAAAAGATTGTCCTATTGGCATACACCAGACAGCTAGGAACGCATGAGCATAGGATTTTTTCAGTATGGAACAATAAAATAAAGTTATTCAGAAAGAAAGTATGCCATGATTATTACCTTTTTTAGAGCAACTTTTCCAACTTCTGCTTTTTTACTACAACTTATCCTTATTTTACACCTTAGACCACCAATGGCAGGCTCTTACTGTGACATGAATTGAGCCTTTCATGTGCAAAGTGAATATAAAATCTAGTCACTTCATTTTATATACAGGTAGATGAACTTCTATAGCATTCTAGTAGCAAACACATGCCGATGTGGCAAGTAGATATAAAGTGTATAATAAAAGCCTCAAAAAACTGAAAGCACAACATTAAGCAGCTCTCCAATTAAGTTTTTATTGATTAGATGTGTGTGTATGGGCATGTAATACAGTGTGAGTGTATTATTATACACACCTACCGCTGCTCTTTCCAGCATCCAGCACCGTTCTTCTCCTCTTCTCAGTGACGCCACCGCTCTGCTGACTGTCCTGGTCACACTGCTTTCCTCGTGACCCAGATGTGGCTTTCACAATGTAAGTCTATGGAGCGTCTGAACAAGGTTCCATAGGATTTCATTGCAAAAGTGACTTCCAGCTCACGCATACAGCATAGAGAGCGGTGATGTCACTCAGAAGAGGAGAAGAACGGCGCTGGACACTGGAGAAAGCGGCGGTAGGTGAGAATATTAATACACTCACACTACATTACAAGCATATATACACACATTTAATGAATAAAAAGCTTAATGGGAGGGCTTCTTTACTCACCAATAATAGGGTCTCTTCTAATGACAGCTATACAGTGAGAGCTGATCCGTTAGGCCACATGTCTGACAGCAGAGTACAGTAAAACCACTGCCTCGTTCCAAAAACTAACCACCAGAATTTAAAAAATAAAAGTGACAAAACAACTCTTCGGCAACCCCTGATTTGTTCGTTTTTGCTATGAAAGTTTTTGTATACCAGTTCTTGCTTGGAAATCCATCCAAGCCTTGATTTATAGAAATTCTGTACTCAGTTTTTCCCCACATGAAGCTCTTCACCCTCCACATGACTTAATTTACATTAGCCTTTACAGAGCTGTTGAAATAACAGGCAGTGGTTTGCCAGATCTATAAACAGTTGTAAAAGTACATCCAAAAAATATGTCAAATTACAAATATAAGTAGCGTCTGGCTAAACCTTGTTATCCAGCATGCAGGATTCACACCTTCCAGGCAATAAAATATACATTAGAAGCAGCTGTCTGCTAGCTAATCTGGTTTATTGTCTTTTACAATTGTAGTTCAATTTTATCTTATTGCTCATATGAAAATATTAGATTCTTTAGATTTTTTTTTTAAGGTTAAGTAAGGTGATTAAATATATACTATTAATTCATATTCATGCTTGAATAACCTGCTGTATATATTTTATATGTAGACATGAGAAGAAGTCTGTGCTTTAGAAACTTTTTTGCCGACAATCAAACTTGTGATGGAGAATTGCTTTACAACATGACGAAGAAAATGTGTTGCTGTTCATATAATATTGGACGTGCGTGGAACAGACCTTGTGAAGAATGTCCATTGCCAAGCACTGGTGAGTGTATCAGAAAAATATAACCATCTTGTAATTTTAATACCCTTATACGTTTATGTTGCTATCAGAGAACTAGAATTGCTCTAGAACCGATCACTAATTGAGTAGGGTCTGAAGTTTAAATACTTTTAGCGTTTACGTGATGTTGGTAATGATTGGAGAGTCCAGGTTCAATGAATCTTGAACTTATCAATTGTCCCCATCAGCATTGAAGAGAAGCAAAACCCTTTTTGATGTCTCTTCCCCAATGAGGAAGACAATCAAGAAGTATTACCTTCTAATCTGATGAAGGGGAATTTCCCGATATGCATGATTGAGTAATCATAGGAAATAATTTTAACAATAAAATAATCCTTACCAAAGAACATGAGCATTTGGGAATTATTTTCATCACTACTGAGAGTTGACAACACTTTTGCTTCTCCTCTACCCTGAGTTGTGTAGAGAATCTGTGAATATCCAGGCCAGAGTGGTCAGATAAAATGGTCACTCCATTTATCTTCTAGTGGGTTGTATATCTACCAAGGTTAATTGACTCTATGGTTTGCGAGTAGATAACTATAGGAGGAAGTTCATGCCTTTCTCCGAGACTTTCAATTAAAAAGTGGAAAATAACATTTTGAAGTTTTTTTAATAGCTAGTATAGCTATAGTAAGTGATCTCCTATCACACTATACAACATAATGACACATAAAGACATAAGTCTCAGTGCAGTGTCCCTGGAGTTAGTGTTTTTTTTTCAGTTCAAATCTTTTTTATTATTATTATTAATTCAATTTATATAAAAAAAAAAGAGAAACATCCAAGAAAAATAGAAACATATAAACCTATTCATAAACCTGCCTGTAACCCACACCCTCAAAGAGGAGAGAGGGGAAAAAAAGAAAATAAAAATAATCCATCAATCAATAATTTTTAGTCAAACTTCCAGGATGTTCTGCCTATGTGGGATGTATTTGGCACTTGAAGCCAGTAGTGTCCTGTGGTTTACACATATAGAAAACGGCATTTTTAAGAGTAATCCAATTTTTACAATAATTACACTTGCAAATAATAATAATTAGGTCCCCAAATGAGAACTGGGATGTCTATTATGACTTTTGAAAAATCACTGCATGTCAAAAATACAGCTGGGATTGGGATTAGTTTGGAGAAAAAGCAGATGGTCATCATAGAGATTTGTATAATAGTCTTCTAATAATCGTGTAAGTATACTCAGGAGATAGCTAATAAAATATTGATATAAAATCCCATGCTCAGATTGCTCAACTTTACTGGAGAATTAAAAACTTCATAGTGTTTTCCCATAAGATTCTTCACAGGATGTAATTCTTTTCTCTCTTTGCTATGGGTAATGGCTAACATTGTAGCGTGTGCAGATTTAGGTGTTTCTTCATCTCTCATATAACTCATTAACCATAAAAAATTAACAAAATTAACAAAAAAAAGCAAAAATATGTTCTTTAAACCAAAAAAACTTTCAAAGTTTTTAGTATACCTACGCAGGTACAAGTATAGTCTGCCTATTTGCAAACAACCATGTGTTAAGCCAAGATATCCATGCCCCAACTTGAGTTTAATATTAATAATAATATTACAATTTTTTTATTTCTTTAGCGCCACTGCACTATACTACTCCGCAGCACTTTACAATTCAGGCGGAATATGTACAAACAAAATAAGACATTATCGAGTAACAGATTGTTCAACACATACCAAGACGAGTGAGGGTACTGCTCGCAATCTATGAAGAAATAGGGCGGACTCAAATAGTAAAAAAAAAAAGTGCTTGTCAAGTAAAGGCCTGACATCAATATTATAAATAGGGGCATTAAAGTAAGGCTGCATGGATCAGTACCATCCAGTGTCTGTACAAGTACAGATACAAATTGCTAGTGAGTGCATGGAAGGGAAAATAGGGAATAGTTAGATTAGTGAGGTTAGGCTAATCTAAAGTGAGGCTAGTCTAAAGAAATATATTTTTGGGGCATGCCTAAAACTGTGGCTACTGGGGTAGTGCATTCTATAAAACTGGTGCAGCATGGGAGAAGTCCTGGACATGGGAGTGGAAGGTTCAGATTATAGAGGATGTTAGTCTTAGGTCATTAGCGGAACAGAGAGCTAGGATTGGGTGGTAGACAGAGATGAGGCTGGAGATGTAGGGCGGTGCCGAACTGTGGAGAGCTTTGTGGGTGAGAGTGATAAGTTTATATTGTACTCTGTAGCGGATGGGCAACCAGTGCAATGACGGACACAGTGTGGCGGAATCAGTATAGCAGTTGGACAGAAATATGATCATGGCTGCTGCATTCAGGGCGGATTGGAGAGAGGAGAGCTTAGTAAGAGGGAGACGAACCACAGCAACAGTAAGAGATCTTGCTGAGTCAAATGTAAGGAAAGGTCAAATTTTAGAGAAGTTTTTGAGGTGTAAGTAAGAAGAGCGAACTAGTGATTGGATGTAGGAACTGAACGAAAGATCTGAATCATATATAACCTCAAGACAGCGAGAGTGTTCCTTCAGAGTTATGAGAGAACCACACGCGAAATGGCAATGTTGGGTTTAAGTAGGTTAGTAGAGGAAGGAAACACAAGGAGTTCCGTCTTTTACAGATTCATTTTTAGATAGAGGGAGGACATAGCCAGTTTAACCAGTTCAACCAGTTCTGCCCTCTTGGCCTCCAAGCTTCTGTTTCAGACAATACTTTTTATGTCGTTCAAGCATTTTTATTTCCCACTTGCATTCATATCATCATTAACCAATTAATATACATAAGTCATAGTAATTAAAAACATTTTTGAGGCACAAGAACGCTAATAAAAACAAATCCTCCTAACTTTATTTAAAATGTCACAGATATTTGAACTCAAGGCCCATATGAACTCAGCAAATACAAATTCTATATGTACTACATAGTTGCCATATGTAATGCCAGGGAGGAATGGGGGGAATTCTAGGAAAATTAGATTTTGCCTACTGCTGCGACACTAAAGATAGTGGACACAGGTGTCCAAAGTAACATTACCTCTCAGTAAGGTGATGCTGCCTCTTGTTAATCTAAAAAGAATGTTATGTACATATCCAGTCATTTTTGGAACACCAATGTACCTTTTATTATTCTCATACTCTCTTTCTTGTTTTTCCATGCAGATGATTTTGCAGCACTGTGTGGAAGTGCTCGTCCAGGCTTTGTCATCGATATCTACACAGGGCAACCAATTGGTAGGCTTAATACAAATTTTCTACTTTATCATGTAGCATATGCCCATATTGCTGAAGATATTCCTCTAACCTTTGTCTCCTTCAGATATTGATGAATGCAGAGAAATTCCTGGAGTTTGTGAGAATGGAATCTGTATAAACATGATCGGGAGCTTCCGATGTGAATGTCCAATGGGATTTTTCTATAATGACAAACTGCTGGTGTGTGAAGGTAAGCAAGCATCTAATATGGCTGGTAAGAACCACCACCAAGTCCTTGTCATAAGTGTAAACCTTGAAAGCCCTAATGCACACACCAGTCACAACCAGAATAAATATTTCTTCCTTTTTCTTTAGATAGTTGCTCTGGTCGGAATGTGTTATTAAACAAGGTGTCATTTTAGAGCCCGACATTGGAAAAACTATTTGGAAGATGTATAGTGGAAAAATGTCTGACTTTATTTTATAGCGTTCAACAAAGACAGAAAAGTGCACAATTTAGATTTTGTTGACAATTCATTTACTGCAAAGTGTCCGCCTCTTTCTAAATTACTTCTGCTCCGTCTATGCCCTTGACACATATTATACAACGCGATAAGTTTGGGGAAACATTGCGCTTACTTAGACTACAATCTGTAAGTTCCTATCTGTACCACATCAACAAGAATTCAGCTGAGAACATCTGAAACTTAAAACTCAAGTATCCAACGAGGTAAATAAACTGGCAGCATATTTGCCAATCTGTAAACACGGCGGAGGCTTACAGGGGGTAATAGTGCCATTCATAAAGCTTCTGTGCAGACAGAGAAGCAGTCACCGAGGAAAGAAAAGGGTAAATTCTCTAACTGAGAAAGCAAACAGAACTCCAAAGGAGGATAAACAGGATACTTAGCCGACCTACTGCTGTAGGCTTTTTTTTACGCTTTAGAATATAGTACATATTCCATTTTCATGAAGAACACAGCCTATGGCTCTACCTCTGCTTCTGAATCAATGGCTGTGTGTTTCACTCATTGTGTCCTAGTGTAAGGAATTTTCCCAGATCACTTGCTGGTTAATTAATTTGTATAAAGGATTTAATATCTAGTTATGCAAATTAACTCCCTACAGAAGAAAGTAGTCTATATCACAGGTGCCGCCTATTGCAGGTAGCTGCCCTCCAGTCAGAGGCATAAGTAGAGTCTTATGGGCACCATTGCAAAATTTGGATCTTGGCTCCCACCAGCATGTTCGGCAGATGTATGTGCCCCTGTAACGTTCTAAATCCTAAAAAGACATATGTGTTCGTTTCTCTTCCCCACATCCAGTAAAAAAGTAAAAGAAAAAGAATATACATAAAATATATAAATCACACAGAAAACAACTATTTAATATTTTTAAATCATGGTACAGTTACAAATTAATAAATATCACCATATTGTTACTGAACAAATCCACTATATTAAAACTAATATACCAATAAATAAAAGGGATAAATACCGCCACACAGTGACTATATATTATCACCACATTGTGTCTGAGTAGCATCCTCTTCCTGAACAAAATCCACTATGACTATAATGTCGCCTATACTGTACTAATGTTCCCCATCCTGTAGTAATGTCCTCTTCTGGCCCCTAACTTGTAATAATGTCCCCCAGTCTGGTCCCTGTCATGTAATAATGGCCCTATCTTGGCCCCTGTCCTGTAATAATGACCCTCATACTGGCCCCTAACCCATATTAATGGTCCCTATCCTGTAATAATGGCCCCCATCCTGAAATAGTGGCCTCCAACCTGTAATAATATTACCCATTCTGGCCCCCATCCTGTAGCAATGTCTCCCATCCTGCTTCCTAAGGTGATGATCAAAATAGACAAAAAGTGGCTTGAACAACCTCCAATTTATGTCGCAGGGAAGAAACTGGTGCTTATTCTAATGGAGCAGGCCACATCACTCCTTACTTCATCAGAAAATGAATATTGTATAAGAGAAAAGCAAACCAAGAATAGACACAAAATGGAATGTTTTTTTGAATGCTTTTAATTTTCTACCCTCATATCCACAAAAAAGTTATTACACCGCAAAGTGAAGTATAGCAACGTTTCGGTTCACTTCAAATTCCTCTATTCACTACATGTTGTACCACTGTGTCCCTTTTCCTACGGACAGTAATCATTTCCACTCTCTCTCTCTGGATCCTTAGACAGCCTAGTGACTCCATCCCTTCATATACTGGTACAAGTGGACAGTCTGCATTTTTTTCATCCAAGAAAGACATTCCACACATATCCTATTCATAGCATGATGAAGGGTACATTACCCAAAATGTTGCTATACTTCACTTTGCGGTGTAATAACTTTTTTTTTGGATACGAGGGTAGAAAATTAAAATCATTCAGAAATATTATGTTTTGTGTATATTCTTGGCTATTCCACCCTCTTGGCCTCCATCCTGTAATAATGACCCACATCTTGTAATATTGTTTCCCATCTTGGTCTCTATCCTTTAATATTGTCCCCCATCCTTTAATATTGTCCCCCATCCTGTAATAATGGCATCCATCCTGGCCCCCATCCTATAATAATGGCCCCAAGCCTGACCCCTATATTTTAATAATGTCCGCCATTTTGGAATACTGTCCCCCATTCTGGACCCCATCCTGAAATAATGTCCCCCATCCTGGCCCCTATCCTGTAATAATGGCCCACATCCTGTAATATTGTCCCCCATCCTGTAATAATGTCCTCTGTCCTGGCCCCATCCTGTAATAATGTCCTCTGACCTGGCCCCCATCCTGTAATAATGTCCTCTGTCCTGGCCCCCATCCTGTAATAATGTCCTCTGTCCTGGCCCCCATCCTGTAATAATGTCCTCTGTCCTGGCCCCCATCCTGTAATAATGTCCTCTGTCCTGGCCCCCATCCTGTAATAATGTCCTCTGACCTGGCCCCCATCCTGTAATAATGTCCTCTGACCTGGCCCCCATCCTGTAATAATGTCCTCTGTCCTGGCCCCCATCCTGTAATAATGTCCTCTGTCCTGGCCCCTATCCTGTAATAATGTCCTGTGTCCTGGCCCCCATCCTGTAATAATGTCCTCTGTCCTGGCCCCCATCCTGTAATAATGTCCTCTGTCCTGGCCCCCATCCTGTAATAATGTCCTCTGTCCTGGCCCCCATCCTGTAATAATGTCCTCTGTCCTGCCCCCATCCTGTAATAATGTCCTCTGTCCTGCCCCCATCCTGTAATAATGTCCTCTGTCCTGGCCCCCATCCTGTAATAATGTCCTCTGTCCTGGCCCCCATCCTGTAATAATGTCCTCTGTCCTGGCCCCCATCCTGTAATAATGTCCTCTGTCCTGGCCCCCATCCTGTAATAATGTCCTCTGTCCTGGCCCCCATCCTGTAATAATGTCCTCTGTCCTGGCCCCCATCCTGTAATAATGTCCTCTGTCCTGGCCCCCATCCTGTAATAATGTCCTCTGTCCTGGCCCCCATTCTGTAATAATGTCCTCTTTCCTGGCCCTCATCCTGTAATAACGTCCCCTATCCTGGCCTCCATCCTGTAATAATGGCCCCATCCTGGTGCTCTTCAAACATACATTTAAAATCTAAAAAAAAAAACAACAAAAAAAAAAACTATTTTACTAGACCCCATTTCCACGACAAACAGCATCCTCTTCCTCCACATTAACCAGTGCAGTGTGATGGGGTGACACATGGCAGTGACGTCACACACTGCTCGTGTTGTGCCCAATGTGACCTGCCCACCTCTGCCAGGCATGTACCTTGTGTAGCTATCGTGGTACCGGGAGCCACTGGCTCTCTGCTCTGAAATACATTTTAATAGAACTTATTCAGTTGAAAAAGGCATTGACATTGGCAGACTGCTTTCCATCACAGGCCTGGTCATGGTTGCACTATCTGCAGCCGCGGTAGGTACGCCTCTGCCTCCAATAGATCATACTTGTGAGATGATTCCTCTCTTCTAGGCCTCCTTCACACGTCTGTGTTTTCCGTACGTGTGGTATCTGTGAAAAAAACAAATCCCGCACATACCCATTATAACCTAAGGTGCTATGTACATGTCCAAACGCCAATACAAGTCTATGAGTCCTTGAAGCACATGCACAGCAAACGGATGGCATCAGTGTGCCATGGATGTGCTGTCCCTGTTCAACATTGCAAAATATAGGAGAAACTTTGTAATTTGATTCTTTCTTTAACCATACTGGAAAAATACTGATAGTAAAAAGGACACATGGATGATACACTGATAACACACTGATCCAAAACACTGATGACACCGGTACCATTTTTCACATACGTGTTTAAACACAGACGTGTGAAAGAGGTCTTGCAAAGAGCTGATGTGCATTGCTGTTTTTTGTGGAGCTTTGCCAATAAAAATCCTTATTCTGCTAGTGTTCCTGATGATATAGTCTCCCCAAAAGAATGTTTTTTTGCAATACTAAAGATTTATTTAACTTATTATAATGTATATGTGACTGATTTGCTTGTTTTGCCAGATATTGATGAATGCCACAATGGGCCAGTATGTCAAAGAAATGCCGACTGCATTAACACCCCAGGGAGCTACCGCTGTGACTGCAAGCCTGGCTACAAGTTCACTTCTACTGGGCAATGTGTCGGTGAGATATGATGTAACATCTGGTTCACACCTCTCGTGGGGTGAATTCTTGTAAATACACCTAACTGATTTAGTATGTGGAATATGAAATGATGTTAATAGAACAAGTTAATGGTTATTTATGTGCCAGTAGTATGTTATCCTGGATAATAGCACAGTACAACTATATTTATGTACTAACAACATGCTTGGTTACGTAACTATTTTACGTGGTGGTGTTCCAAAACATCTTAGTACCATAAAGTAGCGAGCTGCTGATCACTATGAAACACTAATCATCTGTACTTGGTATACACTGAGCATACATTTTATTTTATTAACTTTGCATCCTGAAAACATATTGTGGCATTTATGGTGTTAGGTTTATATTGTCAGGACTTCTCAGTAATATTCATCTGACTGTATAGTGCAAAGCGAAAAAGAAGAGTAAAACAAATTCCGCCTGCTCAGACGTGAATAACATTGTAAGTTGCTGACTACCTGGCATAGTGAGAAGCAAGTGCACTCTTAGCGTTGTAATGATAGAACTTCTAGCACCGCTGTGCTGAGACAGAAGACTTGTCGGTGATGCTAATTGTCAGCAACAACTGTAAAGAATAACTAGAAAAAATATTGTACTATGACATTTCTTTGTGGCATTCTTCTCTAAAAACATTATTTGTAGGAAAGAATAACCCTGTAATATGATTTTTTACCATGATACTTTTTACTACCGCTCTGTCATACGGAGGCAGAACCTGCTGCCGTACCGGCTCTATGCACACAACCTCGCCATTTGCAGGAGGCATTAGTTGAACAGCTAAACTACTGACCTTTACAGTGCAGGTTTCCAACTATCCCTGCTGTTGCGAAATTCTTCTTTAAATGTCAGAAATAAAAATGATCATTTTTCATTTATGATTTATTACAAGAACACACGGAATTGGTCTTGCTTTTTTAGATGGTATGGTTTTTATTAAGTAGCAGGACCTGGGCAAAAGTAAACCCTCAGATATGTTTTCACAAGTTCTTGATTTATTATTGTTTTGGGTCATCTGTTCTTTAACATCAACCACACAAGCACAGAAATAATCCCAAAACATGATGCTCTTTGGCACCAGTCTAGTTTTACCTAGCCAGAAGACCATTTCTCTTCACCCAAACACTGTTGAAATTTTGAGAGCTTTTCCCAGGTCTCTGACTTTATGACTCAGTAATAGCTGGATTCATAAATGTATTAAAATGGTTCTTTGAACCTAGAACAGAAGAAATTTTGTGAACTGTAAAAAAGAATGATGGCGATACTATATTTCACTTTCTTCTCCAAGTTTGTCAAAACCAGTGTATAGTTTTTCTCGAGGTCCCTCTCCTGATGAGGAAGCCTATTTTTCCTGCTCTTTCTCCATTCCTATAATGAAAACCTTTGTCTGTAGGGTGTTGATATATAGTGGCTTGGAAGTCCTCTGGGGTGGTTGTATAAAGATGTTTATAATTTCCCTCACAACCACTATTGTAACTCACCCAGTGGAACAGGAAAACTGTTCTTATATCAGATATGCAGAACAATATTGGTGATCACATTGGCAAGTCCTTCACCTTCCTGCTATTCTACACATGTTCATTTGATAAGCGCTCAGGGAACCAACCTGGCTAGCTATTGCAAGCAGTGTTTTTTTGCAGGAAATACCTGATATAAAGAACATCATAATACCGTGGGTACAAGCAAGGGTGAACTTGTGGTTGAAAAAAAAATTTTTTTTTGACCGTTTAAGGCATAACCAAAAACATAACAAAAACAACAACAACAAAAAAAGAACATATTTTTCTGTCTTGGTGGCAAAACTGAAGGGCTTGATCTGTACCATGTACAGTGTCCATTTTAGGACATGATCAGATATCAAAGTCAAACATCAGAATAATGTCAGTTCTAAGACTAAATACCCTGTCTGAGAACTGACTTTGACATCTGACTTTAACATCTGACTTTGATATGTAATTTTGACATCTGACTTTAACATCTGACTTTGACATCTGAATATATCTGACATTGAAATCCGACTTTGTCAACTGACTTTGATATCTGACTTCTGACTCTGACATATGACCTTGAGGTCTGACTTTGATATCAGAGTTTGACATTTGACTCTGACATCTTACTTTGATATCTGACTCAGACACCTAACATATTGTTTGCTTATTATAAATTACTACCTAAATATCTAATCAAATAAATAATAAACCTATAGCTTAATAGTAAGGCAACTGTGTTACACATAGTTTTGGTTTGAAAATATAATAATAATAAAATAAGTTAACTGTCCGCTACTGGAAAGTGAACCCAAAACCCTTTGTCTGTAAGCCAGCACACTCACTATTGAGCTATACACTCAGTCAAAGAAAGATGGTCCTTTTTGTTTTTGTGATTTCCAGTGCAAACGTGTCTGAAACTCATTGCAACTTTCACACTGACCTCCTCCGAGCCAAAATCAATTGATGTTTGACTTTGATATCTGACTTTCTTCACACCATGTTCATTTTAGGACGCGATGTGAAGAAAGTCAGATATCAAATTCAAACATCAAAGTCAAACATCATTTGAATTTGGCTTGAAGGTCATAAAACAGAAGGCTCTTTGACTAAGTGTATAGCTCAATGGTAAGTGTGCTGGCTTACAGACAGAAAGTCATGGATGCAAGTCCCAGTAGTGGACAGTTACATTTTTTTAAATTATTATTATCCTTTCAAACCAAAACAGATTCCTTACCATTAAACTCTGTTAGATATTTATTTGATTAGATATTTAGCTAGTAATATATAATAAGGAAACAATATGTTAGCTGTCAGATATCAAAGTAAGATGTCAGAGTCAGATGTCAAAGTCAGATCCCAAAGTCACATGTCACAGTTAGTTGTCAAAGTCAGATATCAGATTTAGATGTCAAACACTGTTATCAAAGTCATATCTCAGAGTCATATCTCAAAGTCAGATCCCAAAGTCAGATGTCAGAGGCAGGTGTCAGTCATATATCAGATTCAGATGTCAACGTCACATATCAAAATCAGATACGGATGTCAAAGTCACATATCGAAGTCAGATATCAGATTCAGATGTCAAAGTGACATTGAAGTCAGATGTCAATGTCAGATATGACATTCAGATGTCAAAGTCACATATCAAAGTTAGATGTCAAAGTCAGATATTAGATTCAGATGTCCAGGTCAGATGTCAGTCACATATCAAAGTCCCATATCAAAGTCAGTTGTCAAAATCATATGTCAAAGTCACATATCAAAGTCACATATCAAAATCAGATATTAAAGTTGGTTGTCAAAGTCAGTTCTCAGACAGGGTATTTAGCCGGAAACTGACATTATTCTGATGTTTGACTTTGATATCTGATCATGTCCTAAAAAGGACACTGTAGCTATGGAATCCTTCGGCTATCCTTGCCTCTGGCTTATACTATAAAAAAATGGAGCAGAGTCTCCAAACTATATAGACAAATGTACAAAAATGACTAGAAATGGAAACAAATCCAACATTACAAAATTTGCAAAAGACGAACCCTAATACTCAGATTACAATAGTGTTTTCACATTGCACCGTCATGATGAGCAGAAAAAAACAGCAACTTTGCTTCTAGTTATAAATCACTGAGATCTGTTAGAATTCAATACAAAGTAAACCTTTTTATAGATGGTTTTAAAAATGATGTGTCCCTGTAGATTAAAGTAACACGGTATTGTGTAAGGCCTGGGAGGTGCACTGCAGAATCCTTGAGTCATCCACTGTTCATTGGGAATAAATGGTCCCACTCATTATTGCATTTCTGCTGTTTTTTTTGTCTATTCTTTGCCTATTTTTTAATTGCGCCTAATTGTTTTTTTTAACTTTTTGAGGTTTCCATCTGATCATCAATTTCGACTTTTTAAAGAGCCACATTTGGCACAAATATATTCCAGTTTTCTCCTGGAGTGATTGTGTCCCTGAATTTTTTTTGCACTATTTTGCAATGCTTGGGAATTTTGCGCTAAAAGGTCGTAAAAAAGTTTGAAGACAAAATTCATACAACCACCTGCGCCATCAATTTTGAAGAATTTGGCGCAAACAATGGCATCGAATACCACAAGAAAAAAGTGACTTTAAAAAAAAAGGCAAACCATAAATCACATGCAAATTATTTTTGCTTTGAACATTCCTTTAAAAAATTTTTTGGGGTACTAGTGAGATGTGTGTAGGCAGGAAGCAGGTTTTTGCAGGTATTCTTATATCACATAAATGTAGTCGATGGACTGTATGTATTGCTCTATCCTGTTTGATCAGTATGGAGTCATTGAGATTCAGCGGACTCTTCATCGAGACTGGCACACAAAACACCAATCTTGATGAGCTGCCCCATAAGTGTTTCATCCAGTGATCAGCACTTCTGCTGTCAATACCAAAGGTTTATGACACTGTAAACATGACCTCCAATGACAAATCCAACCAGTCTGTGTCATATCTGGTGATAAGTGTTGTGGGATTGCTGCTATTCTGAGCTTTGCACATGTCTCTGTGTTCTGTTTCATACTTCCCTGTTTATCTGACTGTTTCTTTTTATTTCTATGAAGATCGTAACGAGTGTCAAGAAAATCCGAACCTCTGCAGCCATGGAGAATGTCATGATAAGACTGGGGGATATTACTGTGTTTGTCATAATGGATTTAAAACCAATGAAGATCAGACCATGTGCCTGGGTGGGTTGTTCACTTTTTTGTGTAAATGTGAAGAATAATCTAATAACACATATTTGTGTATAGAAAGGGAGACTTATTTCATGATACCTATAATAATAATCTTTATTTTTATATAGCGCCAACACATTCCGCAGCACTTAACATACATTATCATCACTATCACTATCATCACATGAATGATCTGCAAAACCCACCGTACACGTGAGATGGCTGTCAGCTGACGATGATTCAGCTTGGTGTTCGCCTCCGCCGTTCCAGCCGGTTTTCCCATACAGAGGAGCACTCGTCTGGCCAAGCGCTCCTGTGTTCTCTGAGAGACATGTCTGGAGGTGGTTTATCTCAGACAGTACAAAAGGATCGGCATTCTGAAATCGGACATGTCGTATTCTTCAATTCCCCGACAAGCATCTGTCTGGAACCCCCGGACACATTGGACAATCGGCCGAACAGGATGATGCGCTGCTGAGAACGATGATGTTTTGTGCAGCACAAAAGATCATTTCACCTGACGAACAAGTGTTCTTCCTGTTGATCAGATGATCAGCAGCCTATTTAGACATCAAGATTAAACAAGAGAACACTCGTTCACGATAATCTTGGACCTAAGGGTTCAGCTTGTAAGATAATTGCCTGCATTCTCTATGGTTTATCATCAGTGATTTAAATTTATAATGCATAAATAATAATAACAACATGTGTTCTTAAGATGCTACAATGTGATATTGTAAACAGTGTTATTAAGGAATCTATTACATTTTTTGCAGACATTAATGAGTGTGAACGAGATCCCTGTGGTAATGGAACATGTAGGAACACAGTTGGCTCATACAACTGCCGCTGTTTTGATGGGTTCATTCTCTCCCACAATAATGACTGCATAGGTAAGATGAGCGTTAAAGGGTTAAATAGCAGCTAGAA
Source organism: Phyllobates terribilis (assembly GCF_046119375.1). Taxonomy (NCBI): domain Eukaryota; kingdom Metazoa; phylum Chordata; class Amphibia; order Anura; family Dendrobatidae; genus Phyllobates; species Phyllobates terribilis. Next base: position 410,732,163 of record NW_027362771.1, on the reverse strand, counting down.
TAATTATCGGTTCCTCATAGGAAAAGCTCCCCTGTTTTCTCCAGTCTAGTCAGTATTTTGTTTTCGCCTACACCAAATCCCATAAAAGTAGTTTCACTTTGAAGCCAATCCAAATATTAAGGAAATGAGCCAATATATTGTTTTTGGATGATATAATCCTCCTGATACTAATCATTGTGACAAATAACCCTAAATTCTAGTGGATCGTAAATGACTGAATCTTCCATTTTTTTATGTCTACATAATTGGGGGAGGTACAGCACTATACAGATTGCGTCTTCTAACACTGTACCCTGTATTTATATTGTATTTTTTCTAGATATTGATGAATGCACTACTCTGAACGGTCAGTTATGCAGAAATGGACAGTGCGTTAACTCCATTGGGTCTTTCCAGTGTATATGTAATGAAGGATATGAGATGGCTGGTGATGGAAGAACATGTCTCGGTAAATATCAGTTTTTCTCCAAATATGAAAAATAGGACGGTAACACATAAACTAAATCCATTTATAGCACTCTGATAAAGACAGCAGGTATAACTCATCTATGGATGCATTCCTTATAATCAAAACGTTCTGTATTCCTATATTCCCTAAGATAATCTCATTTGTAGTTATATTTCTTATAGGATTGTCTTAGTTGGACAAACCATATCCAGGTTTCTCCCAATAACAGTGGTGGATGGTCCAACAATTAGACTTTAAGCTGTAGCTTAGAGCGACACTTAGCACTGGCGTTGGTTCTGAAGAACAGGATGTATCCAGTGATTTCAGTGTGAATGCAGTGCATGATAAAGCCTGGGTAATGAGGGAATCATATACAAACTCAACCTAAAAAATGCTTTGTAAGGGTATTTGGATGCAGAAATTTCTGCACCATTTATGCATTTCTTGGCAGGAAAAACGCAGCAGACAATATGTTCGTTTTTTACAAGTTTTTGATGCATTTTTGTTCAGCAGCAATGGCTATTTGAAGCTTATAAAGCTTGTTGAAGAAAATAGAAAGCTTATATAAAGATATAGATAGATGATAGATAGGTAGATGAGATAGATATAATAGATAGATATCCGACAGATATATAATTTCACCACCCTTTGCTTGTGGAGTTTATTGTACGTCTATTAACCTAATAAAATAAATGGAAAAAAAACGACGTGAGGTCCCCGCATTTTGTGTAACCAGCATTGGTAAAGGAGACAGCTGTGAGCTGATATTATCAGACTGGGAAGGTCCATGGTTATTGTGCTCTTTCTAGCCTAAAAATTCCAGTGCACAGCTGCCCCAGAAGTGGAGCATCACATGAGATGCTCCAATTTTGGCGCTTCGCCTTGGCTCCTCCCTATTGCCCTGGTGAGTTTGCATTGACAATCAGGGTAATGGGGCTTGGTGTTGATGTCAGCTGTGTAATGTCCAAAAAGACAGCTGACATCAAGCCCTCTATCAGACACCCCATTACTAATCCCATAATAAAAAAAAACACATGCATAAAAAATACTTTTATATTTAAATTAACACTCCCCGACGCTTCCCCTGATTCACCACTTTATTAAAAAAAAAAATCCCACGCAGGTCTGACATAGTCCACCGAATCCAACGTAGTCCTGCGAATGGAATCCTAAAAGAACATACACACAAAACACAGAGAAATAAAACAGACACTTACCCTTGTTCACCAGTTTATTAAAAAAAAAGTTCCTACGCAGGTCCAACATATTCCACCGAATCCAACTTACAAAGCCTATGAAGCCTCATTCTGACGTTCCATAGGCTTTGCAAAAAGCCACTTCTGGGACCCGGAAACTCGGTGATGTCATTGACTCAGTATCATCTCCTTTCAGAGTCTCCGGGTCTCGCACAGCGCAGCGTGACCCAGAAGTGGCTGTTTCCAAAGCCTATGGAGCGTCAGAACGAGGCTCCAGAGGCTTTGTACGTCGGAATCACTTGGACTACGTCTGACCTGCGTGGGAACTTTTTTTATTTAATACAGTGGTGAATGAGGGAAAGTGTCTTTGTTTTATTTCTCTGTGTTTTGTGAGAATGTTCTTTTCAAGTTTCCAGTCACTGGAATACATTGGATTCAGTGGACTGCATCGGACCTGCGTGGGATTTTTTTTTAATAAAGTGGTGAACCAGGCAAAGTGTAGGGGAGTGTTCATTTCATTAAAGTTTTTGTGTGTGTGTGTTTTTTCTTTATTACTGGGATAGTGTTGGGGATGCCTGATAGACACCACCCCATTACTAACACCAGTGCTTGATGTCAGCTTTGTTTTTGCACAATTCACAGCTGAGATCAACCCCAAGCCTCATTACCCTGATTGTCAACGTATCAGGGCATCGGGAAGAGCGAAGGCGAAGCGTAAGAATTGCATCTCATGTGATGCGCCACTTCTGGGGCATCTGCGACCTGGTATTTTTAGGCTGGGAAGGGCCCAATAACCATGGACCTTCCCAGCCTAATACTATTAGCTCTCAGCTGTCTGCTTTACCTTTGCCTGTTACAAAAAATAGGGGTACCCCACGTTGTTTTTTCATTTATTTATTAGGTTAATAAAATGCACCACAATAAGCTCCATATGCAAGACACTAAAGGGTGCAGTTTTATAATATGTCGTGAAAATATTATAATATGCTTGTGAAATTATATATCCATAAGTATATATAAATATCCGACAGGTAATCATTTTTGCACAACCCCACGACATATTATAACATATATATATATATATATATATATATATATATATATATATATTATACACACACTCACACACACATTCTCACCTATACATACACACACACATTCTCACCTATACACACAAAATAGTGCAGTTTCCTTTTTCTCCTGGTGACATTACATCCTTTTTCTTTTAACACCCCTGCGCTTTTCGGAGAAAAAACACTACAAAAACACAGCAAATCCAAATTATTTTTAAACCTTCGTTTTTATAGCGTTTTTGACTGACTTAATTGAAGTCAATGGGTAAAAAAAACGCTGAAAGCATTGACATGCTGTAGATTTAAATCTGCATCAAATCTGCAAGTCAGAAATAAGCAACGTGTGCATGAGACTTCAGGATTCTCATTGACTTCAGGTTTTGTGACAAATCTGAGCCGCAAAAACGCAACATGTGCACACAGCCGAAGAGATGTTGTGTTTCACTTTCTTTCTTGCTTCTTAGAGGATGAAATGTTTACAATTTCTTCTTAGATATCAATGAATGTGCTCTTGATCCTGGGAAATGTGCTCCTGGAACTTGTCAAAATCTGGATGGCTCGTACCGCTGTATTTGTCCGCCAGGATATGTTTTGAAAAATGACACATGTGAAGGTAACAAAAAAATGGATTCTGAACTAAGTGTTTGAATGTGAACTTTGATGACAACCTGACCTTGTACTACGACTGTATCTTTGCAGACATTGATGAGTGTGTTGAAGAGCCAGAAATCTGTGCCTTGGGAACTTGCAGCAACACTCCTGGCAGCTTCATCTGTCTTTGTCCAGAGGGCTTTGTGCTTTCATCTACTGGAAAGAGATGCAGAGGTAACTACTGCAGAAGTAACAAAATCAAAGTTAATAATTCACCACATCAACCAAACCTGTATTGCCAAGAAGACCTCAAACAATGGTGGTTGTGATCAAAGCTATAACACTGTATTTGCTTAGATGCAGCATAACCTAAAAGTGTTCTTAGGTCAAAGTTATTACCATTGTGAATGTAACATTCAGAGGTTTAATGCAGCTATTTATTCCTCCGTAACAGATGTCAGAGTTGGATTATGCTACTCTAAGTTTGAAGAAGGACAATGTACCTCACCCAAGGCTAAAAATCACACGAAAACTGAATGCTGCTGTTCTTTTAAAGCAGCTGGATGGGGATCTCCGTGTGAAATCTGCCCAGTGGAAGGAGATGGTATGATCTAAGAGTTTACCTTGGTTACACATATCGAAGGAACCTCGTAAAACATATTTCATATAAAGCTACAGCTCCTTTATTCACTGAATGAATATTACAGAATGAAAGGAATCACTTTTGTAACATAGCAAAATAGTCAGTTCACATCTAAAAGGGAAAGAGTTACTCAGTACAACAACAGAAACCAGGTTTCCACCCATCTAAAGCTGGCGAGGGGCTTGTTTTCAATGTACTTGAAAGTTTAGAACATTTTTAGATGTCCACGATGTGATGTCCAAGTAAATGCATTCCAGAGGAAAATATGACGACCACTCACGAAGACGATGCCAAGTTATAGCAGGAGAAACACTATTTATATGTAGTTAACTTCCATTTTTTACTTTTCGTGGCTAACATCATGTGGAGGGTCATAGGTTGTCTAGCTGACAGCTTCTTGTTCGGAGAATTTAGATGCATTGGTGGATACTGTAATAACATTACATTATTTCTTTTGAAGAGAGTTTCAAAGAAATCTGTCCATATGGGCTTGGCAACGAAGTTGGACCAAGTGGGGAACGACTTGGTAAGATGTCATATAGTGTGATAATACAATTGTGGGAGAGAGACCTCACACTCCGAGATCTACATTGCTGGGCTTGTACATTTTCTCCTGTAGATATGGATGAATGCGTGGATCCAGAGAAATGCAAAAATGGGATTTGTATCAACACAGATGGCTCCTACCGGTGTGAATGTTCCTTTGGCTATGTCCTCACAGGGGAAGAATGTTTGGGTAAGTTCATTTAACCATTAGGGTATACATGAATAGTAGGTCATACATAGATTATCAAGTATCCACCCGTTTGATTGCCTAATGAGAACCAGACTTAAATCCATAGTATAATGTGAAAAGAATGCAATGATTCTCCATTGTGCAACTTGGAAGAAACTGAAAGTACACGGACTGTATGGCATTTACTATTAATCCACTATTTTATAAAAAGTTTCTTCTTTAAGACCTTGCCTACATTTTTTCCTTTCTATACAATTAGTAGCACAATTTATTTCATTGGTCAATGGTAGGCGGTAATTTATATTTTATTGCTAATTTGTAGATATTGATGAGTGCTCTGTAGGAAATCCATGCGGAAATGGAACCTGCAAGAATGTGATTGGTGGCTTTGAGTGCACATGTGAAGAAGGGTTTGAGCCTGGGCCAATGATGTCATGTGAAGGTAACTACCAACCTGGATATAGCTTTATTAGACCAATAAAATGTAATTCAGATAGTTCACTGGGGGTGGGGTGGAAGGTACAAAGTCGGAAAACTTTTTTTTAGTTCTTTATTGACTTAACTACTTGTTCTCAGCTACATATAAATGACTCGTGAAAGCCTAGTTTAAAGTCACAGAAGCATATCGTTCTTTATTTCTTCTTTTTATCTTTATCAATGATTCATTCTCAGTTGCCATCTGATGCATCAGTGTTTTATGTACTGATGACCAGTTGACGTGAAACTCCTTCTCTGAGTAACACTGGATATATAGTCATCAAATGTAAAATCTAATTTCTAATCTATTTATAATATAACACCTTAAGTACCCAAGACAATCAATGGGGCATGCATTAAAAATAATAAGATCTGTCAACAGCAGCTTGTAGATGATTTCCAGGTAGCAACACGATGAATAAAACTGTATTGTAGAGCTTCATCAGGAAAGGTATACATTCATTTGTTTCTAGTTTTTTCTATGCTAACATGTTATTTTATTAACAGATGTTAATGAATGTGCACAAAATCCATTACTTTGTGCTTTCCGCTGTCTTAATACCTACGGTTCATATGAATGCAAGTGTCCAGCCGGCTATGTTCTCAGAGAAGACAAGAGGATGTGCAAGGGTATGTGTCTATGATTAACAGAGTTTTACAAAGCCAATTAAAAGGCAGTTTCATGGAAGGGCAAATGGTCTACTGTGCTGGGGGGGTGGGCACAGTCTGCATGAGTTAACAAACTTTCCACACTGGTTATGCTGTATCTGGGTGCTTAGAAGAGAAACCTGCAAATCTACTGTGCAAGCACAGAAAAAGTTGTCAGGAAAAGATGTGACAGCACAATAGGTGAGACTATCCATCTCAAGCTCTACCATACATGTTGTGCGGTACGGAGCGCTCAGTGGGTGAATGTAACAAGCTGGGATAGGACTTGTTCAGACAAGAATATGATCAGTCCATGTGTTGTCCGCAAGCAAAACCGGTAGCAAACGGACAGCACAAGGACTAATGCAGCCCATGTGGTAGTTCACATGAACATATTTGCACATGGACCAATGGTCTGTTAGTAATGAATTGCAGCATGCTTTACTTTGATCCACATTTCGGATTAGACTTGCCTATTAGAAGTCAATGGGTGCGCAAAAAACTGATCACGCTATCAGTATGTCAGGCGTTTTTCACGGACCCATTACAATTATTAACATGGGAATCAGTATTAGGCCTGTCATAATTTAGCAAATTGTTCATCTATAAACCAGTTGCCATATGGTTGTACAAAATATACATACGGCTGACATACACATGAAAAAAATGGACATGCTGATGACGATAAGAATAAGAAATCGTCTGTTTTTTCTGTTTGAAAAATTTGCATACATTTGTCTGCACTGGACCTTAGGCAGGGACCCATAGTGACTTAGGTGCCGAAATGCACACCTAACCTTGGAGTCGGTCCTAAGTGAAGAACATTCCCCATACATATCGGATTAGTAAGCAGTGCACTCATTCACACGTCAGTGATTTTTCTCCTACACAAGAAACTGACCTATTTTCATTAGTGCTTTGGATCAGATTTTCAATACTTGTTTGGTCTGTGTATACGTTTTACCATCAGTTTCATCATATTTTTTGTGTACGAGAAGGCTTCTCAAGCTTTTCTCATCGAACAGATATGAAAAACGGACAGTACTAGGATAACATTCAAATGCTGTCTACAGTTTTCACTGTACCTATAGATTTGCTATGGAGAGTTTGATCCGGGCATAAACAACAACATAGACAATAATGGATATGAGTTATATCAGCAAGAATAACAGATAGAACTTGTAAATGAAAAACAGACGTGTGAATGAGCACTTAGACAGAAACCATTTTTGGAAATCAGTGTATTATTTTACCAGTAGTCTTAGACCTCATTCAGACATCAGTGATTTTTTTTGCACGCTAAAAACAGACCGATTTTCATCAGTGTTTTGGTCAGTTTTTACCATCAGAATGTCATCTGTTTTTCTCATATGCAACAACAAAACTGATGGAGGTTTCATAAGCTTCTCCTATCCACCAGTCTGTAAAATATGGACAGCACATGGACGCAGCTAGGACGGCATTCGAGTGCTGTCTAAGTTCATCACAGACCCATAGACTTGAATGGGTGAGTTTGATCCATGACTAGTATCAAAAAGAGACATGTCTCGGCCCCATAAATTATAGAGGGTACATGTTCAGTGAAAACACTGATAGACCCCAAACATGAAAAACGTGCCCTAGTGATGAGTAATGTCTAACGTTTCCATGCTCAGCAATGAACAAGCTGTAGAATGCCATTGTCACCTACATATTCTTAGCAAACTAGCCAAAAAATGCAGGAAATAACCTAGAACTACTGCTTGACCTACAAAGTGTTCCTTTTTGTATTATAGATCAAGATGAGTGTGAAGAAGGTCTGCACGATTGTGAAGAAAAGCAGATGACCTGTAAGAATCTCATAGGGACATTTATGTGTATATGTGGACCAGGATATCAGCGCAGACCAAATGGTGAAGGCTGCATGGGTAAGTGACGCTGAAAACAGATGCACCAAGTGCCTATACAGAGTTAATAAGAAAATCTGTAAAACATTTTGGGAGATAAGGAAATTAGAATAATTTTATTGAAATGAAGAAATCATGCCTGGGTATGCTTACATGTTAGTCCATTCAAGTGATGCCTTAAATCAGGGGTGGACAATTCATTTTCCTGAGGAGCCACATGAGACCGTGACTGTTGCAGAGTGCTGAACCGATACGTTGAAATTAATTCTGTTCAATATTATCATTAACATATTATTATTATTTTATATTAATTTTATTGCTTATTATTGACCAGATCAAAACCATATCATTTACAGATTTTTATAAAGTTTATGAAAAGCAGCACAGCATACTGCTCCTGTTATTCAGCCCTTGTACTATGTTCAACAGCTCCCCCCAAAACAGTATGATGTCCCCACATCCCCCCATACTTAGCATAATGGTCTCACAGCTCTCCACATAGTATACTGGATCTCTCAGCCTCCCCACACACAGTATGAGTCCCCACAGCCCTCCAAAAGTATGACACCAGACACAGTATGATACCCCCCACAAAGTATGAATGCCTACACAGTCCCCCAAACAGTATGCTCCCCCACAGCCCCCAATACATTATGATGTCCACCACAGCTCCCAAACAGTATGATGGCCCCACAGCCCCTATACTCCTCACATACAGTATGATCCCCTCAGCCCCCCACACTATCATCCTCACAGCCCCCAACATAGAATAAAGACCCCCAGTATGATCCCCATAGCCCCAACACAGTATGATGATCCCAGACACAATGTGATCTCTCACAGCCCCTCAACACAGAGTTAGGACCCCCTAGTATGATCGCCCACAGGCCCAACACAGAAAGAAGACCCCCACACTATAATCACCACAGCCCCCCAACACAGACTGAAGACCCCCACAGTATGATACATAAAGCCCCCCAACACAGAATGACAACCCCCACAGTATGATCTCCACAGAGCCCCAACACAGACTGAAGACCCCCACAGAATGATACCTACAGCCCCCCAACACAGAATGACAACCCCCACAGTATGATCTCCACAGAGCCCCAACACAGAATGAAAATCTCCATGTGCTGATCCCTCACAGCCCCCCAATACAGGATGATTTGCTCCACAGTATGATTGTCCACAGCCCCTTAACACATACTGATGACCACCCACAGAGTATGCTCTCCCACAGCCCCCCAACACAGAATGATAACCCCCCACAGTATGATTCCCCCTCATAGCCCTCCAACATATTATGATGTCCCCCACACAGTCCCCAAACTCATAATGATGGCCGAACATATTCCCCGCGCAAGTGAATGCGAGAAAAAAAACCCAAACAAAAACTACTCACCTCACCCCCGTTCCCCCGGTCTTTGCTCTGCACACTGAGGCTCCAGAGCAGGCGCAATGTAATGACGTCATCGCTCCTGCTGCGGTGACACCCTCAGTCGCACAAGTGACGGCTCCCTCCTCCACCATTATATTCATCAGTATCTGCATCCCGAGGATGCAAATACCAGTGAAATTGAGATGTTGGACAGGGGTAGGGAGGGCGGCCACGGCATACGACCAGCAAGCCACTACTGCTAGCCCTTTTGCTGTCCTGGGCCGTGGGCCAGATAGGAGCAGCCAAAGGGCTGGATGTGGCCTGTGGGCAGTAGTTTGCCCAGGTCTGCTTTTACATGAATGTTATTACAAGCGCTATAGAGCTGTGTGTATGGCAGACATGTCCATTGCCAACATGGGATATGATGGGTTAACATCTATGTAATAAGCAGACATTAGTGTTCTGATGCTTTGGCCCAGTATAATATGAATGTTCTTGTTTTATAAGATGTGAACGAGTGCAGTAAGCCTGGATTATGTGAAAATGGAAAATGTCTGAACACAGTGGGCAGCTACAAGTGTGAGTGTGCAGATGGGTTCAACGCCAGCGCTACCGAGACAGAATGCATCGGTGAGTATAAAAACACCACCATTCACATGGACATGTAAGCAAAGGACAGAGAATTGTCTTTACATTTTATTCATTTTCTTTCGTAAAAATTTAGCCTAATGATTTCTAAGCATAATTAAAACCTGAGATAGTTCAATTTAAATACTGAACAAAACCATACAAGTGTAAACTGTGCCATGCAATACACAATATTCTCCTGTAGTGCCTGAAAGAGGTATGTCACCAAGTATAAGAAAATTACCACAATAATTTATTTGAACTGGGCTTTCATATAGAGAAACAAGCCTGCAGGAAATGTATCATCAGAAAATGACCTTGGGGAGAAGATTTATTGAAGTTGTGCTAGAATGCTCCTTGCTGTACCATCAACACTGACAATGCAGGAAGGAATTATGTGCCTCCAATATGGCAGCCCTCATGGCCTAAAAAATAATTATAACAATGCAAAAATAGAACAAATCTAATTTCTCTGCTACAGACTTACAGTTGCATCTCACTAAATTAGAATATCATCAAAAAGTTAATTTATTTCAGTTCTTCAATACAAAAAGTGAAACTCATATATTATATAGAGTCATTACACACAGAGGGATCTATTTCAAGTGTTTACTCTGTTAATGTTGATGATTATGGCTTATAGCCCATGAAAACACAAAAGTCATTATCTCAGTAAATTAGAATACTTTATAACAGCTTGAAAAATGTTTTTAAAATCCGAAATGTTGGCCTACTGAAATGTATGTAAAGTAAATGCCCTCAATACCTGGTCAGGGCTCCTTTTGCATCAATTACTGCATCAATGCGGCGTGGCATGGAGGCGCTCAGCCTGTAGCACTGCTGAGGTGTTATGGAAGCCCAGGTTGCTTTGATAGCAGCCTTCAGCTCATCTGTATTGTTGGGTCTGGTGTCTCACCTTCCTCCTGACAAGGTCAGACGAGTTTGCTGGCCAATCAAGCACAGTGATACTGTTGTTTTTAAACCAGGTATTGGTACTTTTGTCAGTGTGGACAGGAGCCAATTGCTGCTGGAAAATTAAATTTCCAACTTCAAAAAGCTTGTCGGCAGAGGAAAGCATGAAGTGCTCTAAAGTTTCCTGGTAGATGGCGGCGCTGACTTTGGTCTTGATAAAACACAGTGGACCTACACCAGCAGATGACATGGCTCCCCAATCCATCACGGATTGTGGAAACTTCACACCAGACATCAAGCAGCTTGGATTGTGGCCTCTCCACTCTTCCTCCAGACTCTGGGGCCTTGATTTCCAAATGAAAATTGGAACTCTGGGACCTTGTGTAGTGTGTCAATGACTGCCTTCTGGACGTTTGTCAAGTCAGCAGTCTTCCCCATGACTGTGGAGCCTACTGAAACTGACTAAGCAACCTTTTTAAATGCTTAGGAAGCCTTTGCTGGAGTTTTTTTTGTTAATTATTGTAATTTACTGAGATAATGACTTTTGTGTTTTCATTGGCTATAAGCCATAATCATCAACATTAACAGAAATAAACACTTGAAATAGATCACTCTGTTTGTAATGACTCTATATAATATGAGTATCACTTTTTGTATTGAAGAACTGAAATAAATTAACTTTTTGATGATATTCTAATTTAGTGAGATGCACCTATATTTGTAACCTATGACATCAAAATAAAATACATGAGACATTCTCATTTAGGGGCTTATTCAGCTTAAAAAATACATAATTTTCAAATACTTTACAAGGGAATTCGTAGTTAAAGTATCTGTAATTTTAATTTTTTTTCCATAAATTTAATAGTACACATGAAAATAAGAAATATGTAATATATCTTTTTAGGGAAGTCCGCTTCTTTTTCCTCCTGAACTAATCATTCATTCTCAAAATTTTAAGCTCAGGGGTAAAATCTGTATTCATTGATGACAATTTTTCGCATTACTGAGATAAGAGGTGACAGTTGGTGCTCATAGAGTTCAATGGAGAGAGGAGGGAGGAAGAGCCAGAAGTAGACAGAGACATTCTGCTGTTAGTTTTCCTGTAATCACAGTTACACTTTAATAGCTGGAGTCCCCCATTTGGGACCCGCATCTATTAGTGTCTCAGTCTGGAGTCCTCATAGTGTGCATGGATTACACAACAGCCCATTGGTTTCAGTGAAATGTGAGCAATGCTTCATTTTTCCGGTGGTGGACATTACAGGTGATCATTGTAGAACCCATCCTGTGAAAAGCATAGACTTGGGGACACTTGTAGAAAAAAAGGATTTAGAAAGGAGACCACTCCTATAATAATAGAAGCTTTTCACAATAGCGTCTACAAACAAAATGGTTAGTAATGTTTAGTGGTCCAGGTTTTCCCTTTGCTAATATTTACCATCTTGTATTTGTATCAGACAACAGGCTTGGATATTGCTTCACTGAAGTTCTCCATACCATGTGTCAACTCGGTTCTTCCACCCAGAACTCCGTCACAAAGTCTGAATGCTGTTGTAACTCAGGCAGAGGATGGGGCATTACTTGTGAAATCTGCCCTTTTCCTGGCACAATACAGTTTAAAAAGCTCTGTCCTTATGGCCGAGGTTTCACAACAGGAGGAGAAGGTATGTGTTTTGTATTATATTATTCCATGTAGTATTATTATATTGTTAATGACAGTTCATTTCAGTCTGGATGGTCAAAGAGAACACTTATGTGCCCTAGAAATGCACAGTCTCTGCTGCTCACTGCCCATTCCTCAGAACCCCTTTTTCTTCTTTTCCCCATCATGAGCCACATCTCCCAGCCTATTCACTCCAGGCCACGACTTTCCTCCATGACCAGGACTCAGAGATCACAGCGTGTCGCACGTAGTGAGGTCATGAACATGCATTGCACAGTGACCCCTGCGACTTGGTTGTGGTTGCCTAGAATGAAAAGGCCAGAGTTGTGACCGCAGACAGAAGCGGACCGGAGAGTGGGCAGCAAACAGCAGAGGGGCCAGAGAGGTAAGCAATGAGGTTAGTATGGAGAGTGGTCAGCAAGCAGCGGAGGGGCCAGAGAAGTAAGCGGTGAGGTTAGTATGGAGAGTGGGCAGCAAGCAGCGGAGGGGCCAGAGAGGTAAACAGTGAGGTTAGTATGGAGAGTGGTCAGCAAGCAGCGGAGGGGCCAGAGAACTAAGTGGTGAGGTTAGTATGGAGAGTGGGCAGCAAGCAGCGGAGGGGCTAGAGCGGTAAGTGGTGAGGTTAGTATGGAGAGTGGGCAGCAAGCAGCGGAGGGGCCAGAGAAGTAAGCGGTGAGGTTAGTATGGAGAGTGGGCAGCAAGCAGCGGAGGGGCCAGAGAAGTAAGTGGTGAGGTTAGTATGGAGAGTGGGCAGCAAGCAGCAGAGGGGCCAGAGCGGTAAGTGGTGAGATTAGTATGGAGAGTGGTCAGCAAGCAGCGGAGGGACCAGAGCGGTAAGTGGTGAGGTTAGTATGGAGAGTGGGCAGCAAGCAGAGGAGGGACCAGAGCGGTAAGTGGTGAGATTAGTATGGAGAGTGGTCAGCAAGCAGCGGAGGGACCAGAGCGGTAAGTGGTGAGGTTAGTATGGAGAGTGGGCAGCAAGCAGAGGAGAGGCCAGAGCGGTAAGTGGTGAGATTAGTATGGAGAGTGGTCAGCAAGCAGCGGAGGGGCCAGGGTGGTAAGTGGTGAGGTTAGTATGGAGAGTGGGCAGCAAGCAGAGGAGGGGCCAGAGAGGCAAGTGGTGAGGTTAGTATGGAGAGTGGGCAGCAAGCAGCGGAGGGGCCAGAGAGGTAAGCGGTGAGATTAGTATGGAAAGTGGGCAGCAAGCAGCGGAGGGGCCAGAGCGGTAAGTGGTGAGGTTAGTATGGAGAGTGGGCAGCAAGCAGCGGAGGGGCCAGAGAGGTAAGCGGTGAGGTTAGTATGGAGAGTGGGCAGCAAGCAGTGGAGGGGCCAGAGAAGTAAGCGGTGAGGTTAGTATGGAGAGTTGGCAGCAAGCAGCGGAGGGGCCAGAGAGGTAAGCGGTTAGGTTAGTATGGAGAGTGGGCAGCAAGCAGCAGAGGGGCCAGAGAGGTAAGCGGTGAGGTTGGTATGGAGAGTGGGCAGCAAGCAGCGGAGCGGCCAGAGAGGTAAGCAGTGAGAGGTTAGTATGGAGAGTGGGCAGCAAGCAGCGGAGGGGCCAGAGCGGTAAGTGGTGAGGTTAGTATGGAGAGTGGGCAGCAAGCAGAGGAGGGGCCAGAGAGGTAAGTGGTGAGGTTAGTATGGAGAGTGGGCAGCAAGCAGCGGAGGGGCCAGAGAGGTAAGCGGTGAGATTAGTATGGAGAGTGGGCAGCAAGCAGCGGAGGGACCAGAGCGGTAAGCGGTGAGGTTAGTATGGAGAGTGGGCAGCAAGCAGCGGAGGGGCCAGAGAGGTAAGCGGTGAGGTTAGTATGGAGAGTGGGCAGCAAGCAGTGGAGGGGCCAGAGAAGTAAGCGGTGATATTAGTATGGAGAGTGGTCAGCAAGCAGCGGAGGGGCCAGAGAGGTAAGCGATTAGGTTAGTATGGAGAGTGGGCAGCAAGCAGCGGAGGGGCCAGAGAGGTAAGTGGTGAGGTTAGTATGGAGAGTGGGCAGCAAGCAGTGGAGGGGCCAGAGCGGTAAGTGGTGAGGTTAGTATGGAGAGTGGGCAGCAAGCAGCGGAGGGACCAGAGAAGTAAGCGGTGAGGTTAGTATGGAGAGTGGGCAGCAAGCAGCAGATGTGCCAGAGAAGCGGTGAGATTAGTATGGAGAGTGGGCAGCAAGCAGCGGAGGGGCCAGAGAGTTAAGCGGTGATATTAGTATGGAGAGTGGGCAGCAAGCAGCGGAGGGGCCAGAGAAGTAAGTGGTTAGGTTAGTATGGAGAGTGGTCAGCAAGCAGCGGAGGGGCCAGTGCGGTAAGTGGTGAGGTTAGTATGGAGAGTGGTCAGCAAGCAGTGGAGGGGCCAGACAGGTAAGCGGTGAGGTTAGTATGGAGAGTGGGCAGCAAGCAGCGCAGGGGCCAGGAAGGTAAGCGGTGAGGTTAGTATGGAGAGTGGGCAGCAAGCAGCGGAGGGGCCAGGAAGGTAAGCGGTGAGGTTAGTATGGAGAGTGGGCAGCAAGCAGCGGAGGGGCCAGGGAGGTAAGCGGTGAGGTTAGTATAAGTTATTTTTTTGCCTTTTAAACTTTTGCCGCCTGTTTACAGATCAGAAAAATGGGACTAAGCTGGTAGCTATTTTACTGAATCTGCACAAAGCAAATTTCCAACAATCCATACTGTGAGGAATTCTTTGCTTAACCGAGTAGAATTCAGTTATACTATGACAAATGCACTTACCTTCAGCTCTTTTCACAGATTTACACAGCTCCAGCATATTTCTTGGTGCCTGAAGTGTAAATGGGTTAAAAGTACATAGTCCAGTGGAGCAGATAATAGTATGTACCATGGCAGGATATTGATATGTATGAACCAGGCCGTAACCAACACAGATGGTGCACAGTAATACAATGAGGGTAGCAAGGGCACCTGATCGGGTTATATGTGGAACGTAGGCTGTGATTGCAGCTGTAATATTACGATATGACAAAAATGTTGAAACAAATTGTTTTCATGGATCAGTTAAAGCTTTGGATATTAGGGGCTAGTCTCTTTTTATTAAAATGAATGCATGTGATCAACATTTTTCTCCTTTTCTTTTATGTTTTCAGATATAGATGAGTGTCATGTACTACATGGAATCTGCCGGAATGGACAATGTATCAATGAGAGAGGATCATATAAGTGTGAATGCAATCCTGGCTATATTCCAGATGTGACTGGCACTTCTTGCATAGGTACGCTCTCCAGACAGACACCAGTGCAGACTCATGGTCCAGTCCCACAATATAGAAGAAGCACCTCCTTGGGTGTTGTTGTTTGTATCTTTCTAAGGAGGATATTGTACATATTCTGCCTGGAGTGCTGCATTGTATTGAGATTACATTAGACCAGATTTTCTTTTTCCTTCCAGACCTGGATGAATGCACTCAGTCTCCCAAACCCTGTAACTTCATCTGTAAAAATACTGATGGAAGTTTCCAGTGTTCTTGTCCTCGTGGCTACGTGTTACAGGAGGACAGGAGGAGCTGTAAAGGTATTGTTCAGGTTACATGTAGACAATTACAGAATTCATACATCCTGTTATTATTTATATATTTATTATGTTTGCCACTGCATATCTGAGACCGTGAATACATTAAATGGAGACACACAGTAAATAGAGAACTACGTCTGCATTGGAGCGGTACACAGGGCATTTTTAATCTAGAATTTTCCATTATTTCGGATAAAGAATTGAAAATTGGTTGCAAAAGTATTAACGGCTTTAAACCATTTACTGAGGTAAAATCCAAGGAGGCACAAATAATATATTTCTAATTCTAGATAAATGATGTGCATAAATAAATGATTTAATTAAATAATATCCACCTAGATAAGGGAGATATAGAGCTTTAATATTTTTATATTTCTACTCAGACCTTGATGAATGCGCTACTAAACAGCACAATTGCCAGTTTATTTGTGTCAACACAATTGGAGGATTCACATGCAAATGTCCTCCCGGATTCACCCAGCATCATACTGCTTGTATCGGTAAGTGCATGCGAGAATGAAGTCTATTTTCCATATACCATGATACTGATGCCAGAAAAGGAGATATATATATATATATATATATATATATATATATATATATATATATATATATATATATATATAAATTCCTTTTTGAGGAGCAGACAAATGTAATAATGTATAAAAATGATTCACAGCATAACTGATGCAAATGAAAGCAGGGGAACCCCACTGTTTATTATGGAGTCTGTCTGAGTAACATTGTGTGTCTGTTTTTGTAACTCATGGGCACCGATTCATCAAAGCTTGCATGCCAGAGTAAAAAGCTTTGAAAAGTCACAACATTTTTGCTCAACACTGTGCCTCATTTTATGTGAATTTTAATGTTTCACAAAGTGGGTGGAGTGGGGTAGGATGTGTCCTGACATTGCATAGTGACCCCTGCTCGTGAAATTATTTACTAGCTGTGGTATTCTTTACACCACTAATCTTACTCCAGTCCATAACTAGAGTAACATTTGTGGTGAGATGCCCGCCACTTTACATCTCGCCTGATTCATTAAGTGTTTCTTTATAAACTAGGTCCTCGCACTCCAACTCCCACCATCATCAAAACTGGCATGAGAAATGCCAGTCTTGATGAATGCGCTTTTTCTTCGATTCTAACACCAGACAGATAACAGAACCCATAATAATTGATGAAGTTCCTCTGCTTCTGTTTGCATCAGTTATTCAATGGATTATTTTTTACATTATTCCATTTGTCTGTTCCTCAAAACAGAACATAGAAATGGAAAGTCAAGACAGAAGTGTGAATGTAGCCGTACTTTAGCATTCTAAGTTGAGTTGTATGCAGCTGCCATGTTGAATGTCCGTAATATGGAATCCCAGTTGTACTATTCTGAATGTTATCTTTAGAGCTTATGCACATAGTTGTTCCAAGGTGTACTGGGCCCTAATATGGACCCATACAATTTTATAGCATACTTCGGTATTCCTTATGGAGGCAACTTGTGAACTTTTGGATTCATAATCTAAAACAGTGACCGCATTCGCTGAGCTACTATGATCCCATTTATTAGTTTAATATGTTTAGAAAATGTATTATGGATTTCTGGTTGGCGGCGAAGAACAGGAAGCTCAATATATCTCACATGAGGTTTCATGTCATCAAGTTCTTATTAATTGTCACAATAACTAGCAGGATGGAATACACTATTGTCACACTTAGCGCTCCATGGCGGCTTTATAATTTGATTTCTGTCACTTATTCATTGAGCTTTGGAAATTGGAACAATAAAATTTAAAACCAGGGAGAAGATTAGGATCTTTTCTGTTGAGCTTCAATACTAAAAAAGTGTATTTTTTATGTATTACAAGAATGAATAAGGGAGAAGTATATCTAACAGAGTGATGGCGTTTTCTGACAATCTGTATAACAAATAACCATGTAGTCTAATCATCAGCCGGTTGAACTATGTTCTATTTTTATTAGAGACGAGATTTCAGAATCTCAGACATTTTAGTAGGTTTAAAGGGTTTATTACATTATCACATCAACAGCCTTTATTAACAAGACAGGTGATAAATGTATGACTTGTGGGGTCCAACCACTGGAACTTCCAATAATTGCAATAATCAGGATCTCATGTTGCCAATATCAATGGATCAGTTGTAACTACCACTTTATTCACTGTCTATGTGAGTGGTGGTCGCTCATTCAACTACCACTTCTATTAACCCATGAAATTTAATTAAGCTTCTCTAATACATGCGCACAACCGCTCTATCCATGCGAGATTATTAGACCACCGTTCTTGGGATCGGTGGGGATCCATGCAGTTGAAATATTCATTTATCATCCGTCCTACCATACCTTTATAGATGTTTTTTGAGTAATAATCTCAACTAATGAAACCTAATAAGTTAGCCTTGATTACTAGGAGTAGTTGACTTACATACTTGCGTTTAGTTTAGTTGTTCTGCTGCTTCTTCTGAAGTTTTATAAGGTTTGAGGAGCCCGATCCTTCTTCAGGCGGTCCTACTGAATTGACCAGTGTGGCTGCCCTTAAGCTATGGGCACCTTTATTAGAGCCCTTGCTGGCAAATTTCGTTGATGTACTATATGTATAGCAGAGTAGTTACAGAGTTGACCATTATAAGGTGGGACCGTCAGTATTATTGATTTCATCTCAGTCATCTCGTTCTGCTGAGTTATATTCTGAGATCCATTTCTAAATCATTGTTTTATCCTCCTATATACTTTAGATAACAATGAGTGTGCCTCAGAAACAAACTTGTGTGGCACTAAGGGCGTATGTCAGAACACTCCGGGAAGTTACTCCTGTGATTGCCAGCGTGGATTTGCACTTGATCAGAGTGGAGCAGCGTGTGAAGGTACAGGAACTACTTCATGCTGGAAATATATTCACATAGATCTACTCCTTACAATTACACTGCTATATAGTTCAGAAATTAAAAAGGTGGATCAACTAATCATAGATACATTACTTTTCCAATGTTTGTTCAGAAGCGGAAATAGTAATGTAAAATACTTTTTTTGGACACCATCAACAAGCAGTCTTAATGCTGCTGACAGTTCTGTTTTTCTAATCAGATATTTATGAGTTTATATATATTCTATGGCGTATACAATAGGGAGTTCTGTTTTGAGTGAATGGGCCTAACTGGCTCATTAACACTTTAATTCCCTCATGGTCATATCTAGGCTCATTAATGCAGTATATTCCTATAGCAGATAAACACCCTGGCTAAGAGTGGCTTATTGGCTCCCCCCACTGGCAGCTTATACCTGGGGCATATGCTCCGACTGCCCTCCCTATGTCCCTGTCCTATGATAACTTTACAGTTATAGTATACCTGTGTTAATGAGATAAAATGCGGCTGTTATTCGTATTCTAAATAGAGACACAGCTAATAATAATCTGTATTTAAAAAACAAGGAGGAATGCGGAGTCTTTTAAAGGTAAAAAATGGGTTAATTTGTATTTGCTCATAAAAAGACAACAGTGAAGAAAAGGAAGGGGGGGGTATTTGTCATAAATCAAGCATAGTTGGACAAACAGATAATGAGTGGCAATAACATATTACAGACCTCCCTAAGAAAATGCACATAGTAAAGTACCCACACGTGTGAATACAGGTGGTTTGGCAGGCAAGCCCTAGATACATAGTCATTTAGTACAAAGACGTAGCAGTAATGCATATATATTGTATAAGTAAGGCTTCCTTACCACCACTGAAAAATCAAATGCGGCCAGGTTTAGGGAGGATAAAGTAAATGTTTAGAGTGCAGAGTTGCGCTTCGACGCGCGTTTCGCCGCCAGAAGACCGGCTTTCTCTGCACTCTAAACATTTACTTTCTTTGTGTTAAATGTATTAAAAAAATAAACCAGAAAAAAGATGGCATTTTTTTTTTTCATATAACAATCTGTGTTCAAAATTAAAAAAAAATAGAAATCCTTCATTTTTCACATTGGCAACTGTTAAGAGCTGGCCAAGGACTAAATACTATTAGACCAATGCACGTAGAGCGGAACACATGGCTCTAAGGGATGCAGACTTTTTCCAGCATGGAGCATCGGTTACGTCGATCTTTTTGTGTTTTATTATTAGATATTTGCTTGTTGTGTTTTATTAGAGATTTGCTTGTTCGTCAGTTTAAGGGAACTAATTTCACCTAGAAAGTATTCAACCTCAGGAATCAATGTTTCCATTCAGTGACAGTAAGCAGAGGAAGACGTGTGGGCTGGATCTCACACTAAGCGATGCAGCAGCGATCCCGACAACGATACGACCTGTCAGGGATCGTTGCTGCATCGCTAATACATCGCTGGTGAGCTGTCAAACAGGCAGGCTCACCAGCGATCAGGGGAGCAGCGATATCGTGGAAAGAATCATTCCACGATGTCCTGCTCCCGTTACCAGCCTGCTGCAAGCAGGAGCAGGCTGGTAACTATGGTAAATATCGGGTTACTAAGTGCGCGTGTGCCCCTAGTAACCCGCTGTTTACCATGGATACCACTCTGCTACGGTGCGCGGGAGCCTCCGCGCACCGTAGCAGAGTGGTATCCATGGTAAACAGCGGGTTACTAAGTGCGCGCGTGCCCCTAGTAACCCGATGTTTACCATAGTTACCAGCCAGATCGTTGGTCCCGCTGGTCACACACAGCGATGTGTGCTGGCCAGCGGGAGGCCAACGACCAAAAAATGGTCCAGGACATTTTGCAACGATCAGTGACCTCACAGCAGGGGCCTGATCGTTGCAAAGTGTCACACACAGCGACATCGCTGGTGAGGTCGCTGGTGAGTCACCAAAACCGTGACTCAGCAGCGATATCGCTATGTGAGACGGGGGCTTCAGGCCAGACACCAGATTGGTAATCAGTTGAAGCAATCACTCCTTTACTCTTGTTAGCATCTCAGAGGCCTCAAGTCATTGTTCTCCCAGTCACTGGTCCCATTATGTGGATGGGAATAGTAGACCCAGTGGAGCCGTCACAACACGGGGGGTCTCACATCTAGTCCCAGGTGATGGGGCTCGGCCACAGGAAAATACCTTCACCAATGCACAATTAGCTTTAGGCAAAGTGCTTCCCTAGGGCCGAGCTCAATTCTGGGGAGCGGCTTTGGGTATTTAGGACACTGACGAAAAAATGGACGGGTTGTTGCTGGCTGGAGCTGGATACACGTGCTACGGTAATGGGATCTGTTGTCTGGAGGGGCATAGGCTGTGACTGCAGACTGTTCTGGTGGGAGATACCAAAGCTGTGGGCCAATCAAAGGTTGGGAGACAGTGGGTATCGACTGATACGGGGTGTGGCAAGATGACTCGCTCGGCTCTCCCGGTGGCGGACTCAGGACACACATTCTCAGGTTACCTTTGTGCTGGTTTATTATGGCATAAACTCATGCAGGGTTCCACAGGAAAAATAAACAAGACCCCTCTGGGTTAAACGGGAAAACAAAACAAAGTATAGCTTCAGTCCATAGGTGAGCGGGTTCCGCCCGCTCTCGGTAGCACAAACTGCACAGGTAAAGTCCTTGTGAAAAGCTCTGCAGCTTCCACAACACTTTCTGGAGACTTCACTCTCCAGACCACACTCCAGAGAAATAAAGGGACTGAGCTTTTACACATTGCTCAGCCACACCCTGGAGGGAGGTAGGGGGAATGGCGTCCCGCCTTCTTTGCCATTCCCATAAAACCGCACACCCTTTAACAGAGTAAACCCACCAGCATATAACATGATGGTAGAAATGAAGTAGGTCTTAGTTCACACAAAGAGAGCATCCTGAGTGACACATACCTCCCCTCACATATAAAACCAGTGACACTGTCACAGGGGGCAGTAGAATCATCGGCCCCAGTATGGGATCTTGTGGACTGAGGACATTGCATTGTGATCATCTACCGGGAATTGATGTAAGACCGTGGATGTAAGTAATAAAAAAGTTACATTGTTAACCTGCCTAGGTGATGATTACAACCTCATATCTTCACACCGACTATTTTAGACTCTAACTTCCTTTTATTTTGGAAAATCCACTTGTACATTTTAGCCACAATGAACAATCTTTTGTATTGAAGCATCTAAAGACTGTGTGCAAAGGTCATTGTGAAGGGAGGGTAGGAGGGTCAGCTGTGGCATCACCTATTGTGACTGGTTGATCCGGTGTTATCAGCTGTGTATAGAGGTGTTAATCCTGCCTCTGATAGTATGGAGCCTGCTGAAAACTCTTCCTGAAAGGACAGGAAGCATGAGTCTAACATAGCCCCAGTGGCCAGTGTGAATATTGCAAGATTACTTTTTTTTTTAAAATAAAAATCGAGATATATATATAAAAAGTATTGCCAAAATAGTACATGTAACACAAAAACCTGTGTTCTGATGATACAGTACCTTCCCTTTAAAACAGTGCAGTGACAGATTGATCTTGCCAATTCTATGCTCTAGAGGTGGCCTAGGACCGGAGGACGTGATCAAGGGATTGCAGCGGTGTCTCTACTTGTTAGTTGGAACAGGAGTTGTTCTTATTCTTACATTAGCCAAAGGAAACAGCGCTGTTTATTTTTGCAGGAGCTCTACTCTCAGTTATGGGATGGTGGCTGGTACACGCTTTAGGATCTAGTACAAAGTGGCCATGTAGATTTATCGGTTAAATCCATCTGGCTGCCAAATAATCATAAATATTTGATTTGTGCTGTATGTTTGTGTTTTTTTTTGTTCAACATCTGCAATTATAATTATGAGGAAACGGCTGTTCTAAAATTTCAGTTTATTTTTATATATTCTTCATAGTTGTATGTATTGTTTAAATAAAGACAGCACTATGTATTCATCAAGTTCTGAAATATATAAAAACAATTCCTTTTTCTGTTAACTAGATGTGGATGAATGTGATGGAAGCCATCGCTGTCAGCACGGATGTCAGAACATCATAGGTGGCTATAGGTGTAGTTGTCCACAAGGCTATCTTCAGCATTACCAGTGGAATCAGTGTGTGGGTGAGTATTCTTAATTCGGATTTTGATAATTTAGTTGTTAATCTTTTCTTGAAGGAGACTGGATGTGATTGGTCCAGTAATAGTTGTGGACTACATAACAAGTGTTCAGCACCTCTGGGAATGCTTTCAGTCCTGATGAAGGGGGTGTAAATCTTTCATCAGAGTAAAAAAAAGGAGTATTTTGAGGAATCTAAAGTTTAACACATATTCTGGTTTGTACTGTAGAATTCTGGTGTGCATGAGCGGTCACAGACTTCCGCTGACGTCACATCAACAGAACGGCAGTTGCTTTTCCTGTTGACAGGGCGGGACTACTGGTGTCACGCTGATTGCCAGCGGGCTCTCCTCTGCCTAATTGGGGGTCGCCGGCTGTCAGTCAGCATGACACCAGTAGCCCCGCCCTGTCAACAGGAAAAGAAACTGACGCTCTGGTGACAAGGAGTAGCTGAATCTCTGGCAGGAGCGGTCAATGACCGGTGCCGGGTACAACAGACAGATAGTTATCTCTGTTAGCAACTACATGCCTGTTAGTGCTTCGGCACATTTTTTTTGAAATCCCGGATATCTCCTTTAAATGAAGCCATTCAGTGGTCATGTAACTGCATGAACCATGCGGTGTAAACCCAGCTGGCCAACCAGAATTCTATGTGCACTGAATGATCGTTAATAATACATATAAAGGGATATTTACTCGAAAGAGGACCCAGATATTCTGAAATGACTCTCACTAGGGCGAAGCAATCTGAATGAAATACATGCAATGTGCTCCTCAGTATATGGAGCTTCAAACAAGCCAGGATGCCCCAGCGCTGGAGCGATGAGGTAGGCACTGGACAGAGTCGCAACATCATCTGTATGTGAGCCGCTGAAAATCCCTTTGCCACTCACCAAAAACCATTCCATGATCAAGAAGTCAGTGTAACGTGTGCAATGTCTCGGTTGCGCATTACAGGCCCCATTTTGACACCACTGTGAATACCAATGTGTACCTGGACATATTTGAACAGTTCGTGAATCAACTGGATGATCATGAGTTAACGGAAAGTTACTTGCAGCATGATGGAGCAGCGTGTCACACATCGGCAAAGAGCATGGCCGAAATTTAGTCCCTTTTTGGCAACAACGTGATTTAAAGAAGGGGCTTTCGCTGGATCTGACACCACCAGAATTCTTCCTTTGGTGTATGCGCAAAGGGAAAGTCTCAGTGCCTAGCACAGTGGAAAATTTGAAGGAAAACATCCAACGTGAAATTGTTGCTATTCCCCTACATATGCTTTCTGATATCTTTAGGAGCATGGATCACCACGGCAAAATGTGTTGAGAGTAGTTGGGGAATGAGTGTTCGTAGGACTACTGGTACCTGATTATCAGCCTATCTGAACAGGCCAGCAATCACCTGACGAAAGAGCAAAATATTCTTTTAGCATGTGCGATGATTTTTAATCAGACTTAAAAATCATTGCTATAGACAGTACATCGTCCTGTGTAAACAGGTGATGTGCTACTGATAATATGATATTCTATGCTACACAACCATTTGTATTAATGATCGGTTTGTGCACATAGAATTCTGGTCGGCCTGTCTAAATAGGTCAGTAAAAGACCAGTGATTGGCTTGCATGTAGCCACTCAGTGGTCATTTATTTGGCATAGATCTTGCAATGTAAATCCAGTAAGTTGATCATTAAATACAGTCATTCTGTGCACTTATAATACCATGTTATCAGCAGCACATCACCTGTATACTCAGGATGATGTGCTGCCGACAACAGTGATTATTAGACTGGCTTAAAAATCATCACACCCAATAAATGAGCATTTTCCTCTTTTGACGGATTACTGCCATCCTGTTTAGACGAGAAATCAGCCATTACGAATGCTTGTTTCCCTATTATCGACCCGTCTAAATTGGACATTCGTTTTCGAACCTTGTTGTTGTCCTGTAATATTAGAGATCAGCGCAGCTTTGACAAAAGAATACTGATATCTATGAAAAACAGGATGGTTGCCACTATTAATATATGAACAAGCTTAGTCAAATTTGGACATTACTTTGTAAGGAGAAAAAAAGCAAAACCTGTGTAATGTGGCGCGGGGCGGTAGCCGTGGGCAAGGTACTGGTCCCTTGCGCTCTGGCACGTTACATGAAGGTGGAGGTCCTGGCTGGGTGTGTGGACTTGTGCTGTGAGGACGCTACGCCGTGCAGGCCGCATGTAACCGTTGTTGCAGATTCGCCATGACCAGATGTTGGACAGTTCAAGTAGGGAGACCACCAGTTGAAAATAAACTTTTCAACAATAACTAGGAAGGGATTATATACAGGATATAGCTGGCAGAGATCTTGATGAACGTTTCTTTCACAATATGCAACATTGTCCTTACACTTTTTTTCAATCCCTCTCTCTCTTCACTTTTTCTATTTCTCACTACTTCACCACAACCCAGCTCAGTACTAAAGTCCAGCTAGCAAGAGTCCTTTACTCAACCTGCGGTTCCGCGTTTTTTTTCCCCTCTAGGGAACTATGGTGCCAGTATGGCCAATACTTATCTTCTCTTTTTCTGACGCTCTGGAACTCCCGCCCTGGGCACTCTCTTCGTCTTGCGTACTTTGACCGGTCCTGATCCGTTACCTTACGAGTTGTATACTCTGGGCTGTACTGCTAGGCATCCTCTGCCAGGTACCGTCTCTAGTAATTCACTCTCTCTGTCACTTTTCCTGGGTTCTGCTCATCATGTTAACCCTTTTTCTTGGTCTCCTCTAATGACTAGGGGACATCCACGAACTGTGGAACTGCTCACACTGGACTTTAGGTCCTTTTACTACACACGCTGGGATCTTTCTGACGTCTCAACAGGAAACTGTCTCTTTCTCATCAACTTAATCCCTCCCACTCTGGGCTAGCCCCAAACATTAACTCTCACTATCCCTACTGCCAAACTACACACAGGATCAACATCACCAACACAAGTCACAATTCACTTTGTACATCACAATTCACATTACACATTACAACAATTTACATGTTCTTCAAGGATGAATGTGGGCAGTATGTCCCTCTCCTTACACCTGCAATAATGCTTAAGTTTGTGAACTCTTCAGAATTTTCCATATTTCTGCATAAATATAAAACTACAGCATCTAAAAGTAGATAAAGAGCAAAGTCCAACATTTTTCATTTGTTTGATTTGGTTCTATCTTTTCACTGTGGAAAATGATCCACTATAACATGTCTGTGAGTGGCAAAAGTATGTGACCCTTTAAGATTTGTAGATAATGTGAAAGTGAAATTAGAGTCTGGTGCCTTCAATCAATGAGATGAGTGGGAGACATTTTTAGTTAAAAAAAAAAAACAAAGCAAGGAACTATCAATGTCTGTTCTTCACAACACATTTGTGGAAGTGTATCATGGCACGAACAAAGGAGATTTCTGAGGACCACAGAAGAAGAGTTGTTGATGTCCCTCACGCTGGAAAAGGTTACAAGAATTTCCATTCCACCAATCCACAGGCAGACCCATTGTGTATCAATGAAGGACATTCAAGGCCATTATTATCCTCCCCTGAAGTGATCAACCAACAAAGATCACTACACAAGCAAGGCATATAATAGTTTGTGAGGTCATAAATGACCCCAAACGTAATTGGCTAAGGTAATAAGGTAACATTAGCTAATGTTAATGTACATGAGTCCACCATCAGGATGACACTGAATAACAATGGTGTGCATAGCAGGATTGGAATCCACTGCTCTCCAAAAAGAACATTGCTGCCCGTTGGCAATTTGCTAAAGATCATCTGGACAAGCCAGAGGGTTATTGGAACAATGTTTAGTGGACAGATGTCTGGACAGTGGCCTCAGCAGGGACATGAACTTCATGTGCATCTGATTTTCATTAAAATGTGTTTATACCTCACACAAAGCCTAAAAGAGGTTACTAAGTCTAAAACAAATGGTTACACAATTTGCCAAGTCATAAAAGAACAACTAACATATCCTTGTTTCCCATATAGATAAGTGAAATAACCATGCACATGTTTTGCTGTGGTTGGGGGAATGTTTTGCAGTAAACATAAGTAATCCATTACCAATAAGAGGAACTGTTCTATTAACGTCACATGTAATGCTGGCAGATGTGTATGGTGCCATCAGTTAGTGAAGGCGTGTGTCACCATGGCTTCCTTTTGTTATTGTATTATTTAATAGGCATAGAGAGACATCCTATTCCCAGACAAATGAACACTCGTTGATTTTCTCTCTGTTGTCTACATGTATTATTAATAAAAAACCAAGCAATGTGAACTGAGGTCTAAGATGGTAGACATGCAAGAAATAGGAGCATGTTCACACTAGCAAAAAGAAGCAAAACCTACAAAAGACAAAAATATATCTCATACCCTACCATCATTATATATAAATGTAAAGCAAAGTTGCATAATAAATATAGGGTACTTAGTGAACTATTTTTGATCAAAAAAAGTATACAAGCCGTCCCACCAGCGACAAGGTGACCCTAAATTGGGACGGTACCTATACTGTCTATATTAAAAACCTTACTGTATATCAAAGTTGAAGTAATGCATATAAAAGGGTAGACAAATAGGACCGGGTCCCAATATCAGACCACCTAAGCCCGTGGTAAGCTACATATATACTAATCAGCTCAACAAGGGGGATGCCACACCCTTAATTTGCACAGAATGCAAACAAGACAAAAAACCAAGCAATGTGAACTGAGGTCTAAGATGGTAGACATGCAAGAAATAGGAGCATGTTCACACTAGCAAAAAGAAGCAAAACCTACAAAAGACAAAAATATATCTCATACCCTACCATCATTATATATAAATGTAAAGCAAAGTTGCATAATAAATAATGTATTATTAATAACAGAATAGTATTAGACATATTACATTTATTTTTTTAATTTGTATATTCTTTATTTTAACAAACATTTCACAGCCACAACTCGTCCAACAGCGGGACGCAGCCTCAAGAGAGAATTACAAACAGTAATAATCTAAAAGTGTAAAGAAAAATAAGTGAATAAATTGTGACTCATAAAGCATGAAACATAGTGTACCTGACCGAGTAGATGTGGGGCCCTGGCAATGTGATTTTAATAATTAACTAACTAGCGTGATAGGGTGAAAAAAAGAAAAGAGAATAAGCAGAAAAAAAGAGGAGAGGGAGAAAAAAAAACAGGATTGTCCAGGACATGCCGACAGTGAATTTACTACTGTCTGAGAAACCCCTTAGCTGACCAGGTTTGAGAGTTATGCTAGATTCGACCAGTATGCTATAGTTTCTTGGAAACCAACCAGGGGTGCAAGGTCTCGCTAAACGAGGAGATTGTGTTCTCCGATGAGATCAGGTTCTCTTTTTTCATAATCTCATTGATCCTGGAGAACCAGAGACATAACATGGGGGGCTCTGGATCTAGGCACCTCCATGAGAGGAACGCAAGTGCGATCAGCATTAATCAGATGATGAAAGAGAGAGTGCTTGTATCTTTGGATAGGAATGTCACTGTAATGCAAGAGGGAATTGCAGTCCTATAAGTTTAAAGATAATCCATTAGACACTATTCCAGAAAGACACAAGGACACGGCAAAACCAAAAGCTATGGAATATGGTACCCTTCTCCTCCAGACATCTCAAACACATGAAAGGAATGGATGGTCGTAGCCTGTGTAAGTGAGAAGGCACACAATACCATCTTGATAACATCTTGCACCCACATTCTTAAAAACTAGAACTGATAGAGGATTTGTGGGAAAGCAGAAAAATCCTCTGCCTTTGACAGAGAAATACCAAGGTCTTGTTCCCATTTCAGCAAAAACTGGGGTGTTGGACGGTCAAGTGGGGGTGGAGGGTGAGACCAAACTCATGTAAATTAAAGAGAGTGATATGAAATTCATTTAACCAAGATTGTTGATTTCAGTGTTCTAGCAGCAAAAAAAAAATGTGTTCTCTTATCTCAAAGGAGATTTGAGTCTCTTTTTTTCTTCAGGATTAAAAAAGGGGATTTCATTATACAGAATGGGCAGTGTTATTTATGGCCAGTGTCTGGTATTGTTTCTCACTACCATTTAAAATGACTCTGCAGTCTAGGGACTACATTTTATTTGACTGGCCGCACTGGCCAATTAGACAGCAGGGGAGTGTCTCAGACTACTTAATCACAGTGTGCCTCAGGTGGCTGGAGAAGCATTGGGCCCATTTTTTCACAATACAGGGAGGACCCTAAAACTGCAGATTGGCAGAAGGACAGTACAAAAGGAGGGCTTAGTGTAATATTATTATATATTCCTTATCACATATTAAATGTTATCCCTGAATCAGAGGGTCACTTTAAGTAGAAAGTACCATGGTCCCTAAAACTTGTTAATTGTAATTTGTGTTTGTCTGGTGTTCCCTTGCAGATGAGAATGAGTGTCTGAGCAGCCTCGTGTGTGGAGGAGCCACATGTCACAATACACTGGGGAGCTTCAAGTGCATATGTCCAACAGGATTTCAGTTTGAACAGTTTGGCGGTTCTTGCCATGATGTCAATGAGTGCAGTTCTTCCCAGGCTCCATGTAGCTATGGCTGTTCCAATACGGAAGGAGGCTATGTATGCGGCTGCCCACCGGGGTACTTCAGGATAGGACAAGGGTAATCATTTTTATTTTCATTTAGAACCAAGAATGTCATCAGTGTTATTTTTGTACAACGAAGAAATGCAGCGTACCAGTTAAAAATTGATTCTTACATATTATTAGGCCATATCAGCTACTTTCACTTAATGAAGATTAACTGAATTTTTCCAATTAGCTCAAACAGATTTCACTCTGTGTTGTGTTCGGGTCTAATAATACATAACTTTAAGTAATCCAATAAAAAACAAGCTACGGCTAGGTGCTCACTGCATCTGTGTCCACTGTCAGGCATATACAGTACAGACCAAAAGTTTGGACACACCTTCTCATTTAAAGATTTTTCTGTATTTTCATGATTATGAAAATTGTACATTCACACTGAAGGCATCAAAACTATGAATTAACACATGTGGAATTGTATACTTAACAAACAAGTGTGAAACAACTGAAAATATGTCTTATATTCTAGGTTCTTCAAAGTAGCCACCTTTTGCTTTGATGACTGCTTTGCACACTCTTGGCATTCTCTTGATGAGCTTCAAGAGGTAGTTACCGGAAATGGTCTTCCAACAATCTTGAAGGAGTTCCCAGAGATGCTTAGCACTTGTTGGCCCTTTTGCCTTCACTCTGTGGTCCAGCTCATCCCAAACCATCTCGATTGGGTTCAGGTCTGGTGACTGTGGAGGCCAGGTCATCTGGCGTAGCACCCCATCACTCTCCTTCTTGGTCAAATAGCCCTTACACAGCCTGGAGGTGTGTTTGGGGTCATTGTCCTGTTGAAAAATAAATGATGGTCCAACTAAACGCAAACCGGATGGAATAGCAAGATCCTATCCCAATATGTAGTAGGTGTAATAATAATAATATTAGCAAATACCTTCAATTAGAAATGTAGTATAGTTTTCTGGTTTTTCACAGAGACACAGATAATCAGAAAAACCATACTACATTTCTAATTGGAGGTATTTGCTAATATTATTATTATTACACCTACTACATATTGGGTTAGGATCTTGGAGATGGGAGTACCCCTTTAAGCTCACCATACACATCAATTTTCCAAGGTCCATATACAAACATACACACTAATGTGTGTTGGCAGAGTTTGGTTGCCATGTAATCTAATATGTATTGTGGGTTTTATCCTCAGTAGTAAAAAGAACTCAATAAAGTATAATTCAATGAGCCCGGTTCCGAGAGTAGCCTAACCTGTATTTGCCAGCTAATGTTGTTGACTCAGGGGAGGCTGATTTTGGAGTTTTCATTTTTTCCTCCCCATCTTCCCAGAGCCATATCTTTTTCATTTTTCCTAGCTGTATAGGGCTTTTTTTTTGCGTGACGAGTTGTACATTTGACACCATTCATTTTACCATATATAATATATTGAAAAACCGGAAAAAAATGGAAAAATGGAAGTGGTGTAAAATGGTGAAAAAAAACCCTTGTGTCTTGATTTTATATTGTTCATTGTGCAGTAAAAATGACCAAGCAATATAATTCTTCCGCTCAGTGCGATTATGGCCATACAAAAATTATATAGGTTTTATTTTAGTGGCTAAAAAGAATTTAGTGTGAAAAGATTCAGTATACAGTGTGCTTTATTTAGTTAAAGGGGTATTCCCATCTCCAAGATCCTATGCCAATATGTAGTAAGTGTAATAATAATAATATTAGCAAATACCTCTAATTAGAAATGTAGTATGGTTCTTCTGATTTGCTATGTCACTTACCCCATATGCAGGGCATTGCAGTAGCTGAGGTATCTATGGTTAAGATCACTCATATAGTGACAGTTGTTAGTGGTCGTAACTATGGATACCTAAGCTACTGCAATGCACTGCTCATGGGGTAAGCGACATAATGAATCAGAAGAACTATACTACATTTCTAATTGGAAGTATTTCCTAATATTATTATTATTACACCTACTACATATTGAGAGAGGATCTTGGAGATGGGAATACCCCTTTAAATCTCTGCTCATTCTGAGCTTTTCAGTCAAGTGTGCAATCCTCCTAGTGACTGACAGCCTATAATGTATGTGTTCAAGCAGAGATAGCTGTCAGTCACTGATGGCACCACCCACTTGACTGAACAGGCCAGAATGAGCTGAGGTAAATAAATAAAACACAGGTTAAAGGGAATATTTTTCTACAAAAGTATATATCAGTCTGCTCAGTGTCCCTTGTTTTTGGGTGTATTTACAGTGGCCAATCTGCTGTCAGTGAGCTACCTATAAACCGATCAGCCATTGTAGAATTGCCTGTGTAGACACAGGGCAACCGAACTTCCATTCGAACAAAACGGTAGTTAATAAGATCGTTCTTTGTTCCTGGAATATTATTGTTCTTGACAGCACATCTGTTTATACTCGACAAACGGGAATTTTGGTCATTCGTCAAGTGATGGACAGCGGATATTTGGTGCAAAGCGGTTCTAGGAATGCTCATTCCTCATTTTCAGCCAGTATACATGCACCCTAAATCATTCTGCCTGGAGATTGCATGGCATTGTCAATGTGATAGGTTGGCTGCCTGCCCTATTCAAAATCTCTAAATGTTTCTTCATTCGATGCTGCCGTGATTCCATGATCAAACAATACATTGCTTATTATAGTGCAATGGTGCGGCATATATGGAGTTATTGGATTACTTAATAAAAGTTATGTTTTATGTGTTCCTATATCAATCTGTTTTATAGAGCACTTGATAAGGCTACAAAATAGGAGTCAGTTCATTATTTGGGTAAAGAAAAATGTAACTGGATTTAACTGCTTTGATTGCTGGAAGGACAATGCCGAGACTCTCACATGGTAGCTAAAATGAAGGTGTAGAAGCCCTCAGCTGGCCACTGTGCGCCTTCATTTCTGACCATCTCTATCCTTGGAGATAAAACGATCTACAGAATCTGCAAACTGCTATCCCTTCTCTCCGAAGCAGAAACTCCGGGCATGGTGGTCACCTCATTGTTTTCTCTAGTTATTTGCGCAATTATTCATTAATAATCCCCACTGCTTTACCGGCATCTGACACCTGATGCACCTCTATGTGCTACTAGATTAAAGTCAAACCTTGGGTACATTTTCATAATTACCAAAATGGGGATACTGTGGAGGTAATCAGAGCCATTAATTCCTTATGTGTAGTACCTCAAATTCTAGTCATCAAGGCACTTTTACAACAGGAATTGTTGACCTACTATGTTATTGGGCTATATATGTGACCCTAGCAGTTTCATTTTACCGATTATAAATGTGCCTGAAGCTTTTCTAATCTATTTTACGAGCAAACGAACAGCTAAAGATTTAATTAGATGCTACAGTGTGCTGAATGTGGAGGCAGTGACTTTCCGACTGTTGGGAACAATTCTCAGAAACTGCTCTTGGCACGAAGGACATTTAATGCCACCGCCCTTGGAACAAACTATGTAGTGTAAGTGTTATGTTCTGCTACCAGAGCTAAGGAAAGAGAGGAGATCTGTCCCTACGATAGAACTCAGCTGAATCCCTACGATGTAACAGGGAACCTGATCCTGCGATCAGACCTGCTAAAGTCCTAAGCTAGTCTGTACGGAGACCTATAGATGTGGGGAAGGAATCCCTACAAGTACTAAGGACTGGGAGGAAAATGGGACACCTCCTAACAGAAATAGTAGCAGACAGACGAACAAACAAAATATATAGAACATAGAGGTCCGTAGACCAAGCAAACTAACAGAGTTAGATACAGAGCACAGGCTAGCTAGAAAGTAGTTATACAATGAAGTCCAGCAAAGCCAGAAGGGCGGAGCAGGATTAAATAGGCCAACAAGGTCATGTGACCAGCAAAGGAAAAAACCTAAGAGCAATGTTCTAACAGTACCCCCCCTTCTAAGAGGATCCTCCGGATCCCCTAGGACCAGGCTTATCAGGAAATCTCCTGTGAAACACTCTGATAAGTCTGGACGCGGAAACATCATCTGACCTCACCCAAGAGTTATCCTCGGGTCCGAAACCTTTCCAGGCCACAAGATACTGCAAACTACCTCTATACCGTCTAGAGTTAAGGATGCGAGAAATTTCATATTCCCCGTCCACCACCGGAGGAACAGAGGCAGAGGCGTCACCATCCGACACAACAGCTTTTTTTAACAGAGAGACATGAAATACCGGATTAATTCTCCAGGAGGTAGGAACCTCCAACCTAACAGCAGATTGGTTGACAACCTGAAGCACCTTAAAGGGCCCTACAAACTTGGGACCCAATTTCTTAGAAGGAATCCTCAACCGCAGATTCCTAGAGGACAACCAAACCATGTCACCAACAGCGAACAAAACCTCCTGTCGTTTCCTATCAAAGTAGTCTTTAGATTTTCTGTTGGCCTCCTGAAGATTACCACGCACATCCGTCCAAACTCTCTCCAAATCACCGGAAAAATTCTCCTCCTCCGGCACGGCAGATCCCAACTTGGAGAACGACCCAAACGACGGATGTCTCCCAGAACAACAAAAAAAAGGCGAACAACCAGCAGAAGAAGATGTATGATTGTTCAGAGCAAATTCAGCAAGTGGCAGAAACTCAGACCACCCCTCTTGATTGTCTGCCACAAAACAACGCAAGAACTGCTCAACATCCTGGTTTTTCCTTTCTGTCTGGCCATTAGATTCAGGATGATATCCGGACGAGAACGACAAATGAACTCCCAACCTGTCACAAAAGGCACGCCAAAAACGAGCCACGAACTGAGGACCCCTATCAGAAACAATGTCAATAGGAACGCCATGAAGTCTGACAATTTCCTTGACAAAGGCCTTAGCGAGAGTTTTAGCGCAGGGCAGTTTGACAAAGGGAACCAAGTGACACATCTTGCTAAAACGGTCCACGACCACCCAGATAACAGTAAAACCCTCAGAGGGGGGAAGGTCAGTTATAAAGTCCATAGCCAAATGTGTCCAAGGAGCACTGGGAACCTCCAAAGGACAAAGCAACCCCGCAGCAGGAGTATGTGAGGACTTAGATCTAGCACATATAGTACATTGACGCACCCACTTAATGACCTCCTTCTGCCATCCAGGCCACCAAAAACTGCGACCCACCAGTCTCTTGGTCTCAGAGATTCCGGGATGACCTGCCAACCGAGACTCATGACACTCAACAAACAAATCTCTCCTAAAGGTCCCAGGCACAAACAACCTCCCATGAGGAGTGTTAGATGGGGCATTCTCCTGTGCTTTAAGAATCTCATCTTCCAAAACGGAGTCCAAAGCAGCTATCACAACACCTTCTTGTAAAATGTTCTCCTCTTTCTCAGCACCGACTATGGGAGAAAAACTGCGAGACAAGGCATCCGCCTTAACATTCTTAGTACCAGGGATGTAAGTAACGGAGAAATTAAACCGCAAGAAAAACAGTGCCCACCTAGCCTGACAGGCATTCAGGCGCTTGGCAGCATCAAGATATATCAGATTTTTATGATCCGTAAGAACCTGAACGGGAAATTCCGCACCTTCCAAGAAGTGGCGCCAGTGTTCAAATGCGAGTTTAATAGCCAGCAATTCCCGATTACCAATATCGTAATTCAGTTCAGTCTCCGAAAATTTTTTTGAAAAAAAGGCACAGGGATGTAATCCATCCCCGTTATCCTGAGACAATACTGCGCCAACCCCCACAGAGGAAGCATCAACCTCAACCAAAAACGGCTTAGTCACATCAGGCTGCATAAGGATGGGAGCAGAGGTGAACCTCTCCTTGAGATACACAAAAGCTTCAATGGCCTCAGAAGACCACTGAACCGCATCAGCACCATTCCTGGTGAGATCGGTCAGAGGTTTGACAATACTAGAAAAAATTTTTATGAATTTTCTGTAATAATTGGCAAAACCTAAAAACCTCTGTATCGATTTCAAACCAATAGGCCTAGGCCATTCCTGTACAGCTTGAACTTTCACCGGGTCCATCTCAAAACCATCGCTGGAGATAATGTAACCCAAAAAACTAATTCTCTGTACAGCGAACTCACATTTCTCCAGCTTAGCAAAAAGCGAATTGTCCATTAATAACTGTAATACCTCACGTACGCTCCGCCAATGAGACTCCAGATCCGGCGAATAAATCAAAATGTCATCCAAATACACAACCACATTTTTGCCGATCAAAGGTCTAAGGATATCATTAATAAGATTCTGAAAAAATGCAGGAGCATTAGTAAGACCAAAAGGCATAACCAGATTCTCAAAATGACCCACAGGAGTGTTAAAAGCAGTCTTCCATTCGTCACCCTCCTTCATGCGCAACAGATTGTATGCCCCCTTAAGGTCAATTTTAGAGAACCACTTGGCCCCCATTAACTGGTTAAACAGATCAGGAATCAATGGCAGTGGGTAAGGATTGCGTACAGTAATTTTGTTAATCTCACGAAAATCCAGACAAGGACGTAAACCGCCGTCCTTTTTTTTTACAAAAAAAAATCCAACCGCCACAGGAGACTTAGAAGGCCTAATGTGACCGGCGGCCAAACTTGTCTGTATGTATTCCTCCAAAGCCTTCCTCTCAGGAATAGTAAGGTTAAATAAACGACTTTTAGGAAGAGTCGCTCCAGGGACAAATTCAATAGAACAATCATAGTCTCTATGGGGAGGCAAAACCTGCGATTCCTTCTCAGAAAAAACTCTCCAAAAATCCTGAATAGGAACAGGCAATTCTCCCCTATCCAAAGCTGCAATACGCCCGTTACAACACTTGTCATAACATTTATGGCTCCAGGATTTAATTTCACTGGTAGACCAATCCAGTACAGGATTGTGAAATTTTAACCAGGGCAATCCCAATATTACTGGAGAAGGCAAGTTATTCAAAACTACCAAATCCAATTTCTCATGGTGAACACCATTAATAGTGAGAGGAAATTCACAGACCTTGAGAGTAATATTCTTCAAAGGGGAACCATCCACAGAAACCACAGCAATGGGGGATGATAAAGGTTCGGGTTTTAAATTGAGTCTTTCCAAGAATCCCCCATCAATTACATTCAGAGTAGACCCACAATCGACAAACACCCGAAATTCCATTAATTTTTCCTGAGCAATCGTGGAAGCAGCTAAAAATACACCCTTGGAATTTAAACAGGCAATACGGGCATGACTGACCATTTTTTTTTCTTTCTTCATACGAAGCTCACAGCCTTTAATCAAATGACCAGATTTTCCGCAATAGAAACACAAGCCTTCAAAAAATCTACGGTCTTTTTCTTGAGAGCGAGGTGCCACCGATCCAATCTCCATCGGTTCACCACTGTTAGTACACACATTCTCATAACCAGAAACTGACATAGCAGAGGATTTGCTCTCATTAACCCTTGCACGCAGTCTCCTATCCACCCGTATAGCTAATTGCATAGCCTGTTGCAAATCTTCAGGTGTAGGATAAGCAATTAGCAGGTCTTTAACCCTTTCATTGAGCCCAGCAAGAAATAGACTTTTCAGAGCAGAATCGTTCCACCCTGTTTGAGTAGACCAACGACGGAAATGAGTACAATATTTTTCCACATTACCTGATCCCTGTTTCAAACGTCTCAACTCAGTCTCAGCTGATGCGACACGGTCAGGATTATCATATAATAGTCCCAAAGCAGAAAAAAAACTATCCACTGATCTGAAGCATGTATCACTAGGTTGCAAAGAAAAGGCCCACTCCTGAGGCTCTTTGCGCAAAAGTGACATTATGAACCCTATGCGCTGGGATTCATCCCCAGAGGACTTGGGTCTCAAACGAAAATACAATAAGCAAGCATTTTTAAATGAAAAAAATTCTCGGTGTTCACCAAAAAATAAATCCGGCAAACATACCTTAGGCTCCAAGAAATGTGCTCCAGGACAGTTACTCACGTGCTGATGGAGCTCGGCCACCTCCAGAGAGAGTCCCTGCAGGCGATGAGCCAAATCCTGAACCGACACCATGATGGAACAGAAAAATCTTTCCTTAGAGAATTTGCAGGCTGGACTTACTGTTATGTTCTGCTACCAGAGCTAAGGAAAGAGAGGAGATCTGTCCCTACGATAGAACTCAGCTGAATCCCTACGATGTAACAGGGGACCTGATCCTGCGATCAGACCTGCTAAAGTCCTAAGCTAGTCTGTACGGAGACCTATAGATGTGGGGAAGGAATCCCTACAAGTACTAAGGACTGGGAGGAAAATGGGACACCTCCTAACAGAAATAGTAGCAGACAGACGAACAAACAAAATATATAGAACATAGAGGTCCGTAGACCAAGCAAACTAACAGAGTTAGATACAGAGCACAGGCTAGCTAGAAAGTAGTTATACAATGAAGTCCAGCAAAGCCAGAAGGGCGGAGCAGGATTAAATAGGCCAAAAGGTCATGTGAACAGCAAAGGAAAAAACCTAAGAGCAAGGTTCTAACAGTAAGGACTGTGTCACATGTGCTAGCGTTCTCTAACTTCTCCATTATTGTCTCTACAAAGATGGAGAATTAGACAAAACTCATTTCAGAATTACATTTTTTGTCATTTTGCAAACACAGTCTTGCTTTTGTTTGTTTTTTTGTAATTAATGTTATGTGTCTTGCATTATTTTGCCTACATTTCAATCTTTCTGAACTTTGATAACACATTGAGATGACCCAGAGAGGAAGCCAGACATGTCATATTCAGAATATAACAGGTCTATAATATAACACATACAGCACAACACAAGAAAGGGGCAAAATTAAATATTCTACTAGTGTATACAATATCTTAAATTGCATAAAATGATGTTCATACAGAATATAATATTTCAAAATTCACCTAAAAAATAACTTTATCTAACACTCAGAGGACCTGTCACCAGATCAAAAGTATCCAATTTTTGTTCTTATCTTATTCCTGCTGCTCTCCTGAGTAATCCGCTTATTTTTATTTATTTTTTTTAAATCCTCCATACGATTCCAGAGATATGGGCTTTTTTATTTAGAGCTATTTTTATGGTCTTTACAAGGGGGGCTGGCTCACAGGATCCTCTGGGGGGTGTCTGTAGGCTGCTCTGCATTATTACCCTGTGAGCAACACAAAAAGACCATAAACATTTGCACAAAATAAAAGACCCATATCTTTGCATCCGTATGGAGGATTTAGATAGAGAAAAAAGTGAATTACTTAGCAGAGCAGCAAGAAATTAAAGAAGAGCATAAATAAGAGCAAAAAACGATTTCTTTTGGCCTGATGAAAGGACCTCTTTAAAGAGAACCTATCATGCTGAACATGCTGCTTTAGATATAGAGCGGAAGGAGCTGGGCAATATGAGGGGATAGGATTCATTAGAATTTGTAATTTATTGAATTAAATCCCTACTTACTCTTGAGTTGTGTGACCAATCCCACTCAATGGTTAACAACCTTCCATGTATGAGCAAGCATACAGAGACAGCTGTGAATCATGGAGTACGACCATACACTGACCCTTGATCAGTAGGCATTTACATCAATTAAAAAACCAAAGGGTGTACGAGACCAAATATGGGGGCAGTGAGTTTTTATGATGTATCCATGACTTTCTTAAACCCGAGACATTATGCCCAGTTTATTAATAGGATTACAATTTATAAACAGAAGGCATCTCATCTATGTGATTACCATCAGATATGTGTGTCTAGATTCACCTAAATTGCTGCTGTTCTTTCAGACACTGTGTTACTGGAGCAGGATTGAGCAGAGCTCAGGATATGGCAGTAAGTGGGGAAATAGATGACAACTCTTTATCCCCAGAAGCATGCTATGATTGCAAGATCAATGGCTATCCCAAAAGAGGAAGGAAACGGAGGAGTGCCAATGACACAGATACAGATGAGGAGGTAATTACAATGAACACTATATGAAAAGTATAAGGGTGCTTTCACATTGCGTTTTGTCACATGTTTCCTGTTCCCTCCGAACGCCCCCCCTCCAAAACGGGATTCGGGCATATGTGCCGAAATGGCCATAGGCTGTAATGGCGCCGACAGACTGAACGTGGGCTCTGTCATGCATCATTTCGGACATATACTTGAGGCGGACGTATACTTGAGGCGGACATGTAGTCGATTGCGTCTGGCCCAGTAGATGTACACACCTGAAAATGATTGATATGTCATTATAGTCTATGGTCCCGTTGGTGCGTATGCCCAAATCCCATTTTGTGGGGGAGTTCGGACATAAGCCACGACGGGGTCATCGAGCATATGACAAAACGCAATGTAAAAGTACCCTGAAAAAGAAAAAAATAAATGTCTACTTGTCCACAGTTTCTTTTAATCTAAGTAAATCAATAATTCTGTGGTAGATTTTATGTATATTCATAGAGATGAAGCGTTGCTCTTCTGCTACAGAGCTCCATATTTCCTGTATAGATTGTTAAATGATATCATTCACTACAGGGAACTTAGTGCAGACCATGTTTACATTGGAACATGCTCCCCCTCTCACGGTGACTACAGCTGCCCGAATTATTGTCTGTGCAGGGGACTTGTATCAGACAACAAAGCTTTGACGCCTACTACGACATACTAAGGCCTCAATCAGACATCAGTGAATTTTATCATACATAAAAACATACATTTTCTAGCTGGACACTAAGTAATACTTCAGCACTGAATGCTAAACCTAAAATGTCATCATGTTATAAGTTATTCCATTTAAAGGGAATGTGTCATCAGAAAGTGACTTCAGATTTTTATTTAACTGTTGACATTTTTTCAGTTCACTTTATATATCTGTGGATCTTTGCAATCCTGTCTTATGTTAATGAAACAGTTGAAAAGTGTTCTATAAAAAACATAAAACATGAGCCTAACATGGGGCCTAGAAGCTAGTGGGGAACAGAAATCTTGCAATTTTGCACTAGCCACAGGGCCTCATACTTTACATTCTTTACAGAACACAAACTAT
This sequence comes from Phyllobates terribilis, assembly GCF_046119375.1. Classification (NCBI taxonomy): domain Eukaryota; kingdom Metazoa; phylum Chordata; class Amphibia; order Anura; family Dendrobatidae; genus Phyllobates; species Phyllobates terribilis. The sequence goes on along the minus strand of NW_027362771.1, from coordinate 410,691,832 downwards.
TTCGTTAAAATCAGACATGATTTCAAAGAGAGGTGATACCTCTATATACAGTAGACAACACAGGATCCACCATTCACAAAAGGTGATGTCAGAGCTCACCTACTCCCCCTCCATTCACATTCACCTTCGTCCTTTTCAGAGTGTGCTCAGATTTCAACCTCAGAAGACTTGTATACAAACAGGGTCTGCGTCAGTATAATGTTGGCCTAGATGTTAAGGCCAGTGGTAAATTTGCAAGGTTACAGTGCCTTAAAGTATTCATACTCCGTGACCTTTTCCACATTTTTTTCAAGTTACACCTACAATCTTTAATGTATTTTATTGGGTTTTTAGGTGTTACATAGTTTATAAGGCCGAAAAAAGACAAGCGTCCATCCAGTTCAGCCTATTTCTTGTGCACTGCAGCTATTCCTCAGTGTTGATCCAGGGGAAGGCAAAAAAAAAACATGCGGTATAGGCCAATTTACATCATTGAGGAAAAATTCACTTCCCGACACCAATCTGGCAGTCAGATTAAATCCCTGGATTAATTAACTAAGCATAAAATGTAATTTTATTGTTCTCAAGAAAGGCGTCCAGGCCTCTCTTGAACTCATTAAGTGAGTTGGACATCACCACTTCCTCTCCCAGAGAGTTCCAGAGTCTCACGGCTCTGACCGTAAAGAATCCCCTTCTATGCTGGTGCAAGAACTTCCTTTCCTCCAGACGCATAGTGTGCCCCCTCGTCTTTGTCACCATCCTTGGTATAAACAGGTCATGGGAGAGATCTCTGTACTGCCCCCTGATGTATTTATACATGTTTATGAGGTCTCCCCTAAGCCTTCTCTTTTCCAACGTAAATAGGCCTAATTTTGACAACCTCTCTGGGTATTCTAGTCCCTCCATTCCCTTTATTACCTTAGTCGCCCTCCTTTGTACCCTCTCTAGCTCCAATATGTCTTTCCTGAGCACCGGAGCCCAGAACTGTGCACAATATTCTAAGTGCGGCCTTACCAGCGCTTTATACAGAGGAAGAACAATGTTCTCATCATATGCCCCTATTCCTCTTCTGATGCATGCCATGACTCTATTTGCCTTTGCAGCTGCTGCCTGACACTGGGCACTCCAATTTAATTTGCTGTTAACCAAGACACCCAGGTCCTTCTCCGTGTCAGATTTCCCCAACGGTTTCCCATTTAATATGTATGGGTGACTGCTGTTTTTCTTTCCCATGTGCATGACCTTACATTTATCGACATTGAACCCCATTTGCCATTTTTTGGCCCAACTCCCCAATTTATCTAAATCCTCCTGTAGCTGTGCCCTATCCTCATCTGTATTAAATACTTTACAAAGTTTAGTTTCATCTGCAAATATTGCTATTTTACTATGCAACCCTTCCACTAGATCATTAATAAATATATTAAATAATATAGGGCCCAAGACAGACCCTTGAGGCACCCCGCTAGTAACCCTGACACCCCCTGAGCTTACTCCATTGATAACCACCCTCTGCTTTCTATCACTCAGCCAGCTATTTACCCACTTGCACACATTATCCCCCAGACCAAGCATTCTCATTTTATAAACCAACCTTTTGTGTGGCACGGTATCAAACGCTTTGGAGAAGTCAAGGTATACAACATCCACTGACTCTCCCCGGTCCAGCTGTGAGCTCACCTCCTCGTAGAAGGCGATCAGGTTTGTTTGGCAGGAGCGATCCCTCATGAATCCATGTTGATATGGAGTTAGACAGTTATTATCATTAAGATATTCTACAATAGCATCTCTAAGAAATCCTTCAAACAATTTACCCGCAACAGACGTTAAGCTTACTGGTCTATAGTTCCCAGGGTCACTTTTAGACCCCTTTTTGAATATTGGTACCACATTTGCTTGGCGCCAGTCTAGTGGGACAGTCCCTGTCCATAAAGAGTGCTTGAATATAAGATACAGCGGTCTGTCTATCACATTACTTAATTCTTTTAGTACCCGGGGGTGTATGCCATCTGGGCCTGGTGACTTGTCTATTTTGATATTATTTAGGTGTTTCTGAACTTCCTCCTGGGTTAGGTGGGTGATATTTAGCGGAGGGTTTACTTTATCACTCTGCATTTCCTCCGATAAATTGTTTTCTTTTGTGAAACCAGTGGAGAAGAAGCTATTGAGTAGGTTTGCTTTACTCTCATCGCCCTCTATGATTTTACCCAGGTTATTTTTCAATGGGCCAACTCCATCAGTTTTAATCCTTTTGCTGTTTATATAGTTAAAGAACAGTTTGGGATTCGTATTACTTTCCTTGGCAATTAGTCTCTCTGTCTCCTCTTTTGCTATTCTTATTTGTTTCTTACAGATTTTGTTTTTTTCCCTATAAGATATTAGCGCTTCCTCGCTGCCTTCTTGTTTAAGTTTACCGAAAGACCTTTTTTTGTTTTTCATTGCCCTCTTGACTTCCTTATTTAGCCACATTGGCTTCCTCCTATTCCTAGCCCTTTTATTCCCATAAGGTATGTACCTTCTACAGTGAATATGTAGGACTGTTTTGAAAATTTCCCATTTTCTATCCGTGCTTCTATTACTGAAGATACTATCCCAGTCTATAAGGTGAAGGGCATCTCTTAGCTGATCAAACTTAGCCCTCCTGAAGTTCAGTGTTTTTGTGACCCCCTTGCTGGGCACCCTACTGAAGCACATGTGGAATTGTATAATGTTGTGGTCACTATTTCCCAGGTGCCCCCCGACCTGCACCTCAGTTATTCTGTCTGGCCTGTTAGTTAATATTAAGTCTAAAAGGGCCGTCCCTCTAGTTCAGAGGTCCCCAACCTTTTTTGCACCAGGGACCGGCTTTAAGCAAGACCAGTTTTCCATGGCCCGGTGGGGGTGGGGGCGGGGCTTTGGTCATATGGGGGTGGGGTTATGGATGGGTGGAGCTGTATGGGGAGGATGCTGGCGGGACCTCGGTGTACAGCGCTGCTAAGTAGCAGCATTGTACATTGAGCGTCAGTGTATACAGCGCTGCTGCTTAGCAGCGCTACACACTGAACACCGGTACCGGGAGCCGCGTCACTGAAGCCAGTCTGCTGCCCCAGCACGCCCCACATAACATGTTCTGCCGGGGGCGTGTCAGTGAGGAGAGCCTGCCGCCCCACCCCGTCAGGAACACACCATGCTGTGCAGGAGGGCTGCGTCACTAAGACCCGCCCCGTGACGTACAACAGGTACCATGCTGTGCTGTGGAGGGCTGCGTCACTAAGACCCGCCCGACGCCCCACCCCGTCCTGCATAATGTTCTCTGCCGGGAGCTGCGAGCTGTCACGGCTATGGCAGAAAACATTATAAATCCACACAGAGCGAGTTCTGACCAGGCGCAGGGCCGCGGAGCTAGCTGTCAGCGGCAGGGCCGGCTCCAGGTTTTTCTGGGCCCCGGGCGAAAGTCTCAGTGGGCCCCTTTAACACATACCACGATTCATGATGCAGAGATACGGCGGAGAAATATATATATATAGTACAATGCAAAGATTTCACTTCATGAGTGATATCTATTGTAAATTCTACAATAGCTCAGAAACCGGTGAATCGCTCCACACAGAATAGTGGCCCCCATATAAGGCTCCATACGGAATACTGGTCCCCATATAACGCCCATACGGAATACTGGCCCCCATATAACGCTTCATACGGAATACTGGCCCCCATATAAGGCCCCATACGGAATACTTGCCCCCATATAAGGCCCCATACGGAATACTTGCCCCCATATAAGGCCCCATACGGAATACTTGCCCCCATATAAGGCCCCATACGGAATACTGGCCCCCATATAAGACCCCATACGGAATACTGGCCCCCATATAAGGCTCCATACAGAATACTGGCCCCCATATAACGCTCCATACAGGATACTGGCCCCCATATAACGCTCCATACAGGATACCGGTCCCCATATAATGCTGCATGCAGGCTGTTACCCCCCACATAATGCCCCATACAGGCTGTCCCCCCCTTATAATGCTCCATGCAGGCTGTTACCCCCCACATAATGCCCCATACAGGCTGCCCCCCCTCTTTATAATGCCCCATGCAGGCTGTCACCCCTCCTCTTTATACTGCCCCATGCAGGCTGTCACCCCTCCTCTTTATACTGCCCCATGCAGGCTGTCACCCCCCCTCTTTATAATGCCCCATGCAGGCTGTCACCCCTCCTCTTTATAATGCTCCATGCAGGCTGTCACCCCTCCTCTTTATACTGCCCCATGCAGGCTGTCACCCCTCCTCTTTATACTGCCCCATGCAGGCTGTCACCCCTCCTCTTTATACTGCCCCATGCAGGCTGTCACCCCTCCTCTTTATAATGCCCCATGCAGGATGTCCCCCCCTCTCTTTATAATGCCCCATGCAGGCTGTCACCCCTCCTCATTATAATGCCCCAAGCAGGAATCCCCCCCTCTTTATAATGCCCCATGCAGGCTGGTCCCCACCTTATAATGCCCCATGCAGGCTGTCACCCCTCCTCATTATAATGCCCCAAGCAGGAATCCCCCCCTCTTTATAATGCCCCATGCAGGCTGTTCCCCACCTTATAATGCCCCATGCAGGCTGTCACCCCTCCTCTTTATAATGCCCCAAGCAGGATGCCCTCCCCCTCCCCTCTTTATACTGCCCCATGCCTCCATACATTAAAAAAAAAATAAAAATCAAATACTCACCTCCCTTCTCCTCACCTGCTGCCCGCCGCTCGCTGCTCGGCTCCGAACTCCAGCGTTGTCGTTTCTTCCCGCTCAGCGCTCCCTGTGACGGCTCAGGGGAGGGCGCGGTGTAAAGACGTCACCGCGCCCTCTGACCTGAGACGTCACAGGGAGCGCAGAGCAGGAAGACAGCTGATCTGCGGAGGCACGGGGAGAGGTAAGTATCCAGCTGCCGGGGCCCTGAGCAAGCGGCGGAGAAGGGCGGGCGCTGACACCGCTCTCCTCCGCCCATAACCCAGCGGGGTGCGCGACCGCCAGTGGGCCCCTCTGCCTGCTCAGAGCCCCGGCATTTGCCCGGGTGCTGACGCCGGCCCTGGTCAGCGGCGCCGCGGACCGGCTGAAAAACCCCAACGGCCCGGTCCTGGTCCGCGGACCGGCGGTTGGGGACCTCTGCTCTAGTTGGTTGCTGCACAAGATACACCAACACAAAGTAGCAAGTTTTTGTGAAGTGTAAAGTAAATGATGGTTTTCTAAATATTTTAAAAATATAAACCTGAAAGTTGTGACTTGCATTTATTTTTAGCCACCCTAAGTCAATACTTTGTAGGACCACCTTTCACTGCAAATACTGCTGCAAGTATTTTCATTTATTTCTCTACCAGCTTTGCACATTTAGAGGCTGAAATTTTTCCTATTATTCTTTGCAAACTAGCACTAGCTCAGTGAGATTGGATGGAGAATGTCTGAACAGCAATTTTCAAGTCTTGCTACAGATTCTCAATGGGATTTAGTTCTGGACTTTGACTGGGCCATTAACAAACATGTATATGCTTTGATCGTTGTAATTCTGAAAGTAAATTTATGGTCGTTATCCTGCTGGAATGTGAACCTATGCCCCAGTCTCAAGTTTTTTCCAGCCTCTAACAGGTTTTTCTTCAGGATTGCCCTGTATTTAGCTCCATCCATCTTCCCATCAGCTCTGACCAGCTTCCCTGTCACAGCAGAAGAAAAGCATGATGCTGCCACCACCATGTTTGATGGTGGGGATTGTGTTTTCAGGGTAATATCCAGTGTTAGTTTTCTGCCACATATAGTAGTTTGAATTTAGCCCAAAAAGTTCTACTTTTTGGAGGAAAACCTGTTAGAGGCTGCAAAATACTTGAGACTGGAACATAGTTTCACCTTCCAGCTGGACACCGACCCTAAACTTGCTGACATAGCTTCAATAGAATGGTTTAGATCAAAACATATTCATATGTTTGAATGGCCCAGTTAAAAAATACATTTAACCCTTTTACGACATGCGTTGTACATGTACAACGCAAGTCGGAAGGGGGTGTCTGGAGCCCGCCCCATCCCCAGCAGGTCATGGCTGTGTGTTACAGACAGAATCTGCCTCTACAGCTCACAGGACAAAAATTAAAAAAACATCAGAGAAAAAGAAACAACCTTACCAACAACCAGTCAGATTACCAATTCACCAACAAGATGCAGACAACCCCCATGATAAAGATGGGGGGGGTGGGGTGGAAAGCACAGGTGCAAAATACTGATGGAGCAAACACTCACAAACCTACCACTTCATGAGGGGGTGGTTTCCCAGTATTAATAATACTCAGATGAAGCTTGGATAAGGCGCCAGTCACACAGGTAAGTGTGATGCACAGTGTCTTGCTTACAGCCCATACTATTAGATCAGGCAGGCTGCCCAGCACTATATAAGTGCACCCCACAGGGACAGACATCCCAAATCACTCAACCAGCTTCCGCCATCATCTTCACAAGGTCTTTTGCTTTTGTCCTTGGGTTGATATGCACATGTTGGACTAAAGCATGTTCATCTCTGGGACACAGAACCCGTCTCCTTCCTGAGCGGTATGATGGCTGGGATTCCCATGTTTGTACTTTCGTATAATTGTTTGTACAGATGAACGAGGCACCTTCAGGTATCTTGAAATTGTACCCAAGGATGAGCCAGACTTGTGCAAGTCCACAATTCTCTTCCTGATATCTTGGCTGATTTCTTTACTTTCCAATGATGTTACACAAAGAAGCAGTGTGTTTCAGGTGTGCATTAAAATACATCCACAGGTGTGACCTAAAACGGGAAAGGTTTATTCTGATTTCATGCCAGATATTGAGAAAAACGTGCATATGTGTCTTTTTATATAGTGTGTGTAAATGTCTGCTTTCAACTGTATATAGTCCTGTGCAGCCCGCCTGATTTAATAGTATGGGCATCATCAATAGGCTGTAAGCCAAATAATGTGTAACACACATACCTGTGTGACTGATGCCCTATGCAACCATCTTCTGTGTGCATTTTTAATACTAGGCAACCACCCCCTCTATGAATTGGTAGGTTTGTGAGTCGTTGCTCCATCAGTATTTTGCACCTGTGCTGCCCCCCGCCTTTATCATGGGAGTCTACTGCATCCTGCTAGAGCATTGGTAATCTGACCTGTTGTTGGTAAGCCAGGACCTGCCTCTAACAATCGCGGGTGTAGCAGAGCTCCGCCAACAATTGTGAAAAGTAGAAAAAAAAGTATTTAAAAAATATGATAAAAAAACACAAGTTAAAATCACCCACCTTTTCCCCCATTAAAATTAAAGATATAAAAAAAATACACATATATGGTATTGCTGTGTTCAGAAAATTGTGATCTATCAAAATATTAAAATAGCTATCCTGATCGGTAAACACCATAAACTAAAAGAATTCAAGAATGTCAACATTACATTTTTTTTTTTGGTCACTGCAATTCCACAAAAAATGCTGTAACAAGTGATCAAAACATCCATCTATCCCAAAATGGTATCAATCAAAACATCATCTTGCCCCACAAAAAAATAAGCAGCCACACAGCTCCATCCACTGAAAAATGAAAATGTTACAAGTTCGGAAAATGGAGACACAACCCAAAAAAAATTGTTTTTGAAAACTTTTTTTTTTTCACTACTGAAATAATAAAACTAGATATTTGGTATTGCCATAATTGAACTATTGTGACGTCATTTTTACAACACAATGTACAACATAAAAATACAATTATCAAAAAACAATGTCAAACTGTGGTTTTTTTTTTTTGAAAATTCACTGCACTTGGAATTTTTTTTTTCACGTTTTCCTGTACACTATGTTGTACAATGAATGGTGTCATTTAAAAGTACAACTCGTCCCACAAAAAACAAACCCTCATATGTCTATGTGGACAGAAAAATAAGAGTTAGGGCTCTGGGAAGAAGGGGTCGAAAAAATGAAAACGCAAATTGAAGGGGTTAACATAAAACCTCAATTTAACAGTTGATAACTTTTTGACAATCACTGACAGCAACATTTAGGTGGCTAAATTAGCAGTGTGCATGCAGATTGGTCACTGTGGCAGTGAGGGATCTGCTAAAATCACCCTTAGCTGACATACTGGTCTTGCTATGAAGCCCAGCCTTTGCCTTTATTTCATCTCACCTTGCTCATCTAACTCCTTCCCTGTGTTCTCCACATAAGAGCCTGTGCAATACTAGCTTCCCTTTGCAGGTCTTTGCAGACAATGTGCAGAGACAACTATCTGCTGCTGTCTGAAATTGCAGTTTCAATAAAGTTGCCTGCTGCTTGCCACTTCTGTCCAACTTTAACATTCTGCAGTACATCATTCCTCTCAGCCCATTGCTCGTCTCAGCCCCTTCATATGCTGTACCGATCTGCAGTGCATTGCTCCTCTCAGTCCCATCCTGCAGCACATCGCTCCACACAGCCCCTGTGCGTCATGTGACCATGTCCCATTACCTAAGTCAATACCTCACTGTGATCTCCCCTATTTTGAATTGATTAACAGTAATTATCTTTCTTCGATAACACAGATCTTTCGATATTTCACCGAAACACAAAGTGATTTCTGCGGATAACTTTGAATGAATATATTTACACATATTAGTTGGTCTACTTGATTATATATTTTATATATATATATATATATATACACAGTACAGACCAAAAGTTTGGACACACCTCATTTAAAGATTTTTCTGTATTTTCATGACTATGAAAATTGTACATTCACTCTGAAGGCATCAAAACTATGAATTAACACATGTGGAATTATATACTTAACAAAAAAGTGTGAAACAACTGAAAATATGTCTTATACTCTAGGTTCTTCAAAGTAGCAACCTTTTGCTTTGATGACTGCTTTGCACACGCTTGGCATTCTCTTGATGAGCTTCAAGAGGTAGTCACCGGAAATGGTTTTCACTTCACAGGTGTGCCCTGTCAGGTTTAATAAGTGGGATTTCTTGCCTTATAAATGGGGTTGGGACTATCAGTTGTGTTGTGCAGAAGTCTGGTGGATACACAGCTGATAGTCCTACTGAATAGACTGTTAGAATTTGTATTATGGCAAGAAAAAAGCAGCTAAGTAAAGAAAAACAAGTGGCCATCATTACTTTAAGAAATGAAGGTCAGTCAGTGCGAAAAATTGGGAAAACTTTGAAAGTGTCCCCAAGTGCAGTTGCAAAAACCATCAAGCGCTACAAAGAAACTGGCTCACATGAGGACTGCCCCAGGAACGGTGTGTCCAAACTTTTGGTCTGTACTGTATATATATATATATATATATATATATATATATATACATACATACATACATACATACATACATACATACATACCAGAGACCAAAAGTTGGGACACACCTTTTCTTTTAAAGATTTTTCTGTATTTTCATGACTATGAAAATTGTACATTCACACTGAAGGTATCAAAACTATGAATTAACACATGTGGAATTATATACTTCACAAAAGAGTGTGAAACAACTGAAAATATGTCTTATATTCTAGGTTTTTCAAAGTAGCCACATTTTGCTTTGGTGACTGCTTTGCACACTCTTGGCATTCTCTTGATGAGCTTCAAGAGGTAGTCACCGGAAATGGTCTTCCAACAATCTTGAAGGGGTTCCCAGAGATGCTTAGCACTTGTTGGCCCTTTTGCTTCACTCTGCGGTCCAGCTCAACCCAAACCATCTTGATTGGGTTCAGGTCTGGTGACTGTGGAGGCCAGGTCATCTGGCGTAGCACGCCATCACTCTCCTTCTTGGTGAAATAGCCCTTACACAGCCTGGAGGTGTGTTTGGGGTCATTGTCCTGTTGAAAAATAAATGATGGTCCAACTAAACGCAAACCGGATGGAATAGCATGCCGCTGCAAGATGCTGTGGTAGCCATGCTGGTTCAGTATGCCTTTAATTTTGAATAAACCCCTAACAGTGTCACCAGCAAAGCAACCCCACACCATCACACCTCCTCCTCCATGCTTCACGGTGGGAACCACGCATGTAGAGTCCATCCGTTCACCTTTTCTGCGTCGCCCAAAGACTCGGTGGTTGGAACCAAAGATCTCAAATTTGAACTCATCAGACCAAAGCATAGATTTCCACTGGTCTAATGTCCATCCCTTGTGTTCTTTAGCCCAAAAAAGTCACTTCTGCTTGTTGCCTGTCCTTAGCATTGGTTTCCTAGCAGGCCCGCTGCACAAAGTCTCCTCTTAACAGTTGTTGTAGAGATGTGTCTGCTGCTAGAACTCTGTGTGGCATTGACCTGGTCTCTAATCTGAGCTGTTGTTAACCTGCGATTTCTGAGGCTCGTGACTCGGATAAACGTATCCTCAGAAGCAGAGGTGACTCTTGGTCTTCCTTTTCTGGGGCAGTCCTCATGTGAGCCAGTTTTTTTGTAGCGCTTGATGGTTTTTGCAACTGCACTTGGGGACACTTTCAAAGTTTGCCCAATTTTTCGGACTGACTGACCTTCATTTCTTAAAGTAATGATGGCCACTCGTTGTTCTTTACTTAGCTGCTTTTTTCTTGCCATAATACAAATTCTAACAGTCTATTCAGTAGGACTATCAGCTGTGTATCCACCAGACTTCTGCACAACACAACTGATGGTCCCAACCCCATTTATAAGGCAAGAAATCCCACTTATTAAACCTGACAGGGCACACCTGTGAAGTGAAAACCATTTCCGGTGACTACCTCTTGAAGCTCATCAAGAGAATGCCAAGAGTGTGCAAAGCAGTCATCAAAGCAAAAAGTGGCTACTTTGAAGAACCTAGAATATAAGACATATTTTCAGTTGTTTCACACTTTTTTGTTAAGTATATAATTCCACGTGTTAATTCATAGTTTTGATGCCTTCAGTGTGAATGTACAATTTTCATAGTCATGAAAATACAGAAAAATCTTTAAATGAGAAGGTGTGTCCAAACTTTTGGTCTGTACTGTATATATACAGACCAAAAGTTTGGACACACCTTCTCATTTAAAGATTTTTCTGTATTTTCATGACTATGAAAATGTACATTCACACTGAAGGCATCCAAACTATGAATTAACACATGTGGAATTACATAGATAGCAAAAAAGTGTGAAACAACTGAAAATATGTCTTATATTCTAGGTTCTTCAAAGTAGCCACCTTTTGCTTTGATGACTGCTTTGCACACTCTTGGTATTCTCTTGATGAGCTTCAAGAGGTAGTCACCGGAAATGGTCTTCCAACCATCTTGAAGGAGTTCCCAGAGATGCTTAGCACTTGTTGGCCCTTTTGCCTTCACTCTGCGGTCCAGCTCACCCCAAACCATCTCGATTGGGTTCAGGTTTGGTGACTGTGGAGGCCAGGTCATCTGGCGTAGCACCCCATCACTCTCCTTCTTGGTCAAATAACCCTTACACAGCCTGGAGGTGTGTTTGGGGTCATTGTCCTGTTGAAAAATAAATGATGGTCCAACTAAAAGCAAACCAGATGGAATAGCATGCCGCTGCAAGATGCTGTTGTAGCCATGCTGGTTCAGTATGCCTTCAATTTTGAATAAATCCCCAACAGTGTAACCACCAGAGCACCCCCACACCATCACACCTCCTCCTCCATGCTTCACGGTGAGAACCAGGCATGTAGAGTCCATCCGTTCACCTTTTCTGCGTCGCACAAAGACACGGTGGTTGCAACCAAAGATCTCAAATTTGGACTCATCAGACCAAAGCACAGATTTCCACTTGTCTAATGTCCATTCCTTGTGTTCTTTAGCCCAAACAAGTTTCTTCTGCTTGTTGCCTGTCTTTAGCATTGGTTTCCTAGCAGCTATTTTACCATGAAGGCCTGCTGCACAAAGTCTCCTCCTAACAGTTGTTGAAGAGATGTGTCTGCTGCTAGAACTCTGTGTGGCATTGACCTGGTCTCTAATCTGAGCTGCTGTTAACCTGCGATTTCTGAGGCTGGTGACTCAGATAAACTTATCCTCAGAAGCAGAGGTGACTCTTGGTCTTCCTTTCCTGGGGTGGTCCTCATGTGAGCCAGTTTCTTTGTAGCGCTTGATGGTTTTTGCAACTGCACTTGGGGACACTTTCACGTTTTCCCAATTTTTCGCACTGACTGACCTTCATCTCTTAGGGTATGTGCACACGATGCAGAAATGAAGCAGAAAATTTCTGCATCATTTCTGCATCTCCCTGGCAGAAAAAACGCATGCAGATTGTGCATGCGTTTTTCCTGCAGAATACATGCGGATCCACATGCAGATTCACATGCGTTTCCGCATGCAGATTGACAAGCGCTTTCCAGGCGATTTTAGCATCACCTGGAAAGTGCTTGATAACTAGGTCACACTATATAAATCCATGCAAACAGCATGGATTTATACAGTGTGAACCGAGAGAGTGTATATACTTACCTCTGATGGCCCGCGCTGTCCTGCTCACTCCGTTCTCCCGGCTGCCGGCAACTTTGAATTGAAAGACCTGCCGACGTCAGCGTCACGTGACCCGTCACATGACTCTGACGTCACCGCAGGTCCTACAACTCACTGCAAGTGCCGGGAACCAAGCGGGAGCGCTGCGCGGGCCGACAGAAGGTAAGAATACATTTATTTTTTATTTTATTCTTCTTTTTACAGCTTTTTTAATGGTACCTGGGTGTGGATGAGACTCTCCTCTCCTCCACACCCGGGTACCATCCGCACATTAGAACGCACCAATTACGCAAGTACAAATGCTGTCTTGCGGAATTGGCGCGTTCTAATGCAAGTCAATGGCGGCGAAATCGCCGCGTTTCCGCAAAATTAATTGACATGCTGCGGATTTTTGACCGCAGCGTTAACGCTGCGGAAAAATCCGCATCATGGGCACAGCACATGCGGATTTCCATTGGGGAACATTGCTGCCCTTCTACCATGCGTTTTTCATGCGTTTCCGCGGCGTTTACGCAACTGCAAAAACGCCGCGGAAACGCATGAAATACGCATCGTGTGAACACAGCCTTAAAGTACTGATGGCCACTCGTTTTTCTTTACTTAGCTGCTTTTTTCTTGCCATAATACAAATTCTAACAGTCTATTCAGTAGGACTATCAGCTGTGTATCCACTAGACTTCTGCACAACACAACTGATGGTCCCAACCCCATTTATAAGGCAAGAAATCCCACTTATTAAACCTGACAGGGCACACCTGTGAAGTGAAAACCATTTCCGGTGACTACCTCTTGAAGCACATCAAGAGAATGCCAAGAGTGTGCAAAGCAGCCATCAAAGCAAAAGGTGGCTACTTTGAAGAACCTAGAATATAAGACATATGTTCAATTGTTTCACACTTTTTTGTTAACTATATAATTCCACTTGTGTTAATTCATAGTTTTGATGCCTTCAGTGTGAATGTACAATTTTCATAGTCATGAAAATACAGAAAAATCTTTAAATGAGAAGGTGTGTCCAAACTTTTGGTCTGTACTGTGTATATATATATATATATATATATATATATATATATAATTATATTGGGACCCTACTCCCAGCAGCACTGGGATGTGATATGAATATATATTAATAGACAGATTGACTCAAACTATAGAAAACCTAAACTTCATGGAATATTGTAGTACATGTGGATAAGTGCATAAGTAGAGAAGGAAGCAAAATGCTTATTATTTGGAAAGTATTGATCGTGGGTGCCATTTATAATAAGTTGCATTATTTATATTTGGCAGTCTTAAAATCTTTGCGGACGTTAAGAGAACCTTCATACTACAGCCTATTGTATCAAATACATAAACATACAGTGCTCAGCGTGAATGAGTACTTTCCGTTTGAAAAGTAATATTTTAATCAATATCTCACTGAACATATGAACAATTTCTAAAATTTTGACAAGACTGAGTTTCATAGAACATTTTTTAACCCATAACATGAAAGTAAGGTTAATGATATAACATTCATTACAAAATCTTCAGTGTTACTCAAATTAGTTAACTCTAAAATAAATACACTCCACATCAAACTACTACAACATCTAGTATTTTATATGATCTCCATGATTTTTAAGAATCGCACTAAGTGTTCTAGGCATGGAATGAACAAGTTGGCGACATATTGCATCATCTATCCTTTTCCATTCAAGAACGACCTCTTTTAGAGGCTGGATGTTGGACAGAGAGTGATGCTCAATATGTCTCGTCAGAATCGATCCATAGGTGTTCGGTTGGGTTCAGATCAGGAGACACTTGGCCACTGAATCCCGTTCACCATGTTCTTCTCAAGAAATATAACAGATGTGTGTTTTGGATCATAGTCATATTGTAAAAGTGTACGTCTACCAAGGGCACAGAGTTATGGTAGCATCTTCTGTTTCAATAGAGAGCAATATACCTGTGAGTACATGATACTATTAATGAATTGCAGCTCCCCAACACCAGGAGCACACATGCAGCCCCACATAAGGACACCGCCAAATGTTTTACTGTAGGCACCATGTATTTAGAAAAATTCATGGTGCCTACAGTGAAACATGGTGGTGGCAGTGTCCTTTTGTGGGGCTACATTAGAGCAGCTGGTGTCGGGGAGCTACATTTCATTGATTGTATCATGAATTCACAGACTTTCACATGTTAAGCCAAATACTGTCCAATGGGATGGGGATTGTGATAAAATAAAAAAAACCTTTACTTACCTGTTAAATCCCCTAATGGTCCAGTGCTCCCTTCTTTACTTTGCTGCATTGATGACATAGACACTTGCGACTGCTGCAGCCAATCATTGGCCTCAGTGGTGTTGTACTGTAAAGTTCAGCATCAAGACAGAAGCATTCATTGGTAGCATCATTAACATTTCTAGACGGGGACAACAGAACTGCAGCCGAGTAAGCAAAGGTTGTCGGAGAGGAGGGGAGCGGAGGGGAATGTAACAGATACATAAAGGGTGTTTTTAAATCACATTTTGCCCCATTAGACATTTTTTTACAAACTTGTAAAACTCCTTTAATGTTGTTGGACACACAAATGTCCTCAGAGATGGTATGTGAGTGCAGGAAAAGGTAATTAAAGCTTTGTTTGGTTCCGTTTGTTCCATCACTTCTGTGACAGATATTTTTGGAATAGATGCATCCTATCTTTTTCACTTCTAATGTTTTTTACTGGCCTGCATAATGAAGCAGACTGCACTATTTTTTCCATCAAAGGAAATGGGAATATAAAAGGATGCAATCAAAATTAGTACGAACAGAGGTAAAGATTATATATACAGCATTTTACTCATTCATTTTTTTTCTTTTAGGAGAAACTTGAGCTGGAAACCATTGTTAACCTTGCAAGTTGGGATCTTGAAAAAGCAACAATTCTTTCATTTAACATTTCCCATTTAAACACCAGACACCGTATTATTGAGCTCACTCCAGCGCTCACAACACTGCAACATCATAACAGATATGTAATAGACTCTGGAAATGAAGACGGCTTATTCAGGCTCAATCAAAAAGATGGAGTCAGTTACCTGCATCTGACCAAGAAGAAGCCAGTCCCCGGTGTCTTTGACCTAGAAATTAGCAGTTTTCCTCTTTTTAAGGAGAAAGAGCTTATCCAGCTTGAAGATAAACATGACAGAGACTACCTCACTGGTGAACTGGGTGACATTCTTAAAATGAAAATTAAGATCTTACTTCATTAAACTGCCAATCCAAAGAACAGCAAAAACCAAAGAGTTATAAGTAGATATGAATGTTCCTTGCCCAATTTCACTGATTTCTCATAGCTTTGGTACAAACCTTTCAAAAAAATATGTTTTTCTACGAATAAAGAGCACTTTCTTCTTCTGACATATGCAAGGTACAGGATCATTATCCCAGCTCAACACAACCACTTTCTCAGGCTTCTTATATAGTATGTAGCTGAGCTACCTTCATATGGTGAATGCGCCAATTGTAAACATGGAGACCTTTTTGAATGGAAGTCGGCCTTTGATGCTGAAGTGTTTGATAATTTCAGCAGAGGTACATTGAAGTTGTTCTTGTGTTGGACTTCTCTGGTTTGTAAGTTCAAAGTTTTTCATGCCACCTAAACTCACTAAGCCAGACATTTATGATACCTTTTTTTGGTGCTAGTAACTTTTTCAAACATTTTGTATGAATGCACTGTAATATGTACACATTTTAGAAGTCAACCATTATTCTGTCTAAACTTGTTAAATTTTACAAACTCAACCAAAGTTAGCTATAGTTTATCTCAGTTATCTCTATATGCCATGTAAATGACATGTGTGTATACTGTAATCAAGCTTTTATTTATCCTTGGAGCAATTGTAAACTAGATAGAAAACCTAAAATGTTTTTAGGTTTTTAATTTTAACGGTGCTTATAAAGAACAACTACTTGTATACCGAAGCCTAGTGGTGCCATTTCTGAAACTAGGTGATTGCACTGAGGTCAGATGACCATATAGGATTATCAGAAAAAGATCAGTGCCATCCTACAATATATGACATACATTGCACATTGTAAGTACCCAACGGCATTTCTATGAAGGGCTCAGTGTTCTAGATGCCGCAATAAAACAGTAGTTTTTTGTTACGTCGCATATTTGTTACATTGTTCATTCAAACCAAAGTAGTTACGTTACAATATACTGTTAAAATCATACAACAACTATTACTGTATGTTTAGTTTAATGTTGGCGGGAGGACCATGACAGTATGCTTTCCTGTGGTACTCGGTTTTATGTAACTAAAATGAAACATCTGTTTTTCATCTTTGTGAAGAAGTAAAAATTCTCATAAATTTACAGAATAAATCAGCAGCCAACCTACTGCTGTAAATGTTACAATGTGAACGTCTGAGGTTGATTCTTATGGAGTCTTTCATGCATTTTTCAACGGAACATTAATCCAAGTTAATGTCTCATCAAGCCTGGTCTAAAGTTGCTAAATCATGCAAGATCTCAAATTCTTGACACTCCTACTTAATTCTATATTTCCACGTGGACTTACTTTTTTTTTTACCAGGGATTTTCTGAGTTCTACTTTGTATCTATATATTGTCAGATTAATTTGCACAATTGACATCATGCATTAAGTGGTAAGTACAGCTTTTTATTCACCGATGCATTTATAGTTAACCTGTTAGTTTTTCTTTTGCACCAAGACCACATTTTTATTTTCCATATCTTGGAAAAGATATGAGCCAAAATTATTCCAGTGGGCTTTTTGGCTTTGATCTGTTCCCAATTAGAATTGAAATCTCTGCTTGACCAGTCAGAGTTGCAGAACTAGTTATTTTAACAGAGATAATCACAATTTTTCATTTATTTTTCAATTTCATTTATTTGGTCTGTATTACACAATTCTGCTGGAAGTATATGGTGTTGGCAGTAACTATCGTGTCTCCAAATCCAACCCTGCATATTTTTTCCATGAAACAAAAATATAACTTTTGCCCTAGTCTGTGAAAATAAATAGCTGTTGAACTAACTGCCGCTTACATTGTGTTGTATGCATGGTGTATACTTAGGTTAAAAAGTGTAAGACCATAATCACATATTCATCTGCACATATAGCCTTAAGGTTCGCTCACACTAGCGTATAAAAAAAAATTGGTCCCATCCTTGTCTAGAAAAGTTGAGTGGAATCTGTATGGTTTATCTTTTGTCATGTGAGTGCAATGTAAGTGTGCGATTATTTTCTCGGCTCCAATCCGTATGCAATGCATTTTTAACATAATTTTTACATACTATAATACTCTATGTAAACTTAAAAGCTAGTTGACAAAAATAATAAAGCAATCATCTACTGTATAAAGGTATAGATAGAAAGATAGTCAATATATTAAATAGATAATAGATACTGTAGAAAGATAGATATCCTGCAGATATATATTTTCACAATCCACTCCCACCCCCTATACATTTTCAAATTGCTGCTTTGCACCCTTTAGTGCCTTTCATGTGGAGTTTATTCTACAGTGTTTTATGCTTGTTTAACCTGCTAAATTAATTAGAAAAACGACGTGGCCCCCCCCTATTTTATAAAACCTGCAAAGGTAAAGCAGACAGCTGTGAGCTGATATTATCAGGCTGGGAAGGTCCCTGGTTATTGGGTACTCCCCAGTCTAAAAATACAAGCCGACAGCTGCCCCAGAAGTGGAGCATCACATGAGATGCTTCAAGTCTGGCACTTCACCTTCACTCTTCCCGATGCACCAGGGCAATTGGGGTAATGGTGGTTGGGGTTGATGTTAGCTGTGAAATGTCCAGAAATACAGCTGACATCAGGCCCTGGTGTTAGTAATGGAGAGGTGTCTATCACACAACCCCATTACTAACCCAGTACTAAAAAGTAAGAATCACACACAAAATAGTTTAGTTTTTTCCTTGGGTCATCAATTTATTTTAAAACAAAAAAAATAAACATGCAGCTCCGACGTAGTCCAGGAAATCCAATGCAGTCCACAAATGGAAACCTGAAAAACATGACACTGTCCCTCGTTCACCAATTTATTAAAAAAGGTCCTACGCAGATCCGAAGGAGTCCAGCGCTTCCCACGACGTTACCCGATTCAGTAGTCCATAGCTATGGAGCCTCGTTCTAAGGCTCCACAGGCTTTTAGCTGCAGCCATTTCTGGCTCACAAGCGCTCCACGAGACCCGACACCTGTGAAGAGCAGTAAGGTTACTGACGTCACTGATCTTCACAGTCGTTGGGGCTCGTGTAGGCATCTATTTGTGGACTACGTCGGATATGCATAGGGTTTTTTGGTTTGTATTAAAGTAAATTGGTGACCTAGGAAAAAAGTCAGGGAGTGTATTTTAAAATTAACTATTTTTGTGTGTGTGTTTTTTACTTTTTAGTACTGGGTTAGTAATGGGGGTGTCTGATAGACACCTCTCTATTACAAACACCATGGCTTGATGCCAGCTGTGTGGACAATTCCACACTGTTTTGGACAATTCATAGCTGTTATCAACCAGAAGCCCCATTACCCTGATTGCCAATGCACCAAGGCAATTGGGAAGAGTGAAGGCGAAGCGCCAGATTTGGGGCATGTCATGTGATGTGCCACTAAGTTCTGGGGCAGCTGAGGGCTTGTATTTTTAGTCTAAGAAGGGCCCAATAACCTTGGACCTTCCTAGCCTGATAATATCAACCCACAGCTGTCTGTTTTACCTTTGCTGGTTTCATAAAATAGGGGAGACCCACATTTTTTGTTTTTTTTAATTTATTTATTGGTTTAAACAAGCATAAAAAGCTGTAGAATAAACTCCATATGAAAGGTACTAAAGCGTGCAATTTAAAAATATGCAGTAGGTTGTGAAATTATATAGCTGCAGGATATCTATTTATTATCTATTATATATCTGATATATAAAGATATAGATAGATGATAAAAAATGTAAGTTGTTGTTTTTTTTTTTTCTTGGTTGCCAAGAGGGTTCTGGCTGTGAACTTCCTGTGCTTGGCTGATGCAATTTCTTGCTTTCTTTTGAGATGTGTGTGTAAAAATCAGATGCCATACGTATGGTCCGTGTGCAGCCCGTTTTTTTTCTCACACTCATACACTTGCATTGGCGACTCTCGTCTGATTTACACGTCCATACGCAGCATGCTGCAAGTTTTTTCTCACGCCGAATACAGGAGAGAACAAAATAGCTGATCTGCATTGCCTCATTGAATAACATTGGTTCGAGTGCATTCCGATTTTTTTTTTATCGGATTACACTCTTCCAATTTATACGCGTGAACGAACCCTTAAAGGGAGTCTGAGAGCTCAAAATGACTGTTCAAACCAAGCACAGGCACTTTATGCCCTCTTGGCATGGCCAAACAGCTGTGTGCACTTTCCCAACTAGCTGTTTTCTATCTACAGTGGGGAAAATAAGTATTTGATACACTGCCGATTTTGCAAGTTTCCACACCTACAAAGAATGGAGAGGTCTGTAATTTTTATCATAGGTACGCTTCAACTGTGAGAGGCAGAATCTAAAAAAAAATCCAGAAAATCACATTGTATGATTTTTAAATAATTAAAATGCATTTTATTGCATGAAGTATGTATTTGATCACCTACCAACCAGCAACAATTCTGTCTCTCACAGACCTGTTAGTTTTTCTTTAAGAAGCCCTCCTATTCTGCACTTATTACCTGTATTAATTGCACCTGTTTGAACTCATTACCTGTATAAAAAACACCTATCCACACACTCAAGCAATCACACTTCAACCTCTCCACCATGGCCAAGACCAAAGAGCTATCTAAAGGACAAGATTGTAGACCTGTTTAAGGCTGGGATAGGCTACAGGACAATTGGCAAGAAGCTTGTTGAGAAGGCAACAACTCTTGGCGCAATTATTAGAAAATGGAAGAAACACAAGATGACTGTCAATCTTCCTCGATCTGGGGCTCCATGCAAGATATCGTCTCGTGGGGTAAGGATGATTTTGATAAACTTCAGGAATCAGCCCAGAACTACACAGGAGGTCCTGGTCAATGACCTGAAGAGAGCTGGGACCACAGTCTCAAACATTACCATTAGTAACACACTACGCCGTCATGGATTAAAATCCTGCAGGGCACACAAGGTCCCCCTGCTCACACCAGCACAAGTCCAGGCCCGTTTCAAGTTCGCCATTGACCTTCTAGATGATCCAGAGGAGGCATGGGAGAAGGTCATGTGTTCATACCAAAAAGTTATATTTTGGTCTCATCTGAACTTCACTCGCCGTGTTTTAGAGGAAGAAGAGTATAAGTACAACCCCAAGAACACTGACCCAACCGTGAAACATGGTGGGGAAAACATTATACTTTGGGAGTGCTTTTCTGCAAAGGGAATAGGACGACTTCACCATATTAAAAGGGAAGATGGATGGGGTCATGTATAGCGAGATTTTGGCCAACAACCTCCTTCCCTCAGTAAGAGCATTGAAGATGGATCGTGGCTGGGTCTAGTTAATCTCCAGACCTGAATCCAATAGAAAATCTTTGGAGGGATCTGAAACTTAATGTTACTCAGCGACAACCCCGAAACCTGAAAGATCTGGAGAGGATCTGTATGGAGAAGTGAATTCCCTGCTGCAGCGTGTGCAAACTTGGTCAAAAACTACATGAAACGGCTGACCTCTGCAATTGCAAACAAAAGTTTCTGTACCAAATATTTTCTGTTGTATCAAATACTTTATTTCATGCAATAAAATACACTGCTCAAAAAAATAAAGGGAACACTCAAATAACACATCCTAGATCTGAATGAATGAAATATTCTCATTGAATACTTTGTTCTGTACAAAGTTGAATGTGCTGACAACAAAATCACACAAAAATCATCAATGGAAATCAAATTTATTAACCAATGGAGGCCTGGATTTGGATTCACCCCCAAAATTAAAGTGGAAAAACACACTACAGGCTGATCCAACTTTGATGTAATGTCCTTAAAACAAGTCAAAATGAGGCTCAGTATTGTGTGTGGCATCCACGTGCCTGTATGACCTCCCTACAATGCCTGGGCATGCTCCTGATGAGGTCTCCTGTGGGATCTCCTCTCAGACCTGGACTAAAGCATCCGCCAACTCCTGGACGGTCTGTGGTGCAACGTGATGTTGGTGGATGGAGCGAGACATGATGTCCCAGATGTGCTCAATCGGATTCAGGTCTGGGGAACGGGCGGGCCAGTCCATAGCTTCAATGCCTTAATCTTGCAGGAACTGCTGACACACTCCAGCCACATGAGGTCTGGCATTGTCCTGCATTAGGAAGAACCCAGGGCCAACCACACCAGCATATGGTCTCACAAGGGGTCTGAGGATCTCATCTCGGTACCAAATGGCAATCAGGCTACCTCTGGCAAGCACATGGAGGGCTGTGCGGCCCTCCAAAGAAATGCCAGATGTGTTGTCAGCACATTCAACTTTGTACAGAACAAAGTATTCAATGAGAATATTTCATTCATTCAGATCTAGGATGTGTTATTTGAGTGTTCCCTTTATTTTTTTGAGCAGTGTACATTTTAATCATTTAAAAATCATATAATATGATTTTTTTTAGATTCTGTCTCTCACAGTTGAAGTGTACCTATGATAAAAATTACAGACCTCTCCATTCTTTGTAGGTGGGAAAACTTGCAAAATCGGCAGTGTATCAAATACTTATTTTCCTCACTGTATCTCTCCCCTTTTCAGCCAGAGATGTCATTCAAGTAAGAACTAGATTAAAAACAATCAGGTGGGAAGGTGCACTGAACGCCTCAGCCATTCCGACCGGAACTCACTGCACACTCAAATGGTCATTTGTGTTGACAGATTTATCCCTCAACAAATGTTTCTTTTTTTCATTACAGTGGTTGAAATCTATAGAAAAAATAACCTGAAATGAACAAGCAATATATAGTCCTCGATTTATCAAAGATTTTATGGCAGAAAACCTGAGTAAAATTCTGTGAAAAGTCGCAAAATTATTTTTGTGCAACACAAAGCTACACAAAATTTTTGTGATTTTACACCATTTTTGCCCAGCTTCCACAAGGAAGCGGGGATGTGTTGACCCTCGCTTGTCAAATTCATGACGAGCAGTGGCATTCCATACTCCACAAATCTTACTCCAAGTCCCTTAATGGAGTCAGATTTGTGGTGAGGCGCACACATATGTACATGCCTCTTCACGCCTCAATTAATTCACTAAGAGGCGTGCGTCTTAATGAATTAGGTGCCCCGCACTCCACCCATCCCCCTCATCAAGACTCGCTTGAAAAACTATAGTTTTGATGAATCGGGCCATTATGCTTACTGTGAAATTTAAAATAAAAATTATCTTCTGCCGTGCAGGAATGGGGTTTTGTAGAAAATGAATTCATTTGCATAGTAATACATGGTGTTGAGGATGTACAGTAAAAATACACACTAAAACTCCAGAACTCGCCATGTGTGAATGAGGATTTATGCTGTCACACTGCCTTTGTATGCCAAGATTCACATCTCTGCCCTCTGATAAACAATAGTAAATGTCTTTTTACACAAAACCTGTAGAAAAACATGGCATTGTTGTGCACTTACCAGTCCAATAGGCACAGATAATATTATAAATGTTATGCTCTATACTTTGCCATCCAGAAAAAGAGCAGCCAACACTTCCTGTAATCTGTGTCTGCATAGGGAACGATTGCACTTTACAACAGGCAGTGGACTGCAAGTTAGACACAAGGGAGACATTTACAGGATGATAGGGGTAAGATAACATCATTTTAAATAAAAAGATTTGATATTTCTTGTCACCCAATTAGCAAATACAATAATGAGCTATTCTTCATTGATGAGAAGCAAGGAAAACCTATGATATTTATATCCTGCTGGATTAGGTGCTGGTTTGTTGTATCTATGATATAGATCAGTTATAACAAAGACTGCATAGTCAATGCGATTGGATGACTACATATACAGAAATAGGCAGTAAATATCAATTGTTCTGCCTCCCTGTGCTCCAAATAGGAACAGTTACCTGTATAATAAATACATACCATATGGTAAATATTCTTCATAATTTATTACAAATCTTTACCTAATTAATAAAATAACACTATATAAGAAAGAAATGGCCCTCTGGACTATTAGCAATCACTCTGGCAAAGCTGGCCATACACATACAACAGCTGACATGAGCGCTCATTCTGTTAGCTCTCTATTTTGACTCGCCCATACACATGAATGTTAGTCTCAGCCAAGCGTTCATGTGTTTTCAAAGGGTAAAGCAGAGAAAACGACTGCCAAACAACTCTGCTACCAGCTGGTTATCTCCTGAATAACCAAAGCATTCAGAATTAACATTTAAACTGTAAGCTTGTAACATCCCTGGGGGCGTGCTTGCATGGCTTACCATCTCCCACCATGCAAGACCGCAATCTTACCTTTCAGGCCAGGCTGCACACTTTTGCTCCAGTACCTGCTGTTTGTATGTCTCTTGTCTGCTGGCTTAGGGCGTCGGCGCTGTTGCTTTCTGATTCTTAAAGCTACAGTGTGCGCAGTCCTAATGCGTCCCCAGCCTATTGCTGTGAGTCACTGGATACTTAAACCCCCTCCACCCAGTAGGAGGGGCCTGAGCAACACTTTCTTACAGTGTGTTCTGTGCAACTGTGAGTTGCCAGGTCCTGTCCTGATTCTAGTCTGTTTCTGCCACCCTGGGGGCTGAGTTCCCAGGCTCGTTCCTGTATCTTGCTCCTGGTTCAGTTCCTGTCTGAACAGTGTCCTAGCCCGCTACCTGTTTGTCTCTATGTCCGAACCTTCCCTTTTCCTGCAGTGTCTGAACCTGCACCTAACTCCTACTCGTTGTCTCTGTACTTCAGTTTGTGAGTTTTGTGTCCACTCGCTACTTCATTGTAAGTACCTTGTGTGTATCTGGTTCTGCTTGTCCCCATTCCCTGCCTCCGTATCTACCTCCTGTGTTTTAACTATCTTCCTGTATTTTCCAGTCTGTTCCATGTGAACAGAGCCCTGTCCTGTCTGCCTGCACCTTCTGCTCTGTTCCGCTCTGCTTGCTCACCGCACCTGCGGTTTTGCTCCGCACTGCTTGTTCACCGCACCTGCGGTTTTTTGCTCCGCTCTGCTTGTTCACCGCACCTGCGTTTTTTTTTTGCTCCGCTCTGCTTGTTCACCACACCTGCGGTTTTTTTGCTCCGCTCTGCTTGTTCACCGCACCTGCGTTTTTTTGCTCCGCTCTGCTTGTTCGCCGCACCTGCGGTTTTGCTCCGCTCTGCTTGTTCGCCGCACCTGCGGTTTTGCTCCGCTCTGCTTGTTCGCCGCACCTGCGGTTTTGCTCCGCTCTGCTTGTTCGCCGCACCTGCGGTTTTGCTCCGCTCTGCTTGTTCGCCGCACCTGCGGTTTTGCTCCGCTCTGCTTGTTCGCCGCACCTGCGGTTTTGCTCCGCTCTGCTTGTTCGCCGCACCTGCGGTTTTGCTACGCTCTGCTTGTTCGCCGCACCTGCGGTTTCGCCCTTCTCTGTTTGCTCACCGCTCCGGCGGTTCTGCTCTGCTTGTTCACCGCATCTGCGGTTTCGCTCTGCTCTGCTGTCCACCGCACCTGCGGCTCCATTCCTGTGTCCCAGTCTGTACTGGTACCTATCCTGCCTGCGTTCCTACCTGCTAGTACCCGCCAGTCTGCATGTCAGCCGTGCCTGCCAGTTCCCACCTGCCTGCATACCAGCTGTGCCTGTCAATATCCATCTGTCTGCATACCAGCCGTGCCTACCAGTGCCCACCTGTCAATATGCCAGTCTAACCTGCCTGTGCCTGCATTTCCCGGTGTGGGTCAACAGCTGTGACCGGGGTCTGACCTGGAGTAGCACCTGGTCCCTCAGCTCGGTTCCTCCCTGGTTCAAGGAGTCGACTGAGCCGCCGTGCAACCTTGGTTGGACCGAGTTGATACTTAGTTACGCCCCTCCAGGCACTCCTCGGTTCATGGTACAGTGGGATCACTAATCACGCTCACGCCAGTCAGTCCCGTCGCGAGCGCAACAAAGCTAAAGAGGAAAAATTTCCAGCTCACTTTCTAAGAGTTACCGTATTTTACAGATTATAAGACGCATCCCAAATTTTGGGGAGGAAAATAGGAAAAAAAATGTTTTTAATAAAATGGTGGTGCGCTCTATAATCCGCTTTTACGGTAGCTCAATTGTGAAGGGGGGTGGTGGCGGTGGAGTGGGGTTCCAGGTGGTAGGGTCACTGCTGCAAGAAGCTAGCGGAGGGAGAAGATGCTGCGGGCCCCAGGCAGGTAAAACGGGGTGTCCGGTGGCGCGGGGGCTCCCCTGATATTTTGTGAAAGCCCAGAGCCCCGCACCTTCCATACTTTCTAATGAGGTGGACTCCAGGAAAATAAGCACTGGAGGCGGCGCATGCGCAATTGAGATCTTGGAAGCTGAGATCTTGAGAGACAAAATCTCGATGCCGAGATTTCAATCTGCGCATGCGTCGCCTCCAGTGGCCATTTTCCACTGCATTGAAGAGTATGGAAAGTGCAAGGCTCCGGGATTTCACAAAATTTCGATGGAGCCCCAGCACAGCCGAACACACCATCCTATCAGCCTGGGGCCCGCAGCATCGCCCCACTCCTGCTGCCGAACACACCATCCTACCAGTCTGGGGCCTGCAGCCATCGCCCAACTCCGCCTCCACCAGAAGCTTCCTGAAGCAGCAACCCTGGGACCCTGCTCCATGGCAGCCAGTAAGCTCCACTGCAGCTACACTTTATATTATAAGACGCACCCAAATTTTCCCCCCAAATTTTTTATTTTTATAATTTTGAGTCGTGAAAATAAAGAAATCACATTTTTCCACAAAAATGTTTTTTTTTAGCCCCAAATTTTGCATTTTCACTAGGGTAACAGGAAAAATTGCACCATACAATTTGTTGTGCAATTTCTCCTGCATACGCAGATACCCAATATGTGGAGGAAAACTACTATTTGGGCGCATGGCGGTGAGCACCTTGAACCCACAGGTGCTTCACGGAAGTTTATAACGTTGAGCCATGAAAATAAAAAATCACATTTTTCCCGCAAGCATATTGTTTAGCCCCAAATTTTGCATTTTCACAAGGGTAACAGGAGAAAATAGACCCCAAAATTTGTTGTGCAATTTCACCTGAGTATTCAGATATTCCATATGTGGTCGAAAACTACTTTTGAGGCATAATGCAAAGCTCAGAAGAGAGAAAGCACCATATTGGAGTTCAGATTTTGTTGGACTGGTTTGAGGGTGACATGTCACATTGGCAGAGCCCCTAAGTGGCCAGATCAGCCGAATCCCCCATAAGTGACCCCATTTTACAAACTAAACCTCTCAATGAATTAATCTAGGGGATAATATTGACACCACAGATGTGTCCAGCATTTTATACCATTGGGCAGTGAAGAAAAAATAATTACATTTTTACCACCCAAATTTTGTTTTAGCCCCAGATTTTACATTTTCACACTGAGAAATGGGTAAAAAATGGCACCAAAATGTGTCCCACAATTTCTGCTGAATGTAGAAATACCCTAAGGACTCAGGAGGGACGAAGTGCTTTTTGCCTCCTGGAGTGCAGATTTTCCTAGAATAGTTTGCAGACTCCATATACAGAGCCCCTACGTGCTAGAAGAGTAGAAACCTCACTCTCCACTAATCCTCACTCTCCTTCGCCATCCCCAAACCCCAGCACCCCCTAACCAAATCATCATCTCACCTTCCCTCTTACCCCCCCCACCTGACCTCATCGGCAGACCTGCTCCTAAACCTCAGATCTATCCTACCAAAACATAAAACAAGCCGGACACTCCTTGTCCCACCTGCTCTCCCTCTGCTTCTCCTCACTGCTGGCGACATATCTCCCATTCCTGGACCCCCACAGCTGATACCTCCCACCAATTCCCCCTCCTATCGCTTCCAACCAACTGCAAACTACCGCAACCTCTCCTACGTAAAACCCGTGCCCCGGACGCCCACCCCCCTGCTCCCTCTCTCTGGAGCACTCTGGAACGCCCACTCTGTATGCAACAAGCTCCACTTTGTCCACGACCTTTTTATCTCTCGCAATGTCTCCTTCCTGGGCGTCAGAGACATGGCTGACACCCTCTGACACCACCTCCCCTGCTGCGCTGTGTTACGGTGGTCTCGACTTCACCCGCACTACTCGCCCTGGTAACAGACATGATGGAGGAGTGGGTCTTTTCCTTTCTACCAACTGCACCTTTAGCCCTATCCCACCTCTACCCTCCCTTATTCTCCCTTCTTTTGAAGTTCACACTGTCCGCATCTACTCTCCCTCCAACCTCCAAGTGGCTGTCATATACCGACCTCCAGGTCCGGTCACTGCCTTTATTGACCAATTCTGCACCTGGCTTCTTCACTTTCTCTCTGCTGACATCCCCACCATCATCATGGGCGATTTCAACATCCCCACTGAGACTCGCCAGTCAGCAGCATCCAAACTCCTGTCGCTTACTTCATCCTTTGGACTTATTCAGTGGTCCTCCTCAGCCACCCACACAGATGGACACACATTAGACCTCATCTTCACCCGACTCTGCTCTTTATCTAACCTCACAACCTCCCCCCTACCCCTATCGGACCACCATCAACTCACGTTCTCATCCCTGTCCTCCTCACTTGTCACCCATGTCCAGCAACTAGCACACCCCTGCAGAAACCTTGCACATCTAGACATTCACACACTCTCTGACTCTATTCTACCACTGACATCCATATCTTCACTCCATGACACACAGTGCCACTGCTTTCTACAATGCCACTCACGCATCAGCTATTGACTCGGTCGCCCCTCTTATGCATGGCAGAGCACGACGAGTCAATAGGCAACCCTGGCACAACAACCTCACTAAACAGCTTCGACAAGTGTCCAGGGTTGTGGAGTGGCATTGGAAGAAAACACATTCCCAAGATGACTTCACTGCATTCAAACAAGCAAAACACCATTCAAATCAGCCCTCACCTCTGCTAAACAGGCCTACTTCACAACCCTCATATCTTCCTTATCTTTCAACCCCAAACAGCTATTCAACTCTCTTTTTCGCCCTCCACAGTCTCCTCTGACCTCCGTCATCTCTGCTGAGGAGTTTGCCATACACTTCAAAAACAAGATTGACCAAACAAGGCAAGTCTTTACTGTCCAAACACCACAACCCCTTTGTTTTCTAGAGCATTGACCTTCCCCCATAACCTCCCTTCCCAACATCACGGAAAGAGACCTTACTCGTCTCCTCTCCAAATCACACCTCACCACTTGTGCACTCGACCCCATCCTCCTCCCCAACCTCACCCCCACACTCATCCCATCCCTAATCCATCTCTTCAACCTATCACTAACTTCTGGTACCTTCCCCGCTGCCTTCAAACATGCCACAATCACGCCCATCCTCAAAAAGCCATCCCTCGACCCAACCGTCTTGTCCAGCTACCACCCCACATCGCTGCTCCCATTTGCCTTGAGCAACACGTTCATGCTGAACTTTCCTCTCACTTCTCATCTAACTCTCTCTTTGACAACAGACAATCTGGCTTCCGCTCCCACCATTCCACTGAAACTGCCCTTACCAAAATCACCAATGACTTACAGCCAAAGCTAACAGGCAACTCTCTGTACTCTACCTTCTTGACCTGTCCTCTGCTTTCGACACAGTTGACCACTGCCTCCTACTACAGATCCTTTCTTCATTTGGTGTCAAAAACCTTACCCTATCCTGGATCTCCTCATACCTTTCCAACCGCACTTTTAGCGTCTCCCACACTACCTCCTCACCCCTCCATCTCTCTGTTGGAGTCCCTCAAGGCTCTGTCCTAGGACCCCTACTCTTCTCAATCTATACCCTTGGCCTCCGACAACTCATAAAATCCCATGCTTCCAGTACCATCTGTACGCTGACGACTCCCAGATCTACCTCTCTGGCCCCGATGTCACCTCCCTGCAGTCCAGAATCCCAGCATGTCTAACAGTCATATCCTCCTCCTTCTCCTCCCGCTTCTTCAAGCTCTATGTGGTCAAAACTGAACTCATCATCTTTCCCCCATCTCGCGTATCTTCCCTACCTGATCTTTCTATCACAATAAATGACATAACACTTTCCCCTGTACCGACAATCCACTGCCTCGGAGTAACCCTTGACTCTGCCCCGTCCTTCAAACCCCACATCCAAGCTCTCGCCACCTCCTGTTGCCTCCAGCTCAAAAATATTTCCAGAATCCATGCTTTCCTCAACCCTCAATCTACTAAACTGCTTGTGCATGCCCTCATCATCTCCCGCCTCGACTACTGCAACATCCTTTTCGGTGTAATACCTGCTAACACTCTCGCACCACTCCAGTCCCATCTTTAACTCTGCTGCGTGACTAGTTCATCTCTCGCCTCGCTACTCCTCTGCTACCCCCCTTTGCAAATCTTTTCACTGGCTCCCAATTTGCCCAGCTTATCCAGTTCAAACTACTAATACTGACCTACAAAGCCATCCATAACCTCTCTCCTCCATACATCTCTGAACTAATCTCCCGATATATTCCTTTAAGTAATCTCCGGTCCTCCCAAGACCTCCTTCTCTCCTCCACACTTATTCGTTCCTCATCCAATCGCCTCCAAGATTCCATCCTATGGAATTCTGTGCCTCAACAAGTCTGATTAACCTCCACATTTGGATCCTTCAGACGTAACTTGAAAACCCATCTCTTCAAACAAGCTTACAGCCTCACATGACCTTGCCTGCTGCCACCTCAACAACACCGGAGCTACCGCAACCCCCCATCCTACTGTCTCCTTCCCCATTCCTGTAGAATGTAAGCCTGCAAGGGCAGGGTCCTCTGCCCTCTGTACCAGTCTATCATTGTTAGTTTGTTTACTGTAAGTGATATCTGTATTTGATATGTAACCCCTTCTTATGTGCAGCACCATAGAATCAATGGCACTATATAAATAATAATAATAATCCCCCTCAAGTGACCCCATTTTGGAAATTATACCCCTTTGTGAATTTATCTACTGGTGTAGTGATGATTTTGACTCCATGGGTGTTTTCCAGAAACAAGCAGCAGTGGATGTTGCTAAGTGAAGATTGCAAACTGCTGTAGTGACCCATACGTTGTAGTGTCTGGACATTGTGCTTCTGGAGACATGCACCCGTAAATTAGGCGGGCTATCATCGTTACATAAATGCCAAACATGTGGATGCTAGCTGCAGTTTAGGCACACTGTGGAGCTCAGAAGGGAGGGGGACATTTGGATTTGAGAGCACAGAATTCACTGCATTTCTTTTGGAGGGCGAGGAGCCATTTAGATTTTCCAGAGCCATTATGCTACCAGTAACGTGGAAGCCCCCTATATTTCCGTTAACAGATGACGAACCTGAGTGGGGACTTGCTTATATTTGTGAATGGAGTTGAAGGTTTTATTGGGAACATTTTACATAACCTTTGGGATCACATTTATCCTGCGCTCTACGTTGAGCACTTATAATCGGGGGTTTCCATCTAAATCTCAGAGTGACGTGATTCAGATGAAACCCTGGAGAGATCCATTCACTATAATGAGGCAGCAGAGTTACTCTGGACTCCGTCGTCCTTCTTTTCAGAAGTGCACATACAGTGGCGAAAAAAATGATTTAGTCAGCCACCAATTGTGCAAGTTCTCCCACTTAAAAAGATGAGAGAGGGCTGTAATTGATATCATAGGTAGACCTCAACTATGAGAGGCAAAATGAGAAAACAAATCCTTAAAATCACATTGTTTGATTTGGAAAGAATTTTTTTTCAAATTTTGGTGGAAAATAAGTATTTGGTCAATTACAAACAAGCAAGATTTCTGGCTCTCACAGACCTGTAACTTCTTCTTTAAGAGGCTCCTCTGTCCTCCACTCATTACTTGTAGTACTGGCACCTGTTTGAACTTGTTATCATTATAAATGACACCTGTACGAAATCTCAAACAGTCACACTCCAAACTCCACTATGGTGAAGACCAAAATGCTGTCAAAGGACACCAGAAACAAAATTGTAGCACTGCACCAGGCTGGGGTCAAAATGATCTCAAGAACGGTGAGCAAAAATCCCAGAACCACACGGGGGGACCTAGTGAATGACCTGCAGAGAGCTGGGACCAATGTTACACAGGCTACCATCAGTAACACACTAGGCCGCCAGGGACTCAGATCCTGCAGTGCCAGACGTGTCCCCCTGCTTAAGCCATTAGATGTTCAGGCCTGTCTGAAGTTTGCTAGAGAGCATTTGGATGATACAGAAGAGTATTGGGAGAATGTCATATGGTCAGATGAAACCAAAGTAGAACTGTTTGGTAGAAACACAACTCGTCGTGTTTGGAGGAGAAAGAATGATGAGTTGCATCCAAAGAACACCATACCTACTGTGAAGCATGGGGATGGCAGCATCATGCTTTAAGGATGTTTCTCTGCCAAGGGACCAGGATGACTGATCTGTGTACATGAAAGAATGAATGGGGCCATGCATCGTGAGATTTTGAGTGCAAACCTCCTTCCATCAGCAAGGGCATTGAAGATGAAACGTGGCTGGGTATTTCAGCATGACAATGATCCCAAGTACACCGCCAGGGTAAAGAAGGAGTGGCTTCGTAAGAAGCATTTCAAGGTCCTGGAGTGGCCTAGCCAGTCTCCAGATCTAAACCCTATAGAAAACCTTTGGAGGGAGTTGAAAGTCTGTATTGCCCAGCGACAGCCCCAAAATATCACTGCTCTAGAGGAGATCTGCATGGTGGAATGGGCCAACATACCAGCAACAGTGTGTGCCAACCTTGTGAAGACTTACAGAAAACGTTTGACCTCTGTCATTGCCAACAAAGGATATATAACAAAGTATTGAGATGAACTTTTGTAATTGACCAAATACTTATTTTCCACCAAAATTTGAAAAAAATTTCTTTCCAAATCAGACAATGTGATTTTCAGGATTTGTTTTCTCATTTTGTCTCTCATAGTTGAGGTCTACCTATGATGTCAATTACAGGCCTCTCTCACCTTTTTAAGTGGGAGAACTTGCACAATTGGTGGCTGACGAAATACTTTTTTCCCCCCACTGTAACTGTGGCTGACGGCACTTTTATGCACGCAGGACAAGATGACCATTTTTATTTACATTCGTCTTTTTGATCATGTTTTATTCCACTTTTTGCTCAGCGTTATGATGATAAAGAATCGTTTTTTTGTCTTTTTTTTTTTTTTTTTTTATGGTCTTCACTGAAGGGGTTAACTAGGGGGACATTTTTATAGGTCGGGTCGCACCAGATGCGGCGAAAGCAAATGTGTGTACTTTTATTTTTGGGTTGTTTTTTTTTTTTTTACAAATAAATTTATTTATTTGGTTAATATTATTTTCTCTTTTTTTGCTCTTTTATTTATTGATTTTTTTAAAATATTTTTTATAATTTTTATTAACTTTTTTTTTTTTACTGTTTGACATTGTCCCAGGATGGGACAACAAGTTTCCCTGCCCTGACTGCTGATCTAATACTCTGCAATGCTTCTGTACTGCAGAGCATCAGATCTGCGTCTGACAGGCAGGAAGGATGCATCTCAGCACCTACTCTCTGAGCAGACTAGGAGTGGCCACCTTCCTGCAGGACCCCGAGGCCATCTTGGGATCAGGGGTCACCATGGAGACCATCAGCACAATCGCGTTGTGCTGATGGAAGCAGACAGGGAAGCTCACTCCCTATGCAATGCCCTGCGATGTCGCTGTCACTATTGACGGCGGCATCACAGGGGTTAAACTGATCGTGGGCGATGCTGTGGGGTGTCACTCGCTGACACCCGCACTCGATCGTGGCGGTGCTCAGTGTGAGGCCACGAGATCGCGGCGCTGTATATATACTGCTGTTTGTGGGAACGTAGCTTCCACAGCGCCGTATATGTACAGCACATGTCAGGAAGGGGTTAATACTAGAGGTTAGGACCATCCAGAATAGGGTCAACGTGACCTGCAGGGTATGTGCTTTTTTTTTTTTTTTTTATCTTAGGCTTTGTCTGTTTAGTTGCTGGTGAGAACCTGCGTCTACACGTTGCATGCACACCAACTTATATTCCAGTTCGTATACCTTAGACTGTTGGCCATTCCTGGCGATATTGGTGGGCTCAGTCGACTTTAGTACAATGTGTTTCAAGTATGATCTAAAATATACACATGACAGCCATTAATAACAGCGACACAGCATAGTTGACATTTGGTTGATAAAGACAAGTAGAAATCTGAATAATTGATTGGGGCAGTACTGGGCCATTCTCAATAATACACAACAGATCTGCAAATTGTTCTTGTCAGGTTTGCAATTTTCAATCACATGAACCAGAATTTAGCCCAGTGGGATGAAAGGGCACTGTATTTCTAGTCACTCTTCACTAGATCCTTCAAGTAATTATTAATTCAATCAGTTATCCCGATCTGTTTATTGCAGGCCAGAAATGTTCTGATCTTGAACACTGCTACACTCTTATGTCAGCTCAGCATGGCTGTCAGGTAGGTCATCATAGTGAAAACCTTATTTTGCCGTTTGAGAAATGCAGCTGTAGCTAAGGTCATCATTTTTTTCCTTAGTTTATCAACCATATATCACTACCAAACATTAGGCTTCTGGACTGTTGGCCAATTTTTAACATTTCCCATTTGTTGTGCACTTTCACCCTATAAAGTGGAGTTTTGCCACTAGTTTTTTCACAGGATGTCATCTACACCATTGATTAATCAGTATGTGGCATCCCATGGTGCTAAATATCAAAGAACACCTGCTTCAGTCGTCTCCATGTATTCATTTGCGCTTTTATGTTACGTCTTGGCAATAACGCAGTGCTTGGTAAGCAGGCAGCTGTGTTATTCCATGAGGGCAGCATGCTAAAGACCACCATTATTATCTTATCACTTTCAGCTAAAGTGGGGGTTTTGTTTCTTTACAGCACAAGTTGTAATATGACAATGTGGCAATAATTGACATATAAAGGGATGTTTATACTGCTGTGATATCTAAGCACACTACTATCTATATTAGGGCTTGCAGCCTAACTATAATGGAATCACTTGTGCTTTGCTTTTTTTTGCACATACTGTATATACTGGTTTTGGCTTATAAAATATAAGTGAAATGCTGACCAAATCTGCATCTTGCAAAATGGCCAAAAATAAAGATTCATAGCTACTTGCAGAAAAGTTCCATCCATGTTAAAGAAAATGAAACTATATGTAAATATATTAAGAATAATGTATTAAAAATGAGTTTAAAGTACTGACACATGTACTAGACACACTGACACAGGCAGACCTATTCAAATCTATGGGTCTGTGCACATGCCAGTGTGTTTCCATGGACCGTGTGTCCGTTTTTTTGTGAATGCACTATCCGCAAAATTGTCTCACGCTGAACACACTCGGATAACATCCGTGTGTCATCAGTGTGACATGTACCGGCACCTAGGTATCAGCGGTACAGTTAGTGCTGTTCCCAAGCACTGGGTGCTGAACACTGCCCTCATCATGGTTCCTTGCCGACAATGATGAGGGTAGTAGTATGCTCCCGCAGTGTCTTTGTGTAAAGATAAGATTAAAATAATAATATCCATATACTCAACTGTCCGGAGATGTCCCCCGCTGTAATGATCTGACCACTGACGCCGAGGAGTCGGGAGGAATGAGCCTCTGCAGCAAGCAAGGCCCTGCACTGAGCTCAGGAGCGGTGTCCTGTCACTCAGTGAGCGCAGCTCCAGAGCCGCTCGCTGCAGCGCTTCATTCTCCCCGGCATCAGCGGTCAGAGGATTACAGCGGGGAACATCTCCGGACAGGTGAATATATGGATTTTATTATTTTATTCTTATTTTTACAAAGGGGGACACTGCGGGAGCAGACAATACTACCCTCATCATTGTCCCTGCTGGTGCTGATCGCAGCGCCGGCAGGGAACCATGATGAGGGCAGTGTTCAACAGCCAGCACTTGGGAACAGCGCTAACTGTACCGCTGATTCCCAGGCACCAGTACGCATGCTCCTGATGTGGCACACGTGTGACACACACGGACGTCCGGTACTAGAAATATACGGACGTGTGAAACCGGCCTTAGTCCATATAAAACTCGTACCTGCAGTAAAGATTTTATTTCTTTAGTTGGACAGGAAAATGTTTTTTATTACTTATGTAAATGAAGGCTTCTCGGATAAACTATTGTGTGGCCAAGGACTTAGAACACCATTCTGTCCTCAATAATATAAACGTTTTTAAAGTGCCACAAAATCTTTTCCCCCACACATTTGGTAAATTATAGACGAATTGGAAAACCCACTTAAGAGTGCATTATGCACATTATAGCACAACATCTATTCGATTGTTTTCCTCTTTGCAGTTCTTCTATGACCGTGCCCCTCTGCACAAAACCCATGGACACCAGCACCCCTTTCCTCTTTTCTACACTTTTACAGTAGAGTTATCAGTGAAGGGTCTCCAAATTATTTTAAATGGCTTAAAGGCTTGCTTTTTTAATAATATTTTTGTCTTTTGTTATTTATTAATAGTTTTTTTTGGGTGTGGACATTATGTTTTGCATTTTTTTAGCAATTTACCTATGTAAAAACAAGCTAAAAGGTAATCTATCACCATTTTTTTGCAATGTAATCTGACAGTACCATGATGTAGAAACAGAGACCACAGTTAGTGATGTGTCACTTATTGGGCTGTGTTTTGCTGTTTCAATACAATCAGTGTTTTATCAGCAGGAGATTGCTACTACAGGACAACTGGCCTCGTGCCTCCTAGTCCAACCACACCACAGCACTGATTAGGAGCTTTCTGGCACTATTCAACATACACAGAAAGCTGTGGTGTGGACGGGTTATACACAGCTGAACATCTGAGCTCAAAGATCTGCAGCAGAGAAAACTGTCACTATCATAACTGCTGCAGCCAGTAAACTAAGTGATACATCGCTGGAATCAGGGCCTCTGTACCTACATCATGCTGCAGTCATACTGCATAGGAAAAAAAACTGCTGACAGATTATTTTTAACTTTATCATATGAAGCATTTTTTTTATATTTTTAGCACTTTTGCACTAAAAAAAAAAATGTATAGATGGTATAGATATATATACATTTTTTTGTGTGGCTGAATTCCAAGGGATAGTTTTTTTATTTTATTGTCAATATTTTGTATGTGGTAAAATGAAAAAGCTATCTTTATTCTACTGATTGTTCTATTTTTAGCAGTATATTTTTTTTTATGGGGAACCATTTATAAAAGTTCTAATAAAAAGAAAAATATTTAAGTACAAATAGGCTTTTGGGACAAATAGGCTTTTTTAAATTTGACAGCTATTACAAAGCTTTGGAAAACATAATATTCAAAAGCATTTTGGTTGTCAGTGTTACACTCATAAGCGACCTATTAGGCCTTCTCTGCTCCTGGTTTCTTGTCCATCGCTGCCATGCTCCCACAGTGGTCACACAAGCATAGCTTCTCTGTCCATGCGAATACCATGTGTGAAGAAAATGCAAGGTAATCCCATGGCAATCACTGTGCACTGCTGGCAGTGGGGGGGGGGGGGAGGGACGATGTATGATACACAAGATAGATTTTTGGAAACTGGAAGGAAGGGAGAATCTCACCACCCCTTTCTCCACCGCCCAGCTAGCAAGGATAGGGAGATATGCAGCACAGCCTTTCAGAAGCCCCTAGGACCAATGTGTTTAGTCTCCACGCGTAGCAGGGGCCCGGCTGGGTCAGTTGACACCAGAAGCGGTTCCCTGGGACCATCCAGTAAGGAGGTATAGCCCATTTTAGTTTTTGGAGTCTCTTAGCTAAGAGGGAATAGGAGTGGAGACTTGGGCCTGAGTAGGGGGAGTAACCCGGAAAATTTAAAAACTCCTGCAGGTCTCCTCCCACCTGTCTTTTCCTGGGGGAGCTTGTGCCATCAAGACGTGTGGGAGAAGTCCACCAAGTGAGAGCCCACAACCTCCCCATGTGACCCCCCATCCCCCGAGCCAGGCTTTCCATCTAAACTGGTAACTGACTTTAAGATCTGTTTAGACTTGTTGTACCATGATTTTGTATTTGTAACTCTGACCACTGTATATGTAACCCTTATGTATATAGTAGATTGTTTAGTGAGGCCTTATGATTAATATAATTTATTAATTAATAATTTAATCTTGGGCTGTTCTTTTAGCTTGACCCCCGAACCTTACGTCTGTTGTTCAGTCCAACGAACATGCTACTGGGCTGGTTTCTAGCACGACATAAGTCTGTTATATCAAATAGAAACTGGTGGCAGCTCTATTCAGGCCAACAAGGCTCTGCTTTACTGGAGTAGTGAAAGAGCCTCTCAGGGGTGTGGGGACACGTCAGTGTCTGCGTGGACCACCTTTTTTCACTCCATGATGCCTCCCTGTACCCGTGTGGACAGGGGGTGACGATGTAGAACTGTACCAATCTGACCTTACGCGTCCTTAAGGGGGGTGCAGAACATCATGTTGGTGCAAAGGGTAGATCCGTATCACGTGCTCCGTCTGGTGTAGTGTGATGTCAGGCGGGTGGCGGGGTGTGGATCCACCGCAAGAAGCGGCAATAGCGGGACTCTGCGGGGTCCCCCTGGTGCCGTTCCTTCACACCATGTGGAATAGTTTACAGCATTGTAGACTATTATAGATGAGCCGGACTGACCACCATTTGCAACACCACAGATATTTTGAGATACGAATGCAAAATAATCCCTGATGGTGCTGGTGAGTTGAGGTGGTGTTTTATTTCACAGGCTTTTGTAGTTTTTTTTTCACTTTTCTGTGCCTGGAGGAAGCTGGGATGGCATTGTGTGTGTGACGCGCCCCTGGGCCTGTGCTGAGTAGCGTTGCGCACGCGGGGGCCTACCCGGAGCCGGATCTGAGAGGGGTAGTAGTTTCGTGGCGGTGACCCGGTCCGTGCCCAGGGAGTCAAACTGAGCGGCAGTATTTAGCAGTAGATGTTAGAATGTTCGACTACGCCACCCGTTGAATGCGGTCATGAGACCGCCGCTGCAGGGCAGACCGCTGAGGCCGGTGATACGGTTGTGCAGCGGGGATGGTATAACCCCCAACGGGAGGGGTATGGCCTCAGGGCAGCGGACGTGGATGATGAAACACTCGGAGACGGTGCGGTGTAGTTCAGGGTCTTTACTGGTGGCAAAGGTAGACCCTCCCGGAGTACTGGCTAGCGATCGGGGCCTGGTCAGTCCGCGAGCAGATGGGATCTCCCCTGGCCAGGCGGAGTTGTAGGCCTCCCCAACTAATCGTACTCTTCTGGCTACCTTGCTAGAGGCTGGTAAAAGTAGCCCACGTCCCTGAGTGTACCGTGTGGTGCTCACCCGTATGGCCGGTGACTCGGGGCCTTTTGGTAGCTTCCGCTCCACGTCGCGGTGCTGGTCCCTTGCGTGTGACCGTGCCTTCGGGTTTCTTGGCCAGAGGACCTGAAATCCCCTGCCGGGCGGTTTCTGCTGCGGGGTAAGGATTAGTCCCCACAGCCTCGGACTCCGGGTCCGGTAAGAACTCTTCAATCAGGGCGAGCTCTACAGCTTCCAGCCCCTGATCTCTTTTTAGCACTGCTCCCACTGAGCTCCTGATCTTTCTTTTTCCTAAAGCTGCTCCACTCCAGACCAGACTGTGTCTCTGTCTGTGTTCTCTGCTCTTTCTCTCTAACCCTGCCTCAGCCCCAGCTTTATATAGGGGAAGTTCTTCCCCTCCCAGGACTGGGCAGGAGGTGTGGCATGCATAGGATGTCTGACCAGGAAACCTCCCACCTGCTCACAGACGTAATATTGCTATTACTGTGGGAACCAGACCCCTGGGGTGCCACATTCCCCCCTAGTGAAATTTAGTACTCCGGGACTAAACATATTTTTGTAAAACATAACAAGTAAAAACAGAAACAGTACAA
Source organism: Phyllobates terribilis (assembly GCF_046119375.1). Taxonomy (NCBI): domain Eukaryota; kingdom Metazoa; phylum Chordata; class Amphibia; order Anura; family Dendrobatidae; genus Phyllobates; species Phyllobates terribilis. The sequence continues at coordinate 410,652,442 of NW_027362771.1, read as the reverse complement.
TAAAGACATTATGATGGTCACGGCGTGTCCGCAACCGGGTGCAGTTTTTAAAGAAAACAAAGGTGTCCATTTCACCAAGAGACCGGGAGCCGTAACCAGGTAGGGGTCTGCCCTACCCCGAGTCTTTAACAGTCTTAGTCCTTTCCTGGGTTACGCTCCAAACATATGTACAAAGGATTCCGGATAATCCTTAAACGACACCTATAAAATAACTAAAAATACACAATTATTTACAGGCAACAATAAACAGGTAAATACAAATAAACAGTCTAAACACTTAGATCCTCCAACGTACGGGTAACTGGCCTCTAGTGGCTCTAGTGGACCTACGGAGCTGACTGACTGGTCCTGAGCTACGGGGTGTAGGAGCTGTCAAAGATAAACTGGGCAGCTGTCTACGGGCTCTTTAGCTCACTAGGGGTACGGCAGGCTCACTATAAGCAGAGGGTTGATCCTCCTGGTCTGCTTGTGTGGGGTCTCCTGCCTCCTGGACCGGCTGCTCTTCCAGCTCTACCTGTTTCTCCGTAGGTACTTGAGATGCTGGTTGGAGGAAGGTGAGGACGGGTACCACAACTGCGCCACTGACTTGAGTCCAAGACCGAGGGAAGTCTCCGAGCACAGTACTAACCATATCTTCCCTTTCCTCTGCGGGTCGAGGGTCTTCTTGTTCTTCTTCAGGGCTTCGTAGCTGTTCGGGACACTTCTTCAGGTGATCTCGGGATACAATGGCTGTGGTTTCTCCTCCATCCTTACTGATTATGCAGACTTTCGGGTTCTCATGGCTTGAGGGCAGTATGGTGTACGGGTCCTTCTCCCACTGGTCGTCCAACTTGTGGAGGCGTCTCTTCCTCTTCAAGACCTGCTCTCCAGGTACCAGGAGAACAGCGGGAGCATACTGGTTGTAAGTCTTCTCCTGTCTTTCTCTAGCTTGACAGAGACTTCGCTCCACGCTCTCCTGTACTTTCCGGTACTGCTGCTGCCTTTCTGTGTCCCAGTCTGCTTCTGGTGAAGTGTCCTCGGGTGTCAGGACTCCCATCTCCAGATCAACAGGAAGCTTACCAGGTCTTGCGCTCATTAGGTAAGCCGGGGTACAGTTGGTAGAACCTACCGGGATGTGGTTGTATAGGTCCACCAGATCAGGCAGTTTCTCAGGCCACAGACTGCGTTCCTCCAGGGGCAATGTTTTCAGAAGATCTATCACCACCTGGTTCATTTTCTCGCAGAGCCCATTGGTTTGCGGATGATAGGGTGTTGTTCTTATCTTCCGTCAGCCATACAGAGTACAGAACTCCTGGAAGACTTCCGCTTCAAAGGCAGGTCCCTGGTCCGTCAGCACCTGCTCCGGGTATCCGTGTGGACGGCAGAAGTGCTGCTGGAAGGCTCTAGCTGCTGTTTGAGCCGTTAAGTCCTTGACCGGGACCACCACCAGGAACCGGGAGTAATGATCTATGATTGTGAGGGCGTAGACATACCCAGATCTGCTTGGAGCCAGTTTCACATGGTCCAGGGCTACCAGTTCCAGTGGCTGTCGGGTGATGATGGGCTGCAAGGGAGTCTTCTGGCTGGCACGGTCCTTCCTTCTTAGGTGGCACGGTCCACAGTCTCTGCACCACCTCTCGATGGTTCCCCTCTTGCCTACCCAGTGGAACCGCCCACGCAGCAGGAACTCCAGCTTCTTCCACCCGAAGTGCCCAGCTCCGTCGTGGTATGCCTCCAGTACCATAGCCGCGTCTCTTCTTGGCACCACTACTTGCCAGATCAGTTCATGCGTCCGGGAGTTAACCATTCTGCGGCACAACTTCCCCTTGTAAAGGAACAGTCGACTCTTCTCAGCCCACAGTTGCTTGGTCTCTTCCGGAGCGTCTGGGTCAAGGCGGGCATCTGGCTGAGTCAGCATCTCCTTCACCAGTCGGACGGCGGGGTTACTGTCTTGCGTTTCCGCCCAGTTGTAATGAGGTAAGGGGTTGAACGTAGCGGATTGCTTACCCCTTACACGGTGGGAATACTGGATAGTCCCATGACGGTGGAACGCGGGGAGTTCAACTTCTTCCAGTTCCTCTGGATCTTCCCCTACGTCCGGTAGGTTTGGCATTCTGGACAGGGCATCCGCGTTGGTATTGGAGCGTCCTGCCCGGTATTTGATCGTGAACTCATAGTTGGACAGGCGGGCCATCCATCTCTGCTCCAGGGCACCGAGTCTTGCCGTATCCAGGTGTGTCAACGGGTTGTTATCCGTGTACACGGTGAACCGGGAAGAGGCGAGGTAGTGCTTAAAGCGTTCGGTGACTGCCCACACCACTGCCAGGAATTCTAACTTGAATGAGCTGTAATTCTCAGGGTTTCTTTCGGTGGGTCGCAGTTTTCGGCTGGCGTAAGCAATTACCCGTTCCTTCCCCTGCTGGATCTGGGACAGTACGGCTCCTAGCCCGATGTTACTTGCGTCGGTGTAGAGGATAAAGGGCTGGCTGTAATCAGGGTACGCCAGGATTTCATCCCCCGTGAGGGCCATCTTCAGCTGGCGGAAGGACTCTTCTTCCAGCTTCTCCCATCTGAAGGGTGGCTTCTGGTTCTTGGCCTTCCTGGACTGGCCTATCAGGAGGTCCTGCATAGGAGCTGCCTTTTTGGTGAAACCGGGAATGAATCTTCGGTAGTAGCCTACCAACCCGAGGAACTGCCGCACTTCCTTTACGCTGGAGGGGCTTGGCCATTCCTTAATTGCGGTGATCTTATCAGGGTCGGGAGCCACTCCGTCAGCACTCACCACGTGTCCCAGGTACTGCACCTTTGGTTTCAGGAGGTGACACTTGGAGGGTTTCACCTTTAGGCCGTAGTTTGCCAGGGCTTCGAACACTTCTGCCAGGTGTTTCAGGTGGTCCTCGTAGGTCTTGGAGTAGACGATGACATCGTCCAGGTATAACAGGACAGTCTCGAAGTTTCGGTGTCCCAGACAGCATTCCATCAACCGTTGGAAGGTTCCTGGTGCGTTGCAGAGTCCGAACGGCATGCAGGTAAACTCGCTAAGTCCCATCGGGGTGGTGAATGCGGTCTTCTCCCGGTCCGCCTCTGCTACAGGAACCTGCCAGTACCCGCTAGTGAGATCCAAAGTAGAGAAGAAGTTAGCAGATTTTAAAGCAGCCAAAGACTCCTCTATCCTTGGTAAGGGGTACGCATCTTTGTGTGTGATACGGTTGATTTTCCGGTAATCTACACACATTCTCATAGTGTTGTCTTTCTTTTTAACCAAGACTAGTGGAGCTGCCCAGGGGATACAGCTATCCCTGATTACCCCAGCCTCCTTCATGTCTCTAAGCATCCCCTTGGCGTGTTGGTAGTGTGCAGGAGGTACGGGTCGGTATCTCTCCTTTATGGGAGGATGGTCTCCCGTGGGGATGTGGTGTTCTACCCCCTTTACTCGCCCGAAGTCTAACGGGTGTTTACTAAACACTCTCTCGTACTCTTGAACCACCCGATAGACTCCCTGTTTCTGGTGTGAGGGAGTGGAGTCAGTACCCAAATGTAGTTGCTGACACCAGTCCTCTATTGTTTTCTTAGAGCCGTTACCTTCCTCTGGTTGAGATGGAGGCAAGGGTTCCACGGCCTGTACAGAATTCTGGTTTATGGTGAACAATTTAGCTAGCGTGGCATACCGGGGCAGGTGTACTTCTCTCTTCCCGATGTTTATTATGCGAACGGGCACCCTCCCATGGCGTACATCAACCACCCCCCGTGCTGTCAAAATGGTGGGCCTACTGTCTGAGTAGACGGGTTCTACCATTGCTTGGTAGTCTCTACCTCTTAGACCAATAGCTGCCCGGCACCAAATCATCATTTCACTTTTTGGGGGCATGGCAATAGGGAAAGGGTCACACATTCTCACGCTTCCAATCTCACCACCGGAGAGTTCCACCTGTTGCCGTCGCATCAGTGCCCGGATCTCTTTTTGGAGCACTCGCTGCTGGCCGGAGCTGGCGTTCTTGGCAACCTGCTGTAAAATGAAAATCACCTCTGCAAGACAATTTTCAATCACATTAGTTCCTAGCGTTATCTTTGGGTGACTCTCGCGCTTGTCAATGTCTACAATGATCAGTCCCTGTGCTGCCAGTTCGACTCTACCGATTTTAATGGTCATCTCTTTGAATCCGATCTGTGGCACGGGTTGACCATTGCTGGCGATGATACTCAAGTCGTCGTCAGGGTAGCGGGTTATATCCGAGTCATTCCAGTACTGCTTGAAGAGCACGTACGGGATGGTGGTGACCTGTGACCCGGTGTCAAGTAGGGCACTCATAGGAATGCCATCCAGTACCACAGGCAAGACTGGACGTCCTCCCACATATTTGTCACGCCAGTTCGATGGGCCTGGTGATCTTATTCCTGGGGGTTGGCCCTCTACCCCAGGTTGTGCCAGTTTAAAGGACAGTACCTTGCCATATGTCCGGGTTGATTGCAGCGGCGGCAGATGGGTTGTCCGTCCTCATTGTATCGGTCGCTGGGTCTTCCTCTGGCCGGTGGGGTCCTCCTTGGTCGACGCCACGGGATGTCCTCCGGTCCGGATGCCAGCTGGATCTTCCCTGGAGCAGAAACCTGTAACGACTGCACAGTTTGGGTTAGCGCAGCAACGCTTTTAGCTAGCTCTTGGACCTGATGGTGCAGGTCTGGAGCCGGGTCATTGTTCAAAGCCTGCGCATCAGCCCCCACAGGCCCTGCCGACAAGGGCGCCGCCTCCTGGTGGTAAGCGGTAGTAGGGCGCCTGTGGGTCACAACGCCACCCGGTGCCGGTTCTCGGAGCACCCGGATGGCTCTGTCCTTGAACTGTGCAAAGTCCAGATGAGGATCCTGTAAGGCCATTGCCCGCAACTGGGTTCGGTGGGCATTGCAATATAGTCCCTCTATAAATTGTTCGGTCAACAGCCTGTCCTCGTTTCCCACGCCGTCAGGGTCGGTCTGCTTAATGGCTCTCAGGGCCTCTTGTAGGTTTAGTGCATAGTCCCTTATATTCTCATGTGCTCGCTGTTTGCACCCGTAGAATCTAAGCTTAATCTCAACTGAGGTGCGGGTATCAAAGGTGTCCTTCAGCCGGGTTAATATCCCTGCGACAGTCCTCCTCCCAGGTGGCCAGGACTTTACCTCCCTTTGGGCTGCCCCGGTTAGTTGGGCCACCAGGATGCTCACTTTTTGCTCTTCTGTGAGGGGGTACACCTGGAAGAGGCTATCCAGCTTTTCTCTAAAGTCATTCAGGGTATGTGACTCCCCTGAGTACTGGGGTAGCCAGGCTGCCCCCGGGATATAGGGCATAGTGAAAGGCATGACCGCAGCAGCGGTGGCGCTGGCGGTGGCTGCGGCATTGAAGCTCTCCTCCGTATCCGACATCTTCCTCCCCCCTAGTGGACCGTGGCCTACCTTGCGATGATCCTCTTCCGTAGGCCGCGGCTCCGCAGTGGATCGTCAGGGTCGAGGACCTTCCATCGCGCTCCTATGACGTCGGCGTCTGCTGGGCTCCTTCCAGGACCTTACGCAACGTCCGGACGTGAGGCGGGGCTTCAGTTCTCGCGGGCTTTTCGGAGTCCACGCCCCTCTTCTTCCCGCGCGGCGTCTTCAAGATGGCGTCCAACGGCGGGAAAACTCCACGGATGGCGGGAAGAAGGCAGAAGATGGCGTCCAACGGCGGGAAAACTCCACGGATGGCGGGAAGAAGGCAGAAGATGGCGTCCAACGGCGGGAAAACTCCACGGATGGCGGGAAGAAGGTAGAAGATGGCGTCGGATGGCGGGAATCTTCACCACAGGTAAGTTGAAAAGTCTCTTTTTCAGGCACGCAGTACCCGGTGGTTGCGGGCACGAAATCCTGCCGACTACGCCAAAGTTGACGCGCCCCTGGGCCTGTGCTGAGTAGCGTTGCGCACGCGGGGGCCTACCCGGAGCCGGATCTGAGAGGGGTAGTAGTTTCGTGGCGGTGACCCGGTCCGTGCCCAGGGAGTCAAGCTGAGCGGCAGTATTTAGCAGTAGATGTTAGAATGTTCGACTACGCCACCCGTTGAATGCGGTCATGAGACCGCCGCTGCAGGGCAGACCGCTGAGGCCGGTGATACGGTTGTGCAGCGGGGATGGTATAACCCCCAACGGGAGGGGTATGGCCTCAGGGCAGCGGACGTGGATGATGAAACACTCGGAGACGGTGCGGTGTAGTTCAGGGTCTTTACTGGTGGCAAAGGTAGACCCTCCCGGAGTACTGGCTAGTGATCGGGGCCTGGTCAGTCCGCGAGCAGATGGGATCTCCCCTGGCCAGGCGGAGTTGTAGGCCTCCCCAACTAATCGTACTCTTCTGGCTACCTTGCTAGAGGCTGGTAAAAGTAGCCCACGTCCCTGAGTGTACCGTGTGGTGCTCACCCGTATGGCCGGTGACTCGGGGCCTTTTGGTAGCTTCCGCTCCACGTCGCGGTGCTGGTCCCTTGCGTGTGACCGTGCCTTCGGGTTTCTTGGCCAGAGGACCTGAAATCCCCTGCCGGGCGGTTTCTGCTGCGGGGTAAGGATTAGTCCCCACAGCCTCGGACTCCGGGTCCGGTAAGAACTCTTCAATCAGGGCGAGCTCTACAGCTTCCAGCCCCTGATCTCTTTTTAGCACTGCTCCCACTGAGCTCCTGATCTTTCTTTTTCCTAAAGCTGCTCCACTCCAGACCAGACTGTGTCTCTGTCTGTGTTCTCTGCTCTTTCTCTCTAACCCTGCCTCAGCCCCAGCTTTATATAGGGGAAGTTCTTCCCCTCCCAGGACTGGGCAGGAGGTGTGGCATGCATAGGATGTCTGACCAGGAAACCTCCCACCTGCTCACAGACGTAATATTGCTATTACTGTGGGAACCAGACCCCTGGGGTGCCACATGTGTTTCAGAATTATGTACACACATATGCAGTATAATAGCACACACATTTCTATTAGTGGTGATCTGCTGACAATATACAAATCATTGTCTCCAGCATTCTTCTCTTCCTCAAGTGAATGTTGGAAGCCTTGCTGTGCACTAAACTGTCATAGGCTCCATGGCAATGACTCAAATGCAAGAAAAAAAAATCTTCCTGCATTCGGGTGCCATTACAGAACATAGAGCTAGGTTCAGAATTAACCTAAGAGAAACAAAATGAACATATACCCTGCTGTATGTAAAAAGCAATACTGCATACAAATAACACGGGGCACTTAGTAAACACTGTTTTAAATTTTTAAAAAAAGCATAAAAGCCATCCCACCAGCGCCAAGTAGTAACCTGCCGGGACATTCCTAATCTCTAGTATTAAAACCTTACCATGTGTCAAAAATGACGTCACTGTACAAAGAGGTTGAGCAGAACCGGGTCCTGAATATGGACACCAAGGTATGGGAAGCTATATAAACGTAATGTCCAGGTTCAGAATGATGTAGGCAGTGACAAGTTTTGGAATTTTAGCTGTTTACAAAAATATATTCAAGATACAGTTATATAATCAATATAGGTTTACGGTGCAGACTCTCAGCTTTAATTTGAGGGTATTAGCATCCTAACTGTAGTAAAGCTTTATGAATTACAGCTCTTTACTATGTTACGGCCCCTTTTTAAAAAGAGACCAAAAGTAATTGGACATCAAACAGGTAAAAGGTCTGGAGCTGATTCCAGGTTTGGCATTTGGAAGCTGTTGCTGCAAACCCACAATGTGCTGTCAAATAAGCTCTCAATGGAAGAGAAACAGATTATCATTAGCCTGAGAAAAAAAAAAGAAGAAATCCATCAGAGAGCTAGCAGAAATGTTAGGAGTGGCCAAACCTACAGTTTGGTTCCTTTTGCAAAAAAAAAAGAGTGCACTGGTGAGCTTGGGAACTCAAAAAGGCCTGAACGTCCACAGAAGACAACAGTGGTGGATGATCGCAGAATCCTTTCCATTGTGAAGAAAAACCCCTTCACAACATACGAGGTGTGCTCAAGGTGTGGCATGCGTCAGTTGAGAAAATCGCTTTGGTCAGAAGACTTCATCAATTATAAGTTCATGCTCTAAACTTATAACTCTGTTCTCAATCTGGCCAAACAAGTCTATTTCACCATCCTCATCACATCACTAGCTGACAATCCAAAAGGACTCTTTGAAACTTTCCACTCTCTCTTGAGCCCTAGAGTAAAGGCCTCCCGTCACCAATCTCACCACTGACTTTCTGACAACTCATTTCCTAGAAGAAATCAACCATAACTGTCAGGACCTCCTGCACCCCAAGCTCACTTTCCACCTGTTACGGAAAACGTTACCAGGCTCGTCGCTTCTTCTCACCCTACAAACCTGCACCAGTGACCCTATTACCTCACATCTCCAGTCTCTTTCTCTCCCTACCTATTAATAATTTAACCTCTCTTTCTTCCAGTATCTTTCCCTTTTCATTCAACATGCCGTCATAACCCCTTTACTTAAAAAAAAAATAAATAAAAAACATCCCTCAACCATAACTTCACTGCTAACTACAGATCGGTCTCTAATCCTCCCTTCATCTCCAAACTCCTGGAACACTTGATTCACTCTCGTCTAATCCGCTCTCTCTCAGATCACTCTCTTCTTGACCCTTCACAATCTGGTTTCAGCTCTTTACACTCTGCTGAAACTGCCCTCACTAAAAGTCTTTAATAATCTACTAACAGCGAAATTCAATGGCCACTACTCCCTGTTGATTCTCCTGGATCTCTGCACATTCAACACTGTGGATCACCAGTTCCTCCTCACTATGCTCTGCTCTATCAGCCTCAAGGCCGTTTTCTCTTGGTTCGCCTCCTACCTCTCTGACCGCTCCTTTACTGTACAGTGTGCCGACTCGTACTCTTCTAATCTTCCCTTTACAATCAGGGTTCCTCAAGCCTTAGTCCTAGGCCTGCTCCTCTTCTCTCTATACACTGCCCCCATTAGAAAAACCATCAGCAGATTTGGTTACTAGTATCATCTCTATGCTGATGATGCCCAGTGATACACTTCTTCTCCTGACATTACCCCCATTTTAATAAAAAATACCAGGTACTGTCTGTCCACTGTCTCTAACATCATCTCCTCTATCTGAAACTGAATCTTTCCAAAATTGAGCTTCTCGCGTTTCCGTCCTCTGGTAACGAGATATTGCAATTGCCTTGAGTGGTTCAACCATAACTCCCAAGCATTATGCTCTCTGTCTTGGGGTCATATTTGATAATGAACTTTCCTTTATTCTCTATATCCAATTGCTTACTTGTACATGTTACCTGCATCTTAAAAACATCTCCAGAATCCAACCTTTTCTCACCTTTGAAACTGCAAAAAGTTTTACTGTTGCTCTTATTCATTCTTGTCCGACCTAGTGCAACTTTCTACTGATCGGCCTCCCTCTAACCAAATTTCTCCTCTTCTATCCATCTGAATGCAACAGCCAAGGCCATATTTCTGTCCAGCCACTTCAACAATGCCACCATCTTGTGCCATTCATTGCACTGGTTGTCCATTTGCTACAGAATACAATACAAACTTCTCTCACCCACAAAGCTCTCCACAATTCTAAACTAACCTATATCTCCTCCATCATCTCTATAACCCTACCCTTGCTCTCCTCTCCGCAACTGATCTAAGACTAACATCCTCCATATTCAGAACGTTCCAATTCTGCTACTAAGACCTCTCTTGTGCTACGCAAGTTTTCTGGAATGCATTACCCCGGACGATCTGACTAATACCTAGCCCCTATGTTTTTAAGTGTGCCTTAAAAACACACTTCTTCAGACAAGGCCTATCACCTAAATTCACCAACCTAATTCCCCCTTTCTAATTTTTCCTCAGAATTTGGTCCCTCCTATTCATGTGTCCACATCCTCCATGCACCCAATAGCACTTGGTAGCTGTACTTAGACACTGACTGATGACCGGATCATGCAGCTTATTTGAAATGCCCTATTATAATGATAGCTGGATCATATATGACAAGCTCGCTTCACTGCAATCCGGGACGATGAACTGTGGTGACCTCCGTGACGGCACCGTGAGAATTTTCTCACAGTCCTATTGGTGATCTCACGGAGGTCACTGCAGTTCATCATCCCAGCTCGCAGTGAAGTGAGTCTGGGAACGCACCTTCAGTGACCAGCAGTAACCTCTGACGTCACCGCTTGTCACTGTAGCGGATTACGGCGTGGGACAGTATGTCGGATACGTGAGGGATATGTTTTTTTTTTATTTTAGGGGGTTTTTTTTGTTTTGTTTTTTTACAGGGGACAATGGCTTCAGAGGAATAGGTGTAAGGTGAGTATAAATGTGGTTTTGATTTTTAAATAAATGTTGAAAACAGTGTGGACTTTTATTTCAAATAAAGGATTTTATTCAGACTGTTTCTTTCAAAACTTTTACTATGGCGTTAGTAATGGGGGTGTCTTATAGACGCCTCTCCATTACTAACCACTGGACTTCATGTCAGCTGCCAATACAAAGGCTAAGCACCAGATTTGGAGCATCTTATGGATGCGCCATTTCTGGGGCCACTTAAAGATGATGTTATTAGCCACAGAGGGGGCCAGGATCCATAGCCCCTTCCCTGGCAATTATTATCAGACCACAGCTGTCTGTTTAGCCTTTGCTGGTTAGATTTTATAGGGGGACCCTATGTCAATTTTTTTCTGGGGTCCCCCTGTAATCTAGCCAGTAAACGCTAATCAAACAGCTATGAGCTGTTATTAAAAGCCAGGGAACATTTATGCATAATGGTCCCTTCCCTGACTAGTAAAATCAGCCCCCAGCGGTCAGCTTTCCCTCTGCTAGTTATGAAAATTATGCGGGAGCCCATGCCGTTTTTTTATTTTATTTTATCTAGTAGATACATCTAAGTAGCCACAATAACATATGCAAAGCACTGATTATGTGCAACATTTTTGCAGCTAGCTATCTATCATCTGTTCTCCCTTCTGCAAGTCCTGTGTTGTTAAATGTCTTGCAATTAATCTTTAAAAATAAATTGTTTAAATAGCATGCATTTTTTTCCTGAACAAAACACGAATGCGGCATATGGACACACGGATGGCACACGGATGTCACATACGCACCACAAATCTCACCAGTGTTAGTTTTTCCTGTACAGGAATCACCAGGATGTGTGAAGGAGGGTCTTGGATAGTGTAGTTAGGGAACGGTAGGGAATTTTTAAAGCAAGTATATTAGAGAGTAGCTTAGATTATGGGACTAAATACATAAAAGAAAAATTATTTTGCCTTCGGGCCACCCCTTTTAGGCAAAGCCCCCAAACAAGCAACAACTGAAGTCAGCTGCAGTTAAGGTCTGGCAAAGCATCAAAAAGGAGGAAAAGCAGCGTTGGGTGACGTCCATGGCTTCCAGAGTTCAGGCAGTTATTGCCTGCAAAGCATTCTCTACAAAGTATTAAAAAAATGAACTTTTTATTTATGGTAAAGTTAATTTGTCCAATTAATTTTGAGCCCTTGAAAGGAGGAGGCCTTGTAGAAAAATGGTTGCAATTCCTAAACATTTCACAGGATATTTGTGTCCAAAAGTTAATTAAACCTGAAAAACACAAGGACACAGTAAAAAAAACGTATAAAAATACTCTGTTGTAAAAAAGTAACAGTAAACAGCAAGTGATAGTAAAAAGGTGATAAAAAACAGGGTATTTGGTTGACACGTGTTTTGCAAAAAATGTATACTAAGCCTCTCTACCAACGTCAAGGTAACCCACATCAGAGCAGTCCCTAACTGATGTATTTAAAAACTGATCATGTGTATAGTACCTATATGAGCAGATCTGACAGGTAATGTCCATGTGGACACGCTGCAGAGGACAGCATTTATGTGCATGGCCCACAAGGGAGGGGTGGAGACCTCCCTAATCTTGCAAAAGCAAGAAACAAATTGAATACAAACACATGGGCCATGCACACGGTAAACAAGTCTGTAGGACAGTGTTCACACCACCAAAAGACTGAAGGACACAGTAAAACAAACGTATAAAAATACTCTGCTGTAAAAAAGTAACAGTAACCAGCAAGTGCTAGTAAAAAGGTGATAAAAAACAGGGTATTTGGTTGACACGTTTTTTGCAAAAAAAACCCCTCCCTTGCATGGGCCATGCACATAAATGTTGTCCTCTGCAGCGTGTCCACATGGACATTACCTGTCAGATCTGCTCATATAGGTACTATATACATGATCAGTTTTTAAATACATCAGTTAGGGACTGCTCTGATGTGGGTTACCGTGACGTTGGTAGAGCGGCTTAGTATACATTTTTTGCAAAAAAAAAAGTGTCAACCAAATACGTAGATCCTTATTCATAGCATAATGATATGCTATGAATAAGGATCTACGTATCTGAAACGCGTAAGCCTCTGTACGCTTTTATTTGCACCATGGTCTCATGTTTTTAATTTTTTCAAAATAAAGGCTATTTTTTAAGTCAATTTCACGAGTTGCTGGATAACTACCCTTTCATCACTGCCTAATGTCTCCCAGACGGGGGTTCTTTACAATCCGAGCACCGTGCTTCATGAGAAAGTGGACCGAGCAGGCTGACCCAGGTGTGCTGAAATATATATATATATATTTTTTTACATTAATTAAACCTGTAAGTATACACTTCAATTGCAGTGGTTTCATTTTAAACAAAAAATAGTGGCCTGCAGAGCTGAAATCAGGAAGATTCAGTCACTGTCCAAATATTTCTAGATCTAAATGCATGGCTCACTCAGAACATTATGTTCTCTAGTTCTTTGTTCAGGTGTAGAACGGGCAAGAAAGATTGTAAAAGAACTTCAACATGACGTTTCAAGGATGGAGTGAGACTGTCATCTACTGGCCAGATACAGTCAAGTGGAACTAAAATATACAAAGGAAGTTGCAGGGGGAGCAGGTTCAGACGCTGGACCCGATCAGGTGTCTTCCAGGAAGGAGTTCAGAGAGATAAGAGGCCAGCGCGCCAAACCTGAGGGGTCTTTGGCGCCAAGCAGCAGAGAGGAGCAGACGTGCTCCCTGCGTCCTGAGAAACCCCGCGTGGCAGGCCAAATCCAGAGGCCTGAGAGGTGCTCCAGCCGGGCACCGATAAAAGAGCTCCGGATCCCTCACAGTTGCGACCGGAGTGCTGTGCCTGCTGAGGATACTAGGAACCTGATCGCGGTGCTGAGTGAGTTCGCGGAACCCGACGTCGCCCGCCGACAGACGAGGCCTGGACCCCCCTATCCACGGCTTGAGAGACTGCCTCCAATGGCCAAGCAGAGAGGAGCTTCATACGTGAGCAGGGTCGTCACTTCCACTGCTCACCCACGGTACCGGGGACAATTGGGTTTAAGTACTCAGGTTGGGAGGGGAACGGTTGGGGCTAAAGTAGCACAACGTGATTTAATTGAATTTATCTGGAAAGAGACTCACGGCCTAGCGGGAATAACCGGTGACCCCCGCTAGGGCCAAATTCACGGTTAAAGAACTTGTGTGGTGTCTCTCATGCTTGAGGGCATCACCTTACTTTAAGAGACTGCGCCTTATTTTGAGAAATTTCATATTTTTCTGATATTTCAAACCACTGTTCATTACCCTTGTTGCTAATCCCTTGTTTCAGTATACCTGTTATATAAAACTGTTTACAATCATCTCTGACTGTTCTCGCCTTGTGTCTCTGTGCGTTGCATTCCGGCACCTGCATTACACAGGAGCGTATCGTTTCTTTGCCTCCTGGCTTCAATGTTTCTGGGGAGCGGTACATCCCTGAAGATTGACAGTTCAGACCAGATGCATGGTTGAGCCGCTGGCCCAAACTGTATGTTCTCCTATACTGAAGCAGCTTTGCTGCTGCAGCATTGGAGGAGCACAGTGACACTGAAGCGAGCTGTATCCAGTGATCTGGTCAGGTTCAGAGCAGGGCTCCCTATAGAGGTGGCTTGTAACCTAAAAACAGTAAAACTATGGTAATAAAAATCACTGTCACTCCAGCTCTATTCCCCACCCAGAGCCGCCTACTCCTGCTTGACTGTTGGCCTCTATGCGGTGTTCGTTCAGGCAAAGTTGCTGTCAATCAGAAAGCGGCAGCATAGGATGGGGAATAGATCTGGGGAGAACAGAGGCTTGGGAAGAGAATCCACATGCCCAAAGCTCTTCAGCCTCATTTGCATATTGATTTAAATGCAGATTTCTCAGTAATAGAGGAACAGACTGATCACATAAAAGGTATTGCTGGGCTTTTCTTAGAAATAGGTACATGTTCATATAAATAGTTTTTTAGGGAAATCCTGCTGACAGATTACCTTTAAAAGGTTTTTTTGTATTAGGGAGTTAATTATTTTAGCTGGCAGTCACTTCAGAAGGATCAGGCTGACACAGTTAATCTGATCACCTTAGTAGAACACCATGCAAACTATCCTGTCATTAATGTAAACCATGTATAATTTCACTACTGCAATATGAAGCATATGTTGCAATGATTTAAGATGCAAGGAGGAAATCAATAAACTGGATAGTGATAAAAGCAAATATTTGATATTAAATTACTGATTTTCTTTAATAACGTAATTGCATCATATAATCCAGATTACTGAAAATCATCGATTCTAAAAGTGTAGAGTAAACTTCATAAAAAAAAAAAAAAAATCAACATAAAGACACCATTGTTAGCTCTTGACTCATGCTGGCAATTTAGCGGTTTCTGACAAGAAACAATTGACACTCGGATATCCCAATAGAGTAAATTGATTTATATGTGGGACATCGCAGAAAATTAAGCCACAATGATAATCCATGTGGATTCATCCCACAGTATGATTTATGGTTTATGCAAGTTAATCTAGCCGAGCATGTGCAATGGAACCATTCTAAGCCAGTTGTTTCATCATTCAGAACCAAGCTGGGATTTTATAGACTACAGACAGCAGTGGAAAACGGAGCTCATCAATTCTCCTAAGTATCTGACTTATTTCCCAGATTACTCAGCATCATGCCCAAAACCTCCCTGGAAAACAAGAACGCCCAGAATTCAAAGGTTATGATCGTATGCTTTCACTCCGAGTACTGCATTTGGATGTGGAAAATTTCCCTGGAGGCTAAAGAAGCAGAAAATCAGTAGTTATATTACATAGCAAACTAGAAAGGTAATGTCAGTAAGTGTCTGGGCTATGCAATATAAAGCATATACTCCTCTGGGAGGATGCACAGGTTAATTCTAGGAAAATGGGAGGAGGAGAGAAGTGAAAAAGATGAATATACTGTGGAAGCTGTCAGTGGAATGGAGCATAACCCAGGCCAATGGTAGGCCCTGGCTGTGTATCATTGGGGCATGCTGACCAAATAAATTCACTAACAAATCTGTATTATTGTCATGTATGGACCAACTATATAGGCTGTATTTAGAAAAATGGAAACTACATTACAGAACAATTACAATGTATGTGACACACACACACAAAGTGCTTAAAAAAAAATAAACCAACATGTGGAAATCAAGTGGGGGAAAACAAGTGCATTTTTCACCATCATTGAGCGTAATTAGCATCCCCAGAAGTCTCACTACCTCTATTAAAGCAGAACTTTTGGCACATTGGTTTTCTGGAGCACTCACTTGTGTGTCTACATCATGCCAAGGTGAAAGGACATCCTGCCATGACCCCAAGGAAGAACCGGGAAGAGCTATAAGGTCACCTCTGAACAATTGAAAGTATAACTCTGGGGAGATAAAGGATTCTAATGGCCATGCCTTCATGAGCAATAAAATTAACATGAATTGTGCTTGCATTCCTCACTGCTCTCCATCCCTTGTGAGACGTTACATCGTAAGTTAAATTATTTTTCCAGAAAAATGTTGCTTCAGCCCCAAAATTTTCGTCTTCACAAGGGTAACAGGAGAAAAATGAACCATAAAACTTGTCGTGCACTTTCTCCAGAGTACACAAGTACCCCATATGTGGTGGAAAACTACTGTTTGGGCGCACGGGAGGGCTCGGAAAGGAAGGAACACCATTTCACTTTTGGAACGCAAAATTGTCTGAAATAGATAGCGGATGCCATGTCGCGTTTGCAGAAAAACAGTGAAAATCCCAGAAAAGTGACCCCATTTTGGAAAATAGACCCCTCAAGGATCTTATCTAGAAGTGTAGTGAACACCTTGAACCAACAGGCGCTGCACAGAATTTTATAACGCTGAGCCGTGAAAATGAAAAAATACATTCCTCCCACAAAAATGTTGCTTTAGCCCCCAAATGTTTCCTTTTCCAAAGGATTAGATTTAATCTTCTTTCCAAAGTTGTGTCATAGCTGTGTGCTTCTTAATAAACTTGGTGAACCTTACTCTAGCAGGATATAGGTTGTGAAATGTTAGTTGTGATAAACTCCACCATTGTCTCAAAATAAAATTATTTTTCTAGGTTTGCAAAATTAAATCTGAACAACTAAAAGCTATGGAACAAAGGATAAAATGTGAGGCAATGCTACAAGATCGACTGTTTTCATGCCCTTCCCAAAGATTTCAAAATCCTCAGCATGCTCATTTCGCTTTAGATTTTTTTTATCCCACTATGTTCAGATGGGAATTTCAAAATCCCTGACCAAATTATACTGTAAATTGCCACAGATTTGTGCTGCAGTGTCTATGCTGAAAATCTACGGTAATTCTACCTCTTCAAGTCCTTAAGAGAACTGTGAATGAATGCCCTGAAATATAAAGAACTCAAACACTGATGTGGATGGTAGAGTGCTGGATAAGAATGTTTAACCCTTTTACTCCCCAGCCTGTTTTCACCTTCTTGACCAGGCCAATTTTTTCAATTCTGATCAGTGTCACTTTATGTGGTAATAACTCTGGAACGCTTCAACATATCCCAGTGACTCAGATTGTTTTTTTTCCATGATATATTGTACTTCAAGTTAGTGGGGTTCAATTTTTGTCGATATGTTATGTTTATTTATATATATAAAAAAAAAATTGTAATTAAAAATGACAATTTTTTTTTTTTTAACAATGTTGCCATTTTCAAACTTTGAATTTTTATGCCCTAAACGCATATAGTTATACCACACAAAATAGTCAACATTTACTACACATCTGCTTCACACCAGCATCATTTTTTGAACTTTTTCTTTTTTGTTAGCAAGTTAGAAGGGTTAGGCTGTGTGCACACTGTGTGGTTTTGCTTTTTTTTCCACGTGGAAATGGGCCAAAACACTAGGGAATCCTTGTGCCAGCTACTGCAATGACAATCCTGAAGTGCTGTGCCAGGATTGTCATTGCATTTAAATCTGCAGCATGTCAATTCTTTGTGCGTTTTTGTAGCGTTTTTCACCCATTGACTTGAATTGAGTCAGTCAAATCCGCAGCAAAAACGCAGGTATAAAAATATTTGCGGATTTGATGTATTTGACTGACTCAATTCAAGTCAATGAGTCAAAAATGCACAAAGAATTGGCTGATAACAGCGAGAGCAGGCACAGCTGAGGGGTGAAGCCTCTTGAGCCGGTGTATGTGCTCAGTGTAAAGAAAAAAAAAAGGTTTTTTTTTTTTTTTTTTTAAATTTTAACACCTTATACTCACCAATCCGCCGTAATCCCAATGTCCCACGGCGATCTAATCACCCGCTGAGCTGTCGGAATGGAGGTCACTGGAGTTCAATCAGCTGATGATCAGCTCCGGTGACCTCATTTACTGCACAGATGCTGTGTGAGAATTTTCTTACACAGCACTGTTGCAGTGAGGTCACCGGAGCTCTTCAGCTGATCACCAGCTGATTGAACTCCAGTGACCTCTGTCTCGGCAGCTCAGCACTATACACTGACACAGGATTGATTACACTCCTGTCAGTGTATACAGCGCTGTCCTCTAGAACAGGCACACCAGTGATTGCTGATGTGACTGCTCTAGAAGTGACCTAGATCTTTGTGGGACACTCTGGAGGAATGGGTGTTAGGAGAGTATGCAGTGTTTTTTTATTTGTAAATAAATGATTAAAACAATGTGGAATTTTATTTAAAATAAAAGACTTTATTCTTGCAGTGTCTTTATTTCCAAACCTTTACTACGGGGTTAGTAATGGGGTTGTCTTATAGGCGCCCTAAATTACTAACCCTTGGGCTTCATGTCAGCGGCCAATACAAGGCCGACATGAACCAACCCTATTACCCCACTTGCCACCACACCAGGGCAAGTGGGAAGAGCCGAGGCTAAGCGCCAGATTTGGCGCATCTTATGGATGCGCCATTTTTGGGGCTCATATTAGACTTGGTGGAGGCCAGCATCCATGGCCCTTTCCCTGGCTATTAATATCAGCCCGCAGCTGTCTGCCTAGACTTTGCAGGTTAGATTTTATAGGGGGACCCTACATCAATTTTTTTTTCTGCCGTCCCACTGTATTCTAGCCTGTAAAGGCTAAGCAAACAGCTGTGGGCTGTTATTAAAAGCCAGGGAACATCTCTGGCTAATGGTCCCTTCCCCGGCTAGTAATATCAGCCCCCAGTGGTTGGCTTTCCCTCTGCTGGTTATGAAAATGATGAGGAAGCCCGAGCCATTTTTATAATTTTAGGCTAGGTGCCCACGATCTGAACGTATCCGCTCTTTGGACGCAGCATATTTTTGCTGCGTCCAAAATGCTCCGTTTTATTGAACGCAGGTAAATCCGCATGTGTTCACTGAAAGACGCACCGCATGTCAGTGTCCGCACGTGATCCACAGCCTCAGATGCACGCATAGTGAACATGGGATTTCTAGAAATCCCATCCACTATGCTGTAACATCAGGAAGCTGCAGGTCTGACGCTGCATAAATACGCATCAAACCCGCAGCATTTCCTGATCATGGGCACGTACCAAACTCACCCACAGCATGTAAATTTCTGTAGCAGAGGGGTCTCCACTGCAGATTTTAACGGACTGAATTGTCATTAAATACGGTGGATCCGCATGTACTGACAAATCAAGTGTGGCATTAGGAGTAATGGGATTAGGTGTCGCTGACACCTAATCCTAGCTTTAGTAATGAAGGTGTCAGACACCCTCATTACTAAACCTGTAAGTAAAGAGTTAAACACACACACAGAGAATAAAACACTATTTGAAATGCAACAGACACATTATTGAAATCATTTAAATTAAACAATATACTTACCCCAGGTCCAACGGTAATCCAAGGGTTAAAGCGATGTCCCACGTTTCTTTTTTCAAATATCTTTATTTAGCGCCAAAAAGCATTCATTGTTGTACAAAAACACATCAAAAAACGCATCAAAATTGCAGCAAAGCGCATGTTTTTTTGCTGCCAAGAGATGCAAAACCCGTGCAGAAATTTCTGCAATCAAATACTGAATGTGTGCACATAGCCTTAAAAGTTGATCAGAAATTTCTGATGTTTCCAATAAAATTTACACAACCAATGTTTTCAGGGACTTCATTACATTTGAAGTGACTTTGAGAGGCCTGTGCGACATAAAACCCCAAAAGTGACACCATTTTAAAAACTGTACCCCTCAAAGTGCTCAAATCCACATTCAAGAACTTTATTAACCTTTTAGGGGCCTCACAGGAATTAAAGCAATGTGGAAGAAAAAAATTAAAATGTTACCTTTTCACACAAAAATATTGATTTACCCTAAATTTTGCATTTTCAAAATACGTGTGGTGAGCACTTTGAACCCACAGGTGCTTCACAGAATTTTATAATGTTGAGCCATGAAAAAAAAAATGTTTCCAGCAAAAATGTAGCTTCAGCCCCAAATTTTTCATTTTCACAAGAGTAACAGGAGAAAATGGATCATACACTTAGTTGTGCAATTTCTCCTGAGTACACGGATAGCCCATATGTGATGGAAAACTACTGTTTGGGCGCATGGCAGGACTCGGAAGGGAAGGCGAACGATTTGACTTTTGGAGTGCAAAATTGGCTGGAATAGACAACGGACGCCGTGACACGTTTGCAGGGTCCTTGATGTGCCTAAACAGAGGGAAACCACCACAAGAGACCCCATTTTGGAAAAAAGACACCTCAAGGCACTTATCTAGATGTGTGGTGAGCACCCTGAACATACAGGTGCTGCACAGAATTTTATAACGTTGAGCCGAGAAAATGAAAAAAATACATTTGCTCTGCAAAAATGTTGCTGTAGCCCTAAATTTTTCCTTTTCACAAGGGTAACAGGAGAAAATACGTGCAATTTCTCCTGAGTACGCAGATAACCCATATGTGATGCAAAACTACTGTTTGGAGGCACGGCAGGGTTTGGAAGGGAAGGAATTGTAGATCATTGGGCTGAGTAAACTAAAAAAAATTACCATTTTTTTCCCACTAACAAATTTCTTTGACTCCAACAAGTTTCAATTTTCAAAAGGGATAACAGGAGAAAATGAATGATACTTTTGAGACACAGTACAAAGCTCAGAAGAGAAGGAGCGCCATATGGGAGTTCAGATTTTGCTGGAATGGTTTGAGGGTGCCAGATCACACTGGCAGAGCCCCTGGAGGTGCCAGAACAGCACAACCCCTCCATGAGTGACCCCATTTTACAAACTACAACTCTCAATGAATTTGAGGGGTGCAGTAATCATTAGCACAAATGCCTCATAGAATTTTAGACCACTGGGTGGTGAAAAAAGAATAATTGCATTTTTAAACACATTTTAGCCCAAAGTTTTTAATTTTTCTAAAGGCCAGTAGTAAAAACTGGACCTCACAGTTTGTTGTGCAATTGTTCTGGAGTGCGCCAATACCCTACATTACAGTATAATTGTAACTACGTTTCAGACAGTGCAAAACTCAGAATGGAAGAAGCGCCATATCGTAGTGCAGATTTTCCTGTTATGGTTTGAGGGTGCCACGATCTATTGGAAGAGCCCGAGGTACCAGAACGGCAAAAGCCGCCATAAGTGACCCCGTTTTACAAACTACACCTCCCAATGAATTAATCTAACGGTGCAGTGACAATATTAACACCACGGGTGTGTCACAGAATTTTATAATATTAGGCAGTGAAGAAAAAATTTACATTTTTACCACAAAAATTTTGTTTTAGCCCCAGATTTTACATCTTCACAAGGGTAAATGGGTAAAAATGGCACCAAAATTTGTCACACAATTTCTGCTGAATGTGGCAATAACCCATATGTATACAAATATCAAAAGACTGATAGTAAGCACCTTTACACACCTATTTTTATTTAAGTGACTAAGAGTAGCCATCTTCATATATAACAAATAAAAGTAGCACTCTGTAGCGCTATAGTATGCAAACATGAAATTTGAACGGCATTACAGTTCTAGAAAATAGGAAAAATTGATAATGCTTAGCGCATAACTTGGCCAATTCATGTGTACCCGGCAGCCATGATAAGACGATTCAGTAGTTTCGAAATTCTTCTGTAACAATGCCAGTTTGTTTTGCAACAATAAGGTCGTGAAGGTCTTGAGACAGCGTACTGGTTTTACCTATCATGAGATGTTACTTGTGTGGCAACTTGGTAATGTGGCTCCTTTTTATAGGCCATCAGTTGATCCAGCTCATATTTTTCATTAAGTAGCAGGATTGCTTTATAATTACTGATAGACTTAAGCTGGTGTCATGAATTTCCATGGCTTTTTACACCTTTCTTGCTTCATGTGTTCAATACATTTTCCCTGTGTCACTTCACATTATTACACAATTTATGGACATCTATGGTTTGATTTCTTTGCCTGTGTGGACTGGATGGGTTGTTACTGACATCTGGTGAGTATTTCATATCAATAGCACCTTCAGACATCTATTTACTTAGAAAATTGGTGACATGTTTAATACTTATTTCACCTGCTGTATCTACAGTAAAGAGGTTTTTGTTTTTCTTTGTATCAAAGAATTCTATGACACGTGTAGCTGTTTTGAGCCAGAACTAGTAGTGACAAATTTGGCTTAGTCTGAGGTGAAGTGGTATAGATGTCCTTTGCGTTAGCAGAAGACCATGTCCATGATAGGTTTGAAAAGACACCAAGTGGTTCCCTGAAATTTAGTTGAAAACAGATAAAGCTTATGATCCAATCCCGTTTTTGTCACAGTTCAGTAGCTCTGTCTGGGTTTCCATCTGAAGCCCTGAAATAGAGATTCAGGCATATCAGCAGTCACTTTGTGCTGTCTGACCTTTTCGTCAGTGTCTGCTTTTATAAGATGGGCTCAAAGCGTGGTCAACTGCCCTCCTGTGCTCCCCTAACTCCTAAAAATACAAACACCGCTAAAAAAAAAAAAAAAAAAAAAAAAGTGGGACGCCATCTGCTTTATTAAAATCAATGGCCCCATCAGAAATCCTGAATCCTGTTTTCAGGGCTTTAGACCGCAAAAGGTCCAATGGAGATACTGTTGCGTGACTAAACCATGATGTGAACCCAGCCTAAATATAAAAGGCTCCCTAAAACTAAGACATTAAGGATCATTTGGGAAGGGACTACAAATTGCTAGCTCAAAATTATTTCATACACCAAAGAGACCTGATGAGAATAATAGGCAATGTTCAGTGAGCTGGTGGAACTCTTGCACTTCAGATGATGCTCCTCTCATAGGGTAGGGGCACAGGACTGATATTAGGACCATTGATCTGCACAGATCTTGAATGCTGTTAGATACCAAATTCTTGGCTGTCCTAATGGTGGTGAACAAATTGGAAACTAGTTTATTGCCTGGAGTTCACAAAAAGCTGTGTGTGTGTCAGATCGGTCCATTTGAGGTCTCTGAAATCCAAATTAAATGGTTCAGGAATAGACTATAAATATCAGCTCCATCATGGGCGAGGGGGGGGGGGGGGGGGTATAGTCTGCCCCTGATACCAAAGAGTTAAGAGAACGTTCCTGAAGTTAGAACCCTCTGGGGCAGCAGTTTAGCCTAGGTAAGGTCAACTGTTAACAGCCAGCCCAGTGGAGGGAGGGGTAACTGAGTGCTAGTGTCAAGAGCACACAGTCAGTAGTGTGCAGTACTGCAGAAACTAGCAGGCGCTATAGGGGCTGCTAGGGTAGACGTGGGCCTAGTATCCAGGACAGTGGATCGCCAAAGAATCCTTCCACAAGAGTCCACTTAGCCGGCCTGGAAACCTCAAGATAATCGTCGGGAGGTCTGGGGGCACATTCTGTCAGCGAGGCTGCAGAAGAAGTCAGGACTCAAGTTCTCAGAGGCAGAGTGATATGTGATCCAGATATACTGTAATTGGTGGGCAAGAATCTCTAGGGCTAGAGAAGAAAGCAATAGAGATGCTTCACCTAGATCGCAAACCAGAGCTGAAGTTGTATCCGGTACCTGTGGGAAAGATGACAACCTATTGGACCTTAGCCTTTGTACCTGCCTGTAAATACTGCCAGTTATCAAGTAAAGTTCTGGTTGTTTTTAGGAGCTCTGTGTCCTCCAAATTGATAGCTGCCCTGGTTCCAGAAGAGGAATTCCTGGAATCAGAAGAGGCCGGCTGGCCAGAAGTAAGAGAAAACACACACACACACACACACACACACACACACACACACACCCCAACAGTAGCTCACCAGAGTGAGGACACACTTTGTAGGGAGCCAAAGAAAGCATGGGCTACAGCTCGCCCACGACTACCTCGCTTGGGCACCTTACAAAACTGAATTATGGAGGAAGTACGGTAGTCTAACTCCTGAGGGTTTTGTTAAAAAAAAAAAAACAAACAAAAAAACACTGGGGGCTCTCAACATGGAAAAATAAAAATCCACTTTTTTGAAAATTATTTGTTTAGCAGAGGAGCAAATAATTTGGCAACTGTCTTATTCCCCTTGATAAGTAGTAGCGCCTTAAATACAGACACGGTCAAAGGAAGTCGATATGGAGGGAAAGATTGTGCACTTGCAGATCGGTGACGATTGTTGGCTTACCTGCATCTGCTGCAATGAGCAGGTCTCAAATGTTGCACATTTGTAACAAGGAAGGTCAGACTGGATTAATACAACTGCTTGCTTTCAGAATAGCAAATTACTTTTATTATATTAAGAGTTTAATTTAAAATGCATTTGTAATAGCTCTGATCTCATCTAAACAGATACAAACTAATACTTTAGCTTCTTTAGGCATCCTATAATGTAGAAAGGCATGTGCCAAGTCTATGTAATCTGGACTCCGTTAGGTATCCAAAGCTGAAGTTATCACGGAAAAGCATTTACTTTTCCTTCAGTTGAGGTCAGAAATTTATGCAAGTCAAAAGCAACGACTGCCAAAAACATCAGACTGCACTCTACCAAATAAAAAGGACACTTCTTCTTACAAGCGAGTTCGACAGTACAGGAAACAAGCAGGGTCAGAGGTTTACTTCATACTGGAACCAGTTTAACCACGTTAAAGCCAAAACACAATATAGATTTAAAACTGGTGTGTCATGTACAGTGTCCATTTTAGGACATGATCAGATACCCTGTCTGACAAGCGATCCTGACAGGTAGCTTTTCTTGTCTTATGAGATCAACCATGAAAATACTCAGGGTGACAGTCATTGTGATTCTGATGTTTGAAGAAAGTCACTTATCAGACTCACATCAAAATCACACATCATTTGAATTTGGCTTGGGGGGAGGCATTTCTGAAAGTCCCAAGTAAAGGAGCATCATTTACACATGGGAGGAGGGTATTTTTTGTACAAAGAGCTCATTGCCAGCAGGAACCAAGGCATCGCCTTCATTAAGAAAGGGGTCGATATTTGCATAACTGCAACATGCATATTAGGTGACATGCTGGGGGTCTTTACATGAGCTACATCCAAACAACCAGAAGGGGGCTCTGACCCATAGCTGCCAGATATTAGGTGTTTGTTGATTTTTTTTTTGTTCACACCTTGTCCCGCTTCCTAATTTCCTGATTACAGTATAAGAGAACTGCATTTTATACACCAACATAAAATGAAGACTAATTCCGTAATAAAAATTGCACCTTGGTAAAAAGAAAAAAATAAATAAATCCGGGTTTTACAACAATATCTATATCTAGAGAAATACAGTCAGGAACCAAACTCCACCTCATAGGTGATCAGACCCACGGCTGGTTTGTAATCAGATCATGAATATTGATAAAACTGGCCTTAAGTAGTGGCCCCATATTTGAGGCGTTGCCTAATAAAAAGCATGATCTTAAATGCAGTTGGCATCTATCGCCAAATTGCACATTGGAAGACATCTGGTGGGCATTACTCATAAGGAGGGGGTGGGGGGCTCAAGCACTTGTTGCATGTGGAACTTCAACAGTGCTACTATAGTATGCTATGGGAAACCAAGGCAATGATACCATCAAGAGTAAAACATAAGCAATGATTAAGAAAGTGTATGTCTCAAAAGAACAAACACGAAGTTAAGGCCATTCTAAAGTAGCCACACAATAACAACCAGGGGAACAGTCAGATAAGCAGCTGAAAAAGCAAAAGGAAGCTGGAAGTGTGCAACAGACGCCATCTAGAGTAGGAGACCAGAACAGCGTTAGGTTAACAAAAAGGACAAAGCTTCAGGCTATGTGCCCACGATGCAGAAATGCTCAGGATTTTTTCTTGAGTGTTTCTGCATCTCCCTGGCAGAAAAAAAACACATGCGGATGTGAAGCGTTCACTTGCATTTCCGCATGCGGATTGACAAGCGCTTTCCAATCGATTTTAGCGTCACCTGGAAAGTGCTTGTGACAACTAGGTCACACTATATAAATCCATGCAAACAGCATGGATTCATATTAGTGTGACCCGAGAGAATGTCAAAATAAAAAAATAAATGTATACTTACCCTCTGATGGCCCGCTTCACTCCGCTCTCCCTTGCAGGCAGCGGTAACTGAAGGACCTGCCGACGTCAGCGTCGCGTGACCAGTCACATGACTGACGTCAGCGCAGGTCCTTCATTCCATCGCAAAGTGCCGGGAAGCAAGGGGGAGCGCAGCGTGGGCCGCCAGAAGGTAAATATATATTTATTTTTTGATAGATTTTTTAATGGTACCTGGGTGTGGATGAGACTCTCCTCTCCTCTACACCCGGGTACCATCCGCACATTAGAACGCGCCAATTAAGCAAGTACAGATGCAGTCTTGCGGAATTGGCGCGTTCTAATGCAAGTCAATGGTGGCGAAAACGCAGCACTTCCGCAAAATAATTGGTAGTGCTGCGTTTTTTTCCCGCAATGATAATCCACAGCGGAAATTTCCACCGCATGTGCACAGCACATGTGGATTATCATTGGGGAACATGGCAGGCCTTCTACCATGCTTTTTTTAAGCGTTTCTGCAGTGTTTTTGCCGCTGCGGAAATGCTTAAAAAACGCATCGTGGGCACACAGCCTGAAGGTTTAAATTATAGTGTGGAATAAATGCGAATATGAAGAACAGGAGCTTCCTAGTTGACATTGTGAAGCAGTTACGAGTGATCATAATACTGACCAGCTGTCGACAGCAAGAGGAGGAGATTCTTTCTGCCGAGAATTATCTCTGTGCCATGTATGGTGAACACTATGGGTTCCATTCATCAAGCGTTTGACAATAATGCGAAGTTGTGCAAAAAAAATATGCGACTTGGCGTTTTCATGGTCACCTCCCGCCAAATTCATAAAAAGTTACACCACTTTAGTGGCACAACTTATGCCAGACCTGGTTCCTGACTGGAGTCTTTTGCGAGGTGCACAGCACTGAGGGGATGTGCCTCTTAAGGAGTTCGGCACATCTCACCACCATCATGCTCCTTCATTAAGATTGTTGTGTACAACCCCAGCACAGAATTAGTCAGTTCCTACATGCCCAGTTTTTAAATTCAATAACTGAATTTATGGTTGTCCACCATCTTTAATGTACCAAATGTGTTGAGTATATGATTTTGTAGGAAATATTACAGGTTCTTCTCCCACCCTTCCTAGTACAGCCCTTCGTCAGACTGCTCAGAGGTCCTGTCCATACAATGGCTGCTGGTGGAGGAGTATGTGATCATACCTGTCATTGTATGGACAGGAGGGCTGGTCAGTGTGTGTGAAAGGGCAGGAGGAGAACACGTCATACTTCTATATTAAGCTCAAAGTCATGGTTCCCCTACACAATTACCACAAAAAAGAAAGTGGCAGCTAATTTAACTGCCGAGTATGTAAAAATAAATGTTCAGTTTTTTTTTTTAATAAACTAAGCCATACATGCAAGAAAAACGCTCCTCTTGACAAAAATTCTTTACCAATTATATATTACCTATACCAGAAGGATAACACTTGCGATCAGTTGTAAAACAAATTTCAATTTACTTTATTTTTTAACAGAACAACATTTGACCTAGAGACAAAACAGAAATTCAAGGTGTCAAGTATAACCCAACATTTACCATGTTCATACTTCTGGAGCCATAGCCGGTCACATTTGGCATATAATGCAGAATCACAAACCATAGCCCCTTTTCAAAGCAGATTTGGAAGAATAAAGCTGAAATTCAATCCCTTCCATGGAGAAGAGGAGAAGGACAAAGAACAACAATTTCCGCTCATACAGTAACAGCACGCAGCTCAACAAATCCTAGTTCTGACCAGTGGATCCAAAACCACCAGCACCTCGCTCTGTATCATCTAGGATCTGCGGAGGAAGACAGCACAGAAGGACAGAGGATTTAATAGCCACCAGCTCTGCAGACAGTAATACAGCTTGGTCATATGGATAACCCATTTTCAACAAATCGTTATTGAATACAATTACTCACTTTAAGTTCCTCAAGATCAGGGTAAATTATCTGCTCACATATCAACTGAGCCACTCGGTCACCTTTTTTAACTGAAGTATAAAAAGTTATACAATTATTAACACTTGGCATCATGGTGGTTACATTAGCTAAGAAAGCAAGGTACCTGAGTTTTTTTTCTGAGTGTTGTTATGCTATGGTGAGTTCTAGTTTAAAGCCATGATGAGCATGTGCTGTGTTTTTTTGCACTGTGCAAGAAACAGTATTACAGTTGCAGCAAAGTGTATGAGATTTAGAGACCTCATGTTCACTGTGCTCTTTATTTTCATTGTTTTAACAGCACAGAAACTGACTTGTGGTGCGTTTTTGAAAAAAAAAGAAAACAGTGCTGTGGAGTCGGTATGAAGTGGACAGACTTCGAAAATGTATAATAAATTGGGTACAGTAGTACAATGCAGAAAACTTGAAAAAGTTATGAAATGTCCTATAAAATGTCTGTTCTGTTCCTGATCTAAGGGTCTAGACTTTTAGTGGAGATGAATCTGTGCTGCACTTTATGTACACGCTCAGTAGTGAGGCAGGGCTGTGGAGTCAGAGTCAGGTTTGGCTTACAGACTCCACAGCCCTGGAAAAAATGCAACATAAAATTTCTCTTGCGGTAAATATGCATTTTATTTGCAGATTCTCCCCATAGACTAAAATGAAATGAGGAAAACCTGCTGGAAAAAAAACCCACAGAACTTTAATCAATAAAATTTTATCAACAAATAAAAGCAGATTAAAAACATGATATGCCAAAAGGAGACAAAACGCAGTTTGGGGAGCCCCAGCCCCACAAAAACAAAACAACTTGAGTAACTTAATTGTTGCAGAAATGCAGCACCACCAAAATGCACATCGCTGGAGCAAAGGAAGTCAATTAATATCATGAAGTACACTGAACTCTGGGGTTATATGTAACCCTGTGAAAAGTCTCATGACGATTTG
This sequence comes from Phyllobates terribilis, assembly GCF_046119375.1. Taxonomy (NCBI): domain Eukaryota; kingdom Metazoa; phylum Chordata; class Amphibia; order Anura; family Dendrobatidae; genus Phyllobates; species Phyllobates terribilis. The sequence goes on along the minus strand of NW_027362771.1, from coordinate 410,623,839 downwards.
CTGACAAGGTCAACTCTCAACATACGAGACATAAAACCTGTTGCTTTTTTTCTGGGTCAGATTTTAAGCTTTACTTTGCTGTGCATTTTATTGTAGGCAACACCTTTTTAAAGTTTTGAAAAATAAATCCCTTTGATGACTCCTCTATATTGGTTCACACTAATAGTAGGTAAATGGGGTTTTCCCCTTTTTGCAGCAAGAGCCTTTTACTAAAAAGCAGGGCTGTGGAGTCGGTAAGCCAAACCTCCGACTCCAACGCCTCAATTTCCATGACTCCCGACTCCCTCATACACGGCTCATGTTTAAGTGATAAATTTACTGTAGCACAGATTCATCTCAGCTAAAAGTCTAGACCCTTAGATCAGGAATAGGACATTTCAGAACTTTCCCAAATTCAATGAAAAAATATTCCCCACAAACTGCATTGAACTACTGTACCCAATTTATTATATATTTTAGGAGTTGGAGTCGGTCCATTTTATTCCAACTTTGATTCAGACTCCACAGCCCTGAAAAAAGCCCTATTGAAGAGACTGTCAAAGACAGCGAGATATTGTACCTTGGCGACACATACAAACCTTCAGAAGTCTCACAACACAAAGGCACGTACCAGCAAAGGGCTCCTTTCCAAAATTGAATAATACAACACCAACGTTTCCTCTGTAGTCTTCATCAATTACACCCGCTAAGTAAGAGGGAAAATACAAAACAAAAAAAAATAAAACTTGATTAATGAAGACCAACATCTAAATAATATTTATGTCCACATTTCAGATGCAGCGTCTTCAAAAAAAAAAAAAAAGGGGGGGGGGGGGGGAATCCTTTGAAAAAAAATGAGCAGGCGAAGCTACATGGAAATTCCTTCACAACACAGAAAAATATTCTGCATTGTGTAATGATGGAAAATACACTGCAGTCAGTGGAAGAATGCACATTAGTGCTGGCAGGTTAGTGTGATGGCCCTCAGATGCAAGCTGTAACTGTGTCAGGGCCTTGGCTCTAGAAGCTGCCTACGCCTTCCAGCTGTGGAATGAGGACAATGTTACATTGTGTTTGTATTTCTATAGAGTATTCAAAATGTTTCGATTATTAAGAGGAAATATTTCAAGAAAAGAATTGCAAAAAAAATACAATTATATTACACTAACCGGTAAACTGATTTTCTGGAGCACATGACAACATACCATTATTCCCTCCCTTTTCTGTCTTTACATGGGGGGGGGGGGGGGGTTTATAATCGCTTGGATGATGTGCATTTAAAAAATTAATTTTTTTTAATTTTTTTTTTTTAAATATGCGACAAGTGATACATGACCCCCTCCAACAAACACAGAAAAGAAGGGAATAAAAGGGTGCTGTCATTTGCTCTGGAAAATCAAATTACTGGTTAGTATAGTTCTCATATTTCCCCCACACCCATGACATCATGAGAGATCACAGAGGAATCGTCTCTTAGGGCGACACCATCACTTTCAGAACTTTACGTCCAGGGGCAGAGAAAGACAAAAGATATAATCAGTAAGTGGCTGCCTAACAAAGATTCTATAGAAGCCTCTGCCTTCTCGTCCCAAGATGTGAACATAGTAGCGTGTGATGCAAGACCCTCCGAGAGCTAAATAGATGAATAGTATGGCTCCCACAAACTCCTGTGTACTCCTCTAACTCGCAGCTTTCCCATTACTTGGTTTCCCAAACTGAACGGAGGAGAAAAAAAAAAAAAAAAAAAAAAGATACATTTAGTAGAAAAAGATGTAGCTTTTATATACACATGTCTAAGCAGTTAAAATCTCTCTCCGATTCAGGATTGGGGACATATAGAACGTGGACATTACCTTCAGAAGTGCTGGGTCTGGTTTTAGGATAACCCAGATCTCTAGAATGGTCGTGTATAGAACAGAAGTGGACATTGCTTGGAGTTCCCCAGTGTGCCTAACCAATGTAACAGCACTTCAGTGTAAAGGGTTTAGTAGGAATGACCTTGATTAGCGCAAAAGAGGCTTTAGTGAGCCTTCAAGACTAGGTGCGAGTCCCATGGGTGCACTTTGGGAGCAGGGACAGAAGAGCACTCGTAACCGATGGAAGAAAGCTTATCCACAGATGGTCAGCCATTTCATATTTAAAAACGGAGCCAAGGGCAGAAATTTGTACCTTTAACCCCTTCAATTCAAAAAAGTACAATGTAGAGAGCCGGAATCATAGGTGGCCATCTGTAAAACTCATACGAATTCATGGAGTAACTAGGTGGAGTAAATGGACCCCATTCACGTAAAAGTTATGGGGAACATATGACTGTGTCCACCCAGCTTTTCTATGCAAACAGCCACACGCAGGGGTGCATTTTTGTCAGCGGATGGTTGGCAGCCGTACAATAACATAGCGGGCTACAGAGGTGGCACCAGTTGAGCGCCCCTGCACTCAAACAACCTTGACAGAGGAAATTTTGCGACTGCAGCAATGTATTATATGTACATAATTCTTGTTATTTCACATGCAGAAATACCTCCAACATCAATGAAGTGTTTAGCTGCCAAACCGGATCGTGGAGCTAAAAAGCAAGATGAGAAAAAAGGGAAATGAACACATTAGCACAAGCACATTTATCACACTACGGACCCTCGGCTAATGACAAGCTACAAGGTTTCTCCTCTTGCAATATAATTACACGTTATAATAGTCATTGTACTATTGATTTCTGCAGACAGATGCTCTGCAATGATCTCAAAATATGCACAAGCCATAGAGGACTACTGTTCCTACAGCATGAGAAGATGTCCAGAGCTTTAGGCCAAGTGCACACAGAGCATGAACTTCTAGAATCGACAGCTCACTCGCTGCCTAATGTATCCACCCCATTAACAGATCCGGTTGAAGTGTAAAACAGTCAGTGGCAGGGTATACATCATGAAAAAGCTAGCTTTAGAAAAAAAAAAAAAAAGTGTATTTACTTATGTTAGTTACTGGCAGATTTGAAAGTCAGTATTGATCTAAAAACCTATGTTTCATGTACCCATTTTTCAATGGAAGCACGCTGCCATCTTGTGGATGGCACAGCTTCTCACAGATCCCTTCTGAAGATGACTGGAAGCACGCTGCTCCTGAGGACATAGTGCTACTTTATTAGACGAGATCCTGCTGCTTAGTGAAAAGAGACCAGGGAGTGTTTCCATGCGCGCAGCTGCCGGGGACATCACTACACGCACTTACAAGACCGCTCAGTGCCCTTCTCCAGTGGGGGGGGGGGAAAGATTTTAGTCAGCCACCAATTGTGCAAGTTCTCCCACTTAAAAAGATGAGAGAGGCCTGTAATTGACATCTTAGGTAGACCTCAACTATGAGAGGCAAAATGAGAAAACAAATCCTGAAAAATCAGTCTGATTTGGAAAGATTTTTTTTTTTTTTTTTTTTCCTTCATTTTGGTGGAAAATAAGTATTTGGACAATTACAAACAAGATATCTTGCTGTCACAGACCTGTAACTTCTTCTTTAAGAGGCTCCTCTGTCCTCTACTCATTACTTGTAGTACTGGCACCTGTTTGAACTTGTTAACTGTATAAAAGACACCTGTCCACAACCTCAACCAGTCACACTCCAAACTCCACTATGGTGAAGACCAAAGAGCTGTTGAAGGACACCAGAAACAAAATTGTAACCCTGCACCAGGCTAGGAGGACTGAATCTGCAAGAGGCAAGCAGCTTGGTGTGAAGAAATCAACTGTGGGAGCAATAATTAGAAAATAGAAGACATACAAGACCACTGATAATCTCCCTCGATATGGGGCTCCACACAAGATCTCACCCTGTGGGGTCAAAATGATCTCAAGAATGGTGAGCAAAAAATCCATAACCACACAGGGGATGGGGAACTAGTGAATGACCTGCAGAGAGCTGGGACCAATGTTACACTGGCTACCATCAGTAACACACTACACCGCCAGGGACTCACATCCAGCAGTGCCAGACATGCTCCCCTTGTTAAAGTGGTTGTCCACTACTTTAGATTACAAAAAGGCTTAGGGGCCCCTGGGGGATACATTGGGGTAGGTAAATACCTTCCGTTGCAGATAATGCCTGTGAGCGGCGCTATCACTGGCCGCTCACAGGCATCACGTTACCCCCGGCTGCAGCCGGCTCTGACATCCGCTGATGTCACGACAAGTGCTGGCAGCAGCCAGGGGTCTTTTTCTTCCTGGTGGATGCAAGGCTGTGGGCGGGGTTACCCCCCTGCATCACACCCGGCATCCACCGCGCGCTCTGCCTCTCCCTATCCTTGGGAAGCGAACGGTGGATGCTGGGTGTGAAATGGGGGTAACCCCACCCACAACCCAGCAGCCACCGCGGGGACCCAAGCGCTGCGTCACGCCTCACTTGTCGTGACGTCAGCGCGGGGTCAGGTGATGCCTGTGAGCGGCCACAGATAATGCCTGTGAGCGGCGCTATCTGCAAGGGAAGGTATTTACAAAAAGGCTTAGGGGCGACGGGGGATTAATCTAAAGTAGTGCACAACTTCAAGCCATTACATGTCCAGGCCCATCTGAAGTTTGCTAGAGAGCATTGGATGATCTAGAAGAGTATTGGGAGAATGTCATATGGTCAGATGAATCCAAAGTAGAACTGTAAGGTAGAAACACAACTCGCCGTGTTTGGAGGAGAAAGAATGCCGAGTAGCATCTAAAGAACACCATACCTACTGTGAAGCATGGGGGTAGCAACATCATGCTTTGGGGCTGTTTCTCTGCCAAGGGACCAGGTCGACTGATCCATGTACATGAAAGAATGAATGGGGCCATGTATCGTGAGATTTTGAGTGCAAACCTCCTTCCATCAGCAAGGGCATTGAAGATGAAATGTGGCTGGGTCTTTCAGCATGACAATGATCCCAAGCACACCGCTAGGGCAACAAAGGAGTGGCTTCGTAAGAAGCATTTCAGGGTCCTGGAGTGGCCTAGCCAGTCTCCTGATCTAAACTCTACAGAAAACCTTTGGAGGGAGTAGCAAGTCCGTGTTGCCCAGTGACAGCCCCAAAACATCACTGCTCTAGAGGAGATCTGCATGATGGAATGGACCAACATACCAGCAACAGTGTGTGCCAACCTTGTGAAGACTCACAGAAAACGTTTGACCTCTCATTGCCAACAAAGGATATATAACAAAGTATTGAGATGAACTTTTGTAATTGACCAAATACTTATTTTCCACCAAAATTTGAAGAAGAAAAAAAAAAAAAAAGTCTTTCCAAATCAGACAATGCGATTTTCAGGATTTGTTTTTTCATTTTGTCTCTCAGTTGAGGTCTACCTATGATGTCAATTACAGGCCTCTCATCTTTTTAAGTGGGAGAACTTGTACACTTGGTGGCTGACTAAATACCCCCCCCCCCACTGTATATTATTACAGTTGTCCCTTCTACTCTGCAGATTCATTATCTATCACACTGATCTGTGCTCTGATTAAAAAGAGTTCTCAATCCAATCAGAGCACAGATCAATGCAACGATGGCAGATAGTGAAATGAGGAGCACCAGGGAAAAGTCTTCTAATAAAGCAGGAGTAAGTCACCAGGAGCAGCGTGCACTGAACATGGCTGCCCTGAGCAGTGCGACCACGCAGCCCAGAGGCGATCCATCACTTCCATGCTGTGGAGTGATACAGTGGCTCTAGGAACGTCAGGGAATGCTGTTTTCCAGTATTCTGGAGTAGTTTTCTCCTTTAGTGGCATTAGTATTTGTGCATTCTTCTCTATAAATTTAAGTTTTGTTTTTTTTTTTCTCTTTTACAAAATGCTCTTACATCAAATGTCACAAATTTTACTTTTTAGGCATCTCACTCCAGCCACTGCCTGGAGTAAGGTTTCTGGAGAGGTTTTCAATTTGGCACATTTCAGATTTTGTGCCAAGTTCAAGGAATAAGGGCACTATATTGAATAATTTGCCACACAAAAAATTATTTAGTTAGGTGAGGGGGGGAGGGATATTCAGATGTGTTTATTATAGAAGAAAAAAAAAAAAAAAGAGAAAAAAATATATATATGTTGGTTTGTGTCACTATTTCCTGAGACCCTCAAAAGCTTTTTATCTTTGAGTTGAGAGGAGTTGACTTATTGATACCAGTTTAGGGGGCATAAAAGTTTTGATTTTTTTCTCCTTAAGGGTATGTGTACACATTCAGGATTTGAAGCAGAAATTTCCTGAGTGTTTTTGCCTCTCCCTGGCAGAAAAAAAAAACGCATGCGGATTTACATGCATTTTTGATGGGTTTTTACATGCGTTTTTGTACATTAATGAAGGCTTTTGGAGCTAAATAAAGTTATTTGGTGGGACATTACTTAAGCCCTTGGATTACATTAAGAACTGGGGTGAGTATATTGGTTCATTTAAATGATTAAAGAATGGGTCTGTTGTATTTCAAATAGAGTGTTTACACTGTGTCTGTGTTTCTTTACTTTAAAGTTTGGTCATGAAAAGGTCTGATTGACACCTTGACATAACCAAACAAAAGAGGGGTTTCAGCTGGTCCCATTCACCCAATCTTCATTAGCATTTCTATTCAAGTAATTTATGAGACTGCTGTGAGCTGCTAATTTTAGCCTGGGAAGGTGTCATTAGGCAAACATGGTCCCTGGCCATTAAACATCCCACAGATGGTTCACTAGCCACTACATCAGCACTCAACAGCGTTTTGGACACAACATATTTATGTTGCGTCCAAAACGCGGTGTTCTAATGCCGCACTTTTGTTGTCGGTACATGTAAATCCACCGCATATAATGACACTTCAATCAGTCAAAATCTGCAGCGGAGACCAGCGTGTCTGCTACAGAAATTGATACGTTGCGGGTGAGTTTGCGTACGTGGCCATGATCAGGAGCCGCTGCAGGTTTGACGTTGCGCTTATACAGCGTCAAACCCGCAGCATCCAGATGTTACGGTATAGTGGATGGGATCTCTAGAAATCCCACATCCACTATGCGTGCATCAGAGGCTGCGAATCACTGACATACGGCACGTCTTTCAGGACCGCAAAATGTCAAATTCTCTTGTGGAGTCGCTAGTCTCCACCACAGAAATTTGACCACTAAAATGTATTGAATGCTGTAAATACGCATGGTTCAGTGAACACATTTGGATTTACTTGCGTTCAATAGAACGCAGTAAAAATGTGCATCCAAAGCGGTGCTACGTCTGAATTATGGGCACAGAGCCTAAAATAATAATAAAAAAAAAGAAACGGCGTGGGCGCCCGCGTTATTTTTATAACCAGCAGAGGGAAAGCCGACCACTGGGGGCTGATATCAGTAGACGGGGAAGGGGCCATTAACCAACAATGTTCCCTGGCTATTAATATCAACCCACAGCTGTTTGTTCAGCCTTTACTGGCTAGGTTGCAGGGGGACCCCCTATAAAATCTAACCAGCAAAGGCTAAACTAGACAGCTACGGACTGATATTAATAGCCATGGATACTAGCCCCCCTCTGCAGCTATTAATATCACCCCTCAGCAGTCCCAGAGATGGCGCATCCGTAAGATGCGCCAAATCTGGCGCTTAGCCTCGCTCTTCCCACTGCCCTGTAGCAGTGGCAGTAGGGTTGGGGGGTTCATGTCAGCCTTGTATTGGCAGCTGACGTGAAGCCCAGGTTAGTAATGGAGGAAGTCTATAAGACACCCCCATTATTAATCGTGTAGTAAAGTGGTCGGCACTTTTTCAATAAAAACACGGCGAGAATAAAGTATTTTAATAAAATAAAAAACACACGGTTTTTAAATGTTTTTTTTATTGCACACCTCCGCGAAGCCCTCGATCTCCTGAAAAAAAAACATAAAAACAAACAGCTTCTACAGCTGTGACATCAGAAACCACTGACGTCACAGCTGTAGAATACAGCACTGTATACTGACAGGAGTGTAAAACCAGTACACATGCTGCAGGAGGTCACTGGGCTTCATCAGCAGATGAGCCCCAGTGAGCTAAACAGGGTGGGAACATTCTTGCAATGTTTCCAGGGTGAGCATCAGCTGATCGGTCACGAGACTGATCAGCTGATCACTGGCATCAGCAGTCAGCTGATTGTCAAGTGACCATCAGCTGATTCGTGACATCACTGCAGGTCCTGGCAGCTCGGTACACTGCAGTGTGCCGCTGGCTGCCAGGGAGACAGCATCACCACCGGGGACCAAGAGGACAATGGGGGCTGCTGGACAGGTGAGTATACAGGTTTATTATTTATTTATTTTTTTTCCCCTACTACTGCGGCGGAAACGCATTAAAACCACATCGTGTGCACATAGCCTAAGTCATTTACTATTTAGGCTAATTTATTTTATACTTTGATGAACCAGACTTAAACATTTGGTATTTCAACATCTGTACGTTACCCAATTTCTTTATTTTTAATGGTGGAGGGATGAGGGAGTGAATCAAATGTTGTACTTTATTTTTTAGTTCACTTGGAGGGCTTGGCCCTGCAATGGCCTGATCACTTACACTATAGTAACACATCAGTGATTGTGTCAGAGGAACGATGGAAATAACCGTTCACATACATTCAGCAGCGATCAGAGCTTAGATCCAGTCACTGCTGGTGGAGAAATGACAGCTGTGTAACAGATGGATCTCAGCTCCTGGGCCCCTCAGCACTTGGTGATCCACGTAAAGTATCACATCATTTTACTCAAAAAGGCTAAGGGGTTATAAGGAGTAAAAACAGAAGTGGCCATGAACTTACCAACTCTCCCATAACATCCACTGGGAACACAGATCTGAATGTCTGTTTTCACTATAGCTTTATCTTGTGCATCAATCACATAATCATAGGCACTAAGGAATGGAACAAAAATAAAATTACAAAATAAGACACTATGCATTAGACACATCAGCATGGTCTGCCTGTCACACCAAAATATTAGAGGTGTTAGTCTGGGGGAAAGAAAAAATGCTGTAGTGACATCCCGGGATCCTCCAGTGACATCGCAGCACAAAGTATTAATATACAAAGAGCCCAATACTGGGGTCACACATTGCAGAGGGATGTGCAGAAACTGGGGAAAGGCATGCATGTATTTCTGCTCTGTAAATTCCCCTATTGTCCCTTGGGTGATGAGAGGGGAGAAAAACCCTCCCATGCTCACAAATGTTTGTGGCGGGAGGATAGATATCCATCTATCCTCCCACCACAAACATTTGAGGGGAAAAAAAAACCTCCCAAGTGACAATAGGGGGATTTACAGAGCAGAAGTTGGGCAGCTTTATTCTTGCAGCAGACTGCACACAGTCTCATGGCAAGTCTGGCCCCCCATGTAGACCCTCATACTCCCACGCTTTAAGCTTTGCCCCTTTCTCTACAATGAAGCCCTTGGGTGGCAGCACGGTGCACACATCATAGCCCAAATGGAGGTGCATGTAATGAATAGTGTTGAGCCACCCCCGTAGTGTTCGAGTTCGGTTCGGTTCGTCGAACACCCGTGTGTTCGTCGAACACAGTTAAAACCAATGGCAGGCAAACAAAAACACATAGAAAACACCTTCAAAGGTGTCCAAAAGCTGACAAACTGCTCAGAAGACATAACTAACACATGGAAAAGTGACAAGTACATATAGTCATGCGAAAATAAAAGAGGTGGAGGAGTAAAAGGAGGGGGAGACACAGATATAGGCATGTCATGCCCTTCTAAAATCCAAAAAGTGAGAAGCCGACACGGCCAGTCCGCTCCTGCCCGTGCCACCTCCGTGTCGCCGGGTTTGTGCCAGAGCCGCGGTGAACCCCGACGGCCAGCCCCCCTCTCCCAATACTGGTGCCTGTCCGCTGGTGGGTCGAGAGAGCCCCCCTGTGGTGGAGGCAGCTCTAAGCTTTTTAATTTAAATTGTCCCTCTAATTTGAATGAATACACTTTAAATCCATTTACAAGGATCTATTGGAGGGCAAGTCTCATGCCAGCAGCCGCGTAATTCCAGCTCCAGTAGCGTCCACTAAAGCTGCTGCAGTTAAAAAGCTTTTATAAGGATCGAGCTCGGCTGTCCACCGCAAGGCATCCTAGTGCCAATCCCAGCCCCTATGCCTTGGGGTGCCTCCTGATGCTCTTCACTAAGTATCCCGTGGTCCCGAAGCATTTCCTTTGAAAAAATTAAGTGTCCAAACTACAGGTGGTGTAGCTTGCTTAACAGCCGGGATAATCCGCTGACTAGCAGACACTGCTACTAGGAACAAAGTATTTCCTGGGCTAGATGCAGTTAAAAATTTGTAAGTAGTTACTCTCGTTGGATGCTGAGAAAGCATTCTATAGAGTCTCCTGGCACGCCATATATGATTCTCTTAAAAAGCTTGGGGTAGGGGTCTAGGGGACCCTTTTATAGCCAAAATCACGGCCCTGTATCACAATACGTCACCTAGGCTGAAGATAAATGGAACTGTAGCACCGAGGGCTCGGTTGCTACAGACGTATTGCACCTCACCCAGAGGTGTGATATCTCACTCTCAGATAAGGATGGAGTGTGGATCAGGACCCGACACCTGCATGCATTACACCACATTGCCGTGGGGCAGGGCGACCAATATGCCCCCGAGATGGGCACGACAGTCCCTGTCTGGAGTGGGGGGAGGGAACACTGAGGAAGGGGAACCCTGCAGTGCAGGAGCAGGGAGGAAGCAGTTCCTGGGTGCATTGAGAAGGGAGTATAAAAGGTGGGCACCATCTTAGTTCAGTGCAGAGAAGTCTGAGCAGAAGTGGCAGGGAGCAGGGGCTCTGCATGAGCTCTGCTCCGGAGGCGGGCCTAGTAACAGAGGCCCAGGCCTGCAAGAGGGAGAAGGAAGGAAGAGGAGCGGAGAAGGCTCCAGGAACGAGGAATGAAGGGATCCCAGGGGTGCGGACGGGCGAGTCGCCACCGCACGCCCGAATCCACCTGCGTGGAGGGGTCAGGCCAAAGGGGGAGACCGGTCCCCGAACTAGTGGAGGCAGGAAACGACCCTCAGCTAGAAACCGGAGGCTCTGACATTTTATGTGGCGCAGCCCCTTGCTCCACCCGCTAGGAAGGCACCACATAGGGTCAGGGAAACTGGCGCCAAGTTTACCAAGAGGAGGCCCGAGGCAGCCGGACAGAAGTGTTGGTAAGAAAGGCCAGACAAAGGACACACAAAGGGGGTCCTGTGAAGTGCTCCAAAGTTATCTGGGAGTTGTCTGAGCCCCTCACCTGGTGAGCACAGTACGACGTGGGCAGCCGTTACCTGCAGACGTGGTCTGGATAATAAGAACTGTGAGTAAAGGCCCTGAACTGCATCACTGACTCCGTGTTGTTACTGCTGCTGCCCTGCACCATCACCCCCATCCTCTGCATACACTGCCCTGAGGCTATACTCCTCCCGTGGGGAGTTATGCTACGCTCTGCTGCACCCACAACACCAGCCTTAGCGGTCTGCCCTGTAGCGGCGGTTCACTCTGACCGCAATCCACGGGTGGCGTAGTCGGACATTTAAACATCAAAACCACATAAATAGTTCCGCCACTGGTTTGACCGCCCTGAGCCACGGAACCGGATCGCCGCCACGAAGACTACAACCACCAGCATCCACCAAGAAGGGTCCGGCTCCGGGTGTCCCAAGGCCCAGGGGGTGCGTCAGAACATTTTCATCACCTTTCACAATCACCAATGGGACAAGGCAGGGATGTCCTCTGTCCCCTCCCTTATACATCCTAGTGACGGAGCACCTGCTCTCATCAATTCACCATAACCCCAATATTAGGTGGATTGAGGTGGGAGGCACCGAGTACAAGTGCTCTCTATTTGCTGATGATGTCCTAGTATATATCACTCAATCACATATATCCATCCATGCTGTTATGGCTGAAATAGATCACTTTGTTACATGGTCAAATTTTAAAATCAATGCAGCGAAGTCTGAGGCCCTCGATGTCTCCCTCCCTAAATCCATATAGGATTCCATCCAGTCCAACTTTCCCTTTGCCTGGCCCTCACGGGGTATCAAATACTTAGAAATTCCTATTCATAGAGACCTCTCCCATCTATGTTATCTTAATTTTGGGCCCTTTATTGAACAATTCCATACAGACCACGGTTGGCAAGTTAGAACTGTAAGATTCACTACGTGAACCACTGGTGTTTTGTGGAAAAGCACATGTACACTGCGTTCCAAATTATTATACAAAAAGTGTTTAGGAGTGATAAGGGAAGAATTTGTTTGTTTGTCAGTTAAACTCATTGATGGTGATGTGTGTCAGGGCTCTTTATATCACTGTAAGCAATTGCAGACACCTGTGCTAATTAGTTTGGCAGGTGTGTCCAATGAAAGGCAAGACTACTTAAGAAGGCTCTCTCACATTATTAAGCAGCCTACATTTTCTGCCAAAATGGGAAAGAAAAAGGATGTGTCGGCTGCTGAGAAGCAACAAATTGTGGAGTGTTTAGGTCAAGGCATGACTACAATCAACATTGTGCGATGATCAGGATGAAGTGTCTTGGCAATCAAGAAGTATGTAGCTGATTCACAGTACACACGTGTGCGTGCTGATAAGGGCAAATTGAGGACTCTTTCCTACAGGCAATTACGTCAGGTTGAAAGAGCAGCGGCAAAAAAGCCTTGTCATAGCAGCAGACAAGTTTTTGAAGCTGCTTGTGCCTCCAACGTCCCCCGAACAACAAGATGCAGGGTCCTTCAGAGGTTTGCAGCTGTGCATACGCCATCCTGTCGACCTCCTCTATCCACTTCACACAAGCAGAAACGGCTCCAGTGGGCCAAACATTACATGAAGACTGATTTCAAAACTGTTTTGTTCACGGATGAGTGCCGTGCAGCGCTCGATGGTCCAGATGGATGGAGTGGAGGATGGCTGGTTGATGGACACCCCACGCAAACACGGCTACAGCGCCAACAAGGAGGAGGTGGAGTAATGTTTTGGGCTGGAATCATGGGGAGAGAGATTGTCGGCCCCTTTAGGATCCTTGAAGGCGCTAAAGATGAACTCCATAATGTATGTGGATTTTCTCAAACAGCACTTCCTGCCATGGTTCAAGAAGAAGAACCGTGTATTTCACAGCAAGATCATTTTTCTGCATGATAATGCACCATCTCATGCTGCACATAAAACATCTGCATCTCTGGCTGATATGGGCATAAAAGGGGACAAACTTATGGTGTGACCCCCATGCTCCCCTGACCTCTACCCCATTCAGAACCTTTGGAGCATCATTAAAAGGAGTGTCTATGATGGCGGGAGGCAGTTCACATTTAAGCAACAGCTCTGGGAGGGTATTCTGTCCTCATGCAAAACAATTGAAGCAGAAACCATCCAAAAGCTGACAAATTCAATGGACGAGAGAGTTCAGAAGCTCCTTTCAAACAAGGGGTCCTATGTGAAAATGTAACATCACCTAGAATAAAGTTTTGAGTTGAAAACTGTTTGATCTCAGTTTCTAACAACCTGCTAATGCTTATAATTTCAAAAATGACCATTTTTTTGGTCTTTATTAAAATGAAAAGGTTGATCGAAAAGTTTGGGGGATCTAACAGTGTGGCAACCCAGTAGTCAGGATTATTTCTAATTCTCACAATTCGAGGGTCATGTTGCAGGTAGTGCAGCAAGAAGGCACTCATGTGTGTTGCGCATCCAGGAGCACCAAGTCCCTGAGGTAACAATCATGCTTCCTTCCTCTGTCCTCTCCCCCCAACCTCGCACAACAGAAATGTGATCAAGGTCTCCCTCATCTGATGAGTCTTCCATCAGTTCGTCCTCCACTTCTTCCTGGGCTCCTGCACCTTCCTCACTAGTTTGGCTGCTACCATGCGCCCTGGTAAAACCATCTCCCCCACCCTCACATGCCTGCCGCCTTGGTGCTGCCGACCGTCTGGACCTTGCAGATGTTAGCCCTTCCGCATACAACTCCTCCTCCTCTACTTCCTCCACCTCCTCTTGTGCCACCACCTGACTCCGAATTCTGTTTAACATGTGCTCCAGCATGTAAATCACCGGAATAGTCATGCTGATAATGGCATCGTCAGCACTAAACATCTTCGTCGCCATTTCAAAACTGTGCAGAAGGGTGCATAGGTCCCTGATCTGAGACCACTCCTCCAGCGTGATTTGCCCCAGGCTATACGTCAGAACGTATTGCACCAGGGCTTGTCGGTGCTGCCACAGTCGCTGCAACATGTGCAGAGTTGAATTCCACCAGGTAGGCACATCGCATTTTAGCCGGTGAAGTGGCAGGCCCAACGACTTCTGTAGAGATGTAAGTCGCTGAGCTGCGGGATGCGAACGGCGGAAGTGAGCACACAGCGACCGTGCCCTCTGCAGAAGGCCATCTAGTCTGGGATAGTGGGCTAAAAATTGCTGGACAACCAGGTTCAACACGTGAGCCATACAAGGCACGTGTGTGACATTGCCCCGGCGAAGGGCCGCACCCAGGTTTGCAGCACTGTCGCACACGGCCTTCCCTGGTTTCAGGTCCAGTGGAGACAACCATTCATGAAATTGGTTCTCCAGAGCTGACCACAACTCCTCAGCTGTGTGACTCACATTTCCCAGACATTTCAATGTAAAAACCGCCTGATGACGTTGAGCCCTACTGCCAGCATAGTAAGGAGGTGTGCAGGATCCCTTCTGCGCAGTTAGAAAGCTTGTGGCATGACCAGACAGGCTTTGGGTGCAGGTGGAAGACCGAGAGGAGGTTGAGGAGGCAGAAGCAGTGGAGGAACTTTGACATAAAGAGGATTGACGCACAACTCGTGGGGACGGCAAGACTTGGACAGCAGCCCCTTGTCCTGCTGTCACCATAGTTACCCAGTGCCCAGTCAGCGACATGTAACGCCCCTGTCCATGCCTACTCGTCCAAGTGTCTGTGGTGAAATGCACCCTGTCACACACAGAGTTTCTCAAAGAAGCGGTGATGTTGTGTGCGACATGCTGGTGGAGCGCAGGCACACCTTTCTTTGAGAAGTAGTGCCGACTGGGCATCTGGTACTGGGGCACTGCGACGGACATAAGGTCTCGAAAATCCTCTGTGTCCACCAGGCGGAAAGGCAGCATTTCTGTAGCCAAGAGCTTGCAGATGGTGAAATTCAACCTCTTAGCTTTCTCATGGCTAGGAGGAAATGGTCTTTTACTTGTCCACATCTGAGGGACCGAGGGCTGGCTATTGTGCTTAGACGGGGTTGATAAGGGTGTCCCCGGCAAACTGCCGGTCTGTGAGGAAGATGCAGGCGGACATGTTAGGTTGCCTTGATCCAAAGGTGGTGCTATCGATGTCGGACAGCGCTCAACACCAGCTGGTGTTACCACCTCCAAAGAAAATGATGACCTGCCAATCACGCTGGCTGTTGCGGGTAAAGAGGTGGCAGGTCTGCGCCCCAAAACAGGTGTGACTGCTGTCCCCCCAGTCACAGAGGATGAAGAGGCCACGGATGCACAAGATATGGCAGACGGTGGTTGGCCCGGCCGGCTAGGCCGCATTGTAGCACACCGAGCTTCCCACTGCAACTTATGCTTCATGTCCATGTGCCGGTTCATGCATGAAGTACTCAAACTATGTATTTTTTGGCCTCTACTTAGCTTTTGCTGACAAATGTTACAGATAACACAAGTTGGGTCATCTTTATCGATCTGAAAAAATGCCCAGGCTATGCAAGGCTTAGCACCCATGCGACCTGTAGAGCCACCACGACTTGTGGTGAGATGCAGAGTTGTGTTTGAGGATGCAGTTGTTGACGTGCTTCCAGTACTACGTCTCTGTCCAGGAAGGCGCAACCTGACCTCGTCGTCACTAGCATCTTCCTCCACCTCCTCTGCTGACCTCATCTCTTGGCTGACTGTGGGTTGACAGTAAGTGGGATCTCCGACCTCATCATCATCATCACCCTGTGCGTTATCACACCCGTCGTCCTCAGAGCCAACCTGTTCCTGCCCTGACAAAAAACTAAAGTTGTCGCTCCAATCAGGTATTTGAGTCTTATCATCGTCTTCCTCATTGTCTCCACCAACAGGAGTTACAGTTTGGGAATGAGGGTCTACATTATGGTCAGAACCTTCTGCGTCTGGTCCTGGATCCGACTCATAAAGATTCTGGGCATCAGTGCAGATCATTTCCTCGTCTGGATTCACAGAAGCGCTGGAGTTGACCTCTGATTCCCAGGCTATAGTATGAGTAAACAGCTCTGCAGACTCAACCATCTGTTCTACCTCATACTCAGACGGGCAGCTGGAGATTTGGGAGCTGTGAGGAAGCAAGTGCGATTTGGGTGACACCTTTGAGGACTGGAGTATTTGTGATGTTGAAGTTGATGTGGAGGAGAGCCCACTTAAAGGAGCACTTGATATCCGTTGAAGCACCTGCTGTTTTTGTGCCTCATCTGGAATTTGTAGCGATTGGCGTGGCCGTAAGAAAGGGATCTTATCACATTGTCCGCTAAAAGAAGTAGACATTTTAGTTTGGCTGGAAGATGGTCTTTCTTCTGCACCTACCCCACGGACACAACCTTTTTTCCCCTTCCCAACACGCCTATTCCCCTTTCCACCAGCAGCAGGCCTTTTTCCACTCATTTTGGTGGTTAACTAATTCACAACTCTGGAGTTGTTTGCACAAAAAAACAATGGATGGTAACCGAGCAGAGCTGAGTGGCCAAACTGTGGTATTAGGCCAAAACTATTGGCTGGGTTAGATGCAGAAAAAAATTATTTTTAACTTGCAACCTGATGGAGGTCAGTATAGATGGACTAATAGACCAAGTCCCACACACAGCTAGAAGCCCAAATATTTTTTCAGAGCTAGATGCAGAAAAAAATTATTTTTAATTTGCAACCTGATGGAGGTCAGTATAGATGGACTAATAGACCAAGTCCCACACACCGCTAGAAGCCCAAATATTTTTTCAGAGCTAGATGCAGAAAAAAATTATATTCAGTTTGCAACCTGATGGAGGTCAGTATAGATGGACTAATAGAATGATGCTATGCCCAAAAGATTTTACTTCACTAGGTGCAGTAAAAAAATTGGTATTCTATACACAGGTGGTATATCTTGCAACACAGATAGGCTACTCCACTGACTAACACACTCTGCAATAGGCCAAAAAGGATTAGCTTTGCTAGATTCAGCCAAATGCTGTGAAAAAAACTTGCACAGCACTGGCACAGACCTGCCTGGCAAAAACTGATAGGAACTCATGTAACCTAGTCCTGAAAAGGACTCCAATTACAATTAGTCTTTACTCCCACAATCTATCTATTTAAGAGCACAGACCTGCCTGATAAAAGTCGTAGGAAATGCTGTAACCTAGTCCTTAAAAGGACTGCAATCACAACTATTCCCTACTCCCAAGCTATCTGTATATTTGTGCGAAAATTGGCTTGAAATTAACAAGGTATAGCGCACACAGCAACAGCGGTGCCGTCTAACATGCAGCTGCAGCAGTGAGAAAATGGTGGCGACGGGGAAAATGGCTTGGTCTTATAGGGCAAGGACATGTGACATACACTGCCAATCACACATGCCCTTGCTTGTGTGAAAAAAAGCACTTCGCTCCGTGTGTGCGCTGCTGATAGGCTGACAGATTGCACCTCCCCACTGCAAATGCGGGAAAGAGAAAAAAAAAATGGAGATCTTCATTGTTCCTGCAGAGATCCATCCCCTGCCCCTCCCCCCGCCCCGCTGTACACTCAAACTGCGTATTAACATTAATTTTCATCATTACTGAGAAAAAATCCAGTTATGATTTTGGTGCACGAACAGTTATCGAACATAACCTCGAACAGCCGAATTTTTCTCAAATTGTTCGTGTTCGCCGACCGGCTCGAACACCGCCCAAAACAGCTCGAATTTGAGATTGGCGAACAGTTCGAGTAGAACAACGCTCATCTCTAGTAATGAACCCCGGCCAGCCCCCTCCACAGTGCACTACTACCTCAAGGGGGGTGTATGGGCCAGGCTGAGGACCCCACACTGTGCACTCACCCCAGACCTACAAGGTAATGGCTGACAAGCAGCGATACATTCACCATGGGCACCACTGTTAGATTTCGTTGTCTCCACCACAATGAGGTATCTGACTACACCAATGATGTCCATGTAAATGCCCCATGTCACCATCTATCACACATGGCCATGCGCACTCTCACGTGACACTTTGCATCTACCCCCCATACTTTACACATCAGCACAGATCTCTTACCTGTACAGATCATAGCCTGCAGCTCGGGCGGAGCCTCTGGTTGGAGTGGACGCATGTTCTGACAACTTGGCAAAGCGCAGCACGGCAGAGGACTTGTCACTGCTATCTTCTTTTGCCCGTTTGGCGGGAGATGAGGGCACTGGCGTGAGCGGCATGGTGGGAACAAGACAAGATGAGATCTAACAATCCCGCCAAGCCCAAGGCCCGCCCCATATATGTACGTGACCGCGTCACTAGCACTCCCCCCGAGCGCCTCACTCCGCCACTAAGGCTGCACGGGCTGATACTGGAGCACCGGTGCTGATACTCTGCTGCATGCGCTATAACCGGCTGTGGAACTACGAATCCCAGCATTCCGCCGTCCATGGTCCCGTTATCACTGACGAGCCCCAGTACAGTGGCATGCTGGGACTCGTAGTTTCCGTGGCGCAGGTCCTACTACCACATAGCGGGCCTTGAACTACTCCCAGGAATACAGTTACCTTGTCTGCTGAACGCCCGAAAGTGCTGGGGGACACAGCGGGAGGGAGGCCAGAGTTTGCAGCATAGCCGCCATCCCTGTGCTGCCGCAGCCATGATGGACACGTGACCTGTATGCTGCGCCTGCTGCGGGGTACAACCTGCTGTAACAGAAGACAGAGGTCCACACTTCCTAAGGCTGCGGTCACACCACAGCGTTTTCTCTTGTTCTGATCAGAAAAGTGTGATCAGATTTTCCCAGATGAGAAGAAGATGGGGAAAAAATGTCTCCACCCTGTAAGTCTGTGATAATTTGGACTGCAGTCAGATGTCATCCGAGTGCATTTTTTTCCCACTGACTCATTGACTTGCATCTCTGCATACCATTGGAATATTGGTTGCAGACTGAAGAAACAAATCGAACATGCGCAGGGCCCATAAGATAACATTGGCCGAGTGCGATCCGATGTGTTGTCTGCACCAGCCCTGAGGATGACATTTCTCACTTCCGATACAATCAGCAGTTCTCCAGCTTACCCACGGACCTTGGCCGGTATGAGGGCTGACTAGCTTGCCGACTGACCTCCAAGTGATCTTGTGGCGAGAAAAAAGATAATTGCAATGATGTGAATTGCATTAAACTTCTTAACATCTTTTAATAACTTTTGGTGCGTTTGAGACTGTATAGAAGTCTGAAATCAAATATGCACCTGCTGTCACCGTCACTGGCATCTGGCAAGTGCTGAACAAACGTTGCCATTTTTGCAATAACTCGACTTGCTCCATAATTTTGTAACTTTTTAAGCCAAACACTGTAAACTGCCTAATAAATGCATTCCATAGTATTAAAATAAAACTTCCCATATTATAACTTTGTACAGGCAACAGCTGTAAGCTGTGAGCGGACTGCAGTTGTCAGACTTGTTCTTCCTTTATGCGTAGCTGCCGGGGGGGGGCAGAGGGGGTGGTGGCCCCGCACTCTGAGGGTCCCACCCTGAGCCATGCCAGTGTAACTATCACGCCGATAGTTACAGCCTGCGGCAGAGCAGGGAGACTCGATGTCCCTGCACTGCCAAGCGGCCGCTATAGGGCCCTTGAGCAGGAGGGCGAGGGCCCCCGGTGCCAGCATCAGGTCCCCCACTCGTAAATGCAATTGATGAGAGAGGGAGCGCGTCGGCGATGTTCCCTCTCCCATTAGTCCCCCTCTGCATCTGATGTCAGTTTTGCAGACACTGACGTCATCACTTGGTGCCCGCTGTTCTGAAGATGTGCGGGTGCTCGAAGCAGGGGGGAACAAGGTAAGTATTGTGTTTTTTTAATTATTTTTTTCCTATGGGGGTGCATTATACTACAGACTGCCTATGGGGGAGGGATCATTATACTACAGACTGCCTATGGGGGAGGGATCATTATACTACAGACTGCCTATGGGGGTGCATTATACTATAGACTCTGCCTATGGGGGTGCATTATTGTACAGACTCTGTCTATAGGGGTGCATTATACTACAGACTCTGCCTATAGGGGTGCATTATACTACAAACTGCCTATGGCAGGGCATTATACTACAGACTCTGCCAATGGGGGAGCATTATACTACAGACTGCCAGTGGGGGAGCATCATACTATAGACTGCCTATGGGGGAGCATTATACTACAGACTCTGCCTATGGGGGTGCATTATACTACAAACTGCCTATGGGGGAGCATTATACTACAGACTCTGCCTATTGGGGGAGCATTATACTACAGACTCTGCCTATGGGGGTGCATTATACTACAGACTGCATATGAGGGGGCATTATACTACAGACTCTGCCTATGGGGGAGCATTATACTACAGATTGACTATAGGGGAGCATTATACTACAGACTGCCTATGGGGGTGCATTATACTACAGACTGACTATGGGGGAGCATTATGCTACAGACTGCCTATGGGGGTGCATTATACTACAGACTGCCTATGGGGGAGTATTATACTGCAGACTGCCTATGGGTAGCATACTGCAGACTGCCTATGGGGGAGCATTATACTGTAGACTGCCTATGGGGGCGTATTATACGACAGACTGCCTATGGGGGCGCATTATGCTGCAGACTGCCTATGGGGGCGCATTATACTACAGACTTCCTATGGGGAGCATTATAATACAGATTCTGCCTATAGGGGTGCATTATACTACAGACTGCCTATGGGGGTGCATTATACTACAGACTGCCTATGGGGGAGCATTATACTATATGGAGGCCTATGGGGGTGCATTATACTACAGACTGCCTATGGGGGAGGGATCATTATACTACAGACTGCCTATGGGGGAGGGATCATTATACTACAGACTGCCTATGGGGGTGCATTATACTATAGACTCTGCCTATGGGGGTGCATTATTGTACAGACTCTGTCTATAGGGGTGCATTATACTACAGACTCTGCCTATAGGGGTGCATTATACTACAAACTGCCTATGGCAGGGCATTATACTACAGACTCTGCCAATGGGGGAGCATTATACTACAGACTGCCAGTGGGGGAGCATCATACTATAGACTGCCTATGGGGGAGCATTATACTACAGACTCTGCCTATGGGGGTGCATTATACTACAAACTGCCTATGGGGGAGCATTATACTACAGACTCTGCCTATTGGGGGAGCATTATACTACAGACTCTGCCTATGGGGGTGCATTATACTACAGACTGCATATGAGGGGGCATTATACTACAGACTCTGCCTATGGGGGAGCATTATACTACAGATTGACTATAGGGGAGCATTATACTACAGACTGCCTATGGGGGTGCATTATACTACAGACTGACTATGGGGGAGCATTATGCTACAGACTGCCTATGGGGGTGCATTATACTACAGACTGCCTATGGGGGAGTATTATACTGCAGACTGCCTATGGGTAGCATACTGCAGACTGCCTATGGGGGAGCATTATACTGTAGACTGCCTATGGGGGCGTATTATACGACAGACTGCCTATGGGGGCGCATTATGCTGCAGACTGCCTATGGGGGCGCATTATACTACAGACTGCCTATGGGGGCGCATTATACTACAGACTTCCTATGGGGAGCATTATAATACAGATTCTGCCTATAGGGGTGCATTATACTACAGACTGCCTATGGGGGTGCATTATACTACAGACTGCCTATGGGGGAGCATTATACTATATGGAGGCCTATGGGGGTGCATTATACTACAGACTGCCTATGGGGGTGCATTGTACTACAGACTGCCTATGGGGGTACATTGTACTACAGACAGCCTATGGGGGAGGGAGCATTATACTACAGACTGCCTATGGGGGTGCATTATTCTACAGATTGCCTATGGGGGTGCATTATACCATATGGAGGCTTATGGGGGTGTATTATTCTACAGACTGCCTATGGGGGTGCATTATACTACAGACTGCCTATTGGGGGAGCATTATACTACAGACTCTGCTTATGGGGGTGCATTATACTACAGACTGCATATGGGGGAGCATTATACTACAGATTCTGCCTATGGGGGAGCATCCCACTACAGACTGCCTGTGGGGGAGCATTATACGACAGAATCTGCCTGTGGGGGAGCATTATACTACAGACTCTGCCTATGAGGGAGCATTATACTACAGACTGACTATGGGGGAGCATTATACTACAGACTCTGCCTATGGGGGAGCATTATACTACAGACTACCTATGGGGGAGCATTATATGACAGACTCTCCCAATGGGGGTACATTATACTTCAAACTGCCTATGGGAGAGCATTATACTACAGACTCTGCCTATGGGGGGTGCATTATACTACAGACTGCCTATGGGGGAGCATTATACTACAGACTCTGCCTATGGGGGAGCATTACACTACAGACTGCCTATGGGGGAGCATTATACTACAGAATCTGCCTGTGGGGGAACATTATACTACAGACTCTGCATATGAGGGAGCATTATACTACAGACTGACTATGGGGGAGCATTATACTACAGACTGACTATGGGGGAGCATTATACTACAGACTCTACCTATTGGTGGAGCATTATACTACAGACTCTGCCTATGGGGGAGCATTATACTACAGACTCTGCCTATAGGGGAGAATCACACTACAGACTGCCTATGGGGGAGCATTATACTACAGAATCTGCCTGTGGGGGAGCATTATACTACAGACTCTGCCTATGAGGGAGCATTATACTACAGACTGACTATGGGTGAGCATTATACTACAGACTCTGCCTATGGGGGAGCATTATACTACAGACTGCCTATGGGGGAGCATTATATTACAGACTCTGCCTATTGGGGTGCATTATACTACAAACTGTCTATGGGGGAGCATTATACTACAGACTCTGCCTATGAGGGTGCATTATACTACAAACTGCCTATGGGGGAGCATTATACTACAGACTCTGCCTATGGGGGTACATTATACTACAGACTGCCTATGGGGGTGCATTATACTACAGACTCTGCCTATGGGGGTGCATTATACTACAAACTGCCTATGGGGGTGTATTTTAATACAGACTGCCTATGGGGGTGCATTCTACTACAGACTGCTTATGGAGGTGCATTATACTACAAACTGCCTATGGGGGTGCATTCTACTACAGACTGCCTATGGGGGAGCATTATACTATATGGAGGCCTATGGGGGTGCATTATACTACAGACTGCCTATGGGGGTGCATTGTACTACAGACTGCCTATGGGGGTACATTGTACTACAGACAGCCTATGGGGGAGGGAGCATTATACTACAGACTGCCTATGGGGATGCATTATTCTACAGATTGCCTATGGGGGTGCATTATACCATATGGAGGCTTATGGGGGTGTATTATTCTACAGACTGCCTATGGGGGTGCATTATACTACAGACTGCCTATTGGGGGAGCATTATACTACAGACTCTGCTTATGGGGGTGCATTATACTACAGACTGCATATGGGGGAGCATTATACTACAGACTCTGCCTATGGGGGAGCATCCCACTACAGACTGCCTGTGGGGGAGCATTATACGACAGAATCTGCCTGTGGGGGAGCATTATACTACAGACTCTGCCTATGAGGGAGCATTATACTACAGACTGACTATGGGGGAGCATTATACTACAGACTCTGCCTATGGGGGAGCATTATACTACAGACTACCTATGGGGGAGCATTATATGACAGACTCTCCCAATGGGGGTATATTATACTTCAAACTGCCTATGGGAGAGCATTATACTACAGACTCTGCCTATGGGGGGTGCATTATACTACAGACTGCCTATGGGGGAGCATTATACTACAGACTCTGCCTATGGGGGAGCATCACACTACAGACTGCCTATGGGGGAGCATTATACTACAGAATCTGCCTGTGGGGGAACATTATACTACAGACTCTGCATATGAGGGAGCATTATACTACAGACTGACTATGGGGGAGCATTATACTACAGACTGACTATGGGGGAGCATTATACTACAGACTCTGCCTATTGGTGGAGCATTATACTACAGACTCTGCCTATGGGGGAGCATTATACTACAGACTCTGCCTATAGGGGAGAATCACACTACAGACTGCCTATGGGGGAGCATTATACTACAGAATCTGCCTGTGGGGGAGCATTATACTACAGACTCTGCCTATGAGGGAGCATTATACTACAGACTGACTATGGGTGAGCATTATACTACAGACTCTGCCTATGGGGGAGCATTATACTACAGACTGCCTATGGGGGAGCATTATATTACAGACTCTGCCTATTGGGGTGCATTATACTACAAACTGTCTATGGGGGAGCATTATACTACAGACTCTGCCTATGAGGGTGCATTATACTACAAACTGCCTATGGGGGAGCATTATACTACAGACTCTGCCTATGGGGGTACATTATACTACAGACTGCCTATGGGGGTGCATTATACTACAGACTCTGCCTATGGGGGTGCATTATACTACAAACTGCCTAGGGGGGTGCATTTTAATACAGACTGCCTATGGGGGTGCATTCTACTACAGACTGCTTATGGAGGTGCATTATACTACAAACTGCCTATGGGGGTGCATTCTACTACAGACTGCCTATGGGGGAGCATTATACTATATGGAGGCCTATGGGGGTGCATTATACTACAAACTGCCTATGGGGGTGCATTGTACTACAGACTGCCTATGGGGGTACATTGTACTACAGACAGCCTATGGTGGAGGGAGCATTATACTACAGACTGCCTATGGGGGTGCATTATTCTACAGATTGCCTATGGGGGTGCATTATACCATATGGAGGCTTATGGGGGTGTATTATTCTACAGACTGCCTATGGGGGTGCATTATACTACAGACTGCCTATTGGGGGAGCATTATACTACAGACTCTGCTTATGGGGGTGCATTATACTACAGACTGCATATGGGGGAGCATTATACTACAGACTCTGCCTATGGGGGAGCATCCCACTACAGACTGCCTATGGGGGAGCATTATACGACAGAATCTGCCTGTGGGGGAGCATTATACTACAGACTCTGCCTATGAGGGAGCATTATACTACAGACTGACTATGGGGGAGCATTATACTACAGACTCTGCCTATGGGGGAGCATTATACTACAGACTACCTATGGGGGAGCATTATATGACAGACTCTCCCAATGGGGGTACATTATACTTCAAACTGCCTATGGGAGAGCATTATACTACAGACTCTGCCTATGGGGGAGCATTATACTACAGAATCTGCCTGTGGGGGAACATTATACTACAGACTCTGCATATGAGGGAGCATTATACTACAGACTGACTATGGGGGAGCATTATACTACAGACTGACTATGGGGGAGCATTATACTACAGACTCTGCCTATTGGTGGAGCATTATACTACAGACTCTGCCTATGCGGGAGCATTATACTACAGACTCTGCCTATAGGGGAGAATCACACTACAGACTGCCTATGGGGGAGCATTATACTACAGAATCTGCCTGTGGGGGAGCATTATACTACAGACTCTGCCTATGAGGGAGCATTATACTACAGACTGACTATGGGTGAGCATTATACTACAGACTCTGCCTATGGGGGAGCATTATACTACAGACTGCCTATGGGGGAGCATTATATTACAGACTCTGCCTATTGGGGTGCATTATACTACAAACTGTCTATGGGGGAGCATTATACTACAGACTCTGCCTATGAGGGTGCATTATACTACAAACTGCCTATGGGGGAGCATTATACTACAGACTCTGCCTATGGGGGTACATTATACTACAGACTGCCTATGGGGGTGCATTATACTACAGACTCTGCCTATGGGGGTGCATTATACTACAAACTGCCTATGGGGGTGCATTTTACTACAGACTGCCTATGGGGGTGCATTCTACTACAGACTGCTTATGGGGGTGCATTATACTACAAACTGCCTATGGGGGTGCATTCTACTACAGACTGCCTAGGGGGTGCATTCTACTAAAGACTGCCTATGGGGGTGCATTATACTATAAACTGCCTATGAGGGAGGGCACATTATGCTACAGACTGCCTATGGGGGCGGGCACATTATACTACAGACTGCCTATGGGGAGCATTATACTACAGACTCTGCCTATGGGGGAGCATTATACTACAGACTGCCTATGGGGGAGCATTATATTACAGACTCTGCCTATGGGGGTGCATTATACTACAAACTGCCTATGGGGGAGCATTATACTACAGACTCTGCCTTTGTGGATGCATTATACTACAAACTGCCTATGGGGGAGCATTATACTACAGACTCTGCCTATGGTGGTGCATTATACTACAGACTCTGCCTATGGGGGTGCATTATACTACAAACTGCCTATGGGGGTGCATTCTACTTCAGACTGCCTATGGGGGTGCATTCTACTACAGACTGCTTATGGGGGTGCATTATACTACAAACTGCCTATGGGGGTGCATTCTACTACAGACAACCTATGGGGGTGCATTCTACTACAGACTGCCTATAAAAAAAAACCAAAAAAAAAAAAACCAGGCAATGTGAACTGAGGTCTAAGATGGTAGACATGCAAGAAATAGGAGCATGTTCACACTAGCAAAAAAGAAACAAAACCTACAAAAGACAAAAGACAAAAATATACCTCATACCCTACCATCATTATAAATAAATGTAAAGCAAAGTTGCATAATAAATATAGGGTACTTAGTGAACTATTTTTGATCAAAAAAAGTATACAAGCCGTCCCACCAGCGGCAAGGTGACCCTAAATTGGGACGGTACCTATACTGCCTATATTAAAAACCTTACTGTATATCAAAGTTGAAGCAATGCATATAAAAGGGTAGACAAATAGGACCGGGTCCCAACTCCAGACCACCCAGGCCCGTAGTAAGCTACATATATACCAGTCAGCTCAACAAAGGGGATGCCACACCCTTAAATTGCACAGAATGCAAACAAGACAAAAAACCAGGCAATGTGAACTGAGGTCTAAGATGGTAGACATGCAAGAAATAGGAGCATGTTCACACTAGCAAAAAAGAAACAAAACCTACAAAAGACAAAAGACAAAAATATATCTCATACCCTACCATCATTATATATAAATGTAAAGCAAAGATGCATAATAAATATAGGGTACTTAGTGAACTATTTTTGATCAAAAAAAGTATACAAGCCGTCCCACCAGCGGCAAGGTGACCCTAAATTGGGACGGTACCTATACTGCCTATATTAAAAACCTTACTGTATATCAAAGTTGAAGCAATGCATATAAAAGGGTAGACAAATAGGACCGGGTCCCAACTCCAGACCACCCAGGCCCGTGGTAAGCTACATATATACCAGTCAGCTCAACAAAGGGGATGCCACACCCTTAAATTGCACAGAATGCAATACAGACTGCCTATGGGGGTGCATTATACTACAAACTGCCTATGGGGGAGGGCACATTATACTACAGACTGCCTATGGGGGAGGTCACATTATACTACAGACTGCCTATGGGGTAGGGCACATTATACTACAGACTGCCTATGGGGGTGCATTCTACTAAAGACTGCCTATGGGGGTGCATTATACTACAGACTGCCTATGGGGGTGCATTATACTACAAACTGCCTATGGGGGAGGGCACATTATACTACAGACTGCCTATGGGGGAGGTCACATTATACTACAGACTGCCTATGGGGGAGGGCACATTATACTACAGACTGCCTATGGGGGAGCATTATACTACAGACTGCCTATGGGGGAGCATTATATTACAGACTCTGCCTATGGGGGTGCATTATACTACAAACTGCCTATGGGGGAGCATTATACTACAGACTCTGCCTTTGTGGATGCATTATACTACAAACTGCCTATGGGGGAGCATTATACTACAGACTCTGCCTATGGGGGTACATTATACTACAGACTCTGCCTATGGGGGTGCATTATACTACAGACTCTGCCTATGGGGGTGCATTATACTACAAACTGCCTATGGGGGTGCATTCTACTTCAGACTGCCTATGGGGGTGCATTCTACTACAGACTGCTTATGGGGGTGCATTATACTACAAACTGCCTATGGGGGTGCATTCTACTACAGACAACCTATGGGGGTGCATTCTACTACAGACTGCCTATGGGGGTGCATTATACTACAAACTGCCTATGGGGGAGGGCACATTATACTACAGACTGCCTATGGGGGAGGTCACATTATACTTCAGACTGCCTATGGGGGTACATTCTACTACAGACTGCCTATGGGGGTGCATTCTACTAAAGACTGCCTATGGGGGTGCATTATACTACAAACTACCTATGGGGGAGGGCACATTATACTACAGACGGCCTATGGGGGTGCATTCTACTACAGACTGCCTATGGGGGAGCATTATACTACAGACTGCCTATGGGGGTGAATTATACTACAGACTCTGCCTATGGGGGTGCATTATACTACAAACTGCCTATGGGGGTGCATTATACTACAGACTCTGCCTATGGGGGTGCATTATACTACAAACTGCCTATGGGGGTGCATTATACTACAGACTCTGCCTATGGGGGTGCATTATACTACAAACTGCCTATGGGGGTGCATTATACTACACACTGCCTATGGGGGAGCATTGTACTACAGGCTACCTATGGGGGATCATTATACTACAAACTGCCTATGGGGGTGCATTATACTACAGACTGCCTATGGGGGAGGGCACATTACACTACAGGCTGCCTATGGGGGAGCATTATATTACAGACTCTGCCTATGGGGGTGCATTATACTGCAAACTGGCTATGGGGGAGCATTATACTACAGACTCTGCCTATGTGGATGCATTATACTACAAACTGCCTATGGGGGAGCATTATACTACAGACTCTGCCTATGGGGGTACATTATACTACAGACTCTGCCTATGGGGGTGCATTATACTACAGACTCTGCCTATGGGGGTGCATTATACTACAAACTGCCTATGGGGGTGCATTATACTACAGACTGCCTATGGGGGTGCATTCTACTACAGACTGCTTATGGGGGTGCATTATACTACAAACTGCCTATGGGGGTGCATTCTACTACAGACTGCCTATGGAGGTGCATTCTACTACAGACTGCCTATGGGGGTGCATTTTACTACAAACTGCCTATGGGGGAGGGCACATTATACTACAGACTGCCTATGGGGGAGGGCACATTATACTACAGACTGCCTATGGGGGAGGGCACATTATACTACAGACTGCCTATGGGGGAGGGCACATTATACTACAGACTGCCTATGGGGAGCATTATACTACAGACTGCCTATGGGGGTACATTCTACTACAGACTGCCTATGGGGGTGCATTCTACTAAAGACTGCCAATGGGGGTGCATTATACTACAAACTACCTATGGGAGAGGGCACATTATACTACAGACTGCCTATGGGGGTGCATTCTACTACAGACTGCCTATGGGGGAGCATTAAACTACAGACTGCCTATGGGGGTGCATTATACTACAGTCTCTGCCTATGGGGGTGCATAATACTACAGACTCTGCCTATGGGTGTGAATTATACTACAGACTCTGCCTATGGGGGTGCATTATACTACAAACTGCCTATGGGGGAGCATTATACTACAGACACTGCCTATGGGTGTGCATTATACTACAAACTGCCTATGGGGGTGCATTATACTACAGACTGCCTATGGGGGAGCATTATACTTCAGACTGCCTATGGGGGATCATTATACTACAAACTGCCTATGGGGGTGCATTATACTACAGACTGCCTATGGGGGTACATTATACTACAGACTCTGCCTATGGGGGTACATTATACTACAGACTCTGCCTATGGGGGTGCATTATACTACAGACTCTGCCTATGGGGGTGCATTATACTACAAACTGCCTATGGGGGTGCATTCTACTTCAGACTGCCTATGGGGGTGCATTCTACTTCAGACTGCTTATGGGGGTGCATTATACTACAAACTGCCTATGGGGGTGCATTCTACTACAGACAACCTATGGGGGTGCATTCTACTACAGACTGCCTATGGGGGTGCATTATACTACAAACTGCCTATGGGGGAGGGCACATTATACTACAGACTGCCTATGGGGGAGGTCACATTATACTTCAGACTGCCTATGGGGGTACATTCTACTACAGACTGCCTATGGGGGTGCATTCTACTAAAGACTGCCTATGGGGGTGCATTATACTACAAACTACCTATGGGGGAGGGCACATTATACTACAGACGGCCTATGGGGGTGCATTCTACTACAGACTGCCTATGGGGGAGCATTATACTACAGACTGCCTATGGGGGTGAATTATACTACAGACTCTGCCTATGGGGGTGCATTATACTACAAACTGCCTATGGGGGTGCATTATACTACAGACTCTGCCTATGGGGCTGCATTATACTACAAACTGCCTATGGGGGTGCATTATACTACAGACTCTGCCTATGGGTGTGCATTATACTACAAACTGCCTATGGGGGTGCATTATACTACACACTGCCTATGGGGGAGCATTGTACTACAGGCTACCTATGGGGGATCATTATACTACAAACTGCCTATGGGGGTGCATTATACTACAGACTGCCTATGGGGGAGGGCACATTACACTACAGGCTGCCTATGGGGGAGCATTATATTACAGACTCTGCCTATGGGGGTGCATTATACTGCAAACTGGCTATGGGGGAGCATTATACTACAGACTCTGCCTATGTGGATGCATTATACTACAAACTGCCTATGGGGGAGCATTATACTACAGACTCTGCCTATGGGGGTACATTATACTACAGACTCTGCCTATGGGGGTGCATTATACTACAGACTCTGCCTATGGGGGTGCATTATACTACAAACTGCCTATGGGGGTGCATTATACTACAGACTGCCTATGGGGGTGCATTCTACTACAGACTGCTTATGGGGGTGCATTATACTACAAACTGCCTATGGGGGTGCATTCTACTACAGACTGCCTATGGAGGTGCATTCTACTACAGACTGCCTATGGGGGTGCATTTTACTACAAACTGCCTATGGGGGAGGGCACATTATACTACAGACTGCCTATGGGGGAGGGCACATTATACTACAGACTGCCTATGGGGGAGGGCACATTATACTACAGACTGCCTATGGGGAGCATTATACTACAGACTGCCTATGGGGGTACATTCTACTACAGACTGCCTATGGGGGTGCATTCTACTAAAGACTGCCAATGGGGGTGCATTATACTACAAACTACCTATGGGAGAGGGCACATTATACTACAGACTGCCTATGGGGGTGCATTCTACTACAGACTGCCTATGGGGGAGCATTAAACTACAGACTGCCTATGGGGGTGCATTATACTACAGTCTCTGCCTATGGGGGTGCATAATACTACAGACTCTGCCTATGGGGGTGAATTATACTACAGACTCTGCCTATGGGGGTGCATTATACTACAAACTGCCTATGGGGGAGCATTATACTACAGACACTGCCTATGGGTGTGCATTATACTACAAACTGTCTATGGGGGTGCATTATACTACAGACTGCCTATGGGGGAGCATTATACTTCAGACTGCCTATGGGGGATCATTATACTACAAACTGCCTATGGGGGTGCATTATACTTCAGATTCTGCCTATGGGGATGCATTATACTACAGACTGACTATGGGGGTGCATTATACTACAAACTGCCTATGGGGGTGCATTATACTATAGACTCTGCCTATGGGGGTGCATTATACTACAAACTGCCTATGGGGGTGCATTATGCTACAGACTGCCTATGGGGGTGCATTATACTATATGGAGGCCTATGGGGGTGCATTATACTACAGACTGCCTATAGGGGTGCATTGTACT
This sequence comes from Phyllobates terribilis, assembly GCF_046119375.1. Classification (NCBI taxonomy): domain Eukaryota; kingdom Metazoa; phylum Chordata; class Amphibia; order Anura; family Dendrobatidae; genus Phyllobates; species Phyllobates terribilis. The sequence continues at coordinate 410,591,780 of NW_027362771.1, read as the reverse complement.
ACAGTCTGCCTATGGGGGTGCATTATACTACAGACTGCCTATGAGGGAGGGAGCATTATACTACAGACTACCTGGGAGGGAGCATTATACTACAGACTGCCTATGGGGGATGGAGCATTATACTACAGACTGCCAATGGGGGATGGAGCATTATACTACAGACTGCCTATGGGGGTGCATTATACTACAGACTCTGCCTATGTGGGTGCATTATACTTCAGACTGCCTATGGGGGTGCATTATACTACAGACTGCCTATGGGGGTTCATTATACTACAGACTCTGCCTATTGGGGTGCATTATACTACAGACTCTGCCTATGGGGGTGAATTATACTACAGACTCTGCCTATGGGGGTGCATTATACTACAAACTGCCTATGGGGGTGCATTATACTACAGACTCTGCCTAAGGGGGTGCATTATACTACAAACTGCCTATGAGGGTGCATTATACTACAGACTGCCTATGGGGGAGCAATATACTACAGACTGCCTATGGGGGATCATTATACTACAAACTGCCTATGGGGGTGCATTATACTACAGACTGCCTATGGGGGTGCATTATACTACAGACTGCCTATGGGGGAGGGCACATTACACTACAGGCTGCCTATGGGGGAGCATTATACTACAGGCTGCCTATGGGGGAGCATTATGCTACAGGCTGCCTATGGGGGAGCATTATACTACAGACTGCCTTTGGGGGTGCATTATACTACAGATTCTGCCTATGGGGATGCATTATACTACAGGCTGACTATGGGGGTGCATTATACTACAAACTGCCTATGTGGCTGCATTATACTATTGACTCTGCCTATGGGGGTGCATTATACTACAAACTGCCTATGGGGGAGCATTATACTACAGACTGCCTTTGGGGGTGCATTATACTACAGATTCTGCCTATGGGGATGCATTATACTACAGGCTGACTATGGGGGTGCATTATACTACAAACTGCCTATGGGGCTGCATTATACTATTGACTCTGCCTATGGGGGTGCATTATACTACAAACTGCCTATGGGGGTGCATTATGCTACAGACTGCCTATGGGGGTGCCTTATACTATATGGAGGCCTATGGGGGTGCATTATACTACAGACTGCCTATAGGGGTGCATTGTACTACAGTCTGCCTATGGGGGTGCATTATACTACAGACTCTGCCTATGGGGGTGCATTATGCTACAGATTCTGCCTATGGGGGTGCATTATACTACAGACTGCCTATGGGCGTGCATTATACTACAGACTACCTATGGGGGTGCATTATACTACAGACTGCCTATGAGGGAGCATTATACTACAGACTCTGCCTATGGGGGAGCATTATACTACAGACTCTGTCTATGGGGGGGCATTATACTACAGACTGCCTATGGGGGTGCATTATACTACAGACTGCCTATGAGGGAGGGAGCATTATACTACAGACTGCCTATGAGGGAGGGAGCATTATACTACAGACTGCCTATGAGGGAGGGAGCATTATACTACACACTACCTATGAGGGAGGGAGCATTATACTACAGACTGCCTATGGGGGATGGAGCATTATACTACAGACTGCCTATTGGGGATGGAGCATTATACTACAGACTGCCTATGGGGGATGGAGCATTATACTACAGACTGCCTATGGGTGTGCATTATACTACAGACTACCTATGGGGGTGCATTATACTACAGACTGCCTATGAGGGAGCATTATACTACAGACTCTGCCTATGGGGGAGCATTATACTACAGACTCTGTCTATGGGGGCGCATTATACTATATGGAGGCCTATGGGGAGTGCATTATAATGTATTGAGGACTATCTGGTGCATTATACTACATGTAGGCTATTTATACAGTGTGGGGATTACAGTTACGGTCATACAGTGTGGGGTCTTTGTATAGTGTGGTGGCCATCATACAGTGTTGGAGACATAAGTTTGGAGGCTACGAAGGCGTCAGTATACTGTGTTGGGGATACTATACAGTGAGGGGGAATTATACTGTGCATAGGAGAGCATCATGCTTTGTAGAGGGGAGCTGTACATGGGCGGAGACTAGTGTTGAGCCACCCCCGTAGTGTTCGGGTTCGGTTCGGTTCGTCGAACAACGGGATGTTCATGGAACTGTTCGTCGAACACCTTAGAACACGGTCGAACACCGTTAAAACCAATGGCAGGCAAACAAAAACACATAGAAAACACCTTCAAAGGTGTTCAAAAGCTGACAAACTGCTCAGAAGACACTCTCTTTAAAAAAGCCGCTGGCAATTCAGCAGCGGCATACACCGGTACCTGACAATTTAGACAAGAAGGAATAGAGCATCACACATAGATTAGATAGAAACATGTCAGTCACATATATAAGAAGTACAGTGACAGTGTTGCTTACTGTACTTGTCATTTAGTGTTAAAGGATTTCTTAAAAAAAATAATAGTGTTTTCATGCACCGTCTCTTTAAAAAAGCCGGCCGGCAATTCAGCATCGGTACCCGACAATTTATAACAGAAAGAATAGAGCATCACACATAGATTAGATAGATAGAAACATGTCAGTCACATATATAAGAAGTACAGTGATAGTGTTGATTATTGTACTTGTCATTTAGTGTTAAAATAAAGGATTTATTAAAAAAGGATTTATTAAAAAAAAAATTGGCGTGGGGTTCCCCATAATTTTAGTCTCTAGCGGAGGTTAAGCAGGCGGCTGGGGCAGATGTTTGAAGCCTGGGAAGGGGGTAATACCCACGGAGCTTCCCTGGCTACTAATATCAGCCCCCAGCTGAATACCTAGCCTTTACTAGCTATTAAAATGGGGGGACCCCACAAAGAATGACGTAGGACACGCTTTTGGTGCTCGAGCATAACCTCGAACAGCCGAATTTTTTGCAAATCGTTCGCATTCGTCGAACGACTCGAACACCGCCCAAAACAGCTCGAATTTGAGATTGGCGAACAGTTCTAGTCGAACACCGCTCATCTCTAGCGGAGACTCAGGACATTATTAAATGTTAAGTGGGCACTTATCGTTATAGGGGAACTCTGACTGTCAAAGGAGCACACAGAGGGCATTATAACTTTCTAGGGGGCAAAATGTGGGTACTGTTTTCTAGGACACTTACACACGGCATTACTTTATTCTAGAGGTCTGTTTTACCATCTAGAGGGCACACTGCAGGTGCAGTATTAGGGACACATACCGCAGCAGAGGCTCAGTATTGGGGTATCAGCAGGATGAGAAGTTTGTGCAGGTTGGGAATAGATGGGTACGGTGCCTGAAATGTAAGGAGTCAAATGTATCTTTGTTGTGATCTCAAGAAGGAAAGAATTGTGCGGTGTTAGGGAAGCGCTAGAACAACTAGACAGGGAATTAAGTTTATAAAATACAAACCTTTTATGGTTTAATACGCTCCCTAACGTCACGACCCGTTTCGATAGCAGAAGCTATCTTCCTCAGGTAGGTAGCCCCGCACAACAAGCGTTTTCCCTTGTTGTGCAGGGCTCCTTGGCACAACAGGACCAGGTGAGTGGTCACAACATCTCCCCCTTCTCCCCCCCCCCAAACCTCAGGCTCTTCACCATTGGTGCTCCAACTGTTTTTGTTTTCCATCTTTGTTGTGATCTCTGCAGACCTGAGACTCTGAGCTCTGGATGGAGACGTTGTCGTGTCGGTCTGGGCCATATAGAAAAGATGGGAAATGTGAACAATTTAATTATAAAGTCACTGTAAGTCACTATATATAACTGTGCTGTGATCTCTTATATGTTCTGCAGGACTGGCATCAATCAATATATGGTCACCATATGGCGGTAATATCGGTGCTGATCTTTGTATAGAGATTATTTTCAGTAACAGCGCAGTCATCTGCTGAGGTTCTCCTACATCCACCATCTGGGTGCGCCCCCATAGTTGTAATCAGGGTTACCTGGTTAGGGGCCTACTCAGATGTTTCACCCTCCCTGAACCAAAACCCTAGCTATGCCTCTTTGTTGGTCATATGTCCAGTCAGACTAGGGGGATATTCTTGCAGCAGAGTTAAGTTAGTGAATATTCACACACCGCAGATTTGTTGCAAAAATTATGCAGCTAAAAAACTTCCATATATCTCAGTGGGATTTGTAAAAATCACATGCGCTTTCTGCTGAAACAATTCCATTCCGGTATAAGGAGATGAGCCACCCATATAGCCTTATATATACTGTACAGTATGAGCCATCCATATAGCCCCCGTATATACAGTGTGAGTCCCACATAGCCTCCATATATACAGTGTGAACCCCACATAGCCTACCTACATACAGTATGAACACCCACATAGCCTTCATATATACAGTGTGAGCCCCACATAGCCTCCATATATACAGTGTGAGTCCTCACATAGCCTCCATATTTACAGTGTGAATCCCACATAGCCTCCATATATACAGTGTGAACCCCACATAGCCTCCTATATACAGTATGAGCCACCTAAATAGCCTCCCTACATACAGTATGAGCCCCCATATAGCCTCCATATATACAGTGTGAGCCCCACATAGCCTCCATATATACAGTGTGAGTACCACATAGCCTCCAATATATATACAAATGCACCATACATATGAAAAAAAAACACCTCACTCCTGTTCCCCTGCGTTCTCCTGTGCACTGAGTCTCAGCAGCGGTGTGATGAAATGACATCTTCGCGTCTGTTGTCTCACACATTGATTGGTGGAAGATGGAGCCGGTGGCCCCATCCTCCACCAATGTATTCACCTATGTCTGCATCCTGAGGATGCAGATATTGGTGACAGTGGGTGGCGGATGGACAGCGGGTGGGGGAGGACATGGTGTGGCTTGTGGGCCACTGTTTTAGCCCTCCGGCTGTCTCAGTCCGCAGGCCAGACTGGAAAAACCAGAGGGCCGGATGTGAATTTTTGTAATGGAAAAGGAATTCATTTATTCAGTTTGATTCAGCTGATTTGTCCTTATTGATATAGTTCTGCTCCAGTTGTTTTTTCAAATCATTGCTATTACAAGTAATGCATTGTGATAAAAAGTATATTGTTACATCACACACAAACATATACACTGCTAAAAAATAAGGGAACACTCAAATAACACATCCTAGATCTGAATGAATGAAATATTCTCATTGAATACTTTGTTCTGTACAAAGTTGAATGTGCTGACAACAAAAATCACACAAAAATCATCAATGGAAATCAAATTTATTAACCAATGGAGGTCTGGATTTGGAGTCACCCCCAAAATTAAAGTGGAAAAACACACTACAGACTGATCCAACTTTGATGTAATGTCCTTAAAACAAGTCACAATGAGGCTCAATATTGTGTGTGGCCTCCACGTGCCTGTATGACCTCCCTACAACGCCTGGGCATGCTCCTGAGGTTGCGGATGGTCTCCTGTGGGAGCTTCTCCCAGACCTGGACTAAAGCATCCGCCAACTCCTGGACAGTCTGTGGTGCAACGTGATATTGGATGGAGCGAGACATGATGTCCCAGATGTGCTCAATCGGATTCAGGTCTGGGGAATGGGCGGACCAGTCCATAGCTTCAATGCCTTCATCTTGCAGGAACTGCTGACACACTCCAGCCTTATGAGGTCTGGCATTGCCCTGCATTAGGAGGAACCCAGGGCCAACCGCACCAGCATATGGTCTCACAAGGGGTCTGAGGATCTCATCTTGGTACCTAATGGCAGTCAGGCTACTTCTGGCGAGCACATGGAGGGCTGTACGGCCCTCCAAAGAAATGCCACCCCACACCATTACTGACCCACTGCCAAACTGGTCATGCTGAAGGATGTTGCAGGCACCAGATCGCTCTCCACAGCGTCTCCAGACTCTGTAACGTCTGTCACATGTGCTCAGTGTGAATCTGCTTTCATCTGTGAAGAGCACAGGGCGCAACTGGCGACTTTGCCAATCCTGGTGTTCTGTGGCAAATGCCAAGCGTCCTGCACGGTGTTGGGCTGTGAGCACAACCCCCATCTGTGGACGTCGGGCCCTCATACCACCCTCATGGAGTCGGTTTCTAACCGTTTGTGCAGACACATGCACATTTGTGGCCTGCTGGAGGTCATTTTACTGGGCTCTGGCAGTGCTCCTCTTGTTCCTCCTTGCACAAAGGCTGAGGAAGCGGTCCTGCTGCTGGGTTGTTGCCCTCCTACGGCCCCCTCCACGTCTCCTGCTGTACTGGCCTGTCTCCTGGTAGCGCCTCCAGCCTCTGGACACTATGCTGACAGACACAGCAAACCTTCTTGCCACAGCTCGCATTGATGTGCCATCCTGGATGAGCTGCACTACTTGAGCAACTTATGTGGGTTTTAGAGTCCGTCTCATGCTACCACGAGTGTGAAAGCACAACCAACATTCAAAAGTGACCAAAACATCAGCCAGAAAGCATTGGTACTGAGATGTGCTCTGTGGTCCCCACCTGCAGAACCACTCCTTTATTGAGTGTGTCTTGATAATAGCCAATAATTTTCATCTATTGTCTATTCCATTTGCACAACAGCATGTGAAATTGATTGTCAATCAGTGTTGCTTCCTAAGTGGACAGTTTGATTTCACAGAAGTTTGAGGTACTTGGAGTTATATTCTGTTGTTTAAGAGTTCCCTTTATTTTTTTGAGCAGTGTAATGTGTGCCTTTGGGGGTCATACATAGAGTACAGTGGCATGTAAAATTTGGGCACCCCTGGTCAAAATGACTTATTGTGAACTGTTAATCAAGTTGAAGATGAAATGATCTCTAAAAGAACTAAAGTTAAAGACGACACATTTCCTTTGTATTTTAGGAAAATATATATGCAGTATATATTTAGTCATTTATTACATTTTAAAAATTACAAAAAGGAAAATGGGCCAGTGCAAAAGTTTGGGCACCCTTGGAGATTGGTGTGCTCAGATAACTTTGACCAAGGTTTCAGACCTTAATTAGCCTGTTAGAGTTATGGCTTGTCCACTATCATAGTTAGGAAAGGCCAGGCGATGCAAATTTCCCAGCTTTATAAAAACCCAACCTCCTCTAACCTTGTGCCAAAAAACAGCAGCCAGGGGTTCTTCTAAGCAGCTGCCTAGCACTGAAAATGAAAATGGTGAAGGCCCACAAAGCAGGATAAAGATATAAAAAGATAGCAAAGTGTTTTCAAGTTGCCTTTTCCTCAGTTTGAAATGTACTTAAGAAATGGCAGTTAACAGGAACAGTCAAGGTAAGGTCTGGAAGACCAAGCAAAATTTCAGTGAGAGCTGCCATCAGGTTTGCTAGAGAGGCAAATCAGAACCCCCCCTTGACTGCAAAAGACCTTCACAAAGATTTAGCAGACTCTGGAGTTGTGGTACATTGTTCTACTGCTCAGTGACAGCTGCACAAATATGGTCTTCATGGAAGAGTCATCAAAAGAAAACCTCTCCTGCATCCTCACCATAAAATTCAGCTTCAGAAGTATGCAAAAGAACATCTAAATCAGGTGTAAAGACACGGGGTCTTCCATGGGCGTAATACCACTCAGACAACACACGGTAAGGGTAAACAGTGTGGCAATACTTTATTGAACCACAAAATGGACAATAAACACATAGAACAGTCCCAGCAAATACACAAGATAGTACAACATTACAGTATCACCCTTCCGCTGGCCCCCCTGGGATAGAACAGCTGTGACTTTGAGACTTCCAGGGCCAACTACCTCAACCAGTAGCCCCCCGATTTTGGCGGGCCTCCACAGAGAGAAGGTAGCGATAAGCTTAGGAAGCTGACAGTCCATCGAGGTACAAGGCCAGGAGACCCGATGGTCCCACCCTGACCTCTCCGAGAGTTTCCATGGGGCCAGATGACCGGCTGGTCCCAATTTGGCTTCTTCGAATGTCTCCATGGGTTCCAGGCGACCGGAGGGTCCCATCTGACAACCCAAAACAACATATCCATGGGGCCAGGTGACTTCATAGTCCAAACCTGGTCTCCCCAAATATATCCATGGGGATGGTCATTGGAGCAGATCTGTATCTTTCCAGTCAGGGCCATATACCCTTAGGCTGGAATCATGTTGAATCCAAATCTGTGTCACTTTGGATAAAGCCATGGTCTGAAGAGAGTCTGATCTTTGATTCTACTTTTAAAATCTCTTTCAATTCTCTGTTTCAAATCTGACTGCTACAGAGGCATAAGTTCCTTAAATAGTTCACATTTGTTCTTTCAAGTACACATCCAGAGGGCAAGGGTTTGGGAGAGTATTATTCCACAGGGATCAGGTCTCATTGTTTGAGCCTTCAATCAATTTACATAGTTGGTATAGCAGGGGGCTCTTGCAAATAAATATCTAGCTGGCTTTAGTATAATATGCACTTAGCATAGTAACAAACATCATTGTTTCAGACCCAAGAGAAGACAACATTCAGTGTTATACAAATAGTATGTCTTTCTTGACAAGCTATAGAAATACACATACATTCACAAGTCAACACAAACACAATAGTGCATTTCTCTTGGCTTAACAAATCTAGACGTTTGGCTGAATAAGATAAGAAGCTGTTTCATCACACTAGGCTGATGCATTTTGGAAACAAGTCCTGTAGACCGATGAGGTTAAAAGGGAACTCTTTGGCCACAATGATCAAAGGTATTTGTGGAGAAAAAGGGCATAGGATTTCAGAAAAAGAACATCTCGCCAACCATTAAGCATGGGGGTTGTGCTGCAGCCAGTGGCACGGGGATCATTTCACGGGTAGAGGGAAGAATGGATTCAATGAAATTTCAACAATTTTTTGCAGCAAACATAACACCATCTGTAAAAAAGCTAAAGTTGAAAAGCGGATGGTTTCTACAAATGGATAGTGATATAAAAAAACACAAGTCAAAATCCACATCATTGAAAATCTGTGGCTAGACCTCAAAATAGCAGTGCATGCATGACGACCCAGGAATATCACAGAACTGGAAGAATTTTCCAAAGAAGAATGGATGAAAATCCCTCAAACAAGAATTGAAAGACTCTTGTTTGGCTACAAGCTGTGATACTTTCAAAAGGGGGTGGTACTAGGTACTAACCATGCAGGATGCCCAAACTTTTGCCCATTTTCTTTTGTGTAATTTTTAAAATGTAAAGTTGAATATATATATATATATACAGTTAGGTCCATATATATTTGGACAGAGACAACATTTTTCTAATTTTGGTTCTAGACATTACCACAATGAATTTTAAACATAACAATTCAGATGCAGTTGAAGTTCAGACTTTCAGCTTTCATTTGAGGGTATCCACATTAAAATTGGATGAAGGGTTTAGGAGTTTCAGCTCCTTAACATGTGCCACCCTGTTTTTAAAGGGACCAAAAGTAATTGGACAGATTAAATAATTGTAAATAAAATGTTCATTTCTAGTACTTGGTTGAAAACCCTTTGTTGGCAATGACTGCCTGAAGTCTTGAACTCATGGACATCACCAGACGCTGTGTTTCCTCCTTTTTGATGCTCTGCCAGGCCTTCACTGCGGTGGTTTTCAGTTGCTGTTTGTTTGTGGGCCTTTATGTCTGAAGTTTAGTCTAGAACAAGTGAAATGCATGCTCAATTGGGTTGAGATCAGGTGACTGACTTGGCCATTCAAGAATATTCCACTTCTTTGCTTTAATAAACTCCTGGGTTGCTTTGGCTTTATGTTTTGGGTCATTGTCCATCTGTAGTATGAAACGACGACCAATCAGTTTGGCTGCATTTGGCTGGATCTGAGCACACAGTATGGCTCTGAATACATCAGAATTCATTTGGCTGCTTCTGTCCTGTGTCACATCATCAATAAACACTAGTGACCCAGTGCCACTGGCAGCCATGCATGCCCAAGCCATCACACTGCCTCCGCCGTGTTTTACAGATGTGGTATGCTTTGGATCATGAGCTGTACCACGCCTTCGCCATACTTTTCTCTTTCCATCATTCTGGTAGAGGTTGATCTTGGTTTCATCTGTCCAAAGAATGTTCTTCCAGAACTGTGCTGGCTTTTTTAGATGTTTTTTAGCAAAGTCCAATCTAGCCTTTTTATTCTTGATGCTTATGAGTGGCTTGCACCGTGCAGTGAACCCTCTGCATTTACTTTCATGCAGTCTTCTCTTTATGGTAGATTTGGATATTGATACGCCTACCTCCTGGAGAGTGTTGTTCACTTGGTTGGCTGTTATGAAGGGGTTTCTCTTTACCATGGAGATTATTCTGCGATCATCCACCACTGCTGTCTTCCGTGGGCGCCCAGTTCTTTTTGCATTGATGAGTTCACCAGTGCTTTCTTTCTTTCTCAGGATGTACCAAACTGTAGATTTTGATGTACCAAACTGTAGCAATTTCTCGGATGGGTTTTTTCTGTTTTTGCAGCTTAAGGATGGCTTGTTTCACCTGCATGGAGAGCTCCTTTGACCACATGTTTACTTCACACCAAAACCTTCCAAATGCAAGCACCACACCTCAAATATACTCCAGACCTTTTATCTGCTTAATTGAGAATGACATAAGGAAGGGATTCCCCACACCTGTCCATGAAATAGCCTTGGAGTCAATTGTCCAATTACCTTTGGTCCCTTTAAAAACAGGGTGGCACATGTTAAGGAGCTGAAACTCCTAAACCCTTCATCCAATTTTAATGTGGATACCCTCAAATGAAAGCTGAAAGTCTGAGCATTGTGGTAATGTCTAGAACCAAAATTAGAAAAATGTTGTCTCTGTCCAAATATATATGGACCTAACTGTGTGTGTATATATATATATATATATATATATATATATATATATATATATATATATATATATTGTGCCTAAAATACAAAGGAAATGTGTCATCTTTAACTTTAGGCCTTTTAGAGATCATTTCATCTTCAACTTGCTTAACTGTTCACAATAACAGTAATTTTGACCAGGGTGTCCAAACTTTTACATGCCACTGTATAAATTAGATTTCATTATGCACATTAATTAAGTACTGCATATTATGCTCTTGCGTTATGTATTATTATTTGTTTTCTTTTTATTTTCTTATTACATTTTTTATGTAACAATGTTATTACCTTATTCCTAACTCTAACCATAATCCTAATCCTATCGTTAAGCCTATTCCTAATATGGTCCCTAAACCCAGCACTAAACCTAGCCCTAACCACAAGCCTAATCCTAAACCAATCCCTTGCCCTATTTGTAACACTAGTTTGAGTTAGAAAAAATGTTAAACTATGAAAGCAGCTCTATGTAATAAATGAAGACAGTATTGAGTGGCGAAGCGAATGCCCCCCCAATGCTACTTATGCAGAGCGCAGAAGTGGAGATGAGTTTGCCAGTGGCTGCTGCTCTCTACATAAGCAAAGATCAAAATTACAAAATTATAATAAAGTGAGCTTTATCATATAAGTCGCTGCCTAAGCAGAGCACAACAGCCGATGGCAAACTCATCTCCAGTGCTTCACTCTACATAGGCAGAGACTGAGACAACAGAAAATGAGCAGCGAATGAATGAACACTGGTTATATGCCCTGCACATGATTAGAGCTGGCTTCAATAATTAGCTGCTCATTTCTACTGATGAGCGAACGTGCTCGCCACTGCTCAGTACTTGCCCGAGCAACTCACTGCTCGAAATGCTCGGAGCTCGCTGAGTATTTCCGGGTTGCTCAGCGGGAGCTCGGGTCCCCTCCCTGCATGTTTGTCGCTCTATAGAGAGCCAATGAACATGCAGGGACTTCCTGCAACACACTGTAATGCCGTAGCCATGTTGATTTTGGCATTACAGTGATTGGCTGGCCGCACAGCGTCATCAGGTCTATATAAGACCTGGTGCCGCCATGCTCGTCACAGTCTACTCCGGAAACAGGCACCAAATCAAGGTAATGTGAAAAAAGTTAAAACTCCATTTATTGTGAAAAAGTTAAAATAAGACAATGGGACTTACAGTGGTGGCCAAAAGTATTGGCACCCCTACAATTCTGTCAGATAATACTCAGTTTCTTCCTGAAAATGATTGCAATCACAAATTCTTTGCTTATTATCTTCATTTAATTTGCTTGCAAGGAAAAAACACAAAAGAGAATGAAGCGAAAATCAAATCATTGATCATTTCACACAAAACTCCAAAATGGGCCAGACAAAAGTATTGGCACCCTCAGCCTAATACTTGGTTGCACAACCATTAGCCAAAATAACTGCGAACAACCGCTTCCGGTAACCATCAATGAGTTTCTTACAATGCTCTGCTGGAATTGTAGACCATTCTTCTTTGGCAAACTGCTCCAGGTCCCTGATATTTGAAGGGTGCCTTCTCCAAACTGCTATTTTGAGATCTCTCCACGGGTGTTCTATGGGATTCAGGTCTGGACTCATTGCTGGCCACCTTAGAAGTCTCCAGTGCTTTCTCTCAAACCATTTTATAGTGCTTTTGGAAGTGTGTTTTGGGTCATTGTCCTGCTGGAAGACCCATGACCTCTGAGGGAGACCCAGCTTTCTCACACTGGGCCCTACATTATGCTGCAAAATTTGTTGGTAGTCTTCAGACTTCATAATGCCATGCACACGGTCAAGCAGTCCAGTGCCAGAGGCAGCAAAGCAACCTCAAAACATCAGGGAACCTCCGCCATGTTTGACTGTAGGGACCGTGTTCTTTTCTTTGAATGCCTCTTTTTTTTCCTGTACACTCTATGTTGATGCTTTTTCCCAAAAAGCTCTACTTTTGTCTCATCTGACCAGAGAACATTCTTCCAAAACGTTTTAGGCTTTCTCAGGTAAGTTTTGGCAAACTCCAGCCTGGCTTTTTTATGTCTCGGGGTAAGAAGTGGGGTCTTCCTGGGTATCCTACCATACAGTCCCTTTTCATTCAGACGCCGACAGATAGTACGGGTTGACACTGTTGTACCCTCGGACTGCAGGGCAACTTGAACTTGTTTGGATGTTAGTCGAGGTTCTTTATCCACCATCTGCACAATCTTGCGTTGAAATCTCTCGTCAATTTTTCTTTTCCGTCCACATCTAGGGAGGTTAGCCACAGTGCCATGGGCTTTAAACTTCTTGATGACACTGCGCACGGAAGACACAGGAACATTCAGGTCTTTGGAGATGGTCTTGTAGCCTTGAGATTGCTCCTGCTTCCTCACAATTTGGTTTCTCAAGTCCAAGTCCTCAGACAGTTCTTTGGTCTTCTTTCTTTTCTCCATGCTCAATGTGGTACACACAAGGACACAGGACAGAGGTTGAGTCAACTTTAATCCATGTTGACTAGCTGCCAGTGTGATTTAGTTATTGCCAACACCTGTTAGGTGCCACAGATAAGTTACAGGTGCTGTTAATTACACGAATTAGAGAAGCATCACATGATTTTTCAAACAGTGCCAATACTTTTGTCCACCCCCTTTTTTAGGTTTGGTGTGGAATTATATCCAATTTGGCTTTAGGACAATTCTTTTTGTGTTTTTTCATTGAAGACAAATTAAATGAAGATAATAATACCAAAGAATTTGTGATTGCAATCATTTTCCGGAAGAAATTGAGTATTATCTGACAGAATTGCAGGGGTGCCAATACTTTTGGCCACCACTGTAGGAGTCACAATCCTCCTCCTAAGTCCCATTGTCTTGGTTTAACTTTTTCACAATAAATGGAGTTTTAATTTTTTCACATTACCTGGATTTCGTGCTGGACTTTTCGTTTTTCTGTGGAATCTGTTGAAGGTTTGGAGCCAGACTCTTATCCTTGCACAAATCAGGTGTGAACCTCCTGAAGAAATTATACATGGTGAGCTGAACTTTTTTCTTTATACATATATCCCCGGAAAACGGCAGTATAGGGAGAGATGCTGCTGAGCTAGGGAGAGATTTGCTTGTTTATTAGTTAGTGTAGGTATACCAGAACATATATATATATTACCATCTGAACTAACAGTCCTTCTGAGGACTAATCCAGCTGCATATTTTCAGTGGTGAAGGTGATAGCAGGAGTTAGGCAGACAGGCAGTGTATGTGGCAGACTGCAGTGCATATAGCAAGAGGGTCCATTGAACGTCCTGTTAGTCTAAGTATTCCACTATATATATATATATGTGTCACCCTGGCCTGGATGCCACAAAATGTAATAAAGCTGTGTCTGAGAGCAAGGGGGAGGTTCTCTAATCAGGGGAACATTAGCATGCAGTACCTCCTGTCTCAGGCCAGTAGGGGGAGCAGGCTGCCCCTATAAAAGCTGGTGCTGGGGGCAGGGTTAGAGAGAACTGGATGGCCTGTCTCAGCACTGAGACGTGTCCCAGAGCAGAGCAGGGACAGAAAGTTGTATTGCACCTAAGAGGAAGTGTGGCAGGAGGAGAGCCACAAGCCAGAGACAAGAGGCGAAGTGAGCCTGTCTTGGCAGATAGAGGACTTAATCTACCAGACTTTGGCGTCTGAGGCTGGGAGGATTCCACATCCCCCAGCAGATAACCAGTCCACAGGGGACTGTATATTCCTTGGCCTAAGAAGCCTGGAGGCCCTACCACAACAGAAGGGACCAGCAAAGCCGTACAAGGCTGGGAGCAGAAAGGAACCCACATCGCAGGCCATACAGGCGAGAATACACGGAGAGCTTGGAAACGTGGGCTGTTACCCTATAAGGAGGAGATAGCCAGAAGGAGCACAGAAAGCACGGTAGGCCTGCACCCTCACCCTGACCAGGGCCAATTTCCCCATTGCTCTCAGACATCCAGGTCCCCTCCTAGCCGGGACTGTTTGTGGGTCAGTTCATCTGTTTTAGTAAAGACCCTGGACTGCAACCTGTTGTCTGTGTGCTCCTTGCTCCTCCAGCACTATCAGCACTGGGACTTTCACCACCATCACTCCCACTATCCATTATACTGCCCTGGGGCCGCACTCTTCCCGTGGGGAGTCACACTACCCTAGCTGCACACCTCATCAGCCCCAGCGGTCTGCATGCAGCGGCGGTTCCTAATAACCGCAATCCACGGGTGGCGTAGTCGGACATAATCATCAGCGCATAACGGACTACCACTGGCCTGACCACCCTGAGCCACGGAACCGGGTTGCCACTACTACTCCCATCGTTCCCCTACTGCCCGGATCCGAGTGCCCCACGGCCCAGGGGGCGAGTCATATACAGTACAGACCAAAAGTTTGGACACACCTTCTCATTTAAAGATTTTTCTGTATTTTCATGACTATGAAAATTGTACACTCACACTGAAGGCATCAAAACTATGAATATATATATCAGAGCTAGGCAGGCAGGCAGTGTATGTGGCAGACCGCAGTGCATACAGCACAAGAGGCTCCATTCCAGTTCAGCCTGTTGCAGTTCCCTACAGGAAGTGGTAGAGGTGGAGCCTGCAGCGAGCTGTGCTGAGTGTGCTGTCTGGACTGTGTGGCTGCGTTTGGAGAGAGCTCCTGGGAAGGGAGGTTTTTTTTTCCATCTGGGACTTTTTGTCTGCCCCCTTCCCAGGAAGGAAAGCTTGTGGTGGGACTGGCCTCCGGGGCCGGGCCCCCGGCTCCCACCTCCCGGTCCAAGCTGGCGGGGGGTGGGAGAAACACCAAGCCGGCTAAGGCAACAAGATCTGGCCAAGACAGCAAGGGGTCCGGCATGAGGACCCGGAGGACCCCCGAGGCTATGACCGCGGCGGCTCCTCCCTCCGGAGGTGGGTCGAGTATGAGCGGAGGTGCTGCAGCGGTGCCCCCTGATTGGGGTACCAAGGCGTCGAGGGAGGCAACCGTCACCTATGCCTCCCGTATACATGCACACCTCTGCGAGTATGAGGACGCCACAAAGAAGCTGAGTTCCCTCTGGGGGGAGTTGAGGGTGGCTCAGGAGAGGTCCGTGAGGGCCTCTGGCAGTAAGAAGCCTGAGCTATCCGCCGCGGTCCGGAAGATCAAGCGGGCCATACAGGACCTGGAGGACCGCAGGAACACCATCATGGCGGGCAGCGGACCATTTAAGGAAAAGCTGCAGAATGATAGCCGGTTCAGAGCCATGACCGGTGGGGCTCTGGAGGGGTCGCAGGGCCCCGGCCAGGCGGTGGAGGAGGAGGAAGAAGAGGTATGCGTGGAGGAGGTCGCACCCTACCCACCGCCTGGTGGCCTGGTAAGTGATCTCCAGGCATCGTATAGCGGGATAGCCCCTGAGCAGATGGCTCTCCCGTCGGATTCTAGCCCTTCAGAGGGCAGCGGGAGCGAGGGGGAGGATGAGGAGGATGGGAGCAGTAGCAGTGAGGGGGGCTGCCTTATCATGCAGCAGATCCAGCAGATCGAGTCCCCGATACGTTTTGGTCAGCTTACGTTCGGGGATGAGATCTGCGAGGATGAGGCACCCGTGAGGGGGATGAAGAGAAAAGCAAAAAAAAAGAGAAAAACAACTGTTGCACACAAATTTGTGTATGTCCCCCTCTCTGGGGCCCCCCTGTCCCGTTGTGCGGCACCCGCTACCCACCCCGGCTTGGACTCTGTTGTGGGTCCACAGCGAGGGAGCGGGGAGAACATAGGCCATGGCACGCAGAGCGCTGCCTCTGTTTGTGGTAATGGAGGCAGTGGGTCCAAGGTGTCTGATATGGAGCATGGCGCGGAGGGCGGCCCGATGGTGGGAGTCATCAGTGGAGGTGCTCGGGCTGGATCCCCTGTAAAAGGGGGGTCTGGCCTGGCACCTGGTGCGCCTGCTGGCGTGCGGGGGGCGGCGTGTACATCCGCCGCTGCCTCCTGCGCTGCCGGCGGTGCACCGACAGCCGGGGCCGCATCTCCGGCGGCGTGTGCTGGGGTGTCTGGGTCCCTCACGCACGGATCCACTAAATCTGGATCACTTTCAGGGACCCAGAGACCTGGTAAGGTGAAGGGCGCGGGGCCTGCGGCTCCGGCAGAGCCGGCTCATAAACGAAAGGTGGGGCTTGCTCCCCTGGCAAAATCCGTGGCGAGGTCGGGGCCCCCTGCGCAGGGGCCCAGTAATGGGTCAGCGCGGGGGGCTCCACCGCCGCTGGGTGCCGAGGGGGAGTGGCCTAGCCTGGGGCCGGCCACCGGAGCTGGGGTGGCCAGGCTTTTTGTGGCAACGGGTGTGACGGTAGGGGGTGCTATGCCCCTGAGAGCTGGTGCCGCTGGTCCAGGGGCCCCTGTGAGTAGACCCGGCTCCGGGTCAGCTTCGGGGGTCCCTGCGCGGCCGGCTTCGGGGGGTGTGGCCTCCCAGCCGTCCACAGCGCCAGTGGGAGTGGCCTCTGGGGCCCCCACCGTGCTGCCTGGTGCGGGGGGCGTGGCCTCCCTGTCACCAAAGGCACCGGTGGGAGTGGCCTCTGGGGCCCCCGCCGTGCTGCCTGGTGTGGGGGGCGTGGCCTCCCTGTCATCCACGGCACCGGTGGGAGTGGCCTCTGGGGCCCCCACTGTGCTGCCTGGTGCGGGGGGCGTGGCCTCCCTGTCACCCACGGCACCGGTGGGAGTGGCCTCCGGGGCCCCCACCGTGCTGCCTGGTGTGGGGGGCGTGGCCTCCCTGTCATCCACGGCACCGGTGGGAGTGGCCTCTGGGCCCCCCACTGTGCTGCCTGGTGCGGGGGGCGTGGCCTCGCGGGTAAATCCCGCACAAGTGGGCGTGGCTTCACCCGAAAAGGGGCGGGGCTTAGCGCCGGCAGCTGCTGGGAGCAGTGGTGCCACAGTTGTGGCTAAAAATGGAGGTGGTGCCTGCCTGCCGGTGTCCTCTGTGCCCACGGGCTTATCTGGGGCAGGGGCGCCGGCAAAAATAGCTGCAGCACCAGGCTCCCAAAACCCCCCGGCAGGGAAGGTGCTGCCAGCAGGTGGCAGCAGTGGTAATGCTGGTGGAAAACCTGCTGGCAGAAAGTGTGTGGAGAAAAGAAATAACTGTGACCCCAGTGTGCATGTGAGTGGGGGTGGGGCAAGTGGGGTCACTGTCGGTATGGATGTGTCTGTGGTGGAGGAAGCGAGTGCTGGTGTGTCTGTTGCTAGTGGGGGGAGTGGGGGTGGGGCTGGTCCATCTGCCCCCCCGGCTGCTGGTCCCCGGAGTTTTGCGGGGGTAGTAGCCGGGGCCTCGGGGTCTTCTCGGGGGGCTTCCTCACCTCTGGACCTCAGGGATGGTGACTTGCGACGCCGTTTCCTGGAGGCCCTCAAGAAGGGAGAACGGACGATCCAGGTAGAGGGAAGAGAGGTGGACCTGGCCTTTTGGCTAGATAGGCATGGCCTGGCCGCCTTCCAAGATAAAAAGGAGGGGGAGACAGCGTGGTCCCTCCCGACAGCCGGGCAGGGGGTGGCCAGGAGGAATGTAGTTCGTCTTCGGTGGAGGGGCAGTGAAGCGTGCCCGCCAAGAGCAAGGGTCGTGGAGCTCCTCCTGAAGATGAACTTCAGGGCGACTGACATCTTTGCCCTGATCCATCCTTTTGGTACCCCCATCTTCGACATCAGTTTTGTTCGGCCGGAGGGCCTAGAGCTTTTTTGGTCGAATTTTGAACTGGTGAAGGGGGAGCCCGGCTGGCGAGACTTTGCCGTGCAGGCGGTGTCTCGCCAAAATGGAGTAAAGAGAGTGACCGTTCTAACTAATAACGAGTCACTCTCTGGGGTCGATATTATGACGTGGCTTTCCCGCTATGGGGAGGTCACGGACGTCCCAAAAAAGAACAGGGACGAGTTTGGCATCTGGTCAGGGGGCTGGACCTTCATGATGAGGTTGAAGGTCTCAGGCGGTACTGTCACCCACATCCCCTCCTCAGCATTCCTGGGGAGGGACAGGATCCTGATCTTCTACCAGGGGCAACCAAAGGTCTGCCACAGGTGCGGTGATCCCCGCCACTTCAGCGCGGGCTGCAAGGTGCAGAAATGTGCCTTGTGTGGCGGGGTAGGTCATCTTGCCACGGCCTGTGGTGACATTAGGTGTCACCTGTGTGGTGACCTAGGTCACCCGTACAGCCGCTGCCCCCGCTCCTTTTCTAACACCATCTCTGGTCAGGCGGGGGAGAGCCATGGGGGGGTCCCCAGCGGTGCATCCTCTGCTGGAGCCGGAGGTGGGGGCGGGAGAGGAGCTGAGGGGTCGGTGAAGGAAGGCGTGGCCAGTACATCTGCCCACCAGTGGCATCAGGTGAGGCGCCGTGGGGGTAGGGGGCAGGATAAGCCCCAGGCGACTGGGGTGATGTCTGTACCCTCCTCGGAAGCGGCAGCCGGTGCCCCTGAGGCCCTGGGGGAGGAGGCGGTGAGCGAGGAGATCAGGAGGATGGAGAGGGAGGAGGTGGCTGCTTCTGATGACTCCTCCCAGTATGAAAGTCTGGACGAGGAGGTGGTGGAGCAGCCTAAAACAAAAGGTGACAATAAGACCAGTAAGAGTCGGAGGAGGAAACGAAAAGGGGCAAAAACATCTAAGGCCCCCCCCCTGGCCACTAAGGTGCCTACGGAAGGGCTCACCGGCTCCCCTCTGATCCCCCTCTCCAACCGGTTCCATGCCCTCGATGACTCTGCTGTGTCGGAGGTCGGGGGTGAGGGACCGGCAGTAACATCTGAGGTGCCTTCAGGGAGCGGCGGGGTCCGTCCTCCGGAGGGCTCACTTTCCTCTGGGGGGGGGACTGCCCTGGGGTCCAGGGGTGAGGAACCCGGTACTGGGAGGGTGGTGACGGGTGCTATGGACACCTCGGTGTCACTAAAGAGGAGGGGAGAGTCTGGCTCCTCCTCTGAGGGTGAGCACAGAAAATCTGGGGGTACGGTCAAAAAGAAGGCCGTCTAACTCAATCACCCATGATGGCGGAACCTACCCCGTTGACTCTGGCGTCGATTAATGTCGCCAGTATAAAGTCAGATGCGGCCAGATTTATGGCCTTTGATTTTTTCAACCGAGTTGAGGCTGACATTTTATTTTTGCAGGAGACCAGACTAACAGACATGGGGGCCATTTACAAAGCAAGGAGGGAGTGGAGGTGCGGGCCCTCATACTGGTCTCTTGCGGCCGAGCCGTATAGCGGGGTAGCGGTCCTTTTTAAGGCCGCTTCGGTGGAATGCAGACGGGTGATCGAGGTAGAAATGGGGAGGTGCTTGGTCCTTGACGTCTTCATGGGGGGACAGGAGCTCCGGCTCATTAACATCTATGGTCCACAGTCAGAGTGGGACCGTAAATGTCTCTTCCTGAAGATCAAGCCCTATCTTTTTACCAGCCGGCAGGTGGTCTTCGGTGGGGACTTTAATACTATAACTAGACCCCGTGATAGGGGAGGCCCCGGAGACCGAAGGCTGGCTTTTGATAGTAATACCCTCAACAGCATAGCAAGCGAAGCTCGCCTGGTGGATGTCCACATCCGGCACACCCCAGGTCACGGGGGTTTCACCTTTCATAGGGGTAGTTGTAGGTCTAGGATAGATAGGTTTTTTTTAAAGGAGGAAGCCGTCTCTTCTGCAGTGTCCGCTGTTGAGGTGGAATTCTCCGATCACTGTTTCATTTCCTTTTCTTTGAATGTTGCAGAGACTCCCCGGATAGGGAGAGGCCTATGGAAGCTGAATTCGTCCCTGTTGGAAGAAGCGGATGTGAGACAATCCTTTGAGGAATTTCTTCAGAGCCAGGTACCTCTCTTGGGTCTCTGTAGCAGTAAGTCTGAGTGGTGGGAGATCTTCAAAACAAGGGTTGCGGGGTTCTTCCGTCAGCTTTCGAGCCTCAGAGGCCTGAACAGGTACCGCCTGTATCGGGAGCTGGGGAGGAAACTCGAGCAGCTCGTCTCGACTGGAGGGGACCGTGAGGAAATCTCCAGGGTGAAGGCCTTGCTCAAGGGGTGCCAGTATGATAGGCACACATCCTTAGTTTTTGAGAGGGATTTCGGGAGGTACCGCTCGCCCGACCCCTACAGGAACTGCAGGATGTCAGTGAGTTGCAAGATGGTAACAGGACTGATCGACAGTACGGGTTCCCTGAACAGATCCAAATCAGGGATCCTGGAAGTGGTCAGATCCTTCTACTCGCATCTCTTGGGAAGGAGGGATCCAGATCGGGATGAGATGTCGGCTTTCCTGGCTGAAACCATCCCTGAACCAGGGGATGACCCCTCTCTTCATGGTTTGGCAGAAGCAATCAGGGAAGAGGAAGTGAGACGGGCCATTGATGGGCTCCGGCCCAAAAAATCGCCCGGTCCGGATGGCTTAACATCCGAGTTTTACAGGACTTTTAGGGACTCTTTGGTCCCCCTCATGACTGAGGTTTTTAATGAATGTCTTTCCTCGGACATTCTTCCCGGTTCAATGAGGAAGTCCGCCCTGATTATCCTGTCAAAGGGTAAAGACTCGTCCCGTATTGGGAATTGGCGTCCCATAGCGCTTCTCAATACGGACCGAAAGGTTCTGGCAAAGGTGCTTTTCAATCGGTTGGTGAAGTTTGCACCCCGGCTCCTTTCGGGGGCCCAGCACTGCTCTGTTCCAGGCCGCAGTACTTTTAGTGCTGTGCTCGGTGTCCGGGAGGCAGTGGAGCAGGGCAGGGCAGGTCTCTGGAAGGGGTACTTGCTGTCCTTAGACCAAGCGAAGGCCTTTGACCGGGTTAACCATGAGTACCTCTGGTCCGTCCTTCTGAGGTACGGTCTGCCCGGGAGGTTTGTTGATTGGTTGAGAGTATTATACAATGGGGCAGAGACTTTTCCGCTTGTGAACGGTTGGGTCGGACCCCCTTTTGAGGTGAGGTCTGGTGTCCGCCAGGGCTGTCCTCTGAGCCCACTGTTATACGTGTTCGTGATCGACCCCTTTTTAAGGAGAGTGGAACGCGGACCGTTGGTGGGAGTCGGGATGGACCGGGCGGAGCCAGAGGCCACCTTGAGGGTAGTGGCGTACGCCGACGACGTTTCCCTCTTTGTATCCTCGAGAGAGGAGGCGGACTGGGTCATGTCTGAAGTTGAGCGCTACTCGGTGGCTTCTGGGTCCATGATCAACCGGGATAAGTGTGAGAGTCTCTGGCTGGGAGGGGGAGATCCAAGTTTCGATCTCCCGGACACCCTTCCAGGGCCTCAGGCCACAGCAAAAATTTTAGGCATCAGTTTCGGCCCGGGGGACTATCCCCAGCAAAACTGGGAGGGCAGACTTAAGATTGCCGCCCAGAAGGTGGATCAGTGGAAGGGTTGGTCCTTGACCCTGAGGGAAAGGGTTAACCTGGCCAAGGGGTATTTGCTCCCTTTATTAATATACCTGGGCAGCGTCTGCATCTTGCCAGAACCTCTTTGGACACGGGTCTACAGCCTGTTCTTCCAACTATTATGGGGGAATAGGCTGAACCTGATCAAGAGGGAGGTCACGTACCGCACGAGGAGACTAGGAGGGTTGGGTATGGTCAACCCGGTGGTGTTTCTAGTAAACACCTTTCTTAAGGCAAACATCGCCAACCTCTGGTTAGAGAGGGCTCCTCCGTGGGTATTCTCCTGTAGGGGGTGGTTTCGGCCTTTCTTCCAGGAATGGGAGACAGGAGGGCGGGTGAAGGACCTTCGCACGCCTCATGGGCATCTTCCGGCTTATGCTACCCTGGTTGTGAAGGCGATCCGCCGGTGGGGTCTGGGAGTGTGGGAGATCAGGACCTTGTCGAGGAGGTTACTTGACAATAGGGTTCTGTTGACCCACTTCCAGAAGCCCCTGGCCCTCAGGGATTGCCCAAGCCGGGATCTGGAGGTGGGGCTCGGGTTATTAAACTCTAAGCGGATCCCCTTGAAGTTTTGGGACTTGACTTGGCGCTGCTTCCATGGGAGACTGTATGTGAGGGGCAACCTGAAGTACAGGAACTCTGATGACCGGGATTGTCCCCGCGAGGAGTGTGGCGGCATGCTGGAAAGCATGGAGCACTTCCTGCTTCAATGTCCCTTTAATACAGAGGTCTACAGTAGGGTGGGTGCTTCCATTGGCTGGCCTAGGCTGGCAGGCCTTTCCTATGCGGAGTGGGCCTATGGGGCATTCAGATCCCTTGGTGGCCGAGATCGGGGCACTGTCTTCTTAGTTAGTTTAGTGACTAGGTTTTACACGTGGAACGCACGGTGTTTAGTGTCCACCCAGCATAAAGTCCTCCCCCGGGAAGAGGTGATTAGGAACATCCTGGGTGACCTGGCAAAAGTGCGCTCGCTGGAGTATGAGAGGCTGGGTGCAGGGAGGGCTTCCCTTCTATGGAGGGGGTTCTCATTTAATGTGCCCTAGGGAGAGTTAGGGTATGTGTGTCTGTGATAGGGTTAGTTTAGTCCTTTCTATATTTTATATTTATTTGTAGGGTCAGATGGATGTGTAGGGTCAGGGAGGGACAGGTAGGGACAGTCTTTAGGGATAGGTAGTTAGCATTAGGTTGGTAGTGAGGGTCAGAGAGGGACAGGTAGGGACAGGTAGGGAAAGATTGGTAGGGCGGTAGGGACAGGTTTTTCTTTTTCTTTAATAGGGAGGGACAGGCTGTTTGTGTGTTAGAGCAGGGTGAGAGCCTCTGTAGTCTCCAGTTTCCTGGTGGTGGGCTGCTCCCCTCACATTTGTAGTTTTTTGTTTTACGGTTCAGAATCTGAATATAGGGCTTGCAAGCACTGAACTTGGGTCTGATCCTTTGGTTCATGTTTAGTAGTCTTAAAAAATCGGTTAAGTTGTTATGTCATGATGATTTGGTTAGTTGTTGTTACATCGTTATGTTGTGTTGTATATAAATAATGTATGTGTATTGTGTGTGTGGGGGGGTTAGTTTAGGTTGGGTGGGGGGCTTTAGGGGGGAGGGGGGAGGGGTTTGCGGTGGTTTTGTGAAAAATGTGGACGTCCTGCGGGATGCCGGAAGAGGCAAAGGGACCTTTTTGTGTGTGAAATGGCCACAAACTTTAGTGGGGCTTGTTGTGATAAGGCCACAGACTCTCGTGGGACCTTGGGTGTTAAAAAATGGTGGTGGGGGAAAAAAAAAAAAAAAAAAAAAAAAAATATAAAAAACTACAAAAAAAAGGTTTGCTGTGCATTAAGTTTTGTTTCGGCCAGGTGGCCTATTTCTTTGTTTTTGGCAGTGGGCCAGTTATTTAGTTTTCCTTTTTTGTTAGGGGGTTAGGTATGAATGTGCAGGCATGGATGTTGTGTATGCTGGGGGTCGGGTGCGTTTTAGGGCGCACCCTGGAGTTATGGTAGGGTCTTCCCTTGCTGGGGGGTCTCCTACAGAGTCTGCTGGAGGACTTGAACTTTGTGTCGTCTTATATTTCTTTGTTGGACTCTATATAATTTCAGATTTTAGGTTATGTCTTGCTGGGGTTTTGTTGGTTGTTAGTTGTTTGTTTGTTGTATAATTGTATCTGTGGTTTGGTTTTTGTGTTTTGTATATGTGTTTTTGTACTTTTATAATAAAAGAGCTCCAGTTCAGCCTGCTGCAGCTTCATTCAGGAAGTGGTGGAGGTGGAGCCTGCAGTGAGCTGTGTGCCGTGTGCTGTCTGGACTGTTTGGCTGCTGTGGAGAGAGCTCCTGGGAAGGGAGGTTTTTTTTTCTTCCATCTGGGACTTTTTGTCTGCCCCCTTCCCAGGAAAGAGGGCTCATAGTGGGACTGGCCTCCGGGGCTGGGCCCCCGGCTCCCACCTCCCGGTCCAAGCTGGCGGGGGGTGGGAGAAACACCAAGCCGGCTAAGGCAACAAGATCTGGCCAAGGCAGCAGGGGTTCCAGCATGAGGACCCGGAGGACCCCCGAGGCTATGACCGCGGCGGCTCCTCCCTCCGGAGGTGGGTCGAGTACGAGCGGAGGTGCTGCAGCGGTGCCCCCTGATTGGGGTACCAAGGCGTCGAGGGAGGCAACCGTCACCTATGCCTCCCGTATACATGCGCACCTCTGCGAGTATGAGGACGCCACAAAGAAGCTAAGTTCCCTCTGGGGGGAGTTGAGGGTGGCTCAGGAGAGGTCCGTGAGGGCCTCTGGCAGTAAGAAGCCTGAGCTATCCGCCGCGGTCCGGAAGATCAAGCGGGCCATTCAAGACCTGGAAGACCGCAGGAGCACCATACTGGCAGGAAGTGGACCCTTCATGGAGAAGCTGCTTAATGATGACCGGTTCAGAGCCATGACCGGTGGGGCTCTGGAGGGGTCGCAGGGCCCCAGCCAGGCGGTGGAGGAGGAGGAAGAAGAGGTATGCGTGGAGGAGGCTGCACCCTACCCACCGCCTGGTGGCCTGGTAAGTGATCTCCAGGCATCGCATAGCGGGATAGCCCCTGAGCAGATGGCTCTCCCGTCTGATTCTAGCCCTTCAGAGGGCAGCGGGAGCGAGGGGGAGGATGAGGAGGATGGGAGCAGTAGCAGTGAGGGGGGCTGCCTTATCATGCAGCAGATCCAGCAGATCGAGTCCCCGGTACGTTTTGGTCAGCTTACGTTCGGGGATGAGATCTGCGAGGATGAGGCACCCGTGAGGGGGATGAAGAGAAAAGCAAAAAAAAAGAGAAAAACAACTGTTGCGCACAAGTTTGTGTATGTCCCCCTCTCTGGGGCCCCCCTGTCCCGTTGTGCGGCACCCGCCACCCACCCCGGCTTGGACTCTGTTGTGGGTCCACAGCGAGGGAGCGGGGAGAACATAGGCCATGGCACGCAGAACGCTGCCTCTGTTTGTGGTAATGGAGGCAGTGGGTCCAAGGTGTCTGATATGGAGCATGGCGCGGAGGGCGGCCCGATGGTGGGAGTCATCAGTGGAGGTGCTCAGGCTGGATCCCCTGTAAAAGGGGGGTCTGGCCTGGCACCTGGTGCGCCTGCTGGCGTGCGGGGGGCGGCGTGTACATCCGCCGCTGCCTCCTGCGCTGCCGGCGGTGCACCGACAGCCGGGGCCGCATCTCCGGCGGCGTGTGCTGGGGTGTCTGGGTCCCTCACGCACGGATCCACTAAATCTGGATCACTTTCAGGGACCCAGAGACCTGGTAAGGTGAAGGGCGCGGGGCCTGCGGCTCCGGCAGAGCCGGCTCATAAACGAAAGGTGGGGCTTGCTCCCCTGGCAAAATCCGTGGCGAGGTCGGGGCCCCCTGCGCAGGGGCCCAGTAATGGGTCAGCGCGGGGGGCTCCACCGCCGCTGGGTGCCGAGGGGGAGTGGCCTAGCCTGGGGCCGGCCACCGGAGCTGGGGTGGCCAGGCTTTTTGTGGCAACGGGTGTGACGGTAGGGGGTGCTATGCCCCTGAGAGCTGGTGCCGCTGGTCCAGGGGCCCCTGTGAGTAGACCCGGCTCCGGGTCAGCTTCGGGGGTCCCTGCGCGGCCGGCTTCGGGGTGTGTGGCCTCCCAGCCGTCCACAGCGCCAGTGGGAGTGGCCTCTGGGGCCCCCACCGTGCTGCCTGGTGCGGGGGGCGTGGCCTCCCTGTCACCAAAGGCACCGGTGGGAGTGGCCTCTGGGGCCCCCGCCGTGCTGCCTGGTGTGGGGGGCATGGCCTCCCTGTCATCCACGGCACCGGTGGGAGTGGCCTCTGGGGCCCCCACTGTGCTGCCTGGTGCGGGGGGCGTGGCCTCCCTGTCACCCACTGCACCGGTGGGAGTGGCCTCCGGGGCCCCCACCGTGCTGCCTGGTGTGGGGGGCGTGGCCTCCCTGTCATCCACGGCACCGGTGGGAGTGGCCTCTGGGGCCCCCACTGTGCTGCCTGGTGCGGGGGGCGTGGCCTCGCGGGTAAATCCCGCACAAGTGGGCGTGGCTTCACCCGAAAAGGGGCGGGGCTTAGCGCCGGCAGCTGCTGGGAGCAGTGGTGCCACAGTTGTGGCTAAAAATGGAGGTGGTGCCTGCCTGCCGGTGTCCTCTGTGCCCACGGGCTTATCTGGGGCAGGGGCGCCGGCAAAAATAGCTGCAGCACCAGGCTCCCAAAACCCCCCGGCAGGGAAGGTGCTGCCAGCAGGTGGCAGCAGTAGTAATGCTGGTGGAAAACCTGCTGGCAGAAAGTGTGTGGAGAAAAGAAATAACTGTGACCCCAGTGTGCATGTGAGTGGGAGTGGGGCAAGTGGGGTCACTGTCGGTATGGATGTGTCTGTGGTGGAGGAAGCGAGTGCTGGTGTGTCTGTTGCTAGTGGGGGGAGTGGGGGTGGGGCTGGTCCATCTGCCCCCCCGGCTGCTGGTCCCCGGAGTTTTGCGGGGGTAGTAGCCGGGGCCTCGGGGTCTTCTCGGGGGGCTTCCTCACCTCTGGACCTCAGGGATGGTGACTTGCGACGCCGTTTCCTGGAGGCCCTCAAGAAGGGAGAACGGACGATCCAGGTAGAGGGAAGAGAGGTGGACCTGGCCTTTTGGCTAGATAGGCATGGCCTGGCCGCCTTCCAAGATAAAAAGGAGGGGGAGACAGCGTGGTCCCTCCCGACAGCCGGGCAGGGGGTGGCCAGGAGGAATGTAGTTCGTCTTCGGTGGAGGGGCAGTGAAGCGTGCCCGCCAAGAGCAAGGGTCGTGGAGCTCCTCCTGAAGATGAACTTCAGGGCGACTGACATCTTTGCCCTGATCCATCCTTTTGGTACCCCCATCTTCGACATCAGTTTTGTTCGGCCGGAGGGCCTAGAGCTTTTTTGGTCGAATTTTGAACTGGTGAAGGGGGAGCCCGGCTGGCGAGACTTTGCCGTGCAGGCGGTGTCTCGCCAAAATGGAGTAAAGAGAGTGACCGTTCTAACTAATAACGAGTCACTCTCTGGGGTTGATATTATGACGTGGCTTTCCCGCTATGGGGAGGTCACGGACGTCCCAAAAAAGAACAGGGACGAGTTTGGCATCTGGTCAGGGGGCTGGACCTTCATGATGAGGTTGAAGGTCTCAGGCGGTACTGTCACCCACATCCCCTCCTCAGCATTCCTGGGGAGGGACAGGATCCTGATCTTCTACCAGGGGCAACCAAAGGTCTGCCACAGGTGCGGTGATCCCCGCCACTTCAGCGCGGGCTGCAAGGTGCAGAAATGTGCCTTGTGTGGCGGGGTAGGTCATCTTGCCGCGGCCTGTGGTGACATTAGGTGTCACCTGTGTGGTGACCTAGGTCACCCGTACAGCCGCTGCCCCCGCTCCTTTTCTAACACCATCTCTGGTCAGGCGGGGGAGAGCCATGGGGGGGTCCCCAGCGGTGCATCCTCTGCTGGAGCCGGAGGTGGGGGCGGGAGAGGAGCTGAGGGGTCGGTGAAGGAAGGCGTGGCCAGTACATCTGCCCACCAGTGGCATCAGGTGAGGCGCCGTGGGGGTAGGGGGCAGGATAAGCCCCAGGCGACTGGGGTGATGTCTGTACCCTCCTCGGAAGCGGCAGCCGGTGCCCCTGAGGCCCTGGGGGAGGAGGCGGTGAGCGAGGAGATCAGGAGGATGGAGAGGGAGGAGGTGGCTGCTTCTGATGACTCCTCCCAGTATGAAAGTCTGGACGAGGAGGTGGTGGAGCAGCCTAAAACAAAAGGTGACAATAAGACCAGTAAGAGTCGGAGGAGGAAACGAAAAGGGGCAAAAACATCTAAGGCCCCCCCCCTGGCCACTAAGGTGCCTACGGAAGGGCTCACCGGCTCCCCTCTGATCCCCCTCTCCAACCGGTTCCATGCCCTCGATGACTCTGCTGTGTCGGAGGTCGGGGGTGAGGGACCGGCAGTAACATCTGAGGTGCCTTCAGGGAGCGGCGGGGTCCGTCCTCCGGAGGGCTCACTTTCCTCTGGGGGGGGGACTGCCCTGGGGTCCAGGGGTGAGGAACCCGGTACTGGGAAGGTGGTGACGGGTGCTATGGACACCTCGGTGTCACTAAAGAGGAGGGGAGAGTCTGGCTCCTCCTCTGAGGGTGAAAAAGGTAAATTGAGGGGTGCGGTTAAAAAGAAGGCCGTCTAACTCAATCACCCATGATGGCGGAACCTACCCCGTTGACTCTGGCGTCGATTAATGTCGCCAGTATAAAGTCAGATGCGGCCAGATTTATAGCCTTTGATTTTTTCAACCGAGTTGAGGCTGACATTTTATTTTTGCAGGAGACCAGACTAACAGACATGGGGGCCATTTACAAAGCAAGGAGGGAGTGGAGGTGCGGGCCCTCATACTGGTCTCTTGCGGCCGAGCCGTATAGCGGGGTAGCGGTCCTTTTTAAGGCCGCTTCGGTGGAATGCAGACGGGTGATCGAGGTAGAAATGGGGAGGTGCTTGGTCCTTGACGTCTTCATGGGGGGACAGGAGCTCCGGCTCATTAACATCTATGGTCCACAGTCAGAGTGGGACCGTAAATGTCTCTTCCTGAAGATCAAGCCCTATCTTTTTACCAGCCGGCAGGTGGTCTTCGGTGGGGACTTTAATACTATAACTAGACCCCGTGATAGGGGAGGCCCCGGAGACCGAAGGCTGGCTTTTGATAGTAATACCCTCAACAGCATAGCAAGCGAAGCTCGCCTGGTGGATGTCCACATCCGGCACACCCCAGGTCACGGGGGTTTCACCTTTCATAGGGGTAGTTGTAGGTCTAGGATAGATAGGTTTTTTTTAAAGGAGGAAGCCGTCTCTTCTGCAGTGTCCGCTGTTGAGGTGGAATTCTCCGATCACTGTTTCATTTCCTTTTCTTTGAATGTTGCAGAGACTCCCCGGATAGGGAGAGGCCTATGGAAGCTGAATTCGTCCCTGTTGGAAGAAGCGGATGTGAGACAATCCTTTGAGGAATTTCTTCAGAGCCAGGTACCTCTCTTGGGTCTCTGTAGCAGTAAGTCTGAGTGGTGGGAGATCTTCAAAACAAGGGTTGCGGGGTTCTTCCGTCAGCTTTCGAGCCTCAGAGGCCTGAACAGGTACCGCCTGTATCGGGAGCTGGGGAGGAAACTCGAGCAGCTCGTCTCGACTGGAGGGGACCGTGAGGAAATCTCCAGGGTGAAGGCCTTGCTCAAGGGGTGCCAGTATGATAGGCACACATCCTTAGTTTTTGAGAGGGATTTCGGGAGGTACCGCTCGCCCGACCCCTACAGGAACTGCAGGATGTCAGTGAGTTGCAAGATGGTAACAGGACTGATCGACAGTACGGGTTCCCTGAACAGATCCAAATCAGGGATCCTGGAGGTGGTCAGATCCTTCTACTCGCATCTCTTGGGAAGGAGGGATCCAGATCGGGATGAGATGTCGGCTTTCCTGGCTGAAACCATCCCTGAACCAGGGGATGACCCCTCTCTTCATGGTTTGGCAGAAGCAATCAGGGAAGAGGAAGTGAGACGGGCCATTGATGGGCTCCGGCCCAAAAAATCGCCCGGTCCGGATGGCTTAACATCCGAGTTTTACAGGACTTTTAGGGACTCTTTGGTCCCCCTCATGACTGAGGTTTTTAATGAATGTCTTTCCTCGGACATTCTTCCCGGTTCAATGAGGAAGTCCGCCCTGATTATCCTGTCAAAGGGTAAAGACTCGTCCCGTATTGAGAATTGGCGTCCCATAGCGCTTCTCAATACGGACCGAAAGGTTCTGGCAAAGGTGCTTTTCAATCGGTTGGTGAAGTTTGCACCCCGGCTCCTTTCGGGGGCCCAGCACTGCTCTGTTCCAGGCCGCAGTACTTTTAGTGCTGTGCTCGGTGTCCGGGAGGCAGTGGAGCAGGGCAGGGCAGGTCTCTGGAAGGGGTACTTGCTGTCCTTAGACCAAGCGAAGGCCTTTGACCGGGTTAACCATGAGTACCTCTGGTCCGTCCTTCTGAGGTACGGTCTGCCCGGGAGGTTTGTTGATTGGTTGAGAGTATTATACAATGGGGCAGAGACTTTTCCGCTTGTGAACGGTTGGGTCGGACCCCCTTTTGAGGTGAGGTCTGGTGTCCGCCAGGGCTGTCCTCTGAGCCCACTGTTATACGTGTTCGCGATCGACCCCTTTTTAAGGAGAGTGGAACGCGGACCGTTGGTGGGAGTCGGGATGGACCGGGCGGAGCCAGAGGCCACCTTGAGGGTAGTGGCGTACGCCGACGACGTTTCCCTCTTTGTATCCTCGAGAGAGGAGGCGGACTGGGTCATGTCTGAAGTTGAGCGCTACTCGGTGGCTTCTGGGTCCATGATCAACCGGGATAAGTGTGAGAGTCTCTGGCTGGGAGGGGGAGATCCAAGTTTCGATCTCCCGGACACCCTTCCAGGGCCTCAGGCCACAGCAAAAATTTTAGGCATCAGTTTCGGCCCGGGGGACTATCCCCAGCAAAACTGGGAGGGCAGACTTAAGATTGCCGCCCAGAAGGTGGATCAGTGGAAGGGTTGGTCCTTGACCCTGAGGGAAAGGGTTAACCTGGCCAAGGGGTATTTGCTCCCTTTATTAATATACCTGGGCAGCGTCTGCATCTTGCCAGAACCTCTTTGGACACGGGTCTACAGCCTGTTCTTCCAACTATTATGGGGGAATAGGCTGAACCTGATCAAGAGGGAGGTCACGTACCGCACGAGGAGACTAGGAGGGTTGGGTATGGTCAACCCGGTGGTGTTTCTAGTAAACACCTTTCTTAAGGCAAACATCGCCAACCTCTGGTTAGAGAGGGCTCCTCCGTGGGTATTCTCCTGTAGGGGGTGGTTTCGGCCTTTCTTCCAGGAATGGGAGACAGGAGGGCGGGTGAAGGACCTTCGCACGCCTCATGGGCATCTTCCGGCTTATGCTACCCTGGTTGTGAAGGCGATCCGCCGGTGGGGTCTGGAAGTGTGGGAGATCAGGACCTTGTCAAGGAGGTTACTTGACAATAGGGTTCTGTTGACCCACTTCCAGAAGCCCCTGGCCCTCAAGGATTGCCCAAGCCGGGATCTGGAGGTGGGGCTCGGGTTATTAAACTCTAAGCGGATCCCCTTGAAGTTTTGGGACTTGACTTGGCGCTGCTTCCATGGGAGACTGTATGTGAGGGGCAACCTGAAGTACAGGAACTCTGATGACCGGGATTGTCCCCGCGAGGAGTGTGGCGGCATGCTTGAAAGCATGGAGCACTTCCTGCTTCAATGTCCCTTTAATACAGAGGTCTACAGTAGGGTGGGTGCTTCCATTGGCTGGCCTAGGCTGGCAGGCCTTTCCTATGCGGAGTGGGCCTATGGGGCATTCAGATCCCTTGGTGGCCGAGATCGGGGCACTGTCTTCTTAGTTAGTTTAGTGACTAGGTTTTACACGTGGAACGCACGGTGTTTAGTGTCCACCCAGCATAAAGTCCTCCCCCGGGAAGAGGTGATTAGGAACATCCTGGGTGACCTGGCAAAAGTGCGCTCGCTGGAGTATGAGAGGCTGGGTGCAGGGAGGGCTTCCCTTCTATGGAGGGGGTTCTCATTTAATGTGCCCTAGGGAGAGTTAGGGTATGTGTGTCTGTGATAGGGTTAGTTTAGTCCTTTCTATATTTTATATTTATTTGTAGGGTCAGATGGATGTGTAGGGTCAGGGAGGGACAGGTAGGGACAGTCTTTAGGGATAGGTAGTTAGCATTAGGTTGGTAGTGAGGGTCAGAGAGGGACAGGTAGGGACAGGTAGGGAAAGATTGGTAGGGCGGTAGGGACAGGTTTTTCTTTTTCTTTAATAGGGAGGGACAGGCTGTTTGTGTGTTAGAGCAGGGTGAGAGCCTCTGTAGTCTCCAGTTTCCTGGTGGTGGGCTGCTCCCCTCACATTTGTAGTTTTTTGTTTTACGGTTCAGAATCTGAATATAGGGCTTGCAAGCACTGAACTTGGGTCTGATCCTTTGGTTCATGTTTAGTAGTCTTACGGTTAAGTTGTTATGTCATGATGATTTGGTTAGTTGTTGTTACATCGTTATGTTGTGTTGTATATAAATAATGTATGTGTATTGTGTGTGTGGGGGGGTTAGTTTAGGTTGGGTGGGGGGCTTTAGGGGGGAGGGGGGAGGGGTTTGCGGTGGTTTTGTGAAAAATGTGGACGTCCTGCGGGATGCCGGAAGAGGCAAAGGGACCTTTTTGTGTGTGAAATGGCCACAAACTTTAGTGGGGCTTGTTGTGATAAGGCCACAGACTCTCGTGGGACCTTGGGTGTTAAAAAATGGTGGTGGGGGAAAAAAAAAAAAAATATAAAAAACTACAAAAAAAAGGTTTGCTGTGCATTAAGTTTTGTTTCGGCCAGGTGGCCTATTTCTTTGTTTTTGGCAGTGGGCCAGTTATTTAGTTTTCCTTTTTTGTTAGGGGGTTAGGTATGAATGTGCAGGTATGGATGTTGTGTATGCTGGGGGTCGGGTGCGTTTTAGGGCGCACCCTGGAGTTATGGTAGGGTCTTCCCTTGCTGGGGGGTCTCCTACAGAGTCTGCTGGAGGACTTGAACTTTGTGTCGTCTTATATTTCTTTGTTGGACTCTATATAATTTCAGATTTTAGGTTATGTCTTGCTGGGGTTTTGTTGGTTGTTAGTTGTTTGTTTGTTGTATAATTGTATCTGTGGTTTGGTTTTTGTGTTTTGTATATGTGTTTTTGTACTTTTATAATAAAAGAGCTCCAGTTCAGCCTGCTGCAGCTTCTTTCAGGAAGTGGTGGAGGTGGAGCCTGCAGTGAGCTGTGTGCCGTGTGCTTCCTGGACTGTGTGCTGCTGTGGAGAGAGCTCCTGGGAAGGGAGGTTTTTTTTTTCCATCTGGGACTTTTTGTCTGCCCCCTTCCCAGGAAGGAAAGCTTGTGGTGGGACTGGCCTCCGGGGCCGGGCCCCCGGCTCCCACCTCCCGGTCCAAGCTGGCGGGGGGTGGGAGAAACACCAAGCCGGCTAAGGCAACAAGATCTGGCCAAGACAGCAAGGGGTCCGGCATGAGGACCCGGAGGACCCCCGAGGCTATGACCGCGGCGGCTCCTCCCTCCGGAGGTGGGTCGAGTATGAGCGGAGGTGCTGCAGCGGTGCCCCCTGATTGGGGTACCAAGGCGTCGAGGGAGGCAACCGTCACCTATGCCTCCCGTATACATGCACACCTCTGCGAGTATGAGGACGCCACAAAGAAGCTAAGTTCCCTCTGGGGGGAGTTGAGGGTGGCTCAGGAGAGGTCCGTGAGGGCCTCTGGCAGTAAGAAGCCTGAGCTATCCGCCGCGGTCCGGAAGATCAAGCGGGCCATACAGGACCTGGAGGACCGCAGGAACACCATCATGGCGGGCAGCGGACCATTTAAGGAAAAGCTGCAGAATGATAGCCGGTTCAGAGCCATGACCGGTGGGGCTCTGGAGGGGTCGCAGGGCCCCGGCCAGGCGGTGGAGGAGGAGGAAGAAGAGGTATGCGTGGAGGAGGTCGCACCCTACCCGCCGCCTGGTGGCCTGGTAAGTGATCTCCAGGCATCGTATAGCGGGATAGCCCCTGAGCAGATGGCTCTCCCGTCGGATTCTAGCCCTTCAGAGGGCAGCGGGAGCGAGGGGGAGGATGAGGAGGATGGGAGCAGTAGCAGTGAGGGGGGCTGCCTTATCATGCAGCAGATCCAGCAGATCGAGTCCCCGATACGTTTTGGTCAGCTTACGTTCGGGGATGAGATCTGCGAGGATGAGGCACCCGTGAGGGGGATGAAGAGAAAAGCAAAAAAAAAGAGAAAAACAACTGTTGCGCACAAATTTGTGTATGTCCCCCTCTCTGGGGCCCCCCTGTCCCGTTGTGCGGCACCCGCTACCCACCCCGGCTTGGACTCTGTTGTGGGTCCACAGCGAGGGAGCGGGGAGAACATAGGCCATGGCACGCAGAACGCTGCCTCTGTTTGTGGTAATGGAGGCAGTGGGTCCAAGGTGTCTGATATGGAGCATGGCGCGGAGGGCGGCCCGATGGTGGGAGTCATCAGTGGAGGTGCTCGGGCTGGATCCCCTGTAAAAGGGGGGTCTGGCCTGGCACCTGGTGCGCCTGCTGGCGTGCGGGGGGCGGCGTGTACATCCGCCGCTGCCTCCTGCGCTGCCGGCGGTGCACCGACAGCCGGGGCCGCATCTCCGGCGGCGTGTGCTGGGGTGTCTGGGTCCCTCACGCACGGATCCACTAAATCTGGATCACTTTCAGGGACCCAGAGACCTGGTAAGGTGAAGGGCGCGGGGCCTGCGGCTCCGGCAGAGCCGGCTCATAAACGAAAGGTGGGGCTTGCTCCCCTGGCAAAATCCGTGGCGAGGTCGGGGCCCCCTGCGCAGGGGCCCAGTAATGGGTCAGCGCGGGGGGCTCCACCGCCGCTGGGTGCCGAGGGGGAGTGGCCTAGCCTGGGGCCGGCCACCGGAGCTGGGGTGGCCAGGCTTTTTGTGGCAACGGGTGTGACGGTAGGGGGTGCTATGCCCCTGAGAGCTGGTGCCGCTGGTCCAGGGGCCCCTGTGAGTAGACCCGGCTCCGGGTCAGCTTCGGGGGTCCCTGCGCGGCCGGCTTCGGGGGGTGTGGCCTCCCAGCCGTCCACAGCGCCAGTGGGAGTGGCCTCTGGGGCCCCCACCGTGCTGCCTGGTGCGGGGGGCGTGGCCTCCCTGTCACCAAAGGCACCGGTGGGAGTGGCCTCTGGGGCCCCCGCCGTGCTGCCTGGTGTGGGGGGCGTGGCCTCCCTGTCATCCACGGCACCGGTGGGAGTGGCCTCTGGGGCCCCCACTGTGCTGCCTGGTGCGGGGGGCGTGGCCTCCCTGTCACCCACGGCACCGGTGGGAGTGGCCTCCGGGGCCCCCACCATGCTGCCTGGTGTGGGGGGCGTGGCCTCCCTGTCATCCACGGCACCGGTGGGAGTGGCCTCTGGGGCCCCCACTGTGCTGCCTGGTGCGGGGGGCGTGGCCTCGCGGGTAAATCCCGCACAAGTGGGCGTGGCTTCACCCGAAAAGGGGCGGGGCTTAGCGCCGGCAGCTGCTGGGAGCAGTGGTGCCACAGTTGTGGCTAAAAATGGAGGTGGTGCCTGCCTGCCGGTGTCCTCTGTGCCCACGGGCTTATCTGGGGCAGGGGCGCCGGCAAAAATAGCTGCAGCACCAGGCTCCCAAAACCCCCCGGCAGGGAAGGTGCTGCCAGCAGGTGGCAGCAGTAGTAATGCTGGTGGAAAACCTGCTGGCAGAAAGTGTGTGGAGAAAAGAAATAACTGTGACCCCAGTGTGCATGTGAGTGGGAGTGGGGCAAGTGGGGTCACTGTCGGTATGGATGTGTCTGTGGTGGAGGAAGCGAGTGCTGGTGTGTCTGTTGCTAGTGGGGGGAGTGGGGGTGGGGCTGGTCCATCTGCCCCCCCGGCTGCTGGTCCCCGGAGTTTTGCGGGGGTAGTAGCCGGGGCCTCGGGGTCTTCTCGGGGGGCTTCCTCACCTCTGGACCTCAGGGATGGTGACTTGCGACGCCGTTTCCTGGAGGCCCTCAAGAAGGGAGAACGGACGATCCAGGTAGAGGGAAGAGAGGTGGACCTGGCCTTTTGGCTAGATAGGCATGGCCTGGCCGCCTTCCAAGATAAAAAGGAGGGGGAGACAGCGTGGTCCCTCCCGACAGCCGGGCAGGGGGTGGCCAGGAGGAATGTAGTTCGTCTTCGGTGGAGGGGCAGTGAAGCGTGCCCGCCAAGAGCAAGGGTCGTGGAGCTCCTCCTGAAGATGAACTTCAGGGCGACTGACATCTTTGCCCTGATCCATCCTTTTGGTACCCCCATCTTCGACATCAGTTTTGTTCGGCCGGAGGGCCTAGAGCTTTTTTGGTCGAATTTTGAACTGGTGAAGGGGGAGCCCGGCTGGCGAGACTTTGCCGTGCAGGCGGTGTCTCGCCAAAATGGAGTAAAGAGAGTGACCGTTCTAACTAATAACGAGTCACTCTCTGGGGTCGATATTATGACGTGGCTTTCCCGCTATGGGGAGGTCACGGACGTCCCAAAAAAGAACAGGGACGAGTTTGGCATCTGGTCAGGGGGCTGGACCTTCATGATGAGGTTGAAGGTCTCAGGCGGTACTGTCACCCACATCCCCTCCTCAGCATTCCTGGGGAGGGACAGGATCCTGATCTTCTACCAGGGGCAACCAAAGGTCTGCCACAGGTGCGGTGATCCCCGCCACTTCAGCGCGGGCTGCAAGGTGCAGAAATGTGCCTTGTGTGGCGGGGTAGGTCATCTTGCCGCGGCCTGTGGTGACATTAGGTGTCACCTGTGTGGTGACCTAGGTCACCCGTACAGCCGCTGCCCCCGCTCCTTTTCTAACACCATCTCTGGTCAGGCGGGGGAGAGCCATGGGGGGGTCCCCAGCGGTGCATCCTCTGCTGGAGCTGGAGGTGGGGGCGGGAGAGGAGCTGAGGGGTCGGTGAAGGAAG
The DNA here is from genome assembly GCF_046119375.1 of Phyllobates terribilis. Taxonomy (NCBI): domain Eukaryota; kingdom Metazoa; phylum Chordata; class Amphibia; order Anura; family Dendrobatidae; genus Phyllobates; species Phyllobates terribilis. The sequence goes on along the minus strand of NW_027362771.1, from coordinate 410,554,780 downwards.
GCGTGGCCAGTACATCTGCCCACCAGTGGCATCAGGTGAGGCGCCGTGGGGGTAGGGGGCAGGATAAGCCCCAGGCGACTGGGGTGATGTCTGTACCCTCCTTGGAAGCGGCAGCCGGTGCCCCTGAGGCCCTGGGGGAGGAGGCGGTGAGCGAGGAGATCAGGAGGATGGAGAGGGAGGAGGTGGCTGCTTCTGATGACTCCTCCCAGTATGAAAGTCTGGACGAGGAGGTGGTGGAGCAGCCTAAAACAAAAGGTGACAATAAGACCAGTAAGAGTCGGAGGAGGAAACGAAAAGGGGCAAAAACATCTAAGGCCCCCCCCCTGGCCACTAAGGTGCCTACGGAAGGGCTCACCGGCTCCCCTCTGATCCCCCTCTCCAACCGGTTCCATGCCCTCGATGACTCTGCTGTGTCGGAGGTCGGGGGTGAGGGACCGGCAGTAACATCTGAGGTGCCTTCAGGGAGCGGCGGGGTCCGTCCTCCGGAGGGCTCACTTTCCTCTGGGGGGGGGGACTGCCCTGGGGTCCAGGGGTGAGGAACCCGGTAAGACTGGGAAGGTGGTGGCGGGTGCTATGGACACCTCGGTGTCACTAAAGAGGAGGGGAGAGTCTGGCTCCTCCTCTGAGGGTGAGCACAGAAAATCTGGGGGTACGGTCAAAAAGAAGGCCGTCTAACTCAATCACCCATGATGGCGGAACCTACCCCGTTGACTCTGGCGTCGATTAATGTCGCCAGTATAAAGTCAGATGCGGCCAGATTTATGGCCTTTGATTTTTTCAACCGAGTTGAGGCTGACATTTTATTTTTGCAGGAGACCAGACTAACAGACATGGGGGCCATTTACAAAGCAAGGAGGGAGTGGAGGTGCGGGCCCTCATACTGGTCTCTTGCGGCCGAGCCGTATAGCGGGGTAGCGGTCCTTTTTAAGGCCGCTTCGGTGGAATGCAGACGGGTGATCGAGGTAGAAATGGGGAGGTGCTTGGTCCTTGACGTCTTCATGGGGGGACAGGAGCTCCGGCTCATTAACATCTATGGTCCACAGTCAGAGTGGGACCGTAAATGTCTCTTCCTGAAGATCAAGCCCTATCTTTTTACCAGCCGGCAGGTGGTCTTCGGTGGGGACTTTAATACTATAACTAGACCCCGTGATAGGGGAGGCCCCGGAGACCGAAGGCTGGCTTTTGATAGTAATACCCTCAACAGCATAGCAAGCGAAGCTCGCCTGGTGGATGTCCACATCCGGCACACCCCAGGTCACGGGGGTTTCACCTTTCATAGGGGTAGTTGTAGGTCTAGGATAGATAGGTTTTTTTTAAAGGAGGAAGCCGTCTCTTCTGCAGTGTCCGCTGTTGAGGTGGAATTCTCCGATCACTGTTTCATTTCCTTTTCTTTGAATGTTGCAGAGACTCCCCGGATAGGGAGAGGCCTATGGAAGCTGAATTCGTCCCTGTTGGAAGAAGCGGATGTGAGACAATCCTTTGAGGAATTTCTTCAGAGCCAGGTACCTCTCTTGGGTCTCTGTAGCAGTAAGTCTGAGTGGTGGGAGATCTTCAAAACAAGGGTTGCGGGGTTCTTCCGTCAGCTTTCGAGCCTCAGAGGCCTGAACAGGTACCGCCTGTATCGGGAGCTGGGGAGGAAACTCGAGCAGCTCGTCTCGACTGGAGGGGACCGTGAGGAAATCTCCAGGGTGAAGGCCTTGCTCAAGGGGTGCCAGTATGATAGGCACACATCCTTAGTTTTTGAGAGGGATTTCGGGAGGTACCGCTCGCCCGACCCCTACAGGAACTGCAGGATGTCAGTGAGTTGCAAGATGGTAACAGGACTGATCGACAGTACGGGTTCCCTGAACAGATCCAAATCAGGGATCCTGGAAGTGGTCAGATCCTTCTACTCGCATCTCTTGGGAAGGAGGGATCCAGATCGGGATGAGATGTCGGCTTTCCTGGCTGAAACCATCCCTGAACCAGGGGATGACCCCTCTCTTCATGGTTTGGCAGAAGCAATCAGGGAAGAGGAAGTGAGACGGGCCATTGATGGGCTCCGGCCCAAAAAATCGCCCGGTCCGGATGGCTTAACATCCGAGTTTTACAGGACTTTTAGGGACTCTTTGGTCCCCCTCATGACTGAGGTTTTTAATGAATGTCTTTCCTCGGACATTCTTCCCGGTTCAATGAGGAAGTCCGCCCTGATTATCCTGTCAAAGGGTAAAGACTCGTCCCGTATTGAGAATTGGCGTCCCATAGCGCTTCTCAATACGGACCGAAAGGTTCTGGCAAAGGTGCTTTTCAATCGGTTGGTGAAGTTTGCACCCCGGCTCCTTTCGGGGGCCCAGCACTGCTCTGTTCCAGGCCGCAGTACTTTTAGTGCTGTGCTCGGTGTCCGGGAGGCAGTGGAGCAGGGCAGGGCAGGTCTCTGGAAGGGGTACTTGCTGTCCTTAGACCAAGCGAAGGCCTTTGACCGGGTTAACCATGAGTACCTCTGGTCCGTCCTTCTGAGGTACGGTCTGCCCGGGAGGTTTGTTGATTGGTTGAGAGTATTATACAATGGGGCAGAGACTTTTCCGCTTGTGAACGGTTGGGTCGGACCCCCTTTTGAGGTGAGGTCTGGTGTCCGCCAGGGCTGTCCTCTGAGCCCACTGTTATACGTGTTCGCGATCGACCCCTTTTTAAGGAGAGTGGAACGCGGACCGTTGGTGGGAGTCGGGATGGACCGGGCGGAGCCAGAGGCCACCTTGAGGGTAGTGGCGTACGCCGACGACGTTTCCCTCTTTGTATCCTCGAGAGAGGAGGCGGACTGGGTCATGTCTGAAGTTGAGCGCTACTCGGTGGCTTCTGGGTCCATGATCAACCGGGATAAGTGTGAGAGTCTCTGGCTGGGAGGGGGAGATCCAAGTTTCGATCTCCCGGACACCCTTCCAGGGCCTCAGGCCACAGCAAAAATTTTAGGCATCAGTTTCGGCCCGGGGGACTATCCCCAGCAAAACTGGGAGGGCAGACTTAAGATTGCCGCCCAGAAGGTGGATCAGTGGAAGGGTTGGTCCTTGACCCTGAGGGAAAGGGTTAACCTGGCCAAGGGGTATTTGCTCCCTTTATTAATATACCTGGGCAGCGTCTGCATCTTGCCAGAACCTCTTTGGACACGGGTCTACAGCCTGTTCTTCCAACTATTATGGGGGAATAGGCTGAACCTGATCAAGAGGGAGGTCACGTACCGCACGAGGAGACTAGGAGGGTTGGGTATGGTCAACCCGGTGGTGTTTCTAGTAAACACCTTTCTTAAGGCAAACATCGCCAACCTCTGGTTAGAGAGGGCTCCTCCGTGGGTATTCTCCTGTAGGGGGTGGTTTCGGCCTTTCTTCCAGGAATGGGAGACAGGAGGGCGGGTGAAGGACCTTCGCACGCCTCATGGGCATCTTCCGGCTTATGCTACCCTGGTTGTGAAGGCGATCCGCCGGTGGGGTCTGGGAGTGTGGGAGATCAGGACCTTGTCGAGGAGGTTACTTGACAATAGGGTTCTGTTGACCCACTTCCAGAAGCCCCTGGCCCTCAGGGATTGCCCAAGCCGGGATCTGGAGGTGGGGCTCGGGTTATTAAACTCTAAGCGGATCCCCTTGAAGTTTTGGGACTTGACTTGGCGCTGCTTCCATGGGAGACTGTATGTGAGGGGCAACCTGAAGTACAGGAACTCTGATGACCGGGATTGTCCCCGCGAGGAGTGTGGCGGCATGCTGGAAAGCATGGAGCACTTCCTGCTTCAATGTCCCTTTAATACAGAGGTCTACAGTAGGGTGGGTGCTTCCATTGGCTGGCCTAGGCTGGCAGGCCTTTCCTATGCGGAGTGGGCCTATGGGGCATTCAGATCCCTTGGTGGCCGAGATCGGGGCACTGTCTTCTTAGTTAGTTTAGTGACTAGGTTTTACACGTGGAACGCACGGTGTTTAGTGTCCACCCAGCATAAAGTCCTCCCCCGGGAAGAGGTGATTAGGAACATCCTGGGTGACCTGGCAAAAGTGCGCTCGCTGGAGTATGAGAGGCTGGGTGCAGGGAGGGCTTCCCTTCTATGGAGGGGGTTCTCATTTAATGTGCCCTAGGGAGAGTTAGGGTATGTGTGTCTGTGATAGGGTTAGTTTAGTCCTTTCTATATTTTATATTTATTTGTAGGGTCAGATGGATGTGTAGGGTCAGGGAGGGACAGGTAGGGACAGTCTTTAGGGATAGGTAGTTAGCATTAGGTTGGTAGTGAGGGTCAGAGAGGGACAGGTAGGGACAGGTAGGGAAAGATTGGTAGGGCGGTAGGGACAGGTTTTTCTTTTTCTTTAATAGGGAGGGACAGGCTGTTTGTGTGTTAGAGCAGGGTGAGAGCCTCTGTAGTCTCCAGTTTCCTGGTGGTGGGCTGCTCCCCTCACATTTGTAGTTTTTTGTTTTACGGTTCAGAATCTGAATATAGGGCTTGCAAGCACTGAACTTGGGTCTGATCCTTTGGTTCATGTTTAGTAGTCTTAAAAAATCGGTTAAGTTGTTATGTCATGATGATTTGGTTAGTTGTTGTTACATCGTTATGTTGTGTTGTATATAAATAATGTATGTGTATTGTGTGTGTGGGGGGGTTAGTTTAGGTTGGGTGGGGGGCTTTAGGGGGGAGGGGGGAGGGGTTTGCGGTGGTTTTGTGAAAAATGTGGACGTCCTGCGGGATGCCGGAAGAGGCAAAGGGACCTTTTTGTGTGTGAAATGGCCACAAACTTTAGTGGGGCTTGTTGTGATAAGGCCACAGACTCTCGTGGGACCTTGGGTGTTAAAAAATGGTGGTGGGGGAAAAAAAAAAAAAAAAAAAAAAAAAATATAAAAAACTACAAAAAAAAGGTTTGCTGTGCATTAAGTTTTGTTTCGGCCAGGTGGCCTATTTCTTTGTTTTTGGCAGTGGGCCAGTTATTTAGTTTTCCTTTTTTGTTAGGGGGTTAGGTATGAATGTGCAGGCATGGATGTTGTGTATGCTGGGGGTCGGGTGCGTTTTAGGGCGCACCCTGGAGTTATGGTAGGGTCTTCCCTTGCTGGGGGGTCTCCTACAGAGTCTGCTGGAGGACTTGAACTTTGTGTCGTCTTATATTTCTTTGTTGGACTCTATATAATTTCAGATTTTAGGTTATGTCTTGCTGGGGTTTTGTTGGTTGTTAGTTGTTTGTTTGTTGTATAATTGTATCTGTGGTTTGGTTTTTGTGTTTTGTATATGTGTTTTTGTACTTTTATAATAAAAGAGCTCCAGTTCAGCCTGCTGCAGCTTCTTTCAGGAAGTGGTGGAGGTGGAGCCTGCAGTGAGCTGTGCTGAGTGTGCTTCCTGGACTGTGTGGCTGCGTTTGGAGAGAGCTCCTGGGAAGGGAGGTTTTTTTTTTCCATCTGGGACTTTTTGTCTGCCCCCTTCCCAGGAAGGAAAGCTTGTGGTGGGACTGGCCTCCGGGGCTGGGCCCCCGGCTCCCACCTCCCGGTCCAAGCTGGCGGGGGGTGGGAGAAACACCAAGCCGGCTAAGGCAACAAGATCTGGCCAAGGCAGCAGGGGTTCCAGCATGAGGACCCGGAGGACCCCCGAGGCTGCGACCGCGGCGGCTCCTCCCTCCGGAGGTGGGTCGAGTACGAGCCGAGGTGCTGCAGCGGTGCCCCCTGATTGGGGTACCAAGGCGTCGAGGGAGGCAACCGTCACCTATGCCTCCCGTATACATGCGCACCTCTGCGAGTATGAGGACGCCACAAAGAAGCTAAGTTCCCTCTGGGGGGAGTTGAGGGTGGCTCAGGAGAGGTCCGTGAGGGCCTCTGGCAGTAAGAAGCCTGAGCTATCCGCCGCGGTCCGGAAGATCAAGCGGGCCATTCAAGACCTGGAAGACCGCAGGAGCACCATACTGGCAGGAAGTGGACCCTTCATGGAGAAGCTGCTTAATGATGACCGGTTCAGAGCCATGACCGGTGGGGCTCTGGAGGGGTCGCAGGGCCCCAGCCAGGCGGTGGAGGAGGAGGAAGAAGAGATATGCGTGGAGGAGGCTGCACCCTACCCACCGCCTGGTGGCCTGGTAAGTGATCTCCAGGCATCGCATAGCGGGATAGCCCCTGAGCAGATGGCTCTCCCGTCTGATTCTAGCCCTTCAGAGGGCAGCGGGAGCGAGGGGGAGGATGAGGAGGATGGGAGCAGTAGCAGTGAGGGGGGCTGCCTTATCATGCAGCAGATCCAGCAGATCGAGTCCCCGGTACGTTTTGGTCAGCTTACGTTCGGGGATGAGATCTGCGAGGATGAGGCACCCGTGAGGGGGATGAAGAGAAAAGCAAAAAAAAAGAGAAAAACAACTGTTGCGCACAAGTTTGTGTATGTCCCCCTCTCTGGGGCCCCCCTGTCCCGTTGTGCGGCACCCGCCACCCACCCCGGCTTGGACTCTGTTGTGGGTCCACAGCGAGGGAGCGGGGAGAACATAGGCCATGGCACGCAGAGCGCTGCCTCTGTTTGTGGTAATGGAGGCAGTGGGTCCAAGGTGTCTGATATGGAGCATGGCGCGGAGGGCGGCCCGACGGTGGGTGTGATCTGTGGTGGTGCTCAGGCTGGATCCCCTGTAAAAGGGAGGTCTGGCCTGGCACCTGGTGCGCCTGCTGGCGTGCAGGGGGCGGCTTGTACATCTGCCGCTGCCTCCTGCTCTGCTGGCGGCGCACCGACAGCCGGGGCCGCATCTCCGGCGGCGTGTGCTGGGGTGTCTGGGTCCCTCACGCACGGATCCACTAAATCTGGATCACTTTCAGGGACCCAGAGACCTGGTAAGGTGAAGGGCGCGGGGCCTGCGGCTCCGGCAGAGCCGGCTCATAAAGGAAAGGTGGGGCTTGCTCCCCTGGCAAAATCCATGGCGAGGTCGGGGCCCCCTGCGCAGGGGCCCAGTAATGGGTCAGCGCGGGGGGCTCCACCGCCGCTGGGTGCCGAGGGGGAGTGGCCTAGCCTGGGGCCGGCCGCCGGAGCTGGGGTGGCCAGGCTGTTTGTCGTAAAGGGTGTGACGGTAGGGGGTGCTATGCCCCTGAGAGCTGGTGCCGCTGGTCCAGGGGCCCCTGTGAGTAGACCCAGTTCCGGGTCGGCTTCGGGGGTCCCGGCGCGGCCGGCTTCGGGGGGCGTGGCCTCCCAGCCGTCCACGGCACCAGTGGGAGTGGCCTCCGGGGCCCCCACCGTGCTGCCTGGTGTGGGGGGTGTGGCCTCCCTGTCATCCACGGCACCGGTGGGAGTGGCCTCTGGGGCCCCCACTGTGCTGCCTGGTGCGGGGGGCGTGGCCTGCCTGTCACCCAAGGCACCGGTGGGAGTGGCCTCTGGGGCCCCCACTGTGCTGCCTGGTGCAGGGGGCGTGTCCTCGCGGGTAAATCCCGCACAAATGGGCGTGGCTTCACCCGAAAAGGGGCGGGGCTTAGCGCCGGCAGCTGCTGGGAGCAGTAGTGCCACAGCTGTGGCTAAAAATGGAGGTGTTGCCTGCCTGCCGGTGTCCTCTGTGCCCACGGGCTTATCTGGGGCAGGGGCGCCGGCAAAAATAGCTGCAGCACCAGGCTCCCAAAACCCCCCGGCAGGGAAGGTGCTGCCAGCAGGTGGCAGCAGTAGTAATGCTGTTGAAAAACCTGCTGGCAGAAAGTGTGTGGAGAAGAAAAACAACTGTGACCCCAGTGTGCATGTGAGTGGGAGTGGGGCAAGTGGGGTGACTGTCGGTATGGATGTGTCTGTGGTGGAGGAAGCAAGTGCTGGTGTGTCTGTTGCTAGTGGGGGGAGTGGGGGTGGGGCTGGTCCATCTGCCCCCCCGGCTGCTGGTCCCCGGAGTTTTGCGGGGGTAGTAGCCGGGGCCTCGGGGTCTTCTCGGGGGGCTTCCTCACCTCTGGACCTCAGGGATGGTGACTTGCGACGCCGTTTCCTGGAGGCCCTCAAGAAGGGAGAACGGACGATCCAGGTAGAGGGAAGAGAGGTGGACCTGGCCTTTTGGCTAGATAGACATGGCCTGGCCGCCTTCCAAGATAAAAAGGAGGGGGAGACAGCGTGGTCCCTCCCGACAGCCGGGCAGGGGGTGGCCAGGAGGAATGTAGTTCGTCTTCGGTGGAGGGGCAGTGAAGCGTGCCCGCCAAGAGCAAGGGTCGTGGAGCTCCTCCTGAAGATGAACTTCAGGGCGACTGACATCTTTGCCCTGATCCATCCTTTTGGTACCCCCATCTTCGACATCAGTTTTGTTCGGCCGGAGGGCCTAGAGCTTTTTTGGTCGAATTTTGAACTGGTGAAGGGGGAGCCCGGCTGGCGAGACTTTGCCGTGCAGGCGGTGTCTCGCCAAAATGGAGTAAAGAGAGTGACCGTTCTAACTAATAACGAGTCGCTCTCTGGGGTCGATATTATGACGTGGCTTTCCCGCTATGGGGAGGTCACGGACGTCCCAAAAAAGAACAGGGACGAGTTTGGCATCTGGTCAGGGGGCTGGACCTTCATGATGAGGTTGAAGGTCTCAGGCGGTACTGTCACCCACATCCCCTCCTCAGCATTCCTGGGGAGGGACAGGATCCTGATCTTCTACCAGGGGCAACCAAAGGTCTGCCACAGGTGCGGTGATCCCCGCCACTTCAGCGCGGGCTGCAAGGTGCAGAAATGTGCCTTGTGTGGCGGGGTAGGTCATCTTGCCGCGGCCTGTGGTGACATTAGGTGTCACCTGTGTGGTGACCTAGGTCACCCGTACAGCCGCTGCCCCCGCTCCTTTACTAACAACATCTCTGGTCAGGCGGGGGAGAGCCATGGGGGGGTCCCCAGTGGTGCATCCTCTGCTGGAGCCGGAGGTGGGGGCGGGAGAGGAGCTGAGGGGCCGGTGAAGGAAGGCGTGGCCAGTACATCTGCCCACCAGTGGCATCAGGTGAGGCGCCGTGGGGGTAGGGGGCAGGATAAGCCCCAGGCGACTGGGGTGATGTCTGTACCCTCCTCGGAAGCGGCAGCCGGTGCCCCTGAGGCCCTGGGGGAGGAGGCGGTGAGCGAGGAGATCAGGAGGATGGAGAGGGAGGAGGTGGCTGCTTCTGATGACTCCTCCCAGTATGAAAGTCTGGACGAGGAGGTGGTGGAGCAGCCTAAAACAAAAGGTGACAGTAAGACCAGTAAGAGTCGGAGGAGGAACCGAAAGGGGGCAAAAACATCTAAGGCCCCCCCCCTGGCCACTAAGGTGCCTACGGAAGGGCTCACCGGCTCCCCTCTGATCCCCCTCTCCAACCGGTTCCATGCCCTCGATGACTCTGCTGTGTCGGAGGTCGGGGGTGAGGGACCGGCGGTAACATCTGAGGTGCCTTCAGGGAGCGGCGGGGTCCGTCCTCCGGAGGGCTCACTTTCCTCTGGGGGGGGGACTGCTCTGGGGTCCATGGGTGAGGAACCCGGTACTGGGAAGGTGGTGACGGGTGCTATGGACACCTCGGTGTCACTAAAGAGGAGGGGAGAGTCTGGCTCCTCCTCTGAAGGTGAGCACAAAAAATCTGGGGGTACGGTCAAAAAGAAGGCCGTCTAACTCAATCACCCATGATGGCGGAACCTACCCCGTTGACTCTGGCGTCGATTAATGTCGCCAGTATAAAGTCAGATGCGGCCAGATTTATGGCCTTTGATTTTTTCAACCGAGTTGAGGCTGACATTTTATTTTTGCAGGAGACCAGACTAACGGACATGGGGGCCATTTACAAAGCAAGGAGGGAGTGGAGGTGCGGGCCCTCATACTGGTCTCTTGCGGCCGAGCCGTATAGCGGGGTAGCGGTCCTTTTTAAGGCCGCTTCGGTGGAATGCAGACGGGTGATCGAGGTAGAAATGGGGAGGTGCTTGGTCCTTGACGTCTTCATGGGGGGACAGGAGCTCCGGCTCATTAACATCTATGGTCCACAGTCAGAGTGGGACCGTAAATGTCTCTTCCTGAAGATCAAGCCCTATCTTTTTACCAGCCGACAGGTGGTCTTCGGTGGGGACTTTAATACTATAACTAGACCCCGTGATAGGGGAGGCCCCGGAGACCGAAGGCTGGCTTTTGATAGTAATACCCTTAACAGCATAGCAAGCGAAGCTCGCCTGGTGGATGTCCACATCCGGCACACCCCAGGTCACGGGGGTTTCACCTTTCATAGGGGTAGTTGTAGGTCTAGGATAGATAGGTTTTTTTTAAAGGAGGAAGCCGTCTCTTCTGCAGTGTCCGCTGTTGAGGTGGAATTCTCCGATCACTGTTTCATTTCCTTTTCTTTGAATGTTGCAGAGTCTCCCCGGATAGGGAGAGGCCTATGGAAGCTGAATTCGTCCCTGTTGGAAGAAGCGGATGTAAGACAATCCTTTGAGGAATTTCTTCAGAGCCAGGTACCTCTCTTGGGTCTCTGTAGCAGTAAGTCTGAGTGGTGGGAGATCTTCAAAACAAGGGTTGCGGGGTTCTTCCGTCAGCTTTCGAGCCTCAGAGGCCTGAACAGGTACCGCCTGTATCGGGAGCTGGGGAGGAAACTCGAGCAGCTCGTCTCGACTGGAGGGGACCGTGAGGAAATCTCCAGGGTGAAGGCCTTGCTCAAGGGGTGCCAGTATGATAGGCACACATCCTTAGTTTTTGAGAGGGATTTCGGGAGGTACCGCTCGCCCGACCCCTACAGGAACTGCAGGATGTCAGTGAGTTGCAAGATGGTAACAGGACTGATCGACAGTACAGGTTCCCTGAACAGATCCAAATCAGGGATCCTGGAGGTGGTCAGATCCTTCTACTCGCATCTCTTGGGAAGGAGGGATCCAGATCGGGATGAGATGTCGGCTTTCCTGGCTGAAACCATCCCTGAACCAGGGGATGACCCCTCTCTTCATGGTTTGGCAGAAGCAATCAGGGAAGAGGAAGTGAGACGGGCCATTGATGGGCTCCGGCCCAAAAAATCGCCCGGTCCGGATGGCTTAACATCCGAGTTTTACAGGACTTTTAGGGACTCTTTGGTCCCCCTCATGACTGAGGTTTTTAATGAATGTCTCTCCTCGGACATTCTTCCCGGTTCAATGAGGAAGTCCGCCCTGATTATCCTGTCAAAGGGTAAAGACTCGTCCCGTATTGAGAATTGGCGTCCCATAGCGCTTCTCAATACGGACCGAAAGGTTCTGGCAAAGGTGCTTTTCAATCGATTGGTGAAGTTTGCACCCCGGCTCCTTTCGGGGGCCCAGCACTGCTCTGTTCCAGGCCGCAGTACTTTTAGTGCTGTGCTCGGTGTCCGAGAGGCAGTGGAGCAGGGCAGGGCAGGTCTCTGGAAGGGGTACTTGCTGTCCTTAGACCAGGCGAAGGCCTTTGACCGGGTTAACCATGAGTACCTCTGGTCCGTCCTTCTGAGGTACGGTCTGCCCGGGAGGTTTGTTGATTGGTTGAGAGTATTATACAATGGGGCAGAGACTTTTCCGCTTGTGAACGGTTGGGTCGGACCCCCTTTTGAGGTGAGGTCTGGTGTCCGCCAGGGCTGTCCTCTGAGCCCACTGTTATACGTGTTCGCGATCGACCCCTTTTTAAGGAGAGTGGAACGCGGACCATTGGTGGGAGTCGGGATGGACCGGGCGGAGCCAGAGGCCACCTTGAGGGTAGTGGCGTACGCCGACGACGTTTCCCTCTTTGTATCCTCGAGAGAGGAGGCGGACTGGGTCATGTCTGAAGTTGAGCGCTACTCGGTGGCTTCTGGGTCCATGATCAACCGGGATAAGTGTGAGAGTCTCTGGCTGGGAGGGGGAGATCCAAGTTTCGATCTCCCGGACACCCTCCCAGGGCCTCAGGCCACAGCAAAAATTTTAGGCATCAGTTTCGGCCCGGGGGACTATCCCCAGCAAAACTGGGAGGGCAGACTTAAGATTGCCGCCCAGAAGGTGGATCAGTGGAAGGGTTGGTCCTTGACCCTGAGGGAAAGGGTTAACCTGGCCAAGGGGTATTTGCTCCCTTTATTAATATACCTGGGCAGCGTCTGCATCTTGCCAGAACCTCTTTGGACACGGGTCTACAGCCTGTTCTTCCAACTATTATGGGGGAATAGGCTGAACCTGATCAAGAGGGAGGTCACGTACCGCACGAGGAGACTAGGAGGGTTGGGTATGGTCAACCCGGTGGTGTTTCTAGTAAACACCTTTCTTAAGGCAAACATCGCCAACCTCTGGTTAGAGAGGGCTCCTCCGTGGGTATTCTCCTGTAGGGGGTGGTTTCGGCCTTTCTTCCAGGAATGGGAGACAGGAGGGCGGGTGAAGGACCTTCGCACGCCTCATGGGCATCTTCCGGCTTATGCTACCCTGGTTGTGAAGGCGATCCGCCGGTGGGGTCTGGGAGTGTGGGAGATCAGGACCTTGTCAAGGAGGTTACTTGACAATAGGGTTCTGTTGACCCACTTCCAGAAGCCCCTGGCCCTCAAGGATTGCCCAAGCCGGGATCTGGAGGTGGGGCTCGGGTTATTAAACTCTAAGCGGATCCCCTTGAAGTTTTGGGACTTGACTTGGCGCTGCTTCCATGGGAGACTGTATGTGAGGGGCAACCTGAAGTACAGGAACTCTGATGACCGGGATTGTCCCCGCGAGGAGTGTGGCGGCATGCTTGAAAGCATGGAGCACTTCCTGCTTCAATGTCCCTTTAATACAGAGGTCTACAGTAGGGTGGGTGCTTCCATTGGCTGGCCTAGGCTGGCAGGCCTTTCCTATGCGGAGTGGGCCTATGGGGCATTCAGGTCCCTTGGTGGCCGAGATCGGGGCACTGTCTTCTTAGTTAGTTTAGTGACTAGGTTTTACACGTGGAATGCACGGTGTTTAGTGTCCACCCAGCACAAAGTCCTCCCCCGGGAAGAGGTGATTAGGAACATCCTGGGTGACCTGGCAAAAGTGCGCTCGCTGGAGTATGAGAGGCTGGGTGCAGGGAGGGCTTCCCTTCTATGGAGGGGGTTCTCATTTAATGTGCCCTAGGGAGAGTTAGGGTATGTGTGTCTGTGATAGGGTTAGTTTAGTCCTTTCTATATTTTATATTTATTTGTAGGGTCAGGTGGATGTGTAGGGTCAGGGAGGGACAGGTAGGGACAGTCTTTAGGGATAGGTAGTTAGCATTAGGTTGGTAGTGAGGGTCAGAGAGGGACAGGTAGGGACAGGTAGGGAAAGATTGGTAGGGCGGTAGGGACAGGTTTTTCTTTTTCTTTAATAGGGAGGGACAGGCTGTTTGTGTGTTAGATTAGGGTGAGAGCCTCTGTAGTCTCCAGTTTCCTGGTGGTGGGCTGCTCCCCTCACATTATAGTTTTTTGTTTTACGGCATTGGAAACCCGAATATAGGGCTTGCAAGCACTGAACTTGGGTCTGACTTTTGGTTCATGTTTATGGTCAGTTGTTAATATTGTGCTTTTGTTATGTTGTGTTTGCTTTGGTTATGTTGTGTAATGTATATACGTGTATAGTTTTGTGTATTGTATGGGTGGGGGGTTTAGTGTAGGTTGGGTGGGGGGTTTCAGGGGGGGAGGGGGGAGGGGTTTTGGGAAAATGGACGTCCTACGGGATGCGGGAAAAAGGACCCGTTATTTGTGATTTTGATGGCCACAAACTTTCGTGGCTTGCTGTGTTAAGGCCACAAACTTTCGTGGGACCTTGGGTGTTTTAAAAAATGGTGGTGGGGAGAAAAGGAAAAAAAAAAAAAATAATAATATAAAAAAACTACAAAAAAAAGGTTTGCTGTGTATTAAGTTTTGTTTCGGCCAGGTGGCCTATTTCTTTGTTTTTGGCAGTGGGCCAGTTTGTTGTTTTGTTTTGGGGGTTTAGGTATGAATGTGGAGTGAATGTTGGAAGGGGATATTTTTTGAAAAAAAAGGGTTAAGGTCTTCCCTTGCTGGGGGGATTTTGGGAAATGGACTTTATGTTCTATGAACATTGTAGGACATTTTTGCTTTGCTTTATAATTTATACTGGACATTATAATTTTGGACTTGTTTGTGTTTCGTTGGGGTTTGTGTCTTGGTTCTTTGTGTAGTGTGTGTTTTTATGGTTTGTTTTTATATTTTTATAATAAAAGAGCTCCAGTTCTGCCTGTTGCAGCTTGTTTCAGGAAGTGGTGGAGGTGGAGCCTGCAGTGAGCTGTGTGCCGTGTGCTTCCTGGACTGTTTGGCTGCTGTGGAGAGAGCTCCTGGGAAGGGAGGTTTTTTTTTTTCCATCTGGGACTTTTTGTCTGCCCCCTTCCCAGGAAAGAGGGCTCAGAGTGGGACTGGCCTCCGGGGCTGGGCCCCCGGCTCCCACCTCCCGGTCCAAGCTGGCGGGGGGTGGGAGGAACACCAAGCCGGCTAAGGCTACAAGATCTGGCCAAGGCAGCAGGGGTTCCAGCATGAGGACCCGGAGGACCCCCGAGGCTACGACCGCGGCGGCTCCTCCCTCCGGAGGTAGGTCGAGTATGAGCGGAGGTGCTGCAGCGGTGCCCCCTGATTGGGGTACCAAGGCGTCGAGGGAGGCAACCGTCACCTATGCCTCCCGTATACATGCGCACCTCTGCGAGTATGAGGACGCCACAAAGAAGCTAAGTTCCCTCTGGGGGGAGTTGAGGGTGGCTCAGGAGAGGTCCGTGAGGGCCTCTGGCAGTAAGAAGTCTGAGCTATCCGCCGCGGTCCGGAAGATCAAGCGGGCCATTCAAGACCTGGAAGACCGCAGGAGCACCATACTGGCAGGAAGTGGACCCTTCATGGAGAAGCTGCTTAATGATGACCGGTTCAGAGCCATGACCGGTGGGGCTCTGGAGGGGTCGCAGGGCCCCAGCCAGGCGGTGGAGGAGGAGAAAGAAGAGGTATGCGTGGAGGAGGCTGCACCCTACCCACCGCCTGGTGGCCTGGTAAGTGATCTCCAGGCATCGCATAGCGGGATAGCCCCTGAGCAGATGGCTCTCCCATCTGATTCTAGCCCTTCAGAGGGCAGCGGGAGCGAGGGGGAGGATGAGGAGGATGGGAGCAGTAGCAGTGAGGGGGGCTGCCTTATCATGCAGCAGATCCAGCAGATCGAGTCCCCGGTACGTTTTGGTCAGCTTACGTTCGGGGATGAGATCTGCGAGGATGAGGCACCCGTGAGGGGGATGAAGAGAAAAGCAAAAAAAAAGAGAAAAACAACTGTTGCGCACAAGTTTGTGTATGTCCCCCTCTCTGGGGCCCCCCTGTCCCGTTGTGCGGCACCCGCCACCCACCCCGGCTTGGACTCTGTTGTGGGTCCACAGCGAGGGAGCGGGGAGAACATAGGCCATGGCACGCAGAGCGCTGCCTCTGTTTGTGGTAATGGAGGCAGTGGGTCCAAGGTGTCTGATATGGAGCATGGCGCGGAGGGCGGCCCGACGGTGGGTGTGATCTGTGGTGGTGCTCAGGCTGGATCCCCTGTAAAAGGGAGGTCTGGCCTGGCACCTGGTGCGCCTGCTGGCGTGCAGGGGGCGGCTTGTACATCTGCCGCTGCCTCCTGCTCTGCTGGCGGCGCACCGACAGCCGGGGCCGCATCTCCGGTGGCGTGTGCTGGGGTGTCTGGGTCCCTCACGCACGGATCCACTAAATCTGGATCACTTTCAGGGACCCAGAGACCTGGTAAGGTGAAGGGCGCGGGGCCTGCGGCTCCGGCAGAGCCGGCTCATAAAGGAAAGGTGGGGCTTGCTCCCCTGGCAAAATCCGTGGCGAGGTCGGGGCCCCCTGCGCAGGGGCCCAGTAATGGGTCAGCGCGGGGGGCTCCACCGCCGCTGGGTGCCGAGGGGGAGTGGCCTAGCCTGGGGCCGGCCGCCGGAGCTGGGGTGGCCAGGCTGTTTGTCGTAAAGGGTGTGACGGTAGGGGGTGCTATGCCCCTGAGAGCTGGTGCCGCTGGTCCAGGGGCCCCTGTGAGTAGACCCAGTTCCGGGTCGGCTTTGGGGGTCCCGGCGCGGCCGGCTTCGGGGGGCGTGGCCTCCCAGCCGTCCACGGCACCAGTGGGAGTGGCCTCCGGGGCCCCCACCGTGCTGCCTGGTGTGGGGGGTGTGGCCTCCCTGTCATCCATGGCACCGGTGGGAGTGGCCTCTGGGGCCCCCACTGTGCTGCCTGGTGCGGGGGGCGTGGCCTCCCTGTCACCCAAGGCACCGGTGGGAGTGGCCTCTGGGGCCCCCACTGTGCTGCCTGGTGCAGGGGGCGTGTCCTCGCGGGTAAATCCCGCACAAATGGGCGTGGCTTCACCCGAAAAGGGGCGGGGCTTAGCGCCGGCAGCTGCTGGGAGCAGTAGTGCCACAGCTGTGGCTAAAAATGGAGGTGGTGCCTGCCTGCCGGTGTCCTCTGTGCCCACGGGCTTATCTGGGGCAGGGGCGCCGGCAAAAATAGCTGCAGCACCAGGCTCCCAAAACCCCCCGGCAGGGAAGGTGCTGCCAGCAGGTGGCAGCAGTAGTAATGCTGTTGAAAAACCTGCTGGCAGAAAGTGTGTGGAGAAGAAAAACAACTGTGACCCCAGTGTGCATGTGAGTGGAAGTGGGGCAAGTGGGGTGACTGTCGGTATGGATGTGTCTGTGGTGGAGGAAGCAAGTGCTGGTGTGTCTGTTGCTAGTGGGGGGAGTGGGGGTGGGGCTGGTCCATCTGCCCCCCCGGCTGCTGGTCCCCGGAGTTTTGCGGGGGTAGTAGCCGGGGCCTCGGGGTCTTCTCGGGGGGCTTCCTCACCTCTGGACCTCAGGGACAGTGACTTGCGACGCCGTTTCCTGGAGGCCCTCAAGAAGGGAGAACGGACGATCCAGGTAGAGGGAAGAGAGGTGGACCTGGCCTTTTGGCTAGATAGACATGGCCTGGCCGCCTTCGAAGATAAAAAGGAGGGGGAGACAGCGTGGTCCCTCCCGACAGCCGGGCAGGGGGTGGCCAGGAGGAATGTAGTTCGTCTTCGGTGGAGGGGCAGTGAAGCGTGCCCGCCAAGAGCAAGGGTCGTGGAGCTCCTCCTGAAGATGAACTTCAGGGCGACTGACATCTTTGCCCTGATCCATCCTTTTGGTACCCCCATCTTCGACATCAGTTTTGTTCGGCCGGAGGGCCTAGAGCTTTTTTGGTCGAATTTTGAACTGGTGAAGGGGGAGCCCGGCTGGCGAGACTTTGCCGTGCAGGCGGTGTCTCGCCAAAATGGAGTAAAGAGAGTGACCGTTCTAACTAGTAACGAGTCGCTCTCTGGGGTCGATATTATGACGTGGCTTTCCCGCTATGGGGAGGTCACGGACGTCCCAAAAAAGAACAGGGACGAGTTTGGCATCTGGTCAGGGGGCTGGACCTTCATGATGAGGTTGAAGGTCTCAGGCGGTACTGTCACCCACATCCCCTCCTCAGCATTCCTGGGGAGGGACAGGATCCTGATCTTCTACCAGGGGCAACCAAAGGTCTGCCACATGTGCGGTGATCCCCGCCACTTCAGCGCGGGCTGCAAGGTGCAGAAATGTGCCTTGTGTGGCGGGGTAGGTCATCTTGCCACGGCCTGTGGTGACATTAGGTGTCACCTGTGTGGTGACCTAGGTCACCCGTACAGCCGCTGCCCCCGCTCCTTTTCTAACACCATTCTCTGGTCAGGCGGGGGAGAGCCATGGGGGGGTCCCCAGTGGTGCATCCTCTGCTGGAGCCGGAGGTGGGGGCGGGAGAGGAGCTGAGGGGCCGGTGAAGGAAGGCGTGGCCAGTACATCTGCCCACCAGTGGCATCAGGTGAGGCGCCGTGGGGGTAGGGGGCAGGATAAGCCCCAGGCGACTGGGGTGATGTCTGTACCCTCCTCGGAAGCGGCAGCCGGTGCCCCTGAGGCCCTGGGGGAGGAGGCGGTGAGCGAGGAGATCAGGAGGATGGAGAGGGAGGAGGTGGCTGCTTCTGATGACTCCTCCCAGTATGAAAGTCTGGACGAGGAGGTGGTGGAGCAGCCTAAAACAAAAGGTGACAGTAAGACCAGTAAGAGTCGGAGGAGGAACCGAAAGGGGGCAAAAACATCTAAGGCCCCCCCCCTGGCCACTAAGGTACCTACGGAAGGGCTCACCGGCTCCCCTCTGATCCCCCTCTCCAACCGGTTCCATGCCCTCGATGACTCTGCTGTGTCGGAGGTCGGGGGTGAGGGACCGGCGGTAACATCTGAGGTGCCTTCAGGGAGCGGCGGGGTCCGTCCTCCGGAGGGCTCACTTTCCTCTGGGGGGGGGGACTGCTCTGGGGTCCAGGGGTGAGGAACCCGGTACTGGGAAGGTGGTGACGGGTGCTATGGACACCTCGGTGTCACTAAAGAGGAGGGGAGAGTCTGGCTCCTCCTCTGAAGGTGAGCACAAAAAATCTGGGGGTACGGTCAAAAAGAAGGCCGTCTAACTCAATCACCCATGATGGCGGAACCTACCCCGTTGACTCTGGCGTCGATTAATGTCGCCAGTATAAAGTCAGATGCGGCCAGATTTATGGCCTTTGATTTTTTCAACCGAGTTGAGGCTGACATTTTATTTTTGCAGGAGACCAGACTAACGGACATGGGGGCCATTTACAAAGCAAGGAGGGAGTGGAGGTGCGGGCCCTCATACTGGTCTCTTGCGGCCGAGCCGTATAGCGGGGTAGCGGTCCTTTTTAAGGCCGCTTCGGTGGAATGCAGACGGGTGATCGAGGTAGAAATGGGGAGGTGCTTGGTCCTTGACGTCTTCATGGGGGGACAGGAGCTCCGGCTCATTAACATCTATGGTCCACAGTCAGAGTGGGACCGTAAATGTCTCTTCCTGAAGATCAAGCCCTATCTTTTTACCAGCCGACAGGTGGTCTTCGGTGGGGACTTTAATACTATAACTAGACCCCGTGATAGGGGAGGCCCCGGAGACCGAAGGCTGGCTTTTGATAGTAATACCCTTAACAGCATAGCAAGCGAAGCTCGCCTGGTGGATGTCCACATCCGGCACACCCCAGGTCACGGGGGTTTCACCTTTCATAGGGGTAGTTGTAGGTCTAGGATAGATAGGTTTTTTTTAAAGGAGGAAGCCGTCTCTTCTGCAGTGTCTGCTGTTGAGGTGGAATTCTCCGATCACTGTTTCATTTCCTTTTCTTTGAATGTTGCAGAGACTCCCCGGATAGGGAGAGGCCTATGGAAGCTGAATTCGTCCCTGTTGGAAGAAGCGGATGTGAGACAATCCTTTGAGGAATTTCTTCAGAGCCAGGTACCTCTCTTGGGTCTCTGTAGCAGTAAGTCTGAGTGGTGGGAGATCTTCAAAACAAGGGTTGCGGGGTTCTTCCGTCAGCTTTCGAGCCTCAGAGGCCTGAACAGGTACCGCCTGTATTGGGAGCTGGGGAGGAAACTCGAGCAGCTCGTCTCGACTGGAGGGGACCGTGAGGAAATCTCCAGGGTGAAGGCCTTGCTCAAGGGGTGCCAGTATGATAGGCACACATCCTTAGTTTTTGAGAGGGATTTCGGGAGGTACCGCTCGCCCGACCCCTACAGGAACTGCAGGATGTCAGTGAGTTGCAAGATGGTAACAGGACTGATCGACAGTACAGGTTCCCTGAACAGATCCAAATCAGGGATCCTGGAGGTGGTCAGATCCTTCTACTCGCATCTCTTGGGAAGGAGGGATCCAGATCGGGATGAGATGTCGGCTTTCCTGGCTGAAACCATCCCTGAACCAGGGGATGACCCCTCTCTTCATGGTTTGGCAGAAGCAATCAGGGAAGAGGAAGTGAGACGGGCCATTGATGGGCTCCGGCCCAAAAAATCGCCCGGTCCGGATGGCTTAACATCCGAGTTTTACAGGACTTTTAGGGACTCTTTGGTCCCCCTCATGACTGAGGTTTTTAATGAATGTCTCTCCTCGGACATTCTTCCCGGTTCAATGAGGAAGTCCGCCCTGATTATCCTGTCAAAGGGTAAAGACTCGTCCCGTATTGAGAATTGGCGTCCCATAGCGCTTCTCGATACGGACCGAAAGGTTCTGGCAAAGGTGCTTTTCAATCGGTTGGTGAAGTTTGCACCCCGGCTCCTTTCGGGGGCCCAGCACTGCTCTGTTCCAGGCCGCAGTACTTTTAGTGCTGTGCTCGATGTCCGAGAGGCAGTGGAGCAGGGCAGGGCAGGTCTCTGGAAGGGGTACTTGCTGTCCTTAGACCAGGCGAAGGCCTTTGACCGGGTTAACCATGAGTACCTCTGGTCCGTCCTTCTGAGGTACGGTCTGCCCGGGAGGTTTGTTGATTGGTTGAGAGTATTATACAATGGGGCAGAGACTTTTCCGCTTGTGAACGGTTGGGTCGGACCCCCTTTTGAGGTGAGGTCTGGTGTCCGCCAGGGCTGTCCTCTGAGCCCACTGTTATACGTGTTCGCGATCGACCCCTTTTTAAGGAGAGTGGAACGCGGACCGTTGGTGGGAGTCGGGATGGACCGGGCGGAGCCAGAGGCCACCTTGAGGGTAGTGGCGTACGCCGACGACGTTTCCCTCTTTGTATCCTCGAGAGAGGAGGCGGACTGGGTCATGTCTGAAGTTGAGCGCTACTCGGTGGCTTCTGGGTCCATGATCAACCGGGATAAGTGTGAGAGTCTCTGGCTGGGAGGGGGAGATCCAAGTTTCGATCTCCCGGACACCCTCCCAGGGCCTCAGGCCACAGCAAAAATTTTAGGCATCAGTTTCGGCCCGGGGGACTATCCCCAGCAAAACTGGGAGGGCAGACTTAAGATTGCCGCCCAGAAGGTGGATCAGTGGAAGGGTTGGTCCTTGACCCTGAGGGAAAGGGTTAACCTGGCCAAGGGGTTTTTGCTCCCTTTATTAATATACCTGGGCAGCGTCTGCATCTTGCCAGAACCTCTTTGGACACGGGTCTACAGCCTGTTCTTCCAACTATTATGGGGCAATAGGCTGAACCTGATCAAGAGGGAGGTCACGTACCGCACGAGGAGACTAGGAGGGTTGGGTATGGTCAACCCGGTGGTGTTTCTAGTAAACACCTTTCTTAAGGCAAACATCGCCAACCTCTGGTTAGAGAGGGCTCCTCCGTGGGTATTCTCCTGTAGGGGGTGGTTTCGGCCTTTCTTCCAGGAATGGGAGACAGGAGGGCGGGTGAAGGACCTTCGCACGCCTCATGGGCATCTTCCGGCTTATGCTACCCTGGTTGTGAAGGCGATCCGCCGGTGGGGTCTAGGAGTGTGGGAGATCAGGACCTTGTCAAGGAGGTTACTTGACAATAGGGTTCTGTTGACCCACTTCCAGAAGCCCCTGGCCCTCAAGGATTGCCCAAGCCGGGATCTGGAGGTGGGGCTCGGGTTATTAAACTCTAAGCGGATCCCCTTGAAGTTTTGGGACTTGACTTGGCGCTGCTTCCATGGGAGACTGTATGTGAGGGGCAACCTGAAGTACAGGAACTCTGATGACCGGGATTGTCCCCGCGAGCAGTGTGGCGGCATGCTTGAAAGCATGGAGCACTTCCTGCTTCAATGTCCCTTTAATACAGAGGTCTACAGTAGGGTGGGTGCTTCCATTGGCTGGCCTAGGCTGGCAGGCCTTTCCTATGCGGAGTGGGCCTATGGGGCATTCAGGTCCCTTGGTGGCCGAGATCGGGGCACTGTCTTCTTAGTTAGTTTAGTGACTAGGTTTTACACGTGGAATGCACGGTGTTTAGTGTCCACCCAGCATAAAGTCCTCCCCCGGGAAGAGGTGATTAGGAACATCCTGGGTGACCTGGCAAAAGTGCGCTCGCTGGAGTATGAGAGGCTGGGTGCAGGGAGGGCTTCCCTTCTATGGAGGGGGTTCTCATTTAATGTGCCCTAGGGAGAGTTAAGGTATGTGTGTCTGTGATAGGGTTAGTTTAGTCCTTTCTGTATTTTATATTTATTTGTAGGGTCAGATGGATGTTTAGGGTCAGGGAGGGACAGGTAGGGACAGTCTTTAGGGATAGGTAGTTAGCATTAGGTTGGTAGTGAGGGTCAGAGAGGGACAGGCAGGGACAGGTAGGGATAGATTGGTAGGGCGGTAGGGACAGGTTTTTCTTTTTCTTTAATAGGGAGGGACAGGGTGTTTGTGTGCTAGATTAGGGTGAGAACCTCGGTAGTCTCCAGTTTCCTGGTGGTGGGCTGCTCCCCTCACACTATAGTTTTTTGTTTTACGGTATTGGAAACCCGAATATAGGGCTTGCAAGTACTGAACTTGGGTCTGACTTTTGTTCATGGTTATGGTCATTTGTTTATATTGTGCTATTGTTATGTTGTGTTTGCTTTGGTTATGTTGAGTACTGTATATACATGTATAGTTTTGTGTATTGTATGTATGTGTAATTTGCGCACGGGGGGGTTAGTGTAGGTTGGGTGGGGGGTTTCAGGGGGGGAGGGGGAGGGGTTTTTGGGAGAATGGACGTCCTACGGGATGCGGGAAAAAGGACCCGTTATTTGTGGGCCACAAACTTTCGTGGGACCTAAAAAGAGATGCTGTGATAAGGCCACAGACTTTCGTGGGACCTTGGGTGTTTTAAAAAATGGTGGTGGGGAAAAAAAAAAAAAATAAATAATAATATAAAAAACTACAAAAAAAAAAAAAAAAGGTTTGCTGTGTATTAAGTTTTGTTTCGGCCAGGTGGCCTATTTCTTTGTTTTTGGCAGTGGGCCAGTTTGTTGTTTTGTTTTTGGGGTTTAGGTATGAATGTGGAGTGAATGTTGGAAGGGGATATTTTTGGAAAAAAGGTTTAAGGTCTTCCCTTGCTGGGGGGATTTTGGGAAATGGACTTTATGTTATGAACATTGTAGGACATTTTTGCTTTGCTTTATAATTTATACTGGACATTATAATTTTGGATTTGTTTGTGTTTCGTTGGGGTTTGTGTCTTGGTTATTTGTGTAGTGTGTTTTTATGGTTTGTTTTATATTTTTATAATAAAAGAGCTCCAGTTCTGCCTGTTGCAGCTTCTTGCAGGAAGTGGTGGAGGTGGAGCCTGCAGTGAGCTGTGTGCCGTGTGCTTCCTGGACTGTTTGGCTGCTGTGGAGAGAGCTCCTGGGAAGGGAGGTTTTTTTTTCTTGTCATCTGGGACTTTTTGTCTGCCCCCTTCCCAGGAAAAAAGGCTCATAGTGGGACTGGCCTCCGGGGCTGGGCCCCCGGCTCCCACCTCCCGGTCCAAGCTGGCGGGGGGTGGGAGGAACACCAAGCCGGCTAAGGCGACAAGATCTGACCAAGACAGCAGGGGTTCCAGCATGAGGACCCGGAGGACCCCCGAGGCTGCGACCGCGGCGGCTCCTCCCTCCGGAGGTAGGTCGAGTACCAGCGGAGGTGCTGCAGCGGTGCCCCCTGATTGGGGTACCAAGGCGGCGAGGGAGGCAACCGTCACCTATGCCTCCCGTATACATGCGCACCTCTGTGAATATAAGGACGCTACAAAAAAGCTAAGTTCCCTCTGGGGGGAGTTGAGGGTGGCTCAGGAGAGGTCCGAGAGGGCCTCTGGCAGTAAGAAGCCTGAGCTATCCGCCGCGGTCCGGAAGATCAAGCGGGCCATACAAGACCTGGAGGACCGCAGGAGCACCATCATGGCGGGCAGCGGACCCTTTAAGGAAAAGTTGCAGAATGATAGCCGGTTCAGAGCCATGACCGGTGGGGCTCTGGAGGGGTCGCAGGGCCCCAGCCAGGCGGTGGTGGAGGAGGAAGAGGTATGCGTGGAGGAGGCTGCACCCTACCCACCGCCTGGTGGCCTGGTAAGTGATCTCCAGGCATCGCATAGCGGGTAGCCCCTGAGCAGATGGCTCTCCCGTCGGATTCTAGCCCTTCAGAGGGCAGCGGGAGCGAGGGGGAGGATGAGGAGGATGGGAGCAGTAGCAGTGAGGGGGGCTGCCTTATCATGCAGCAGATCCAGCAGATCGAGTCCCCGGTACGTTTTGGTCAGCTTACGTTCGGGGATGAGATCTGCGAGGATGAGGCACCCGTGAGGGGGATGAAGAGAAAAGCAAAAAAAAAGAGAAAAACAACTGTTGCGCACAAATTTGTGTATGTCCCCCTCTCTGGGGCCCCCCTGTCCCGTTGTGCGGCACCCGCTACCCACCCCGGCTTGGACTCTGTTGTGGGTCCACAGCGAGGGAGCGGGGAGAATATAGGCCATGGCATGCGGAGCGCTGTCTCTGTTTGTGGTAATGGAGGCAGTGGGGCGGAGGTGTCTGATATGGAGCATGGCACGGAGGGCGGCCCGACGGTGGGTGTGATCTGTGGTGGTGCTCAGGCTGGATCCCCTGTAAAAGGGAGGTCTGGCCTGGCACCTGGTGCGCCTGCTGGCGTGCAGGGGGCGGCTTGTACATCTGCCGCTGCCTCCTGCTCTGCTGGCGGCGCACCGACAGCCGGGGCCGCATCTCCGGCGGCGTGTGCTGGGGTTTCTGGGTCCCTCACGCGCGGATCCACTAAATCAGGATTACTTTCAGGGACCCAGAGACCTGGTAAGGTGAAGGGCGCGGGGCCTGCCGCTCCGGCAGAGCCGGCTCATAAAGGAAAGGTGGGGCTTGCTCCCCTGGCAAAATCCGTGGCGAGGTCGGGGCCCCCTGCGCAGGGGCCCAGTAATGGGTCAGTGCGGGGGGCTCCACCGCCGCTGGGTGCCGAGGGGGAGTGGCCTAGCCTGGGGCCGGCCGCCGGAGCTGGGGTGGCCAGGCTTTTTGTGGCAACGGATGTGACGGTAGGGGGTGCTATGCCCCTGAGAGCTGGTGCCGCTGGTCCAGGGGCCCCTGTGAGTAGACCCGGCTCCGGGTCAGCTTTGGGGGTCCCTGCGCGGCCGGCTTCGGGGGGTGACCGTCCACGGCGCCAGTGGGAGTGACCTCTGGGGCCCCCACCGTGCTGCCTGGTGCGGGGGGCGTGGCCTCCCTGTCACCAAAGGCACCGGTGGGAGTGGCCTGTGGGGCCCCCGCCGTGCTGCCTGGTGTGGGGGGCGTGGCCTCCCTGTCATCCACGGCACCGGTGGGAGTGGCCTCTGGGGCCCCCACTGTGCTGCCTGGTGCAGGGGGCGTGTCCTCGCGGGTAAATCCCGCACAAGTGGGCGTGGCTTCACCCGAAAAGGGGCGGGGCTTAGCGCCGGCAGCTGCTGGGAGCAGTAGTGCCACAGCTGTGGCTAAAAATGGAGGTGGTGCCTGCCTGCCAGTGTCCTCTGTGCCCACGGGCTTATCTGGGGCAGGGGCGCCGGCAAAAATAGCTGCAGCACCAGGCTCCCAAAACCCCCCGGCAGGGAAGGTGCTGCCAGCAGGTGGCAACAGTAGTAATGCTGTTGGAAAACCTGCTGGCAGAAAGTGTGTGGAGAAAAAAAACAACTGTGACCCCAGTGTGCATGTGAGTGGGAGTGGGGCAAGTGGGGTGACTGTCGGTATGGATGTGTCTGTGGTGGAGGAAGCGAGTGCTGGTGTGTCTGTTGCAAGTGGGGGGAGTGGGGGTGGGGCTGGTCCATCTGCCCCCCCGGCTGCTGGTCCCCGGAGTTTTGCGGGGGTAGTAGCCGGGGCCTCGGGGTCTTCTCGGGGGGCTTCCTCACCTCTGGACCTCAGGGACGGTGACTTGCGACGCCGTTTCCTGGAGGCCCTCAAGAAGGGAGAACGGACGATCCAGGTAGAGGGAAGAGAGGTGGACCTGGCCTTTTGGCTAGAGAGACATGGCCTGGCCGCCTTCCAAGATAAAAAGGAGGGGGAGACAGCGTGGTCCCTCCCGACAGCCGGGCAGGGGGTGGCCAGGAGGAATGTAGTTTGTCTTCGGTGGAGGGGCAGTGAAGCGTGCCCGCCAAGAGCAAGGGTCGTGGAGCTCCTCCTGAAGATGAACTTCAGGGCGACTGACATCTTTGCCCTGATCCATCCTTTTGGTACCCCCATCTTCGACATCAGTTTTGTTCGGCCGGAGGGCCTAGAGCTTTTTTGGTCGAATTTTGAACTGGTGAAGGGGGAGCCCGGCTGGCGAGACTTTGCTGTGCAGGCGGTGTCTCGCCAAAATGGAGTAAAGAGAGTGACCGTTCTAACTAATAACGAGTCGCTCTCTGGGGTCGATATTATGACGTGGCTTTCCCGCTATGGGGAGGTCACGGACGTCCCAAAAAAGAACAGGGACGAGTTTGGCATCTGGTCAGGGGGCTGGACCTTCATGATGAGGTTGAAGGTCTCAGGCGGTACTGTCACCCACATCCCCTCCTCAGCATTCCTGGGGAGGGACAGGATCCTGATCTTCTACCAGGGGCAACCAAAGGTCTGCCACAGGTGCGGTGATCCCCGCCACTTCAGCGCGGGCTGCAAGGTGCAGAAATGTGCCTTGTGTGGCGGGGTAGGTCATCTTGCCGCGGCCTGTGGTGACATTAGGTGTCACCTGTGTGGTGACCTAGGTCACCCGTACAGCCGCTGCCCCCGCTCCTTTTCTAACACCATTCTCTGGTCAGGCGGGGGAGAGCCATGGGGGGGTCCCCAGCGGTGCATCCTCTGCTGGAGCCGGAGGTGGGGGCGGGAGAGGAGCTGAGGGGCCGGTGAAGGAAGGCATGGCCAGTACATCTGCCCACCAGTGGCATCAGGTGAGGCGCCGTGGGGGTAGGGGGCAGGATAAGCCCCAGGCGACTGGGGTGATGTCTGTACCCTCCTCGGAAGCGGCAGCCGGTGCCCCTGAGGCCCTGGGGGAGGAGGCGGTGAGCGAGGAGATCAGGAGGATGGAGAGGGAGGAGGTGGCTGCTTCTGATGACTCCTCCCAGTATGAAAGTCTGGACGAGGAGGTGGTGGAGCAGCCTAAAACAAAAGGTGACAATAAGACCAGTAAGAGTCGGAGGAGGAACCGAAAAGGGGCAAAAACATCTAAGGTCCCCCCCCTGGCCACTAAGGTGCCTACGGAAGGGCTCACCGGCTCCCCTCTGATCCCCCTCTCCAACCGGTTCCATGCCCTCGATGACTCTGCTGTGTCGGAGGTTGGGGGTGAGGGACCGGCGGTAACATCTGAGGTGCCTTCAGGGAGCGGCGGGGTCCGTCCTCCGGAGGGCTCACTTTCCTCTGGGGGGGGAACTGCCCTGGGGTCCAGGGGTGAGGAACCCGGTAAGACTGGGAAGGTGGTGACGGGTGCTATGGACACCTCGGTGTCACTAAAGAGGAGGGGAGAGTCTGGCTCCTCCTCTGAGGGTGAAAAAGGTAAATTGAGGGGTGCGGTTAAAAAGAAGGCCATCTAACTCAATCACCCATGATGGCGGAACCTACCCCGTTGACTCTGGCGTCGATTAATGTCGCCAGTATAAAGTCAGATGCGGCCAGATTTATGGCCTTTGATTTTTTCAACCGAGTTGAGGCTGACATTTTATTTTTGCAGGAGACCAGACTAACGGACATGGGGGCCATTTACAAAGCAAGGAGGGAGTGGAGGTGCGGGCCCTCATACTGGTCTCTTGCGGCCGAGCCGTATAGCGGGGTAGCGGTCCTTTTTAAGGCCGCTTCGGTGGAATGCAGACGGGTGATCGAGGTAGAAATGGGGAGGTGCTTGGTCCTTGACGTCTTCATGGGGGGACAGGAGCTCCGGCTCATTAACATCTATGGTCCACAGTCAGAGTGGGACCGTAAATGTCTCTTCCTGAAGATCAAGCCCTATCTTTTTACCAGCCGGCAGGTGGTCTTCGGTGGGGACTTTAATACTATAACCAGATCCCGTGATAGGGGAGGCCCCGGAGACCGAAGGCTGGATTTTGATAGTAATACCCTTAACAGCATAGCAAGCGAAGCTCGCCTTGTGGATGTCCACATCCGGCACACCCCAGGTCACGGGGGTTTCACCTTTCATAGGGGTAGTTGTAGGTCTAGGATAGATAGGTTTTTTTTAAAGGAGGAAGCCGTCTCTTCTGCAGTGTCCGCTGTTGAGGTGGAATTCTCCGATCACTGTTTCATTTCCTTTTCTTTGAATGTTGCAGAGACTCCCCGGATAGGGAGATGCCTATGGAAGCTGAATTCGTCCCTGTTGTAAGAAGCGGATGTGAGACAATCCTTTGAGGAATTTCTTCAGAGCCAGGTGCCTCTCTTGGGTCTCTGTAGCAGTAAGTCTGAGTGGTGGGAGATCTTCAAAACAAGGGTTGCGGGGTTCTTCCGTCAGCTTTCGAGCCTCAGAGGCCTGAACAGGTACCGCCTGTATCGGGAGCTGGGGAGGAAACTCGAGCAGCTCGTCTCGACTGGAGGGGACCGTGAGGAAATCTCCAGGGTGAAGGCCTTGCTCAAGGGGTGCCAGTATGATAGGCACACATCCTTAGTTTTTGAGAGGGATTTCGGGAGGTACCGCTCGCCCGACCCCTACAGGAACTGCAGGATGTCAGTGAGTTGCAAGATGGTAGCAGGACTGATCGACAGTACGGGTTCCCTGAACAGATCCAAATCAGGGATCCTGGAGGTGGTCAGATCCTTCTACTCGCATCTCTTGGGAAGGAGGGATCCAGATCGGGATGAGATGTCGGCTTTCCTGGCTGAAACCATCCCTGAACCAGGGGATGACCCCTCTCTTCATGGTTTGGCAGAAGCAATCAGGGAAGAGGAAGTGAGACGGGCCATTGATGGGCTCCGGCCCAAAAATCGCCCGGTCCGGATGGCTTAACATCCGAGTTTTACAGGACTTTTAGGGACTCTTTGGTCCCCCTCATGACTGAGGTTTTTAATGAATGTCTCTCCTCGGACTTTCTTCCCGGTTCAATGAGGAAGTCCGCCCTGATTATCCTGTCAAAGGGTAAAGACTCGTCCCGTATTGAGAATTGGCGTCCCATAGCGGTTCTCAATACGGACCGAAAGGTTCTGGCAAAGGTGCTTTTCAATCGGTTGGTGAAGTTTGCACCCCGGCTCCTTTCGGGGGCCCAGCACTGCTCTGTTCCAGGCCGCAGTACTTTTAGTGCTGTGCTCGGTGTCCGAGAGGCAGTGGAGCAGGGCAGGGCAGGTCTCTGGAAGGGGTACTTGCTGTCCTTAGACCAGGCGAAGGCCTTTGACCGGGTTAACCATGAGTACCTCTGGTCCGTCCTTCTGAGGTACGGTCTGCCCGGGAGGTTTGTTGATTGGTTGAGAGTATTATACAATGGGGCAGAGACTTTTCCGCTTGTGAACGGTTGGCTCGGACCCCCTTTTGAGGTGAGGTCTGGTGTCCACCAGGGCTGTCCTCTGAGCCCACTGTTATACGTGTTCGCGATCGACCCCTTTTTAAGGAGAGTGGAACGCGGACCGTTGGTGGGAGTCGGGATGGACCGGGCGGAGCCAGAGGCCACCTTGAGGGTAGTGGCGTTCGCCGACGACGTTTCCCTCTTTGTATCCTCGAGAGAGGAGGCGGACTGGGTCATGTCTGAAGTTGAGCGCTACTCGGTGGCATCTGGGTCCATGATCAACCGGGATAAGTGTGAGAGTCTCTGGCTGGGAGGGGGAGATCCAAGTTTCGATCTCCCGGACACCCTTCCAGGGCCTCAGGCCACAGCAAAAATTTTAGGCATCAGTTTCGGCCCGGGGGACTATCCCCAGCAAAACTGGGAGGGCAGACTTAAGATTGCCGCCCAGAAGGTGGATCAGTGGAAGGGTTGGTCCTTGACCCTGAGGGAAAGGGTTAACCTGGCCAAGGGGTATTTGCTCCCTTTATTAATATACCTGGGCAGCGTCTGCATCTTGCCAGAACCTCTTTGGACACGGGTCTACAGCCTGTTCTTCCAACTATTATGGGGGAATAGGCTGAACCTGATCAAGAGGGAGGTCACGTACCGCACGAGGAGACTAGGAGGGTTGGGTATGGTCAACCCGGTGGTGTTTCTAGTAAACACCTTTCTTAAGGCAAACATCGCCAACCTCTGGTTAGAGAGGGCTCCTCCGTGGGTATTCTCCTGTAGGGGGTGGTTTCGGCCTTTCTTCCAGGAATGGGAGACAGGAGGGCGGGTGAAGGACCTTCGCACGCCTCATGGGCATCTTCCGGCTTATGCTACCCTGGTTGTGAAGGCGATCCGCCGGTGGGGTCTGGGAGTGTGGGAGATCAGGACCTTGTCAAGGAGGTTACTTGACAATAGGGTTCTGTTGACCCACTTCCAGAAGCCCCTGGCCCTCAAGGATTGCCCAAGCCGGGATCTGGAGGTGGGGCTCGGGTTATTAAACTCTAAGCGGATCCCCTTGAAGTTTTGGGACTTGACTTGGCGCTGCTTCCATGGGAGACTGTATGTGAGGGGCAACCTGAAGTACAGGAACTCTGATGACCGGGATTGTCCCCGCGAGGAGTGTGGCGGCATGCTTGAAAGCATGGAGCACTTCCTGCTTCAATGTCCCTTTAATACAGAGGTCTACAGTAGGGTGGGTGCTTCCATTGGCTGGCCTAGGCTGGCAGGCCTTTCCTATGCGGAGTGGGCCTATGGGGCATTCAGGTCCCTTGGTGGCCGAGATCGGGGCACTGTCTTCTTAGTTAGTTTAGTGACTAGGTTTTACACGTGGAATGCACGGTGTTTAGTGTCCACCCAGCATAAAGTCCTCCCCCGGGAAGAGGTGATTAGGAACATCCTGGGTGACCTGGCAAAAGTGCGCTCGCTGGAGTATGAGAGGCTGGGTGCAGGGAGGGCTTCCCTTCTATGGAGGGGGTTCTCATTTAATGTGCCCTAGGGAGAGTTAGGGTATGTGTGTCTGTGATAGGGTTAGTTTAGTCCTTTCTATATTTTATATTTATTTGTAGGGTCAGGTGGATGTGTAGGGTCAGGGAGGGACAGGTAGGGACAGTCTTTAGGGATAGGTAGTTAGCATTAGGTTGGTAGTGAGGGTCAGAGAGGGACAGGTAGGGACAGGTAGGGATAGATTGGTAGGGCGGTAGGGACAGGTTTTTCTTTTTCTTTAATAGGGAGGGACAGGGTGTTTGTGTGCTAGATTAGGGTGAGAACCTCGGTAGTCTCCAGTTTCCTGGTGGTGGGCTGCTCCCCTCACATTATAGTTTTTTGTTTTACGGTATTGGAAACCCGAATATAGGGCTTGCAAGTACTGAACTTGGGTCTGACTTTTGTTCATGGTTATGGTCATTTGTTTATATTGTGCTATTGTTATGTTGTGTTTGCTTTGGTTATGTTGAGTACTGTATATACATGTATAGTTTTGTGTATTGTATGTATGTGTAATTTGCGCACGGGGGGGTTTAGTGTAGGTTGGGTGGGGGGGTTTCAGGGGGGAGGGGGAGGGGTTTTTGGGAGAATGGACGTCCTACGGGATGCGGGAAAAAGGACCCGTTATTTGTGGGCCACAAACTTTCGTGGGACCTAAAAAGAGATGCTGTGATAAGGCCACAGACTTTCGTGGGACCTTGGGTGTTAAAAAATGGTGGTGGGAAAAAAAAAAAAAAATAGGGTTGCTGTGCATTAAATTTTCGGCCAGGTGGCCTATTTCTTTATTTTTGGCGATGGGCCAGTTATTTAGTTTTCCTTTTTTTTTAGGGGGTTAGGTATGAATGTGCAGGTATGGATGTTGTGTATGCTGGGGGTCGAGTGCGTTTTAGGGCGCACCCTGGAGGTATGGTAGGGTCTTCCCTTGCTGGGGGGTCTCCTAGAGAGTCTGCTGGAGGACTTGGACTTTGTGTCGTCACATATTTCTTTGTTGGACTTGTATAATTTCAGATTTTAGGTTATGTCTTGCTGGGGTTTTGTTGGTTGTTAGTTGTTTGTTTGTTGTATAATTGTATCTGTGGTTTGGTTTTTGTGTTTTGTATATGTGTTTTTGTACTTTTATAATAAAAGAGCTCCAGTTCTGCCTGTTGCAGCTTCTTGCAGGAAGTGGTGGAGGTGGAGCCTGCAGTGAGCTGTGTGCCGTGTGCTTCCTGGACTGTTTGGCTGCTGTGGAGAGAGCTCCTGGGAAGGGAGGTTTTTTTTTCTTGTCATCTGGGACTTTTTGTCTGCCCCCTTCCCAGGAAAAAAGGCTCATAGTGGGACTGGCCTCCGGGGCTGGGCCCCCGGCTCCCACCTCCCGGTCCAAGCTGGCGGGGGGTGGGAGGAACACCAAGCCGGATAAGGCGACAAGATCTGGCCAAGACAGCAGGGGTTCCAGCATGAGGACCCGGAGGACCCCCGAGGCTGCGACCGCGGCGGCTCCTCCCTCCGGAGGTAGGTCGAGTACCAGCGGAGGTGCTGCAGCGGTGCCCCCTGATTGGGGTACCAAGGCGGCGAGGGAGGCAACCGTCACCTATGCCTCCCGTATACATGCGCACCTCTGTGAATATGAGGACGCTACAAAAAAGCTAAGTTCCCTCTGGGGGGAGTTGAGGGTGGCTCAGGAGAGGTCCGAGAGGGCCTCTGGCAGTAAGAAGCCTGAGCTATCCGCCGCGGTCCGGAAGATCAAGCGGGCCATACAAGACCTGGAGGACCGCAGGAGCACCATCATGGCGGGCCGCGGACCCTTTAAGGAAAAGTTGCAGAATGATAGCCGGTTCAGAGCCATGACCGGTGGGGCTCTGGAGGGGTCGCAGGGCCCCAGCCAGGCGGTGGTGGAGGAGGAAGAGGTATGCGTGGAGGAGGCTGCACCCTACCCACCGCCTGGTGGCCTGGTAAGTGATCTCCAGGCATCGCATAGCGGGATAGCCCCTGAGCAGATGGCTCTCCCGTCGGATTCTAGCCCTTCAGAGGGCAGCGGGAGCGAGGGGGAGGATGAGGAGGATGGGAGCAGTAGCAGTGAGGGGGGCTGCCTTATCATGCAGCAGATCCAGCAGATCGAGTCCCCGATACGTTTTGGTCAGCTTACGTTCGGGGATGAGATCTGCGAGGATGAGGCACCCGTGAGGGGGATGAAGAGAAAAGCAAAAAAAAAGAGAAAAACAACTGTTGCGCACAAATTTGTGTATGTCCCCCTCTCTGGGGCCCCCCTGTCCCGTTGTGCGGCACCCGCTACCCACCCCGGCTTGGACTCTGTTGTGGGTCCACAGCGAGGGAGCGGGGAGAATATAGGCCATGGCATGCGGAACGCTGTCTCTGTTTGTGGTAATGGAGGCAGTGGGGCGGAGGTGTCTGATATGGAGCATGGCACGGAGGGCGGCCCGACGGTGGGTGTGATCTATGGTGGTGCTCAGGCTGGATCCCCTGTAAAAGGGAGGTCTGGCCTGGCACCTGGTGCACCTGCTGGCGTGCAGGGGGCGGCTTGTACATCTGCCGCTGCCTCCTGCTCTGCTGGCGGCGCACCGACAGCCGGGGCCGCATCTCCGGCGGCGTGTGCTGGGGTTTCTGGGTCCCTCACGCGCGGATCCACTAAATCTGGATCACTTTCAGGGACCCAGAGACCTGGTAAGGTGAAGGGCGCGGGGCCTGCCGCTCCGGCAGAGCCGGCTCATAAAGGAAAGGTGGGGCTTGCTCCCCTGGCAAAATCCGTGGCGAGGTCGGGGCCCCCTGCGCAGGGGCCCAGTAATGGATCAGCGTGGGGGGCTCCACCGCCGCTGGGTGCCGAGGGGGAGTGGCCTAGCCTGGGGCCGGCCGCCGGAGCTGGGGTGGCCAGGCTTTTTGTGGCAACGGGTGTGACGGTAGGGGGTGCTATGCCCCTGAGAGCTGGTGCCGCTGGTCCAGGGGCCCCTGTGAGTAGACCCGGCTCCGGGTCAGCTTTGGGGGTCCCTGCGCGGCCGGCTTCGGGGTGTGTGGCCTCCCAGCCGTCCACGGCGCCAGTGGGAGTGGCCTCTGGGGCCCCCACCGTGCTGCCTGGTGCGGGGGGCGTGGCCTCCCTGTCACCAAAGGCACCGGTGGGAGTGGCCTCTGGGGCCCCCGCCGTGCTGCCTGTTGTGGGGGGTGTGGCCTCCCTGTCATCCACGGCACCGGTGGGAGTGGCCTCTGGGGCCCCCACTGTGCTGCCTGGTGCGGGGGGCGTGGCCTCCCTGTCACCCACGGCACCGGTGGGAGTGGCCTCCGGGGCCCCCACCGTGCTGCCTGGTGTGGGGGGCGTGGCCTCCCTGTCATCCACGGCACCGGTGGGAGTGGCCTCTGGGGCCCCCACTGTGCTGCCTGGTGTGGGGGGCGTGGCCTCCCTGTCATCCACGGCACCGGTGGGAGTGGCCTCTGGGGCCCCCACTGTGCTGCCTGGTGCGGGGGGCGTGGCCTCCCTGTCACCCACGGCACCAGTGGGAGTGGCCTCTGGGGCCCCCACTGTGCTGCCTGGTGCAGGGGGCGTGTCCTCACGGGTAAATCCCGCACAAGCGGGCGTGGCTTCACCCGAAAAGGGGCGGGGCTTAGCGCCGGCAGCTGCTGGGAGCAGTAGTGCCACAGCTGTGGCTAAAAATGGAGGTGGTGCCTGCCTGCCAGTGTCCTCTGTGCCCACGGGCTTATCTGGGGCAGGGGCGCCGGCAAAAATAGCTGCAGCACCAGGCTCCCAAAACCCCCCGGCAGGGAAGGTGCTGCCAGCAGGTGGCAGCAGTAGTAATGCTGTTGGAAAACCTGCTGGCAGAAAGTGTGTGGAGAAAAAAAACAACTGTGACCCCAGTGTGCATGTGAGTGGGAGTGGGGCAAGTGGGGTGACTGTCGGTATGGATGTGTCTGGGGTGGAGGAAGCGAGTGCTGGTGTGTCTGTGGCTATTGGGGGGAGTGGGGGTGGGGCTGGTCCATCTGCCCCCCCGGCTGCTGGTCCCCGGAGTTTTGCGGGGGTAGTAGCCGGGGTCTTCTCGGGGGGCTTCCTCACCTCTGGACCTCAGGGACAGTGACTTGCGACGCCGTTTCCTGGAGGCCCTCAAGAAGGGAGAACGGACGATCCAGGTAGAGGGAAGAGAGGTGGACCTGGCCTTTTGGCTAGATAGACATGGCCTGGCCGCCTTCCAAGATAAAAAGGAGGGGGAGACAGCATGGTCCCTCCCGACAGCCGGGCAGGGGGTGGCCAGGAGGAATGTAGTTCATCTTCGGTGGAGGGGCAGTGAAGCGTGCCCGCCAAGAGCAAGGGTCGTGGAGCTCCTCCTGAAGATGAACTTCAGGGCGACTGACATCTTTGCCCTGATCCATCCTTTTGGTACCCCCATCTTCGACATCAGTTTTGTTCGGCCGGAGGGCCTAGAGCTTTTTTGGTCGAATTTTGAACTGGTGAAGGGGGAGCCCGGCTGGCGAGACTTTGCCGTGCAGGCGGTGTCTCGCCAAAATGGAGTAAAGAGAGTGACCGTTCTAACTAATAACGAGTCGCTCTCTGGGGTCGATATTATGACGTGGCTTTCCCGCTATGGGGAGGTCACGGACGTCCCAAAAAAGAACAGGGATGAGTTTGGCATCTGGTCAGGGGGCTGGACCTTCATGATGAAGTTGAAGGTCTCAGGCGGTACTGTCACCCACATCCCCTCCTCAGCATTCCTGGGGAGGGACAGGGTCCTGATCTTCTACCAGGGGCAACCAAAGGTCTGCCACAGGTGCGGTGATCCCCGCCACTTCAGCGCGGGCTGCAAGGTGCAGAAATGTGCCTTGTGTGGCGGGGTAGGTCATCTTGCCGCGGCCTGTGGTGACATCAGGTGTCACCTGTGTGGTGACCTAGGTCACCCGTACAGCCGCTGCCCCCACTCCTTTTCTAACACCATCTCTGGTCAGGCGGGGGAGAGCCATGGGGGGGTCCCCAGTGGTGCATCCTCTGCTGGAGCCGGAGGTGGGGGCGGGAGAGGAGCTGAGGGGCCGGTGAAGGAAGGCGTGGCCAGTACATCTGCCCACCAGTGGCATCAGGTGAGGCGCCGTGGGGGTAGGGGGCAGGATAAGCCCCAGGCGACTGGGGTGATGTCTGTACCCTCCTCGGAAGCGGCAGCCGGTGCCCCTGAGGCCCTGGGGGAGGAGGCGGTGAGCGAAGAGATCAGGAGGATGGAGAGGGAGGAGGTGGCTGCTTCTGATGACTCCTCCCAGTATGAAAGTCTGGACGAGGAGGTGGTGGAGCAGCCTAAAACAAAAGGTGACAATAAGACCAGTAAGAGTCGGAGGAGGAACCGAAAAGGGGCAAAAACATCTAAGGCCCCCCCCCTGGCCACTAAGGTGCCTACGGAAGGGCTCACCGGCTCCCCTCTGATACCCCTCTCCAACCGGTTCCATGCCCTCGATGACTCTGCTGTGTCGGAGGTCGGGGGTGAGGGACCGGCGGTAACATCTGAGGTGCCTTCAGGGAGCGGCGGGGTCCGTCCTCCGGAGGGCTCACTTTCCTCTGGGGGGGGGACTGCCCTGGGGTCCAGGGGTGAGGAACCCGGTAAGACTGGGAAGGTGGTGACGGGTGCTATGGACACCTCGGTGTCACTAAAGAGGAGGGGAGAGTCTGGCTCCTCCTCTGAGGGTGAAAAAGGTAAATTGAGGGGTGCGGTTAAAAAGAAGGCCGTCTAACTCAATCACCCATGATGGCGGAACCTACCCCGTTGACTCTGGCGTCGATTAATGTCGCCAGTATAAAGTCAGATGCGGCCAGATTTATGGCCTTTGATTTTTTCAACCGAGTTGAGGCTGACATTTTATTTTTGCAGGAGACCAGACTAACGGACATGGGGGCCATTTACAAAGCAAGGAGGGAGTGGAGGTGCGGGCCCTCATACTGGTCTCTTGCGGCCGAGCCGTATAGCGGGGTAGCGGTCCTTTTTAAGGCCGCTTCGGTGGAATGCAGACGGGTGATCGAGGTAGAAATGGGGAGGTGCTTGGTCCTTGACGTCTTCATGGGGGGACAGGAGCTCCGGCTCATTAACATCTATGGTCCACAGTCAGAGTGGGACCGTAAATGTCTCTTCCTGAAGATCAAGCCCTATCATTTTACCAGCCGGCAGGTGGTCTTCGGTGGGGACTTTAATACTATAACCAGATCCCGTGATAGGGGAGGCCCCGGAGACCGAAGGCTGGCTTTTGATAGTAATACCCTTAACAGCATAGCAAGCGAAGCTCGCCTGGTGGATGTCCACATCCGGCACACCCCAGGTCACGGGGGTTTCACCTTTCATAGGGGTAGTTGTAGGTCTAGGATAGATAGGTTTTTTTTAAAGGAGGAAGCCGTCTCTTCTGCAGTGTCCACTGTTGAGGTGGAATTCTCCGATCACTGTTTCATTTCCTTTTCTTTGAATGTTGCAGAGACTCCCCGGATAGGGAGAGGCCTATGGAAGCTGAATTCGTCCCTGTTGGAAGAAGCGGATGTGAGACAATCCTTT
Source organism: Phyllobates terribilis (assembly GCF_046119375.1). Lineage (NCBI taxonomy): Eukaryota > Metazoa > Chordata > Amphibia > Anura > Dendrobatidae > Phyllobates > Phyllobates terribilis. Next base: position 410,517,820 of record NW_027362771.1, on the reverse strand, counting down.
GAGGAATTTCTTCAGAGCCAGGTGCCTCTCTTGGGTCTCTGTAGCAGTAAGTCTGAGTGGTGGGAGATCTTCAAAACAAGGGTTGCGGGGTTCTTCCGTCAGCTTTCGAGCCTCAGAGGCCTGAACAGGTACCGCCTGTATCGGGAGCTGGGGAGGAAACTCGAGCAGCTCGTCTCGACTGGAGGGGACCGTGAGGAAATCTCCAGGGTGAAGGCCTTGCTCAAGGGGTGCCAGTATGATAGGCACACATCCTTGGTTTTTGAGAGGGATTTCGGGAGGTACCGCTCGCCCGACCCCTACAGGAACTGCAGGATGTCAGTGAGTTGCAAGATGGTAGCAGGACTGATCGACAGTACGGGTTCCCTGAACAGATCCAAATCAGGGATCCTGGAGGTGGTCAGATCCTTCTACTCGCATCTCTTGGGAAGGAGGGATCCAGATCGGGATGAGATGTCGGCTTTCCTGGCTGAAACCATCCCTGAACCAGGGGATGACCCCTCTCTTCATGGTTTGGCAGAAGCAATCAGGGAAGAGGAAGTGAGACGGGCCATTGATGGGCTCCGGCCCAAAAAATCGCCTGGTCCGGATGGCTTAACATCCGAGTTTTACAGGACTTTTAGGGACTCTTTGGTCCCCCTCATGACTGAGGTTTTTAATGAATGTCTCTCCTCGGACATTCTTCCCGGTTCAATGAGGAAGTCCGCCCTGATTATCCTGTCAAAGGGTAAAGACTCGTCCCGTATTGAGAATTGGCGTCCCATAGCGCTTCTCAATACGGACCGAAAGGTTCTGGCAAAGGTGCTTTTCAATCGGTTGGTGAAGTTTGCACCCCGGCTCCTTTCGGGGGCCCAGCACTGCTCTGTTCCAGGCCGCAGTACTTTTAGTGCTGTGCTCGGTGTCCGAGAGGCAGTGGAGCAGGGCAGGGCAGGTCTCTGGAAGGGGTACTTGCTGTCCTTAGACCAGGCGAAGGCCTTTGACCGGGTTAACCATGAGTACCTCTGGTCCGTCCTTCTGAGGTACGGTCTGCCCGGGAGGTTTGTTGATTGGTTGAGAGTATTATACAATGGGGCAGAGACTTTTCCGCTTGTGAACGGTTGGGTCGGACCTTTGGTGGGAGTTGGGATGGACCGGGCGGAGCCAGAGGCCACCTTGAGGGTAGTGGCGTACGCCGACGACGTTTCCCTCTTTGTATCCTCGAGAGAGGAGGCGGACTGGGTCATGTCTGAAGTTGAGCGCTACTCGGTGGCTTCTGGGTCCATGATCAACCGAGATAAGTGTGAGAGTCTCTGGCTGGGAGGGGGAGATCCAAGTTTCGATCTCCCGGACACCCTCCCAGGGCCTCAGGCCACAGCAAAAATTTTAGGCATCAGTTTCGGCCCGGGGGACTATCCCCAGCAAAACTGGGAGGGCAGACTTAAGATTGCCGCCCAGAAGGTGGATCAGTGGAAGGGTTGGTCCTTGACCCTGAGGGAAAGGGTTAACCTGGCCAAGGGGTATTTGCTCCCTTTATTAATATACCTGGGCAGCGTCTGCATCTTGCCAGAACCTCTTTGGACACGGGTCTACAGCCTGTTCTTCCAACTATTATGGGGGAATAGGCTGAACCTGATCAAGAGGGAGGTCACGTACCGCACGAGGAGACTAGGAGGGTTGGGTATGGTCAACCCGGTGGTGTTTCTAGTAAACACCTTTCTTAAGGCAAACATCGCCAACCTCTGGTTAGAGAGGGCTCCTCCGTGGGTATTCTCCTGTAGGGGGTGGTTTCGGCCTTTCTTCCAGGAATGGGAGACAGGAGGGCGGGTGAAGGACCTTCGCACGCCTCATGGGCATCTTCCGGCTTATGCTACCCTGGTTGTGAAGGCGATCCGCCGGTGGGGTCTGGGAGTGTGGGAGATCAGGACCTTGTCAAGGAGGTTACTTGACAATAGGGTTCTGTTGACCCACTTCCAGAAGCCCCTGGCCCTCAAGGATTGCCCAAGCCGGGATCTGGAGGTGGGGCTCGGGTTATTAAACTCTAAGCGGATCCCCTTGAAGTTTTGGGACTTGACTTGGCGCTGCTTCCATGGGAGACTGTATGTGAGGGGCAACCTGAAGTACAGGAACTCTGATGACCGGGATTGTCCCCGCGAGGAGTGTGGCGGCATGCTTGAAAGCATGGAGCACTTCCTGCTTCAATGTCCCTTTAATACAGAGGTCTACAGTAGGGTGGGTGCTTCCATTGGCTGGCCTAGGCTGGCAGGCCTTTCCTATGCGGAGTGGGCCTATGGGGCATTCAGGTCCCTTGGTGGCCGAGATCGGGGCACTGTCTTCTTAGTTAGTTTAGTGACTAGGTTTTACACGTGGAATGCACGGTGTTTAGTGTCCACCCAGCATAAAGTCCTCCCCCGGGAAGAGGTGATTAGGAACATCCTGGGTGACCTGGCAAAAGTGCGCTCGCTGGAGTATGAGAGGCTGGGTGCAGGGAGGGCTTCCCTTCTATGGAGGGGGTGCTCATTTAATGTGCCCTAGGGAGAGTTAGGGTATGTGTGTCTGTGATAGGGTTAGTTTAGTCCTTTCTATATTTTATATTTATTTGTAGGGTCAGGTGGATGTGTAGGGTCAGGGAGGGACAGGTAGGGACAGTCTTTAGGGATAGGTAGTTAGCATTAGGTTGGTAGTGAGGGTCAGAGAGGGACAGGTAGGGACAGGTAGGGATAGATTGGTAGGGCGGTAGGGACAGGTTTTTCTTTTTCTTTAATAGGGAGGGACAGGGTGTTTGTGTGCTAGATTAGGGTGAGAACCTCGGTAGTCTCCAGTTTCCTGGTGGTGGGCTGCTCCCCTCACATTATAGTTTTTTGTTTTACGGTATTGGAAACCCGAATATAGGGCTTGCAAGTACTGAACTTGGGTCTGACTTTTGTTCATGGTTATGGTCATTTGTTTATATTGTGCTATTGTTATGTTGTGTTTGCTTTGGTTATGTTGAGTACTGTATATACATGTATAGTTTTGTGTATTGTATGTATGTGTAATTTGCGCACGGGGGGGTTTAGTGTAGGTTGGGTGGGGGGTTTCAGGGGGGGAGGGGGAGGGGTTTTTGGGAGAATGGACGTCCTACGGGATGCGGGAAAAAGGACCCGTTATTTGTGGGCCACAAACTTTCGTGGGACCTAAAAAGAGATGCTGTGATAAGGCCACAGACTTTCGTGGGACCTTGGGTGTTAAAAAATGGTGGTGGGAAAAAAAAAAAAAAAAAATAGGGTTGCTGTGCATTAAATTTTCGGCCAGGTGGCCTATTTCTTTATTTTTGGCGATGGGCCAGTTATTTAGTTTTCCTTTTTTTTTAGGGGGTTAGGTATGAATGTGCAGGTATGGATGTTGTGTATGCTGGGGGTCGGGTGCGTTTTAGGGCGCACCCTGGAGGTATGGTAGGGTCTTCCCTTGCTGGGGGGTCTCCTAGAGAGTCTGCTGGAGGACTTGGACTTTGTGTCGTCACATATTTCTTTGTTGGACTTGTATAATTTCAGATTTTAGGTTATGTCTTGCTGGGGTTTTGTTGGTTGTTAGTTGTTTGTTTGTTGTATAATTGTATCTATGGTTTGGTTTTTGTGTTTTGTATATGTGTTTTTGTACTTTTATAATAAAAGAGCTCCAGTTCAGTCTGCTGCAGCTCCAGACAGGAAGAGGTGGAGGCGGAGCCTGCTGTGAGCGGCAAGGACTGCTTGGCTGTGTGCGGCAAGGACTGCTTGGCTGTGTGGAGAGAGCTCCTGGGAAGGGAGGTTTTTTCCATCTGGGTCTTTTTGTCTGCCCCCTTCCCAGGTAAGCAGGCTTGCTTGTGGAATGGCCTCCGGGGCTGGGCCCCCGGCTCCTGCTCCCCAGTCCAAGCCGGCGGGGGGCGGGAGGAATACCATCCCGGCTAGGATGACCAGGTCCGGACAAGGCAAGGGGTCCGGCATGAAGACCAGAAGTACCCCCGAGGCCATGGCTGCGGTGGCTCCTCCCCCCAGAGGTAGGTTGAGTACGAGCAGGGGTGCTGCAGTGGTGCCCCTTGAGTGGGGCACCAAGGTGGCGAAGGAGTCCACTGTCAGCTATGGCTCCCTCATCCATGCGCACCTCTGCGAGTATGAGGACGCCTCAAAAAAGCTAAAATCCCTCTGGGGGGAGTTGAAGGTAGCTCAGGAGAGGTCCAACAGGGCCTCTAGCAGCAAAAAGCTGGAGGTGGAGAGCCGGTGGTGTGCCATCCTGGCCGGAAGCGGGCCATTCCGGGAGAAACTTGAAAACGACGACCGGTTCAGAGCCATGGCCGGTGGATCTCTGGAGGGGTCACGGAGCTCCAGCCAGGTGGTGGTGGTGGAGGAGGAGGAAGGGGACTGCAAGGAGGAGGTCGCGCCCTACCCGCCATCTGGTGGCCTGGTAAGTGATCTCCAGGCATCGCATAGCGGGATAGCCCCTGAGCAGATGGCTCTCTCGTCTGATTCTAGCCCTTCAGAGGGCAGCGGGAGCGAAGGGGAGGATGAGGATGGCGGTAACAGTAGTGAGGGGGGCTGCCTCGTCATGAAGCAGATCAGGCAGATCGAGTCCCCGGTACGTTTTAACCAGCTGACGTTCGGGGACGAGATCTGCGAGGATGAGGCAACCTAGAGGGGGATGAAGAGGAAGAAAAAAAAAGCTAAGAAAAAGAAAACATCGGTAACACATAAATTTGTGTATGTCCCCCTCTCTGGGGCCCCCCGGTCCCGTTGTGCGGCACCCGCTACTCACCCCGGCTCGGGCTCTATTGTGGGTCCGCAGCGATGGAGCGGGGAGACTGTAGGCCATGGCACGCAGAGCGCCGCCTCTGTTTGTAATAGTGAAGGTGGTGTGTCGGATGTGTCTGACATGGAATATGACACAGAGGGCGGCCTGACGACGGGCAAAACCAGTGGAGGTGCTCAGTCTGGGTCCCCTATGAGAGAGGGGGCTGGCCTGGCACCTGGTGTGCCTGCTGGCGTGCAGGGGGTGATGAGCGTAACTGCCGCTGCCACCCGTACTGCTGGCGGCACTCGGGCAGCCGGGGCCGCATCTCCGGCGGCGTATGCTGGGGTGTTTGGGTCCCCCACTCATGGATCCGTTAAAACTGGATCACCTTTGGGGACCCAGGCACCTGGTAAAGCACCTGGCAAGGCAAAGAGTGTGGGGCCTGCGGCTCCGGCAGAGCTGGCTCGTAATAAGAAGGTGGTGGGGCCTGCTCCCCTGGCGGCGTCCGCAGCGAAGTCGGGGCCCAGTAATGGGTAGGTGCTGGGGGCTCCGCCGCTGGTGGACACTGAGGGGGAGTGGCCTAGCCTGGAGCCGGAGTTGCCATGGCCAAGCTCTTTGTGGCCAAGGGTGTAACGCTAGGGAGTGCTGTGCCCCTGGGAGCTGGTGCCGCTGGACCAGGGACCCCTGAGAGTAGACCCGGGTCGGCTTTGGGGGTCCCGGCGTGGCCAGTTTCGGGGGGCGTGGCCTCCCTGGCGTCCCCTGCCCATGTGGGAGTGGCCTCAGAGGGCCACACTGTGCAGCCGGGTGCAGGGGGCGTGGCTTCCCGGGCAGGGTCCGCCCATGGGGGAGTGGCTCCAGAGAGCTGTGCTGCCGGGGGTGGGGGTGTGGCTTCCCGGGCGGGGTCCGACCATGTGGGTGTGGCTATGACCGGGGGCAGGGCTTAGCACCAGCGCAGGCGGCAGCTCCTGGAGCAACAGAGACCATAGCTGCGGTTAATACCAGCTGCGGCTGTGGCTGATGGGGGGGGTCTGCCTGTCGGGGTCCCCTGTGTCTGGGGGCTTACCTGGTGCAGGGGCTCCGGCAGTGCGGGTCTCCAAGAGTGCTGCAGCAGGGCTGGATGGTGTTGGAGGAGGAGGAGGAGCTACACCTGGCTCTCTTCCTGCCAGTAAGGCAGGAAGCTCCAGGACTGCTGGGAGCAGTGGTGCTGCGGTCCTTAAGACATGCAGTGTGTTCCTTAAAAGGCCAGCAATGCTCAGTGCGCAGAACCCCCCGGCAGGGAAGATGCCACCGGTGGCGGTACTAATGGTACCAATAACACCGGTAATATGAACACTGATAATAGTGTAATGGTGCATAAAAAGTGTACCCAAATGACAAAAAACACCAACCCCAGTGCGCATGGGAGTGAGAGCGGGGCGAGTGGGGTGATTGTGGACACAAATGGGGATGGTGTGGGTATGGATGTGTCTGTGGTTGAGGATGCAAATGGTGGTGTGTCTGCAGTAGGGGGCGTGAATGGAGTGTCTGTTGGTAGCGGGGAGCTGGTCCATCTGCCCCCCCCCCGGCCGCCAGCCCCCCGGAGTTTTGCGGGGGTAGTGGCCGGGGCCTCGGGGTCCTCTCGCGGGGTTTCCTCGCCTCTGGATCTCAGGGACGGTGACTTGCGACGCCGTTTTCTGGAGGCACTCAAGAAGGGAGAACGGAAGATCATGGTAGAGGGAAGAGAGGTGGACCTGGCCTTTTGGCTATACAGGCACGGCCTGGCTGCCTTCCAAGATAAAAGGGAGGGGGAAGCGGTATGGTCCCTCCCGACAGCCGGGCAAGGGGTGGCGAGGAGGAATGTGGTCCATCTTCAGTGGAGGGGCAGTGAAGTGTGCCCGCCTAGAGAGAAGGTCGTGGAGCTACTCCCGAAGATGGATTTCAGGGCGGTTGACATCTTTGCCCTAATCCATCCGTTTGGTACCTCCATCTTCGACATCAGTTTTGTTCGGCCGGAGGGCTTAGAGCTTTTCTGGTCGAATTTCAAACTGGTGAAGGGGGAGCCCGGCTGGCGAGACTTTGCCGTGCAGGCAGTGTCTCACCAAAATGGCGTAAAGAGGGTGACCGTTCTGACCAATAACGAGTCACTCTCGGGGATCGATATCATGACGTGGCTTTCTAGCTATGGGGAAGTCACGGAGGTCCCAAAAAAGAACAGGGACGAGTTTGGCATTTGGTCGGGGGGCTGGACCTTCATGATGAAGTTGAATGCTTCAGGTGGTACTGTCACTCACATCCCCTCCTCAGCATTCCTGGGGAGGGACAGGATCCTGATCTTCTACCAGGGGCAACCGAAGGTCTGCCACAGGTGCGGTGACCCCCGCCACTTCAGCGCGGGCTGCAAGGTGCAGAAATGTGCCTTGTGTGGCGGGGTAGGTCATCTGGCCGCGGCCTGTGGTGACATTAGGTGCCACCTGTGTGGTGATCTAGGTCACCCGTATAACCGCTGCCCCTGTTCCTTTTCCAACACCATCTCTGGTCAGGCAGGGGAGAGCCGTGGGGGGGTCCCCAGCGGTGCATCCTCTGCTGGAACTGGAGGTGGGGGCGGGAGGGGAGCTGAGGGGTCAGGGAGGAAAGGCGAGGCAAATACACCTGCCCACCAGTGGCAGCAGGTGAGGCGCCGAAGGGACAGGGGGCAGGATAAACCTCAGGCGACTGGGGTGATGACTGTCCCCTCCCCGGAGGCGGCAGCTGGAGCCTCTGAGACCCTGGGGGAGAAGGCGGTGAGCGAGGAGATCAGGAGGATGGAGAGGGAGGAAGCGGCTGCTTCCGATGACTCCTCCCAGTATGAAAGTCTGGATGAGGAGGTGGTGGAGCAGCCCAAAAAAAAATCGGGTGACAAAAGTACCAGTAGTCAGAGGAAGAAGAACAGGAGGAGGGCAAAAAAATCTAAAGCCCCCCCCCCTGACTGCTACGGTGCCTACGGAAAGGCTTATCGGCTCCCCTCTGATCCCCCTCTCCAATCGGTTCCAAGCCCTCGATGACTCTGCTGTGTCGGAGGTCAGGGGTAAGGAGCCGGAGTTAACATCTGAGGTGCCTTCAGGGGGCGGCGGGGTCCGTCCTCCAGGGAACTCTGTTTCCCCTGGGGGGGGACTGCCCCAGGGTCTAGAGGCGAGGAAACCTGTACTGGGAAGGAGGTGTCCGATGCTGGAGGGGTGGGCATGGACACCTCAGCATCCCTAAAGAGGAGGGGTGACTCGGGCTCCTCCTCAGATGGCGAGAGGAAGAAGGGGGGTATGGTGAAAAAGAAGGCCATCTAACTCAATCACCCATGATGACGGAACCTACCCCATTGACTCTGGCGTCGATTAATGTCGCCAGCATAAAGTCAGATGCGGCCAGATTTATGGCCTTTGATTTTTTTACCCGAGTTGAGGCTGACATTTTATTTTTGCAGGAGACCAGACTAACAGACATGGGGGCCATTTATAAAGGAAAAAGGGAGTGGAGGAGTGGGCCCTCATACTGGTCTCTTGCGGCCGAGCCGTATAGCGGGGTAGCGGTCCTTTTTAAGGCCGCTTCGGTGGAATGCAGATGGGTGATTGAGGTAGAAATGGGGAGGTGCTTGGTTCTTGACATCTTCATGAGGGGACATGAGCTCCGGCTCATTAATATCTATGGCCCGCAGTCTAAGTGGGACCATAAATGTCTCTTCCTGAAGGTCAAGCCCTATCTTTTTACAAGCCGGCAGGTGGTCTTCAGTGGGGATTTTAATACTATAACTAGATCCCGTGATAGGGGAGGCCTCGCAGACCGGCTGGCTTATGATAGTAATACTCTTAATAGCATAGCAAGCGAAGCTCGCCTGGTGGATGTCCACATCCGGCACACCCCAGGTCACGGGGGTTTCACCTTTCATAGGGGTAGCAATAGGTCTAGGATAGATAGGTTTTTTTTAAAGGAGGAAGCCATCTCTTCTGCAGTGTCCGCTGTAGAGGTGGAATTCTCCAACCACTGTTTTATTTTATTTTCCTTGAATGTTACAGAGACCCCCCGGATGGGGAGAGGCCTATGGAAGCTGAATTCGTCCCTGTTGGAAGAAGCGGATGTAAGACAATCCTTTGAGGAATTTCTTCAGAGCCAGGTACTTCTCTTGGGTCTCTGTAGCACTAAGTCTGAGTGGTGGGAGAATTTCAAAAGAAGGGTTGCAAGGTTCTTCCGTCAGCTCTCGAGCCTCAGGGGCCTGAACAGGTACCGCCTGTATCGGGATCTGGGGAGGAAACTCGAGCAGCTCATCTCGACTGGAGGGGACCGTGAGGAAATCTCCAGGGTGAAGACCTTGCTCAAGGGGTGTCAGTATGATAGGCACACATCCTTGGTTTTTGAGAGGGATTTTAGCAGGTACCGCTTGCCCGACCCTTACAGGAACTGCAGGATGTAAGTGAGTTGTAAGGTGGTAACAGGACTGATTGACAGTACGGAGTCCCTGAACAGATCCAAATCAGGGATCCTGGAGGTGGTCAGATCCTTCTACTCACACCTCTTGGGGAGGAGGGAACCTGATCAGGATGAGATGTCGGCTTTCCTGGCTGAAACCATCCCTGAGCCAGGGGATGACCCCTCTCTTCATGTTTTGGCAGAAGCAATCAGGGAAGAGGAAGTGAGACGGGCAATTGATGGGCTTTGGCCCAAAAAATCGCCTGGTCCGGATGGCTTAACATCTGAGTTTTACAAGACTTTTAAGGACTCCTTGGTCCCCCTCTTGACTGAGGTGTTTAATGAGTGTCTCTCCTCAGATGCTCTGCCCAGCTCAATGAGGAAGTCAGCCTTGATTATTCTGTCAAAGGGTAAAGACTCGATCCCGTATTGAGAATTGGCGTCCCATAGCACTTCTCAATACGGACCGAAAGGTTCTGGCAAAGGAGCTTTTTAATCGGTTGGTGAAATTTGTCCCCCGGCTCCTTTCGGGGGCCCAGCACTGCTCTGTTCCAGGCTGCAGTACTTTTAGTGCTGTGCTCGATGTCCGGGAGGCAGTGGACCAGGGCAGGGCAGGTCACTGGAAGGGGTACTTGCTGTCCTTAGACCAGGCGAAAGCCTTTGACCGGGTTAACCATGAGTACCTCTTGTCTGTCCTTCTGAGGTACGGTCTGCCCGGGAGGTTTGTTGATTGGTTGAGAGTGTTATACAATGGGGCAGAGACTTTTCCGCTCGTGAACGGTTGGGTCGGACACCCTTTTGAGGTGAAGTCTGGCGTCCGCCATGGCTGTTCTTTGAGCCCACTGTTGTACGTGTTCGCGATCGACCCCCTTTTAAGGAGGGTGGAGCGTGGACCATTGGTGGGAGTCGGGATGGACCGGGCGGAGCCAGAGGCCAACCTGAGGGTAGTGGCATACGCCGATGACGTTTCCCTTTTTGTAACCTCGAGAGGGGAGGCAGATTGGGTCATGTCTAAGGTGGAGCGCTACTCGAGGGCATCCGGGTCCATGATCAACCGGGATAAGTGTGAGAATCTCTGGCTGGGAGGGGGAGATCCTAGTTTTGATCTCCCGGACACCCTTCCAGGGCCCCAGGCCACAGCAAAAATATTAGGCATCAGTTTCGGCCCGGGGGACTATCCCCAGCAAAACTGGGAGGGCAGACTTAAGATTGCCGCCCAGAAGGTGGATCAGTGGAAGGGTTGGTCCTTGACCCTGAGGGAAAGGGTTAGCCTGGCCAAAGGGTATTTGCTCCCTTTATTAATATACTTGGGCAGTGTCTGCATCTTGCCAGAACCTCTTTGGACATGGGTCTACAGCCTGTTCTTCCAGCTATTGTGGGGGAATAGGCTGAACCTAATCAAGAGGGAGGTCACGTACCGTACGAGGAGACTAGGAGGGTTGTGTATGGTCATCCCAGTGGTGTTTCTAGTAAATACCTTTCTTAAGGCAAACATCGCCAACCTCTGGTTAGAGGGGGCTCCTCCGTGGGTATTCTCCTGTAGGGGGTGGTTTTGGCTTTTCTTCCAGGAATGGGAGACAGGAGGGCAGGTGAAGGACCATCGAACGCCTCATGGGCATCTTCCGGCTTATGCTACCCCGGTTCTGAAGGTGATCCGCCGGTGGGGTCTGGGAGTGTGGGAGATCAGGACCTTGTCAAGGAGGTTATTTGACAATAGGGTCCTGTTGACCCACTTTCAGAAGCACCTGACGCTCAAGAATTGCCCAAGCCGGGATCTGGAGGAAGGGCTTGGGTTATTAAACTCTAAATGGATCCCCTTGAAGTTTTGGGTCTTGGCTTGGCGCTGCTTCCATGGGAGACTGTATGTGAGGGACAACCTGAAGTACAGGAACTCTGATGACCGGGATTGTCCTCGCGAGGAGTGTGGCGGCATGCTTGAAAGCATGGAGCACTTCCTGCTTCGGTGTCCCTTTAATACAGAGGTCTACAGTAGGGTGGGTGCTTACATTGGCTGGCCCAGGCTGGCAGGCCTTTCCTATGCGGAGTGGGCCTATGGGGCATTCAGGTCCCTTGGTGGCCGAGATCGGGGCACTGTTTGTTTTCTTAGTTAGCTTAGTGACTAGGTTCTACACGTGGAACGCACAGTGTTTAGTGTCCACCCAGCAGAAAGCCCTCCCCCGGGAAGAGGTGATTAGGAACATCCTGGGTGACCTGGCAAAAGTGCGCTCACTGGAGTATGAGAGGCTGGGTGCAGGGAGGGCTTCCCTTCTATGGAGGGGGTTCTCATTTAATGTGCCCTAGGGAGAGTTAGGTTCCGTGCAGGGGCGGACATACCGCCCGTGCAGCCGGTTCATTGAACGGGGGCCCCCGAGGGAGAGGGGGCCCCTCCAGCATGGGGCCCGGCCGGTCGGAGCCCTGTTGGGGCCCTCCTCTTGTGCGTCTCCTCATTGGGCCCCCGGCCCCATGCTGAGCGCTAAGCGCAGGGACATCTCCGGTCATGTGACGGCGCCGGCACAATACTTACCCCTCCCCGTGCCTCCGCAGCGTCTTCCGCGTCCTCTGACTGTGATGTCTCAGGTCAGAGGGCGCGGTGATGTCTTTACACCGCGCATGATCTCTCCTGAGCTGTCACAGCGCAGAACGGGAAGACGCGGGCGATGCTGAGGAGTCCGGATCAGCAGCAGGTGAGAAGTGAAGTGAGTATTTGATTTTTTTTTTAATGTATGGGGCATTATATGGTGGGGGGAGAGTGGGTGTGACATCCTCCATTGGCTATATGGTGGTGGGGGTGTGTGACATCCTGCATGGGGCATTATAAGGGAGGGGGGGTGATATCCTGCATGGGGCATTATAAGGGAGGGGGGGTGACATCCTGCATGGGGCATTATAAGAGGGGGAGGGGGGAATTGACATCCTGCATGGGGCATTATAAGGAGGGTGTGTGTGTGACATACTGCATGGGGTATTATAAGGAGGGGGGGGGTGTGACATACTGCATGGGGCATTATAAGGAGGGGGGGTGTGTGACCTCCTGCATGGGGCATTATAAGGGAGGGAGTGGTCTGACATACTGCATGGGGCATTGAAAAGGGGGGAAGTGACATCCTGCAAGGGGCATTATATGGGGGGGAGAGGTGACATCCTGCATGGGGCATTTTATGGCTAGGTAGAGGTGACATCCTGCATAGGGCATTAAAAGGGGGGTGTCATCCTGCATGAGGCATTATAAGGGGGGGAACAGCCTGCATGGAGCGTTATATGGGGGCCAATATTCTGTATGGAGAGTTATATGGGGATCAGTATTCTGTATGTAGCGTTATATGGGGGACAGTATTCTGTACGGAGCGTTATATGGGGGTCAGTATTCTGTATGGAGCGTTATATGGGGGCCAGTATTCTGTGTGGAGCGTTATATGGGGGCCAGTATTCTGTATGGAGTGTTATATGGGGGCCAGTATTCTGTATGGAGCATTTTATGGGGGCCAGTATTCTGTATGCAGTGTTATATGGGGACCAGTATCCTGTATGGAGCGTTATATGGGGACCAGTATCTTGTATGGAGCTTTATATGGGGACCAGTATCCTGTATGGATCATTATAAGGGGGTCAGTATCCTGTATGGAGCATTATATAGGGTCCATTATACTGTATGGAGGACTATACTGTCCGGTCTGCACTGTGCGTTGTGAGGATTCGCCGGTTTTTGAGCTATTGTAGAATTTACAATAGATATCGCTCATGTAATGTAAGAAGTGAAATCCTTGGCCTTGTACTATATATCTATGTTTCTCTGTGGTATCTGTGCATCATGAATCGTGGTATGTGTTAAAGGGGCCCACTGAAACTGTGTCCCAGGGCCCACAAAAACCTGGAGCCGGCCCTGGGGGTAAGTATAACAAGTCTTATTTTTTTTTAAACACAATTAATTAACTAGGAGTGGGGGGAATCAGAGATGCACGGGGGGATGAGAGATGTACGGGGGGGTGGGGGGCCCTTCATGCCCCCTATGAAGGGCAGGGGGTGGGAGGGCCCCAAAAACATTCTTGCACAGGGGCCCACTACAGTCTGTGTCCGCCCCTGGTTCCGTGTGTCTATGATAGGGTGAGTTAGTCTCTTTCTATATTTTATATTTATTTTGTAGGGTCAGATAGTTGTGTAGGGTCAGGGAGGGACAGATAGGGACAGTCTTCAGGGACAGGTAGTTAGTATTAGGTTGGTAGAGAGGGCCAGTGAGGGACAGGTAGGGACAGGTAGGAAAAGATTGGTAGGGCGGTAGGGACAGGTTTTCCTTTTTCTTTATTAGGGAGGGACAGGATGGTGTGTGTTAGATTAGGGTGAGAGCCTCTGTAGTCTCTAGTTCCCTGGTGGTGGGCTGCCACCCTCACTTGTAGTCTTTTGTTTTGTGATATTGGAAACCGGAATATAGGGCTTGCAAGCACCAAACTTGGGTCTGATTTTGGTTATAGCTAGTTCCTTAGGGTAAATTGTTATGTTATCAAGATATATTATGTTGTGTATTGTATTGTTATGTTGCATATCGTTTATTGTATGTATATTAAGTGATATGTGTATTATGATGCGTGTGTGGGGGGGTTAGTTTAGGTTGGGTGGGGAGCTTTATGGGGGAGGGGTTGTGGTGTTTTGTGGGAAAAATTGGACGTCCTGCGGGATGCCGGAAAATCAAAAGGACCTTTTTGTGTGAAATAGGCCACAAACTTTAGTGGGACCTTGTTGTGGTAAGGCCACAGACTCTCGTGGGACCTTGGGTGTTAAAAAATGGTGGTGGGGGAAAAAAAAAAAAAAAGAGAGGGTTTTTCGTGTGTATAGGTGTTAAATTTTTTGGCCAGGTGGCCTGTCTCTTATTTTGGGCGATGGGCCAGGTTTTTTAGTTTTCCTTTTGTTAGGGGGTTAGGTGTGAATGGGTGTGAATGTGAGCGAATGTTGGGGGTATTTTGAAAGGATGTATTAAAAAAGGAAAAGGTAAAGTAAGGAGTACGTAAGGTCTTCCCTTGCCAGGGGGTCCTTGGAAAAGTAAGAACATTTCTGAGTGCATGTATTTTGCTGGACTCTGGAGAGTCTTGGACTCGCTGGGGTTCTAGGACTATACTTTGCTGGGATTTTAGTTGTTCTTGTACAGTGTTTGTATTTGCGTTGTGTTTTTGTACTTTTCTAATTAAAAAGAGTTCCAGTTCTGTCTGCTGCTGCTGGTACAGATATTTCTAGAAATAGCCCCAGGTATCTGGGGCCAGGGATAATTTTTCATTTTATCTTAATCCTGATTATTTGCTTAAAAAGCAATTCAGAGAACACTGTTTTTCTGCTCCATTTGCTTTGTTGCCACTGAAGAATTCAGCCAGATCCTTTCCATATTACAGCGATAAAAATCCATAAATTTGTAGTGAACGTGGAAAATATTGGCCTCCATTTAAATTTTGTTGCAGTGTGTCAGTGAAGTTATTGACACCGGGTTGCTGTGAAAAATAGTTACCTACAGGCCAGCTATTTAAAACTGTGGTTTTCCATCACACATATCACATATAAGTTCGCTCCAAATTCAGCCATTTCTGGCCTCCATTTAAATTTTGTTGCAGTGTGTGTTAGAACCGGAACTGGTTTTCCGTCACACGTATCACATATACAGTTGTGCTCAAAAGTTTACATACCCCAGCAGAATTTTTGCTTTCTTGGCCTTGTTCCGAGAATATGAATAATAACAAAGAAACTTTTTCTCCACTCATGGTTATTGGTTGGGTGAAGCCATTTATTATCAAACTACTGTGTTTTCTTTTTTTAAATCTTAATTACAACCAAATACATCCAAATGACCCTGATCAAAAGTTCACATACCCTGGTGATTTTGGCCTGATAACATGCACAGAATTTGACACAAATGGGTTTGAATGGCTACTAAAGGTAACATCCTCACCTGTGACCGGTTTGCTTGTAATCCGTGTGTGTGTGAATAAAAGCTGAGTGAGTTTCTGGGATCCAGACGGAGTCTTGCATCTTTCATCCAGCCACTGACGTTTCTGGATTGTGAGTCATGGGGAAAGCAAAAAGAATTGTCAACGAATCTACGGGAAAAGGTAGTTGAACTGTATAACACAGGAAAGGGATACAAAAAGATATCCAAGGAATTGATAATGCCAGTCAGCAGCGTTCAAACTGTGATTAACAAATGGAAATCAGGGGCTCTGTAAAAACCAAGCCACGGTCAGGTAGACCAACATACATTTCTTCCACAACTGCTAGGAAAATTGTTCGGGATGCAAAGAAAAACCCACAAATAACATCAGCTGAAATTCAGGACTCTCTGAAAACTAGCGGTGTGGCTGTTTAAGATGCATAATAAGGAGGCTCTTGAAGAAAAATGGGCTGCATGGTCGAGTCGCCAGAAGAAAGCCATTACTGAGCAAATGCCACAAAGTATCTCGCCTACAATACGCCAAACAGCACAGAGACAAGCCTCAAAACTTCTGGAACAACATAATTTGGAGTGATGAGTAGTGTTGAGCATTCCGATACTGAAATATCGGGTATCGGCCGATATTCGCGGTATCGGAATTCCGATACTTAGTTCTGATACTTTTAGAATATCGGATACCGGAATCGGAAGTTCCCATAATGCAATGAGCCAGTTTCATTTTATTCAGCCAATGAGGATCCTAAGAAGTGTGGGCACATCCTGTTAGGCATGTAGGCATGTTAACTAATGGCATGGCTGTGATTGACTGCTGAAATGATGTCATGATGCACTATAAAAGCCGCCGCCGCCATTTTGAGCTCACTCTGCTGTGAATTCAGTTGGGGATAGGACGCTGCTGTTCTGAGGGACAGTTTTAGCTACCTATTTGCTCTATTCTGTTACCCAAGCTACTTTATAAACCGCTGTGCCTTGCAGCGCTAGTGCACAGTTCTCTGTGCTGTTCACGGCTGTCTGCAAGGTCTCTGTGTGTGAGTGCAGCTCACGCTGTAGTGTGTGCTTCAGCCACGTCTGGTTGTAGTGCGCTCAGCGTGCGTCACTGCCTCATACATTGTCCTTTTTTGCCAATTCATAATTTTTCCTGATTTCTCCTATTAGTGTGGTGGTTCCATCCGTATCCAGCTAGATTGGTTCCAAACACACTATATAGGAGTAGATAGAGGAGCCTTTCTGCAGCCTTGTGCCCTGCAGCCCCAGCCAGATTAGTATTAGCCTATTTTTTGTAGCCTCATCTATTGCATTGTAGGTTACCATCCTGCATTGTAATAGCTACAAAAAGTTTGTGATACTATCGGTATTACATCTTTGGGCACATCCAGTGTCTTTTTGTGACAAAAAAAACCTAAATAAAGTTCACCAAACACTCCACTTTACAGTTGTGTAGGCCACATTAGCTCATATTAAAGTCTAGTCCACACTTTATAAAATTAGTGTTTCTTATACCTGTTAGCAGCTGTTCAGGAATAAGCACACTAAGCCCTTAGTACTTTTCTGCCTATCTTTATCAGTCTACCAAGATGAAGAAGGCAGGGAGTAAGGCATGTGGTCGTGGGCGTGAGCGTGGAGTTTCTGCAGGGAGAGGACGTAAGGATTCTGTGCCTGCAGGGAGAGGACGTGGGAATTCTGTGCCTGCTGCAGGCACCAGTGACTCAGCATCCCCCAGTTTTACCAGGGAACAGTCCTTTATGTGCAGCTTTGTAGGAGCTAGCCGTACCCCACTTCTGCGGGAGGACCAAATTGAAGCAGTTGTCGGATGGATGGCAGCTAACTCATCGACTTCAATTAGTTCCAGATCCTCTCCGGTCCTGAGCACTGAAGAGCACCCATCTGTCTCTTCACCACCTGCCAAATTGCCCAGGCAGTCAGAGAGCCCTGGACAGGAGCCATCTCTACTTCTGTTCTCTGAATCTCTTGGCTTGGAAAGAGGGGGCCAGCCAAGCAGAATTCTACAATTTGAAGAAGAGGTAGTATGCAGTGATGCGCAACCGTTTTGTCTCTCTGAATCTGAAGAGGCGGGTGGGCCAGTGCCTATGGTCAGCAGCACACCTCAGTACGCATCTGACGATGAGGCTCAGGTGCCTCTTTCTGGTGCGTACTGTGCTGTCAAGACTACCCAGGAGAAGCAGTTGTTTGAAGAGGGTGGTGTAGATGATGAGGTCCTTGACCCATCATGGCGTGAGGGACAGGAAGGTGGTGGGAGCAGCTCTGAGGAAGAGATTCCCCGAACGGCCCAAAAAGGAGGGAGAGGGAGGGGGCAGACTTGGTTGCCTGTAGCCTCCACTTCAGCACCCATTAGGAGCATGCCTCTTCCAAAACCCAAAGAGGGCGCTCCCAAGACTTGCAGTGCCTGGTCCTTTTTTGACACAGTTGCAGATGACATTTGCTTTGTCAAATGCAAGCTGTGTAATCAGAAGGTGACAAGAGGGAAAAGTGTCAGCAACCTCAATATCAAAAATATGTGGAAACATATGTGGACCAAGCACGTGGTGGAATTACAAAGACACACTGAAGACCTAGGCCAACCTACAGCGCCACCTACCACCTCTTCAGCTCGTGTTGTAGCCTCTTCCTCCAGCTCACACACAGCTGGTTCGGCTTCCTCACAGGATCGCCATGGAAGAACCTCTGGCACTGTTGTACAGAGACACAGTGTCATTCCACCCACAGCACCACGTTCCCTGTCATCCTCAC
Organism: Phyllobates terribilis; assembly: GCF_046119375.1. Classification (NCBI taxonomy): domain Eukaryota; kingdom Metazoa; phylum Chordata; class Amphibia; order Anura; family Dendrobatidae; genus Phyllobates; species Phyllobates terribilis. Next base: position 410,500,017 of record NW_027362771.1, on the reverse strand, counting down.
ACTCCCAGGCCAGTCTACAGCCATCGTTAACACAGGCACGGGAGAAAAGGCGCCCATACTCGGCAAACCACCCCCGAGCACAGGCTCTGAATGCTGGCATTGCAAAACTACTGGCCCTTGAAATGCTATCATTCAGGCTGGTGGAGACTGACACCTTCCGTAACTTGATGGCATTGGCAGTCCCACAATACAACGTGCCCAGCCGCTTTTATTTCAGCAGGCAAGCCGTCCCTGCCCTGCAACAGCATGTGGATGGAAAAATTAAACATGCGCTACAAAACACCGTCCGTAGCAAGGTCCACCTGACCACCGATGCGTGGACCAGTAAGTATGGACAGGGACGATACCTTTCCCTCACTGCCCATTGGGTAAATGTTATGGAGCCGGGTACAGATCTTGAGAGTGGCGCTGTACGTGTTCTGCCAACTCCAAGGATTGCAGGAATCCAGTCTGTACACATTGACTCCTCCTCATACTCCAGTTCCTCTGAATCAGCGCTGCAGGAGCCGCCACGGTCTACCTCCACATCGACCCGTGAACGGTTACCTGTTACGACCGATATGAGCACAGCCGTGGCCAAACGTCAACAGGCCATATTAAAATTTATTTCTTTGGGGAATCGAAGCCACACAGCGCAGGAGCTCTGGAATGCCATCAAGCAGCAGAGCGACGTGTGGTTTGTGCCAGCGAATCTCCAGCCAGGCATGGTAGTGTGTGACTATGGCCGAAATCTGGTGGCAGCTCTGGGCCTAGGCAACCTCACTCACATCCCATGTCTGGCACATGTGCTCATCTTGGTTGTGCAGAGTTTTTTGAGGGACTATCCAGATCTTGATGCACTGCTGCACAAGGTCCGCATAGAGTGCGCTCACTTGCGGCGTTCCAGCAACGCAAGATCGCGCATTGCAGCTCTGCAGCGCCGATTACGTCTTCCGGAACATCGCATCATATGTGACCTACCCACCAGGTGGAATTCAACGTTACATATGTTGGAGAGGTTGTGTGAGCAGCAGGCAGCAGTAATGGAGTACCAGCTGCAGCAGGCGCAAACAAGTCGCAGTGCGCGCCGTTCACACTTCACCACCACTGAGTGGGCCTCTATGAAGGACATTTGCCACATTTTGCGTGCCTTCGATTATTCCACGGGGATGGCGAGTGCAGATGATGCACTAGTCAGCATGACTATCCCCCTTATCTGCCTGCTTGAAAAAACACTGCAAGCACTAAGGGAGGAGGTTTTGGAAGAGGTGGAGGATGACAAGTCACAAATGCCATCTGCTTCTGTACAGTCTGCGCAATGTGGTTCCTCACAAAGGCCTAGGCAGGGGACACTTTGTGAGGAGGATGAGGAGGAGTCAATGGAGGAGGAAGACATCTGTCCAGAGGAGGGAGGTACACAATGCTCTAGTAGTCAGTATCTAGAGCGAGGGTGGGGTGATGCAGAGCAGGCAGAGATCACGCCTCAAGCAGGGGACAGCGTTTCTTGGCCAGTTGCCAGTCTGCAGCACATGTTTGATTTCATGCTGATGTGCCTGAGAAACGACCGCATTCTCAACACGGCTGATTATTGGGTGTCCACCCTCCTAGATCCTCGCTACCAGGACAACTTTCAAAGCCTCATAACACCGTTGAACCGGGAGCGTAAAATGCGGGAGTACCAAAACGCACTGGTGCATTCCATCATGTTCTCCATTCCACCCGAGAGCAGTGCTGCTAGTGCTTTACAAAGCATCTCAGTGCGTCGAGGCAGTGGAGGAAACTCTGCACAAAGAGGGACAAGAAGCATGGCCTCAGCACAAGGCAAGACCAGTATGGCCCAAATGTGGCAAAGTTTTGTGTCCCCGCCACAAATGTCTACACCATCACAGACGGCTCCAGTCAGCAGGAGGCAACGTTTCCGTCAGATGGTGACAGACTACATGTCTTGCCCTCTCAGTGTACTCCCAGACGGCTCTTCCCCTTTCAAGTTTTGGGTCTCTAAGCTGGATACATGGCCAGAGCTTAGCCAGTATGCATTGGAGGTGCTGGCTTGCCTTGCTGCTAGTGTATTATCGGAACGCGTCTTTAGTGCCGCAGGTGGTGTACTAACAGACCGTCGCATGCGACTATCCTCTGATAACGTTGACCGGCTTACTTTTCTGAAAATGAACAAGGCCTGGATCTCGCACGAATTTGCCAGTCCTCTTCCAGAATAAATAATTGGTTAGCAACAGTATCCAGGTCTCCTGTTGTGTTCATGTTTCTACCACCTGAACTGTAATCCCAAAGCTCCAACACCGCCAGTTGCTGCTCAGAAGTGCCGTCTGCACAGTCAACGCTTGCTCCAGTGTTATTGGGGTTCAGAAACGTCATCTGATCCCCTGCTGTGTGTCCGGCAAATTCTCCTGCTCTGTCCACATTCACACTACTACAGATTGTAAACTTGCTCCAATTATACCTCTAGCTCCTCTCTGTTTTCAGTATTTACCATGAGCTCCAACACCGCCAGTTGCTGCTCAGAAGTGCCGTTTGCACAGTCAACACTTGGTCCAGTGTTATTGGGGTTCAGTAACGTCAGCTGATCCCCTGCTGTGTGTCCGGCATATTCTCCTGCTCTGTCCACATCCACTCTACTACTAATTTAAAACTTGCTCCAATTACACCTCTGGCTCCTCTCTGTTTTCAGTATTTACCCTGGGCTCCAACACCTCCAGTTGCCGCTCAGAAGTGCCGTCTGCACAGTCGACACTTGCTGCCGTGTTATTGGCGTTCAGTAACGTCAGCTGATCCCCTGCTGTGTGTCTGGCAATTTCTCCTGCTCTGTCCACATTCACACTACTACTACAGATTTAAAACTTGCTCCAATTACACCTCTGGCTCCTCTCTGTTTTCAGTACTTACCCTGAGCTCCAACACCGCCAGTTGCCGCTCTGAAGTGCCGTCTGCACAGTCAACGCTTGCTCCAGTGTTATTGGGGTTCAGTAACGTCAGCTGATCCCCAGCTGTGTGTCCGGCAAATTCTCCTGCTCTGTCCACATTCACACTACTACTACAGATTTAAAACTTGCTCCAATTAGGCCTCCGGCTCCACACTTTTTTCAGTATTTACCCTGAGCTCCAACACCGCCAGTTGCTGCTCAGAAGTGCGGTCTGCACAGTCAACGCTTGCTCCAGTGTTATTGGGGTTCAGTAACGTCAGCTAATCCCCTGCTGTGTGTCCGGCGAATTCTCCTGCTCTGTCCACATTCTCACTACTACAGATTTTAAACTTGCTCCAATTACACCTCTAGCTCCTCTCTGTTTTCAGTATTTACCCTGAGCTCCAACACCACCAGTTGCTGCTCAGAAGTGCTATCTGCACAGTCAACACTTGGTCCAGTGTTATTGGGGTTCAGTAACGTCAGCTGATCCCCAGCTGTGTGTCCGGCAAATTCTCCTGCTCTGTCCACATTCTCACTACTACTACAGATTTAAAACTTGCTCCAATTACACCTCTGGCTCCTCTCTGTTTTCAGTATTTACCCTGGGCTCCAACACCGCCAGTTGCCGCTCAGAAGTGCGGTCTGCACAGTCAATGCTTGCTCCAGTGTTATTGGGGTTCAGTAATGTCAGCTGATCCCCAGCTGTGTGTCCGGCAATATCTCCTGCTCTGTCCACATTCTCACTACTACTACAGATTTAAAACTAGCTCCAATTACACCTCTGGCTCCTCTCTGTTTTCAGTATTTACCCTGGGCTCCAACATCGCCAGTTGCCGCTCAGAAGTGCCGTCTGCACAGTCAACGCTTGCTCCAGTGTTATTGGGGTTTACTAACGTCAGCTAATCCCCAGCTGTGTGTCCGGCAATATCTCCTACTCTGTCCACATTCTCACTACTACTACAGATTTAAAACTAGCTCCAATTACACCTCTGGCTCCTCTCTGTTTTCAGTATTTACCCTGGGCTCCAACATCGCCAGTTGCCGCTCAGAAGTGCCGTCTGCACAGTCAACGCTTGCTCCAGTGTTATTGGGGTTTACTAACGTCAGCTAATCCCCAGCTGTGTGTCCGGCAATATCTCCTGCTCTGTCCACATTCTCACTACTACTACAGATTTAAAACTAGCTCCAATTACACCTCTGGCTCCTCTCTGTTTTCAGTATTTACCCTGGGCTCCAACATCGCCAGTTGCCGCTCAGAAGTGCCGTCTGCACAGTCAACGCTTGCTCCAGTGTTATTGGGGTTTACTAACGTCAGCTAATCCCCAGCTGTGTGTCCGGCAATATCTCCTACTCTGTCCACATTCTCACTACTACTACAGATTTAAAACTTGCTCCAATTACACCTCTGGCTCCTCTCTGTTTTCAGTATTTACCCTGAGCTCCAACACCGCCAGTTGCTGCTCAGAAGTGCTGTCTGCACAGTCAACACTTGGTCCAGTGTTATTGGGGTTCAGTAACGTTGGCTGATCCCCAGCTGTGTGTCCGGCAAATTCTCCTGCTCTGTCCACATTCACACTACTACTACAGATTTAAAACTTGCTCCAATTAGGCCTCTGGCTCCACTCTTTTTTCATTATTTACCCTGGGTTACAGCACCGCCAGCTGTTTCCCGGCAGTGTCTTTGGCACGGGTACTCCCTCCTACCCAGCCTGGTTCCAGCACGCCAGCTGTTTCCGGGTAGTGCCAACTTCACTTTGCCTCCAATACGTTGTCCTGTCGTGTTGCGGTCGGGTTAGCCAACTCTATGGTGCCTGCAGTTTAGGTGACTCCTATGTGGGCTGCGGGATCTGGCAATGAAGGCTGGTTCCATAGTGCCAATAGGACAAGCACCCCCTGTAGGACTGTGGGTTTCGGTAACTCAGGCCGGCTCGCGGCCTTGCAACTTTTTTTTTCATGTGTACCTTCTGCTACCCATCCGGGTTCCAGTACCGTCAGCTGGTTCTCGGCAGTGCCTTTGGCTTAGGTGCCTCCTTCTCGGTATCCGAGTTCCACCAACGTCTGCTGGTCCTTGGTAGTGCTTTTTGACACAGGTACCTCCTGCTTAGTAACCGGGTTCCAGTACCGTCAGCTGGTCCTTGGTAGTTCCTTTGGCTCTTGTACCTTCTGCTACCCATCTAGGTTCCAGTACCGTCAGCTGGTTCCCGGCAGTGTCTTTGGCACGGGTACTCCGTCCTGCCCAGCCTGGTTCCAGCACGCCAACTGTTTCCGGGTAGTGTCAACGTAACTTTGCCTCCAATACGTTGTCCTGTCGTGTTGCGGTCGGGTTAGCCGACTCTATGGTGCCTGCAGTTTAGGTGACTCCTATGTGGGCTGCGGGATCTGGCAATGAAGGCTGGTTCCATAGTGCCAATAGGACAAGCACCCCCTGTAGGACTGTGGGTTTCGGTAACTCAGGCCGGCTCGCGGCCTTGCAACTTTTTTTTTCATGTGTACCTTTTGCTACCTACCCGGGTTCCAGTACCGTCAGCTGGCTCTCGGCAGTGCCTTTGGCTTAGGTGCCTCCTTCTCGGTATCCGAGTTCCACCAACGTCTGCTGGTCCTTGGTAGTGCTTTCTGGCACAGGTACCTCCTGCTTAGTAACCAGGTTCCAGTACCGTCAGCTGGTCCTCGGTAGTTCCATTGGCTCTTGTACCTTCTGCTACCCATCCGGGTTCCAGTACCGTCAGCTGGTTCTCGGCAGTGCCTTTGGCTTAGGTGCCTCCTTCTCGGTATCCAAGTTCCACCAATGTCTGCTGGTCCTTGGTAGTGCTTTCTGGCACAGGTACCTCCTGCTTAGTAACCGGGTTCCAGTACCGTCAGCTGGTCCTCGGTAGTTCCATTGGCTCTTGTACCTTCTGCTACCCATCCGGGTTCCAGTTCTCGGCAGTTCATCAGCCTTCTTGTACCTTCTGCTACATTTCCAAGTTCAAGCTTTTTGAAATGGTGTTTGGTAATCACTCTGGATCTCCCTGACGACGACCCTGAAGACGACGACCCTGAAGACCACCCCGAAGAAGACGAGGACCCCGAAGACGACGACCCTGAAGACGAATACCCTGAAAACCACCCCGAAGAAGACGAGGACCCCGAAGACGACGACCCTGAAGTCCACCCCGAAGAAGACGAGGACCCCGAAGACGACGACCCTGAAGACCACCCCGAAGAAGACGAGGACCCCGAAGACGACGACCCTGAAGACCACCCCGAAGACGACGACCCTGAAGACGACGACCCTGAAGACCAACCCGAAGAAGACGACGACCCTGAAGACCACCCCGAAGAAGACGAGGACCCCAAAGACGACGACCCTGAAGACCACCCTGAAGAAGACGAGGACACCGAAGACGAGGACCCTGAAGACGACGACCCTTAAGACCACCCCGAAGAAGACGAGGACCCCGAAAACGACGACCCTGAAGACCACCCCGAAGAACACCAAAAAGATGACCCTGAAGAAGATGACCAAGAGGACAAAGAACAAGAAGACAACCACCAAGATACAGAAGAACAAGAGACAGAAAACCAAGGAGCAGTAGAACAAGAAGCTGCAGAACAAAAAGCAGAAGAACATTAAGCATAAGACTAAAAATCAGAGCAAAAGATATTATCTAAATTATAAGCAGAAGAAGACTAAGCAGTGTATGGGGGTGAGTCCGTTCCTCCTCGTGGTGCCCCTGGAAAAGACCTGCTGCTGCAGGCCAAACTGAACACGGACAAATCCTGTTGTAAATCTTTTGTGACAGGCAGAACGGAAGGTGTAATCTTCAAACTTTCATAGATAACAACTACAGGAATGCCTGTCACAAATAAGAATATGATGAGGAAGAAGAATATGAAGAAGATGAAGAAGTAGAATATGAAGAAGAATAATAGTTGAATAAGAAGAATATGAAGAATCTAAAAAAAAGAATAATAGGAAGAAGGTGAAGAAGAAGAAGAAGATGAAGAAGAAGTTGATGAAAAAGATGCTGCTGCTGAGTATGATGAAGGTGAAAATGTGGGCGAAGTAAAAAAGAAGGTGAAGAGCATGAAAGTAGTGAAACATAAATATCTGAAAAAATATAAAAAAGCTTAACATAGTCAATATTTTTGTAACTCAGAACGTCTTAAAAAAAATATTAATTCCTGCTATTCCATTTGATTGGGATAAACCTCTATGCCTTTATTGTCTCCCCCACCTCCCCTAATACATTCTACATTATTCTTAGTTGTTTTCCTTCATGTAGAATTAACCTACAATGAAAGAAAGGGTTTATTTTCATTCCGATATTTGTGTCCCATTGACTTGCATTGGTTTCCGGTATCGGAATCGGCGATATCCGATATTTTTTGGGTATCGGTCCGATCCAATCCGATCCGATATTTCCCGATATCGGAAGGTATCGCTCAACACTAGTGATGAGACCAAAATTGAACTTTTTGGTCACAACCATAAATGTTACATTTGGAGAGAGATCAACAAGGCCTATGATGAAAGGAACACCATTCCTACTGTAAAGCACGGAGGTAGATCGCTGATGTTTTGGGGATGTGTGAGCTACAAAGGCACAGGAAACTTGGTAAAAGTTGAAGGAAAGATGAATGCAGCATGTTATCAGCAAACACTGGAGGCAAATTTGCTCTCATCAGCCCAGAAGCTACGCATGGGGCGTACTTGGACGTTTTAACATGACAACGATCCAAAATACAAGGCCAAGTCGACCTGTCATTGGCTAAAGCAGAACAAAATGAAGGTTCTGGAGTGACCATCTCAGTCTCCTGACCTCAATATCATTGAGCCACTCTGGGGATATCTCAAGCACGCAGTTCATGCTAGACAGACCAGGAATTTACTGGAACTTGAGACTTTTTGCCAAGAAGAATGGGCAGCTTTACCATCTGAGAAAATAAAGAACCTCATCCACAACTACCAAAAAAGCGGTCATTGATGTTAAAAGGGGCAATACACAGCATAAAGAACTGGGGTATATGAACTTTTGATCAGGGTCTTTTTGATTTTTTTGGTTGTCATTAAGATTTAAAAAGAGAAAACCGTAGTTTGACAATAAATGGCTTCACCCAACCAATAACCATGAGTGGAGAAAAAGGAGGAAAAGACCGGAGCCAGGGCGAAGGCAGGCCAGAGCCAGGGCGAGAGCAGGCCGTAGCCAAGGTGAGAGCAGGCCAGAGCGAGAGCAGGCCGGAGCCAGGGCAAAGGCATGCCAGAGCGAGGGCAGGCCTGAGCCAGAGCGAGAGCAGGCCGGAGCCAAGGCGAGGGCAGGCCGAAGCCAGAGCGAGAGCAGGCCGGAGCCAAGGCGAGGGCAGGCCAGTGCCAGAGCGAGAGCAGGCCGGAGCCAACGCGAGGGCAGGCCAGAGCCAGGGCGAGAGCAGGCTGGAGCCAGGGCGAGAGCAAGCCGGAGCCAGGTTGAGACCAGGCCGGAGCCAAGGAGAGAGCAGGTCAGAGCCATAGCGAGAGCAGGCCAGAGCCAAGGCGAGGGCAGGCCAGAGCCAGAGCGAGAGCAGGCCGGAGCCAGGGAGAGGGCAGGCCAGAGCCATAGTGAGAGCAGGCCAGAACCAAGGCGAGGGCAGGCCAGAGCCAGAGCGAGAGCAGGCCGGAGCCAGGGAGAGGGCAGGCCAGAGCGAGAGCAGGCGGGAGCCAGGGCGAGGGCAGGTCGGAGTCAGAGCAAGAGCAGTTCGGAGCCAAGGCAAGGGCAGTCCAGAGCCAGAGCATGCCGGAGCCAAGGCATGGGCAGGCCAGAGAGAGAGCAGGCCGGAGCCAAAGTGAGAGCAGGCCGGAGCCAAAGTGAGAGCAGGCCGGAGCCAAAGTGAGAGCAGGCCGGAGCCAAGGCAAGGGAAGGCCGGAGCCAGAGCGAGAGCAGGCCAGAGCCAAGGCGAGGGCAGGCCGGAGCCAGAGCGAGAGCAGGCCGGAGCCTGGGCGAATGCAGGCCAGAGCCAAGGTGAGGGCAGGCCAAAGCCAGAGCGAGAACAGGCCGGAGCCAGGGCGAGGGCAGGCCAGAGCCAAGGCGAGGGCAGGCCAAAGCGAGAGCAGGCTGGAGCCAAGGCATGGGCAGGCCAGAGCCACAGCGAGAGCAGGCCGGAGCCAAGACGAGGGCAGGCCAGAGCGAGAGCAGGCCGGAGACAGGCCGAGGGCAGGCCAGAGCGAGAGAAGGCCGGAGCCAGGGCCAGAGGAGGCCAGAGCCAAGACGAGGGCAGGCCAGAGCGAGAGCAGGCCAGAGCCAAAGCGAGGGCAGGCCAGAGTCAGAGCGAGAGCAGTCCGGAGCCAGGGCGAGAGCAGTCCGGAGCCAGTGCAAGGGCAGGTCGGAGCCAGGGTGAGGTCAAGCTAGAGCCAGAGCGAGAGCAGGCCAGAGTCAAGGCAAGGGCAGGCCAGAGTGAGAGCAGGCCAGAGTCAAGACGAGGGCAGGCCGGAGTTAGAGCGAGAGCCATATAGGACCAAGGGGACAGATAGGATGATGCCCGACAAGGCCCGGGGCCACTGGCTTGGGATACTGTGTGTGAGGTGCAGGGCAGGAGGGCGAGAGCCAGCGCAGAGAGACGACCCGGGAAGGTACACAAGAAGGGGGTCCCGAACAAGTGCACCCAAGTTATCTGAGAGTTGCTATGTTACGCTCGCGCCTGGACTGACTGGCGTGAGCGTGATTAGTGATCCCACTGTACCATGAACCGAGGAGTGCCTGGAGGGGCGTAACTAAGTATCAACCCGATCCGACCAAGGTCGCACGGCGGCTTAGTCAACTCCGTGAACCAAGGAGGAACTGAGCAGAGGGACCAGGTGCTACTCCAGGTCAGACCCCGGTCACAGTTGTTGACCCACACTGGGGAATGCAGAAACAGGCAGGTTAGACTGGCATACAGGCAGGTGGGTATTGGCAGGCACGGCTGGTATGCAGACAGGTGAATACTGGTAAGCACGGCCGGTATGCAGACAGGTGGGTACTGGCAAGTACGGCTGGTATGCAGACAAGTGGGTACTGGCAAGTACGGCTGGTATGCAGACAGGTGGGCACTGGCAAGCACGGCTGGTATGCAGACAGGTGGGCACTGGCAAGCACGGCTGGTATGCAGACAGGTGGGCACTGGCAAGCACGGCTGGTATGCAGACAGGTGGGCACTGGCAAGCACGGCTGGTATGCGGACAGGTGGGCACTGGCAAGCACGGCTGGTATGCAGACAGGTGGGCACTGGCAAGCTCGGCTGGAGTGCAGACAGGGAGGTACTAGCAGGTTGGAGCGCAGGCTGGATAGGGTCCAGTACAGACTGGGAGACAGGTTCAGAGCCGCAGATGCGGTAGTCAAGCAGAGTAAAGCGAAACTGCCGGAGCGGAGGACAAGGCAGAGCAGAGAGGAACTGCTGATGTGGTGAGCAAGCAGAGCGGAGCGAAAACTGCAGGTGCGGTGGGCAAGGCAGAGCAGAGCGGAACTGCCGGAGCGGTGAACAAGGCAGAGCAGAGAGGAACCGCCGGAGCGGTGGACAAGGCAGAGCAGAGTGAAACCGCAGGTGCGGTGGATAAGGCAGAGCAGGGCGGAACCGCCGGAGCGGTGGGCAAGGCAGAGCAGAGCGAAACCGCAGGTACGGTGGACAAGGCAGAGCAGAGCGGAACCGCCGGAGCGGTGGGCAAGGCAGAGCAGAGAGAAGCCGCCGGAGCGGTGGGTAAGGCAGAGCAGAGGGAAGCCGCCGGAGCGGTGGGCAAGTCAGAGCAGAGAAAACCGCTGGCGCGGTGAGCAAGTCAGTGCAGAGAGAAGCCACCAGAGCGGTGGGCAAGTCAGAGCAGAGAGAAACCGCTGGCGCGGTGAGCAAGCAGAGCCGAACAGGGCTGAAGGTGCAGGCAGAGAGGACAGGGCTCTGTTCACATGGAACAGACCGGAAAACACAGGAGGAAGATACGGAGGAAGGGAAAAGGGACAAGCAGAACCAGATACTCACAAGGTACTTACTATGAAGTAGCGAGTGGACACAAAACTCACAAACAGAAGTACAGAGACAATGAGTTGGAGTTAGGTGCAGGTTGAGATACTGCAGAAAAAAGGAAGGTACGGACATAGAGACAAACAGGTAACAGGATAGGATACAATTCAGACAGGAACTGCTACTGCAATGAGATACAAGAACGAGCCTGGGTATACAGTCCCCAGAATGGCGGAAACAGACTAGAAGTCACAGGTAACCGGCCTGGGTATACAGCCCCCAGAGTGGCGGAAACAGACTAGAAGTCAGAGATAACAGGTCTGGGAATGCAGCCCCCAGAGTGGCGGAAACAGACTAGATACAGGACAGGACCTGGCAATACAGTTGCAAAGACAAACTGAGTGAAGGTGTTGCTCAGACACCTCCTTCTGGGTGGAGGGGGTTTAAATATCCAGTGACTCACAGCAATAGGCTGGAGAAGCATTAGGGGTGCGCCCACTTCAGCTATAAGAATCAGGAAGTAACCGGGCCGCCACCCTAAGCAGTCAGTCAAGAGACATGCACACAGCATGAACTGGAGCAAGGTTTGCAGGCTGGACGGACAGGTAAGATTGCGGTCTTGCATAGTGGGAGGTGGTGCACTATGCAAGCACGCCGCCAGGGATGTTACATGCTGGATCACTTCCCCAGAGGACACAGGAGGCAATATCATCAATGCTCTCCTGCGGAGTGAATCCAAGTGGATCTACAACCTGCACAGCCTCTCCCCCCAGGGGTTGAACAGGGAGCTTTTGTTCACCGGGTTCTTAGGATACCCTCAAGGATTGGGGTTGAGTTGAAGCCATCAGATACTATCTGATCGCTTCCAGTGACCGGGGTTTCCATGTAATATCTGAGAGCTCTGAAACTCCAGTTATACAATAAGTTGGAGGCCTTTCCTTATTCGCAAGATCAAGAGAAGGAGTTATACCTGTTCGTAACATCTAAAAAAATGTTTTCCCCAGTGGGGGATATGGACTAATATTATGTCTATTGTTTGGGTCCATCAAGTATAGGAGTGTGGGGTTTTCTTTGTTTTCTGATGGTCAGCACTTGAACATTAGCTAGTTCTATAATGGGAGGGAAGGAAGGGGAGGAACAAAAGTAAAAGGATGCAATAGCCCTTTTTTTGGGGAGGGCATGGTGCAGAGATTTTCTTTTTGCGGCATTAAAGTATTGGCTAAATTCTCTTTCTCTCTCTCTCATTTGACAGTTGTGCATCGTCGGTGTCATATGTATCGGAGCCCCCTTGTATTCAATTTTACATTTGATATATACTAATCTTTCTGTAAAATAAATAATTAAAAGATTGTGAACTTTGTGGGGTTGTATGTGCCTCTATGTGCTGAAAGAATGAATGCGTTATGCGAAAGAATGAATGCGTTAAACACTACCGTTTAAAAGTTTGGGGTCATTTAGAAATTTCATTATTTTTCAAAGAAAAGCACTTTTTTTTTTTAATGAAGCTAACATTAAATGAATCAGAAATACACTCTATACATTGTTAATGTGGTAAATGACTATTTTAGCTGCAAACGTCTTGTTTTTATTGCAATATCTACTTAGGTGTATAGAGGCTCATTTCCAACAACCACCACTCCAGTGTTTTAATGGTACATTGTGTTTGATAACTGTGTAAGAAGGCCAATGGATGTTTGGAAAACCCTAGAAAACCGTTGCACAAGTATGTTATCCCAGCTGAAAACGGTTTGGCTGATTTGAGAAGTTATAAAATTGACCTTCCTTTGAGCTAGTTCAGAATCTGGAGCATTACATTTGTTTTGTTCTATGAAACTCTCAAAATGGCCAGAAAAAGAGAACTTTCATGTGAAACTCGACAGTCTATCCTTGTTCTTGCTATTCTATTCGAGAAATTGCCAAGAAACTGAAGATTTCCTACTACGTTGTGTACTACTCCCTTCAGAGGAGAGCACAAACAGGCTCTAACCAGAGTAGAAAGAGAAGAGGGAGGCCCCGCTGCACAACTGAGCAACAAGACAAGTACATTAGAGTCTCTAGTTTGAGAAATTGACGCCTCACAGCTCCTCAACTGGCAGCTTCATTAAATAGTACACGCAAAACGCCAGTGTCAACGTCTACAGTGAAGAGGTGACTCCGGGATGCTGGCCTTAAGGGCAAAGTGGCGAAGAAAAAGCCATATCTGAGACTGGCTAATAAAAGGCAAAGATTAATATGGACAAAAGAACACAGACATTGGACAGAGAAAGATTGGAAAAAAGTTTTATGGACAGACGAATCAAAGTTTGAGGTGTTTGGATCACACAGAAGAACATTTGTGAGTCGCAGAACAACTGAAAAGATGCTGGAACAATGCCTGACGCCATCTGTCAAGCATGGTGGAGGTAATGTGATGGTCTGGGGTTGCTTTGGTGCTGGTAAAGTGGGAGATTTGTTCAAGGTAAATGGGATTTTGAATAAGGAAGGCTATCACTCCATTTTGCAACGTCATGCCATACCTTGTGGACAGCGCTTGATTGGAGCCAATTTCATCCTACAACAGGACAATGACCCAAAGCACACCTCCAAATAATGCATGAACTATTTAGGGAAGAAGCAGGCAGCTGGTGTAACGGGTCTGGGAGGCGGAACCTCTGAGCTACTATACAAGGGGGCGGTCCTTGTAAAGGAGCGGGTGGCGACCAGGGAAGACGGGCTGGAAGTCTCAGCAGGTGAACGGGACAGTCTCTGAGTGAACGGGACAGTCTCTGAGTGAACGGGCTGGAGGTCACGGCAAGTGACCGGGGCAGTCTCTAGGTATAGGGTTGGTACGACCTGTGGCGGCTGAAGATAGACGTGAGCTCCCAGGTGAGCAGGCGAGAGTCTCTGGAAGAACGGGTGGTCACAGCATGTGACGGCGGAGCCTCCAGGAAGACCAGCGGACAGGCGACAGATGAGCGCTCCCAGGTGAGCGGGCAGAAGTCTCTGGACAGGCGGGTGGTCACAGCACGTGACGGCAGAGCCTCCGGGTAGGCAAGCAGACTGGTAGCAGATGAGCGCTCCCAGGTGAGCGGGCAGGAGTCACTGGACAGGCAGGTGGTCACAGCACGTGACGGCGGAGCCTCCAGGTAGGCTAGCAGGCAGGTAGCAGATGTGCGCTCCCAGGTGAGCGGGCAAGCTGGTCCATAGACAGACTGACAGGAGTTGGAAGGCAGACCGTCGGACCACAGGCAAGCAGGCAGGTAGCTGATGTGCGCTCCCAGGTGAGCGGGCAGGCTGGTCCTTAGACAGACTGACAGGATTAGTAAGGCAGACCGTCGGACCTCAGACTAGCAGGCAGGTAGCAAGTAATCAGGCAGGAATCTGGCAGGTAACTGGCAACGGGACCTGAGGGCTGAAGCACAGGTGAGACACAGGTGCAAACAACATTGCTCGGGCACCTCCATTTTGGAGGAGGTGCCTTATATATGGTAAAGTCCTCCGGCCATTGGCCGGGGACTCCTTAGGACGGCGCGCGCGGCCCCTTTAAGAGGGAGGGAGGGCGCGCGCGCGCGCCCTAAGCACAGTGGCCGGGAAGGAGCGCGCGCTGCCAGCAGAGCGGGAGAGGGACGCCGGGCACGGAGCAGAGCGGTGAGGGGAACAGCGTCCCTGCCTAGCAGAGGGCAGGGACGCCGGCACTACAGTACCCCCCCCTTTAGGCCCCCCCTTTTTTAGGCCAGATAGAAATTTAGCTAGGATGAGAGGGGCATGGATGTTCTCCCGGGGCTCCCACGTTCTCTCCTCAGGACCAAACCCCTTCCAATCTACCAGAAAAAAGGTCTTTCCTCTTACCCTTTTGGTGGCAAGAATGTTCTCTACCTCAAACTCGTCCTCAGCAGAAACCGGAGCAGGAGGCGTACCTGTAGACTTGGAAAAAGAGTTAAGCACCACGGGTTTGAGGAGAGATACATGGAAGGAGTTAGGGATCCGTAAGTTGGCCGGGAGTTTCAATTTATAGGCCACCGGGTTGATCTGACTGATGACCTCCAGAGGACCGATAAACCGAGGACCTAACTTGTAAGAAGGTATCTTCAGTCGAACATATTTAGATGAGAGCCAGACTTTATCTCCTGGACGAAATTGGGGAGGATCCAGGCGTTTTTTGTCAGCGTGTCTTTTCATACGCTCGGATGACAGAAGGAGTGCGGACCGGGTACTCTCCCATATGGAGGAAAATTTGCTAACGAGAGATTCCGCAGCCGGGTTGTCCACAGAGGTGGAGACAGGAAAAGGAATCCGAGGATGCTGACCAAAGACTACAAAAAACGGGGATTTGGAGGAGGATTCGCTCTCGTGATTATTATAAGAGAACTCGGCCCATGGTAGGAGATCCACCCAGTCAGAATGGTGGGCATTAACGAAGTGCCGGAGGTAACTGGTCAGGTTCTGATTGATCCGCTCCACTTGACCATTGGACTGTGGGTGGTAAGCGGAAGAGAAGTCCAGGGTGACGTCTAGTAGTTTACAAGTGGCTCTCCAGAAACGTGAGGTGAACTGTACCCCACGATCCGACACGATGTGGAGGGGCAGGCCATGAAGACGGAAGATGTGGCGGATAAAGTCTTTAGCCAGCTCGGGTGCAGACGGAAGGCCTGGCAGGGGAATAAAGTGAGCCATCTTGGAAAAGCGGTCAGCGACCACCCAAATGACCGTACAACCGGCAGAGACGGGGAGATCAGTTATAAAGTCCATTGCTATATGCTGCCAGGGGGGCAGCAGGTACAGGAAGCGGAAGGAGGCGTCCGGCTGGCAGATGTCTCGGGACTTTGTTGCGGGCGCAGGACACACAGGCAGAAACAAAGTCTATTGTGTCCTTGTGCAGGGTAGGCCACCAATAGTGCCGGGCAATAAGCTGGAGGGTCTTTTTCTGACCGGCGTGGCCAGCTAGTTTAGACGAATGGCCCCAGTGTAGGATCTTCTCCCGATCAGGTACTGAAACAAACGTCTTACCGGGAGGGAGACGATTTAGACTCACGGGAGCCACCTGCATTACTCTGGCGGGATCGATGATATGTTTAGGTTCTTCCTCGAGATCGGACACCAGAAAGGATCGGGACAAGGCGTCTGCTTTGACGTTTTTGTCAGCCGGGCGAAAATGAAGAACAAAATCAAAGCGAGCAAAAAACAAGGACCACCGGGCTTGGCGCGGGTTAAGTCTCTGGGCATGCTGGAGGTAAGCCAAGTTCTTGTGGTCAGTGTAAATTATTACCGGATGAAGAGCCCCCTCGAGTAGGTAACGCCACTCCTCCAACGCCAGCTTGATGGCCAATAACTCTCGGTCTCCTATGGAATAGTTGCGCTCAGAAGAGGAGAAGAGTTTGGAGAAGAAGCCACAAGTTACCATTCTCCCGGAAGATGATTTTTGAGTAAGTACCGCTCCGGCTCCAGAGGAGGAGGCGTCAACTTCCAGGAAGAACTGCTTGTTGCCGTCCGGGCGATGCAGCACCGGGGCGGAAGAGAAGGCCTGTTTTAGGGAAAGAAAGGCCTCCTCTGCTTCGGGCGGCCACTCTTTGGGATTAGTACCCTTACGGGTGAGCGCGGAAATTGGGGCAGTCCGGGAAGAGAAGTGCGGGATGAAGAGGCGGTAATAGTTGGCGAAGCCCAGGAACCGTTGAATAGCCTTCAACCCCTCTGGTCGGGGCCATTTCTCGATGGCAGACAGTTTCTCAGGATCCATTTGTAGGCCGGTCTGAGAGATAATGTAGCCCAGAAACGGAAGCGAGGTCTGCTCAAAGAGGCACTTCTCATATTTAGCGTAGAGATGGTTCTGCCTGAGCCTGAGCAGGACCTGACGAACATCCCTCCGGTGAGTTTGGAGATCCGGAGAGAAGACCAAGATGTCGTCCAGGTACACCACTACGCAGGAGTAGAGAAGGTCCCGGAAGATGTCATTGACCAACTCTTGAAAGATGGCAGGAGCGTTACAGAGGCCAAAGGGCATTACCAGATATTCATAGTGGCCGTCCCGGGTGTTGAATGCCGTCTTCCATTCATCCCCCTGACGGATACGAACCAGGTTGTACGCCCCACGGAGGTCCAGTTTGGTGAAGATTCTAGCCCCCCTCAGACGATCAAATAACTCCGGAATGAGCGGAAGGGGGTACTTATTCTTCACCGTGATCTGGTTAAGGCCTCTATAGTCTATACAGGGACGGAGAGAGCCGACCTTCTTTTTGACGAAAAAGAAGCCTGCTCCCGCCGGGGAGGTAGATTTCCGGATGAATCCCCTGGCCAGATTCTCCTCAATATATTCGGACATCGACCGGGTCTCAGCAGCGGATAATGGATAAATACGCCCACGGGGAGGAGAAGTACCAGGTAACAGGTCGATAGGGCAGTCGTATGGTCTATGAGGGGGTAGTGTCTCTGCCTCCTTTTTATTAAAGACATCAGCATAAGACCAATAAGGAATCGGAAGTCCAGGTAGATTAGCTGGGGTAGGAGAAGGACGGACGGGATGAACGGGAACCAGACAGGTCTTATGGCAGCCCTGTCCCCAGCGAAGGACTTCTCCGGTCTGCCAGTCAAGAACGGGTGCATGTTTCTGGAGCCAAGGTAGGCCTAGCAAGAGGGCGTGAGAGAGTCCAGGCAGAACATGGAAGGAGATACTTTCAGAATGCAGCATTCCCACCTGCAGAGTAATGGATTCGGTGATGAGTTGGATGGGGTGTGGTAAGAGCCCCCCATCCACGGCAGCAACAGACAAGGGTACAGCCAGAGGTTTGGTGGGGATGCGGTATTTCTCTACCAGGGACTGTGAAATAAGATTCCCGGCTGCTCCAGAGTCCAGTTGGGCTAGTTCGAAATAACGGTTCTCCCCGTAGACGATTGAAACTGACAACAGCAGGGATGGAGAGGATTTATTCTTGTCTAGGTGGACCTCTCTGAGCGAACCTAGACACAGGCGTTTCCCGACCTCTCCGGGCAGGCACGGATCCGGTGCTCCTTACTGCCACAGTAGAAGCAGGTCCCGTCGGCACGGCGTAAGTCCTGACGGGTCTTGACCATCTTGGTCTGGTCGACCTGCATAGGCTCAGGAGGGTGTACCTGGTTAGAGACAGAAGGAGTGACGGGTTTCTGAAAAGTAGGAGCTAGACGTGGTAACCTCCTCTCACGGGTGACCTCTCTGGCACGCTCCTGGAACCGTAGGTCAATCCGGGTGGCAAGAGTTATTAAGTCATCGAGAGTGGTAGGAATGTCCCGACCGGCAAGTTCATCTTTAATACGGCCGGACAGACCCTCCCAGAAGACGGAAACCAGAGCGTCGTTATCCCAGGCCAGCTCCGAGGCAAGGATACGGAACCGTATGGCATATTGGCCCACGGTGAGACTCTCCTGACGGAGGCGTAGCAACGATGATGCGGATGAGGTCTTCCGTCCGGGTTCGTCGAAGACTTTCCGGAAAGCCGAGAGAAAGGCAGGCAAGTCGGACACCAGGGGGTCTCTTCTCTCCCATAGAGGATTTAGCCAGGCCAGGGCCTCCCCGGTGAGATGGGACATGATGAAGGCAATTTTGGCCCGGTCAGAGTTAAACTGGAGGGACAATAGTTCAAAGTGCAGGGTGCACTGGTTTATGAAGCCCCTAGCTTGAGCGGGGTCGCCTCCGAAGCGTGGAGGTGTAGAAAGCCGGGGTCCGGGGCAGGATGCCATGGTATTGGTGGGCAGCGGCGCTGCCGGGCTGCGAGTCATGACACTAGCGGTGGTTGCTGGTGGAGCAGTCAGAGTGTCCAGGAAAGAGTTGACATTCCGCAGATGACTCAGGATGGACTCCTGTTGGGACCTCTGACGGGACAGTTCATGACGTAGGTCCGAAAGCGAGAGAGCTTGGGTGCCACCGGGTTCCATGGCCCGAGCAAACTGTAACGGGTCTGGGAGGCGGAACCTCTGAGCTACTATACAAGGGGGCGGTCCTTGTAAAGGAGCGGGTGGCGACCAGGGAAGACGGGCTGGAAGTCTCAGCAGGTGAACGGGACAGTCTCTGAGTGAACGGGACAGTCTCTGAGTGAACAGGCTGGAGGTCACGGCAAGTGACCGGGGCAGTCTCTAGGTATAGGGTTGGTACGACCTGTGGCGGCTGAAGATAGACGTGAGCTCCCAGGTGAGCAGGCGAGAGTCTCTGGAAGAACGGGTGGTCACAGCATGTGACGGCGGAGCCTCCAGGAGGACCAGCGGACAGGCGACAGATGAGCGCTCCCAGGTGAGCGGGCAGAAGTCTCTGGACAGGCGGGTGGTCACAGCACGTGACGGCAGAGCCTCCGGGTAGGCAAGCAGACTGGTAGCAGATGAGCGCTCCCAGGTGAGCGGGCAGGAGTCACTGGACAGGCAGGTGGTCACAGCACGTGACGGCGGAGCCTCCAGGTAGGCTAGCAGGCAGGTAGCAGATGTGCGCTCCCAGGTGAGCGGGCAAGCTGGTCCATAGACAGACTGACAGGAGTTGGAAGGCAGACCGTCGGACCACAGGCAAGCAGGCAGGTAGCTGATGTGCGCTCCCAGGTGAGCGGGCAGGCTGGTCCTTAGACAGACTGACAGGATTAGTAAGGCAGACCGTCGGACCTCAGACTAGCAGGCAGGTAGCAAGTAATCAGGCAGGAATCTGGCAGGTAACTGGCAGGTAACTGGCAACGGGACCTGAGGGCTGAAGCACAGGTGAGACACAGGTGCAAACAACATTGCTCGGGCACCTCCATTTTGGAGGAGGTGCCTTATATATGGTAAAGTCCTCCGGCCATTGGCCGGGGACTCCTTAGGACGGCGCGCGCGGCCCCTTTAAGAGGGAGGGAGGGCACGCGCGCGCGCCCTAACCACAGTGGCCGGGAAGGAGCGCGCGCTGCCAGCAGAGCGGGAGAGGGACGCCGGGCACGGAGCAGAGCGGTGAGGGGAACAGCGTCCCTGCCTAGCAGAGGGCAGGGACGCCGGCACTACAGCTGGTATTCTATCTGTAATGGAGTGGCCAGCGCAGTCACCAGATCTCAACCCCATTGAGCTGTTGTGGGAGCAGCTTGACCGTATGGTACGCAAAAAGTGCCCATCAAGCCAATCCAACTTGTGGGAGGGGCTTCAGGAAGCATGGAGTGAAATTTCTCAAGATTTCCTCAGCAAATTAACAGCTAGAATGCCAAAGGTCTGCAATGCTGGAATTGCTGCAAAGGGAGCATTCTTTGACAAAAGCAAAGTTTGAAGGAGAAAATTATTCTTTCAAATAAAAATCATTATTTCTAACCTTGTCAATGTCTGGACTATATTTTCTATTCATTTTGCAACTCATTTGATAAATAAAAGTATGAGTTTTCATGGAAAACACAAAACTTTTGAACGGTAGTGTATTTATTCGCATACAGGGTGTAGGGGTTGTACTCGGGTGCATTGGAAGGCAAACAGGAGGCATGTTCCTTTAAATGTCCATAACGGTTTATTGGCTTCATAAACCGGTCGAAAGCAAAATTCAAACAAACAACCTTTAGTGCAGGCAAAAACAAAGAAAACAGTCCTGTGTGTGGTTGTCTGGAGACAACCACACACAGGAGGCCTTCTTACTCCTGACACACAGACCATGTGCCAAACAGCCTCCATTTTATAGGCTGTTAACCACACCCAGAAGTGAGGTATGTGGGTAGCTGGACCCGCCCATCTCTCCTAGCTACCTGTAACCTGGCTCCCAGGTGTACCAAACAATCCTCTTAGTGCTTACGTGCACTATAGAAACACTCCGGGTTACATCACACAGGACAGCCATCTCTGTGACACATACCTCCCATAAACTATGCGACCATTAGCCACCTTACATACCTCCCCTTCTGCCTAAAGCTATGGGTCTTGGCACTTTCTACTATCAGACAGGGCATTCTTGATAGGGCATCGGCATTACCATGTAGCTTCCCTGCTCTATGCTCTACATGGAAGTTGAAATCTTGTAGGGCTAAGAACCAGCGGGTGACTCTAGCATTTTTACCCTTTGTTTCTCTCAACCATCCGAGTGGGGCACGGTTAGTTAACAATCTAATATTATGTCCACCGCCCATTTTATGGCCAAGCACTCCTTTTCTATGACCGAATAATTCCTCTCACATGAGGACAGCTTCCTACTCAGGTAGAGAACAGGGTGCTCCTCCCCGTGTATCTTCCTGGAAAGGACTGCTCCTAAACCGACATCTGAGGCATCCGTTTGGAGTATAAACTCTTTCTTAAAGTCGGGGGCAACCAGAACCGGTTGCTCACACAGAGCCCCTTTCATTTTTTGAAAGGCCGTCTCTGCCTCTTCAGACCATTTGGCCATTGCCGATTTCGTCCCCTTAAAGAGGTCAATAAGGGGTGCGGCCATCATGGCGAAGTTTGGGATGAACCTCCTGTAGTATCCCATGATCCCCAGAAAGGGTCTAACTTGTTTTTTTGACAGCGGTCTTGGCCAGGTTTGGATTGCCTCCACTTTACTATTACATATCCCAGGTATTTGGCTTCGTCTTTCCCTATGGCACATTTATTCGGGTTTATTGAAAACCCCGCCTTCCTTAGAGCATCAAACACCGCCTGGACCTTCTCCAGATGACTTTCCCAGTCCGGGCTGAAGATAACAATATCGTCCAGGTATGCCGCGGTGTATTCCTTGGGGTGCAAGGATTCGATCCATAGCTCTCTGGAAGGTTGCAGGGCCCCCTGCAGTCCAAACGGCATCCGGACATACTGAAATCATCCATCCGGCGTAGAAAACGCAGTCTTCTACATGACTTTCTATGCCATGGGGACTTGCCAATATCCCTTCATTAAATCCAAGGTGGTTATGTACCTTGCTGGCCTAAGTCTCTCGATCAGGTCATCGACACGTGGCATGTGGTGTCAAACTTGGAGACCTCATTCAACTTCCGATAATCGTTGCAGAACCTCCATTCACCATCAGGCTTTGGGACCAGGACAATCGGGCTCAACCAACCGTTCTTGGATTCCTCAATGACCCGAGTTTCAACATATGTTCCACCTCCTTGAAGATCACTTCTCATCGTGCCTCCGGAATTCGATAGGGCTTCAAGTTTATGCGCACATGTGGCTCCGTCAGAACTTCGTGTTCTACCTTTGTGCACCTTGGCAATTCTAAGAACAGGTCCCTGTTCTTCTGGAGAAATTCCCGGCACTGCTTTGTTTGAGCCTTCGACAGCGTCTCTGCTATGACGACACCTCCAACCTCACCATCTGGCTTGCTCAGCAAGCATGGAGTTTCAGCTGGCTCTCTGTTTTGCCATGGCTTGATGAAGTTGACATGGTAGATCTGATATGGTTTCCGTCTTCCTGGTCGATAAATCTTATAGTTCACATCACCAAGCTTCTCCACCACCTCATACAATCCTTGCCATTTGGCCAAGAATTTGCTCTCCACAGTAGGAATTAGCACCAGGACTCGGTCTCCCGGATTGAACTGCCTCACTGTGGCTGACCGGTTGTAGACCCTGGCCTGAGCTTCTTGTGCCTGGAGGAGATGTCCTTTTACGATGGGCATCACCTTCACAATCCTTTGCTGCATCAGCGACACGTGCTCGATGAGGCTTCTGTGGGGCGTGACTTCGGCTTCCCAGGTTTCCTTGGCTATATCAAGAAGACCCCACGGATGTCAGCCATACAGAAGTTCGAATGGCGAGAACCCCGTAGAGGCCTGTGGAACCTCACGGATGGAGAACAACAGATAAGGTAGGAGACAGTCCCAGTCTCTACCGTCCTTTTCTATAGCCTTCCTCAGCATACTCTCCAGCGTTTTATTAAACCTTTCCACATGCATAACTCCCTCATCACCTTACTCATAAAAGGTGTTCCCTGGTCGGTCAGGATCTCCTTTGGTAAACCTGTCCGGGAAAAAATGTGGACCAATTTGCGGGCTATACTCTTTGCGGAGGTTTCTCAGGGGAATTGCTTCAGGATGGCAATTGCTTCGTGTGGCATAGTCCAGGATGACCAATGTATTGATGCCCATGAGCAGATTTAACCAAGGGACCAACCAAGTCCATAGCAATTCTCTCGAACGGCACTTAAATAATGGGCAATGGCATGAGTGGACTTCGAAAGTGAGAGGTGGGGGTGGTTAACGGACACGTATGGCAGGACCTACAATGCATTAATAGTGACACCCGGGCCAATAGAACCTCTGAACGATCCGTTCCTGCATTTTTTCCACTCACAGATGTCCCCCCAAGATATGTGACTGAGCTATGTCCAACACCTTCCGTCTATAGGGGCCTGGCACTATTAATTGTTCCACCAGCTCTTCCCTCACTTTCATGACCCGGTACAACAACTCCCCACTCATCATAAAATAGCAAAACCTTGAGTCAGCCCCCAGCTCCTGTGCAATCCCATTTATGACGGTGACATTATTAAAAGCTTCCTTCAGAATTAGGTCCCGATGTTGGGCAGACCCAAAATTCTCGCTGGTCACCCCTTATTCCGGAATGTCAGACTCAGGGAACACTACCTTCTCATCCCCCACAAGGACACAAAAGGAAAACCCATCTGACTCTGGGTGTGGTGATACTTCATTAGGGTTAACTGGTTCCCTATCTGAGCCAGTGAACCCGCAACCCTTCCCCCACAAATCCCAAAATAAACAAAAGTCCCGGCCTATAATAATAAGGTGCAACAAGTCCTGAACGATGCCGACGTCATGGGACTCAGTACCGTGGGCCATTTCAATGTCCACTCTGGCCATGGGGTAGTCCTTAGCATCACCATGAATGCAGCGTACGCCAACCTTTTTCCCTGGGATCAGTTGGAGAGGCAGTGTGGCCCTCCCCAGGGTCACCAGACTCCTGGAGTCTAGCAGTGCCATTACCTGCTGCCTATTCACCTTCACGGGACATGCTTGTTGTCCCTTGATGGGTGGACAGTTTACACTGCACGACGGATACGCATAATATGAACAGCGGCGTCCTATGCTGCAGTCCATCTGCTCGGGGGTCAGGGGACAATGGGTGGCTATGTGGCCATGGCCGTGGCACCTTGAACAAATGACCTCACCCGAAGGGACCTTGGGCATTACCTCCCCCATCCCTTTGGACCTTGGATGCCCCACCCCCTTTTGGACCTCTGCCCACTGTTGGGACCCCCAGTATGGAGTAGGCTGCCTTCCCAAGGAACCCTCGACCCCCTGGTATCTCTCGACCAGTCTAATCAGTTCATCAGCATTCCAGGGATCACCCTGGGCAACCCAAGTCTGCATCGGCCTCGGCAGGGAATGCACAAACGTGTTCATCACCACTCGCTCTACCATCTGCACAGGCATAGAGGACTCTGGCTGCAGCCCCTTTTGGACCAGGTGCAAAAGGTCAAACATTTGGGAGCGAGGGGGGTTGTCGCTGTGATGGACCCACTGCACCCTGATAGTCATTGTCACCCCCAAGCACGCGAGAATCTCAGGTTTTAGCTTGCCATACTCTTTGGCGTCTTGCAAAGCTAAATCATAGTATGCCTTCTGGGTCTCGGTGACCCTTTCAAACACCGTCAGGAAGGCCTCAACGTCATCCCTAGAAATGAGCGAACATTTCAATGTTCGTTTCGGGAAAGTTCGACAAACAAATAGAGAATCGCCAAATTTATACGTAGAATATTTGACGAACATTTCCGAATCCCATAGAAGTCAATGGGGGGACCAAAAAAATGCATATACAACACCTACAAACGGACCCAAAAGCTGTCAAATCACATCAAATTAGGTATAGACACCAGGGAAGTGCCATCAATTGACCCAGAGTACAAGTAGTTATTACTATGACAGCCACATTTATTCCATGGCGCTTTACATGTCAAAATGGGGTCACCGACTGGTACAAGAGGAGAGAGGACCCTACCTTTGAGGGCGCACAAACAATCTACAAGGGATGGGTGAGGATACAGTAGGTCAGGGTACAGCTAGTCGTGCAGCGGTATGCTGGAGCGAGGGTTACCACAGATTGTACGCTTGTCACAATAAGTGGGTCTTCAGCTTCCTTTTCAAGATTTCCACGGTAGACGACAGTCTGATGTGTTGGGATACAGAGGTACACAGTAGCGGAGATGCACCTGACAAATCTTGTGTATGATTGTGACAAGAAGAGATAAGAGGGAAGCAGAGAAGGAGATCTTGGAAGGATGGGAGGTTGCGTGCAGGTAACTAGGTACAGGAAGACTAGGTCAAACATGTATGGAGGAAACAGGTTTTCGATGGCTTGGTATGCCAAAGTTAGGCTTTTCAACTGGAGTGTCTGGGCAACAGGGAGCCCACGTAGGGATTGACAGAGGGGAGAAGCCTAGGAATAGCGGGGTGACAGGTGGATTAATTAGCCAGCACACTTTAGGATAGATTGGAGGGGTGCGAGAGTGGTAGAAGGGAGGGCACAGAGCAGGAGCTTGTAGTAAAAGAGGCGGGAGATGATGAGGGCATGCACTGGTGTTTTTCTAGATGCATGGTTGAGGAATGTGCGGATCCCTGAGATACTTTGGAGTTAGAGTCAGCAGCAAGTGGAAAAGGCTTGGATCTGACATTTGAAGGACAGATCAGAGTTAAGTTTACGGGACTAGGGAGAGTGGGCAGCCATTCACTTTGATGGATAGGTCAGTTGGGGGGGATGAATGAGATGGTAGAAAGACGATGAATTCCATTTTATCATTGTTAAGTTTTATAAATCTAGCAGAGAAGAAAGATGAAATACAGGACACACATTGTGGGATTCTGGTTAGTAAGGAGGTGATATCAGGTCCAAAGAGGTAGATCTGTGTGTTATCAGCATAGAGGTGATACTGAAAGCCGTGAGACCATGAGCTGTCCCAGACCGAAGGTGTAGATGGAGAAGAGTCTGTGTCCCAGAATATTACCCGTGCCCTCCCCAATGCACTTGCTGGGAAGGTCTGCCTAACCACAAACACGTGGACAAGTGAATGTGGCCAGGGACGGTACGGAGCCAGTCCACAGTGAAAAATTAGCCACAAAGTGTCGGGGAACCTTTCCACAGACTTTTCTTAGCCAGGGCTGCTTCTTATCAGGGTTGGACAGGCCCACCAGAGAAACAAAGAATCCTCCAGTGGGCCCTGGCTTCTCCATCAGGAGAGTTCATAGCGCAAACCTTGCAGGTTGTGATGATGATGAGGCCATCCATCTCCTTATTTTTCTGTTACTGGGAATGCAAGCGCAAGTATGCAGCCAGCCACCCACCCACAGGCCGCAATAGTAAACTGCCACATTTCTGGGCAGCTGCTTGCACTTGAAATGTTGCCTTTTAGGCTCGTGTAGGCGGAAGCTTTTCACAACCTCATGGCAGCAGCCGGGTCTCCATACTCAGTCCCCAGCCACCACTATTTGTCCCGGTGTCGTCCTCACCTTCCACAAGCATGGGTCCTAGAACATAAACCGTGCCCCCCCAGTGCACTGACTGGGAAGGACCGCCTAACCACGAATACGTGGACAAGTGAATGTGGCCAGGGACGGTACGGAGCCAGTCCACAGCTTGTCGGTTAGAGTTGTATTTCACCACAGCCATATTCTTTAGCTCGGTGAAAGGATTTAGGAAACCATATCTACTCCAGCTGTCATTTCTCCCAGGAAGTCCTCTAATGCATCTTCTTGCATAAGCAATGGCAGCCTTCTAACATCAGCTCACACTTCTCGTTGGTGCTTAGCCACAGACAGAGATCTTTCTTTACGCCTTGAATTTAATCACTACAGAGTTGGACAATGGCCTGATCTGCAAAGCGTTTTGAGAAATAACTTGCATAAGCAAAGCCACGGTTTAGGCCATTGAAGGTCATTAAGCGAAACTCAAAGCTTTCCCACAGACTGAAAGAGGGGTATCAAGACTTCCAAGACAGGCAAGACTTCCCTGTCCTCCCCAAGAGGACGACTGTCCATGTTCTCCTCCTCATCCTCCTCATTATCACCCAATCCGCATTGAGATCAGATGAGGCTGGGCTGCATAGTTCCTTGCTCCGACTGCAATGACTCCTCTTTAACTGTGAGGAGCGAGCGTTTCAGTAGACAGAGAAGGGGGATGGTGATGCTAGTTATGTCGTCATCGCCACTCACCATCTTGGTGGAGTCCTCAAAGTTTTGGAGGACGGCACAGACATACATGACCACTCATCAGCTCTTATGTGTGGAGGCTGACCTGAATGCTGATAAGATTGTTGAAGCTGGAACTCACAAATCCTTTCCAACATCTGTAATGTTGATTTCCAACATGTGGTGACATCGCACAACAGTCGGTGAGCTAAAAGCTGCAAACGCTGCTGCCGCACTGCCAGAGTGGTGGAAGCTATAACTGACTTTCTCAAATGGGCACACACGCATTGTACTTTCACAAGCAGCTGTGGCAGATCTGGGTAGGTTTTGAGAAATCGCTGAACCACTAAGTTGAGCACATTTAGTGCTCTCTCATTACTAATGTGTAACCCTGTATGGAGAATAATATCAGAACCAAAAAATTAAAAGATGAAATATAGCCTGCTTTATATACCATGGTACTAAGAAAACCAATTTCAATTCTATTTTGTGTAATCTGTGACAAAAATATCTGCACCAAAGAATTAATTTCACTAGAGTAGAACCAGTATAATGGTGACCGACAACTATTCCACTACCGCTAAACCCAATGGAGACCCAATCAGGATACTCCACATTTACAAAAATTAGTGGCAGACACCATCAAAGTGGCATTGATTTCACCAGAGTAGAAGTAGTTTAATGGAGACAGAAACCTTTTACCTGACCATAACTGCGGGACGGAGGGCTGGCTGCAGTGCTGAGAGAGGGCAGAGTACGGTGAAACGGACAAACTGCTAGACCGTGAGTGAGGTGCAGGCGGAGATTTTTCGGTGGATTGAGAAACATGTGGTGTGCTCAGTGACACAAACACAGCAGGCATGTCCCCTTCTGTTATAACTGACGGACTCTCACTCAGCCTGACTGGAGCGAATATACAACCGTAGCTTCTGCGGTCGGAGACCTGCCTGACAATACTTGGCGTGGTAACAGAGGAGAAGGAGGAAGCAGCAGATGCATTTAATGGGGAGGCTGATGGTTGTTTTTTGAAAACCAATTTTGAGTTTCTCATGTTTGTGTACCCCTTTGTGGAGAACAATATCTGCACCAAATAATTAATTTCACTAAAGTATAGCTATACAAATGGATGGAGACCAAAACTTCTTCCACTACGACTAACCCAGGAGATGGAGACCTAACCAGGGGTGTTCACATTTCCCTAATTTAGGGCCTAACACCAAGAAAGTGGCATCAATTTCACTAGAGTATAAGTATTGCAAAGGAGACCAAAACCTTTTCCACTACACTCAAATCCAATAGATGGAGACCAAAGGAGGATTCCCCACATTTCCAAAAATTAGTGGCAGGCATCAGCTAAGTGGCATTAATTTCATTACAGTAGAAATAGTGTAAATAAGACCAACACCACTTCCTGTACAGCCAACCCAGGAGATGGAGACCTAACCAGGACTGTTCACATTTCCCTAAATTAGGGCCTAACACCACCGAAGTGGCATCAATTTCACTAGAGTATAACTATTGCAAAGGAGACCGACACCTCTCCCACTACAGCCAACCTAATGGATGGAGACCCAATCAGGATTCTCCACATTTCCAAAAATTAGTGGCAGACGCCAGCAAAGTGTAATCAATTTCACTACAGTAGAAATAGTGTAAATAAGACACACACCTCTTTCAGTACATCCAACCCAGGAGATGGAGACCTAACCAGGAGTGTTCATGTGGCGCCCCATGGGCCGGTTGCCACAGTAGTGCTGCCTCCTTCACCGGAGGTGACATTACACTTGCAAGCAGGAGGAGCTCCCCATGTCAGGTAAACCCCACATGCACACACAGGTTCTGATCCCTTTACCTGAAGAGGGAGCTCTACACCCTTTTTTGGGGAGCTGCCTTTTCTGGTTGGGGGGAGGAGTTAGTCAGTGAGTGTGAGAGGGAAGGGAGAGGGGGGAGAAAGTAGTAGAGGGAGAGAAGGAGAAAGTTCTGGGGAGCAGAGCACGTGAAGAGCTCACCCCGGGCAGTGGAGCAGAGGACGCCAGAGTCCTGGCTTGTACAGGGATTGCACGTCCCAGCAACCGAATCTGGGGGACAGGAGACTGCAAGTTTTTTGGCCACAAGCAGAAGCCCGGCAGCACAGTGGCATAACTAGAGCCTGGAGCTGCACCCAAAACGGCAGTACCCATTATAGGTTCGCACCGCCTGCTAGTACGGAGCTTAGAGCAGGAGTGAAGAAGAGGGACCGCAGAGTAGCTCACAGGCAGCAGGGCCCGCAACGGAGAAGCGCAGCAGGCAGGCCTCCAAACCCACCTGACAGGGCGGACTCTGACTGCTTACAGGCTGACCGGACCCTCCTGGACCTAGTGACCAGTGCCCCGGACTCCACAGCTTTCTCTGCAGTAAAGGTAGCTGGACTGCATTCCTCGTGTCCATCTTCTTCTTCTGCACCTCCCCGCAGCTGTGCTACCACCGTGACTATCATCACTGCTGCCACCCTGCTCTCTGCACCCAGTTTCCCCTGCCGCCATCCTTCATATTAGCTTTCTCAGTCCCTGGGGGCCCGCTTCGCCTGTGGAAAGTATTTCATCTCAGCTGCTATACCATCTATCCCCCAGGGCCCACACAGCAACGCAGGTCATCCCTGACCAGGCACCACAGGTGGCGTCACATAAAGATTACAAATCCCCTGTAAATACTCCCCTCATCTGCTCGGCCTGGGCCACGGAGCTGGGCCACTGCCACCGTGACCTCCCTGGAAGACTGCCGGCCTGGCTACCGAGTACCCTAGGCCCTCACGGCCACTGCATTCACATTTCCCTAAATGAGGGCCTAACACCAGTGAAGTGGCATCCATTTCATCAGACTACAAGTAGTTTAACGGAGACCCAAACCTCTCCCACTACAGCCAACCCAATGGATGGAGACCCAATCAGGATTCTCCACATTTCCCAAAATTAGGGCATAAAACCTGCAGCAGCAGCAGCAAGAGCAGGCACAGAAGCCATATCACAGACTGCAATTCCACAAGATCAATGCAGCACACTAAAAATTACAACATCGCCTACTCGGTACAGTCTGCAATTGGGGTGCAAAAGTCCTTGGAGATCCATGCCTTGTTCATCTTAATGAAAGTTAGGCAGTCTACACTTTCATGGAGCAGCCGGCTGCACTTATCCGTCAAGACACCACCAGCAGCGCTGAAGACACGCTCTGAGAGAACGCTGGCTGCTGGGCATGATAAAACCTCCAAGGCGTGACAGGCAAGCTCAGGCCGTTCATTTTTAAAGACCAAAATGTAAAAGGGTCCAAATCCTCCCTGATGGTATTCATATTAAGCTCTAGATACTCCTCCACCATTATCTCCAGTCGTTCACCACTTGTCAGACTTCTGCTCTGTTGTGCTGGTGCACGAGATGGTCTAAAAAATGTGTGAAAGGACTGACAGAAATTGCTTCTGCCACTTACTCTGCTGCTGCTAATGTTTTGTCGTTGACGAACTGACGTGCCGGAGATTGAAAGACTAGAGCTGCAATGCACACTGTGTGCCTCACTGCCATCTTGGGGAAAAGCTCTATGAAGGTTGTTTCGATACTCCAACATAAGTGGGTCTTTTTCCAGGGCGGGAAACATCTAGCAAAATTGACTCTTATAACTTGGATCTAACAGAGTGGCAACCCAGTAGTCAGCATTATTTTGAATCCTACCTATACGGGGATCATGTTTCAGATAGTGCATCAAGAAGGCACTCATATGTCGTGCTCCACCAGGCGGTCCAAAGCCAGGCTGTTTTGTGGGCTGCGTAACACTGATGCTTGTTTCCTCTGTCCCCTTCTGCCAACCATGTTCAACCGAGAGGGGATGATTATCCTCTTCATCCTCTGACAGCTGCTCGCCCATCACCTCTTCCTCCTCCATTACTTCCTCGGTTCTTGCACCTTCACTAACAGTTTGCCTGGTATCACCAAACCCCCTCGATCACAGGAATCCACCGTCATTTGACATCCGCCTGTGTGGCGAGAGTCTGGAACTCTGAGACATTCTCGTCCCTTCCACATCCTCCTCTTCTTCTGGGACCACCATTTCCTGCAGTAGGTTATTCAAAATCTGCTTCAGCATGTAGATGACCGGAATAGTGATGTTGATGACAGCATCATCAGCGCTAACCAGTTTAGTAGCCATTTCAAAACTGTGCAGAAGGGTGCAGAGGTCCTTAATTTGTTCCCACTCCGCAAACGTGATATGCCCCACGTCCGTACTGCGTTGGGACAGGCTATACAACATGACATACTGCATCAGAGCTTGTTGCTGCTGCCACACTCGCTGCAACAGGTGCAGAGTGGAATACCACAGCGTCGGCACATCGCAGATCAACCTGTTAACTGGCAATGGACAAAGACCTCAATGCAAGTCGATGACATGAGGGGCGCGAACGGCGGAAGTGAGCACACAGCTTCCGTACTTTGTGAAGCAGCTCTTCCAGGCCAGGATAGTGGCGGAAAAATTGCTGTACCACCAGGTTGAGGATGTGAGCCATGCAAGGCACGTGTGTGAGCTTGCCTCGGCCCAGGGCCGCTAACGGGTTGGCACCATTATCGCACACGGCCTACCCTGGCTCTAGGTTCAGCGGAGACAGCCATTGCTCAAACTGAGCATGGAGAGCTGCCCACAACTCTTCATCTGTATTATTATTATTATTATTATTATTTATTATTATAGCGCCATTTATTCCATGGCGCTTTACATGTGATAGGGATATACATAACAAAAGCATTTACATAATCTTAACAAATCGAGTCAGCGACTGGTACAGGAGGAGCGAGGACCCTGCCCGCGAGGTCTCACAGTCTACAAGTTATGGGTGAGGATACATTAGGTGAGGGTAGAGCTGGTCGTGCAGTGGTGTTTACTGCAAGTTGTAGGCTTGTCGGAAGAGGTGGGTCTTCAGGTTCCTTTTGAAGGTTTCCACGGTCGGCGAGAGTCTGATATGTTGGGGTAGAGAGTTCCAGAGTAGGGGGGAAGCACGGGAGAAATCTTGTATACGATTGTGGGAGGAGGAGATAAGAGGGGAGTAGAGAAGGAGATCTTGTGAGGATCGGAGGTTGCGTGCAGGTAAGTACCGGGAGACTAGGTCACAGATGTATGGGGGAGACAGGTTGTGGATGGCTTTGTATGCCATGGTTAGGGTTTTGAACTGAATACTCTGGGCAATGGGGAGCCAGTGAAGGGATTGACAGAGAGGAGAGGCCGGGGAATAGCGGGGGGACAGGTGGATTAGTCGAGCAGCAGAGTTTAGGATAGATTGGAGAGGTGCAAGAGTGTTGGAAGGGAGGCCACGGAACAGGAGGTTGCAGTAGTCGAGGCGGGATATGATGAGGGCATGCACTAGTGTTTTTGCAGAGTCTTTGCTGAGGAATGCACGGATCCGGGAGATGTTTTTGAGTTGGAGTCGGCAGGAGGTGGAAAGGGCTTGGACATGTGGCTTGAAGGAGAGATCAGAGTCCAGGGTTACCCCAAGGCAGCGAGCTTGTGGGACTGGGGAGAGTGAACAGCCATTGACGTTGATGGATAGGTCGGATGGGGGATGTAAATGAGAGGGTGGAAAGATGATGAACTCTGTTTTATCCATGTTGAGTTTTAGAAATCTGTCGGAGAAGAAGGATGAGATGGCGGACAGACATTGTGGGATTCTGGTTAGTAGGGAGGAGATATCGGGTCCAGAGAGGTAGATCTGTGTGTCGTCAGCATAGAGGTGATACTGAAAGCCGTGAGACTCTATGAGCTGTCCCAGGCCGAAGGTGTAGATGGAGAAGAGCAGAGGTCCTAGAACTGAACCTTGGGGGACACCGACAGATAGGGGGCGAGATGAGGAGGTGGTGCGTGAGTGGGAGACGCTGAATGTCCTGTCTGTTAAGTATGAGGAGATCCAAGATAGAGCCAAGTCCGTGATGCCAAGAGATGAGAGAATCTGGAGTAAGAGGGAATGGTCCACTGTGTCAAAGGCAGATGACAGGTCCAGAAGGAGGAGGATGGAGTAGTGTTGCTTGGATTTGGCATTTAGTAGGTCGTTGGTGACTTTGGTCAGGGCAGTTTCAGTCGAGTGATGCGGTCGGAAGCCAGATTGTAGACGGTCGAAGAGGGAGCAGGAGGAGAGGTGGGAGGACAGTTCAAGGTGGACATGTTGTTCTAGAAGTTTTGAGGCAAAGGGGAGGAGTGGTATGGGGCGGTAGCTGGTCAGAGAGGAAGGGTCAAGGGAGGGCTTTTTGAGGATGGGTGTGATTGCGGCATGTTTGAAACATGAGGGGAAGACTCCGGTTGTTAGTGATAGATTGAAGAGGTGGGTTAGGGTTGGGATGAAGACTGTGGTGAGGTTAGTGATGAGGTGGGATGGGATTGGGTCAAGTTCGCAGGTGGTGAGGTGTGATTTGGAGAGTAAAGAGGAGACTTGACCTTCTGTAATGGTGGAGAAGTGGGGTTTGGAGGAGGAGGGTTGAGTAGATATGAGGAGGGGTTGTGTGGACTTTAGGCCAAAGTTTTGTCTGATGGTGTCAATCTTCTGTTTGAAGAATGAGGCAAAGTCGTCGGCTGAGATGAGAGAAGAGGGAGGAGGTGCTGGGGGATGAAGGAGAGAGTTGAAAGTGTTAAATATCTGTTTAGGGTTGTGAGATAGGGAGGATATGAGAGATGAGAAGTAGGTTTGTTTTGCTGTAGTGAGTGCGGACTTGAAATTAGTGAGGGATTGCTTGAATGCGATGAAGTGCTCGATGGAGTGAGACCTTTTCCATCTCCGCTCCGCAACCCTGGAGGCCCGGCGCAGTTCTTTGGTAAGTTTAGTGTGCCAGGGTTGCCTGTTGAATGTGCGAGGTGTGGTGTGTGTGAGAGGGGCGATCGAGTCTAGAGCTGAAGCTATTGTGGTGTTATATGAAGCAGCAGCAACGTCTGCATCGTGTAAGGAATTTATGTCTGTGAGAGGAAGGAGGGATTCAGAGAGAGAGTGTAGGTCAAGGTGTTTGAGATTTCTGCGAGGGTGTGTGAGTTTGTGGAGTGGGGATTGTGCACCCGGAGAGGAGAGGGTAGAGAATGTGAGGAGGTTATGGTCAGAGAGAGGGAGTGGTGAGTTAGAGAGGTTAGATAGGGAACAGAGGCGGGTGAAGATGAGGTCCAGTGTGTGGCCATCTTTGTGGGTGGGTGTGGAAGACCATTGAGTGAGTCCAAAGGAGGAAGTGAGGGATAGGAGCTTAGAGACAGACGAGTGGGGAGTGTCAATGGGGATGTTGAAATGGGGATCTGTATGACTGCGATCTCCAAGGCATACTAATTTTAAGACTGCCTGATTGCGGTGTGCCCTGACTGCGCAGAACGGAGGTGGTGTGGATTCGCTCTGCACCCTTGGAACGCGTGTCAAGGCAGAGGTTGAGTGCGCAGGTGGAGATGTAATGCCCTTGGCCATGCTTACTCGTCCAGGTGTCTGTGGTGAAATGCACCCTGGCAGACGTAGATTTAGACAAGGAACGGGTGATGTTGTGGACATGCTGGTGTAGCGCAGGCACAGCTTTCTTAGAGAAGTAATGGTGACTGGGCAACTGGTACTGGGGGACTGCGACGGCCATCAGCTTTCGGAAACTGTCTGTATCTACCAGGCGGAAAGGCAGTATTTCCATGGCCAACAGATTGGAGATGGTGGAGATCAACCTCTTAGCTTTGGCATGCGTAGGATGAAACAATCTTTTATGTGACCACAACTGCGGGACTGAGTGCTGGCTGCAGTGCTGAGAGAGGGCGGAGAATGGCGAACCGGACCAACTGCTGGACCATGAGTAAGGTGCAGGCGCAGATGTTACGGTGGATTGAGAAACATGCGGTGTCGTCGGTGAAACAAACACAGCAGGAATGTCCGCTTCCGTTACAGCTGACGGGCTGTCACTCAGCCTGACTGGAGAGGGTAAAGAACCGGAGTTTCTGCGATGGGAGACCTGCGTGACAATACTTGGCACGGTAACAGAGGAGGAGGAAGAAGCTGCGGATGCGTTTGATGGGGCAGCTGATGGTTGTTGAGGTGCGCTGGTCCACATTCCAGTGCGGAGAGATTCCCAGCATAACGCATATTGTTTGAGCATGTGAACGTTCATGCATGTAGAAGTCAAATTATTGCAGTTTTTGCCTCTGAGTTTTTTATCGCAAAGTTTGCAGATAACGTGAGTTGGCTCATCCTTTGCGGTGACAAAAAAGGCCCATGCTAGGCAACCCTTGCCACCCCTGCGAGCTGCAGATCGGTGACAGCTGCTGGCCAGCTGTGGCTAAGGATGCAGTGCTCCTCGTGCTTGCATCACTCCGTGTCTGCGCCATATGGCGAGATGTAATCTCCTCGTCTTCCTCCTTCACTTCCACAGATGAGCTACTTCAACTTCATCATCATCCAATGTGTTATCCCATTCCTCGCCCTCACAGTGACCCTTCTCCTCTTGTTGCCCTGACAGCACAGTACAGTCCACATCAGCCTCAGGTATCTGAGTGTCATCGGGATCACCTCCCTCCTCTGCGGCTAACGTCTGTTGACGAAGGTCAGGAACCTGCTCGAACCCTATTTCGTCCTGCCCCGAATCCAAGCTCAAAAAATTTTGGGCATCGGTGTAGATGCTTTTCTCCTCTTGACTCTGTGACTGTTTGGAGTACACTTCTGATGCCCATGGTATAGAATGGGTGAACAGTTCTACAGACTCGCCCATTTGTGGTTCTCTACAGTCAGTTGGGCAGTTGGACTGTTGTGACGCAGAGGTAAGCATGGGTAATTGGGGTGCCACCTCTATGGACTGTACTGCGTGTGATGTTGAGGTGGAGAAAGAAGAGAAGAGGGCACTTGAAGCAGAGCTTGGCATCCACTGGAGCACCTGCTCTTTCTGGCCCTTATCAACAAGGTGTATTGCTTTGTGGCTGCCAAAGAAAGGGAGTGGAGTCGGCTGTCCAGTAACAGAAATTGTCAGTTGTCTTTGGATAGGACCTGTTTGTGTTGGTTCACTAGTGCTTTCACTAACATTACCATGTACCCCACGTATACCTTGAACACCAAGCCTATTCCCCCTTCCACCACGAACTCTCTTTTTTCCACTCAAGTTGCTCAGATACTGTGGTAGGAGCACGCTATTAACTAAACAAAAATTAGTTTTTTTCCTCTGCAACAGCTCTGTGCGCACATCAGAATTTTAGCGACACTAAATGACAAGGTAAAATACGGCCTGCTGTTTAACGTTACAAACAGACGAAAGAAATTTTTTAGTGTGGATGAGGCCGATAAAACATACGAGATATTCTCCAAACAATGTCAAACTGAGATGTACCCTGTTCTATCATGTTAGTAACAAAAGAAAGTATATTTTTACTGTGGCTGAGGCCTGTATATCATAAAAGATATGATACGAACAATTTCAAACTGAGATGTCCCCTGCTGTATAACATTAGGAACAGAAGAATTTTTTTTTTACTGTGGATGAGCCCAGTATGACATAGAATATATGCTCCAAAATATTTTAAACTCAGATCTAGCTTGCTGTATCACGTTACTCAGAGCAAAAAATATTTTTTTTGTCACTCTGCATAAGCTCTGCACAGCTGAATTTGACTGCCACTGACGTAGTAGCTGGCTTATAGCACAGTGTATCACTTTTATCAAATATTTTTTGGACTGTGCATTGCAAGAGAAAAAATTTATTTTTTTACTCTTATACCAGGTGAAGTTCAACGCCACTAAAATAGTATCTGGCTTTTAGCAGACTGGATCACCTTTGCCACACTAAAAAAACTTTTGTGGACTCTGCCTGCCAACCAAAAAATAGATTTGTTTTACTGTGCGTACAGCTCCTTTTCACCCAGCCAAAAAAGGAAAAACTGGGCTAACACAGTATTACACGCACGCTGCTAGGTTCAGATAGGGGCGAGACATGTTACATGAATTCTTTGGAATCCTGGGAGAACCGTTACTCAGGGAGACCATAGACCATATGCTGCAGCTTCTCTGAGGCACACAGGGGTATTGACCCTCAGGCACAGACACGTAGGTTGTTTCACTTGTTGACCAGACACACTTGACAAGAGTCCTCATAAGCGGTAGAACAGTAGCATTTAATAAGAAGCCGCACAGTCAGTGCAAGTTAAGTCTTATGAGCAACAGGCTCCAGTGACAAACAGTACAGTTTCCTTAGCAGCACAGCAGTTCACAGTCTTCCCAGTAGTACAGGACAGCACAGTTCTAATGCAAAGGCACATTAATGAACACAGCATTCTTTACAGCAGAGTGAGATGCTGGAGGGGGGGGTTTGCTGAGGGAGATGTTCCCTGTGACAACATTTCTTACAGTCCTCATCTTTCTGCTTGATAATACTCTGCACTGCTAGTTCAGGAACTATACCTGATCTGTGCTTAGCTTCACTCCTGACTCTAATAATTCTTTTCACTTGCAGGGGTGCTTCTGTCAGATGCAGAACACACACACCACCTTTCTCTTCGGCTACAGCCAGACAGTAAACAACTTCCCCACAATCCCCCTGAGGCTCTGCTAAAACACTCCCCTTCTCCTGTGACTGTGTTAACCCCTCTAGTTGCTGGATGCTTCTGGAGCACAACACTTCCTGTCTCATGTGCTTGTGTTACTGCTAATAGTTGCTGAATGCTTTTAAAGCAACAGCACCACTTCTGCATGTCACACTCTGCAATAGCACTACTTCTGCATGTCACAAAAGCTTGCACTATCACATTAGCAACAGAAAAGAAAAGTTTGTTGTGCTCTGCAATCAGAAGCTCTGCAGACTCTGCATAGAGCAGAATTTCAACCCCACAAAATGAAAAGGTGGGCTGCGTTTGCTTGCTTGGTCACATTACCTAGTGCAAGAATAGATTGAAGGTATACTCATGCATGGAGCTCAATACAAGCAGTGCACAATTCTGTTGTATGGTATGAGCCCTCTCTTTCTGTATGAATCTCAGTACTTGCACAAGAAAACATCATCGATTGCACAGGTACACAGGAATTACCTACACTATCTGACTTCCACACAAGCACCCATCTAGCTAGCTAATATCATTACACAGGAGTACACTGAGCTGCGTCTGTCTCCCCAGCAGTTACATGGATAGAATGGCGCTGAGGGAACATGGCCGGTTTTTATATGGAGAGGACATGGGATTTCAGCAGCCAATTGCACAAGTTCTTTTGTCTGGACAGTGTGGATGCTTCCTGGACTCTGATTGGCTGGCCGCACTTTCCTGACTTGAAGTTACAGCCTACTGGAAAAAAAAAGAAGTGCGCCTCTGATCTGACCTGTTCTGAGTTGTGATGAGCGAGCACTAAAATGCTCGGGTACTCGTTGTTCGAGCCAAGCAAATTGAAATGCTCGAGTGCTCGGACCAAGTAATGAGCCCAATGTAAGTCTATGGGAAACTCGAGCATTTTTCCAGTGGCTCCCCCCGGCGGTCTGCAGAGGGCCTAAAAATTGCCCAAATTAATGGGAACAGTGCTCAAATGACATGGGAACAACATGGGGAAGACCCCTGAAAGCATTTCTGACTCCCAGGTCACTCCTGTCAACAATGTTGTCAGAGATATTACGCCACTTTTACGGACTCACAATAAAGCATACAAAAACTAAACCAAAATGGATTTTCCTGGGAAATATGTTAAGGAGCATCCTTTCCAGGGTAATGACTTTTATATAAGGCAAAATAAATAAACAAAAACAAAAACGCTCCTCCACACCTTGGGCTATGTCCACACGTAGCGTTTTTGATGCGTTTTTGCACTTTTGCATTGCTTTCAACCAAGACAAATGCATTCACCAGGAAATGTCATTTTAACATTTTACAACCTTATCTGGCCATGTGGTGTGTGACACATCATCAGACAGATCCTGTTTCATTTATGATGGAGGGACTCTGAAAGTCACAAAGCCTATTTTTATAGGGCCATCAGGCGGCCCTTCTATTCTTAAAGGGCCAGCACTCGGCTCGCTATTGTTAGAGAGCCATCAGCCGGCTATGCTTTGTTGTTCCCATTATTAACAAGTGGGTTTCCTGTACTGTTATTGCGTATGCAGTGACTGCAACGGCTGCCAAAAATTTGGAGGAACTCCAGTGCCGCTTGCAAGAGACGTAGAGTTCGGAGGGCCTCCTGCAAAAAATGCTCCCATTATTAGGAAGTGTGTCTCCCATACTGTTTGCCTATGCAGTGAATGCAACGGCTGCCAAAAGTTTGGAGGAACTCTAATGCCCCTTGCAAGAGACGTAGAGGTCGCAGGGCCTCCTTCAAAAAATGCTCCCATTATCTCCACAAGCCTAAAAAGAAACTTTCAAGCTCAAGCATTTGCGAAATGTGTGAATTTAGTAGTGTGGCCTGTGGGGTGTTGGCTGTGTATTTGCCCTTGCGTTCCAAGGACTGGGGTAGGGACAACTGAACACTGCGCTGGGACAAGGACGTGGACGTGCTTGCTGATGGTGCTAGTTGAGAGTGTGCAACGATAGGTGCAGGGCGGGAGGTATCTTGGCATGTGCCATAGACAGGGGATTGGCGTGCACGCACAACAGCAGAACAAGCAGTGGTGTCACCCGCAGACACTGTTGCTGTACCCTAGGGTTTGGCCCACTTAGTCGGGTGCTTTGCTGCTATGTGCCTGATCATGCTGGTGGTGGTCCGGCTGATAGTTTTGCTACCCCTGCTGATGATGGCCTGACCTTTTTGGGGTTATCGGCAGAGTCTTTAAAAAGTAACCAGACTTGGGAAGACCTAACAGTTGCACTGGCAACTGCTGTCGTGTTAGCGTTATATGGAACGCTTTCCCACCTTGTGTCTGTGTCCACCACACTGCTTCTTCCTGCCTGTTGGGGTGCTCTGCCTCCCTCCCCCTGTGTGCTGCTGTCCTCGCTCTGCATGTCCTCCTGCCAGGTTGGGTCAGTTACTATATCATCCACCACCTCGTCTTCCACTTCCGCATCCTGGTCCTCCTCCTGACTTTCTGGCAATTGTATCCCATCATCATCATCCACCTCTTGCGACAGTAATTGCACTTTCCCACCGTCACCTTAGTGTGACTGTGGCTGCTCCAATATTTGGGCATTGCTACATGCGTTCTCCTCTTGACTCGCTTGAAGCTGGCCAGGCGAGAGGCCCAAATCTACTAATGGAAAAGTGAACAGCTCTTCTGAGTGTCCAAGTGTGGGATCAGTTGTCTCCGGGCACTCGTCATGGTGGGAGGAAGGAGGATCAGGGTGAGGAATATGTAGTCCAGACTCACGGCTACTGAGACTTGACCGTGTGGAAGACAGAGTGGTGGTGTTGGTGGCAAAGTGATTGGAAGCATTATCTGCTATCCAACCAACAACCTTTTGACACTGCTCTGTGTTCAATAGTGGTGTTCTGTGGTCCCCTAGTAATTGGGACAGGAAGGTCGAGTGACAAGATGTGGGTGTTTGTCATGGCACAA
Source organism: Phyllobates terribilis (assembly GCF_046119375.1). NCBI lineage: Eukaryota > Metazoa > Chordata > Amphibia > Anura > Dendrobatidae > Phyllobates > Phyllobates terribilis. The sequence goes on along the minus strand of NW_027362771.1, from coordinate 410,459,677 downwards.
TTTCAGCTTGCCCACGGCCACGTCCTCGGCCTCTGCATGCACCATCACCATCACTTCCACTTCCCCGTCCCTTGCCACACACCTTGCCCATTTTTAATGGAGGACAATATTTTCCATGTTCACAAGAAATGGCTGATTTTGGAACGCAGTTATATGTGATACGTCTGACAGAGAACAATAATTTTAAATAGCTGGCCTGTAATTTACTAATACTACCCTTCACAGACACCTAGTGTGAACAGCTTGACCGACACACTGCAACGTAATGAAAATGGAAGAAATGTCAGATTTTGGAACACTCTTATAGGTGTTATGTCTGACAGAGAAGCACGGTTTTAAATAGCAGGCCTGTAATTTGCTAATATTATCCTTCACAGACACCTAGTGTGAATAGCTTCACCGACACACTGCAACAGAATGGAAAAGGAGGCCAATATTTTCCACGTTCAGTTTAAATTTCTGGATTTTTATCACTGAAATATGGAACAGATCTGGCTTTATTCTGCAGTGAGAACAAGCAAATGGAGCAGAAAAATGGTGTACTCTGGATTGCTTTTTAAGCAAATAACCAGGACTAAGATAAAAAAAAATGCCCCTGGCCCCTGATATCTGTGGCTATGTCTACAAATATCTGTAAGAACAGCAGCAGCAGGAACGTTCAATGGACCCTCTTGCATTATATGCACTGCAGTCTGCCATATTCACTGTCTGCCTAACTCCTGCTATCACCACTGAATATATGCAGCTGGATTAGTCCTCAGAAGGACTGTTAGTTTAGTTGTTCTGGAATACCTATACTAACTATGAAGAAGCAAATCTCTCCCTGACGCAGCTCTCCCTACTCTGTGTGACTCCAGGGTAGACTGTGACGAGCATGGCAGCGCCCGGTCTTATATACACCTGATAATGCTGTGCGGCCAGCCAATCACTGTAATGCCCACAACCAACATGGCTACAGCATTACAGTGACTGGCAGGCAATCCCTGCATGTTTATTGGCTTTCCGTTTGGAAACAACAGCCTCCATTTTATAGTTTGTTAACCACACCCAGAGGTGAGGTATGTGGGTAGCTGGACCCACCCATCCCTCTTAGCTACCCGTAACCCGGCTCCCAGGTGCACCAAACGATCCTGAGCTTCCATAATACTTCAGCAGTGCCACAGGTTGATCGCCTCCATGCCACACTGCATTGATGCAGTAATTGATGCAAAAGGAGCCCCGACCAAGTATTGAGTGCATTTACTGAACATACATTTCAGTAGGCCAACATTTCGGATTTCCAAAACATTTTTCAAGCTGTTGTTATAAAGTATTCTAATTCTAAGAGATAATTACTTTTGTGTTTTCATTGGCTGTAAGCCATAATCATCAACATTAACAGAAATAAACACTTGAAATAGATCACTCTGTTTGTAATGACTCTATATAATATATGAGTTTCACTTTTTGTATTGAAGAACTGAAATAAATGAACTTTTTGATGATATTCTAATTTTGTGAGATGCACCTGTAGACTGTGAGCCCCAATGGGGAGAGCGATGATGATGTCTGTAAAGTGCTGCAGATGATGGCGCTATATAAGTAAGCATAATAAATAATTGTTTTTACCTTGTTATATCTACATGTGACTTTTATAACATAAAAAAAAGTTTGAAATAAAAAATGGCCATTTTTGTATAGAGATGAAGTGATATGTTTGTTATTTGTTCACAGTGATGCATATTAGGATTGTGTATCACATAGATATAGTCAAAGTATTCTCTGATCTCATCAGACAGTACTCACAAAGGTGAACACCACCAAATTACAAGTAAACAATTAGGAAAGGGAAAAGAAGGGAAAAGGGTGTGAGTAAAAGTGAAATTCTTTATTAAATAATAATATTAAAACCTAGTAAATCATACATCCCATTAGGGATGTATAATGGATCATGATTATATAAATGGAGTCATGATCCACTAAATTACTGATAGAGTCAGACAGTAAATCAAATTATTAATAAAATAAGCCCCTAGCAAATGTCCTTTATAATTGATGGCTGGGTTTATGCTTACAAAATAAATGCCATAGATTATATCAAGAGTGTGCTGAATTGGACTAGTATCCTCAGCCAGGAGAGATTTTATTAAATAAAGGCTCAATTGGCCAGTGTGAATTCAATAGTAAAAAATTATCCTAGCCCATTGGATACACTCCCCATATTTTAAAGTGACTTCAAAAGTGTGGCAGGTCTGATAGGTATAAATATAATGAGCCCTTATACAAAGGTTATCAGGGCACACTATTACACCTGTCACACAATCTGTATAATGGATCCTTAATAATTCCACTCGCAGCTCCAGTCGTGCTGTCGGCAATGAAATAACTCCGGCAATATAACAGACTTAGGAACACAAGCAGCTCAGCTATGCCACTGACAGTCTCTCACACGCTGTCCGCACATGAATGCGGTAGAGGCAAGTGATTTATCTGAGTCACGAGCCCTAAATGGACTAGGTGTTATCACAATCTTAGCCAGCTTGGATATACAAGTGGCTCAGCTTAGCCACTGATAGTCTCTCTCACGCTCTCTGCACAAGAGTTGACGATCAGCGGGAGAAGCAAGTGATCCAACTAAGTCACGATCTCCTGATTGTATAGGACATCCAACACGCTTTCTGCCGATTTGGATATCAGATGCGGCTAGCATGTGCCACTATCGGCCTCTCCCACGCTGTCAACACATATATGGGTGTGATCAGCGTGAGAGACAATTTCAACTAAGTCAGCGGTCTGTCAGCTCAGACAGAGCTGACAGCTAAAACGGGGTAAATCTGGTTTTATGCAGCACTGTAACACCGCACTCTATAGTGCGGTCAATTATGGCATGATACTGTCTGACGAAACTATTAGAAGTCGTCCCTGACGCGCGTTTCGCGCGTTTTTTATATCACATAGATACACTATAGCGGTATTCTTAGATTTTTTTTCCCTTAAAAATACATGCAAATAAAGAGAATAAGAAAAGTGAACAAAACATCAGTAAGTAAACTCTTCACTGTGCTCATGTAGCATACAGTGAGCTGTATGTGCCAGCACTAATCTAGATGATATCCTCACTCGGCCATTACCTGCAGGATAAATATGCTATGCTAAAGGTTCATGTTCTGATTTGTGTTTATAATAAATCCGACAGGATCCAAGCCTTGACTTGGAATGGGGCTGTTACATTACAGTGGATGAATATGGATCTGGACCACTTATCTGGATTAATAGGCATAGTCAAAAAGGAAATAAGAGCACAAAGATCATTCATTTGTCAGGTACTCCTTTGTAAAACTAAGTGCTCAATTTACGGGTGACTATCCTTTTTAAACCTTGACAAAACAGTAAATCTTCAAAAATATTGTCCACAATGTTAATCATCCATGTCCACTTATTAATGTACCTTATTTATGAAAGCTCCAGCATTGGTTTGATTTTAGCAGCCGTCCTTTTCTCAGCTGCTCCACTTCCACATTAGCTTCAACGCACTCAGAGATGTTGTATTCCCCCTCCGATGTGTTGGTGACGTAATAAAGGAAGGTTACTAATTCATTAGCTAGGCCAGCCAAATTTTCCATCATAGGTGATCCAGAGACAGAAAAGTAGATTGACTTCGGTAAGGGTATGTTCACACATGGTGATTTTGCAGAGGTTTTTGTTTCTGCAGCCAAACCTTCCCCTTTGGCAGTAAAAAAAAACTGTGCATAAAATGCAGCTGACTTTTTTTCTCCTTTTTTTTTCTGGTGCGGATTACATGTTTGATTTGTCCATAGTACATGTTTAATAAAGTTAGTTTTGTTCACCAAAACCATTGAGAAAAATGCAGCAAACCCTTTTTGGTGTATTTTTTGCAGCGTTTTTGAACTTTCATTGCTTTCTATGGGTGAAAAAAACTGCATAAATGCTAAAAGAGTTAACATGCTGCAGATTTAAAAAACGCTGAAGTGCTCAGCTTCAATCAAGAAGAAAAATAACAATCGTTCACACCATGGCACATCCAGAGGTAGATAAAGGGGTTACCTTAGCTGACCAACTGAGCCTCAAAACCAGCCCCCTTCATCACTTGCTGAAACATAGGGAGGAAGAGAGAAGTCCCGTGAGTGTGTTGGAACCAATGCAGAGAGCAAGATCAGGACAATTGTGAAGGTTTTCTACTGAAACTGTGTAATAAATCTTAACCCCTTTTCCACCTTGTTTTTTTTGTTTTTTTGTGTATTCATTTTTTGTTCCCCTTCTTCTCAGAGCAATAACTTTTTGATTTTTCAGTCAATATGGCCATGTGAAGGCTTTTTTTGCGGGACGAGTTGTACTTTTGAACGACACCATTGATTTTAACATATTGTGTACTGGAAAACAAGAAAAAAAATCCAAATGCGGTGAAATTGTAAAAAAAAAGTGCAATTCCACAATTGTTTTTTGGATTTTTTTTTACCATGTTCATTAAATGCTAAAACTGACCTGCCATAATGATTCTCCAGGTCATTACGAGTTTATAGGTACCAAATATGTATAAGTTATTTTTTATTTAAGTGGTGAAGAGAAATTACAAAGTTTGTAAAAAAAAAAAAATGGCGCCATTTTCTGAAACCTGTAGAGTCTCCATTTTTAGGGATCTGGGGCTGGGTGAGGGCTTACTTTTTGTGCTTGAGCTGCCGTTTTTACTGATACAATTTTGGGGTAGATACAATGTTTTGATCGCCTGTTATTGCATTTTATTGCAATGTTGCAGCGACCAAAAAAACTTAATTCTGGCGTTTTGATTTTTTTTCTTATTACGCCATTTATCAGGCTGCGTGCCCACTATGCATTTTTCAAGCGTTTTTGCAGCGGAATTTCCGCAGCGAAAACGCTTAAATAATGCTTGGTAATACATGCCCCATGGTCCTCAATGATAATCCACATGTGCTGTGCACATGCTGCAGAAATTTCCGCTGCGGATTATCATTGCGGAAAAATCGGCAGCATGTCCATTAATTTTGTGCAAACGCGGCGTAATTGCCGCCATTGACTTGCATTGAATCGCATAATATCCGCATGAGTATATGTACACATGCGGATATTAAGCGATTCAATGCGCGGATGGTACCCGGGTCTGGAGAAGAGGAGACTCTCCTCCAGACCCAGGTACCATAGTGCCTCTAGTTAGAAAAGAATTAAAATAAAAAAAAACATTATACTTACCTTCCGATGGCCCTCGGTCTCCTCAGCGATGCGTCTTGGCTCCCTGGCGGTTCGTGATGGTGTAAAAGGACCTTCCATGATGTCATTTAGTCATGTGATAGGTCACGCGACCGCCGAAGGTAAGTATAATGGGTTTTTTTTCTATTTTTTACCATTTTTTATCCTTTTTTTAACTATTAACTTGGTCACACTATATAAATCCAGACTGGTTGCATGGATTTATATAGTGTGACCAAGTTGTCAAGCACTTTCCAAGTGATGCTAAAATCGCTCGGAAAAGCTCTTGATAACCCGCATGCGGAAATGCATGTGAAGAACGCTTGACAAACGCTTCTACCTGGCAGGAAAAACACATGTAAAATCCGCATGCGTTTTTCCTGCCACGGAGATGCAGAAAAAATACGAAGCATTTCTGCATCGTGGGCACTTAGACTTAATCAGATTAATTCTTTTTATATTTTGATAGATCGGGCGATTCTGAACCCAGCGAAACCATGCATGTATTTTTTTTATTGTTTTATTTTGAATGGGGCAAATTTCAATAGTCTCCTTAGGAGACTTGAAGCTGCAATCTTCAGCCCTGCTATGTGTAGCAGAAATGATCATCTCCTATGAACACCAGCCATGAGCCAGCATCCATAGGAGATCTGCAATGACGGGCACGGGGGTCTTCTGCAGACCCCTGGCTGTCATGCCAACCCATGGCGCTGTGTTTTAACTCTGTCTTACTTAGACAAGACAAACAGCCGGTAGTGATTCACGAGTATGTTCTGTTAACCCTTTCAGCGAGTATGCTCGGGCGAACACCGAGTATCTTACACATGCTCGGGTGTTATGTTTCAGTCTCTCTGTGTGCATGATTTGCGACTGTTTGACAGCTATAATATATATGAGGAATGTCTGCTTCTTAGGCACATTTTCTCGGATTTATCGTAAATCCTGCCTTCCTTAGAGCATCCAGAATCGGCTGTACCTTTGGCAGATGACTAGCCCAGTCTGGGCTAAAGATGACAATGTCATCAAGGTAGGCTGCGGCATACTTTTTATGTGGGCCCCCTGCAGTCCGAAAGGCATTCTGGTGTACTGGAAGCACCCATCAGGTGTTGAGAAAGCTTTTTTCTCCTTGGCCCTCTGGGACATGGGGATTTACCAGTAGCCCTTCGTCAAGTCGAGGGTGGTAATATATCTCGCAGGTCCAAGCCTCTCGAGTTCATCGACGAGGGGCATCGGAAATGCGTCACACTTGGAAACCTCATTCAGCCTGCGGTAGTCATTACAAAATCTCCACTCCCCATTGGGCTTTGGAACGATGGGACTTGACCATCCGCTCTTCGATTCCTCTATCATGTCGAGGTCCAGCATCCTCGTCACCTCAGCTGAGATTACCTTATGGCGGGCTTCAGGAATCCTATAGGGTTTGAGGTTTACCCTAACATGCGCTTCCATCAGCATCTCATTCTCGACCACCTCCGTACGCCCTGGCAACTCCGAGAACAGGTCACGGTTCCGTTGCAGCAGCTCTCTACATTGTTGCTTCTGTGCCGACGATAGAGTCTCTGCTATCGTGACGTCCTCGACTTTTGATTTCGGACTGGGTCCCAAACAAGAAGCTCCCAGCATTTCCTGATCTCGCCGCGGCTTGAGCAAGTTCACATGGTATACATGGTGCAGCTTTCTTCGACCAGGCTGGTGAACTTTGTAGTTCACTTCGCTGAGTTTCTCCACCACCTCATACGGGCCTTGTCACTTGGCCAGGAACTTGCTCTCAAAGATGGAAATAAGCACCAGAACATGATCCCCAGGCTAGAACTGCCTAAGCCTTGCTGACCGGTTATAGACCCTTGCCTGGGCCTCTTGTGCCTGGAGGAGATGAGCCTTCATGATAGGCATCACTTTCGCCATTCTCTCCTGCATCTGGGCGACATGTTCTATGATGCTCCGGTGGGGCGTAATCTCAGACTCCCAGGTATCCTTGGCAATATCCAGGAGCCCTCGTGGATGTCGTCCATACAGTAGCTCAAATGGGGAGATACCTGTAGAGGCTTGTGGGACCTCTCTTACCAAGCAAATATATGGACAAGTTCATGGGCTATGCTCCTACTCGACGAGTTCCTCAGTGGTACCGCTTCCGGGTACCAGGTCGCATAGTCCATGGCCACCAGGATGCATTGGTGGCCCCGGGCTGATTTGACTAAGGGCCCCACTAGGTCCACGGCAATCCTCTCTAAGGGGATTTCTATCACAGGTAGGGGGATTAAAAGACTACGGAAGTGGGAGGAGGGCGTGGTTATCTGGCAGATGGGGCAGGACCTACAATAGTTCAGGATCTCCCGGTAACACCCTGGCCAATAAAACCCCCTCAATATCCTCTCCTGAGATTTCTCGACCCCCAGGTGTCCCCCCAGAACATGCGAATGGGCCATATCTAATACCTTCTGTGGGTAGGGCCCTGGAACTAACAGCTGCTTTACTATCTCATCACCCCTTGGTTTCGTCACCTGATACAATAACTCCCCCTGAACTGTGAAGTGTGGGTACCTGGTGTCTGCCCCCAGCTCTTGAGCAACCCCGTTACAGACAGTAACATTGTCCCATGCGCCCTTCAAGGTCAAGTTCAGAACTTGAGCAGACCTAAAGTTCTCTCCTGCCACCTCTAACTCAGGGAGGTCGGCCTCCTCAGTCACAGTCTTGTCCTCGTTGCTGGCAAGGACACACAATAGGAACTCATCCCCTTCAGATGCCAACGGGGGTATTTCCTTAGGGACCTGGAACTTGTCCACATGACTCAGTCTTGTACCTTTCCCCCACAAGTCCCAGAACAATGGGAAATCACGCCCCAATATGATGGGATGTATGAAGTCCTTAACCACCCCAACTTTGTGGGATTGGGCACCACAGCCTGTTCCCACTGTCACTGTGGCCACCGGGTAGTCCTTGGCATCCCAATGTATGCAGTGGATGCCCACAGTCTTGGCAGAGATCAGCTAGTGGGGAAGGTTGGCACTGATAAGGGTCACTAGACTCCCTGAATCCAACAGTCCAAGCACCATCACTTTATTATCGGATGCGGCACACGCTTGAGGCCCTCACCGGGTCGACAGTCCACACAACAGGCTGGATACACATAATAGCAGACCCGTCTGCCTAGGCTGCAGTCCATGATCTCGGGGGACAATTGACACCTGGCGGCTACATGTCCAGGGTTGTGACACCGCCAACAGACTAGATCTTTAGCAACAGTCCTTGTGGCGCCTTCAGTGGGAGTGGAACGCCTCCTAGTGGTGGCTCTAGACCCCTTACGTGGTGAACCCCCCCCACCCCCCTTTTGGGTATCCCAGTACGGAGGAGTGACTATTTCTCATTTCCCAAGGGATTTCTCAACCACCTGGTACCTCTCTTCCAGGCCGATGAAGTCATCTGCGTTCTGGGAATCGCCCTGGGCAACCCAAGTCTGTACTGTACTGCACAAATCTATCAATCACCACCCGCTCAACCATCTGGGCCGGAGTGGAGGACTCTGGCTGCAACCACTTCTGAACGAGATGCAGTAGGTCAAACATCTGCGATCGAGGTTTTTTTTCGCTGGCATACGCCCAATGGTGGACTCGTTGGGCTCTCACTGCCATATTCACTCCCAGGCGTGCTAAGATCTCTGTCTTTAGCTTGGCGTATTCCTTGGCATCCTGCAGTGCCAAGTCGTAATATGCCTTTTGGGGTTCCCCCGACAAATATAATGTCAGAACCTCTGCCCACTGTTCTGGAGGAAGTTTCTCCCGATCAGCCACCCTCTCAAAGACAGTCAGAAATACTTCTACATCATCCCCAGGGGTCATCTTTTGCATGGCCCATCTTACCGCCTTCCTGACGTGGGAGTCATCAGTCAGCCTTGAGGGTGGGGCGGTTGTCCTGCCCTGGATGGCGTCCGCCAGAAGCTGTATCTGCTGCTGCTGTTCCTGCTGGTGCTGCTGCTGCGCCTTTTGCTGCAACTGGATCTGTTGCAACAACAGTTTGGTTGTCTCCTGGTGCTGCTGCTGGCTCTGCAAGTGCTGTTGGTGCATCTGTTGTTGGCTCTGCACCAGGTGCTTAATGAGCTCCTCCATGCTGCCAGACTTCTCTGGCTGGCTGGCAGCTTTCACCCAGAACATCCACCGGTCTCTGTGGCAGGTACATGTGTTCCTGGAATTTAGAATGCACTCTCACACAAACTGTGGTAGGACGACTCGCTCGGCCGCTTCTGGAAGTAGGCTCAGGAACCGGGTTTTCTCTGCAGGCTTTATTATATGGCATAAATCCATGCAACTCCAGCAAAGATAAACACTGCCTTACTGGCAAAACAACAAAACAAAAGATAAATGGTAGCATGGTAGCACAGTCCATATGTGTGGGTGTGCGGTTCACCCACACAGGTTATGTCCAGCCTTCAGCTCCGTCCTGAGCTAAGGCTGTTCAGTCTGGAGACCTTGCTTCTCCAAACACAACATAGAGAAAAAAAAAACAGGACTGAACATTTAAAGTTTGCTCAGCCACACCCTGAAGGGGAGATATGGGGAATGACTTCCCTCCCTCTCTATGTTATTCCCATAAAACCACACTCTTTTAAAAGATAAAATTCCCAGCACATAACATGCTGGCAGAAATTCAGTAGGTCTCAGTTTACACAGGAAAGCATCCTGAGTGACACATACCTCCCCTCACATATAACACCAGTGACTCTGTCACACCACATTTCTTCTGAAATGTAATCCCAGCCAGTTTGGTAAAAGGTAAACAATGCTTCAGTTTAAATAACAATTTAATGGACAGTATAATATTGATTTCATTACTAGAATAAAAACGCTGATTGCTTTTTTTTCCGTATTGTTCTGTTGATAAAAAGCTTATATAATATATTTGATATATATGACAGATATCCAATTACATATTTATTCCATTTATTGATTGTTTAAAAGAAATCCAAATCACTACAAAGCATTATAAATGGTCAAAAATCAAAATATAGTAAACCAAAAATGTGTGAACAAAGAAGGCATAGGATTTATGGAAGATTTCATGAACTTTAAAATAAGTTACTTATATAGATTTATTTATCTTTACATACATTCTTATGTCTAGAGATTAAATCAGTAGGACTGAAGATAATATAGAACATTTCTGTGTTACCATCAAAATATAACATATAGTTCATAAGTAGTTAAACATTAAAGGGAATGTGACTACTGACTTATGAATGTTGGCAGCATGCAGTGTACACGCTGTCAGGATTGCCGGTGAGAGCAGCCAGTCATGTGAACGCAAGTATGCAATTTGCATACTTTTGACCACATTCCAACTAGACGTGAGTGGAATCTATCAATACAAGTGAAATGAGAGAAGCCAATCACATCTAGTTGGCATGTATGCAAATCATAAACTTACAGTCTGCTCTCACTGACAATATCGGCGGATCCTGACAGCGTGCGCACCACATAATGTCAGGATTCAGAAGTCTGCAGCCATATAAAGTGACTACAGATTTACAGTATATTAGAAGAGCGGTCAATCCCCTTTAAAGGAAACCTGTCATCTGATTCATGATGCCTGTACCACGAGCAGAAGGAATCATAAACCGGCTTCTGAATTATAAATATCTGTTTTACTCTGAAACACTACAGCTAGACAAGCAGATCTCTGCCTATACTCACATAGGGAAAGACCTGTCAGTCTAGGGAAGTGATTGCGGAAAAACCCGCGCGTATATGTCTTTTTGATAAGTCACCTCATCCCCGATTGCGCCTTCAACTAGATTTTTTATCTGAAGCACCAAAGCCTTTCAGAGTAAAACATAGATGTTTGTAATGCAGGGGCTGACAGGTTGTCATACAGATGCCAAATTACAACAGATCTAAAATTAAGATGCAATATTGAGTTCAATAAAATAGGACAGAGAACCGATTATAAGATTGTCAGAGTATGAAATACAATTACATTTTGTTTGTGACAAATATAGTCATATGTTCTCTAGGTCGTATTAATCAGTATCGGTCATTTAAATCATGTTAGATTTTCAAATAAGAAATAGAATTTTCATTTCACAAAAAAAATTATATTTCACTTTTTTTTTGGCATCAATTTAGAACTTTTTCCTTTTGGATACAGTAAATACAGGCACATGGAAATAGAATTTTTGTGTTAAGAATAGAAAGTCAGTACATTTTTGTGATTTCCCCTAATCAGTAGCACAGGTGGAAGATTTTTAGAGAGGATTTCTACCCATGCCATGTAAAGGTGATCAGAAACTGTTCCTTTTCTTGCAACAGGAAGGCTCCTGTAAAATAGATAAAAATAGAAGATTATTTTAAAATTTTGAAATAATTTGAACCCCGTACTTATCTTAGATATAAGTTATGTACTTTTCTAAGTCTTTTTTATACTCAAGTTTATCTTAAAAAAAAAAAAAACTTTGGATATAATCTCAATTAATAATTCTGTCCATTTAGTCTGATTCTGTAATTCTTTCTTTCTTGCTCCATTCCATCTGAACCATCTTCCTAAACCAAAGACAGCAAAAAAGGATGGAAAGGGAATAACACATACGTGCATGATCAAAGTACACATGGTTTATTTGTTGTTTGTAATCAAGGATACAAATAGATCTGTACAGGACCTGCATACAGTGGGGAAAAAAGTATTTAGTCAGCCACCAATTGTGCAAGTTCTCCCACTTAAAAAGATGAGAGAGGCCTGTAATTGACATCATAGGTAGACCTCATCTATGAGAGACAAAATGAGAAAACAAATCCTGAAAATCACATTGTCTGATTTGGAAATAATTTTTTTTCAATTTTTTGTGGAAAATAAGTATTTGGTCAATTATAAAAGTTCATCTCAATACTTTGTTATATATCCTTTGTTGGCAATGACAGAGGTCAAACATTTTCTGTAAGTCTTCACAAGGTTGGCACACACTGTTGCTGGTATGTTGGTCCATTCCTACATGCAGAGCAGTGATGTTTTGGGTCTGTCGCTGGGCAACACAGACTTTCAACTCCCTCCAAAGGTTTTCTATAGGGTTTAGATCTGGAGACTGGCTATGCCACTCCAGGACCTTGAAATGCTTCTTACGAAGCCACTCCTTCGTTGCCCTGGCGGTGTGCTTGGGATCATTGTCATGCTGAAAGACCCAGCCACATTTCATCTTCAATGCCCTTTCTGATGGAAGGAGGTTTGCACTCATAATCTCACGATACATGGTCCCATTCATTCTTTCATGCACACGGATCAGTCGTCCTGGTCCCTTGGCACAGAAACAGACCCAAAGCATGATGTTGCCACCCCCATGCTTCACAGTAGGAATGGTGTTCTTTGGATGCAACTCAGCATTCTTTCTCATCCAAACACGCAAACTTCTCTAGAAAACTTCAGAAGGGCCCGGACATGTAGTGGCTTAAGCAGGGGGACACGTCTGGCAGTGCAGGATGTGAGTCCCTGGTGGCGTAGTGTGTTACTGATGGTAGCCTGTGTAACGTTGGTCCCAGCTCTCTGCAGGTCATTCACTAGTTCCCCCCGTGTGATTCTGAGATTTTTGCTCACTGTTCTTGAGATCATTTTGACCCCACGGGGTAAGATCTTGTGTGGAGCCCCAGATCGAGGGAGATTATCAGTGGTCTTGTATGTCTTCCATGTTCTAATTTAAAGCTCCCACAGTTGATTTCTTCACACCAAGTTGCTTGCCTATTGCAGATTCAGTCTTCCCAGCCTGGTGCAGGGCTACAATTTTGTTTCTGGTGTCCTTCGACAGCTCTTTGGACTTCACCATAGTGGAGTTTGGAGTGTGACTGTGTGAGGTTGTGGACAGGTGTCTTTTATAATGATAACAAGTTCAAACAGGTGCCAGTACTACAGGTAATGAGTGGAGGACAGAGGAGCCTCTTAAAGAAGAAGTTTCAGGTCTGTGAGAGCTAGAAATCTTGCTTGTTTGTGATTAACTAAATACTTAATTTCCTCCAAAATTTGAAAAAAGATTTCTTTCCAAATCAGACAATGTGATTTTCAGAATTTGTTACCTCATTTTGTCTCTCATAGTTGAGGTCTACCTATGATGTCAATTACAGGCCTCTCTCATCTTTTTAAGTGGGAGAACAATTGGTGGCTGACTAAATACGTTTTTTCCCCTCTGTACATAAACCACTAGGAGATTTGTAATCAAGACCATCTACAATGTTCCCACATATTTTTAATTTGAAATGCATTGGAATAGTAAAAGGAAGCTTGTACATGTATACATAGCTTTTACGTGTGAACAGGCAAGTCAGGTACGAATATGGTGAACAGAACTGGGAAGACTTACAGGTGGGATTTTTTTTTTACCATCGCTATTTAGTCAAATTAAGAGAAATTGATACCCCAGATGAAGCTTTAGCAAAACGAGTGTCATGTGTGTTTCATGGGTGGGTATGTTTATATGATGGTGTCACGATTCCTCCTCTCAGTGTGGTAAATGGCTGTTCAGCCATCCAATCTGGGGCAGGAGCATGCTGAGCTGTCAGTATCATGATAGACAGCTCAGCTGTCCAATCTAAACCTTGGGCGTGCTAAGATGTCAGTGTGGTGAGTGACAGTCCAGTTGCCCAATCAGGGCCAGGGCGGTCAGCCTCTTATCTCTGCCAGTTGTAGCTCTGCTCAGTTTCGTGTGTATTTGCTCTGTGTAGAGAGTTCTAGTATTTTGATCTTTGTTGACCAACTTTGGATTTGCCTTTGACCATTTGTTTGTCTAGCCGCTTTGTCTTGATCTGCAGCCTTTTTGAAATTCTGACACCGGACTGTGACCTGACTACACCTTTGCCTCACCCATCTTTTTATGACATATCCTCTTGGCTTTTGACCTTGGACTCCCGGACCTCCCACCTCATGGCATGTCCATACGTAGTGAGTAACGTCACACATGGTATATGGCTCCACTTTTCTTATAGTTGTCTTCACTCTCTGACTACTGAGGTATCCATAGTTTGTTATGGTTAACCTTTTTATGATGTTCATACCATGGTACATTATGCTTTGATGATACTTTATTTCTTTTTCCATGTGCATATGTGGTGAGGAAACTTACGTGGCGAATAGCCTTCATTATTATGCAATGTCCATGTACATCTGGACTACAATTTATGATGCTTGTTATGATAGTTAGTCAAAGTGATAACAAGCATCAACATTATACACATACTATATGGTATTACCATTTAGGAACAATTGTTTTGATCCTTTAGCCATATACAGCTATTGATCACAACTTTTATGCTTTATGTATCCATTACATTCCCTCTGTACCACCACTACCTACCATCACAGTAATTGATTATTCTTACCCACCCCTGTTTATGTAACTTTCTATGCCTGTTATGCCGATGATATTCTTTTTGTGTTTATATATATTATTAAGGGTATATGTTTTTATCCATGCTAGGCATTTTTTTCTTTTTCTCTTTTTTCCTTAGTCAAATTAAGAGTCAAAATAGTATCGTCTATCAATATCTAATCAGTAGTTGTATGACTCTCCGCACTCAAGGGACGGCCTTTTTTGTATATATATTTGTACGTTTTGTGTATATACCTGTATAACACATATCACTTATTAATGTTGTTAATTGTTGTAATTACTATATACAGTGGTTCTTGAAAGTTTGTGAACCCTTTCCATATTTCTGCTCAAATTTAACCTAAAACTACATCAGATTTTCATACAAGTTCTAAAATCAGATAAAGAGAATCAAATCAATAAATTACTCAAGTGTATTAGACCTAGTCATATTTTTTAAATTAGAAAAATTATGAAAATTATGCAATATCACACTTCTGTGAGTGGCAAAAGTACTTTTGATTTCAGTATCTGGTGTGATCCCCTTATGTAGCAATAAATGCACCTAAACATTTCCACTAATTGTTAATTAGTCCTACACATTGGATGGAGGTATTTTAGCCTATTCCTCTGCTATGACTTTAACTCTGCTATGTTGGTGGGTTTCTCCCATGATCAGCTTGCTTCAGGTCCTCCCAAAACATTTCTATAAGATTAAGGTCAGGACTGTGTCTTGGCCATTACAAAGTTTTAACATTCTCATGAGATTCAGCTCATGGACAGATGTTCTGACATTTTTCTTTACAAATTGCTGATCATACTCAGAATTTATTGTTTCATCAATGATGGCAAACTGCCCTTGGCCAGATGCAGCAGAACATGATACTACCACCACTATGTTTTTACAGGTGGTGTGGGGTCTCCTTTTTTTGTTCCATCATACACTTCTATAAACATGCGTTTATCAGACTAGCTCTGTGTTCTTTAAATAAAACAGACCACCCCACTCATACCTGATTGTCATCCCATTGATTGAAAACATCAAACTCTAATTTCACTTTTAAATTATCTGCTAATCCTAAAAGTTCACCTACTTTTGCCACTCACAGACTTGTGATATTAAATGATTTTCCTCAATAACAAAAAATTGACAAAGTATATTGTTTTTGACTCATTTGTTTGTTTGGTTCTCATTATCTACTTTCAGAATTTGTGTGAAAATCTCATGTAGTTTTAGGTCAAATTTATAGAAAAATATGGAAACTTTCTGGCACCGCTGTATATACAATACAAACAGTATTTGTGCACATATCTTAATTATGTGTATTTTTTCAGTACTGAGGGCCGACTGAGTGTTACTGTCATAGTTTTCTTAGAGCTAGACTATGTGTCTCGGCATGGTTGTGCCAAAGGGGAGAAGATCCTGAAGCCATGCAATGACATATAGTTTATCAGTATCAGCACTCTGTGAATCTGATGAATGACCCGTGGAAATAACTATAGTTCAGGCACAACAATACAAAAGATGCTTTGATATCTCAAGCCAAGTAGTGCTTTTTTATTTTAACCTGCAAATTAAAAGGCTAGAAGATCACAATATATATTATTTTTCACTGAGCTAGAAGTTTACAGTTTAGCCTCTTGGTTGACCCAAAAGGTATAATATACTTACAGAACAATGAGGTTAGCAGAACGAGAATGTTCCTGTAGAAGTTCATTAAGTCGAACTTGGCGATAGCTCTGCAGATATAAACATTCATGTCTTCAATTTATTGGCTTGTAATTAAGTACAGAACACATAATTAATTTATTGCCATTTAAAATATAGAAGGTCTCTGTTTTATTTGTTTCAAGGGTTTCATTTTTCTTTAAGCTACTATCCAATCAGAAGCTCAAAATTATATGTAAAACAGTTCCTATAGCTGAACATTATCTACTATTTATCATCCTAAGTTCCTGCGGTTTGGCTGATTTTTATCCCAGCTCCAGTCCTCAGATATGTAATCTTTGGCAATATCTTAGCTAGAGCTTCAATGTAGTCCCAGAGGTAGTCTGAGACACACCCTCTGTTAGATCATTGGCCTATACTGCTGCTCTCTTCCTCCCCCTGCAGGTCTGCCTCTGATATTGGCTGCTGTGTATAAACACAAGCCTATCACAAGCTCAGCAGGGAGTCACTGCAAATACAGAATAATTACAAACTACAATTACTAATTGCAAAGTGGCAGCATCTTCTTTCTTGTTAAAGGGGTTTTCCCACAAAGTTAGTTTTAGTCAATAGATCTTGGAATAATAATAAGTTCCACAATTGGATGTGTTAAAAAATGTTCCTGTGCTGAGATAGTCTTATTAATGGGCCTCTGATATGTCCTGTGTAATGGCTGTGTCTCACTGTACAGGAACATGGTCTGATCATACCACCAGGTTCCTGCACGGTCAGACAGAGCCATTACACAGCAGGGGAACATTTATAAGATTATCTCAGCACAGGAACATTTTTATTTAACATATCCAATTGTGGAAATTATTATTATTCCAAGATCTATTAATAAAATGTACTTTGTTTGGGGAACCTCTCCTTCTCAAGACTTTGAATTTTTTAATCTTCCCCTCTTATAAAGAGGTGAGCATGTAAGGCATACCCCCCAACTTTTGAAGAACAGAAAGAGGAACAAATAATGCGGCGCGCGTAGCGCCCCTAGCCACACCCCAGTCCACACCCATTTACCATTATCTTTTTCCCCCACAGGCAAGCACGCTCGGCATTTATGTTAGTGCCGCAACACACATGCAGCCGCTGCGGCTCAAACGTAGATGCCAAACATGCCGAAAATACTAGAACACCCGAGCGTGCTTGCCGAAAGGGTTAACAATACACGCTCGCTCATCACTACTCTGCGGTTTTGGAGCATTTTCTCCTTGGCTTTTTCTGAAAAAAAAAACGAATGAAGAAAAAAAATGCCGCTTCATTTTTAAGCGCAGAATTAAAGCTGTTCTGTACTATTAAAAAGCGTTACAAACTCTGCTTCACATCTTCCCCAAAATCACATCAAATAAGCGGGAAAATGCATAAAAGAAACGCAGCAAACACACAATAGTCAGAGAAGATTGTTATTGTGCCGTGTGGAGCAAACACCTGCAGAAAAAAAGCAGAAAAAAGAACGCGGCATTAACACTGCGTGTGAACACGGCCTCAGCATTACAGTTTTATTACATTTTTTATGAGTTTACTATAGAAAAAATATAAATTGCACCATTTTTTTACGCCATTTACCAATCTCCATAAATAATTTGATCGCTGTGTTCTGCGGGTCGTTATGATTACAGGGACACCAAATATGTTCATGTTATTTGCTGATTTGTGATGTTCATTCTTTTTTACAAAACTCATTAAAAATGACAATATTTATTTCATTATTAAAATTTTTTCTTTATTATTTTTAGCAATTTTATAGGATGAAAAAAATCTCTTATTCTGCTGTGTACAATGTATGTATAAAAATTAGTGATGAGTTAGCATGCTCGCTACTGATCGGTGCTCGCCCGAGCATCTCACTGCTCGAGATGCTCGGCGCTCGCCGTGTATTTCCAGGGTTGCTCGGCGGGAGCTTGGGTCCCCTCCCTGCATGTTTGGAGCTCTTTACAGAGCCAATGAACATGCAGGGATTGTCTGCCACTCACTGTAATGCATGTTGGTTGTGGCATTACAGTGATTGGCTGGCCGCACAGCATCATCGGATCTATATTAGACCTGGCGCCGCCATGTTTGTCACAGTCACTCCGGAATCAGACAGTGTAGGGAGAGGTGCTGCTGAGCTAGGGAGAGATTTGCTTGTTTCTAGTTAGTGTAGGTATACCAAACTATATTAGAGACACATATCCATCTCAACAAACAGTCCTTCTGAGGACTAATCCATCTGCAGAGATATTAGGCAGGCAGTGTATATAGGCAGGCAGGGTATACAGCAGACTGCAGTGCATATAGCACAAGAGGCTCCATTCCTGTTTTATCTGCTGCTGCTGTTAGATATTTCTAGAAATAGGCCCAGGTCTCAGGAGCCAGGAATATTTTTTTTGGGATCTTAATCCTCATTATTTGCTTAAAAAGCAATCCAGAGAACACAGTTTTTCTGCGCCATTGGCTTGTAGAATACAGCCAGGTCCTTTCCATATTACAGCGCTTAAAATCCAGCTATTTAAAACTGTGGTTTGTCCGTCACATGGATCACATATAATTGCGCTGAAAACACTGCCATTTTTGGCCTCCATTAAAAACTTGTTTCAGTGTGTCAGTGAAACTATTGACACCAGTTTGCTGTTCAAAATAGTTACCTATAGGCCAGCTATTTAATACTGTGTTTTCTCCGTCACACGGATCACATATGCGTTTTCAGAAAATACTGCCATTTCTGGCCTCCATTAAACATTTGTTTCAGTGTGTTAGTGAAACTATTGACACCAGTTTGCTGTTCAGCCATTTGTAGTGAGCGTGGAAGATATTGTCCTCCATTTAAAATGGGCAAGGCATGTGGCAAGGGACGGGGAACTGGACGTGATGGTGATGGTGCATGCAGAGGCCGAGGCCGTGGGCAAGCTGAAATTGTGCCACAACAAACACCCACATCTTCTCGCCCAACCTTCCTGTCCCAATTAATAGGGGACCACAGAACACCACTATTGAACACAGAGCAGTGTGAAAAAGTTATTGATTGGATAGCAGATAATGCTTTGAGTCACTTAGCCACCACCACCCTGTCTTCCACACGGTCAAGTCTCAGTAGCCGTGAGTCTGGACCGCATATTCCTCATCCTAAACCTCCTTCCTCCCACCATGCCGAGTGCCCAGAGACAACTGATCCCACACTTGGACACTCCGAAGAGCTGTTCACTTTTCCATTTATAGATTCAGGCCTCTCGCCTGGCCCACTTGAAGCGGGGCAAAAGGAGATCGCATGTAGCAATGCCCAAATATTTGAGCAACCACGGTCACACGAAGGCAATGGTGGGAAAGTGTCACAAGAGGTGGACGATGATGAGACACAATTGCCAGAAAGTCAGGAGGAGGACCGGGGTGCGGAAGTGGAAGACGAGGTGGTGGATGACATAGTAACTGACCCAACCTGGCAGGAGGACATGCAGAGCGAGGACAGCAGCACACAAGGGAAGTGATGCTTCGAGTCACTTAGCCACCACCACCCTGTCTTCCACACGGTCAAGTCTCAGTAGCCGTGAGTCTGGACCGCATATTCCTCATCCTAAACCTCCTTGCTCCCACCATGCCGAGTGCCCAGAGACAACTGATCCCACACTTGGACACTCCGAAGAGCTGTTCACTTTTCCATTTATAGATTCGGGCCTCTCGCCCGATCCACTTGAAGCGGGGCAAGTGGAGATCACATGTAGCGATCCCCAAATATTTAAGCAGCCACGGTCGCATGAAGGTGACAGTGAGAAAGTGTCGCAAGAGGTGGACGATGATGAGACACAATTGCCAGAAAGTCAGGAGGAGAACCAGGGTGTGAAAGTGGATGGATGATATAGTAACTGACCCAACTTGGCAGGAGGACATGCAGAGTGAGGATAGCAGCACACAGGGGGAGGGAGGCAGAGCACACCAACAGGCAGGAAGAAGCAGTGTGGTGGCCGCAGACAGAAGGCAGGCAACCGCTCCCCATAACACCAACATGAAGGAAGTTGCCAGTACAACTGTTAGGTCTTCCCGAGTCTGGTTGTTTTTTAAAGACTCTGCCGATAACCCCATAAAGGCCATTTGCACCACCTGCCAGGCCAGCATCAGCAGGGGTGGCAAAACCACCAGCTTGACCACCACCAGCATGATCACGCACATGGCAGCAAAGCACCTAACTTTGTGGGCCGTACCCCAGGGTCCAGGAACAGTGTCTGCAGGTGGCACCACTGCTTCTTCCGCTGTTGTGCATGCAAGCCAATCCCCTGTCCATGGTGCATGCTTAGATGCCTCCTGCCCTGCAGGTGGTCTGGAGTTGGGACCCGGTCCTATTTGTCTACCCTTTTATATGCATTACTTCAACTTTGATATACAGTAAGGTTTTTAATATAGACAGTATAGGTACCGTCCCAATTTAGGGTCACCTTGCCGCTGGTGGGACGGCTTGTATACTTTTTTTGATCAAAAATAGTTCACTAAGTACCCTATATTTATTATGCAGCTTTGCTTTACATTTATATATAATGATGGTAGGGTATGAGATATATTTTTGTCTTTTGTAGGTTTTGCTTCTTTTTGCTAGTGTGAACATGCTCCTATTTCTTGCATGTCTACCATCTTAGACCTCAGTTCACATTGCTTGGTTTTTTGTCTTGTTTGCATTCTGTGCAATTTAAGGGTGTGGCATCCCCTTTGTTGAACTGATTAGTATATATGTAGCTTACCACGGGCCTAGGTGGTCTGGAGTTGGGACCCGGTCCTATTTGTCTACCCTTTTATATGCATTACTTCAACTTTGATATACAGTAAGGTTTTTAATATAGACAGTATAGGTACCGTCCCAATTTAGGGTCACCTTGCCGCTGGTGGGACGGCTTGTATACTTTTTTTGATCAAAAATAGTTCATTAAGTACCCTATATTTATTATGCAACTTTGCTTTACATTTATATATAATGATGGTAGGGTATGAGATATATTTTTGTCTTTTGTAGGTTTTGCTTCTTTTTGCTAGTGTGAACATGCTCCTATTTCTTGCATGTCTACCATCTTAGACCTCAGTTCACATTGCTTGGTTTTTTGTCTTGTTTGCATTCTGTGCAATTTAAGGGTGTGGCATCCCCTTTGTTGAACTGATTAGTATATATGTAGCTTACCACGGGCCTAGGTGGTCTGGAGTTGGGACCCGGTCCTATTTGTCTACCCTTTTATATGCATTACTTCAACTTTGATATACAGTAAGGTTTTTAATATAGACAGTATAGGTACCGTCCCAATTTAGGGTCACCTTGCCGCTGGTGGGACGGCTTGTATACTTTTTTTGATCAAAAATAGTTCACTAAGTTCCCTATATTTATTATGCAACTTT
Organism: Phyllobates terribilis; assembly: GCF_046119375.1. NCBI lineage: Eukaryota > Metazoa > Chordata > Amphibia > Anura > Dendrobatidae > Phyllobates > Phyllobates terribilis. The sequence goes on along the minus strand of NW_027362771.1, from coordinate 410,438,087 downwards.
GCTTTACATTTATATATAATGATGGTAGGGTATGAGATATATTTTTGTCTTTTGTAGGTTTTGCTTCTTTTTGCTAGTGTGAACATGCTCCTATTTCTTGCATGTCTACCATCTTAGACCTCAGTTCACATTGCTTGGTTTTTTGTCTTGTTTGCATTCTGTGCAATTTAAGGGTGTGGCATCCCCTTTGTTGAACTGATTAGTATATATGTAGCTTACCACGGGCCTAGGTGGTCTGGAGTTGGGACCCGGTCCTATTTGTCTACCCTTTTATATGCATTACTTCAACTTTGATATACAGTAAGGTTTTTAATATAGACAGTATAGGTACCGTCCCAATTTAGGGTCACCTTGCCGCTGGTGGGACGGCTTGTATACTTTTTTTGATCAAAAATAGTTCACTAAGTACCCTATATTTATTATGCAACTTTGCTTTACATTTATATATAATGATGGTAGGGTATGAGATATATTTTTGTCTTTTGTAGGTTTTGCTTCTTTTTGCTAGTGTGAACATGCTCCTATTTCTTGCATGTCTACCATCTTAGACCTCAGTTCACATTGCTTGGTTTTTTTTCTTGTTTGAATTCTGTGCAATTTAAGGGTGTGGCATTCCCTTTTTTGAACTGATTAGTATATATGTAGCTTACCACGGGCCTAGGTGGTCTGGAGTTGGGACCTGGTCCTATTTGTCTACCCTTTTATATGCATTACTTCAACTTTGATATACAGTAAGGTTTTTAATATAGACAGTATAGGTACCGTCCCAATTTAGGGTCACCTTGCCGCTGGTGGGACGGCTTGTATACTTTTTTGGATCAAAAATAGTTCACTAAGTACCCTATATTTATTATGCAACTTTGCTTTACATTTATATATAATGATGGTAGGGTATGAGATATATTTTTGTCTTTTGTAGGTTTTGCTTCTTTTTGCTAGTGTGAACATGCTCCTATTTCTTGCATGTCTACCATCTTAGACCTCAGTTCACATTGCTTGGCTTTTTGTCTTGTTTGCATTCTGTGCAATTTAAGGGTGTGGCATCCCCTTTGTTGAACTGATTAGTATATATGTAGCTTACCACGGGCCTAGGTGGTCTGGAGTTGGGACCCGGTCCTATTTGTCTACCCTTTTATATGCATTACTTCAACTTTGATATACAGTAAGGTTTATAATATAGACAGTATAGGTACCGTCCCAATTTAGGGTCACCTTGCCGCTGGTGGGACGGCTTGTATACTTTTTTTGATCAAAAATAGTTCACTAAGTACCCTATATTTATTATGCAACTTTGCTTTACATTTATATATAATGATGGTAGGGTATGAGATATATTTTTGTCTTTTGTAGGTTTTGCTTCTTTTTGCTAGTGTGAACATGCTCCTATTTCTTGCATGTCTACCATCTTAGACCTCAGTTCACATTGCTTGGTTTTTTGTCTTGTTTGCATTCTGTGCAATTTAAGGGTGTGGCATCCCCTTTGTTGAACTGATTAGTATATATGTAGCTTACCACGGGCCTAGGTGGTCTGGAGTTGGGACCCGGTCCTATTTGTCTACCCTTTTATATGCATTACTTCAACTTTGATATACAGTAAGGTTTTTAATATAGACAGTATAGGTACCGTCCCAATTTAGGGTCACCTTGCCGCTGGTGGGACGGCTTGTATACTTTTTTTGATCAAAAATAGTTCACTAAGTACCCTATATTTATTATGCAACTTTGCTTTACATTTATATATAATGATGGTAGGGTATGAGATATATTTTTGTCTTTTGTAGGTTTTGAATCCCTATGATGTAGCCGGCTGCCTGTTCCTAGCGAACAGACCCGCCTTAGTCCTCGGCTAGTCTGAACGAAGACCTATAGCATAAGGGGAGGGGTCCCTAAAAGAACTAAGGACTGGGACAAAAATGGGACAAATCCTAAACAGAGAAGTTGTTGCAGAACACAAAAAGACAAACTGACAAAAAGGTACTAGAGGTCCCAGAAGGACCAAGCGAACTGACAGAGAAAGGCACCGAAGCACCTGGCTAGAGAAACAGTCAAACACTGAAGTCCAGCACAGCCAAAAGGACGGAGCTGGAATATAAAGGCAGATGGTCATGTGACCGCAAAACACAAGATGGGAAAAAAACAAACAGGAGGGTTCTAACAGCTTCTGCCGCCCTTGCTGTGTTTCAGCAGCGTTTGCAGATTCCAGCTCACAGACTGGTGTGTGATGTCCCCACGCATTGTAACTCTACACTGCAGATGTTGGGAAGGATTTGTGAGCAGAAGAGGGCAGTTGTTGAGTACCAGCATCAATAAGACTGTCAGTATTCAGTTCAGACTCCACACATAAGACCTCAGGAGTGGACATGGATGTCAGACATATGTACCATCCTCCAAAACTTTGAGGACTCCACCAAGATGGTGAGCGGCGATGACGCCATAATTAGTGATACCATCCCGCTTCTCTGTCTTTTAAAACTCTCTCTGCTCACAATCAAAGAGCATGCATTGCAGGCGGAGCACGATGAGATGAAGCAAGGAACCATACAGGGTGATTACACACAGCCCAGCCTCATCTCATCCCAATGTGGATTGGGTGACAGTGAGGAAGAGGAGGAGGAGGAGGAAGAACAGCAGCTAGTTTCATGCGCTATAGATGGTACTACCTGCACAACTGTCGTACCGTCTGTTAAGCGTGGATGGCCTGAGGACAGAAAGGAGGAGGAGAGGGAAGAGAGCATGGTCACTTGTCCTCTTGGTAAGGACGCGGAAGTCTTGCCTGTTAGCAGTCTGGCACGCATGGCTGAGTTTATGTTACGCTGCCTTTCCCATGACCCTCACGTTCTCAAAATTTTGGATGACAGTCATTACTGGTTGGTGACACTTCTAGACCCACGCTACAAGGAGATTTTTATATCTCTTATTCCTGAGGCAGACAGGTCTACAAAAATGGGGCAGTACCAGAAGGCCCTTGATGCAAAACTATTAAAAAAATTCCCATCTGAAAACGCTGGCCACAGAGGTCATAGTTCGTTGGACAACCAAGGACTACAGGCAAGAGAGACACAACTTCAATCCAGCAGAAGCAGGGGAACACTGTCAAAGTTCTGGGAGAATTTTCTCAGCCTCTCCCTTCGCACAGGTCCTGAGGTGCGGGGTACTCTTACAAGGAGTGCAAAGTGTTTGGGAAGATGCTGAGGGACTACCTTGCCGACCGTACCAACATCATAGTAACATGATTCCTCTGTGCCTTATAATTATTGGGTATCCAAGCTGGATACATAGAATAAACTGGCTCTCTATGCCTTGGAGGTCCTGGTCTGCCCTGCCACCAGCGTTTTGTCAGAGCGAGTTTTTAGTGCCGCTGGTGTAATTATAACTGATAAGCGCATCCGCCTGTCAACTGAAAATGCTGACAGGCTGACTCTTATAAAAATGAATAAGGGCTGGATTGGGCCAGACTTCTCAACACCACCAAATGATAGCAGCGTAACATAAATTCTACTCCAGTGTCTTTTTTTGGGAGGTGCATTCCCATGCACCTCTTCACACCCACACATGGGTATACGCTTCCTGAGTTTGGCTATTTGCTCTTGTCCTCCTCCTTCTCCTCATCCTCATCCTCCACCACCATATCACCAGGGTGACCGTGGTCCGTGATGCAACACCCACATTATTTTTTTAAAGGGTCTTTATGATGCCCGTAAAAAAAAATATTTACAGTATGTTCATGTAAACCCCCAGAGGTAAATGTTTGTCAGCCCATACACTTAGTGCATGGGCATTACAAGTATAGGAGACCCGTTCCTTTCTAATGGGAACATTTTTTTATGAGGCCCTCCTCCACTTCTCTTCCAAGGGACATTGGAGCGCCTCCCAATTTTGGGCAGCCCTTGCATTCACTGCATAGGTCAACACTGTGGGAGACCCACTTCCTAATAATGGGAACATTTTTTTCAGGAGGCCCTCTACGTCTCTTCCAAAGGGCATTGGAGTGCCTCCCAATTTTTGGCAGCTTTTTCATTCACTGCAAATGCAAACACTATGGGAGACCCACTTCCTAATTATGAGAACATTGTTTTTAGGAGGCTCTCCGACCTCTATGTCTCTTCCAAGGGGAATTGGAGTGCCTCCAAATTTTTGGCAGCTTATGCATTCACTGCATAGGAAAACAGTATGGGAGACCCTCTCCTTTCTAATGGGAATTTGTCATTACTGTGGCCCTGCTCTATGTGTCTTTAAATTGTTAGTGGGGTTTTTCCTAAATTTTGTCAGCCGTTGGACTCACTGCATACCCTATAACTGTATAGCACACTCGCTCCTTTGTAATGGAAGCATATCATTACTGTGGCCCTGCTCTATGTGTCTTTAAATTGTTAGTGGGGTTTTTCCCAAATTTTGGCAGCCCTTGCAGTCACAGTATGGGCATTACCACTATAAGAGACCCGCTCCTTTATAATGGAAACATTTTTTTTACTGAGACCCTCCTCTATGTCTCTTCAAAGGGGTATTGGGTTGCGTCCGAATTTTTGGCAGCCCTTACAGTCACTGCATATGCAATAACAGTACAGTATAGGAGACCCACTCGTTAATAATGGGAACAATAAAGCATAGCCGGCTGATGGCTCTCTAACAATAGCGAGGGCCGACTGCTGGCGCTTTAAGAATAGTAAAGGCCTCCTGATGGCCCTATAAAAATAGGCTTTGTGAATTTCAGAGTCCCTCCATCATAAATGGAACAGGATGTGTCTGATGATGTGTCACACACCACATGGCCAGATAAGGTTATAAAATGTTAAAATGACATTTCCCGGTGAATGCATTTGTCTTAAAAAATAACGTAAAAAAACCCCGGTAGGCTCTTTCTTTAATACAAAAAACAGAGTCGCCAATGTAACCTCAATGTAATCACATTGTTCAGCTCCTGCACCTCCTCCTACATCTCCGAAATGACCACGTCAGCCACAAGCTGAAAGCACTGCAGCACTGCCTTGGCCAAGCGGCAACAGGCTGTGCTGAAGATAACATGCTTAATGCTTAGGTGACAAAGCACCCAGCGCTGCAGTGTTCTTGAAAGCTGTAACACAGCAGCCTGATCTGTGGCTCTTACCGCTGAACATACAGCCAGGCATGGTCATGTGTGACAATGGGTGGAACCTGGTGAAGGAGACATGAAAGCCGGAGTAGATACTGTTTCCCTCTATGCCAGTCCTTTCACCGAGCTAAAGAATATGGCTGTGGTGAAATACAACTCTCACTGAGAAGCAGTGTCAGACTGAAAAACATTGGGCCCACCAGAGGATTTAATTCTGAGGGCCCACCTTTCTCCCCCGCTCAAAAGCCCCATAGCAGCTGCAAAGTTTGCACCTATCATGAACTCTCCTGATGGAGAAGCCAAGGCCCACCCAAGGATTCTCGAGTGAACCCGTCCAACCCTGTTGAGAAGCAGCCCTGGCTAAGAAAAGTGTGTGGGAAGGTTCCCGGACACTCTATGGCTGCATTTTTAATGTGGACTGGCTCCGTACCATCCCTCGCAACATTCACCTGTCCACGTGTTTGTCTTTAGGCGGTCCTTCCCAGTAAGTGCACTGGGGAGGGCAATGGTAATGTTGTGGGACCCGTGCTTGTGGAAGGCGGAGACGATACCGGGAGAAATAATGGCGGCTGGTGACCAAGTATGGACACCTGGCCACCGCCGGCATGAGGTTGTGAAAAGCTTCCGCCTCCACGAGCCTAAAAGGCCACATTTCAAGTGCAAGCAGCTTTAGAGGACTACCTGGGAGAAATGACAGCTGGAGTAGATATGGTTTCCCAAGTCCTTTCACCAAGCTAAAGAATATGGCTGTGGTGAAATACAACTCACTGACAAGCTGTGGACTGGCCTAGTACCATCCCTGGCCACATTCACTTGACCACGTGTTTGTGGTTAGGCGGTCCTTCCCAGTAAGTGCACTGGGGAGGGCACGGGTAATGTTGTGGAACCCGTGCTTGTAGAAGGCGGAGATGATACCGGGAGAAATAATAGCGGCTGGGGACCAAATATGGACACTTGGCCGCCGGCATGAGGTTGTGAAAAGCTTCCACCTCCACGAGCGTAAAAGGCCACATTTCAAGTGCAAGCAGGTTCAGAGGACTTCCTGGGAGAAATGACAGTTGGAGTAGATACGGTTTCCCAAGTCCTTTCACCAAGCTAAAGAATATGGCTGTGGTGAAATACAACTCACCGACAAGCTGTGGACTGGCTTCGTACCATCCCTGGCCACATTCACTTGACCACATGTTTGTGGTTAGGCGGTCCTTCCCAGTAAGTGCACTAGGGAAGGCACGGGTAATGTTGTGGGACCCGTGCTTGTGGAAGGCGGAGACGACACCGGGACAAATAGTAGCTGCTGGGGACCGAGTATGGATACCTGGTCGCCGCCGCCATAAGGTTGTGGACAGCTTCCGCCTCCACGAGCCTAAAAGGCCACATTTCAAGTGCAAGCAGCTGTCCAAAATGTGGCAGTATAGTATTGCAGACTGTGGGTGGGTGGCCGGCTGCATACTTGCGCTTGCATTCCAAAGAGTAGGGTAGGGACAACTGAACGCTGCACTTGGACAAGGACGTGGACGGTGATTGTTGCAAGTCTGCAATGACAGGTGCATAGCGGGAGGCATCTTCGCATGCACCAAGGATCACTTATGATGGGCACACTTATAGGCAGTGACCTGGGAGTCAGAGATGCTTCCCCATGCTGTTCCCATGTCTTTTCAGCACTGTCTGCATGTGTCTGATGATGTGTCACACACCACATGGCCAGGTAAGGTTGTAAAATGTTAAAATGACATTTCCCAGTGAATGCATTTGTCTTGGTTGAAAGCAATGCAAAAGTGCAAAAACGCATCAAAAACGCTACGTGTGAACATAGCCCAAGGTGTGGAAGAGCATTTTTGTTTTAGAATATTTATTTTGCTTTATATACAAGTCAATCCCCGGGAAAGGATGTTCCTTAACATATTTCCCAGGAAAATACATTTTGATTTTGTTTTTGTATGTTTTATTGTGAGTCCGTAAAAGTGGCGTAATACCTCTGACAACGTTGTTGACAGCAGTAACCTGGGAGTCAGAAATGCTTCCAGGGGTCTTCCCCATGCTGTTCCCATGTCATTTGAGCACTGTTCCCATCGATATGGGCAATTTTTAGGCCCTCTGCAGACCGCTGGGGGGGAGGGCGGCCTGAAAAATGTTCGAGTTTCCCATAGACTTACATTGGGCTCGTTGCTAAGGTCGAGCACCCGAGTATTCCAATGTGCTTGACCCGAGCATCGAGCATTCGAGCATTTTAGTGCTCGCCCATCACTAATAAAAATACCTTCATTGTACACAGCAGTGTATTTCTAGCCTAGGTAGATTTTGAAGTACAGATGAAGTTGACAGAATTCAACAGAATTCAATAGAGCTGGTGGCTCAGCAGGTTAAGTGTCTGTATCAGTAATATTTTGAGTTTGTGGGTTCTAGACCAGGGACTCACAGAAAAAAAATAAAAAATAAAAAAATATATATATATTTAATTGCTCATAAATTCACTAATTTATTTATAGGACCAAAAAAATCATTTTCTTCTGCTTAGTATACAGGTACCATAAAAATACATTGTTATACACAATGTATTTCTATGGACTTGTATGAGCTGCTTCTGCATTCATTGACTGCATTGTAGAGTCAAGTTAACTAAATCCTCCTATGTTCACCATTGGGAGCAGTAGCTCAATAGTTAGAGCTTCAGCTTCTGGAAACTGAGTTCCCAGGTCGAGTCCTGGGCATGTGTGGTCACAGGAGAATAAAGAGGTGAGCAATGTAATTTAATTTATTCACTGACCAGTGAGTGGCCCCACCCCCCAAGGAGGAGGAGCTACACCCCCGACATCGGAGAGGTGAGTATAAATAGAAGCCAAGAGAAAAGCTGAGCCGTTATTGGACGGTTGGGAGCTATGTGTAAGGTACTACTGACCAAGTCAATATTATACACTCAAGTAATGTTAGGTGGCAGTTATATTATGCTAAAATTCACACACCTTTTCTCGGAACTGTTCAAGTTCTGAATCTGTAATTTTCCATGGGTTTTCTCTTCTTATTTTCTCTGCAGTTGGTACATCACTGGCGCTTTCATGGAGTCTATAGGGCTCAATCATCTCTTCAAAGAACTTCCAGCTACTCAAACATGAAAAATACAGGAGTCAGTACGTTTCACCAATTATGAGGAAGGAAATTCTATTTTGACATTTTCTGGCATATTTTGAGACATTGTATCAGTGCACTAAAAGGGGTTGTCCAGGCAAAATTAAAATGTTACCAGTGTTTAGGTAATAGACAAACAAAGCAATATTCACCTACCGAAATTACCTGGATGCAGCGCAGGCCATTCCGTGGCCTGTGTTTACACCGGAAGAGAGGCAACATTGTTGCTGCAGCAGCTGGATTGTCTGCGGCGGTCAACCTAGGATTGCTGCCGTGTCATCGCTGATATCACCGATGGCACACTATTGAAATCACTTGACCGCGACAGTCACAGATTAAATTGTTCCTGCTGCTGATGGATCGATATCTCCCTGTGTAAATGCAGACCTTGAAGCAGTCTGCACTGGATCCAAGTAAATACCGATAGCGGAGTGTTTTTTTTTTTTTTTAATATATCAAACCACCTGTAAAATTTTAATTTTGCCCGGACAACCCCTTTAACTTGATAAGTTAGACTCTGTTCACATGAATTTATCTTGTGCATTCCTGTTTGAAATGGAAGCAGAAGGGCATCATTAATTTATATTGGGTACAACTGGTTTCTGTTTTTCTATTTAGTATTATTTTTTTACAAAGAAAAAAAAAAACTCCAGCAGGCAGAACTTTTCTTCCTTCCTAAAAATAAACAAGAAACCAGACCTACCCTTTAAACATAAAGTCTCTCTGCTTCTTTAGCAACAGAAGTACGCAGGATGCTGATTTCGGTTTAGTATTCTATGTGCACAAATCTAAGGTTGTGCAAAAAGTTTTATGAAGGAGGAATCCACTGCTTACATTTTGATTATGACTGCATGTTGGAGGAAAAGTCAGTGTGTCAAGTTTGCACACAGTAAAGATGATCCACTCATGTCATGTCTTAACTCCTTAATAACTAGACTTAAAAGGGTCATTAATGAACGGCCCTTTTTTTTCATTATTTGCCTCTCCACTTTTCAGCAGACAATTAATTTATGCAGGACAAATTGTATTATTTTTAGTGATCTTTTGTGGTACATATAAATGAGCAGCTCGTGCAGTCTAAATGTGTTACCAAGGCCTGCAGCATCTCCAGACTTTTCTCCCATCATGCACATATAGGACATCCTTGGTTGGCAATTGTAAAGGGTGCTGCCAGCAGTGGATTTTGATGATTTCTGTGCTGAAGTGTACTCAGTGTGGCAGAATATTCTTCAGATAACCTTATTCATAGCATGTCAAGGCGTATAAGTGTGGGTATTTTTGCACATGGTGCTCATACTCAATACTGTAGAAATCAAGATGTTTTGTAAATTTTGTTTCCATTCTTTCATCATTTGCATAATATCAACATGTCTATCAATTCTGTGATTCCAATAATTCTACAACTTTTCCTTCTTGGAGTTGCAATTTCAATGTTGAGGAGTGTGTACATATTAGATACACACACTTCTCAGCATTGGAATTGCAACATATTGTTATAAACATATTTTACTTAATTTGTCTTCTACGAGATCATAAAAGATCTCTGGGTAACATAAATATATATATTTTATCTTCATTGTACATTTTTTTTCCACTGTGACTGGGCATCTATAAGAGCCCCAGTTACAGGGGAAAACAACTTACTACATTTACAGAAGTCACTGACAGAGCTCTGCTAGAACCCAGCACCTCTGCTATGCCAAACAGACACCTGGCGATCATATGATTGCAGGTCTTACAGAAGCATAACATTGCTGATGCTTTTCTTTACTGCATAAAGCTCATTGAGCAGTATGTAGCCAGCGAAAGAGAAGACTATATATTCAGTGGTGCAGGGTTAAAGACAAGAATAAAATACCCTTGGTCAGTATCTTGTTAAAGAGAAAACCTGTGTTTATAGGGGCTGTATGAGATGGAGGATCTTTTTTTTTAAATAAATATGTACAAATAATCCCCGTCAGTGGGCTGAGTTAGATATTGCAGGTAGCTCACTTCACTGGGATGATGTGATACCAGACATAGACAAGAGTGCTGTTTCTGATTCACTCCATGTTGTTGAGATTTGACAGTTAAAGGGGTATTCTCATCTATTCCATGAATTGGTAATATGGGAATACCTGCCTATATGCAGCGACCAGAGGTGATTAGTTAAGGAAACAGTCAAGCCGGCTGTGTAATATGGTTTCCGTACCTTCCAGCCCACTTGGGCGCATATAGACAGGTATTATCCTGTGATTGACTGACAACAGTAATAAATCCCTTGCGTTTGCATACAAATGTTATATTGGACATGTATTATAAAGCACTGTTGAGAATAATAAAGAATGGTAATAATAACAAGAACAATGATGTTCTAGTAAAATAACAATAATTACATGGTTAATGAACACTCTACAACTTTACAGCCAATGTGCAGTTACACCATTTCGAATGTACTAAATCCATGGGGCTCCTGTATAGCTATATTGGTAAATGAGTTTTATGTTCCTCCTGGATACAGAGATTTCTCTAGCCATAAAACAGGTAATAAAAGTTTTGTACTTTGATGCAGCAAATCTGACAATATATACCACTGTTACATACCTTTCTTTGCTTGGCTTAGTGTTAATGTCTGCAACAATATATACATCGGCAAATTTAATGCGGAACTTACTGAGAAGTGCGGCCATCCTGTGAAGATAAAGAATAAAATATGAATGTAATGTGCCTGTGGTTCCTAACTAATTTCCATCCAAATGAAAAGCTACAAACATAAATTCTACTTTAGATAGGATATATTTTCCTTCCACTCGAAAAGGCTTACAAGAAGGAAAATATGCCTGGGCCCTGGAGAAATAAATATATATGTATTTGATGAGCATTTAATTAGAGTCTTTAAAAAGAATAATGAGGACGTGTTGCATTTACATAAGATGATTTTTAGTCTTTGAAGTTTATAAAATAAAGCTGGACAAAAGATGTGCATAATTACATCAATTTTTCATCCTCGAGACGGTTCACTTTTCCTCCTATAAAGATTCGCAGTTTACAATCCTTCCATTTCTTTCTCAGGGTCAGAATATGTGGAATAAGTAATGTCAAACCTGAAAAATAAAGCAATGAATGCTTGGTGGGTACGCTGAGAAAACTCATTATGATAATTATGACCTGAATTACCCTGAAATTCTGCAATATTCTCCCCAAATTACACCAGCTAGTGGTTGGGGTGTGGAAGACAAAAATGTAAACTTATGTGATTTGCTTGTGTAATTTTTGACTCCAGATCCTCTATTGGTCTTGGAGTACTAAGTGAACAAACTGGGTGGTCTGCTAAATGAATCATATGACTGCCCTTTTACATTGGAAAACTCACTGGGGGTTGTGGGCTAATCGTAGATAAATGGTTAGTTTGTAAAAAATAATTTTATTTGACACCATTGGTTCTGTCTGATTCTGGGAATATCCCTTATGTTGTATGTAGTTCTAGTTTTACATTATACACTGTCTCTCATAAAGGACATATATATATAATTGCCAAGCAAGTGGTCAGTGAACATGCAGTGTCTTTTAGAATATCTGAGAACCGTGGCCCACCTTTACCTTTTATGTTTTGGGATATTTAGATATCTTCTCTATTTAAGGTCTGTGGTCTTTCCATATTTACAACCTTGGCTCCTTTGGGTGGAAATAGTTTAACCGCTTGGTGTAATAGCCAGTTTTGACCATTTTTCCCACTTTTCTATTGTTGCTTTCTGGGAACCATGACTTTTTTATTTTTTCGGTAACACAGCCATATGAAAGCTTGTTCTTTTTCGAGATGTGTTGTATTTGTCAATGACATCATTTTGGGGTACATATAATTTATTAACCATCTTTTATTAACTTTATGGGAAGGAATGTAAACAAAACAGCAATTCTTCCCCAATTATTTGAATTTTAAATTTTACGCTGTTCACCGTGCTGCACAAATATAGTGTTAACTTTATTCCGGGGGACAGTGTAAATATGGCGTTACCAAATTCATATAGTTTTATTTATTTTTATTACTTTTGTACAATTAATAACATTTTTGAAAAATTAATTGTTTATGGGTCGCCATATTCTGAGAGCCAAAAGTTTCACAACTATCCATCAACAGGGCTTTATGAGGGTTTATTATTGCCTGAAAAGCTGTAGTTTTTATTGGTGCCATTTTGTGGTACATGTGACTTTTTGATCACTTTTACTAACTAACTAACTATATATATATATGTATATGTGTGTATATATATATATATACAGTACAGACCAAAAGTTTGGACACACCTTCTCATTTAAAGATTTTTCTGTATTTTCATGACTATGAAAATTGTACATTCACACTGAAGGCATCAAAACTATGAATTAACACATGTGGAATTATATACTTAACAAAACAGTGTGAAACAACTGAAAATATGTCTTATATTCTAGGTTCTTCAAAGTAGCCACCTTTTGCTTTGTGACTGCTTTGCACACTCTTGGCATTCTCTTGATGAGCTTCAAGAGGTAGTCACCGGAAATGGTTTTCACTTCACAGGTGTGCCCTGTCAGGTTTAATAAGTGGGATTTGTTGCCTTATAAATGGGGTTGGGACCATCAGTTGTGTTATGCAGAAGTCTGGTGAATACACAGCTGATAGTCCTACTGAATAGACTGTTAGAATTTGTATTATGGCAAGAAAAAAGCAGCTAAGTAAAGAAAAATGAGTGGCCATCATTACTTTAAGAAATGAAGGTTAGTCAGTGCGAAAAATTGGGAAAAATTTGAAAGTGTCCCCAAGTGCAGTTGCAAAAACCATCAAGCGCTACAAAGAAACTGGCTCACATGAGGACCGCCCCAGGAAAGGAAGACCAAGAGTCACCTCTGCTTCTGAGGATAAGTTTATCCGAGTCACCAGCCTCAGAAATTGCAGGTTAACAGCAGCTCAGATTAGAGACCAGGTCAATGCCACACAGAGTTCTAGCAGCAGACACATCTCTTCAACAACTATTAAGAGGAGACTTTGTGCAGCAGGCCTTCATGGTAAAATAGCTGCTAGGAAACCACTGCTAAGGACAGGCAACAAGCAGAAGAGACAAGTTTGAGCTAAAGAACACAAGGAATGGACATTAGACCAGTGGAGATCTGTGCTTTGGTCTGATGAGTCCAAATTTGAGATCTTTGGTTCCAACCACCGTGTCTTTGTGCGACGCAGAAAAGGTGAGCGGATGGACTCTACATGCCTGGTTCCCACCATGAAGCATGGAGGAGGAGGTGTGATGGTGCTTTGCTGGTGACACTGTTGGGGTTTTATTCAAAATTGAAGGCATACTGAACCAGCATGGCTACCACAGCATCTTGCAGCGGCATGCTATTCCATCCGCTTTGCGTTTAGTTGGACCATCATTTATTTTTTAACAGGACAATGACCCCAAACACACCTCCAGGCTGTGTAAGGGCTATTTGATCAAGAAGGAGAGTGATGGGTTGCTACGCCAGATGACCTGGCCTCCACAGTCACCAGACCTGAACCCAATCAAGATGGTTGGGGTGAGCTGGACTGCAGAGTGAAGGCAAAAGGGCCAACAAGTGCTAAGCATCTCTGGGAACTCCTTCAAGATTGTTGGAAGACCATTTCCGGTGACTACCTCTTGAAGCTCATTAAGAGAATGCCAAGAGTGTGCAAAGCAGTCATCAAAGCAAAAGGTGGCTACTTTGAAGAACCTAGAATATAAGACATATTTTCAGGTGTTTCACACTGTTTTGTTAAGTATATAATTCCACATGTGTTAATTCATAGTTTTGATGCCTTCAGTGTAAATGTACAATTTTCATAGTCAAGAAAATACAGAAAAATCTTTAAATGAGAAGGTGTGTCCAAACTTTTGGTCTGTACTGTATATATATATATATATATATATACATAATATGCACAGGATATTATAAAAATATATAAATATTTTTTGTTGGTTATTATATCATGACACTCATAACTTGCTTATTTTCCTGTAGATGGAACTATAATGAGGGCTTTTTTTTTGCGAGACAAGCTGTAGTTTTTACTGGTACCATTTTTGGGTACATATAACTTTTTGATTTTTTAATTATATTATTCATAGGAGGCATGAGCAAGTAACAGTAAATCTTGAATAGCTTTTTAAATGTAGTTTTTTTTAAAGAGTGGTAGGGCAGGATAGAGTAGGGCAGGATCTGATTGGCTGAGGGTCATGTCAGGCACAGAGGCCATTGTCATACTTCCGGTTGCCATAGCAACCCGTCAGCACCCCGCGCGAGTACCAATGGGCTGACAAAGGGACCAATCTCCCTTTGTCAGATTCTCTCACATACCGCTGTCACTATTAACAGTGGCATCCAAGGGGTTCAAATTTTGGCACCAATAACAGCCTGCAACTTCTGCGGATGCCATAGGCACCACTCCTGTACCTTTGCCATTCATCAGACATAACTGTACATCCGTTTGCAGTACATAATATACAATATGGACACACAATTATGTCCATTTGAGGGAAGGGTTTAAAGGGAACCTGTCAGGTTGGATAATGCGGTTAACCTGCAGATATAAGGTTAATCTGCAGGTTACCAACAATATGAAGGTGCCCAACTGGTGTACTGAAAGTGCAGCAACTTTATTCCTCCTGGGAGCAGCTGGCTTTCAGTCATACAGGCATGGTTGGAGCAATTATAGTCTCATGGCTCATTATTCTGTGAGCGGTGGCTGTGAGCAAGCCCATGCCCTGATTGACAGCCGGCTCTGCTGTTGGTCAGTGTTGGGATGTTCTTACAGCTTTTGCTCTCAGTGCTGTGAGCGGTGACTGTAGCTGTGCCGACACGCATGTATGACTGAAAGCTGGTGGCTTCTGGGAGGAATAAAGTTCATTTTCAGTACACCGACCAGGCACCTTCATAACACTATTAACCAGCATATTAACGCTATATACTGTAGGTTAATAGTGTTATTGGACATGACAGGTTCCCTTTAAGATTGAGGGTTCTGAGTTTTATGAATATATTTTTAGGCTGGAGGTAAAGTGTACTTATATTTAGGGCCTTTAATATTTTAAATACAATTATTGTATCAGGTCTTCTTACCACCATCATCAAATAGCCACCAGACATCTATAGTGCCCTTTCCTTGCTTCTTCTTAAATTGTTCACTAGCTTCCACAAGTCTCTGGTTATACTCGCCCATGTGCATTGGTGGAGCTGTACTAACTTCTGAAATTCGAAGCAAAAATATTAGTCTACATTGTCAATACTAGACAGCGGCAATTCCACTGTAGATGTCAGCAGACTGCCATAAAAAGCAGCTTTAGTTTCGGAGCTAGAAACTGAATTTCATTACAACATCTCATATATTTAATGTCATGCTTAAAAAATGGAAATTTCAGCTGCCTAGAACAAAGGAAATGGATTTGTCAAATTAAGAAGAGGGCTGAAATGAGAACAATGCAAACTGTTTAGGAAATGTCATCCTACATTATTTATCTGATGTAAGATCATAGCACACATTATTTAAAAGTATTAAAAGTATCAATCTTGACTTCCATGATGTTTTTTCTCGATGCTTTGTCCCGTCAGTCACTCGCCATCATTTATTGGTAGGTTATTTCACATATTTTGCTTACAAAAGTACAACTAAATTTAAAAAATGTTCCTTTTTTCCCTATCAGATGGATTATACATGAGATATCATACCTTTATAAAGGGATTCATATTTTACTAAATATGGTCCTACTAACGTTTCGGTAATATAGTCACTTCTAAAATGGCCCCCAATTGCTTATTTCATAGGCGGCACTCTATTTGTATCTCTTACCTATTCTTCACATGTGACAAAATCATAACCTTCGAAGTTTTAGTGCCTGAGATCAACATTTCAGACTAAATTTTAGTATAAACTACAGAACAGTATGAGGACAGATATTTTGTCAGCAGAGTAAAAAAGCTGATCTTTAGTTTCACCTATCCACTGACACTACAGATTGGGAAGATTCGCTGAATTGTAGAATGTGTCTGGGTAACAAAGGTTAAAGGGGTTTTTGGCTTTAACCTGCTACCATAAACATATACAATAACCTCTTACATTATGATGTGCTGCCCCTTTGTCATTAATGTCTTCTGCATGTCACTGATGTTCTGAACCTGGCCAGTGATAGAGGGGCATGTCATCATCAGCCTTCCCCATTACAAAAACATTGGTGGCATCAAACCATGGTGTAAGAGATCATAGCTGAACGTATAATAACTTTGTATGTAAAGGTCTGTCAGCACAAAATTACTTTTCTAATCAAGCACATCACATTGTAGGGGATAAAGCCCTAATAAAAATCATACTTTTGGGTCCTGATTCATTATTTGGGGGGGGGTGGTGGTGTTCTAAGTTACTTTTCTTTTTTTCTGTTTTGCAGTATTTGCTGAGGTTGTTTTGTGCCAAATTCTTCAAAATGAAATAAGTAGGTCATTAATTTTGCCCAAACTAAAAAATGATCTTTATTTTTGTCTTTAACTTTATTTGCGACTTTGTAGCACAAAAAGTCGCATGTTAAATTAATAGGTTGCAAAGTTGCGCACAAATTCCAGACATACATAAAATCACTCCAAGGATGGGTTCGACATTTGTGCTAAAATTTAGAGATGTATTTATCTTTTTTAAAGTCACAATTGATGAATCAACCGAAAACATCTGAAAACCCTCAAACCATGTCCACAATGAATCAGACCCTTTATATCCAAATTTTTTGCTGTGTTTGCCAGAAATTGTTCTTTATTGAGTTGCTCGGCACACTCTGGGCGTGGCCAAACAGTTCACTGCCGTTTCCACCTACTTTTTTACCCATCTATCTCCGTCCTCCTCTCGCTTGTGTAAACCAAACTGTCAATCAAGAAATAAGAATACTGAGACTGATTAAAAAATAAAGGTGGGAAGGTGCACCGGACCACTGGGCTGCATCCAAAATGCACCAACTGGCTTATTAGCATATCTAAATTTAAAAAAAATCTGAAAAATGTAGTTACAGATTTGGGCAACAAACGTACGATTTTTATTAGGACTTTGTCCCTTACAAGGTGCAGTCATGGGTTTGAACAGTTTTTTTTTGCTGATAGACTCAATATAAAATGAACATTAACCCATTATATTTAGAAGCATTTAAAGTTTTTTTTCCCACGAACAAAGTATGGTATATTTTAATCAATAGATCTTGGAATAATAATATGTTTCACAATTGGATGTGTTTAAAAAAATGTTTCTGTGCCAAGATAATCTTATAAATGTGCCCCTGCTGTGTACTGTGTAATGGCTGTGTCTGACCATGCAGGAACATTGTCTGATCATACCACATATCCTGGGCAGGAGAGGACATAAAAAAGTATATATATTACAGCACAGGATCGCAAATAATTCTTTCTTTGAGGTAATTCATTTTTTAAAAACAGGCAGGGAAATCTTTTATCTCACAAAAAGAATCAGCTGTGATCCCATACTGTCCTGCATGTATACTCTTTTGCTTCCTCCCCGCAAAAAACAAGCCCTGACAGGACTCTGTCGGCCAAAATATGGAAAAATTATAGCTCTCAAGATATGGCGATGCAAAAACTAGTCTTTGCAAAAAAAAGTTTTTTTTAGTGTGCGACAGCTGTCAATCATAAAAACTCGATATAAATCTGATATCCCTGTAATTGCACCGACCTGAAGAATAAAGTCGTCTAATCACTTATACCTCACGAGGAGCGGCGTAAAAAATAAACGCTAGGGTTAGGGTTGTACTAGAGTTGTGGTATGGTTAGGGCTGTGCTAGGGTTAGGGTTGAGCTAGGGTTAGGGTTGTGCTGGGGTTAGGGTTGTGCTGGGGTTAGGGTTGTGCTGGGGTTAGGGTTGTGCTAGGGTTAGGGATATGCTAGGGTTAGTGTTGTGCTAGGGTTAAGGTTACATTAGGGTTGGGGTTAGGGTTGTGTTGGGGTTGGGATATTTTCAAAAGTAAAGAAAAAAAATGATGACAATATGGCGACTAGTGTTGAGTGCAAGTTCTCGCTACTTGAGTTTGCATCGGGTGCTTGGGTATGCACAGAGTATCGCGTGTGCTCGAGTGACATGCTCGTGTCTCCATCCCATATGTTTCGTGGCTGTTATACAGCCAAGAAAAGCACTTGGGGACTGCCTGCCATGCACGGGCAATCCCTGCATGGTTTTTTTTGGGTGTCTAACAACCGTGAAACATGCGGGATGGGGACTTGAGCATGTCACTTGAGCATCTGTGATATTTGGTCCATACCCGAGTACCCGATGCAAACTCAAGTAGCGAGCACTTGCACTCAAGACTAATGACAACTTATTCAATATGATGATAATGTTATCAAATTCTGTGTCGTACTTCTAGGTTTAAAATGTTCACTATACCCCTTGATAAAATCCTTGAGTGGTCTAATTTCCAAAATGGGGTCACTTGTGGGGGGTTTGCATTGTTTATGCGCATCAGGGGCTCTCCAAACGCAACATGGCGTCCGCTCTCGATTTCAGACAATTTTGCGTTCAAAAAGTCACACAGTGCTCCTTCCCTTCTGAACCCTGTCGTGCGCCCAAACAGTGTTTTTTCCCCACTTATGGGGTATCAATGTACTCGGGAGAAATTGCACAACAAATTGCATGGTGCAATTTCTCTTGTTACCCTTATGAAAATGCAAAATTGGGGGCTGAAAAACATTTTTATGGGAAAAATGTGAAAATGTTATTTTTATGGCTCAATGTTATAAACTTCTTTGAAGCACCTGAGGGTTCAAGGTGCTCACCACACATCTAGATAATTTCCCTGAGGGGTCTAGTTTCCAAAATGGTGTCACTTGTGGGGGGTTTCCAATGTTTAGGCACATCAGGAGCTCTCCAAACGCAACATGGCGTCTGCTAATTATTCAAGCAAATGTTACATTCAAAAAGTCAAATGGCGCGCCTTCCCTTCCGAACCCTGCCGTGCGCCCAAACAGTGGTTCTCCCCCACATATGGGGTATTGACTAGAGATGAGCGTTGTTCGACTAGAACTGTTCGCCAATCTCAAATTCGAGCTGTTTTGGGCGGTGTTCGAGTTGTTCGACGAACCCGAACGATTTGCAAAAAATTCGGCTGTTCGAGGTTATGTTCGATAACTGTTCATGCACCAAAAGCGTGTCCTGCATGTCTGGCGCTATTTAGAGCACCAATCATGCAGGGATTGTCTGCCACTCACTGTAATGCCACAGCCATGGTGGTTGTGGCATTAGAGTGATTGCCCAAATCGATGGGAACAGTGCTCACAGTGAAACATGAAAAGCCGGCAATTCAGCAGCGGCGTACACCGGTACCCGACAATTTAGAACCGAAAGAATAGAGCTTCACACATAGATTAGATAGATAGAAACATGTCAGTCACATATATAAGAAGTACAGTGACAGTGTTGCTTACTGTACTTGTCATTTAGTGTAAAGGATTTATTAAAAAAAATATTAGTGTTTTCATGCACCGTCTCTTTAAAAAAGCCGGCCGGCAATTCAGCAGGGTACCCGACAATTTAGAATGGAAGGAATAGAGAATCACACATAGATTAGATAGATAGAAACATGTCAGTCACACATATAAGAAGTACAGTGACAGTGTTGATTACTGTACTTGTCATTTAGTGTAAAGGATTTATTAAAAAAAATATTAGTGTTTTCATGCACCGTCTCTTTAAAAAAGCCGGCCGGCAATTCAGCATCTGTACCCGACAATTTAGAACAGAAAGATAGAGCATCACACATAGATTAGATAGATAGAAACATGTCAGTCACATATATATGAAGTACAGTGACAGTGTTGCCTACTGTACTTGTCATTTAGTGTTAAAATAAAGGATTTATTTTAAAAAAAATTGGCGTGGGGTTCCCCATAATTTTAGTCTCTAGCGGAGATTAAGCAGACAGCTGGGGCAGATGTTTGAAGCCTGGGAAGGGGGTAATACCCACGGAGCTTCCCAGGCTACTAATATCAGCCCCCAGCTGAATACCTAGCCTTTACTAGCTACTAAAATGGGGGACCCCCCAAAAAATTGACGTGGGGTCCCCCCTATTTTAATAGCTAGCAAAGGCTAGGCAGACAGCTGGGGGCTGATATTAATAGCCCAGGAAGGGTGCCATGAATATTGGCCCCCTCCCAGGCTAGAAACACCAGCCATCAGCCGCCCCAGAAATGGCACATCCATAGGATGCGCCAATTCTGGCACTTAGCCTCGCTCTTCCCACTGCCCTGTAGCGGTGGCAGTGGGGTAATAGGGCTGGGGTTAATGTCAGCTTATAATGCCAGCTGACATCAAGCCCAGGTTAGTAATGGAGAGGCGTCTATAAGACACCCCCATTACTAACCCCGTAGTCAAAGTTAAAAAAAAACACAAACACCCAGAATAAAGTCCTTTAATTGAAATAAAGACACAATTCTTTATTGTTCTAAATTAAACCATACTTACAATCACGCCCATTCCAGCTGAAGCCAACGATCCCCTGCAATAAAAGAAAAATAATAAAGCAACATAATCCTTACCTTTCCATGGTTCCCACGACAGCTTCAGCTCTGCTACATCGAGATGACAGGCTGGACCGCAGCAGAAAGCTGCCATCCAGCCTGTCATCCCGCAGACACTGAGAAGCGCAGGCTTGCTTGCGCTCCTCAGCGTCTCTCTGTGACGGCATCCAGATGAGCCGAGTTCATGTCCAATGAACTCGGCACACCTCATGCACGTCACTGACAGCGTGGGAAAATTCTCACGCTGAAGCGCTGAGTGCAGGAGAATTCTCCCACGCTGTCAGTGACGTGCATGAGGTGAGCTCATGTCCAATGAACTCAGTTCACCTCATGCACGTCACTGACAGCGTGGGAAAATTCTCCTGCACTCAGCGCTTCAGCGTGAGAATTCTCCCACGCTGTCAGTGACGTGCATGAGGTGAGCCGAGTTCATTGGACATGACCTCGGCTCATCTGGATGCCCTCACAGAGAGACACTGTGGAGCGCAAGCAAGCCTGCGCTTCTCAGTGTCTTCGGGATGACAGGCTGGATGGCAGCGTTCTGTCTTTAAATTTATTTTCATGTTAAATGTTCATTTTTTTCTTCCACATTCCAAAACTTCCTGTGAAGCACCTAACGGGTTAATAAACTTATTGAATGTGGTTTTGAGCTCCTTGAGGGGTGCAGCTTTTAGAATGGTGTAACTTTTGGGTATTTTCTGTCATAAAGGCCCCTTCAAAGTCACTTCAAATTTGATGTGGTCCCTAAAAAAAAAATTTTGCTGGAAAAATGAGAAATTCCTGATCAACTTTTAACCCTTATAGCTTCCTAATCTTTAAAAAATTTGGTTCCAAAATTGTGCTGATGTAAAGTAGACATATGGGAAATAACTAATAACTATTTTGTGTGACATAACTCTCTGATTTAAGGACATGAAAATTCAAATTTAGAAAATTGCTACATTTTCGCCAAATTTCTGATTTTTTCACAAATAAACACAAGTGATATCGAAAATTTTTTAGCACTATTATGAAGTACAAGAAGTCACGAAAAAACAATCTCCGAATCAGTGGGATCAGTTGAAGCGTTCAAGAGTTATTACCGCATAAAGGGACAGTGGTCAGAATTGTAAAAAATTGACCTGGTCGTTAACGTGCAAACCACCTTCGGGGATAAAGGGGTTAAATTAACTTTGTTTGTGGGAAAAGCCCTTTAATAATATACTTTATACACACACAAAAAAAAGCAATGTCTTTATCTTTACTTCTATCCTTTTCAGGCTGGGAAAATGTTGATTACAGTATCAAAAATAGGATTACAGAACAGAAAAACTAACAAATATGCAATGATTACTGCATTGAGAAGTTGTGAACATTTATATATATTTTTAAAAAAAATAAACCTGGTTAATTAAACTATTTGCAATTTAATATGCTTCCTGCATATGGCTTCAAATAAGAGAAATATGGAATAAGCCTTGATGGGATTTGGAAAGATATGGGACATTTTATTTTGCTGCGTCAGTTCTCTGAAAGCGGGTAGCCTGGAGAGCAATTACAGTGATAGATGGCCTGTCATGTGGGCACTAAGAGTGGCGATTAGTAGCTCTTGACATGTTCAGTATTGCACAACATAGCGTAATGGGAGAGGTGATAACACCATCAAGCATTTGAAGTACATCTTTCCACAAATTGTTATCTTCTCAGAATACTGTCAGAAACAATTCGCTGGCACTTGTGTTTTTACAATATTTTGTTAAAACAAAAATGGCAATAAATTTAGGAGCAAATTCCATATTTTGATGAACAAGGGTAAAACTAGACTATTACTTGTAAGTTATCTTTCTAAAATTATGTATTTTGAACCAGTATGTTTTTTTTTCCATAACTTCTGCCTCCAAACAGGAAATGAATAACTTGTAATAGACAGGGACAATGGTGCCAAGGAGTCTATTGTGTATCATGAACACATTTTGACCCTGCCACCAGCCAGGACATTGGATATTAATGATACTGGGCAAAAGAAGAATAAGGAGACTTCAATCAACTAACGTGGGCATGAAAAAAAATCTTAATATTTTAATAAAGGAAGCAAATAACTCATTATTAACCTTTGAACCCTGTCTGACATCTTTATTATGTAAAAACATAACAGTGCGATAACTACTCAGTAATTCCCTGTATGTTGATATCTCTGTTTAAAATTAAAAAAAGAAGAGGTTTACCATAAATAAAGGAAAGTTATTTGGGCTCCATGAGAGAATATACACCATGTATCATTCTGAACAGGGGCTTCTCTCTATTACATATATGTACATATTGGGGGGCACAGCTGTACAGTACATACATGTATGGACATCATGTGTAGGCATCTCACGCCTGGTAGCAAAGACAATTGTTTGTTATAAGTGAATCACGACTGAATGCTGAATAGACTGATTGACCAAACAACAGCCATTATGCCAAGGCTTAAAAAAGCTCTCCCAGTTTTTTTTGCTTCTATAACTGCACATCTACCTGTCACTCTCTGCACTACTCTTATACTTGTTTAAAATTATGCAGTTGGATGGTTGAACCCTGCTTTCGTACACATAAGTTTGGTGACATGCACTGCACAGTCATCATCATTAACTGTGATAGCAAATTCTTCCCTGTAGAGAATTTCAGTGGTACAACCCATGTTACTTCACTACATAGCTTCTTCTGTTGGCTAAGATGGGGGCATTTTTCACAGAAGGGGGTCACCTTCCAAGATTTAATATGGGATTACAGGACCTAATTTTAGAGGTGTATACAATAAATTTGCAGATAGAAACAGCTAAATAAGGTAGTACTACTGGGACAACCCCTTCTCAATCCGTATGTTTCCCCCTTTTAAAATAATAATACTTATACTCACCTCCGATGCCGTTCCAGTAGTGTCGGCACTTTCTCTCCTGGCAAGTGATTAACAGTTTGATTTCAGGCAAACCTTTCGGCCAATCAGAAGCCACTTCACTCTCCCCATCTTCGGACTTAATAAAAGTATTATTATTTTAAAAGGGGGAAACATACGGATTGAGAAGTGGTTGTCCCAGTAGTGGACAAACCCTTTAAGAATTAAGATATATGTGAGGGGGTGGGGATGCATTTTTAAACCACTGCCTTGGGTGCTATTTAAGCTTGTCCATCCCATATAGATGAAATATTATAAATGCACCTCACTGATAGATAATTTATAGTATAATGTATGATAATGTGAATTGCATTATTTCCATAGCAATGGAATATTGAATGACTACTTGACAACATAATTTTGGGATGTAAAGTTTTCTACAGCCAGAAAGTTTCTTTAGCTTCAGTCATCCATACTTGTTCAGACTTTCTCATTTGTGTTTGTCTGGTCTTTTTTATATTTCAGAGTATAAATAGCTCTTGACAAGTTTATTCTAATGTTATCATACAGGATGTGGCAGCATATCTATCTCACTGACCCTGTCAAATCCAGCAATCACAAATTCAATGCATATATTTGTATATAAAATCATTTTAGTCAGGAATAATATTACATTAAAATACAATGTGTGATCAGTTTGCAGAGAACATGACATGGTTTTCAATTGGAAAAGTTGATAATATATTTAAATTGATTTGTTTTTTTGTGAAAGGATCCTTTTTTTAGTTCAAGTTCATTTCCTCCGGAAAGTAATTCATATTCATTGAGATTTTGGAGGTTAGGTATGCTGCCATATTATCTGCCCAACTGTCTTGCCTAATTTGTGAGTTCATGTGTCAAACTTATACTCTCAAAATACTTTGAAAGTGACACAAAAACTAAAGTCTTAGCATTACTACAAGTAACGGGTAAATATAATTCTTCCATCTTGACTTTTCCTATAAAAGTGCTATTGGCAGCTGCCACCTAACTTTACTATGATATAGATTCCCTACATATTAGAAGTCTCCATATCTTATGTGTCAATCAACACGTCAGCATTGGAAGAGAGAGTTCTACATGTAGAACAATGCCATTATGTCAGTAAAATAGATCCCCCCCTTTTCCTCTGGAAATAGTACCTTCTCCAAACGTGGATTATACGCTAAATAGTTTAGGGTAGTTTTGCATTATTTCATGTCTTTATATATGTAGCAGCTCCGTTGTGAATGGACAGCTAAATCTATCAATACAATTTATATTAACTTTAGCCGACTAATTCCTAATGAGTAGCTGAAAATATAATGAGGCAGCTTGACAGTCCCCTCAGTAGTATACAAAAGGGGGAAAAATGATTAGACATGTTGCTTTTCAACATGTCTGATTGTCTGTCAAGGACAAAATGCTGACAGATTTATGCTTGCGGTTTATTCCCCTATAGCCATTGAATTAAACTTGTACACTCACCGAAAGTTAGCCAATGTGTTTGACAAGCTGTGGCTCTATGTAATTGTCATCCAAGTTCCCATAACACTTTAGTCTCTGGTAACTGGAATCAACATAATTGCTAGTACGGGATTATGCATAAATGGAGAATAGAATTCAGAATGCATTTTACCATTTACATGGAGTTGGGATGATGTAAATCAAGGCAATCTTTGTACAGGACTGTGGAATATGATGGTTTATATAAATAAGCAGAATAATAATCAAGAAATAAAAAATTGAGTAAAATCAGTGCAGGATAGATAAAGAAAAGTACTGAAATTGTTATCCAGAATTTCATATATTACCTTACATGTTTCATTGAAGTCACTGTGTAATTTGTAAACTAGTCCTCTAAATAGAGTTGCCCTTAAGTGGTCATAAACTTGTAAAAAACTCATGAAAGAATAAAGTTGCGTTAAAACCAAGCACACCATTGTTTTTCTTATGAAATTCTCAATAAGTTTGATGTGTCACATGACCCTCTTCCCATTGAAAAAAATAAAGCTGGATCCAAAATGGCCGATTTCAAAATGGCCGCCATAGTCACTACCCATCTGGAAAAGTTTTCCCCCTCCCATATACTAATGTGCCACAAACAGGAAGTTGATATCACCAACCATTTCCATTTAATTTAGGTGTATCCATATAAATGGCCCACCCTGTATATATATAATACATATCCAGTACATTCATTCTGCAGCAGGACAATGATCCCAAAGATACAGCCAATATCAATAAGAACTATACTCAGCATAAAAAAGAACAGGGAAAATGTCCCTCACAGAGCCCTGATCTCATCATCATCGAGTCTGTGTGGAGTTATATGAAGAGTCAGCATAATTTGCGCTAATTTACATCCACAGAAGATCTGTAGCTAGCTCTCCAAGATGTTTGGAACAACTTCCCTGCCTTGTTTCTTCAAATACTGTGTGTAAGTGTACCTAGAAGAAGTGATGTTCATTCGAAGGCAAAGGGCGATCACACCAAATATTATTTGATTTCTCTTTAATACATTAACTTTGCATCTTATTGATAAAAATAAACTATTAATACTTCTAGTTTTGAAACCATATTGCAGCATTTTTCCCACACCTGCCTAAAACTCTTGCATGGTAATGTTAGAAAATAAAAAATCTAAGCCAATATTCACTTGTTAAAGCCTACGCCACCACAGTGCCACCAGTTTTTACTCTGCTGCACTGATTACTTGATGTGCATTCATATGACTTTTACAGCCAATCACTGCAATCATATAGGCATGCAAGGTAGGAGACCTTATCATCACTACAGCAATGTAAACCTTGGGGGCCACTAGAGCATCATCGAAGGAGTGGCCGAGAATTAAATAAGTGAGTTTTTTATTTTCTTCCATTTTTGCTCTTAGAGAATTACTTTTTAAATCCTCTATAGCATTTTAAAGTGAAACTCCACTAAATTTTCATATTAAAAAAATAGTTGAACGAGGAGGAGTTAACGTAGCAGAGCGGTAATTTCTTTCGTTCAGGACCACTAAATGAAAATTGTCTGTACCCATAGCTGCCAAAAGATCCAAAATTACCGCTGAGGCTGTCCTGATTTTTAGGTACACTAGGGGTCAGTTAAATGCTTGGCTGATAAATGGGTGTGATTTGTGTTAAAAAAGGGAGTGCTTTCTCAGGCAGTTCGGGAACATTTCGGGTGGGCTATGGGTTGGGACCAAACATATGGTAAGTAATGCTGGTAAGTAAATAATACTGTAGAAAATACCATAAAACAATAAAGGCCATATACAGGTGGTGGGGGGGGGGGACAGGAAGTCTATAAACTGAGGCTTCAGTCAATAGGTGCAGATTACTAAATAATGTCAGAAAAGGGGGCGCTGTTTCGACAACTCTCCAATACAGCTCAGTAACAGGCACCTGTTTCGTTCATTGCTGTGTTATGAAGGGCGTATAGTATATAGTATACAGATTAAAAGTAATCTGTCACTAGGATCAACCCTCCTGAACTCTCTATATGGGAATGCAGGTCATGGAAAGTTAAATAAAATGACAACTTGACATCTGCGATCCGATGCCTTATTACAGAGAAATCCATAGTTTTCTTAATATGTAACTGAGCTGTTAAGATCTATGGGCCGGATACTGATCTTTTTGAAAATCTTCATCCAAAGCTTATATTAAAAGAAAGGGGCTATACCAGTGTGAACCATGTAATGACTGACAGTCTGCTCTCCTGATCTACATGTCTCACACTGGTAACACCCCGTTCATTTAAAATAAGCTTTAGAGGCAGATTCTAGGGGAGATCTATGTCCAGCCCATAGATCTTAACAGCTCATTTACATATTAAGAAAAAACATGGATTTCTCTGGAATAAGACATCGAATCGCAGATATGAAGACATAATTTTATTCAGCTTTCTATCACCTGCATGGCCATATAGGCGGCTTAAGAGGGTTGATCCTACTGACTGATTCCCTTTACTGTAAGGAGATTTAATTTGAGAGACCAAAGAGAAATAATTAAGAGCCCCCATACATTCATCTTACTGACTTTGAAAATTTCTCTTCTGAGCATGCAGTTGTATAATGAAACTTTACAAACCTGTTGAAGCCATACAGATATGCTGACTGGAGAACTCAAAGTATTGCTGTCAGTAGCGAAAAATGAGTCAATAGCTTCTAATACTGGAGGCGGCCATACAATAGAATCTACTACATCACATCTAATTTATGTTTTTTCCTGCAATCACTTTATTTGTGAATACATAAGCAGTAAATGAGGCTGCTTACCATGCAATAAGCGTGAACTCCCTTCAAGCTAAATGCAAATGTCGCTATAGCTAAAGTACGCTATTATTTAGTGGAAGCTTTTTGACAGCAGAACATAACATAAATAGTTATAAGTAGAAATACTTGTAATGTATATAAATTACACAACTATTCCTTCAGGCTCTAATTTTAATTTAGATGGAGTCATATATTTTTCAGTCGGGAACCATTTTGTAAATTATTCAGGAAATGAAAAAATATACACACAAAACAATGGAAACTTTTTTTCTGGTTTTACCTGTTAAAGAATAAAGTAAGCATTTATTCCAACACTCATAACTGTACATGCGAGATATATCATAAAGAACGCTGGTAGAAACTCTTAAATAGTGTTACCTTTCTTAGATGCTTGGTTAGAAATATTCAGCTTGCTGGATTTAGAAAAAAACCTGCGAATTCTACTATTTCCATCCTGAAATTCACTGTCTTTGATGGTTGCTTCAAGTGCCAATCTCTCTTGTTCTAGTCTCTGGAACTCCTCTACAAATTTAGAAATGGAGATAGAAATAGTTACTAATAGAAAATGAAATAGGTTTTCCCACGACAACTCCCTATTTTTTAACTCTTAGAGACTTACAATAAGACAGGTTATATAAGTAATTACATTGGAGCTCTCTCCCTGGCACGCCCAGTATTGTAGAGAATGTGAGGCCTTTAGTTCTGGTTCTGGACTCATTTGGCTGCTTCCAAAAGACCAATTCACCAAATCTTTAATGCCCTACACCTCAGCCGAGTCTCAAAGCAGATGTGTAGCCATAAAGACGAAGGACTGGTGAAACTATTCATAAATAAATTGGTACGGTATTGTTAAAACTGGAGACAAGATTACTCAGATAGTATAATGTTTCAGGGTCACCAATCAAATATCGCTGCTATTTTTCAGAAAGTCGAACAAGTTCTAAATATGAAGAAACTAGAAGATTAATGTATTGGATAAAAAGTGGTGGTATGGAACTTGGGGTAGGGCATTCCCCAGTCTGACTGCTCTAACTGTAAAGAACCCTTTCATATTCAGCTGCCGGAATCGCATTTTCTCCACATGTAATGAGTGCCCCCTGGTCCTTGGTAAGGTCTTTGGTAGAGATAAATCATGTACCAGTCCTTTGTATATATCACATCGCCTTTGAGTTGTCTTTTTTCTAAACTAAACAAGTTCAACTTTTCCAACTTTTCATTGTTACCTCCACCCTGTGTAATAATCTAGTTGCCAGCTTTGGAATAAACTCTATCTTTTCAATATCCGTTTAAAATGTGAAGCCCAAAACTGGATCCCATATTCAAGATTTGACCTTAAAAGTGACTTAAAGAATATATTGGCATAATGGGATTTTATCTCTCTTTTTTATACATTCTAATTTTTTTGGGGCTTTTGCAGCTGCTGCTTGACATTGAGTGCTGCTGCTCAGCTTACTTGTAACCAGAATACCCAAGTCCTTCTCCTGTTCTGTAGTCCATACTCTATTTCCTTTTAATGAATGTGCAGCAATACAATTACTGCAGCAAAATACTTTGTATGAATGTTACTAGATGAATAAATATGTTGTGTGCGATAAATAGAATGAAATTAAAGTGTTGTAAAGTGGATTAAGAAGATCAATTTATGTGTGAAGGAAAAATACATTTTCAAAATTTATTTTTATTTATTTATTTTTCTCACTTACATAGCACCATTAATTACACAGCGCTTTACAGATATTATCGGCACTGTCCCCATCAGGGCTCACAATCTAAATTCCCTATCAGTATGTTTTTGGAGTGTGGGAGGAAACCGGAGAACCCGGAGGAAACCCACACAATCACGGGGAGAACATACAAACTCCTTGCAGATGTTGTCCTTGGTGGGATTTGAACCTAGGACTCCAGCGCTGCAAGTGCTAACCACTGAGCCATCGTGCTGCCCATTCTGTATTTAAAGAAACAGTGGACAAAAGGTTTTCCAGGACTTAAACATTGATGGTTTTTTCTTAGGACTGGTCACAAATGCAGCTCAGTCCATTTCAATGGTATGGGACTGTGCTTCAACATTATAATGCTGTCCTACAAGAGGTGATGGTAGCAAAATTCATAACCACATTTAACAATGACTAGGAATTTGTCTTATAATTAAAGGGATTTACCAAGATATGGAATAGAGGAAATGTGTTAAAATAAGGAAAGAACCTACAGTATACTCACCTGATAAATCCACTGCCACTTTAGCACCTTCAGTCTGGGGTTCCTTGAAGTTCTTTACCTTGCTGCATTGATAACATCTTTGTCTACCCACAAGATCAGTGCAGTCGATCTCTTGACTCAATGGTCATTCCATCCACTGCTGAAATGGTAACGTGTAGAGACCGAGACATAATCTCTACAGAAAGGTAAACAAAGCCTGGAGTGGCAGTGGATTTACTAGGTGTGTATAGGTTCTTTTGTTATTTTATGTCATTTTATTCCTTCAGTCCATTTTCTTCAGTTCTTGGGATATGCTTTCAAATGGTATTGAGAGTTTCCTGTAATAGGATAAAAGTATTTTCTAGTAAGGTCTGGAAGAATGTTGTCTTTTCCATCCCCTGGACCAAATATCTTGGCCCTATTTTAGGTGCGCAGGTGACATTTATTGTTTGGCTGCCCCAAGCATCTGTTTAGATGGACCGACCGACGGCACTAAACAACCGCCAATTAGTTAACCTTCACTAATCAGCAGTCGTTTAGCCTGTATACACAGGAAGACTAACAATAAATGATGCGCAAAGAGCAAATGGTAATGGATCATTCAGCGTGATTAGGCTGCCACTGGTCCTCCTGACAAAGTACGATGTACTGCCGAGAATGCTGCCCCTGTTCATCAGATGATCGGCAACCAGTTTACACTGTAAAACTGTGAATGCTTGCTCGCGATAATCTTTCACTGTAATTGCAGCTTAAAGGGAACCTGACAGCTGATACATGCTGCCCGATCTACAGGCAGCATGTATCAGGCACTGGCAGTGCGACCTCGGCCAGTTATCTTTGACGCTGCGGTGTTTCAGGGAAACACATACTTTTAAAGCTGCATGGGACCAAGTCGCACTTTAGGCCAGTCAGACAGGTGGGTCCCCAGCACCTTCTCTCCGCCTGCTGCCCTAGAGTGACAGGTCTCTGTCTAAACACGCACATAGGCAGAGACATGTCAATCCAGTGCAGTGAGCGGAGAGAAGCTGCCGGGACACGACTGTCTGACTAGTCTCCAGCGAGGCTTGGTCCCTGGCGGCTTTTAAAGTCAGTTTGACTCTGAAATGTTGCTACCTGGCTGAGATCCTACAGCTATGCCTGATACATGCAGCTTGTGGATTGGACAGCATGTATCAGCTGTTAGGTTCTCTTTAACATTTTGGGAAATAAATCCTTATTCTACTGCTATACGCATGTTCTGTAAATAAACTACTGTGCATCATCTAGCCAGGCATTTTAATTTCTGCTGTATATATTTTAATATTTTTTAACATTCAAATATGAAAATGTAGAAGGAATCACAAACAGAGTGAATGAGGTAATGAACAATTTCTATCCCAAATGGCATATATTTCCATCAGAAGAGGGAGCATCATTCAGAATTAAGCATAAAGAGGTTTGTTATCCATTAATGTGATAGGAGCACTAGACTGTGGAAAAGATTCCTCACTGGGAAAGTTACCTTTTATTGTACAAGAATGAAGTACAGAACTAATCTTCCTTGTCTGGCAAATGGCGTATAAAAATGGTTTCTACAGTGCATAAGTCAACTGATACCGACTTTAATTACCCATCTGACACTTCCGATCGCTAATACTTCTCCTTTAATTAGGCCTTGCTATAATAACATGATGACTGTATTTAATAGGATATGACGTTAATCATGCATATGATTCTGTTAGAAAGGTTATCACTTCTCATTCTTTCTTAATGTTTTCCATCAAAAATCTCTTATTCATCTATTGTGTTCACAAAGCAATTCTCTCACATAAGTATTCTCATCACGTGTCATGTTGGTAACACAGAGAGATTCGTCAGATTACTATTTAGTCCACAAAATTATAAGTACAATCACACTATAAGCTGTCCACCGGGCTTGTCTTATGTTCTTAAGGTTCTTGTAAAGGATGACTTAAGCATTCCCTTGTACAAAGGTTATAAAATTTGGGAACTCAGTTACAGTGATGACCGAAAGTGTTGGACTTGGCACCCATGAAATTGTTCCGGAAAATGAAGTATCTCTCCCTGACAATTATTGCAATTACACATGTTTTGTTATACATACGTTTCTTTCCTTTGTGTGAATTGGAACAAGCAACAAAAAAAAAAATTTGACATAATTTCACACTAAACCCCAAAAATGGTCCTGACAAAATTTTTGGCACTTTTGCAAAAAAGTGGGTAAACAACTTTCAAGCATATGATATTCATTCAAACTCACCTGTTGCAAGTAACAGGGGTGGGCAATATGAAAATCACACCTGAAACCAAATAAAAAGAGGGAAAGTTGACTCATTCTTTGCATTGTGTGTCTGTGTGTGCCCCACTAAGCATGGTGAACAGAAAGAGGAGAAGAGAACTGTCTGAGGGCTCGAGAACCAAAATTGTTGACAAATATCAACAATCTCAAGGTTACAAGATTGCCTCAAGGGATATTCATGCTCCTTTATCCATGGTGCACAACATAATTAAGAAGTTCACAACCCACAGCACCGTACCTAATCTCCCTGGACGTGGACAGCAGAGAAAAATTGATGAACGGTTGCATTACAGTATAGTCCGGATGGTGGATAAGCAGCCCCAATCAAGTACCAAAGAAATTCAAGCTGTCCTGCAGGCTCGGGGTGCATCAGTGACAGTGTGAACTATCCATCAACATTTGAATTACATTAACCCAGGAGGATCCCACTGCTGACACCGAGGCATAAAAAAGATAGATTGCAGTTTGCGAAAATGTACACGAGTAAGTAAAAATCTTTCTGGGAAAGTGTCTTGTGGGCAGATGAGAACAAGATAGAGCTGTTTGGTAAAGCACATCATATCTACTGTTTACCGAAAATGGAATGAGGGCTACAAAGAAAAGAATATAGTACCTACAGTCAAATATGGTGGCGGAACAAAGATGTTTTGGGGTTGTTTTTCTTCCTCTGGCACTAAGTGCCTCGACTGTGTGCAAGGCATCATGGAATCTGAAGATTACCAAAATATTTTGGGTCGCAATGTAGTGCCCAGTGTCAGAAAGCTGGGTTTGGGTCCTATGTCATGGATCTTCCAGCAGGATAAGGACCCCAAAAATACTTCAAGAAGCACCCAGAAATTGATGGAAACAAAGTGCTGGAGAGTTCTGCAGTGGCCAGAAATGAGTCTGGATCTAAATCCCATTGAACACCTGTGGAGAGATATTAAAATTGCTGTTGAGAGAAGGCAACCTTCATATATGAGAGACCTGGACCAGTTTGCAAAAGAAGAGTGATCTAAAATTCCAGTTGCGAGATGTAAGAAGCTTGTTGATGGTTGTAGGAAGCGATTCATTACAGTTATTCATTCCAAAGTGCGTGCAACCAAATATTAAGTTGAGGGTGCCAACAATTTTGTCCGGCCCATTTTTGAGATTTTGTGTGAAATTATTATTTTTATTTGCCTTTTCTTCTCTGTATTTTTGTGTTGTTTCAATACACACAAAGGAAGCAAACATATGTCTACCAAAACATGTGCAATTGCAATAATTTTCTGGGAGAAGCACTTCATTTTCTGGAACAATTTCAAGGTGCCAACACTTTCGGCAGTGACTATATGTCTACTTTTTACATTGACATTAGAGAAAATCGAATCTTTTGAAATTCAAAGTCATAGCAAAATGTGGGGAAGGGGAAAGAAAGAAGGTGTGAATATATAAAAATTAATCTTTATTAGAAAAAGCTATTAAAACTGATATAGTAAAATTGATAATTCTCACGCATTTACAGATGCATATAAGGTAACCCTAGCCCTGGCTAGGGACTGACCAATATAAATAATAACTTTATTTAGTCAACTAATATAGGTCTTATACTTGTGGGAATTATTTTGATGACGGACAATTCATTACTGCCATTTATGTCTGCCATATTTTGGATAGACATGGTACGTTTTGTTGTCCTATGAGACCGACAAGTAAATATATGAATTTTTGATATGCAATGATTATAATAGGGATAGCCATTAGAGCCAGTGAGGGAGCGCACTGTCATTGTGCATTGACAACTGACACATGCTTAGTAGAGCTGAGACTAGCCCAGCCCCTGAAAAGGATGTCACTGTGATGACGCTTCGTTTCAGGGTGAGGACAGAGGCTTCAGCAGTGAAAGCAGACTCTGCAACCGGATCAGGTCTCGTCCTCAAACAAAATAACTTCAAACAAGGGAAAAAAATAGAGAAATTAGAAAGAGTAGAGAGGGATGGATAGGGACGTTTTAATTAAAGTATATTACAAAAGCTATTAAATTATATTAAATAGACAGACTTTTAGAAATAAAATTAATGATAGTTTTGGACCACCCTTTAACATTGATTTTAAAGGAAATCTATTTGCCATTTAATATGAAAGAAGCATAACGTAGAAAATGAGACCCTGATGTGTCACTTATTGGGCTGCTTTCTGTAGTTTTGATGTTTTAATAAAATCACTGTTTTGCCAGCAGGAGATTATTACTAGATGACTAGTAAACCTGCTGACATATTAATGAGCTCTGTATAACTCCGCCCCCACACCTGATCGGCAGCTTTCTGCCTATGCACAGTGTACTCATAAAGGTGCCAATCAGCGGTGTGGACAAAGTTCTCAGCAATCAAAGAACTGGTAGATCTGCAGCAGATAAAACAGTGATATTATCACAACTACAGCAATCAGCCCAGTAGGTGACACATCAGGATTTCCTTTTCTACATTATGCTTCTCTCATATTGCATTGCTGGAAGCAGGGTCTCTACCCCTACATTATGTTGCTCTCAGATGAGGGAGCAAAAACCTAGTGACAGATTCCTTTTAAGTAAATGTCCCCATTGATTTGCCTTTCTCAGTCATTGCTCAAGCATCAAACTTGGCTTGGTAATAATTAAGTAAGCAATATACTGATTACTAATGTTAGTAAGTCAGAGTATGTCCACAATTCATGCAAGATAAAATAAAGCTCTGTTCCACTTTCATGTATCTAAATCTAAATGGATGTATTCTTATCCATGTGTACAGCAAAAAAGGTTTTGGACAGAAAAATCTTTAAATACTTATATGGCAAAAAAAATCCAAAAAGTATTATACAAGTGATACCCTCATTGGCCAGCTAAAATATAATTTTTCACTTTAATATTTTATTTTTGTCTTTTTTTTTACAGAAATGTATTTACTGTACATAAAGCCATGTGTATAATACCATGTTTTGTGCTATATCGTCCAGCAGATGGCAGCAAATACATTCTTGATAAAAGTGCGATAAAAAGAATCTAAGAATTTTAAAGTCTAACTATCCCTCTGGCTGTGCAATATGACTCACAACACTAAATTCTTTCATATTGCCATAAAATAAGTAACATAAGATATGATGATATTGTCCCAAAATCAAGAACTGTAAAAAAACAACTTTGGAGCTGAAATTTCTCCAATTCTCCTATACATTTGAATGGAGCCTACAGAAATCTATGTGTTTGCCGCCAAAACAACCTTGCTCAGGTGAACAGAACTCATTTTAAGTCGTAAAAAAAAATTTGTGACTGTTCTAATAGTGTCCAGCAGCCAGAGGGAGTTCAGATTCCTTTGCGCTGGTGTCATCAGCTGAACACGTGAGCCTTAAATGGAATCAGTCAAAAAGATCAGCCCTCCTAAGCCGTCTTTATGGGCATGCAGGTTATAGGAGGCTGAGTAAAATGATACCGTGATATCTGTGAGCCGATGTCTTATTCCACAGAAAACCCTCGTTTTACCTAATATGTAAATGAGCTGTTAAGATCTATGGGCAGGACACAGATCTCCTGAGAGTTTGCCTCTGGGGGCATGAATGTTTTCCTTTGTATGATGTTGCCTAATTATAAGCGGGCAGCAACATATAGGGAGAAGAAGAATAAGCCCCAGCAAGAGCTTACAGTAGGTTTCTCAGTGTGAGACATGTAATGACAGATATCCCTACTCTCACTGGTCTCACTGCAGACCTGTATGTCATTAAATAGCACCTGAAGCAGAGCAGCCATAAGTGTGATTACTAACATTTCTTAAGTTGTCATCACAACAGCCAGTGTGGGGGAGAGGCAGTACAGCTGAGCACTTTGGGAGGTGAACTGATAGAAGTGTTTGTAATGAGATAAAGCTCAGCTCTGCTGTACTGCACTCCCCCCTACACTGACTGCTGTGAGATGAAAGCTGAAGAAGTGTTAGTAATCGCACTCATCATTATTCTACCCTCAGCACATTGTAATCACATACTGCTCTGCAGTAAGACCACTGAGCACATTGTCATTTTATGTCTCACATTGAAAAATCTGTCATAAGTGATTTGGGTGGGGGGTGGGGGGGTTCTTTCCCCTGCATGCTTCTGTTTGCTCATAATTGGTTAACGCCATAAAGGGGAATAAAGTGCCCACTCCCAGAGGCAGACTCTCAGGGAGATCTGTGTCCGACTTATATATCTTAACTGCTCATTTGCATATTAAGAAAAGCATAGATTTCTCTGGAATAAATCATCTAATTGCAGATATCAAGGTGTCATTTTATTCAGCTTCCTTAGGAGGAATGATACTTCTGACAGATTCCCTTTAATGAAAACCTGCATTCTTTGATAAAGACTTTCAGGCAAATTAGAGATTGTGATGGAAAGAGAGGATTTTGTGAACTGATACATTTTATAAACTGTTAAAGGAACACAAAGGTATCAAAACAATATAAGAAAAAGGAAATGGAAATGTTCATCTGTCAGTCTGCAAGTGTGAGACCCCCCTCCTTCAAATCTGTTTCATTTCCATTGGGGTCTGATTGAAAGTTTGAGGTTCATGTGTAAGTGATTAAGCTTAGTCTGCCTTGTCTCCTCTCCCGGATAAATCAGCATGAGAAGTTTCCTACTGCCTCTCAGCTAAGGATGGGTCTGATATGAGGACTGTGAGAAGGTGGCGGTATCAGCACATGGACGATGACTGAATAATCCGCTGCCTGGGCTTTGTGTGTTGAGGTGTTTCCACCTTTCAATATGCCGGAGTCTCTGTACCCATGACAGGTAAGCCCCCGGCCGAAAAAAAAGAAAAAACGTATTCTCAGTCTTCTCCATTCCCTAAGAATCTTTTTATTATCCACTCTTTGGATATGCAGGAAAGTTATTAGACCAAACAAGAGAATATAACTGTGCTGAACATTTTATTTGTCTTATGATTTGTATATGGCTTAAAGGGGTTTTCCACTATTTCAATATATGTGTTGGGGACATGATTTTATGGCAGTTAGTAACATATAAGTATATGCCAAAAGAATGCCAAGAGTGTGCAAAGCAGTGATCAAAGCAAAAGGTGGCTACTTGGAAGAACCTAGAATATAAGACATATTTTCAGTTGTTTCACACTTTTTTGTTAAGTATATAATTCCACATGTGTTCATTCATAGTTTTGATGCCTTCAGTGTGAATGTACAATTTTCATAGTCATGAAAATACAGAAAAATCTTTAAATGAGAAGGTGTGTCCAAACTTTTGGTCTGTACTGTATAACACTCCCGCATGCCCTGGAAGAAAGTGAAAATCTGGGTCGGGCTTTGCAAGGTGTTCTGCTATTTTATAAGTTTGATGTGCTTTAGTCTTATGGGTATGATGAATATATGACAGGAGTGCAATATGTGGAGCTTTGTTTTTCAACAGCTGATTACCGTGAGAAAGCACCTCTACAGGATATTTGGAAAAGACGCGTATTGTAGCAACTAGTGCGGAGAGACTGAGGATATTGAAATACTATTGTGGATTATATGAATGTTTTCTACAAGTGAATGAGAAGATTGTTTGGCCCTATGTAGTTTCAGAAACATTCAGTGGTGAGGTGTCTATTATTTTTAATTAGTAATTAGTGGTACTTAAAAGGGTATTCACATCTCCAAAATCCTATCCCAATAAGTAGTAGGTGTAATAATAATAATATTAGTAGATATATGTAGTATAGTTCTTCTGATTCACTATATCGCTTACCCCATGTGCAGGGCATTTCAGTAGCTTAGGTATCCATGGTTACGACAACTCATATAGCGAAAGTTAGTTATTAGTATTTATAGCCATGGATACCTAAGCTACTGCAATGCCCTGCACATAGGATAAGTGACATAGTGAATCAGAAGAACTATATTACATTTCTTATTAAAAGAATTTGCTAATATTATTATTACACCTACTACACATTGGAATAGGATCTTGGAGATAGGTGATAACTTCATTAAATTGACTTTATCTGGAAGTCCTATAGAGAATGAAAGGAGTGGTGGTGTAGCATGCACATTGATCCATTCAGACAAAGGACAAAAGTGCCCCATTTTTGTAATCTGGTAAATTCTGGTGGGGGTCTCAGTAGTCAGACCTCCACCGATGTACAAGTTATCTGACACATTCTTGTCAATGAAAGGCTCCTTTAAAGAGGTAGCCTGGTCTAAAATGACAAGTCTGCAGTCACTGTATGTGACTGCAGACTTGTGAATCCTCACATAGCGCCCACTGTGATGTGTGAGGATTCTCGGGTGCCAGGGCCGGGAATAGTGGCCTTGTGACCACGAGTATGTAATATGCGTACTCCCGGCAAGAATCCATTTAGACTGTTTCCGGCCTTGCACAATACACTTGCATTGAACATGCCAGACGCGTCTAGTCGAATTTTGGCCAGGGGTATGCATAGCACATACTTGCGGTCACATTAACGCCTGCTCACGGTGCTGGCATCGGAGAATCCTCACACCTCACAGTGTGCACTATGTGAGGATTCACAAGTCTGCAGTCACAAAGAGTGACTGCAGACTTGTCATTTTAGGTCGGACAACCCCTTTAAGACCCACCCGGATTCTGGCTGTGGAGGTCCAAAGGCAGGATCCAGTATTATTTTCATATCACTCTGTCTTTGGATGCCCCTGTTTTACGCCACTAAACCCCTGCAATTATTAAACCAATCTACCATTTAAGACCATTTCTAATTCTTATTATTTAATTTGTATTTAATCCTGTGCACATTTCCTTTTATAATCCTTGATATGATTTTTTTTTTCCACATTGGTTGTATTTTGTTTCTAGGAGAAGATGGAATGTGGAATTAAAAGTGACAAACTATAAATCATGCATGTTATCATCATAACTGAATGTGTCACTGTGTGCTACAAACCATTACTATACTGGTTCAGTCCACCAGTTCCAGGACATTTATTACTATCATAATTGATGTCACTTTCATTGAATGTAACATTTTCTTTTACACCCTGTTCGCCACTATCATGAAATGAGTTATGGCAACGCAAGGTGAACAAGAGAATGCGTATTTCATTGCTTTCCAATAAACAGATTACAGGAAATTCACAGCTCAAATCTGAATTAATTATAGCTTTACATAAAACCGGTAATTTGTAAGCATCAATCCCTGAAAAGGAATAAAACAAAACTATAATTCAATATTTTATCCCCTATAATTTGATATAGTAGTGCCAGAAAGCTGGGATTTGTATGCCTAATGCTGTTATTAGTATCTAGTTGGTCTGCAGATATTCTATTTAGAAAGGCCGGTGACATTTTTGAGCTCAGTTAATTAATAATTGTAGCTTTTTATAAAACCTGTATGTTTGTTCCGTGTAAAATATCTCAATTAATTGGTGCCAAGAAAAAAAAAAAAAGATTAACCAGTAAGAGTACATTATAAAACTATAGTGTCAGTTCACACGCTTGGGTCCATCAGAACTGCTGGGTAAGTGTGGAGAAAACTACTGCCATAATATTCCCATAATGAAAGTGTCACACTATGATAAGTAATGGCACAAGCGCACATAATAATGCAATAGAGTGCCCACAAAATACTGCCATGGAATAGTGGAACAATACAGTGAAAACATAGGGCCTGATTCATCATTTGCCTTTTTTTTTAAGTCAATTTTTTTTGTCTTGTATTCATTGATGTTTTTTGTTCCAAATTGTTCAAAAAGGCGAACGTGATTCACAAATTTTGCACAACATTTTTTGCAACTTTTTAGTGTAAAAAAAAAAGTCACATATTAAAATGTCTCAAAATTTGAGCACAACATTTCAAGACTACATAAAATGACTCGAAGGGGGACAGGAATATATTTCCACCAATAATTTGCAACTTTTTAAAAAGCCAGAATTGATGAATCAGCCAAAAACATCTGGAAACTCCAAACTTATAAATGATGAACATAAGAAAACAGAACATGTGCACGGATGTAAAATAGACTTTAGAAAAGGCACAACCTAAAAGAAGAAAAAAGTGCAACTAGAAAATAGGAAAAAAACACTAAAAACTAGAAAAAAAAGCACAAATGTAATAATTAATTGGACCCACAGTGTCTGAATTAAATCACTGCCTCAATGAGTTTCCAATGAGTGAGTTCAGACTGATGAGGGCAGCATGGTGGAGGCCTCTTAGTGGTGAACTGTTGTGAGATTATCTATAAAAATGGTTGATATCACATCATACTGTATGTGTCAAGAAGCCCTCCTGGCGGTACTCAAACATCTCCCCTCCTCACCAATCTCCACCCTCCTTGTTCCTCTGTATACCCCAAATAATATTGAATATAAAATTTAAAATGAAATTAATTTTTATTTACATACATGTATTGGGGCTAAGAAACATTTTTGCAATTGAGTTTCATTAAAAGTTGTTCACTGTTTGACATTTAGTGGCTTTTTGTTTTATTGCACATTCAACTTTGATGTGGTGGTCTGTTATCATAAATGAGCTAGGAGGCACCCAGAAAAAGACAAATAATCCGCAAACTCTCCCATAGGACTATCAGAACAAGCTCTCTGATGGATTCTTAGTTACTCATTCAGCAGCCAGCAGTAGACAGTGCAACACCGAGGCTATAGAAGGCAAACGGTGCAACATTTTTAATGAAAGCCAATTGCAGAAATGTTTTTTACAAATACATGCGTTTAAGTAAAGCAAAAAAAAAACTGTTTGCAAAATTGGACAATACTTTTAAAGCAGAAAAAAAGTACATTCTATTATTATTGTTACCCTGCTTTAAAAGTATTTACGTAAATTCACCAATGATGAAAACACTTATGCCATGAGGAGGAACAGTGCACGGAGCCACCCAGACCAGGGCTGCAGCAGCCATTAGGAAAAAAAGAAGATTCTCCAGCGAAACGTCCTCAAGTAAAACTTGAAGTTTATTTCATCATGACCATAATTAAGGCTGTATGCCGAAACTTAGTGGGCCAGGGCTTCATTTCTCTGTAATTTGGTCTGCTATGTGCCATCATTCCTGGTTTTAATGTTTTTGTGAAATAAACTTCAAGTTTTACCTCTTTTTTTCTACTTGCCGCTGCAGCTGCGCTGTTCCTCCTCGTGAGACAGGTGTTTTCATCGTAGGTGAGCTGACTTCTTTCTTCTTTCACATAAATACTTTTAAACCAGGGTAACAATAATAATAGTCCTTCTTACAAGACAGCACTTTACAAGTCAGCCGATACATCTACTATATAATTGTCTTATCCGGTCTGTCTGTCTGTCCTGGAAATCCCGCGTCGCTCATTGGTCCGGCAGTGGCCAATCAGCGCCGCGGGATTTCTGAAAAAAGATGGCGGCCGTTAGCGGCTCATTTGGCGGACGGAGGTCAGCGGCGATGCAACGGGGAGATGAGCGGCGCTAGCAGCACAACTACCCCGACCGGCGCCGCTGACATCCATGCGGCTAACGTCGGAAGATCAGCGGCTTGGCCCGCTGATCTCCTGACAGCAAGTGACCGCGACCAATCAGCGAGATTGGCGCCAAATGCAAACACTGCTGTGCTGATTGGTCGCGGCCGCCAGCCGCGACCAATCAGCGAGATTGGCGCCAAACTTAAACAACGCTCTGCTGATTGGTCGCGGTGGCTGGCCGCGACCAATGATCGAGATGGGCGGCAAATTTAAACGCCGCTCTGCTGATTAATCGCGGCCGGCCACCGCGACCAATCAGCGAGATGGGCGGCAAATTTAAATGCCGCTCTGCTGATTGGTTGCAGTGGCCGGCCGCGACCAATCAACGAGATGGGCGGCACATTTAAACGCCGCTTTGCTGATTGGTCGTGGTGGCCGGCCGCAACCAATCAGCGATATTGGCGCCATATTTAAACACCGCTCTGCTCATTGGTCGCAGTTACCGGTCACGAATAACCAGCATTATTGGCGACAAAGTTAAACACCGCTCTGCTGATTAGTCGCGGCCGTGACCAATCACCATTATTTGCGCCAAATTTAAACCCCGCCTGCTGATTAGTCGCGACCGCCGGCCGTGACCAATCTGCGATATAGGTGCCAAATTATAACACTGCTTTGCTAATTGGTCGTGGTTGCTGGCCTCGACCAATCAGCGCTTTTGGCACCAAATTTAAATACCGCTCTGCTGATTGCGCCCGGTCGGCCGCATACCTATTCTAGAATACCCGATGCGTTAGAATCGGGCCACCATCTAGTTTACAAATA
This sequence comes from Phyllobates terribilis, assembly GCF_046119375.1. Taxonomy (NCBI): domain Eukaryota; kingdom Metazoa; phylum Chordata; class Amphibia; order Anura; family Dendrobatidae; genus Phyllobates; species Phyllobates terribilis. The sequence goes on along the minus strand of NW_027362771.1, from coordinate 410,395,511 downwards.
AACGGGAACGGGCAACGTTTCATTGTCCAATGTATGACGCTTTAACAAAATCTGACCCCATAAGAATCTCTAGGATCTGGTGGATCATCAGTCTCCTTCCAGCTTTTTTTTATGATATGTCATGGGGGCAGTGTCAGACTGAAGAACATTGGACCCACCAGAGGATTTGATTCTGAGGGCCCACTTTTCTCCCCCTCTCAAGAGCCCCATAGCTGCTGCAAGGATTGCGCTATAAACTCTCCTGAAGGAGAAGCCATGGCCCACCGGAGGATTCTCCGGTTCTCTGGTGGGCCTGTCCAACCCTGCATGGGGGCATCAAAAATAAAGGATGGACATACAGTATGTGAAGAGACACTAACCATTTTAGAAGTTCACCTTCTTACCTTGAGCCTGAAGTACTGCAGAAATATCAAATCCTTGGCTATTCCTTACAATTACAACTCCATATTCAAAGTCAAATGCATCACTGTGAAGAAGCACAGAGAATAAAGAACATGAAGAATAAACCATAACAGAGAATAAAATAACAATATAGCGAGTCAAGTACGCCTAATCCGTAAGACAATCCTTGGAAGTCCATCAAACAACTTATACTTGTAAAGGTCCTTCAAATGGAATCATCTTTACAATCGTGTCCATATGGTTGTCGCCTTGAAAAAATAGAACTAAACTATTTAGTAAATAGTAACTTACTACAGTTTAAAGAACATTTTTTATTATATTTTTTTTTTTTATTCCGAGTAATTTGTTGGTTACATTTTTTCCCTTTCTTCCACTGTCAAGGTCCATTTATCCTCTCATTTTAGTGAGAGTTTTTTCCCCGTGTAGTTTGTAGTAAAATATAAAAACTAAACCCTTCGGAGTCACTAATTACCAACCTTCAATAACATATCCACTATTTGAGCTGCAATAGAAAACGGACATTTTTGTGAGCTGAACTACAGTAACAGCATGAGGCTTTTTCCGACTAGACTTGTCATTATCACAGTAACAGTTGGGACGCTCTTTTAACAGAGATTCTCAGAATGAAGCTTGTCCAATCTAGTGATGATTGAGAGCCTAGACCAAAGGAAATGCATTATGCATTGTAAATATAATTATGGTATGACTGTTTGGTCTGTCATTTTATGTTGGCGCTTTTGTATTTTTGGCAAGACTTTATTCCTTTGAGAGCAGGTGTTGGCATCACCTCGGCTCAGTGAGCAAGTGGAACAGTTGGCAGCCAGATGCATATTGATTTCTTTTAAATACGGGTCTTGCTATATCAGCTATAGTTAATGTAGACCAACAAGTAATCTGTATGGAATATGAAATATATGAACGTGACACATATGTCTACACTTGTTTTACAAATGGAAACAAACAACATTAGTTAAGCCAAGCTGGCTCACAAAAGCCAAGATAAGAACACTCACTGCAATATGCCCACATAGTTTGCCAAGTCCACTGTGCTGGCCTGTCTCCATTCTTTCTTGAATCCCATCACCAAGGTATTAGGCTTCAGTCTTCCCAAACCAGCAGCCTGCAGAATAATGTGCTATTACTGAATAATATTCTTGTGTAATTATTATTATAAAAATAAGTAAAGAGGTATTCCGAATTATTACCTATCTAAAAGCGGAAGTCTATTGGATTATGGAGATAGTCGAGCGCAGTGCACAGACTTGGAATGGAGCAATCAAAAAAGGGAGAACCCCATCAGCTCACCGACTATAACAAAATGTTCATGGATTCAAGAATTGTCCGATGCGTGGGTCCATGGGCCGGCATCCCCGATCAGGCAAAGAGGGTGCCATAAAAGCACCGGTATCATAACAATTTAATTCTTTATTGTATCAAAATTAAAAAAGAAATAAAACAAGCCATAGGAGACACGAAACACGTTACGCGTTTCAAACAGTGATGCCCTTACTCATACGTATATTATATGAGAAAGTTCTTTGTGAATATATACCCTTAAAATTTCCCAGGAACTGACGTAGTATAGACTAATCAACTCCACCCCCCCAAACCGGATTGATCATAAACATATTACTATGTGACCAAACATAAAACAAAAAATTAAACCCAAATATTTGTGAGTACATATAACAGTGATTAAATCATCAGAACAAATAATTAAAAGAAAGACCGTACATCAGAACGCTTCGATATTTCAGACCCATAGGAAAATGTGCATTTAACTGCAGGATCCAAAACGCCACCCTGGTAATTAAAGCTTTCGGCCAATCTCCTCTTCTCATCGGTTTGTTAACCCATTCAATGCCTTTAACTTCAAGGGAGGACATATTACCCTGATGCATTTTCTAGAAGTGCTGTGACACCTGAGGATGATCTATTTACCTGTGTGCAGTTCGGTGATGCGGTTGATATATGTTCAGCCATTCTCTTTTTGAAAGTGCGAGTGGTGCAACCAATATAGTATTTCTTGCAAAGTGCGCAAGTGGCCATATGAACTACATAGTATTGCAATTCATATATGATTTGATATTGTATTTTTTACCCATATTGCCAGTAAAGTTATCTGATTTTTTTATATACCGTATTTACACAAACCACATTTATTACCGCCACACTTATATGAGCCTTTAAACCGTATATAGTATACCTATGAGTAAGGACTTCACTCTCCGAAATGCATCAGATGTTTCATGTCCCACTATGGCTTGTTTTATTTGTTTTTTAATGTTGATCCAAGAAAGAATTGAATTTTTATTGTACTGATGCTGGATCTCAGTTACCTTCACTGTCTTTGGAATGGAGTAGCTCAGAAATACACAGGTTTTATTATTGAGGGATTAAAAATGAATTGTTCCATTTTACATTGCAAACTGTATCACAGAGCTGTTCTGACCTAAAAGCATTGCTTCGTGGAAAAAGACATCAGTAATACAATGCTACATGTGTGCAACAGATGGACTGTCTACAACTTCAACAGAATGACAGGGATTCCATGTGCCAAAGTATAGGTTGTTTGCACAAAGTTCTGGTTCCATATATTAGTCATCTGCTGTAATGGGATCCACCAGGAAAAGAATACAAGGATACATGAAGAACACCAATAGTTTGGTTTAAAGGGAATCTTTCACTAGGTGTTTGCTACCTCATCTGAGAGTAGTATGATGAAAGAGCAGAGACCCTGATTCCAGAGATGCATCACTTGGCTGCTTGCCATAGTGTTGGGAATATCCCTGTTTTATCTGCTGCAAATCTACCAGTTCTCTGAATGCTGAGCTCTGTATAACCCCACCCTCATCACTGATTGGCAGCTTTCTACCTATGTACAGTGTACACAAAAGCTGCCAATCAGTGCTGGGGTGGGGGATATACAGAGCTCATGAATATGGAGGACTACATGGCAGCAGATTTACTATTCCTGTAATAAGCCACTGCTGATAAAACTATGATCTTATCAAAGCTACTGTAAGCAGCCCAGTAAGTGACACATAATTGGAATCAGGATCTCCGTCTCTACAATATGCTACACTCACATTAGAGGGCAGAAATCTGGTTACAGATTCCGTTTAATCAAGAAATGGTACAGAATATGATGATAATTGTAACCAGGGGTGGATTAAGAGTAGCAAGGGCCCCGGGCAATTTAGAAGGCGTGCCCCCCCCCCCCCCACACACACACACACCTGATGTATCAGGTGACATGTCACATGATCCCCTGTGATAGATCATGTGTAGTTCACGTGAAATTAATTTTGCACAATATTAATATATTATAATCATTTTTTTACATTAAATGTGTGACTTAATATTGAGCACAATTAAGTATGCTGACATCCCCTATATACAGTATGAGCCCTACACACAATATGAGCTGCCACATAATCCTCCTATACACAGCAGGAGGCCGCACATAGCCATCTATACACAGCGGGAGGCCGCACGTAGCCATCTATGCACAGCAGGGGGCCGCACATAGCCATCTATACACAGCGGGAGGCCACACGTAGCCATCTATACACAGCGGGAGGCTGCACGTAGCCATCTATACACAGCGAGGTGCAGCAAGGCACCATCTATACACAGCGGGAGTCCGCACGTAGCCATCTATACATAGCGGGAGGCTGCACGTAGTCATCTATACACAGCGGGAGGCCGCACATAGCCATCTATACACAGCGGGAGGCCGCACATAGCCATCTATACACAGCGGGAGGCCACACGTAGCCATCTATACACAGTGGGAGGCCGCATGTAACCATCTATACACAGCGGGAGGTCGCACGTAGCCATCTATACACAGCGGCAGGCCGCACGTAGCCATCTATACACAGCGGGAGGCCGCACATAGCCATCTATACACAGCGGGAGGCCGCATGTAGCCATCTATACACAGCTGGAAGCTGCACATAGCCATCTATACACAGCGGGGGGCTGCATGTAGCCATCTATACACAGCGGGAGGCCGCACGTAGCCATCTATACATAGCGGGAGGCTGCACGTAGTCATCTATACACAGCGGGAGGCCACACATAGCCATCTATACACAGCGGGAGGCCGCACATAGCCATCTATACACAGCGGGAGGCCACACGTAGCCATCTATACACAGCGGGAGGCTGCACGTAACCATCTATACACAGCGGGAGGTCGCACGTAGCCATCTATACACAGCGGCAGGCCGCACGTAGCCATCTATACACAGCGGGAGGCCGCATGTAGCCATCTATACACAGCTGGAAGCCGCACATAGCCATCTATACACAGCTGGAAGCCGCACGTAGTCATCTATACACAGCGGGAGGCCGCACGTAGCCATCTATACACAGCGGGAGGCCGCAGTGAGCCATCTATACACAGCGGGAGGCCGCACGTAACCATCTATGCACAGCGGGAGGCCGCACGTAACCATCTATACACAGCGGGAGGCCGCACGTAGCCATCTATACACAGTGGGAGGCCGCACGTAACCATCTATACACAGCGGGAGGCCGCACGTAGCCATCTATACACAGCGGGGGGCTGCATGTAGCCATCTATACACAGTGGGAGGCCGCACGTAGCCATCTATACACAGTGGGAGGCCGCACGTAGCCATCTATACACAGCGGGAGGCCTAATGTAGCCATCTATACACAGCGGGAGGCCAAACAGTGCCATCTATACACAGCGAGAGGAGGCCGTACGGCGCCCTCCAGATACCGCGGGAGGAGGCTGCACGGCGCCCCCCAGATACAGCGGGAGGGAACCGCACGCAGTCACGCATGTTACGCTCGCGCCCAGACTGACTGGCGTGAGCGTGATTAGTGATCCCACTGGACCATGAACCGAGGAGTGCCTGGAGGGGCGTAACTAAATATCAACTCGGTCCGACCAAGGTCACACTGCGGCTCAGTCTCCGTGAACCAGGGAGGAGCCGAGCAGAGGGACCAGGTGCTACTCCAGGTCAGACCCCGGTCACAGTTGTTGACCCACACCGGGAAATGCAGGAACAGGCAGGTTAGGCTGGCATACAGACAGGTGAGTACTGGCTCCCCATCCCTGGCTAATTTGTACATGAACTGATGGGAGTCCAAATTCATCTACTCTGAATCTAACCCTTATTCAGACTGCATAGAACAATATCTGCGTTTAAGGCTATGTGCCCACGTTGCATTTATGAAGCAGAAAATTTCTGCTGCATAAATGCAAGTCCTCTCCCGGAAAAACGCATGCGGAATTCCGCACGCGTTTATCGCGCATTTTTCGCGCGTTTATCACGCGTTTTCCACATGCGGAATTGCCTTGCGTTTTTTATGCATTGGACAAAGGCAATTCCGCTTGCGGAAACGCAAAATTAAATGACATGCTGCGGATTTTTGAACGCGGCATAAACGCTGCGGAAAAATCCGCAGCATGTGCATAGAACTTGCGGAATCCCATTGGGGACCATGGGGTGCGGATATACATGCGTTTTTCAAGCGTTTACGCTGCGGAAATTCCGCAGCATATACGCTTGAAAAATGCTACGTGGGCACACAGCCTTATAGATGACATCTTGATAGTGTGGAAAGGATCAGATGATTTAGTCCCTGGTTTTAATGATTACATTAATGATAATGATTTAAATCTGTCTTTTACAGTAGATACCAATAGGGATACGATTTCCTTTCTGGATATACAGCTGAGTGGAGATAGTTTGAATAGAAAAGTAGACTGTCAGCTTTTCCGCAAAAAAATCTCAGGAAATTCTATTTTGCATGCTTCCAGTCAACACCCACAACATGTAATCAGGAATATCCCCACCGGGGAATTTATCAGAGCTCAAAGGTGTTGTACTGATGACAGTATATATAAGGAAGAATGTGACAACATTAAAAAGAGACTACAGCATAGGGGCTATAATCAAAAAAACATTGAAAAAGCTGAAATAAAAGCTAATGAAAAAAGCAGAGATCAGTATCTACTCCAGTCAAAAAAATCAGACAGGAAAGATTTCTCTAAAGAAATGATCTTCTCTACCACATATCATAGCAATTATTATAAAGTAATTAATGTTGTTCGAAAACATCTACCATTGTTAACTACTGACAGTACCCTTAGAGAAATTCTAAAAAATGGTTGTAAATTTGTTCCAAAAAAATCCCTGTCAATAGGAAATGTAATCTCCCCGAGTGACCTCCGAGAAAATACAGGTAAAATAGGTCGTACATGGTTGTCCACTAAGGGCTCATTCAGATGCAGGCAGAAGTCATGTGGTTTATGAAAATTCATGATAAATAATAACAAGTCTGTCATAAGTAATGAGGGTCAAGTATTTAATCTTAAGACTTTCATGAACTGTGCTACTGACCACTGGGTTTATATAATTTTTTGCACGATATGCAGAAAACAATATGTGGGATCTACAAGCCGTAGTATAAGAAAAAGACTGTTGGAGCACATTTATGACATTAATAATGTCACTACCCGCAGTCTTTCGGGGGCTTCCAAACATTTTTTGTATGAACACAAGGGGGATTTAAGTAGCCTGCGAGTAAGTGCTTTGGAATTTGTTTCTGCTCCCCGGCGAGGTGGAGATAGGGTTAAATTACTCCAGATGACTGAAGCTCGATGGATTCTAAGGCTATGTGCCAACGATGCAGAAATGAAGCAGAAAATTTCTGCTTCATTTCTGCAAGTAAAAACACATGCGGAATTGCCTTGCGTTTTTTAATGCATTGTATAAGACAATTCCGCTTGCGGAAACGCAAAATTAATGAACATGCTGCGGATTTTTGAAAGCAGCATAAACGCTGCGGAAAATTCGCAGCATGTGCATAGAACTTACGGAATCCCATTGGGGACCATGGGGTGCGGATATACATGCGTTTTTCAAGCGTTTACGCTGCGGAAATTCTGCAGCATATACGCATGAAAAACGCTACGTGGGCACGCAGCCTAAAACTAAATACCAGACACCCAGCAGGACTAAATCTAAAACATGAATTGATGTATCTATATTAAAAAAAGTTGGGACAAATTGAGGCATTTAATAAATGGAAATAAAAATTTTTCTTTTTTTTTTCAAAAGAAAGAGAAAAAAAAAACACAAAGGAGAAATTTTTTTTTTTTTTTTTCAATCTAGGGGACTCTATAACCAATAGTATACAAAACAAAACATGCTAATTACGTTTTGTAATAATTTCCAGCCATTTTTCATATGGTTTTAAAGTGGAGAAGTGGTTTTTTTTGTTGTTTTTTGGGGAAAGTATGTCCTTGAAATCAAATGCTAGATATCTTTAGAAGCTCTTGTTGTTACATATATATTTAAATAGTGCATCAATTGTTTATTCAATGAATTCACATATATAAAAAAACTTGGGTAAAAAGTGATCAAATAATTAGTGCATTACTAAGTGACAGTTCACATTGTAATATGTTTGTAGACGATGGATGTACTATAGGGTTAAACTAGTGTTTAGATCACTGCTAGCCTTGAATTAGTGATGCTGATGTCACAGCTGATTTTGGTGGGTGTTACCCTTGGCAGCTTCCCTTGACTGTTTTTCCTTGAAAAGTGCAACATTTATTCAGTACTTTATGCTATGACTAAGGGTCAAATATGATCCGAAACGCGTTAAGCCTACACATGCTTTTATCTCTGTTGGAATTGTATTTTTTAACAATGGATTAAATAAAGGCTTTTTCTAGTTTTCTACATCATGTGCTGGAAAGCTATTTTTTACTTTCACTGAGGATTTTTCTCCCAGATGGGGATGGACTAATTCCGAGCACCAAGATCATGGAAAGGAGGACTGGGCAGGCTGGGCCAGGTGATCTGAAGATCTTTTTCTTACTGGCTGGCACGGCTGGTATGAAGACAGGTGGGTATTGGCAGGCACGGCTGGTATGCAGACAGGAGGGGACTGGCAGACACGGCTGGCATGCAGACAGGTGGGCACTGGCAGGCACGGCTGGTATGCAGACAGGCGGGTACTGGCAGGTAAGAACGCAGGCAGGATAGGGACCAGTACAGACTGGGACACAGGAACGGAGCCGCAGGTGCGGTGGACAGCAGAGCAGAGCGAAACCGCAGATGCGGTAAACAAGCAGAGCAGAACCGCCGGAGCGGTGAACAAACAGAGCAGGGCGAAACCGCAGATGCGGTGAACAAGCAGAGCGGAGCAAAACCGCAGGTGTGGCGAACAAGCAGAGCGGAGCAAAACTGCATGTGCGGTGAACAAGCAGAGCGGAGCAAAACCGCAGGTGCGGTGAACAAGCAGAGCGGAGCAAAACCGCAGGTGCGGTGAACAAGCAGAGCGGAGCAAAAGAGCAGGTGCGGCGAACAAGCAGAGCGGAGCAAAACCGCAGGTGTGGCGAACAAGCAGAGCAGAGCAGATCCGCAGGTGCGGTGAACAAGTAGAGCAGAGCAAAACTGCAGGTGCGGTGAACAAGCAGAGCAGAGCAAAACCGCCGGTGCGGTGAACAAGCGGAGCAGAGCGGAACCGCAGGTGCGGTGAACAAGCAGAGCAGAGCGGAACCGCAGGTGCAGTGAACAAGTAGAGCAGAGCGGAACCGCAGGTGCGGTGAACAAGCAGAGCAGAGCGGAACCGCAGGTGCGGTGAACTAGCAGAGCGGAACCGCAGGCGCGGTGAACAAGCAGAGCGGAACCGCAGGTGCAGTGAACAAGCAGAGCGGAACCGCAGGTGCAGTGAACAAGCAGAGCAGAGCAGAACCGCAGGTGCGGTGAACAAGCAGAGCAGAACAGAGCAGAAGATGCAGGCAGACAGGACAGGGCTCTGTTCACATGGAACAGACTGGAAAATACAGGAAGATGGTTAGAACACAGGAGGTAGATACGGAGGAAGGGAAAGGGGACAAGCAGAACCAGACACACACAAGGTACTTACAATGAAGTAGCGAGTGGACACATAACTCACAAACAGAAGTACAGAGACAACGAGTTGGAGTTAGGTGCAGGTCCAGACACTGCAGGAAAAGGGAAGGTTCGGACAAAGAGGCAAACAGGTAACGGGCTAGGACACTGTTCAGACAGGAACTGAACCGGGAACAAGATACAGGAACAAGCCTGGGAACTCAACCCCCAGGGTGGCGGAAACAGACTAGAAGTCAGAGATACAGGTAGTGGCCCTGGGTACTCAGCCCCCAGGGTGGCGGAAACAGACTAGAGTCAGGACAGGACCTGGCAACTCACAGTTGCACAGAACACACTGTAAGAAAGTGTTGCTCAGGCCCCTCCTACTGGGTGGAGGGGGTTTAAGTATCCATCACAGCAATAGGCTGGGGACGCATTAGGACTGCGCACACTGTAGCTTTAAGAATCAGAAAGCAACAGCGCCGACGCCCTAAGCCAGCAGACAAGAGACATACAAACAGCAGGTACTGGAGCAAAATGTGCAGCCTGGCCTGAAAGGTAAGATTGCGGTCTTGCATGGTGGGAGATGGTAAGCCATACAAGCATGCTGCCAGGAATGTTACAACGCACACACACACAAACATATACAAACATATACATACACGCATAAACACATTTGAAACACAAAAATACATATAAACAGACATCACACAATGATATTTGCCTGCACACACACTGTGACACACACGCACGAACACACACACGTCACTCACCATCCCCCGGCTCGGCTCCAGTCATCATCCAGCTCCTCTCCGGTGCAGCAGTGCAGGGCACACACTGTGTGATGTCACACTAGTAGACACGACCATGCACAGGGCCGTGTCTCCTAGCTGTGACGCGACCGGGCCAGCACAAGCACACAGGGAAATTAACAGGTGCAGTGCTGGCCCGGCCGAAGAAGAAGCAGCGGCCCTGCGCCGCTACTGAGGGAGCGGTCCGGGGGCCCCTCGCCTCTGCCTGCCGGTGTCTGCCGCATTGGCGTCGCAGCGCCACACATTATAATGAGGGCAGTCTGGCCAAGGGCCCCCCGGAGCCCCAGGCCCTGGGCAGTAGCCCAGATTGCCCTCATTATAATCCGCCTATGATTGTAACCCGCAAATTCTAAATTATATATTGGCAAGAATGGGTTAATCTAGGTATAACAGTCCCTATTAAACACTTGTTCCTTTGGTTATGAAAAAAATTGTTCCTAAGAGATTGTCCCATCTGGAAAACCAATCCATATGTCCATTAGGGTTATGGCTGTCATAGAGGAAGAGCACATGCTTGGGGTCCCCTTTAATGTAATACAGCTTGATTCTTGGAATTGTTTGTCCCATCTGGTTACTTCACATAATCCATTTGTAACAACACAGCATTTAATCTTAATTATCTAGACGTAAATTCAGTAGGCCAGGAGACATGACATACGCTATTATTTTTATGTTAACTTTTAAATTTATGTGTTTTTCTTTGGTTGGTCAAGAAACACATATTAGTGTTTGTATAAGCCTGGATGTTGACACTTGAGTTGATATTTACTGCAACTTATTGTCTGCTAACTTTGCAAGACAGGGATGCAGGGTCATTGAACAATGAGAGATGAGCTCTTGCCACCTTCTCCCTGACCTGTGGATGATGACATGAACCACAGATGTGGATATAAAAAAGGACCCCTGTACTTCTGAGAGGGGCTTTTACAAAATCACAGCAAGAGAGACTCATGAGAACAGCAAACAGGACACATGGCTCAATCAAGAGGGACACAGATTTGACTCTAAAGGATGTTAGCTTAGAGGACCACAGACCTAGCTGGAAGAACACGTTTGGGGAAGCCAGGATTGAGACCCTACGGTCACTTGGGCCCATGGATACGTTCGGAAAATCCAGGTTGGGACCATCCTGTCTCCTGGTCCCATGGAGACATTTGGAGAAGCCAAGTTGGAACAATCCGATCGTCTGACCCTATTGAGGCATTCGGAGAAGCCAGGTTTGGACCACTCGGTCACCTGGCCACGTGCCTCAATGGACTGTCAGCTTCCTAAGCTTGTCGTTACCTCCTCTCTGCGGGTGTCCACCCAAACCAGGGGGCCACTGGTTGAGGTAGTTGGAACTGGAAGTCCCAAAGTCACAGCTGCTCTATTCCCAGTGACTCAGCAGAAGGGTGAGACTCTGTAATTTTGTACCATCCTGGGTATTTGCTGGGACTGTTCTATATGTTATTGTCTGCTTAGAATTGCCACGCTGTTTTACCCGCACCCTGTGTTGTCTGATTAGTATTCTGCCCATGGGAGACCTCGTGTTTCCACACCATTTATGTAATATATGTGTAACCTTGACTTTACATGCCTTTTTATTATTTGTAAAACTTGAAACTACTTAAGTGGGGTTGCTGTGTGTACTCCAAGTCAGTCATGGATTTTCGGGTACAAATTGAAAGAAACAAATCCTGTTGGCAGGAGAGCGGCTTAGTGGTTAGCGCTGACCCCATGCAGTACTGCAGTCCTGGGTGTAAATACAACTACAGACTACATGTGCATGGAGTCTGTATGTTCATCCCATGTTTGCATGGGTTTTCTCCTGCACTTTATGTACTGGTTTGGTAATTAGCTGCCTAGACATTAGATTGTATGTCCTCTGGGGAACAGTCACTGATTGTAGGATGTATGATGACAATCCTTGTACTGTGCTGCAGAATATAGTGGCGCTCTATCAGCAAGATAAGAAAAAATCAAATCCTGTGGTCCAGTAATGATTACAATATACATCTGTATCCAAGTTGCTGATGACATTGCATGCTGTACTGGAGTGACAGGCGGCTTTATAACACGTCTACCAGTGAGTTTTTGTTTGACTGTGGAAGAGGAAGTTTTCCTTACATTCATAAATGACTTGAGATGAACGGAAATGATTTCCTTGCAATTAAAAGTATTTGGATTTGAGCAGTCAAGCTGCTATTTGAATAGATCTGGAAGTTACTATCCCAGAGCACATGTTGTTTTCCAGGGGTTTTATTGTCCCTGAAATGACAAGTTTGTTCCTGGGCGACTTTACGAGAGTGCAGCTGTGATGTTCACCACAATCACGTTTTCAGCTTTATTGATTTTTGTCATTCAAAGATGTAAAAAGCCATAATGATTTTGTGGGAGTTTTCAGGAACAAGTGCAATCTGCTTATTTTACATTCTGCTTTTTAGATGAAAGATTCATCTGCTCGCAGAAGTTTCCACTAGAACGCTTGACTAAAAAAGATCATGTTTCAAAGAGAACATTTAACGCAAACCTGTCATCTGCAGAGAGTAGAAATAGCCATTTGTGGGGTGAATCAGCTTTCATTGGAATGCAGGGTATAAAGCGGAAAAAGATACTGAATGCACTTTAAAGAGAACCTGTCACAAAAAGAAGAGGATTTCCACTCCAAGGCTGAAAAGCGCTACACCTCTGTAAATATAATGATCAGGAGCCAAAGTTTAGTGTGCAGCCAGAATGATTGCCATGGGAAACATTTTTGATATTTATTTTACTCTTTAGGGCTCATGTAGATGGCCGTATATTCTCTCATCTGAAAGAATCAGGCTGATTATGCAAATGACAATGATCAAACTCTGATCAGAGTGTCAGCATAGTGTGATACCATTCACTCGGATGTATAACACTTCTCCATCTTCTCCATTTTGTCAGTGTGCGGAAATCAGACTGCATTCAGAAGTCATCCGAGTACAGCTTGATGCTTTCCATGCACTCATTGACTTGCATAGCCGAGTGCGATCCGAATATCTGTTCAAACTCAGGCATGCGGCTATTTTTTTTTTCTCAGACAGACTCTGGATGCGGAAAAAAATTGGACTGTGCACAACCCCATAGACTAACATGCGTCCGGGTGCAATCCGATGTTTTGCCGGATCGCACTAATACGCACGTCTGCATCTGCCCGTATATAGCGCCATTAATTCCACAGTGCTTTATAGACATCACCATCACTGTCCCCATTGGGGCTCACAATCTAAATTCCCTTTCACTAACTCTTTGGAATGTGGGAGGAAACCGGAGGAAACCCATGCAAACACGGAGAGAGCATACAAACTCCTTGCAGATGTTGTCCTTGGTGGGATTTGAACCCAGGACCCCAGCGCTGTAAAACAACAGTGCCAACCACTGAGCCACCGTGCTTGTGGATATACTAACTATTTTGGTGGAATCTGCATAAGAGATGACTAATTAGCCTAAGGGATGTTCTCACAAGGCTGATTTATTAGTTCTCTCGTATTAAACAATCATTTGCACACAGTGTAGATAATCCGTATGCGAAATTCAGTGGCACTGCAGATATGAAATTTGCAGAATTTTAATTTGCAATGAATGCAGAGAAATCTGCACGCAGTCACAGCTGCTGATTTTCCGGTGTGGGAGGTCAGCAGGGAAAGGGAACGTATCCTGAGGGTTCATCCTCGCCCGTGTGTGTCGGCTCTGTGTATTCTTTCCGTATGTTATTCTGTGAAGCTGTATGAATGTTTCTCCATACACACTGAACATCTTCCATTATGGCTTTCCATCAGACGATGTATAATGCACTAAAATTCACCTGCAAGTGTTACTGAGGACAATTTTCTTTGGGGTTGTACATTATTAAAATTTTAGCAATTGTCCATTATTAAACTGTTAACCTTTGAAGAACAGATGCATCATGTGCCACTTACATAAAAACTCCTAAAGCCCTTCTAAATCCAGCCTCATTATTGCCTACCCAGCTCTACCGTGTCCATTATGCAGGACAACAATCAGGAATGATAACTGTTGATAAAAAAAAAAAAAATGCAAACAAACTGTGTCAAGAAGTGTCATTTAAGCTGTAAGAACTTTGGGAGTATATTTTCCAAAACCATAAAAAAAGGTAAAATTCAGATTTTATCCAAATGCAGGTAATTATTTCTCTTTGTTAAAGGTTTCTCCACAAAGCGGAAAGACTCCACACCGTCTGTCAGATTCATTAAAAGTGACCCTCAACTTTTATAATCAAGCAAAAAGTTTCTGTCTATAAAAAAAAACTCCCGAGTGAATCTGGCCATCATTAAAAATGTAATAGTGTATAAAGCAGTCAGGAAATATGTCAGCCCCCGAGCTGTCTGGAGTTAGTAGCTAGCACTAGTACACATTGTTAGATTTTTAATGATAGCAGAAAACGTTCTGAAGTTTTTATGTTGCAAGGACTTTTTCTTCATTACTAGAAGCCATGCATCACTCGCCGTGACGTGTTTATGTCATATGCAAGGTTCAGAACTCGCAGCGTCTTACCTGCTGAGGTTACAAGCTACGTTCCTCTAAGCAGGAATTGCACTTTTATTATTGCCGGTGGATGCTACAGCAAACAGAAAAGGACTTTTGGGGTCTTGGGAAAAGGATGTAGTTGATCTTTAATGAACTTTGTGGGATATGGAATGGTCTATGGACAAATGGGAATGAAAGCAATGAAGCTACTATTGCTCATTTTTGGCAGTGGGTTCTGTTATTAGGACAGCAAAGATTGGTCGCTTGGGCTATGTCACATCTTGTTTTCTCTTAACACTCGGCATATCTGCGAGTTACATACTCTGCATGTATTCATATACTTACCAGATGGAAGTCATTTTGTTCCCTATCAGACTTGTAGGCATTGTTTTTACCTATATAGGACAGTGCAGGAGACTGTGCTTTCCTATTCTGTGGGAAACCATTAAAATTGGGCCGTTATGTGATTTATGGCTGTACAGTTGCATACATTGAAGCCCTCTTTAAGGAGAATACATAAGGGATACACCTGACCAATATGTCAGATGGAATTCTCTGACAAGGTGTGAACAGAGCTTTAAAGGGAATCTCTTACCAGGTTTCTGTTACTCAATCTGAGAGCAGAATGATTTGAGGCAGAAACCCTGATTCTAGCAATGTATCACTTACTGGGCTGCTTGCTTCAGTTTTGATAAAATCACAGTTCTTCTGCTGCCGATCTACAAGTTCTCTGAATGAGCTCTGTATAACCCCGCCCACACCAATGATTGGCAGATTTCTGTGTACACTGCATAGGCAGGAAGCTGCCAATCAGTGTTGGGAGCAGGTTTATAGAGACCTCTGTATATGGAGGACTTCTTCACAACAGGTTTACTAGTCCTGTAGTGATTATCTTCTGCTGATGAAACAGTAATTTTATCAAAATTACAGCAAGCAACACTGTAAGTGATAAATTGCTTGAATCTGTCTCAACATTACGCTGTTCTCATATTAGAGAAACAAAAACCTGGTGATAGATTCCATTTAATCAAAACCATGTAACTGCCGGGTGGCATAAAACCAGACATTAATGTGGTCACAACTGAAAGGTTAGTGCAGGATTTTTGGAAAAATCCGGGTGTAGTCAGACTTGTCCGTGCACTCACTAGATTTCAGAACTCCCATAGTAATAAATGGAAATAGCTGTGCGTATATGACCACCTTTCCAGACACCCGGCATCATTTGGAACGGAGAATTGGGGGAACCCCTGCTCAGAAGATTGGTGCTGGCTCCAGTAGTGGGACCCTCATCCATCAGACATTTATGGCATGTCTTTTTTTATAGGACACGCTAAATTTACAGAAAAATTAACTCATTAACTCTTCTTTATCAAAGCATCTGCTGTATCATCAAGTTAATGTAGCCCTGCAGCGTTAGCTACTTTTTGACATGTCATATAGAAACAGCAGACATCGGTTATGTAGAAATTGCCCATAAACTGGATCACCACGCAATAAAACCTGGTGTCCTTTTTTTCAGCTCTTTACCTCTTGAACTTCAAGTTAATCATGCCACCCACCAAAATCTAGTAAATAAGCAAGTTAATGCTTGGAAAGAAACATAGAAAAAAAATTACGAGAGGTTTACATACAACTATTGGAGATGCAACATGGTAACAAAACAGTTTCTGCGTCTCACCTGAAGGAGCGTTCTTGCACCTTCTCGGTAGTTTTCGGCAGCGACGGCAGCATAGAAGGCTTTCTTCTTGTTTTTATTTAACCATGTCTGCTTCTTGACCATGCCACTGTTCATTTCCTTTACAGCCTGTTTGCGTGGTCCCTGCATAACAAGATAACAGTTTAGTGGAATGAAACATTATGAAATGAAATTGGACCGTTACCGCTCAACCCAATCTTTGGAAAATGTTTTTGAGCGATAACATGAAAATAAAACACTTACATTTTCCTTTATTATCCACAATGAAGATCATAGATGTGTGAGATTGCATATTATTATCCAATGGTGGATAAATTCTAAAAAATAACTGATATAGTTGAATTTGGAAGCCATACTGATCCTTTAACTAGGTAATAGCTGTCAGTATCTTTATCTTGCGGACACTGGAATTAGGCAGCCTTGGAATAATATTGAAGTTTAAGAACTCTGAAGGTCTTATCCAAATGAGAAAAAAAAAATTTCAGTGGTGGTGAAACCAAGACATGTTTTAGTATGATTTAATGGTTGCGGCTGAAATCCCAAAAGCAATCTAATCTATTTCTTGTTTGTAGAGACATCATTTGGTTGTATTACAGGCTACACGTTCCGGAATCGGCCTGAATGCTAAGAACAGTGAAAATTTGGAAAAGGAGAAGACTGAACAACAAAACATTTCTGGCAAAACATTTCTTATTAGGATTTTATTTGTTTCTGGGAAATACACATATTATACACAATTAGAAACATCTACTTACAGCAAACAGCTCACAGCAAATGCAGAGCCCGATGTTCTTGGTGAAAGAGTGAGTAATATCCATAAGGGCTGGTCTTGCCATTGGTGCACCAGTTAAAACCAGGCACTGGGGTCTGCAAAATAAAGAAAAAATAAAGGGTTATTCCAATCATAACATGATATGCCCTATAAGGGATAACTTGTTGATTTCTGTGGGTCTTACTGCTGGGACCCCCACCAATCCCAAGAATGGACAGTGGTCAGAAGAAGTTTAATAACTTACTAAGATGAGGCTAATCCTTTAAACCCTTCCCCCTCAGCCTGTTGTCACCTTCCTGACCAGGCCAATTTGTTAAATTTTGACCAGTGTCATATATGTGGCAATAACTCTGGAACGCTTCAACATATACCAGTGATTCAGAGATTGTTTTTCTCATGACATGCGGTACTTCATATTAGTGGTACATTTAGGTCAATATGATTTGCATTTATTTATGAAGATATTGAAAATTTAACAAAAAAATTTTAAATTTTGCAATTTTCAAACTGTGAATTTTTATGCCCTTAAACCAGATAATTATACCACACAAAACAAATCATAAATAACATTCCTCACATGTCTACTTTACATCAGCATGATGTTTGAAACATAATTTTTATTTGTTAGGAAGTTAGAAGGTTTTAAAATTTATCAGCAATTTCTAATTTTTCCAACAAAATTTACAAAACCAATTTTTTAAGAGACCACTTCGCATTTTAAATGGCTTTAAGGGTCTTATGTGACAGAAAATACCCAATAGTGACACCATTTTAAAACGACACCCCACAAAGTACTCAAAACCACATTCAACAAGTTCATTAACCCTTTAGGGGCTTCACAGGAATTAAAGCAATGTGGAAGGAAAACATGAAAATGTTAGTTACTTTTTCCCACCAAAATATTGATTTAACCCCAAGTTTTGCATTTTCAAAAGGGGAACAGGAGAAAATTAACCATACAATTTGTTGTGCAGATTCTTCTAAGTACACCAATACCCCATATGTGGCGGAACTCAGAAGGGAAGGAGCACCCTTCAACTTTGGAGTGCAAAATTGGCAGGAATAGATAGCAGATGCCATGTCGCATCTGCCGAGCCCCTGATTTGCCTAAGCAGTGGAAACCCCCCACAAGTGACCCCATTTTGGAAACTACACCTCTCAAGGATCTTAGCTAGAGCATCTTGCACCTGCAGGTGCTTTACAGAATTTTAGAGGAGGTAACAGAATAGGATTGTTAAAGAGGAAGGAGCTAGGTTGGATACATGGGCTTTATTGCCTTTAACTAAAGGGGTTGAATATCGAATATAATATTCATGCAGGGCCGGCATCAGGGCATTACTGTCCTTACTGGTGTATGGGGCCCGGTGAGCAGAAGCAAAGAGGGGGGGCTCTTTGCTCCCTCTTTTGCTTCTGCTCACCAGGCCCCAAGTGCAGGGGTGGGTTGCAGTGCTCGTCTCTGTGAAGGTAGCTTTCCTCGAACTCCACGGCTGTCAAGTCAGAATGGCAGTGCGGCTCCAGGAAGGAAGGTCCCTCCCTTTATCAACCTTCTAAATGCTGTGATCGATATCGAGCCAGATCAGTGGTCTCTGGCTGTGGACAGGAGCTGCAAAAATTTCCTTACCCTCAAGGAATATCAGGGTCTGCTTATAATTAGCTGAGCTGGTTCGAGTCTCCATGAGAGAGCTGCTGTCAGGTATTTCTGGCAATCGCTTATGTCCAGAGACAATAAAAGGATCATCCTTTAAAGTTTAACATGCCGGATCCTTCTCTCTCCCAACATAATGTGTCTGGAGAGAATAGCAAGGATCCCCTATATACATTTGACTGTCGGTTGATCTTGTCAAGTGACAGTTTAGAAAATCATATATATCATAAGAAATACCTGAAATTTTTCACATGCTCATCAATAATGTTCAAGTCCAATGCAGTGTTTAAAGCCTTTGTGTATTGTAGAGCTTGCGTTGAAGATCCCCAATTAACATCTGTCCAAAAAACAATGATATACATTACATTTTACAATATATGGGGTGGGCAAGGTTGGTTATTTGTAATACTTGAACACATATCGAAATTTTTTCATTACATAAAAAAACCTGTGCAAGTTTTGTATAGCCATAATTTTACTGTACAATTAGTACAATAAAAACAAACCAAAAAAAGTCGCAATCACATTTTTTTTGTCACTATTACACTGTACTGCCAGTGCATCATGTACTAGGGCAAATGATATTCATAAAAACTACAGCTGGTCCCACAAAAAACAAGCACTTATATGGCTATATCGATGGAAAAAATTATAAGTTATGGCTCTTGAAAAAAAGGGAGGAAAAAACAAAACACCAAAAATGAAAATGGGCTGCTATGAGAAGACGTTATATTGATGAGGGGGAAATCCAGGTTGGGCTTACAGTTGAAGAGCCCCGCTAGTAGTGTGTTCTGCTGTAGGTAACTCAGCGCAACTGTTACATGGTTGACAGGTTGTTGACACTTATGATAGAGAATAATAGACACTCTTAGCAAAGCCTTTATTTTCAGACCAAAAGTAAACAGATTCTTAAAAGATACTATGAAAAAAGCTTGTGTTTTTAGCTGCCATATACAGTGGTGGTTTACATTTTGTAAACTCTTCAGAATTTTGCATATTAAAGGGAATCTGTCAGTAGCATCAGCCCTCCTAAGCCGCCTATACGGGCAAGCAGGTCATAGGAAGCTGAGTAAAATGATACCTTGATATATATTTGTTACCATATTTTAGTTAGCCATTAAAAGGTATCAACCACAAAGGACCCATTTTTAATATTTTTCGACTTTGATATCTCTAATATGATGTCTTATTCCAGATAAATCCACACTTTTCTTATTATGAAAATGAGCAATTAAGATCTACAGGCCAGACATAGATCTCACTGAGAATCTGCCTTCAGAGTTATGACATGTAACAGAGACATGTAATAACTTACAGTTTGTTCTGCTGATCTCGCTGCAGGTCTGTGTGTGATTTTAACTAACAGTACAGCAGAGCTGAGCTGTGTCTCATTACAAACACATTTGCAGCTCCAGTTATGCTCTTGTAGCGCTTCAGCTTCCATCTCACAAGTAGCCAGTGTGGGAGGAAGTGCAGTACAGCAGAGTTAACAGCACTGTGTGAAGAGCGCTGCAGCTGCAAATGTGTTTGTAATCAGACAAAATTCAACTCTGCTGTACTAAGTTAGCTAGAATCAGACACATCCCTGCAGCAGAGCTGACAGCACTATGAGAGGACAACTGCAAATTTGTTGGTAGTGAGACAAAAATTTTGCTCTGTTGCCCCTTCACTAACATTGGCTTCCTGTGAGATGAAAGCTGCAGAAGTGTTAGTTTTAGTCATATGCAAAAAAATAATTTGGACTCGCAGTTGGTGATTCGGTATATAAAGCACACTTTACAAATTGTCCTATTGAATAAATAATACCTTGCTTCCACTAACTACTGAATCTATTAAATGAAACTTTTATTATATCAATTAAAACATCTATTTTTCTCTACGCTGTTTAAAATCAGTAGAAAAAATAATAGCAGTTTATATTGCTAAAGAGAACAAGTATATGGAAAATGCTGCCACACCAAAGTGGTTATAATCAATTTATATTAGCCTACTGCTTGATGTATAGGTGTAATGCCGTCTTTAAAGGAATCAGTGTTAGATAATGAATAATGGATAGAGAGCGTGCCTGCAGTGCCGCTGATAATTAATGTCCATTGCACTTCACATAAAACAAAAGATTACAGCCCCCCCCAGACATGTTTCACCAAACCAGCAGCATCACCAAGAGACTATAGGTCTATGGTGTTGGCCACCTGTTTTCGGAGACTTTTAAACCTGTGGGGACCCTCCCATATTGATATGCACCAATAGCACTAGCTGTATGTGCTGATGTGTCTCCCAAGAAAGATTCAAATTGTCTCTTCAGAGAGGAAGAGAACTAGAACTCTAGTGCCACCTATAGGAAGTAGCAATAGTAAAAGTCAATATGGACCCTTTAACGAGCCTTGTCACATGACTTATGAATGAAAGCCAGAACCAGAAATTCAATTTGCAGACACTGTGTTTCGGGGTACTGCCCCTCGTCAGTGCAAAGTGTGAGTTCTGGTTTGGCTGGGTGAGAGACGTCAGACCGGTGTCTAAGGGGTAACATTTCTCCTTGCAGAGAGTGACATGTTAAGCATGTCAAGGTGAGGCGAAGAGACAATTTGCATATTTCCCAGAGGAGCATTGTGGCTTTAAAAGTCTCCTCACCTTGACATGCTTAACATGTCACTCTCCGAAGGAGAAATGTTACCCCCTTAGATACCAAGAAAGATTGGCACATAGCAGAGCTAATCATCTTTTACATAAGCAGAGGCTGGTCTAATTACCTCACAGGTCTGCCCACCACATAATCAGATATCTCCTCTAATGTGTTGTTGTCTAACATTACATCAGAGTTATTGACACTGATCAAATCTTTGGACTTTGTCTCAATCACAATAGTTTGTACTTAGCATTTCTTTGGACTTAGTCTTAATCACAGTAGTTTGTTGTACTGGGCATGTCTTTGGACTAAGTGCTAAGGTGAAAATAACACTTAAATAATATTGACAATAAAGTCTACTAATGTATAAATATATTTTAACCTTGTCTTCATCATATTATTTCATACTGTGATCTATGAGAGGACAACTGCAGCTGCAAATATGTTTGTAATGAGACAAAGTTTTGCCATATTGCCCCTTCTCCCACATTAGCAAGCAGCCTGTGAGATAAAAGCTAAAAAAGTGTTAGTTGTAGTCAGGCACAGCTCTGCAGCAGAGCTGTCAGCACTGTGAGAGGAGAGCTAGAACCGATGTTTGTAATGAAACAAAGCTCAGAAATGCTGAACTATGTTAGTTGTAATCAGACACAGCTCTGCAGTGAGATCAAGAGAGCAGACTGTCAGTCGTTACTTGTCTCGCACTGGTAACACCCCTCTCATTTAAAAAGAGCTGTGGAGGCAGATTCTCAGGGAGATCTGTGTCCGGCCCAGAGATCTTAAAAGCTCATTTGCTTATTAAGAAAAAGGTGAATTTCTCTGGAATAAGACATTGGATCTCAGATATCAGGTTAGCATTTTATTTGAGTTTTTATGACCTGCATGCGCATATAGATGGCATAGGATGGTTGATTCTAATGACAGATTCTATTTGAACTTGATTTAAAGCTACATCTGATTTTCACATAAGTCCTAAAAGTAGATAATGAGACCCAAATCAGTCAACAATATTTGACTTTTTCATTTTTTTAATGAGGAAAATGATCCAATATCTCATGTCTATGAGTAGAAAAAGTATGTGAACCTTTAGGATTAACTGATAGTGTGAAGGTAAAATTAGAGTCTGGTGTTTACAATCAATGGGATAACAATCAGATGTGATTGGGAAACGTATTTTACTTAAAGAACAAAAATTTGTCAAAATCTGATCTTCACAACATTTTTGTGAAAGTGTATCATGTCACAAACAATGGGGATTTCTTAGGACCTCAACAGAAGAGTACTTGATCAGGCTAAAAAAAGGTTACACAATTTTTAAAAAGTTTGGACTCCACCAATTCACTGACAGGTTATGTACAAATGGAGGAAATTCAAGACTATTATTACTCTCCTCAGGAGTAGTCGACCAACAAAGATTTAAGAGCAAGAGCACTCTAAGACCAAGAGGTATAATAGTCCGCAAGGTCACAGAGGGACCAAAGGTATCTTCTAAGCAACAAAAGGCCTTTTTCACATTCGCTAATGTTAACATTCATGTGTACACCATCGGGTGGACACTTAATAACAATAGTACAATGATGTGCATGGCAGTATTGCAAGGACAAAGTCACTGCTCTCCAAAAAGAAAATTGTTGCCCGTCTTCAGTTTGATAAATATCAGCTGGACAAGACAGATGATACTGGTACAATGTTTTGTAGATGTCTGAGACCAAAATAGAGCTTTTTGGTTTAAATGAGAAGCGTTCTGTTTGGATAAAGAAAAACACTGCATTGCAGCATAAAATTCTCATAACATCTGTGAAATACGATACTGGTAGTATGGTTTATGCATGTTTTACTGCATCTGGGCTAGGGCGGCTTACCATCATTGATGGAATGATGGAACAATGAATTCTGAAATATATCAGCAAATTCTAAAGGACAATGTCAAGCCATCTGTCTATAAGATGAATCTGAAAAGAACATGCAGCAAGACACTTACCTAAAGCACACAAGTTGCTATATAAAAATGGTTAAAGAAGAATAATCTTAAAGTTTTGGAATGGTCTAGTCAAAGTCCTCACCCTTAATCATACAGAAATGTTGTGGAAAGACCTAAGGAGAGCAGTTTATGAAAGAAAACCAACAACATAATAGAGTTTACGTTGGGAGGAAAAGCTAAAATTCCTCTAAGACAATGTTTAGGTCTACTGAACAATCATTGGAAACATTTAGATGCAGTTATTGATGCACAAGGGGGTCACACCACATACTGAAAGCAAAGGTTCACAAACTTTTGTCATTGACAGACATTTGATATTGAACCACTTTCCTCCAAGAAAAGACAAAGTCTAATATTTTGACTCATTTGCTTGTTTTGGTGATCTCTCTTCGGTGAAAATCTAATGTTGTTTTAGGTCAAATTTATGAAGAAATATGGAAATTATTGAAGGGTTCACAAACTGTCAAGCACCACTTTATACCTTATATTAATTTTACTTTAATTAGTAATTTATTTAATTAGTTCAAATAATTTATTATACAATTCTTACCTGGCTTCTTGTATGTCACATAGATGTACAGGAAAAGTTCTATCCCATAAGTGATGAGAGCAGCCCACCAGTTGATGACAAACATCACACCACAGCACAGCATGGCTCCAAACAGGGACACCCACATGTTGTAATATTTGAATGCAGGTCTCCATCCTGTATGTATAAGATCGATTCATCATGTTATATTTACCTTCTATTAGATGCTCTAAATAAGAAAAAGTTTCACCAAATTACAGACTTGGCTTTCCATTTGTGGCATTTCAGGACTTTAACACTAGTGACTTATCCTTAGGACTCGTGCATATTTTCGGTCCAACTGCAATCCGACAAAACATCAGATCGCATTCAGACCAATGTTAGTTTATGGGCCCGTGCACATGTAAAAAAAAAATTTTCGGACTGAGTTTGTCCGAGGAAAAAAATCGCAGCATGCCCGAGTTTGATCCAATACTTGGATCGCATCGCACCAATTTCCATGGACTGACAGAATGGAGAACCTGGAGATATTTTTTCTCTATCTTCTCCTTATCCAAGAGAATCAGATCACACTGTGATCAAACTCTGATCAATCTCAAATCAGAGTTTGATCAGAATGTGATTTGCATAATCGACCCGATTCTCTCGGATGATAAAATATTACGCCAGTAAACAAGATGCCTCAATGCTCATGAAAATGACACAGCCTCTTCAATCAGCTGATTGTTTGGGTGCCAAAAAGTCAGACCCAACTGATCTGATGTTATTGAACTCAATATTAAGTACGGGTCATCAATATTAAAGTACCAAAAAACTTTAAAGAGAACTTGTCCACTGATTCATGCTGTCCAAACCACAGGCGGGATTAATCAAAAGTCTTGCTGCCCAGTTGCAGCCTAGTATATTTTTCTCTCAATTGCTCCCAATTTAGAAGATCTGGCCTGGGACTGTACTTTGAGATAAAACTAGTCTGGCAGCCCTGGGTGGCTTTTCCCAGCACTACTAAAGGTGATTTACAAGTCTCTCCCATAGTGGAAGATCTGTCAATCACCTGGATCAGCGATGGGAAAACCAGTCAGGGGTGCCAGACTAGCCTTCTCTCCAGGTATGGTCCTTGACTGCAGTCATGCAGCCAGGTTCTCATACATGCTGACCACAGTTTGGGCAGCATGAATCAGCTGATAAGTTCCTTTAAAAAAAAAAAAATCTCAAAAATGCTTAGTGGCTACCTATAGTGCTCAGTTTTAGACATCAAGTGATTTCGAATCACATTAGCTCAAAGGGATAGTCTGAGAAGTCCCTTATTACACAGTCATGGACTGGCGTCCTAAAACCTAAGGCAGTAATACAAAGTAAACAAGCAGATAATTTATTGTAACAATATCTGTTTTCTTGCAGACAATGGAGTCAAAGCTTTAAACAAAAAAAAACCTGGTTATTATTAAACTTTGCAGAATAGTGTCTTTTTTAATTCCCCTTATACCTAAAGTGCCTGTTCTTGCCAATATTTCCATTAAATATGACATTAGTATTACTGGCTTAGTTAATATTGTGTCATATTTGTAAATGCGTAATCAATACAACTATACAGTGATATAGAAATCTGTGTTTTAAAGATACGGTGTGGGAGAAAGATATCGACTTTCTTGTCACTACTTATTCTGCAAATATTTAAGAGCCAAGGAATGTGTTAACGTTGGCTCCTCAGATAGAGCCCTGCATATCTCCCATCATTATTTATTGCAGACGGAGGGGATGTAACCCAAGTGCATTAATAAGCAAGTCGTCATTCATAAAGCTTTAATATAAAACATTCCACCACTCCGATAAAGAATATGTCACTCACAAGCAAGCAGTCACTGTAATTACAGCTACATACAGCATGCTCGCCGAGTATCTTCAGCGTGCTCAGGTGTTATGCTTTAGTCGCGCTGTGTGCATGATTTGTGACTGTTTGACAGCTTTAATACATGTGAGGAATGCCTAAGAAACAGGCATCCCGCTGAAGATACTCGGGAAACACCCGAGCATGCTTGTAAATCTCGAGTAACGAGCATGCTCACTCATCACTACTGCATACCACTATGGAAAAAGACTTGACTATTAGTATAAGTGTTATTATGATGGGATTATTTCTGTGACTGAGATTTGTTAAATATGCCTGGGTTACGTCGGGGTGAATTATACCATCAATGGTGATTGATGACGAAGCGCAGAAGCACCCATAGATTTAACATTTCATAGAATAGAGTATTCCAAATGTTCAAAAATGGAAAATGATCTGATTTCAGCCTTTGCATCACAAACAAACACAATTAGTAATAAGAGGATGTAGAATTTTTATTTTAGTCTATAAACAAAATATAGGGATACTAACTATGAGAAAAGCTCTTATTATATTTCTAATTGATCCCATAGGAGATGTGAATTATATTTGAAGTTTGAATCTATTAAAGGGAACCTGCCACCAAGTGTCCCCAATGAAAACGGGGACGGCCACCACCTTTAAGGCCTATTTTACAGTATTCTAGTAAGCTGTAAGTCCCCAATCCCCTCTGCATAGTACAAAAATACTATTTATTATACCCCCATATGGTACAGTCTGATCCAATGGGTGTCAGACGTCTTGATAAATGGATGTCACAGGTCTCGTCTAAATCACCATCCTCACAGTGTCAACCAATCATGCTCCTACGCAGGCATACTTCACTTTGTACTACGGAGGGCAGAGCAAGCTACTGTAATGCCCATACACCGGCTTTACTTCCGGGACATCAGTGCTCTTTGGCCTTTCCCGGCGCATGTATATTACAGTACTTTGCTCTGCCCTCCGCAGGACAAAGTGAAGTACACCTGCATAGGAGCATGATTGGGGGACACTGTGTGGATGACGTACGATGCGTCATCTACATGAAGCAAGCAGGAGGATGGCGACTGCAACGAGAGAGGCGGTTCGGGATCAAGACCAGCGACACCCATCAGACTGGACCGTGCCTTATGGGTGTATAATAAATCTTATTTTCTTTGCTATGCTGAGGGGATAGGGGCTTACATACAGCTTACTAGAATACTGTAAAAGAGGCCTTAAAGGTTGTGTCTGTACTTTATATTGGGAAAACCTGGTGACAGGTTCCCTTTAAGGGCTCTTATATAGAAATATACTCCTCAACACTTGGAACATAAGTACAGAGAACTAATTTCTGGGTGACACCATCCTTTACCTAAAACCGATGAGAAGAAAGAAAACAGCAGTAGTAAGGAAATGGCGTGAGCTCCTGTGCCATGATGGTGGTGAAATGAACCATCACCAGGAGAAGGGTTCTATGATTGTTCTTCGTTTCCTCAATCTCCCCCAAAAATCACAAATATAGATCAAATGCAGATATTTATTATATTCTACCATTTTCTTATTAAATAGTTCTGGCATTAGAGGCATTTTCTTTTACAGAGAAATGAATCTCTCGTCACTTTATGATGATCCAGGTGGAAGAGGCAATGTACCATTTACTTCCAGAAGATACCATACTACCTATAGGAGGGAGAACATATAGTACTGACATACATAACCCAAAAAGGCTCTAGAGTGGGGGCAACCATCAGCCAGTAGGCATTCAGAGAAGGGACCCCAAGAGTAGTAGCCTGTATGATACAACATTTCAATACTAAAATAAGCATGGCTGCGACATATAGATATGCCACAAGATAACAAAACATACAAATGATATGCCGGCATCTATTACACTGACCTGGTGATTTTGCATATGAAGCATGGAAACAAGAGAAGTTGATCAGAGCATAAGAAGCCAGGAAGAAGTTGGAGATGATGGGCGCGATGGTATTCAGCTCAGCTGTATGAGGGAAACAAAATGTCACAAAGGGATGTCAAAACGTTCATCTTATTTTTTGATATCTCATTTGACTTTTTTCTTTACTTTTTAATAAACCAGTTGATACATTTTGACCTTATTATCTAATAATAGATGTAAATTGCTGCAGAGCGCAAAGAAGTTCTCTTGATCGATGATGTAAAAGCTGAACTAAACAAACACCATAAAAGTTTTCTCACCCTAAGGGTATGTGCCCGCGATGTGTCCGGGCCTGTGGCTTCCACTCATTTTATGCAAATGAGCTGCGGCCATTTTTTTTTTCACATGTGGACTTTCCTCATAGAGGTTAGGAGGGAGCCCGCATGTGGACCCGCCAGAGAAATGGACATGTTGCAGTCTGGAAAGACGCGCCGCATGTCAGTTTCCGCGGGTGTGCCGCAGACGCATAGTGGACATGGGATTTCTACAAATCTCATCCACTATGCTGTAACATCTGGATGCTGAGGGTTTGACGCTGCATAAGTCCGCAGCGTCAAACCTGCAGCGGCTCCTGATCGTGCGCACACAGCCTAATACTGGTGACCCTGGAGTAGTGATTCAAGAGTGATCCTGACATACAAATCATTTTCCATGGACAATACACGAGAAAACAGAATCCCACTCTCTAACTCACACAATGTCTATAAAACTTATTTATCCTCTGTTCACACTAGCATCATGACTTCTGTTTAAAACGTAGCCAATATACACAATCTGTATTCACAAGGACACTGGAAAATTCCATCCTACTCCATCAATAGGAATTCTGGTATTTTTGATGACAAAAATAGTGCTGAAGTCTATTTTTCTTGTCATCAAAACTACCTCTATGACCTACAGAACCCTTAAATGAGTGTGAACAGAGTATTACATAATGACATAGTTTATACAGTTGAAAAAATATCAGTTTCAAACGAGGGATGGTGTCAGGACTCTGAACATTTTTTGATTACCTTTTGGACTTTCCGGCCCTCTTTCATGATGGCGTCTTTTGTCTCACGCGCCTTTTGTCTTCCAACCTTTATACAGTTATATGAAAAAGTTTCGGCACCCCTATTAATCTTAAGCTTAATGTTTTATAAAAATTGGTGTTTTTGCAACAGCTATTTCAGTTTGATATATGTAATAACTATTGGACACAGTAATGTTTCTGCCTTGAAATGAGGTTTATTGTATTAACAGAAAATGTGCAATCTGCATTCAAACAAAATTTGACAGGTGCATAAGTATGGGCACCTCACCAGAAAAGTGACATTAATATTTAGTAGATCCTCCTTTTGCAAAAATAACAGCCTCTAGTCGCTTCCTATAGCTTTTAATGATTTCCCGGATGCTGGATGAAGGTATTTTTGACCATTCCTCTTTACAAAACAATTCCAGTTCAGTTAAGTTTGATGGTCGCCGAGCATGGACAGCCCTCTTCAAATGATCCCACAGATGTTCAATGATATTCAGGTCTGGGGACTGGGATGGCCATTCAAGAACATTGTAATTGTTCCTCTGCATGAATGCCTGAGTAGATTTGGAGCGGTGTTTTGGATCATTGTCTTGCTGAAAGATCCATCCCCTGTGTAACTTCAACTTTGTCACTGATTCTTGAACATTATTGTCAAGAATCTGTTGATACTGAGTGGAATCCATGCGTCCCTCAACTTTAACAAGATTCCCGGTGCCGGCATTGGCCACACAGCCCCAAAGCATGATGGAACCTCCACCAAATTTTACTGTGGGTAGCAAGTGTTTTTCTTGGAATGCTGTGTTTTTTTGCCGCCATGCATAACGCCTTTTTGTATGACCAAACAACTCAATATTGGTTATATCAGTCCACAGGACCTTCTTCCAAAAAGAAATTGGCTTCTCCAAATGTGCTTTTGCATACCTCAGCCGACTCTGTTTGTGGCGTGCTTGCAGAAATGGCTTCTTTCGCATCACTCTCCCATACAGCTTCTCCTTGTGCAAAGTGCGTTGTATAGTTGACTGATGCACAGTTACACCATCTGCAGCAAGTTGATGCTGCAGCTCTCTGGAGGTGGTCTGAGGATTGTCCTTGACTGATCTCACCATTCTTCTTCTCTGCCTTTCTGATGTTTTTCTTGGCCTGCCACTTCTGGCCTTAACAAGAACTGTCCCTGTGTTCTTCCATTTCCTTACTATGTTCCTCACAGTGGAAACTGACAGGTTAAATCTCTGAGACAGCTTTTTGTATCCTTCCCCTGAACAACTATGTTGAATAATCTTTGTTTTCAGATCATTTGACAGTTGTTTTGAGGAGTCCATGATGCCACTCTTCAGAGGAGATTCAAACAGGAGCACAACTTGCAAGTGGCCACTTTAAGTAGCTTTTCTCATGATTGCATACACCTGGCTATGAAGTTCAAAGCTCAATGAGGTTACAAAACCAAAAATAGTGCTTTAGTAAGTCCGTAAAAAGTAGGTAGGAGTATTTAAAACAAGAAAATGATAAGGGTGCCCATACTTATGCACCTGTCAAATTTTGTTTGAATGCAGATTGCACATTTTCTGTTAGTACAATAAACCTCATTTCAAGGCAGAAACATTACTGTGTCCAACAGTTATTACATATAGCAAACTGAAATAGCTGTTGCAAAAACACCAATTTTTATAAAACATTAAGCTTAAGATTAATAGGGGTGCCCAAACTTTTTCATATAACTGTAACTCCACCCCAGCCTCTAGTCAGTGCTAGAGTATTCTGCCTGAGTCCTGCTCTTGGTTCTGGTGGCGGCCTGGTTTTCTGCCTGTTCCTGCAAACCTGTGTGAATCCCCTGTTACCTGCTCTCAGTGATTCTGCTGTATACAGCTGTTCCCAGCATTCCTTCTGCTTCTGGCTACTCCTGCTGCTCCTTCTGAGCCTCTGCCCTCACCTGCAATTGCTAGACACGTAAGCTGGTTGCTGCTCTGTCTCTTCCTACTATTAAGTAGATGCAGAGCACGGGACTGTTCTGGACTATCTGAGACTTCCTACCCAGGCCTCCCTGGATGATTTAATGTTATATGGACTTGCTTATATATATCCGTGTTTGGACTTAACAGAGACTTTCTTGTTGCAAGCATCTTCAAGTGTAAACTGCGCTTTATAGACTGCTCCGCTGATTGCAAGTTCCCCTGAGGTTTCCTACAGACTATTGTTAAGTTTTCATTCGGTATCTTCACTGAGTGTTTCTGGACTTTGAGTTTTCCTCTGCACTAGTGTTGAATCACCATGTGTTTATAATATAGACTTTTTCACCTATAAACTGGGTTCTGTTGTGTCTTTACTCCATTCAAAGAGACTCCTGAGTTATCAATTATAATTGTTACAGATGGGAAAGGACAAAGGGAAGGGGCATGTGCACAACCATAGTGCCTGATCCAGTCGGCTCCAAAAGAGGTAATCTTTTCCTCCTAGTAGCACAACATCTGTCCATAGGTTGTGTATTGCAGCTGAACCCTAGTGAGGTGAATGAAGACGAGCTAAAATACCACACACAACCTGTGGACAGGGGAGGCGCAGTTTTTGTAAGGGAATAGACATATCTTTCGAATCCTAAACAATCCCTTTAAAAACTATTTAAGAACTAATTCAAATCTACATTATTTTTGTTATATATTACTGAATTAATTCTTCATAAAACAAAAACATATAGTGTAAACACTATATGGACAAAGTATTGAGATACCAACACTTTACACCTAAAAAAGACTTTATGATGTCCTATTGTAAATCCATATGCATTAATATAGAGTTGGTTCCCACTTTACAGCTAAATAGCTACCACTCTTCTGAGAATGCTTTATATAAGATTTTGGCTTGTGTCTGTGGGACACTGATGTTGCATGAGAGGGCAAGGCTTGCAATCTTCATTATAGTTCATCACAAAGGTGTGCGATGGGGTTGAGGTCACAGCTTTGCGCGGCCAGTCAAGTTCTTCCACACCAAACTTCTCCAACCATGCCTTTATGGACCTTGCTTGCTTTGTGCACAGTCATGCTAGGACAGGAAAGAGCCTTGCTCAAACAGTTCCAACGAAGATGGAAGCATTGAATTGTTCAAAATGTCTTGGTATGTTGAAGCATTAAGATTTCCCATCACTAAGTGAACTACGCCAACCTCTAAAAACCAACCTCATAGTATTCTCACTCGACCACCAACTTTACAGTTGTCACCATGCACTCAGGCAGGTAACCTTCTCATGGCATTTGCTAAAACCCAGACTCGTACACCAGATTCGCTTCAGAAGTGTGATTCTTCCTTCCATAGAACATTACTCCAGAGTCCAGTGGTGATGAGCTTCATACCACTCTATCAGACACTTGATGTTGAGGTTATGCTTGGTGATGTAAGGCTTTCATGCTGCTGCTCAGCCATAGAAACCAATACCATGATGCTCCTGGTGTGCCGTTTTTGTGTGGATGTTAATGCCAGAGGAGATTTGCATTCTGCTTTTATTTGCTTTAATTGAGTTATCGGAACACTATTGACTTTTATGCACTATGCATCACCACTTGGCGACGCTACTCTGTGGGCTGTAATTCCTAAACAATTCCTAAACACTTCCAATTTTCAATAATGGTGGAATATTAAAGAGGGAAGATGTTTAAAGAACTGACTTGTTACACCAGTGGTGAGAGAGTGTTGCACTCTCAAATTCAATGAGCTTTTTAGAATGACCCATGTTTTCCATAAATGATAGTAGAGGTAGACTGTGTGACAATGGGCTATGGCAAAGGGACTGAATGAAAAAAACTGAATATAAAAAGGCGGAAGCTTTCAATAAGATGCTCTATAATGTGCCATCAATTTTACTATTGTGACCCACTGATTGGCTTAAAAAATGTATGATCAGTGGCAGTGTATCTACTATTACACCTATGAATCATTTTAATGAGGGGATCCCTTTTCTAGGCTCAAGTTATCTTGTGGTCATACGCCATACAAATGAATAGGAAAAAAGTGGAGCATACTCTATTATTCTCATATTTTCCATTCATACCTATCTGGAGTAACTGTGCATGTATGGCAACCCTTCCAGTCCTGCATAGGAACCAGGGTCACCAATTTCTCCAGATATCTGGGTATTCTGGCAGATATACCCTTACTGAGTACACTTTTTGGTCTGGCCATAATATTCAAGAGATTTCCTCTGTTAGACAACACTAATAAACACCCCAGACCGAAAAAAGGCTAAATGGTGTTCATTTCTCAATACATGGATAACTGTATCCCACAAAAGTATCAGTATCTTATACATCAAACCAGAACAGCTATGACACTACACATTACAATTTTCATTGTTAGGGTTCGTGCATATGACCTATAATCTCGTACGAGTGCTATTCGTCGTTTTCATGGATAGCACTCATACCTAGAATATTCTATGGGGCTGTGCACATGTCCGATTTTTTCCTAGGACAGAGTAGCCCGCGGAAAAAATCGACATGACCAATTTTGATCTGACACTCGGATCAAAATCAGTAATGCAAGTCTATGAGTCCGTGAAAAAAATTGAACCTTACTCAGATGACATCCAAATGTGGTCCTTTTTTCATGAACTACCAGAAAGGAGAAGATGGAGAAACCTTTTTTTTTTTACATACACATCTGAGAAAAACTGATGCTACTCTGATCAAAGTCTCATCAGAATAATCAAACCATTTTTCTCGGATGTGGAGAAAACTGTTGTGTGAGTCTGCCCTAAGATGAATTCACATTTATTTACAAAGCACAATTTGCTTTTTTCTTTTTAGATATACACTGTGTTCCAAATTATTGTGCAAATAATATTTTCTCAGATTTTCCCAAATTACCTATATGAATTGCAGTCATTGTAATTTTCCAGTCAAATAACTATTAGAGTACAATTGAAAGGTTTTTGTACAAACTGCCTATGATAACAGTATATTTTTAAAAAAATAAAAAACTCAAACTGCACTTAAAATGCATGTTCCAAATTATTATGCACAGCAGAGTTTTCAAGCTTTTCATTTTAATAAAGAACAAAAAAAAGGTCTTTTTGAAATTATAAGCATTAGCAGGTTATTACAAACTGAAATCAAACAGTTTTCAACTCAAAACTTTATTCTAGGTGATGTTACATTTGCACATAGGACCACTTGTTCGAAATGAGCTTCTGAACTCTCTCGTCCATTGAATTTGTCAGGTTTTGGATGGTTTCTGCTTCAATTGTTTTGCATGAGGACAGAATACCCTCCCAGAGCTGTTGCTTAGATGTGAACTGCCTCCCGCCATCATAGACACTCCTTTTGATGATGCTCCAGAGGTTCTCAATGGGGTTGAGGTCAGGGGAGCATGGGTGCCACACCATAAGTTTGTCCCCTTTTATGCCCATAGCAGCCAGAGATGCAGATGTGTTATGTGCAGCATGAGATGGGGCATTATCATGCATGAAAATGATCTTGCTGCGGAATGCACGGTTCTTCTTCTTGAACCATGGAAGGAAGTGCTGTTTGAGAAACTCAGCATACATTATGGAGTTCATCTTTACCCCTTCAGGGATCCTAAAAGGGTCGACAATCTCTCTCCCCATGATTCCAGCCCAAAACATTACTCTACCTCCTCCTTGTTAGCGCCGTAGCCGTGTTTGCATGGGGTGTCCATCAACCAGCGATCCTCCACTCCATCCATCTGGACCATCGAGATCATTTCATGCATGATAATGCCCCGTCTCATGCTGCACATAACACATCTGCATCTCTGGCTGCTATGGGCATAAAAGGGGACAAACTTATGGTGTGGCCCCCATGCTCCCCTGACCTCAAACCCATAGAGAACCTCTGGAGCATCATAAAAAGGAGTGTCTATGATGGCGGGAGGCAGTTCACATCTAAGCAACAGCTCTGTGAGGGTATTCTGTTCTCATGCAAAACAATTGAAGCAGAAACCATCCAAAATCTGACAAATTCAATGGACGAGAGAGTTCAGAAGCTCCTTTCGAACAAGCGGTCCTATGTGCAAATGTAACATCACCTAGAATAAAGTTTTGAGTTGAAAACTGTTTGATTTCAGTTTGTAATAACCTGCTAATGCTTATAATTTCAAAAATTACCATTTTTTTGTTCTTTATTAAAATGAAAAGGTTGAAAACTCTGCTGTGCATAATAATTTGGAACATGCATTTTGAGTGCAGTTTAAGTTTTTTATTTTTTTAAAAATATACTGTTATCATAGGCAGTTTGTACATAAACCTTTCAATTGTACTCTAATAGTTATTTGACTGGAAAATTACAATGACTGCAATTCATATAGGTAATTTGGGAAAATCTGAGAAAATATTATTTGCATAATAATTTGGAACACAGTGTAAAACAAAAGTTAAGCGTAAAAGAAAGATTTCTCGCTGATGGATTTATTGTCCTGTGTGTTCCAAAATGGTTACAATATATAGAATGACATAAAAGGCAAAAATTACTAACCGATCAGGATAAAGGCCATTGCGATGAGAAATGTAAGAACGTATCCTCTGATTGGTTCGTTGTTTTTTCCATGTCCTTTAGCGAAAAAGTGAAGTGCTTTGTAAATGTTATCCTTGCAGAGTGCCTGTAGGGAAATCAATATACGCTCACTTAACTTATTTCAGTGTAATAAAAATGTTCCAATCCACTACATGACCCGTCATCACTGGGATGATTCACTGTCTTGTACTGATCACAAAAAGCTGCCATCATAGGTGGCATTAAATTTTATGGGTACAGCCATACCTTATTTAACCAGATAATCATTAAGCCTGACCCTTTGGAGGACACGAGTATAAAATTGTTAACATCTCGTATAATTTCAAAGGACTTTAGTGCTGTTGATTGTGCAACAAGTGGCTCTTTCAGGCATAAGAACTAATATTACATGCTATTAACCCATCACCTGAATGCCCCATTCCTGAACATTAAGGTCAAATGTTCTGCGTCTACATGGAAACTAGTAAATGCTTGCATCGGTGCAGATGCTAATTACTGGCCGACAGATTGTCTTTAATGACTGTGTGAAATGAAATAATAATGTACAAATCCTATAGAGTAAATGAAATGTATTCTGGCAATGACCTCCAATTGTACTTTTCTTTATGTCTCCCAGTTCAGACATACATATATAATGTGTTTTATATATTAGACTCAGTTTGTGAAAGGGTCCAGTTACTATTACTATTTGCAGTAAAGAAATGCTTCTTTTGCAAGTAAATAAGTAAATCAGTGATAAAATTTTAAAGTGTTATATACAGTAGTTTCTGGCACAAAACTGCAAGAAAATCTGAAATGTCTCAAGTCCAGAAGTGAAGACTGAGCAGCGGCAGCCAATAATGAGAGGGTAGAGAGTTGTACATTTTATGTTAGCATCTTATTTTAGTCATCATCCTGTATGTACATTTTAAGTCGGTTTATATGTCTAGAACATTGTCTTATACATGAATGGCTGATAAAGACGCCTCTATAGTACATATTTATATATACACACACACACACATACTATATATATATATATATATATATATATATATATATATATATATATATATATACACACATATATATATATATATATATATATATATATATACACACACACACATCCATGTATACTGTAAATAAGTCCTGAAATTATATAAATCGCACAACCAATGGACATGTTTTGAAAGCTTAGTTCCATATTTTCATCATTGCATATCATTAACATATGAATTTATTCAGTACCAAGTCTGAGCACCACGTGCAGAGATACACGCACTCATATGTCTTGCCATGCTATCAGAGAAATTATGGTTGCTAGTTGCCTGAGGATTGTTCAGCTATGCTCAATGCTCTTGGGCACACAAATCATCAAGATCTTCTGCCAGCAGTTCCTCTTGCAATTGCCGACAAATAATGTCCCAAATGTGCTTGATGAGAGACAAGTCAGGATATGCTACAGGTCATGGTAGCACATTTAGGCCATGCAAGTTAATTTCTGTAGTTCAAGCAACATATGGCCTGGTGTTGGGCTGAAAAACAGTTCTTGTGACATTTTGAAGAAATGGCCGAAATACTGGTTCGACAACCAAATCAATGCAACGCCGACCTGTTAGTGTATCTGGAATGAAGACTAGAGGGGTCCGGCTACTGTACATTATGCCACCTTACACCATAATCCGAGGAGTAGTACCGGGGTGATATTCCTTTGTGAAGTCCTCTTCATGATGTTGCCAACGTGATCTCCAGATCAATCTACAGCTATCTTTGTGTCAAAGATAATAACAGGGCTCTTCGCTGAAGAGGATAGACCTCCATTCCTGCTTCCATTGCCATCTTCCTCTGCACCATGATAACCTTTGAGAGCGGTGGTGTGAAGTCAGTGGAACACCTGTAGCTGGATATTTGGCTTGTATCCCAATGTCATCCATATGCAGTCTGATGGTTTATGCAGGCACTGTTTGACTCTTTAGGCTTGGTAAGTGACATATAATTTAATTTGCAGTACAGAGTGCATCAATCGTGGAACCAATGGTGCGGACATTTCTGCAAAGTGTCCCAGGAGACATTTTTCAACACAACAACATCAAGACACATGTTACTCGTGCTGCTGTGAGCAGCCTGCATGGCCTAAACATGCTACCATGGCCAGCAGGGTCTCCAAACTTGTCTGCCATTGAGCAAATTTGAGATGTCATTGTTCAGCAATTGCAAAGTGAGCTGCCAGCAGCGGATGTTGATGATTTGTGTGCCCAACTGCATTCAGTGTGGCACAACATTCCTCAGACAACCATTAATAACGTCATTGATGGCATGCAAAGCCATGTGAGTACATGTATTTCTTATCATGGTGCTCATACTTGATACTGAATAAATTCAGTTACCATGTCAGTAGTCCATGGCCATTGGACCAGAGCCCTGCAACCCATCTCCTACCAAATGGCATTCCAGGTGTTTCTTCTGGTCATGTATGCCTTATGCTGCAAGATTACATTGCACCAGGCCTACAAATCGCAAGAGGCACAAGGTATGGTAGCAGAAAGAAGGGGGATTGCAGTGTTCTGGTCCAGGAAATGCTGGCTATTTCTGTGGCCATTGTTGGACCAAGCTCCTACAATTTGTTTTGCTTAACTCTAGACTGTATAGATATAGTATATGGATATACTATAGATATGCACACAGACAGTGAGAATATTTGTTATATAAAGTATACCTCTACGTTTATTGTCAGTTATTATGGTACATTTGTGAATATTTCACTCTAGGAGTAGGACAAACTCTGGAATAGCGGAAAGAGAACAGAATAGTTGCAGTGGAGCACTCCATGGTTTTTATATCTGCAGAACATGGTTGACAACTTGATTCTAATTTTTTTCTGGACAACTTATCCAAAAAAAAATCACAGGCATCAACATTTTTTATGGGCACAACAGAAAGCCATAAAAAAATGTTAGGATTGTTAAACAGGGTGGGCCATTTATATGGATACACCTGAATTAAATGGGATGGGTTGGTGATATCAACTTCCTGTTTGTGGCACATTAGTATATGGGAGGGGGGAAACTTTTCCAGATGGGTGGTGACCATGGCGGCCATTTTGAAGTTGGCCATTTTGGATCCAACTTTATTTTTTTCAATGGGAAGAGGGTCATGTGACACATCAAACTTATTGAGAATTTCATAAGAAAAACAATGGTGTGCTTGGTTTTAATGTAACTTTATTCTTTCATGAGTTTTTTTACAAGTTTATGACCACTTATAAAATGTGTTCAAAGTGCTGCCCATTGTGTTGGATTGTCAATGCAACCCTCTTCTCCCACTCTTGACACACTGATAGCAACACCGCAGAAGAAATGCTAGCACAGACTTCCAGTATCCGTTGTTTCAGATGCTGCACATTTCGTAACGTCATAGCATAGACAATTGCCTTCAGATAACCCCAAAGATAAAAGTCTAAGGAGGTCAGATCGGGAGACCTTGGTGGCCATTCAACTGGCCCACGACGACCAATCCACTTTCCAGGAAACTGTTCATGTAGGAATGCTCGGACCTGACACCCATAATGTGGTGGTGCACCATCTTGTTGGAAAAACTCAGGGAACGTGCCATCTTCAGTGCATAAAGAGGGCAACACATCATCATGTAGCAATTTCAGATATCCAGTGGCATTGAGGTTTCCATTGATGAAGAATGGCCCCACTATCTTTGTACCCCATATACCACACCATACCATCAAGATACGATATGTGCGGCATCTGAAACAATGGATACTGGAAGCCTGTGCTAGCATTTCTTCTGCGGTGTTGCTATCAGTGTGTCAAGAGTGGGAGAAGAGGGTTGCATTGACAATCCAACACAATGGGCAGCACTTTGAACACATTTTATAAGTGGTCATAAACTTGTAAAAAACTCATGAAAGAATAAAGTTACGTTAAAACCAAGCACACCATTGTTTTTCTTATGAAATTCTCAATAAGTTTGATCTGTCACATGACCCTCTTCCCATTGAAAGAAATAAAGTTGGATCCAAAATGGCCGACTTCAAAATGGCCACCATGGCCACCACCCATCTGGAACAGTTTTCCCCCTCCCATATACTAATGTGCCACAAACAGGAAGTTGATATCACCAACCCATTTAATTTAGGTGTATCCATATAAATGGCCCGCCCTGTATATAAATGATACATGTCAAAAGCCCATAATTTTGATTTATGACAATAGCAGTATTCCCTATGAACTGTAAAATGTTGACAATTACAATTATAGTAATCTAAAATGTCATAGATGCATCATTTTTTTATGAAAAGTTGAAAAATGTTTTCACAGAGATATTTCTGTATGGTTGACAACCCTGCTACAACATCAGAGGAATCTAGGGACAGATTATCCAGACTAGTGACCTGGTCAACTGTTGGTGGTATATACAGTATATATTTTTGTAACGTGTGTATAACAGAATAACAATAATAATAATATTTAGAACATAATAAAATAAAGGCACATTTGCTGTACCTGAAATACTTTGGGTGCACTGACAAGTGATGCCAG
This sequence comes from Phyllobates terribilis, assembly GCF_046119375.1. Lineage (NCBI taxonomy): Eukaryota > Metazoa > Chordata > Amphibia > Anura > Dendrobatidae > Phyllobates > Phyllobates terribilis. The sequence continues at coordinate 410,355,795 of NW_027362771.1, read as the reverse complement.
AGCCGAAGACAGGGTGGCTGAGAAAATCCCGGCAACGATCAGGGGGCCAAATCCTGACACCATACTCATCACCTACAATAAATGAAAAACAATCCTGTAAGTTGTGTGATGTGACAATGCCATGTCACTATAAAATGTCACGTATGAGGAGAAAAGAATCCTGCCTGGAACACAGAGTATAATAGATCTACCTGAAAAGGTCACAGAACAATTACATTTGACATTTTTTGTTCTCTTCTTGTTTCATAATTAAAGAGTTAACTCTTACACTGCCGGGGACTTTATACTGTATGATTCTGCAATTAGTACTGGACTAAGACCCCATTCAACACAGGCTTCATTAGATTCCAGAGAGACTGAACTATTCTACCCTAAAAGCAAAGCCCTATGCAGAAAAAATCAGAAACAGCATGCAATAATTAATTACTATAAAATTTACACATAAATCCACAGAGAAAAGAAACTCTATGCACCCATTGGGCACAGTAGACAGTAGGTCTTGTGCATTTCAATGGCAGCTCTACAGTCATGGCCAAAAGTATTGAGAATGAGACAAATAGTAATTTTTCCAAAGTTTACTGCTTCATTTTTTGTAATGGCAATTTGCATATACTCCTGAATGTCAAAGAGTGATCAGCTTAACAGCAATTACTGTACTTGCAAAGTCAATATTTGCCCAGAAAATGAACTTTAACCCCCAAAACACATTTCAACATCATTGTAGTCCTGCCTTAAAAGGAGCAGCTAACATCGTTTTAGTGATTGATCCATTAACACAGGTGTGGGTGTTGATGAGGACAGGGCTGGCGATCAATCAGTCATGATTAAGTAAGAATGACATCACTGGATCTTTAAAAGGAGGCTGGTTCTTGGTATCATTGTTTCTCTTCAGTTAACCATGGTTATCTCTAAAGAAACACATGCAGCCATCATTGCACTGCACAAAAATGGCCTAACAGGGAAGAGTATTGCAGCTACAAAGATTGCACCTCAGTCAACAATCTATCGTATCATCAAGAACTTCACGGAGAGAGCTTCCATTGTTGTCAAAAAGGCTCCTGGGCGCCCAAAAAAGACCAGCCAGCGCCAGGACCGTATCTTTAAACTGTTTCAGCTGCGGGATCGGACTACCAGCAGTGCAGAGCTTGCTCAGGAATGGCAGCAGGCTGGTGTGAGTGCTTCTGCACGCACTGTGAGGCGGAGACTCTTTGAGCAAGGGCTGGTTTCAAGGAGGGCAGCAAAGAAGCCACTTCTCTCCAGAAAAAACATCAGGGACCGACTGATATTCTGCAAAAGGTACAGGGAGTGGACTGCTGAGGACTGGGGCAAAGTCATTTTCTCTGATGAATCCCCTTTTCGATTGTTTGGGACATCTGGAAAACAGCTTATTCGGAGAAGAAGAGGTGAGCGCTACCACCAGTCTTGTCTCATGCCAACTGTAAAGCATCCTGAAACCATTCATGTGTGGGGTTGCTTCTCAGCCAAGGGAATCGGCTCACTCACAGTCTTGCCTAAAAACACAGCCATGAATAAAGAATGGTACCAGAATGTCCTCCAAGAGCAACTTCTCCCAACCGTCCAAGAGCAGTTTGGCGCCCAACAATGCCTTTTCCAGCATGATGGAGCAACTTGCCATAAAGCAAAGGTGATAAATAAATGGCTCATGGAACAAAACATAGAGATTTTTGGTCCATGGCCTGGAAACTCCCCAGATCTTAATCCCATTGAGAACTTGTGGTCAATCATCAAGAAACGGGTGGACAAACAAAAACCAACAAATTCTGGCAACATGCAAGCATTGATTATGCAACAATGGACTGCTATCAGTCAGGATTTGGTCCAAAAGTTGATTGAGAGCATGCCAGGGAGAATTACAGAGGTCTTGAAGAAGAAGGGGCAAAACTGCAAATATTGACTTGCTGCATTAACTCATTCTAACTGTCAATATAATCTAATGGTACTCATAATATGATTGCAATTATATTTCTGTAGGTAATATAAACATCAGACCAACACTAATAAAAACCAGAGGCCAGCAGATCATGTGAAAATATAATTTTGGTGTCATTCTCATAACTTTTGGCCATGACTGTACTGTATTATGGCTTTTTATTGCACAGCTATGTGTAGAAGACCTAATTGGACTTAACTGATGAAAAGTTCAGCGTAAACGTGTCTACTTCTGTTATTTTATTTTATAAAACAAAAAGTATTATGGGTAGAGAGATTGGCTGTCCAGGATATTCCATACATGTCTGATAGGATAAGAATGAGATCACATCTCAGGGATTTAGAATGACCTAGAGGACAGATATGCCATACATGTCTGAGATGAGACATCATGAACAGCGTGGATAGGAGGGCATGATGGCGATCTTCATTTCCACAGCATTCCAAATCTTTTATAGAGATCTTGCCTAAATCTGACGGAAAACATTTGTAAAATGTCGAACAACTTTCTACCAGTTGGGAAATACAGCTAATCTGGAAATTGTAATGATATACCTGACCTGAGCAGTCTTAGTAGTCACATTATTACTCGAGTACATGGCCGTATTAGAGATTTGTGCAGCCTAGATCAGAAATACGGCACCAACAAACATTTTTGGGTTAAAGGTGGTTGTCTAACCGCAAATAAAAGCAGCTTAAAATGGTCTAAAGTAACTAATACTGATACTCATTGTACCAATGCCAGGCTGCTTCTGTGCTGATGCTTCCACAGTCCCCCGAGTGTCTGTTCACCTCGCTCCAGCATTAATAAATCAACACGACCATTAGTGGTCTCAGTGGTGACCTCAGTGATGTCAACATGTCACCCCTACAGTCAGTGATTGGCTTCCATGATCACAGGTTGTGTCCCATTGCTTGTGTTACATCATTGCTGCAGCTGAGTGATCAGAGACCAGTGGCAGAGTAACTGAGGAGCCGCATGTGATCATCAAGGTATTAAGCCTTTTATTATTTTAGAGCATTGTACACTGTTTGTAAGATAATGTATGGGCATGGACAATTGCTTTTAATACTATCTGCCAGAAGGTTTTTCCTATGTGTCCTGAGAGCAACATGGTGTAGGAGCTGAGACCCTGATTCCAGGGATGTGTCCCTTACTGAGCGGTCTTTTGCTGTGTCAATACAATCAGTGTTTTATCAGGAGGAGATTATCACTACAGGACTAGCTGCCTCGTGCCTCCTCGTCCAACCACGCTTCCAGCACTGATTAGCAGCTTTCTGTCACTACACAGTGTACACAGAGAGCTGCCAATAAGTGGTGGGGTTATACAGGGCTCAGCATTCCCAGCTCTGCTAAATCTGCAGCAGATAAAACTGTGATTCTGTTACAACTACGTGATGCATCATTGGAATCAGGGTCTCTGTCCCTACACCATGCTGCTGTCGGATTACATATCAAACACCTGCTGACAGATTTCCTTTAATACTTTACCTCTGAAGTCTTCTGTATGAATTTGCCATGTTTTATTGCATGTCATATTTCAGAGGCACAAGGACTTTATGTGCTGGAATACATAGAGATTCTGCATCTCTGGAACAACTGTGAAAACTTTAGTTTATACTTCCCTTCAAGAAATCAGAAGAACACATAAACTGCAATCACTATGGATGGTCAGCCTGGTGGATGGATTGATAGTAATTACCCAGGTGACAGAAGGATGGAGGCGCATACTGTATGTTAGCTCATTACACGGATATATGATCTGTGAACAAGTATCATAATCTTATCAGTATGTGATGCGCTTTTTATGGTGAAGAAGCCATTAACATCAGAATGAAAAAGAGTTGGCTATTGAAGGAATTAATGTATACTGTTTTGCCATTATGAATTCTATTGACCGTTGAGAAGCTAAATAGAAAATTATCAGCAATAATGCAAATAGGCTATAAAATGCCCCATTATGTTTTATGCCTAATGCAATGTGCGCTGCTGTCCCAAGAGCCAATGATCAATACTCACTTGAAAGTTATTCATCAGTCCATAGTTACATTTCTGATATTCACATATGGAGAAATCATAACCGAAGCCGCAGGCAGCAGATCCATTACAGTTTATGGTAGAAGTGATGGTGTCATTAATGTTTCCAGTGGCATCACGAACTACAGATGCAGCTGTAGAGTAAAACAAACACGGCTTTATTATTTTTTACATACAAATGTAATGTGATTGTGCTTCATAAATGCCAAGGAAAAATGAGAAGCAAGAGAGTAAAATTACTAAAGGTGCAATACAAAATGTGCCTATGTGCGCACGTAGGCGGAGACCTGTCACTCCAGGTCAGCGGGAGGGGAGAAGCCACCAGGGACCCGCGTGTCCAACTAGTCTACAACGCAGTTCGGACCATGGCGGTTATTAAAGTATGATTATCTCTTAAACGCCGCAGCGTTGCCAAGTCAAACATACATGGATGAGATCATAGAAAAAACACACACTGAGCACAGCAAATCATATATATAAATAAAATCAGGATGACCTAATAGTCAATGTGGATCCGTAGAAACATATGATTCCTATTTGGACGAATAAATGGCAGACCATTCGGATAAGGGCAAAGAACAACAAGAAGGAAAACACCGAACATAAGGTCCAAAGAATTGAAGAACAAGTGTTTTAGGGAAATTAAAAACAATTGGTTTGGTGGTACTTAGTGTTGAGCATTCCGATACTGAAATATCGGGTATCGGCCGATATTCGCGGTATCGGAATTCCGATACTTAATTCCGATACTATTGCAATATCGTATACCGGAATCGGAAGTTCCCATAATGCAATGAGACATTTTCATTTTATTCAGCCAATGAGGATCCTAAGAAGTGTGGGCACATCCTGTTAGGCATGTAGGCATCTTAACTAATGGCATGGCTGTGATTGGCTGCTGAAATGATGTCATGATGCACTATAAAAGCCACCGCCGCCATTTTGAGCTCACTCTGCTGTGAATTCAGTTAGGGATAGGACGCTGTTGTTCTGAGGGACAGTTTTAGCTACCTATTTGCTCTATACTGCTTTACCCAAGCTACTTTCTAAATCACTGTGCCTTGCAGTGCTAGTGCACAGTTCCCTGTGCTGTTCACCGCTATCTGCAAGGTCTGTGTGTGTGAGTGCAGCTCACCCTGTAGTGTGTGCTTCAGCCAAGTCTGGTTGTAGTGCACTCAGTGTGTGTCACTGCCTCATACATTGTCCTTTTTTGCCAATTCATAATTTTTCCTGATATCTCCTATTAGTGTGGTGGTTCCATCTGTATTCAGCTAAATTGGTTCCAAACACACTATATAGGAGTAGATAGAGAAATTTTTTTCCGTCTTGCAGCACTAGTGCACAGTGCTCTGCATCTGTACTGTTCACCGCTGTCTGCAAGGTCTGGTGTGTGAGTGCAGCTCACCCTGTAGTGTGTGCTTCAACCCCGTCTGGTTGTAGTGCACTCAGTGTGTGTCACTGCCTCATACATTGTCCTTTATTGCCAATTCATAATTTTTCCTGATATCTCCTATTAGTGTGGTGGTTCCATCTGTATTCAGCTAAATTGGTTCCAAACACACTATATAGGAGTAGATAGAGAAATTTTTTTCCGTCTTGCAGCACTAGTGCACAGTGCTCTGCATCTGTACTGTTCACCGCTGTCTGCAAGGTCTGGTGTGTGAGTGCAGCTCACCCTGTAGTGTGTGCTTCAACCCCGTCTGGTTGTAGTGCACTCAGTGTGTGTCACTGCCTCATACATTGTCCTTTATTGCCAATTCATAATTTTTCCTGATATCTCCTATTAGTGTGGTGGTTCCATCTGTATTCAGCTAAATTGGTTCCAAACACACTATATAGGAGTAGATAGAGAATTTTTTTTCCGTCTTGCAGCACTAGTGCACAGTGCTCTGCATCTGTACTGTTCACCGCTGTCTGCAAGGTCTGGTGTGTGAGTGCAGCTCACCCTGTAGTGTGTGCTTCAACCCCGTCTGGTTGTAGTGCACTCAGTGTGTGTCACTGCCTCATACATTGTCCTTTATTGCCAATTCATAATTTTTCCTGATATCTCCTATTAGTGTGGTGGTTCCATCCATATTCAGCTAAATTGATTCCAAACACACTATATAGGAGTAGATAGAGGAGCCTTTCTGCAGCATTGGGCCCTGCAGCCCCAGCCAGATTAGTATTAGCCTATTTTTTGCAGCCTCATCTATTGCATTGTAGGTTACCTTCCTACATTGTAATAGCTACAAAAAGTTTGTGATACTATCGTTATTACATCTTTAGGCACATCCAGTGTCTTTTTGTGACAAAAAAAACCTAAATAAAGTTCACCAAACACTCCACTTTACAGTTGTGTAGGCCACATTAGCTCATATTAAAGTCTAGTCCACACTTTATAAAATTAGTGTTTCTTATACCTGTTAGCAGCTGTTCAGGAATAAGCACACTAAGCCCTTAGTACTTTTCTGCCTATCTTTATCAGTCTACCAAGATGAAGAAGGCAGGGAGTAAGGCATGTGGTCGTGGGCGTGGGCGTGGAGTTTCTGCAGGGAGAGGACGTGAGGATTCTGTGCCTGCAGGGAGAGGACGTGGGGATTCTGTGCCTGCTGCGGGCACCAGTGACTCAGCATCCCCCAGTTTTACCAGGGAACAGTCCTTTATGCGCAGCTTTGTAGGAGCTAGCCGTACCCCACTGCTGCGCGAGGACCAAATTGAAGCCGTTGTCGGATGGATGGCAGCTAACGCATCGACTTCAATTAGTTCCAGATCCTCTCAGGTCCTGAGCACTGAAGAGCACCCATCTGTCTCTTCACCACCTGCCAAATTGCCCAGGCAGTCAGAGAGCCCTGGACAGGAGCCATCTCTACTTCTGTTCTCTGAATCTCTTGGCTTGGAAAGAGGGGGCCAGCCAAGCAGAATTCGAGAATTTGAAGAAGAGGTAGTATGCAGTGATGCGCAACCGTTTTGTCTCTCTGAATCTGAAGAGGCGGGTGGGCCAGTGCCTATGGTCAGCAGCACACCTCAGTACGCATCTGATGATGAGACTCAGGTGCCACTTTCTGGTGCGTACTGTGCTGTCGAGACTACCCAGGAGAAGCAGTTGTTTGAAGAGGGTGGTGTAGATGATGAGGTCCTTGACCCATCATGGCGTGAGGGACAGGAAGGTGGTGGGAGCAGCTCTGAGGAAGAGATTCCCCGAACGGCCCAAAAAGGAGGGAGAGGGAGGGGGCAGACTTGGTTGCCTGTAGCCTCCACTTCGGCACCCATTAGGAGCATGGCTCTTCCAAAATCCAAAGCGGGCGCTCCCAAGACTTGCAGTGCCTGGTCCTTTTTTGACACAGTTGCAGATGACATTTGCTTTGTCAAATGCAAGCTGTGTAATCAGAAGGTGAAAAGAGGGAAAAGTGTCAGCAACCTCAATACCACAAATATGTGGAAACATGTGCGGACCAAGCACGTGGTGGAGTTACACAAACACACTGAAGACCTAGGCCAACCTACAGCGCCACCTACCACCTCTTCAGCTCGTGTTGTAGCCTCTTCCTCCAGCTCACACACAGCTGGTTCGGCTTCCTCACAGGATCGCCATGGAAGAATCTCTGGCACTGTTGTACAGAGACACAGTGTAATTCCACCCACAGCACCACTTTCCCAGTCATCCTCACACTCCCAGGCCAGTCTACAGCCATCGTTAGCACAGGCATGGGAGAAAAGGCGCCCATACTCGGCAAACCACCCCCGAGCACAGGCTCTGAATGCTGGCATTGCTAAACTACTGGCCCTTGAAATGCTATCATTCAGGCTGGTGGAGACTGACACATTCCGTAACTTTATGGCATTGGCAGTCCCACAATACAACGTGCCCAGCCGCTTTTATTTCAGCAGGCAAGCCGTCCCTGCCCTGCAACATCATGTGGAGGGAAAAATTAAACATGCGCTACAAAACGCCGTCAGTAGCAAGGTCCACCTGACCACTGATGCGTGGACCAGTAAGCATGGACAGGGACGATACCTTTCCCTCACTGCCCATTGGGTAAATGTTGTGGAGCCGGGTACAGATCTTGAGAGTGGCGCTGTACGTGTTCTGCCAACTCCAAGGATTGCAGGAATCCAGTCTGTACACATTGACTCCTCCTCATACTCCAGTTCCTCTGAATCAGCGCTGCAGGAGCCGTCACGGTCTACCTCCACATCGACCCGTGAACGGTTACCTGTTATGATGACCGATATGAGCACAGCCGTGGCCAAACGTCAACAGGCCGTATTAAAATTAATTTCTTTGGGGAATCGAAGCCACACAGCGCAGGAGCTCTGGAATGCCATCAAGCAGCAGAGTGACGTGTGGTTTGTGCCAGCGAATCTCCAGCCAGGCATGGTAGTGTGTGACAATGGCCGAAATCTGGTGGCAGCTCTGGGCCTAGGCAACCTCACTCACATCCCATGTCTGGCACATGTGCTCAACTTGGTCGTGCAGAGTTTTTTGAGGGACTATCCGGATCTTGATGCACTGCTTCACAAGGTCCGCATAGAGTGCGCTCACTTGCGGCGTTCCAGCAATGCAAGATCACGCATTGCAGCTCTGCAGCGCCGATTATGTCTTCCGGAACATCGCATCATATGTGACCTACCCACCAGGTGGAATTCAACGTTACATATGTTGGAGAGGTTGTGTGAGCAGCAGGCAGCAGTAATGGAGTACCAGCTGCAGCAGGCGCAAACAAGTCGCAGTGCGCGCCGTTCACACTTCACCACCACTGAGTGGGCCTCTGTTATGCACACGCCCGGGCTAGAGCGGCGTGTGCATGTGATTGGTAGTGATTCCACTGGACCGTGCCGGAGAGTGAATGCCTGGAGGGGCGTGACTAAGTATTCACCCGATCCGACCAGGGTCGCACGACGGCATACGACGCCAGTGCACCAAGGAGGAACCGAGCAGAGGGACCAGGTGCTACTCCAGGACAGACCCCGGACACGGCTGTTGACCCACACAGGGAAATACAGGAACAGACTGGTATGCAGGCAGGCGGGTATGCAGGCAGGCGGGTATGCAGGCAGGCGGGTATGCAGGCAGGCGGGTAAAGGCAAGCACAGCTAGAGTGCAGACAGGGAGGCACTGGCAAGTAGGAACACAGGCGGGATAGGACCCAGTACACACCGGGATTCAGGAACAATACAGGCAGAGGGGTATAGGCAAGCACAACTAGAGTGCAGAAGACTGAGCAGGGAGGACAGGGCTCTGTTCACACTGAACAGACAGGAAGGGAAAGGCAGAGCCAGACACCCACAGGGTACTTGCAGTGAAGTAGCGAGTGGACCACAAACTCACAAACGGGAGTACAGAGACAACAGGCAGGAGTTAGGTACGAGTTCAGACTCTGCAGAAAAAGGAAGGGAACGGGCATAGAGGCAAAACAGGTAAAGGATAGGAGAGAGTTCAGACTGGAACTGAGTGTACGGAGGAGACCGACACTGCAGCGGGATACAGGAGCGGGTCTGGGAATACTGCCCCCAGAGAGGCGGGACAAACAGGCAAGGAGCGTGTTCAGACAGGACAGACAAGATACAGGACACAGTTCAGACACGGGAGCTGACACCGCAAGGCAGGAGAAATACAGGACTTAGTTCAGACACGGGAACTAATACCGTAAAGCAGGAGACATACAGGACACAGTTCAGACACGGGAGCTGACACCGCAAGGCAGGAGACATACAGGACTTAGTTCAGACACGGGAACTAATACCGTAAAGCAGGAGACATACTGGACACAGTTCAGACACGGGAGCTGACACCGCAAGGCAGGAGACATACAGGACTTAGTTCAGACAGGCCTGGAAATACAGCCTCCAGGAAGGGCGGACAGGGAAAACAGGAACGGGACCTGGCAACTTCAGAGTGCAAGCACACACTGAAAGAAACACATATGCTCAGGCAGGGATAGAAGGGAGCTGCTGAGCTATATACCAAGTGACAGACAGCGATAGGCTGAGGACGCACAAGGGGTGTGACCCACAGCAGGTACAAAAGGCAGGAAGTGATCGGGCGCCGCCCTTAAGCAGCAGAAACAGACACAGACACAAACAAGACAGCATGGAGGGAAGCCAGAGAGACATTCTGGACAGGAGATCAAGCGCGCGCTCCTGCACAGTGGGAGATGGACCACTATGCAAGGACGCCGCCAGGTATGTTACAGTACCTCCCCCCTTACGCCCCCTCTTCTTCAGGCCTGCCAGAATCTTCCGCAGGGAATTCGAGGACCAGTCGTTCACTGGGTTGGAGGGGGACAGAGACTTGAGGGTAATCTCTGCTTCGAGGTACATCTTGTCAAGCTCACAGGAAGAAATAGACGGGTTATCAGGTACATAATGAGGAAAAGTCACTGTCTCTTTGTTATCTGGTGGTACCCCGGAGGATTCAGGAAACAACTGGAGGTCCTCCGCCGGGTCAGAAGAGTACTGAGGCTCAGAGAAAACATCTGCTTCAGAGTACACTAGGTCGGACTCACTGGAGGAAGCAGGCGAGGTATCAGGTACAGGAAATAGGAAAGTCTCTGTCCATTCACCACCAGGTGGCACCCCGAAGGGTTCTAAACACAACTGGAGGTCCTCCGCCTGGTCGGAGGGGTGTAGAGACTCGGGAGTAACTTCTGCTTCGGAGAACACTAGGTCGGACTCACTGGAGGAAGCAGGCGAGGTATCAGGTACAGGAAATAGGAAAGTCTCTGTCCATTCACCACCAGGTGGCACCCCGAAGGGTTCTAAACACAACTGGAGGTCCTCCGCCTGGTCGGAGGGGTGTAGAGACTCGGGAGTAACTTCTGCTTCGGAGAACACTAGGTCGGACTCACTGGAGGAAGCAGGCGAGGTATCGGGTACCGAGTATAGGAAAGTCTCTGTCCATTCACCACCAGGTGGCACCCCGAAGGGTTCTAAACACAACTGGAGGTCCTCCGCCTGGTCGGAGGGGTGTAGAGACTCGGGAGTAACTTCTGCTTCGGAGAACACTAGGTCGGACTCACTGGAGGAAGCAGGCGAGGTATCGGGTACCGAGTATAGGAAAGTCTCTGTCCATTCACCACCAGGTGGCACCCCGAAGGGTTCTAAACACAACTGGAGGTCCTCCGCCTGGTCGGAGGGGTGTAGAGACTCGGGAGTAACCTCTGCTTCGGAGTACACCAGGTTGGACTCACTGGACGAAGCGAGCGAGGTATCAGGTACAGAGTATAGGAGAGTCTCTGTCCTTTCGTTACCAGGTAGCACCCCGAAGGGTTCAGGAGGTCTCAGGGAGGACAGACCCAGGCGTGACTGCTTGCCTCTAAGTCTAGCACGTCTGGACTGCCTCTTGAGGTTGGAAGAAGTATTCCGGAAAGCGTAGTCACCCTGTGAGGATTCTGGGTGGGCAGTAGTCTCATTGGGCTGGAGAACTATTACGCTACCCACACACATTACCCATTGGGGCTGCTCCGGGATATTGGGAAGTGAAGCTTCAGCAGGAGCCTCCGGGTTAGGATCATCGAAGACCATTAGAAAGGCCACCAGGAAGGCCATTAGGTCCCGGAGGATCGGATCCTGTGTCTCATATAGGGGGTTGATCCATTCCAAGGCATCCCCCGCCAGGTAAGACATAATAAAGGCCACTTTAGCCCAATCGGAAGGAAAATAAAGAGGGTAGGCCTTAAAGTGTAGCATGCATTGCTCCACAAATGCACGACACTGTCTTGGATCCCCATAGTAACGTGGCGGATCCGCAGGAACGAGAGCTGATAGATCCATCTGGACGGTGCGTAATTCGCCTGGAACTCAGCTAAGGGAAAAAAAATTTATTTATTTATTTTAATGCAAGTCTTCGCTGGAAACTTCTCAGAGAGCGAAGGCCGTGGGGCTCAACGGGAACCATGGCCTGAGCATGCTGTTATGCACACGCCCGGGCTAGAGCGGCGTGTGCATGTGATTGGTAGTGATTCCACTGGACCGTGCCGGAGAGTGTATGCCTGGAGGGGCGTGACTAAGTATTCACCCGATCCGACCAGGGTCGCACGACGGCATACGACGCCAGTGCACCAAGGAGGAACCGAGCAGAGGGACCAGGTGCTACTCCAGGACAGACCCCGGACACGGCTGTTGACCCACACAGGGAAATACAGGAACAGACTGGTATGCAGGCAGGCGGGTATGCAGGCAGGCGGGTATGCAGGCAGGCGGGTATGCAGGCAGGCGGGTAAAGGCAAGCACAGCTAGAGTGCAGACAGGGAGGCACTGGCAAGTAGGAACACAGGCGGGATAGGACCCAGTACACACCGGGATTCAGGAACAATACAGGCAGAGGGGTATAGGCAAGCACAACTAGAGTGCAGAAGACTGAGCAGGGAGGACAGGGCTCTGTTCACACTGAACAGACAGGAAGGGAAAGGCAGAGCCAGACACCCACAGGGTACTTGCAGTGAAGTAGCGAGTGGACCACAAACTCACAAACGGGAGTACAGAGACAACAGGCAGGAGTTAGGTACGAGTTCAGACTCTGCAGAAAAAGGAAGGGAACGGGCATAGAGGCAAAACAGGTAAAGGATAGGAGAGAGTTCAGACTGGAACTGAGTGTACGGAGGAGACCGACACTGCAGCGGGATACAGGAGCGGGTCTGGGAATACTGCCCCCAGAGAGGCGGGACAAACAGGCAAGGAGCGTGTTCAGACAGGACAGACAAGATACAGGACACAGTTCAGACACGGGAGCTGACACCGCAAGGCAGGAGAAATACAGGACTTAGTTCAGACACGGGAACTAATACCGTAAAGCAGGAGACATACAGGACACAGTTCAGACACGGGAGCTGACACCGCAAGGCAGGAGACATACAGGACTTAGTTCAGACACGGGAACTAATACCGTAAAGCAGGAGACATACTGGACACAGTTCAGACACGGGAGCTGACACCGCAAGGCAGGAGACATACAGGACTTAGTTCAGACAGGCCTGGAAATACAGCCTCCAGGAAGGGCGGACAGGGAAAACAGGAACGGGACCTGGCAACTTCAGAGTGCAAGCACACACTGAAAGAAACACATATGCTCAGGCAGGGATAGAAGGGAGCTGCTGAGCTATATACCAAGTGACAGACAGCGATAGGCTGAGGACGCACAAGGGGTGTGACCCACAGCAGGTACAAAAGGCAGGAAGTGATCGGGCGCCGCCCTTAAGCAGCAGAAACAGACACAGACACAAACAAGACAGCATGGAGGGAAGCCAGAGAGACATTCTGGACAGGAGATCAAGCGCGCGCTCCTGCACAGTGGGAGATGGACCACTATGCAAGGACGCCGCCAGGTATGTTACAGCCTCTATGAAGGACATTTGCCACGTTTTGCGTGCCTTCGATTATTCCACGCGGATGGCGAGTGCAGATGATGCACTAGTCAGCATGACTATCCCCCTTATCTGCCTGCTTGAAAAAACACTGCAAGCACTAAGGGACGAGGTTTTGGAAGAGGTGGAGGATGAGGAGTCACAAATGCCATCTGCTTCTCTACAGTCTGCGCAACGTGGTTCCTCACAAAGGCCTAGGCAGGGGACACTTTGTGAGGAGGATGAGGAGGAGTCAATGGATGAGGAAGACATCTGTCCAGAGGAGGGAGGTACACAATGCTCTAGTAGTCAGTATCTAGAGCGAGGGTGGGGTGATGCAGAGCAGGCAGAGATCACGCCTCAAGCAGGGGACAGCGTTTCTTGGCCAGTTGGCAGTCTGCAGCACATGGTTGATTTCATGCTGCAGTGCCTCAGAAACGACCGCCGCATCGCCCACATTCTCAACACGGCTGATTATTGGGTGTCCACCCTCCTAGATCCTCGCTACCGGGACAACTTACAAAGCCTCATAACACCATTGAACCGGGAGTGTAAAATGCGGGAGTACCAAGACGCACTGGTGCATTCCATCATGTTCTCCATTCCAACCGAGAGCAGTGCTGCTAGTGCTTTACAAAGCAGCTCAGTGCGTCGAGGCAGTGGAGGAAGCTCTGCACAAAGAGGGAGCAGAAGCAGCGCCTCAGCACAAGGCAAGACCAGTATGGCCGAAATGTGGCAAAGTTTTGTGTCCCCGCCGCCACAAATGTCTACACCATCACAGACAGCTCCAGTCAGCAGGAGGCAACGTTTCCGTCAGATGGTGACAGACTACATGTCTTGCCCTCTTAGTGTACTCCCAGACGGCTCTTCTCCCTTCAAGTTTTGGGTCTGTAAGCTGGATACATGGCCAGAGCTTAGTCAGTATGCACTGGAGGTGCTAGCTTGCCCTGCTGCTAGTGTATTATCGGAACGCGTCTTTAGTGCCGCAGGTGGTGTACTAACAGACCGTCGCATGCGACTATCCTCTGATAACGTTGACCGGCTTACTTTTCTCAAAATGAACAAGGCCTGGATCTCTCATGAATTTGCCAGTCCTCTTCCAGAATAAATAATTGGTTGGCAACAGTATCCAGGTCTCCTGTTCTGTTCATGTTTCTACCACCTGAACTGTAATCCCTGAGCTCCAACACCGCCAGTTGGCGCTCGGAAGTGCCGTCTGCACAGTCAACACTTGCTGCCGTGTTATTGGGGTTCAGTAACGTCAGCTGTTCTCCTGCTGTGCGGACGGCAATTTCTCCTGATTTGTCCACATCCACTGTACTACACATTTTAAAGTTGCTCCAATTACTCCTCTGGCTCCTCTGTTTTCATTCTTATCCCTGGGCTCCAGCACCGCCAGTTGGCGCTCGGAAGTGCTGTCTGCACAGTCAACACTTGCTACCATGTTATTGGGGTTCAGTAACGTCAGCTGTTCCCCTGCTGTGCGGACGGCAATTTCTCCTGCTCTGTCCACATTCTCACTACTACAGATTTTAAAGTTGCTCCAATTACACCTCTGGCTCCTCTGTTTTCATTCTTATCCCTGGGCTCCAGCACCGCCAGTTGGCGCTCGGAAGTGCCGTCTGCACAGTCAACACTTGCTGCGGTGTTATTGGGGTTCGGTAACGTCAGCTGTTCCCCTGCTGTGTTCACGGCAATTTCTCCTGCTCTGTCCATATTCACTGTGCTACTTATTTAAAACTTGCTCCAATTACACCTCTGGCTCCTCCGTTTTTAGTATTTACCCTGGGCTCCAACACCGCCAGTTGGCGCTCGGAAGTGCTGTCTGCACAGTCAACACTTGCTGCCGTGTTATTGGGGTTCAGTAACGTCAGCTGTTCTCCTGCTGTGCGGACGGCAATTTCTCCTGCTTTGTCCACATCCACTGTACTACACATTTTAAAGTTGCTCGAATTACACCTCTGGCTCCTCTGTTTTCATTCTTATCCCTGGGCTCCAGCACCGCCAGTTGGCGCTCGGAAGTGCCGTCTGCACAGTCAACACTTGCTGCCGTGTTATTGGGGTTCAGTAACGTCAGCTGTTCTCCTGCTGTGCGGACGGCAATTTCTCCTGCTTTGTCCACATCCACTGTACTACACATTTTAAAGTTGCTCGAATTACACCTCTGGCTCCTCTGTTTTCATTCTTATCCCTGGGCTCCAGCACCGCCAGTTGGCGCTCGGAAGTGCCGTCTGCACAGTCAACACTTGCTACCATGTTATTGGGGTTCAGTAACGTCAGCTGTTCCCCTGCTGTGTTCACGGCAATTTCTCCTGCTCTGTCCATATTCACTGTGCTACTTATTTAAAACTTGCTCCAATTACACCTCTGGCTCCTCCGTTTTTAGTATTTACCCTGGGCTCCAACACCGCCAGTTGGCGCTCGGAAGTGCTGTCTGCACAGTCAACACTTGCTGCCGTGTTATTGGGGTTCAGTAACGTCAGCTGTTCCCCTGCTGTGCGGACGGCAATTTCTCCTGCTCTGTCCACATTCTCACTACTACAGATTTTAAAGTTGCTCCAATTACACCTCTGGCTCCTCTGTTTTCATTCTTATCCCTGGGCTCCAGCACCGCCAGTTGGCGCTCGGAAGTGCTGTCTGCACAGTCAACACTTGCTACCATGTTATTGGGGTTCAGTAACGTCAGCTGTTCCCCTGCTGTGCGGACGGCAATTTCTCCTGCTCTGTCCACATTCTCACTACTACAGATTTTAAAGTTGCTCCAATTACACCTCTGGCTCCTCTGTTTTCATTCTTATCCCTGGGCTCCAGCACCGCCAGTTGGCGCTCGGAAGTGCCGTCTGCACAGTCAACACTTGCTGCGGTGTTATTGGGGTTCGGTAACGTCAGCTGTTCCCCTGCTGTGTTCACGGCAATTTCTCCTGCTCTGTCCATATTCACTGTGCTACTTATTTAAAACTTGCTCCAATTACACCTCTGGCTCCTCCGTTTTTAGTATTTACCCTGGGCTCCAACACCGCCAGTTGGCGCTCGGAAGTGCTGTCTGCACAGTCAACACTTGCTGCCGTGTTATTGGGGTTCAGTAACGTCAGCTGTTCTCCTGCTGTGCGGACGGCAATTTCTCCTGCTTTGTCCACATCCACTGTACTACACATTTTAAAGTTGCTCGAATTACACCTCTGGCTCCTCTGTTTTCATTCTTATCCCTGGGCTCCAGCACCGCCAGTTGGCGCTCGGAAGTGCCGTCTGCACAGTCAACACTTGCTGCGGTGTTATTGGGGTTCGGTAACGTCAGCTGTTCCCCTGCTGTGTTCACGGCAATTTCTCCTGCTCTGTCCATATTCACTGTGCTACTTATTTAAAACTTGCTCCAATTACACCTCTGGCTCCTCCGTTTTTAGTATTTACCCTGGGCTCCAATACCGCTAGTTGCTGCTCAGAAGTGCCGTCTGCACAGTCAACGCTTGCTCCAGTGTTATTGGGATTCAGTAACGTCAGCTGATCCCCAGCTGTGTGTCCGGCAAATTCTCCTGCTTTGTCCACATCCACTGTAGTACGGATTTAAAACCTCCTCCAAATACACCTCTGGCTCTTCTGTTTTTAGTATTTACCCTGGGCTCCAGCACCGCCAGCTGGTTCTCGGCAGTTCCATTGGCTCTTGTACCTTCTGCTACCCATCCGGGTTCCAGTACCGTCAGCTGGTTCTCGGCAGTGTCTTTGGCACGGGTACTCCCTCCTGCCCAGCCTGGTTCCAGCACGCCAGCTGTTTCCGGGTAGTGTCAACGTCACTTTGCCTCCAATGCGTTGTCCTGTCGTGTTGCGGTCGGGTTAGCCGACTCTATGGTGCCTGCAGTTTAGGTGACTCCTATGTGGGCTGCGGGATCTGGCAATGAAGGCTGGTTCCATAGTGCCAATAGGACAAGCACCCTCTGTAGGACTGTGGGTTTTGGTAACTGCGGCCGGCTCGCGGCCTTGAACTTTTTTTTTACATGGGTACCTTCTGCTACCCATCCGGGTTCCAGTACCGTCAGCTGGTTCTCGGCAGTGCCTTTGGATTAGGTGCCTCCTTCTCGGTATCCAAGTTCCACCAACGTCTGCTGGTCCTTGGTAGTGCTTTCTGGCACAGGTACCTCCTGCTTAGTAACCGAGTTCCAGTAACATCAGCTGGTCCTCGGTAGTTCCATTGGCTCTTGTACCTTCTGCTACCCATCCGGGTTCCAGTACCGTCAGCTGGTCCTCGGTAGTTCCATTTGCTCTTGTATCTTCTGCTACCCATCCGGGTTCCAGTACCGTCAGCTGGTCCTCGGTAGTTCCATTTGCTCTTGTATCTTCTGCTACCCATCCGGGTTCCAGTACCGTCAGCTGGTTCTCGGCAGTGCCTTTGGATTAGGTGCCTCCTTCTCGGTATCCAAGTTCCACCAACGTCTGCTGGTCCTTGGTAGTGCTTTCTGGCACAGGTACCTCCTGCTTAGTAACCGAGTTCCAGTAACATCAGCTGGTCCTCGGTAGTTCCATTGGCTCTTGTACCTTCTGCTACCCATCCGGGTTCCAGTACCGTCAGCTGGTCCTCGGTAGTTCCATTTGCTCTTGTATCTTCTGCTACCCATCCGGGTTCCAGTACCGTCAGCTGGTTCTCGGCAGTGCCTTTGGATTAGGTGCCTCCTTCTCGGTATCCAAGTTCCACCAACGTCTGCTGGTCCTTGGTAGTGCTTTCTGGCACAGGTACCTCCTGCTTAGTAACCGAGTTCCAGTAACATCAGCTGGTCCTCGGTAGTTCCATTGGCTCTTGTACCTTCTGCTACCCATCCGGGTTCCAGTACCGTCAGCTGGTCCTCGGTAGTTCCATTTGCTCTTGTATCTTCTGCTACCCATCCGGGTTCCAGTACCGTCAGCTGGTCCTCGGTAGTTCCATTTGCTCTTGTATCTTCTGCTACCCATCCGGGTTCCAGTACCGTCAGCTGGTTCTCGGCAGTGCCTTTGGATTAGGTGCCTCCTTCTCGGTATCCAAGTTCCACCAACGTCTGCTGGTCCTTGGTAGTGCTTTCTGGCACAGGTACCTCCTGCTTAGTAACCGAGTTCCAGTAACATCAGCTGGTCCTCGGTAGTTCCATTGGCTCTTGTACCTTCTGCTACCCATCCGGGTTCCAGTACCGTCAGCTGGTCCTCGGTAGTTCCATTTGCTCTTGTATCTTCTGCTACCCATCCGGGTTCCAGTACCGTCAGCTGGTTCTCGGCAGTGTCTTTGGCACGGGTACTCCCTCCTGCCCAGCCTGGTTCCAGCACGCCAGCTGTTTCCGGGTAGTGTCAACGTCACTTTGCCTCCAATGCGTTGTCCTGTCGTGTTGCGGTCGGGTTAGCCGACTCTATGGTGCCTGCAGTTTAGGTGACTCCTATGTGGGCTGCGGGATCTGGCAATGAAGGCTGGTTCCATAGTGCCAATAGGACAAGCACCCTCTGTAGGACTGTGGGTTTTGGTAACTGCGGCCGGCTCGCGGCCTTGAACTTTTTTTTTACATGGGTACCTTCTGCTACCCATCCGGGTTCCAGTACCGTCAGCTGGTTCTCGGCAGTGCCTTTGGATTAGGTGCCTCCTTCTCGGTATCCAAGTTCCACCAACGTCTGCTGGTCCTTGGTAGTGCTTTCTGGCACAGGTACCTCCTGCTTAGTAACCGAGTTCCAGTAACATCAGCTGGTCCTCGGTAGTTCCATTGGCTCTTGTACCTTCTGCTACCCATCCGGGTTCCAGTACCGTCAGCTGGTCCTCGGTAGTTCCATTTGCTCTTGTATCTTCTGCTACCCATCCGGGTTCCAGTACCGTCAGCTGGTTCTCGGCAGTGTCTTTGGCACGGGTACTCCCTCCTGCCCAGCCTGGTTCCAGCACGCCAGCTGTTTCCGGGTAGTGTCAACGTCACTTTGCCTCCAATGCGTTGTCCTGTCGTGTTGCGGTCGGGTTAGCCGACTCTATGGTGCCTGCAGTTTAGGTGACTCCTATGTGGGCTGCGGGATCTGGCAATGAAGGCTGGTTCCATAGTGCCAATAGGACAAGCACCCTCTGTAGGACTGTGGGTTTTGGTAACTGCGGCCGGCTCGCGGCCTTGAACTTTTTTTTTACATGGGTACCTTCTGCTACCCATCCGGGTTCCAGTACCGTCAGCTGGTTCTCGGCAGTGCCTTTGGATTAGGTGCCTCCTTCTCGGTATCCAAGTTCCACCAACGTCTGCTGGTCCTTGGTAGTGCTTTCTGGCACAGGTACCTCCTGCTTAGTAACCGAGTTCCAGTAACATCAGCTGGTCCTCGGTAGTTCCATTGGCTCTTGTACCTTCTGCTACCCATCCGGGTTCCAGTACCGTCAGCTGGTCCTCGGTAGTTCCATTTGCTCTTGTATCTTCTGCTACCCATCCGGGTTCCAGTACCGTCAGCTGGTTCTCGGCAGTGTCTTTGGCACGGGTACTCCCTCCTGCCCAGCCTGGTTCCAGCACGCCAGCTGTTTCCGGGTAGTGTCAACGTCACTTTGCCTCCAATGCGTTGTCCTGTCGTGTTGCGGTCGGGTTAGCCGACTCTATGGTGCCTGCAGTTTAGGTGACTCCTATGTGGGCTGCGGGATCTGGCAATGAAGGCTGGTTCCATAGTGCCAATAGGACAAGCACCCTCTGTAGGACTGTGGGTTTTGGTAACTGCGGCCGGCTCGCGGCCTTGAACTTTTTTTTTACATGGGTACCTTCTGCTACCCATCCGGGTTCCAGTACCGTCAGCTGGTTCTCGGCAGTGCCTTTGGATTAGGTGCCTCCTTCTCGGTATCCAAGTTCCACCAACGTCTGCTGGTCCTTGGTAGTGCTTTCTGGCACAGGTACCTCCTGCTTAGTAACCGAGTTCCAGTAACATCAGCTGGTCCTCGGTAGTTCCATTGGCTCTTGTACCTTCTGCTACCCATCCGGGTTCCAGTAACATCAGCTGGTCCTCGGTAGTTCCATTGGCTCTTGTACCTTCTGCTACCCATCCGGGTTCCAGTACCGTCAGCTGGTTCTCGGCAGTGCCTTTGGATTAGGTGCCTCCTTCTCGGTATCCAAGTTCCACCAACGTCTGCTGGTCCTTGGTAGTGCTTTCTGGCACAGGTACCTCCTGCTTAGTAACCGAGTTCCAGTAACATCAGCTGGTCCTCGGTAGTTCCATTGGCTCTTGTACCTTCTGCTATCCATCCGGGTTCCAGTACCGTCAGCTGGTCCTCGGTAGTTCCTCAGCTTTCTTGTACCTTCTGCTACATTTCCAAGTTCAAGCTTTTTGAAATGGTTCTTGGTAATCACTCTGGATCTCCCTGACGAGGACCCTGAAGACGAGGACCCTGAAGACCAACCCTAAGAAGACGAGGACCCCGAAGACAATGACCCTGAAGACGAGGACCCTGAAGACCACCCCGAAGAAGACGAGGACCCTGAAGACCACCCCGAAGAAGACGAGGACCCTGAAGACCACCCCGAAGAAGACGAGGACCCCGAAGACGAGGACCCAGAAGACCAACCCGAAGAAGACGAGGACCCCGAAGACGAGGACCCCCGAAGACGACGACCCTGAAGACCACCCCGAAGAAGACCAAGAAGATGACCCTGAAGAAGTTGACCAAGAAGACAAAGAAGAGAAGACAAGCACCAAGATACAGAAAAACAAGAGACAGAAAACCAAGAAGCAGAAATACAAGAAGCTGCAGAACAAAAAGCGGAAGAACATTAAGCATAAGACTAAAAATCAGAGCAAAAGATAATATCTAAATTATAAGCAGAAGATGACTAAGCAGTGTATGGGGGTGAGTCCGTTCCTCCTCGTGGTGCCCCTGGAAAAGACCTGCTGCTGCAGGCCAAACTGAACGCGGACAAATCCTGTTGTAAATCTTTTGTGACGGGCAGAACGAAAGGTGTAATGTCCAACCTTTTATAGATAACAACTACAGGAATGCCTGTCACAAATAAGAATATGATGAAGAAGAAGAATATGAAGAAGATGAAGAAGTAGAATATGAAGAATGTAAAAAAAAGAATAATACGAAGAAGGTGAAGAAGAAGAAGGTGAAGAAGAAGTGGATGAAAAAGATGCTGAGGATGATGAAGGAGAAAGTGTGGGAGAAGTAAAAAAGAAGGTGAAGAGCATGGAAGTAGTGAAACATAAATATCTGACAAAATATAAAAATACTTAACATAGTTAATATTTCCGTAACTCAGAACATAATAAAAAAATATTAATTCCTGCTATTCCATTTGACTGGGCTAAACCTCTATGCCTTTATTGTCTCCCCCACCTCCCCCAATACATTCTACATTATTCTTAGTTGTTTTCCTTCATGTAGAAATAACCTACAAGGAAAGAAAGGGTTTATTTTAATTCCGATATTTATGTCCCATTGACTTGCATTGGTTTCCGGTATCGGAATCGGCGATATCCGATACTTTTTCGGTATCGGTCCGATCCAATCCGATCCGATATTTCCCGATATCGGAAGGTATCGCTCAACACTAGTGGTACTACATGCATCAAGAATGTTTTATTATAAATAATAAAACAATAAATTAGATAGAGGTAAAACTTAAGGACCACATAGGAAGCAAGTATAGACCACTGAATATGGTAAATGGGCAAAAAAATGCTACGTATCACCTAATACAGATGGTGTCTATCAAAATCATCCAACACATATAATAAGCATTAGTAATAAAAAAAAATGTATGGTGTGCGCGCAGCTGAGCGGCTCCGTCACTAAGGGGTTATGGCCATCTAACATTTATCTCTTGTATATATTTATTCTTACTGCTGTTACTAGATATTACAAAACGCTATATTTTTCTTTGGTATTACCTATATGACTTTTTGGTTACTACACCATTTTCTATGGTTACCATCAGAATATTCATGCACTAGACTTCATGCACTTCTATGACATCTGTTTTTTGTAAATGGGTTCTTTTTTGCCACTGAGGTAATCTTCTCCATTATCCCCTGCTTTGCTAGTATAGGGGGTCAGCCCCTGCTAACAACAGAATTACATTGTCACTTTAAGAGACAATGCTCCCCTCTGATTTGTGTGCACTTGGACTAATTCTTTCCTCCCCGGCAGCTTGCTGTGTGTTGGTTTGAACAAGAAGTAGGAAGTGAAGAGAGAGACTCATGGCTGTGAGAGACTGTTGCCCGTGAGAGACTTGTGCTGCCCTGTGAGAGACTGGTGCCTGTGAGACACAGGCAAGACAATAAGTGTGTCCTAACAAATGAGAACAAAGTGCCCAGTTATTGCAAGATTGATCTTCAGGACCGTGTCAGAGAGAAATTGGCACATTGCACAGCCAGGGTAGTTCTCCCCGAGCACCTGTAACCTGAGGGAGGAAACAACTCTGTGGTACCAGTAATCCCTCAACATTGAAAGTGGGAATGAGACTTGCCAGGATCCAGAAGAGGAAGAATACATTTAACTGCAGGGAGAGTTCAACACAACAAACTCGACTCTACCACATCAGGACCAAGCAGCAGCAACGAGACTTTCTGCTAAGGCTATAGAACTGTGAGTGTGACACCGGTGTTCAACTGTGTTAGGGTGTAGAGCTGGTTTCTTTAGCTTAGGGCGCTGTAGCAGTGCGGCCCGATTATTGAAAGCCAGGTAGGAATTTAGAAGACAGTATTTTGTAGAAATTGCATATACTGTTTGCATTGAACCTTGCATTGCCATAGCTGGAGCGCAGATTGTGTTACACACTCCAGCTATCTCTCCTTGTATCTATTATTCCTATTATTACAATAACTGTTAGTCTTGTTTGCATCTAATCCTCTGTCTCTCAATAAAGCCGGTGTTTTGTTTCTGCCTCCTCATCTACTGTACCATATTTGAGTCCTGCCCGGCGGTATCGTTCAGGCATAGCCACACAAGCATTCCATTTGCATGTCTGTTGGGGTTTTTTTGAAAGGGGTTGCGCCCAATCAGCGCTGGCGTCACTGTCTCCGCCTTAGAATGTATTGAACATCAATAGGAAGTGAGAGTGCAGCCGCAGCCCTGACTTCCTCTTGATGTTCAATACGTCTGAAGGTGGAGACAGTGACGCCAGTGCTGATTGGGTGCCGGGGTCACGTGTCATAACAACCTCACAAAAGCCACAGGAACGCGAGTGGAACAGTGCTGGCACGGGAGGTAAGTACAGACTCTTTTATCTTAGCGGGACCAAACATTTAGATCAAGAAGTGGTTGTCCTAGTAGTGAACAACCCCTTTAATTCAATTTGGCTGTTTAATAGTGATGAGCAAGCACTAAAATGCTCAGGTGCTCAATACTCGGGTCGAGCACATTGGAATACTCGGGTGCTCGACCCGAGCAATGAGCCCAATGTAAGTCTATGGGAAACTCGAACATTTTTCAGGCAGCTCCCCCCAGCGGTCTGCAGAGGGCCTAAAAATTGCCCAAATCAATAGTAACAGTGCTCAAATGATATGGGAACAGCATGGGGAAGACCCCTGGAAGCATTTCTGACTTCCAGGTCACTTCTGTCAACAATGTTGTCAGAGGTATTACATCACTTTTACGGACTCACAATAAAGCATACAAAAACTAAACCAAAATGGATTTTCCTGGGAATCATGTTAAGGAACATCCTTTCCAGGGTAATGACTTGTATATAAAGCAAAATAAATAACCAAAAACAAAAATACTCCACCACACCTTGGGCTATGTTCACACTTAGCATTTTTGATGCGTTTTTGCACTTTTGCATTGCTTCCAACCGTGACAAATGCATTCACCAGGAAATGTCATTTTAACATTTTACAACCTTATCTGGCCATGTGGTGTGTGAGATATCATCAGACACATCGTGTTTCATTTATGAAGGAGTCACAAAGCCTATTTTTATAGGGCCATCAGGAGGCCTTTACTATTCTTAAAGAGCCAACAGTCGGCCCTCACTATTATTAGAGAGCCATCAGCCGGCTATGTTTTATTGTTTCCATTACTAAAGAGTGGGTCTCCTATACTGTTATAAAAACATACTGTATAAAAAAAATTCTTACGGGGATCATAAACACACTTTAAAAAAATTATGTGGGTGTTGCATCACGGACCACGGTCACCCTGGTGATATGGTGGTGAAGGATGAGGAGAAGGAGGAGGACAAGAGCAAATAGCCAAAATCAGGAAGCATATACCCATGTGTGGGTGTGAAGAGGTGCATGGGAATACACCTACCAAAAAAGACACTGGATTTGAGTTTATGTTACGCTGCTATCATTTGGAGGTGTTGAGAAGTCTGGCCCAATCCAGCCCTTGTTCATTTTCATAAGAGTCAGCCTGTCTGCATTTTCAGTTGACAGGCGGATGCGCTTATCAGTTATAATTCCACCAGTGGCACTAAAAACCCGCTCTGTTAAACGCTGGCAGCAGGGCAGGCCAGGACCTCCAAGGCATAGAGAGCCAGTTCATTCCAGGTGTCCAGCTTGGATTCCCAATAATTATAAGACACAGAGGAATCACGGAGGACGTTGGTACGGTCAGCAAGGTACTCCCTCAGCATCTCCCCAAACTTTGCACTCCTTGTGAGAGTACCCTGCGCCCCAGGGCCTGTGCAATGGGAGGGGATGAGAAAATTCTCCCAGAACTTTGACAGTGTTCCCCTGCCTCTGCTGGATTGAAGTTGTGTCTCTCTCGCCTGTACTCCTTGGTTGTCCAATGAACTGTGACCTTTGCTGCCAGCGTTTTCAGATGGGAATTATTTTAATAGTTCCACAACAAGGGCCTTCTGGTACAGCCCCATTTTTGTAGATCTGTCGGCCTCAGGAATAAGAGATATAAAGTTCTCCTTGTAGCATGGGTCTAGAAGTGTAACCAACCAGTAATTATTGTCTCCCAAAATTTTGAGAACGCGAGGGTCATGGGAAAGGCAGCGTAACAAACTCAGCCATGCGTGCCAGACTGCTAACAGGCAAGACTTCCGTGTCCTCACCAAGAGGATGACTGACCATGCTCTCCTCCTCCTCCTCTCTGTCCTCTGGCCATCCACACTGAACAGACGGTATGACAGTTGTGCAGGTAGTACCGTCTATAGCGCATGAAACTAGCTCCTGTTCTTCCTCTTCCTCCTCCTCTTCCTCATTGTCATGCAATCCACATTGGGATGAGATGAGGCTGGGCTGTGTGTAATCACCCTGTATGGTTCCTTGCTCCATCTCATCGTGCTCCACCTGCAATGCATCCTCTTTGATTGTGAGCAGAGAGCATTTCAGAAGACAGAGAAGTGGGATGGTGACGCTAATTATGGCGTCATCACCGCTCACCATCTTGGTGGAGTCCTCAAAGTTTTGGAGGAAGGTACATATGTCTGACGTCCATGTCCACTCCTGAGGTCTTATGTGTGGAGTCTGAACTGAATGCCCTTTTGATGCTGGTAGTCAACAACTGCCCTCTTCTGCTCACAAATCCTTCCCAACATCTGTAGTGTAGAGTTCCAATGTGTGGGGACATCACACACCAGTCTGTGAGCCGGAAGCTGCAAACACGGCAAGGGTGGCGGAAGCTGTAGGTGCCTTTCTAAAATGGGCACTCAGGCGGCGCACTTTAACAAGCAAATCCGGCAGCTCCAGGTAGGATTTGAGAAACCGCTGAACCACGAGGTTAAGCACATGGGCCAGGCATGGTACATGAGTGAGCTCACCTCGCCTCAGAGCCGCCACTAGGTTCCAGCCATTGTCACACACGACCATGCTGGGCTGTAGGTTCAGCGGTGTCAGCCACAGATCTGCCTGCTCTTTCAGAGCTGTCCACAACTCTAAAGCATTGTGCGGTTTGTTACCTAAGCATATTAGCTTCAGCACAGCCTGTTGCTGCTTGGCCAAGGCAGTGCTGCAGTGCTTCCAGCTTGTGACTGATGTGGTCATTTCGAAGATGGAGGCTGAAGAGGAGGCTGAGGAGCATGAGGTGCAGGAGCTGTAGACTGTGGGGGCAACCCTGATTGACTTAGGGCCCGTAAACCTTGGAGTCGGGAGGACATGTTACGTCCCAAGGTCCGACTCGGTCCCAGCTTCCACTATGTGAACCCGTGTGCCGTCAGAGAGATGTACCATCCCTGCCCACAAGCACTTGTCCACGTGTCCATGGTTAGGTGGACTTTCCCGGTAACTGTGTTGCTGACGGCACGGCTAATGTTTTGGGACATGTGCTGGTGTAATGCGGGGACGGAACACTGGGAGAAATAGTGGCAGCTTGGGACCGAGTACCGAGGGACGGCCACCGCCATCAGGTTGCGGAATGCTTCCGTCTCCACGAGCCTAAAAGGCAACATTTCGTGTGCAAGCAGTCGTGAAATGTGGGAATTTTGTAGTGTGGCCTGTGGGGCATTGGCTGCGTATTTGCGCTTGTGTTCCAAGGACTGTGGAATGGACAACTGAACGCTGCACTGGGACAAGGACGTGGACATGCTTCCTGATGCTGCTACTTGAGAGTGTGCAACGACAGGTGCAGGGCAGGAGGCATCTTCGCATGCACCATGGACAGGGGATTGCCTTGCATGGACAACAGCGGAAGAAGCAGTGGTGTCACTCGTAGACACTGTTCCTGGACCCTGGGGTTTAGCCCACAAAGTCGAGTGCTTTGCTGCCATGTGCCTGCTGGTGGTGGTCAGGCTGCTTGTTTTGCCACCCCTGCTGATGTTGGCCTGGCAGGTGGTGCAAATGGCCTTTTTGGGGTTATCACAGCAGAGTCTTTAAAAAACAACCAGACTCGGTAAGACCTAACAGTTGTACTGGCAACTTCCATCGTATTGGTGTTACGGGGAACGGTTGCCTGCCTTCTGTCTGCGGCCACCACACTGCTTCTTCCTGCCTGTTGGGGTGCTCTGCCTCACTCCCCCTGTGTGCTGCTGTCCTCGCTCTGCATGTCCTCCTGCCAGGTTGGGTCAGTTACTATGTCATCCACCACCTCGTCTTCTACTTCCGCACCCTGGTCCTCCTCCTGACTTTCTGGCAATTGTGTCTCATCATCATCCACCTCTTGTGACACTTTCCCACCATTGCCTTTGTGTGACCGTGGCTGCTCAAATATTTGGGCATTGCTACATGCTATCTCCTTTTACCCTGCTTCAAGTGGTCCGGGCGAGAGGCCTGAATCTATAAATGGAAAAGTGAACAGCTCTTCGGAGTGTACAAGTGTGGGATCAGTTGTCTCCAGGCACTCGGCATGATGGGAGGAAGGAGGATCCGTGTGAGGAATATGCTGTCCAGACTCACGGCTACTGAGACTTGACCGTGTGGAAGACAGGGTGGTGGTGGTGGCAAAGTGACTGGAAGCATTATCCAATATCCAACCAACAATCTTTTGACACTGCTCTGGGTTCAATAGTGGTGTGCTGTGGTCCCCTAGGAATTGGGACAGGAAGATCGGGCGAGAAGATGTGGGTGTTTGTTGTGGCACAATTTCAGCTTGCCCACGGCCTCGGCCTCTGCATACACCATCACCATCACGTCCAGTTCCCCGTCCCTTGCCACGCGTCTTGTCCATTTTGAATGGAGGACAATATCTTCCATGCTCACTACAAATGGCTGAATTTGGAGCGAAGTTATATGCAATCCATGTGACGGACAAAACACAGCTTTAAATATCTGGCCTACAGGTAACTATTTTGAACAGCAAACTGGTGTCAATTGCTTCACTGACACACTGAAGCTAAATTTTAATGGAGACGAGAAATGGCAGTATTTTCTGAAAACGTATATGTGATCTGTGTGACGGAGAAAACACAGTTTCAAATACCTGGCCTGTAGGTAACTATTTTGAACAGCAATCTGGTGTCAATTTCTTCACTGACACACTGAAACAAATTTTTAGTGGAGGCCAGAAATGGCAGTATTTTCAGCGCAATTATATGTGATCCATGTGACGGAAAACCACAGTTTTAAATAGCTGGATTTTTAGCGCTGTAATATGAAAAGGACCTGGCTGTATTCTGCAGTGCCAACGAGCAAATGGGACAGAACAACAGTGTTCTCTGGATTGCTTTTTAAGGAAATAATGAGGATTACGATCCAAAAAAAATTATTCCTGGCCCCTGAGACCTGGGCCTATTTCTAGAAATATCTAACAGCAACAGCAGACAAAATTGGAATAGAGCCTCTTGTGCTATGTGCACTGCAGTCTGCTATATACCCTGCCTGTCTATGTGCACTGTCTGCCTGATATCTCTGAAGATGGATTAGTCCTCAGAAGGACTGTTTGTTGAGATGGATATGTGTCTCTAATATAGTTTGGTACACCTACACTAACTAAGAAACAAGCAAATCTCTTCCTGTCTGGTTCCAGAGTGACTGTGACGAGCACGGTGGCGCCAGGTCCGATATAGACCTGATGACGCTGTGCGGCCAGCCAAATCACTGTAATGCCACAATCAACATGGCTATGGAATTACAGTGAGTGGCAGACAATCCCTGCATAATCATTGGCTCTGTAAAAAGCGCCACACATGCAGGGAGGGGACCCGAGCTCCCGCCGAGCAACCCCGGAAATACTCAGCGAGCGCCGAGCATCTCGAGCAGTGAGATCCCAGGGCGAGCACCGAGCAGTAGCGAGCATGCTCGCTCATCACTACTGTTTGAATATACACTCTGAGGCTCTGTTAACATGATTAAGTACTAAGTGTGAACAATTTATGTTTGTATGGCCTCTTGCCTAAATCCTTATTGTATATTTACCACTACTGATGCTCCTATATTTTATATAGCCACTAGGTTGAAAACTCTATTTTAAATTCACCCTTATTGCTGCTATCAGCCAGTGGATAACGCCGTTTTGGTTAATGCTATTATATAAATTATTATATTAGTTACTATTTGATTAAACGTGCAGTAGACTTCAGGCACTTTTTTGACACTTGTTCATTTACATTGGGTCTCCTGAGTGACTTAGTTCCCCTGTTGTACATTCTCCTTTTTAAATGTTTTTAATGTGTTTTTGTAACTTAATAAAGGCATTTTTAACTCTACTTATTGGGGATGAACTTCTTTTTAGGCTATTTTGATCGTTGGAAGTGCCTCATATTTACTTGGGCCTTATATAGGTATATGTGAGCATATGTAGAGTGGATGTTAAAAGTCCACACATTCCTGTTAAAATGTCAGGTTTTGTCATGTAAAAAATTATACCAAGAAGAATAATTTCAGAACTTTTTGCATCTTTAATGTCACAAAAGCCATAGTCCGTAAACAGCTTACAACACAGAAGAGGGATCTCATTGTTGAAAGTTATCAGTCAGGAGAAGGGTACAGAAATTTGAGATATGGCATTGGATATACCATGGAACACTATGAAGATGGTCATCAAAAAGTGGTTTAAATTTGGCACAACAGTGACATTACCTAGAACTGGAAGTCCCTCAAAAATTGATGAAAAAAAGAGAATTGGTCTGGGAGTCTTCAAAGATGCCCTTAGTAACAATAAAGGAGCTTCAGGAATTTCTGGCAAGTACTGATTGTGTACTGCATGTGACAATAATTTACTGTATTCTTTATATGTCTGAACTATTGGGCCATAATTCCAAAAGGTATATTTGGCAAAAAAGCCAACATTGCGCATCATCAAAGGAACACCGTACTTGACTAAAGTATTAGTTTCAGGGTGTGCATATTCATGCAACCACATTATTTTAGTTTTTTATTTTTATTTTTTCCACCCAAAAAGATTTTTATTTTTTTTCCAATTGAATAGTGCAGATTATAGGTGACGTTACGGGTGGAAAAAGTTCTGAAATGATTCTTCTTGGTATGATTTTTTTTAACATGACAAAAACCTGGCATTTTAACAGGAGTGTGTAGACTTTTTATATCCCCTGTACAATTTATGTATGCGCACAAGTATCTGCCATGCTCCATGTTCTTGTATGATACATAACTAAATTATAGGATACAAGAGCCTATATCTTAAAAGAGTTGGTATATTTTTGGCATATCCTTCTAATATTTTAATGTTTTAGATTACTTCTTATGTAGCAATCATGAGAGGTCCGCCACCTTTACATTGATCTGTCACCAGATTTCACAATATAAACTGTTTACATTAGTAAATAGCACTGTCTGTCTGACCTGATGAGACTGGTGTGCTTACTTTAAAAATCCACATCAGAATGGCTGTATAATTGTAATATCAGCATGAACAGACTGCTTCCCTTGTTATAAGCAGATATTGTTTTAATCTGAATCGGTGCCGCATTTCTGAGTGAACCAGCTGTTTGGAACAAAGGAGCGGGTCCCTGTTTCATGGCTTTACCAGCATGACTCTCCTGACAGGTTCCCTTCCATATGAAATATCAGCTATTACTTAACATTTTGAGACTCTCTATTTCTTCACATAACAGATCTTCGTACAAGTGGATTATAGTCATTGTGTTACTCTAAATATGTTCACATTATGTTTTATCACAGACATTAGAACCAAAGCAGTCAAGATATATTGTATATGCTGTAATTTCCTGCGTACCAGATGTAAAATGCTGAGAACTAAATGCGCTTATAAAGCTCACACATCAGATCTTCTATTAAGAATACAATTAGATGTTTTATGCACTCTTGTGTGCTCCTGCTGAGCTTCTCATATGCATCCTTACATTTAGTCTTGTCAGTATTACTATTATCTTTTATTTTACTTGCCTAGTAAGACTCTGATTACACCATTCTCCATTCTATAGAGGTCTGTTTTAATGTTTAAAGGGAATTTGTCACCAGGTTTTTGCCACCTCATCTGAGAATTGCATAATGTAGAGCCAGAGACCCTGATTCCAGTGACACTTACTGGGCTTTTTGCTGTAGTTTTAATAAAATCACTGTTTTATCAGTACGAGATTATCTCTAGAGGACTAGTGAACCTGATTGTCAAGGGGATACTGCGACAGAGAGGGGCCAGAAGATTGGGGTGTCCTTAGTATAGGTCATCAATGTCTGATCGGTGGGGTGCGACACCCGGCACCCCCTCCAATCTTCTGTTCCCAGTGTTGGCAGTGGCTGGAACTGCTCAGTTACTGACAGAATAGTGGCCGCAGCCAGGTACTGCACATTCACCCCTACTGAGTTGAATAGTGAGTGGATGTGCAGTACCCGGCCATGGCTATTATTCCGTTGATGGTGCTGTGCAGTGTAGCTCCATAACTGGGAAGTTCAGGCCATCGCCAACACTGGGAACAGCTGACCGGTGGGGTGCCAGGTGTTACACCTGCACTGATCAGACATTGATGACCTTACCTAAGGATAGGCCATTAATATGAAGGCCCTGGACAACCCTTTTAAGGTGCTTTCCAGGCTGGATCTATTTCTCAGCAAACACTACAGCTTGCTGAATCTTTACAGTGCATATGCAAATTATTAGAATCTGGCTCTGCTTGCTGGTTCGAGAAATTGTCACGTGACCATGAGTATGCAAATTGCTATGTACAGTGCTGGCTAAAAATGTAACCTGGCCTGGAAATCCCATTTGGATTTCAAGTTTTTTTTTCATAAATGTACATGATGATATTAGAAACCTAAAAAAAAATTGTAAAAGTTTTTAAAAATATGTTTAAAATGAAAGTTTGATTTAAACAATTTTCTGATGCTAGATTATAATGATGAGCGAGCATGCTCGCTACTGCTCGGTGCTCGCCCGAGCATCTCACTGCTCGAGATGCTTGGCGCTCACCGAGTATTTCCGGGGTTACTTGGCGGGAGCTCGGGTCCCCTCCCTGCATGTTTGGCGCTCTTTAGAGGGATTGCCTGCCACTCACTGTACAACCCCTACCAAAAATGATGGAATCACCGGGCTCAGAGGATGTTCATTCCATAATTTTTTCCCTCTGCTTGGTCTGAAAAAAATTACCCTTACTGAGTACCACATTTTTTATCTTGATTTCTTTTAGTGTTTCTTAAAGCCCTAAAGTTGCCATTTGAAATGACTTTAGTTTTGTGCCATGTCTGTGATCTGCTTTTTTTCAACAACATTAAACAACTGAATGAACATCCTCCGAGCCCGGTGATTCCATAATTTTTGCCAGGGGTTGTAATTCCGTAGCCATGGTGGTTGTGGCATTACAGTGATTGGCTGGCCACACAGCGTCATCAGGTCTATATCAGACCTGGCGCTGCCATGCTCGTCACAGTCACTCCGGAATCAGACACTGTAGGGAGAGGTGCTGCTGAGCTAGGGAGAGATTTGCCTGTTTCTTACTTAGTGTAGGTATACCACCATATATTATTCACATATCCATCTCAACTAACAGTCCTTCTGAGGACTAATCCAGCTGCATAGATATCAGTGCTAAGCAGGCAGGCAGTGTATGTGGCAGACTGCAGTGCATATAGCAAGAGGGTCCATTCCAGTTCTGTCTGCTGCTGGTGCTTTTACAGATATTTCTAGAAATAGCCCCAGGTATCAGGGGCCAGGAATAATTTTATTTTGGATCTTAATCCTGATTATTTGCTTAAAAAGCAATCCAGAGAACACCATTTTTCTCCACCATTTGCTTGTTGGCACTGCAGAATACAGCCAGATCCTTTCCATATTACAGTGCTAAAAATCCATCTATTTAAAACTGTGGTTTGTCCGTCACACGGATCACTTATAAGTGCGCTGAAAATTCTGCCATTTCTGGCCTCCATTGAAATTTTGTTGCAGTGTGTCAGTAAAGTTATTGACACGAGGTCGCTGTTAAAAATAGTTACCTACAGCCCTCCTATTTAAAACTGTCATTTTCTGTCCCAAGTATCACATATCACTGCGGTTCAAATCCAGCCATTTGTAGTGAACGTAGAAAATATTGTCCTCCATTTAAAATGGGCAAGGCTCATGGCAAAGGACGGGGAAGTGGACGTGATGGTGATGATGGTGCATGAAGAGGACGAGGCCGAGGCCGTGGGCTAACTGAAATTGTGCCACAACAAACACCCACATCTTCTCGCCCGACCTTCCTGTCCCAATTAATAGGGGACCGCAGAACACCACTATTGAACCCAGAGCAGTGTGAAAAGGTTATTGGTTGGATAGCAGATAATGCTTCCAGTCACTTAGCCACCACCATCACCACCCTGTCTTCCAC
Organism: Phyllobates terribilis; assembly: GCF_046119375.1. Taxonomy (NCBI): domain Eukaryota; kingdom Metazoa; phylum Chordata; class Amphibia; order Anura; family Dendrobatidae; genus Phyllobates; species Phyllobates terribilis. Next base: position 410,322,424 of record NW_027362771.1, on the reverse strand, counting down.
ACGGTCAAGTCTCAGTAGCCGTGAGTCTGGACCGCATATTCCTCACCCTGATCCTCCTTCCTCCCACCATGCTGAGTGCCCAGAGACAACTGATCCAACACTTGGACACTCTGAAGAGCTGTTCACTTTTCCATTTATAGATTCAGGCCTCTCGCCCAGTCCACTTGAAGGGGGGCAAGAGGAGATCGCATGTACCAATGCCCATATATTTGAGCAGCCACGGTCACACAAAGGCGACAGTGGGAAAGTGTCACATTAGGTGGACGATGATGAGACACAATTGCCAGAAAGTCAGGAGGAGGACCAGGGTGCGGAAGTGGAAGAAGAGGTGGTGGATGATATAGTAACTGGCCCAACCTGGCTGGGGGACATACAGAGCGAGGACAGCAGCACACAGGGGGAGGGAGGCATAGCACCACAACAGGCAGGAAGAAGCAGTGTGGTGGCCACAGACAGAAGGCGGGCAACTGTTCACCGTAACATCAACACGACGGAAGTTGCCAGTACAACTGTTAGGTCTTCCCGAGTCTGGTTGTTTTTAAGAGACTTTGCCGATAACTCCAAAAAGGCCATTTGCACCACCTGACAGGCCAGCATCAGCAGGGGTAGCAAAACTACCAGCCTGACCACCACCAGAATGATCAGGCACATGGGAGCAAAACACCCGACTAAGTGGGCCGAATGCCAGGGTCCAGGAACAGTGTCTGCGGGTGGCACCACTGCTTCTTCCGCTGTTGTGCATGCAAGCCAATCCTCTGTCCAAGGAGCATGCGAAGATGCCTCCTGCCCTGCACCTGTCGTTGCACACTCTAAACTAGCACCATCAGCAAGCACGTCCACGTTATTGTCCCAGAGCAGTGTTCAGTTGTCCCTACCCCAGTCCTTGGAACGCAAGTGAAAATACGCAGTCAACGCCCCACAAGCCACACTATTAAATTCACACATTTCGCAACTGCTTGCACACGAAATGTTGCCTTTTAGGCTCGTGGAGACGGAAGCTTTCCGCAACCTGATGGCGGCGGCCATCCCTCGGTACTCGGTCCCCAGCCGCCACTATTTCTCCCGGTGTGCCGTCCCTGCATTACTCGAGCACGTGTCCTACAACATTAGCCGTGCCCTCAACAACGCAGTTACTGGGAAAGTCCACCTAACCACGGACATGTGGACAAGTGTTTGTTGGCAGGGACGGTACATCTCGCTGATGGCACACTGGGTTAACATAGTGGAAGCCAGGACCCAGTCAGACCTTGGGATGGAACACATCCTCCCGACTCCGAGGATTGCGGGCCCTAGGTCAATCAGGGTTGCCCCCACAGTCTACAGCTCCTGCACCTCATCCTTCTCAGTCTCCTTCTCATCTTCGGCCTTCATCTCCGAAATGACCAAATCAGTCACAAGCTGGAAGCACTGCAGCACTGCCTCAGCCAAGCGGCAACCGGCTGTGCTGAAGCTAATATGCTTAGGTGACAAACCGCACAATGCTGAAGAGTTGTGGACAGCGCTCTGAAAGAGCAGGCAGATCTGTGGCTGACACCGCTGAACCTACAGCCAGGCATGGTCGTGTGTGACAATGGCCGGAAACTGGTGGCGGCTCTGAGGAGAGGCAAGCTCACACACGTACCATGCTTAACCTCATGGTTCAGCGGTTTTTCAAAACCTACCTGGAGCTGCCGCATCTGCTTGTCAAAGTGCGCTGCCAGTATGCCCATTTTAGAAAGTCACCTACAGCTTCTGCCGCCCTTGCCGTGATTCAGCAGCGCTTGCAGCTTCCGGCTCACCGACTGGTGAGTGATGTCCCCACGCGTTGGAACTCTACATTGCAGATGTTGGGAAGGATATGTGAGCAGCAAAGGGCAGTTGTTGACTATCAGCATCAACAAGGCCATCAGTATTCAGTTCAGACTACACACATAAGACCTCAGGAGCGGACATGGATGTCAGACATATGTACCATCCTCCAAAACTTTGAGGACTCCACCAAGATGGTGAGCGGCGATGACGCCATAATTAGCATCACCATCCCGCTTCTCTGTCTTCTGAAATGCTCTCTGCTAACAATCAAAGAGGATGCATTGCAGGCGCAGCACGAAGAGATGGAGCAAGGAACCATACAGGGTGATTACACCCAGCCCAGCCTCATCTCATCCCAAAGTGGATTGGGTGACAATGAGGAAGAGGAGGAAGAACAGGAGCTAGTTTCATGCGCTATAGACGGTACTACCTGCACAACTGTCATACCGTCTGTGCAGCGTGGGTGGCCTAAGGACGGGGAGAAGGAAGAGGAGGAGAGCATGGTCAGCCGTACTATTGGTGAGGACACGGAAGTCTTGCCTGTTAGCAGTCTGGCACGCATGGTTGAGTTTATGTTATGCTGCCTTTCCCATGACCATCGCATTCTCCAAATTTTGGGTGACAGTCATTACTGGTTGGTGACACTTCTAGACCCACGCTACAAGGAGAACTTTCTATGTCTTATTCCTGAGGTGGACAGGTCTACTAAAATGGGGCAGTACCAGAAGACCCTTGTTGTGGAATTATTAAAAAAATTCCCATCTGAAAAAGCTGGTGGCAGAGGTCACAGTTCATTGGACAACCAAGGAGTACAGGCGAAAGAGACACAACTTCAATCCAGCAGAGGCACGGGAACACTGTCAAAGTTCTGGGAGAGTTTTGTCAGCCCCTCCCATCGCACAGGCCCTGAGGTGCGGGGAACTCTCACAAGGAGTGCAAAGTTTGGGAAGATGCTGAGAGAGCACCTTGCTGACCGTACCAACGTCCTCCGTGATTCCTCTGTGCCATATAATTATTGGGTATCCAAGCTGGACACGTGGAATGAACTGGCTTTCTACGCCTTGGAGGTTCTGGCCTGCCGTGCCGCTAGAGTTTTATCAGAGCGGGTTTTTAGTGCCGCTGGAGGAATTATAACTAATAAGCACATCCGCCTGTCAACTGAAAATGCTGACAGGCTGACTCTTATAAAAATGAACAAGGGCTGGATTGGACCAGACTTCTCAACACCACCGAATGATGGCAGCGTAACAAACTCAAATCCAGTGTCTTTTTTTGGAAGGTGTATTCCCATGCACCTTTTCCCACCCACACATGGGTATACTCTTCCTGATTTTGACTATTTTCTCTTGTCCTCCTTCTTCTCCTCATCCTCATCCTCCACCACCATATCACCAGGGTGACCATGGTCTGTGATGCAACACCCACATCATTTTTTTAAAGGGTGTTAATAATGCCCTTAAAAAATTTTTTTTACACAGTATGTTCATGTATACCCCCCAGGAGTAAATGTTTGTCAGCCCAAAGTATAGGCGACCCGCTCCTTTCTAATGGGAACATTTTTTTTATGAAGCCCTCCTCCACGTCTTTTCCAAGGGGCATTGAGGTGCCTCCCAATTTTTTGGCAGCCCTTGCATTCACTGCATAGGCCAACACTATGGTAGACCCACTTCCTAATAATGGGAACATTTTTTTCAGGAGGCCCTCCTCTACGTCTCTTCCTAGGGGCATTGGAGTAGGTCCAAATTTTTGGCAGCCCTTGCATTCACTGCATAGGCAAATAGTATGGGAGACCCACTTCCTATGGCCAGAAAAGGTTGTAAAATGTTAAAATGACATTTCCTGGTGAATGCATTTGTCACAGTTGAAAGCAATGCAAAAGTGCAAAAACACATCAAAAACGCTACGTGTGAACATAGCCCAAGGTGTGGAGGAGTATTTTTGTTTTTGATTATTTATTTTGCCTTATATACAAGTCATTACCCTGGAAAGGATGTTCACAGCAGTGACCTGGGAGTCAGAAATGCTTCCAGGGGCCTTTCCCATGATGTTCCCATGTCATTTGAGCACTGTTCCCATTGATTTTGGCAATTTTCAGGCCCTCTGCAGACTGCCGGGGGGAGCAGCCTGAAAAATGCTCACGTTTCCCATAGACTTACATTGGGCTCATTGCTCGGGTCGAGCACCCGAGTATTCCAATGTGCTCGACCTGAGCATCGAGCACCCGAGCATTATAATGCTCGCCCATCACTAGTGCCAAGGTTTTTTGAATGGATTTAGGGTATTTTGAGGGTGCTGAATTCAAAAATCCCATTATTTTTGCTGAGTTTGTTCTAGTTTTTGAGATATTTCATCCATGAAAATAATGCATTCCCCCAATGCAACTTGTGTATGATAACAAATGCAATAGCTTTTGTTCTTTTAGTCTGTCTTTTGACTCTTTAACCGTGTCTTAGGAAATGAAATATTCCATATAAATATTTTGTATTTCAATTTTCAGGCTTACAGTGCTATAAAAGCAACTTTTTGAAGCATGAATTCTACTTTAATTAATTAATTAACTATTAAATATCACAGAAGCTAAAGCTAATCTGGCAAAACCAAAGTAATATTCTTAATCAGCACCATAAACTTAATATAAAACCATTTGAACATTGTTGGCACCAAAATCTCTGTATACCAGTGTAATCATTATTCCAACATTAATCCTATTCCTTTCCTCTTAGTCATCGTTAGCTTCTGTATTGATGCAGCACATGTCTTTCTAGAGATAGTGCACATTGCCAGTTGCAGTAGGAAGTGCCCTGCCTGGAACAGTTCAAATGGGATGAGATCGGGCACAGTTTCTAACTGGTTACGTGACCAGCTGTTATTTTAGCACCTGATTAGGCAGAAACAGGCAGAGCTAACAGTATATCCCCCTCCCACAGGACACCACAGGCAGAGCTAACAGTATATCCCCCTCCCACAGGACAACATAACACTGTACAGATACTCACCGGCACAAATAGCAACTCCTAAATAGGCAATAGTTGTGATAAAGATGGCCAACATGGTTCCCTTAGGAATAGCATCTTGTGGATCCTGACAAAAAAATAATTTTATTTATGTGATTATTATGTAATTTTTTAAAGAAAATATCAGGAACATTTATACACTCCTCACGGACCATTTTCATTTTAAGGACTCCAAGAATTGTTTTATTTTTTTGCTTCCCATGTTACATAATCAGCCATCATTTTATGTCATTATTTGAGGTCATGTATTTTAAGGAATGCCTAGTGTCAGAAAAATATTAAGAATGTATTGAGAATTTCTGCCCCAAAACCCCTCTTCATCCCCCTCCCCTATAGTATTGGTCAGAGGAGAAGAGCTGACAATCCACCATCTGTCCATATGCAAATTAACACACACATGAGAAGTGCCTTGTAAGCAAATGCTAGCACAAAGGGTGCTACCAACCCAATTAAAATGCGAGGGTAGTTTCCATAGACGCAGGTCTGCGATAATTTACACCTGGGTGAGGAGGAAAGCTCGTTTAGGCTTCAAACACCCTCGCAATAACCACAACAATTCCCAGCTGCAATATGCAGCTGGGCTGGCGCCAATATGGAATATGGAATAACTCAAGTTCCATATGACGCGCCCCCTGGGCCGTGGGGTACTCGGTGCCGGGCCGGTCGTTGCTAGGGGAGATGTCACAGTGGCGGTGACCCAGTCCATGACCCAGGGCGGTCAATCAAAAGGGGATATTATTTACAGGGGATTTATAGTTCTTATATACAGTGCTGGCCAAAAGTATTGGCACCCCTGCAATTCTGTCAGATAATACTCAGTTTCTTCCTGAAAATGATTGCAATCACAAATTCTTTGGTATTATTCTCTTCATTTAATTTGCTTGCAAGGAAAAAACACAAAAGAGAATGAATTTTCAGGAAGAAACTGAGTATTATCTGACAGAATTGCAGGGGTGCCAATACTTTTGGCCAGCACTGTACAGTTCGTGACGCCACCTGTGGTATGCGGCTAAAGGGAGCCGCCGCTGCGGAGCAGGTCCTCTGGAGCTGGTGTGAATGCAGCAGAGTTGGTTTAGCTCTCCACAGGTAGAGCTTAGCTCCAGGGCAATGTAGATGTTGTTGTTATCAAGTAGCACTCGGGGTGCAGTGTAGTGCAGGGATTGATGGCGCAGCAGCAATAACTGACAGAGACGGTGGGGTGCAGTCTTCAGGATTTTACTCACGATTTTCAGACTCCCAGTTACCAGGGACAGGGTAACTTCCCATGTTGTCCTTTGCTTACTCAGGGAGGGGTTCAGCCAACCCTCAGGTACCTCCGGAGTACATAGCGGGACCCCCTTCTGTGTGTTCCTTCTGGCCGTCTCCCTGCACCTCACACCTAGTGTCCCAATCCAGTGACCGCGGACCTTGTCGGGCGACGTCTTCTCTGTACCCTGGGTCCTCTATGGCCACCTTCTTGGTGAGACAGATGTGGATTGTGGCTGCAGTACCTGATATACTGCAACCTCCGGTTTCCTAGTTGAGGCTTAAAGAACTCTGCTAGTTTAGGGACCGGTCCCCTCTGTGCGACCTGACCCCTCCACCGCCTGGTAGATTCGGGCGTACGGGTGGCCTCCAGCACTACCCATACCCCTGGGTTCCCTTCCACGTTCCTGGAGCCCTTCTCATGCTCCTCTCCTCCTCAGTCTGTCCTGGGCCTCTCTTTAGGCCCTCCTCCTGAGCAGAGCTCCTACAGATCTCCTGCTCCTCTCACTGTCCTTCTCTGACTGACTGGCTACACACCCAAGATGGCTTCCCTCTTTATACTACTCCTAACAAGTGCTCCCCTGATTTACTTCCTCCACCCACACCCACTACATGGTTCCCCCTTCTTCGGTTTCCCCCACTCCAGCCAGGGACAGGGCTCAGCAGGAAGCGCGACGCATCTTGCCCCTCCAGCTGGTCTGGAGTAGTGTAGTGTTGGATGCAGGTGTTAGGGTCCCGGGCTGTACTCCTTCCTTACCTGAGAGTGAGGTACCACACCTCTGGGTGAGATGCAGTACCTCTGTGGCGACTGAATCCGCAGGGGCGCCACACGCACGTCCAATAATAACGGGATCAATATGTTTAGTGACAGGGTCAGCCAAGGAACAACATTCTTATTTTTCCGTAACTGTGAGCCCCTCCGGGGAGCGGTAACGCAAAAGTAGCAAAATAGCAGACCGCAACTATGTCATGTGTGGTCTCTAAAGAAATGCAAATTTATAATGGAAATTATGGCGTCGTTTGCAAGCTTTTGCGATTAAAGAGCGATAAGTTATCCCAGAAGTTAGCGATTTTAATAAAAATGTGAAGGCTGGCGCAAAGCCGACATGATACCAGCACAGGGGGTGTGTGGGCCAGCCTCCCCCTTCAGCATAAAAGACCCCACTGAGGATGGATCAGTATTCATTACTGGGGGGTATAAATTCTATAACTAAAGGATCACGTTTGATATCGATCGTCTCTGCGATCTTATAGTAAGTTCTTCTTTAATCCTAATTATTTTGTGTAACTGCATATGTATTGTATTGTCTCCTTTTGTAAAACCTTTTGTATATTTTTCCTAAGCACTGCCTCCCTTTTGGATTAAATATAAAATTTAATTGTCCTGTTTCTTTTGTTCTGTAATTGTTTCCTCCCCTGAAGCTATATACGCTACCAGAATGCAGGTGTCCGACCCGGCCTGTATTATATTTTAAATTGGGTCGGTGGTGGGAGCGAATAATAGTAATTGGGCTATAGTGTAGCTGGCAGTATCCGTACGCGGGCGTATACACATATTTTATGCTTTGGAATCCAGAGGTGTATAAGCCATACGCTCACTGCGTGCTTGCCGATACCTAAGCAGTGAGCAATCGGGACCGTGTGTGCATGAATCCCTGCTCAATCCTGACATAGTGGTGGCAGTGGTAGGATATTGTGTGATCTCCCTGGTATACCTAGTATATTTTTTTAAACATCTTTTGATGTAGATAGCAATTAATATAAACCCCCTTTTATATGTTGGAATGCGTACAAAAAACAGTTACAAAATACAATAATGCAATGTTAGCTGATTATCATTTACCGGAAAAGGGTGATAAAAAAGATTATTACTTTCTGAGGGACATTTATGAGCAACAAAAATTTGTGGATCTAAAGGGGGCACTATTACTGTGTGGGGCACAAGAGGGGCACCATTGAGGGGGTTTAGGACATTTACTATTTAGAGGTACAGTATACAGTGTTCTCCCACTTAAAAATATGAAAGAGGCCTGTAATTGACATCATAGGTAGACGTGAACTATGAGAGACAAAATGAGAAAACACATCATGAAAATCCCATTGTCTGATTTGGAAAGAATTTTTTTTCAAATTTTGGTGGAAAATAAGTATTTGGTCAATTACAAAAGTTCATCTCAATACTTTGTTATATATCGTTTGTTGGCAATGACAGAGGTCAAACGGTTTCTGTAAGTCTTCAAAAGGTTGGCACACACTGTTGCTGGTATGTTGGCCCATTCCTCCATGCAGTGATGTTTTGCGGCTGTCGCTGGCCAACACAGACTTTCAACTCCCTCCAAAGGTTTTCTATAGGGTTTAGATCTGGATACTGGCTAGGCCAGTCCAGGACCTTGAAATGCTTCTTACGAAGCCACTCCTTCGTTGCCCTGGCAGTGTGCTTTGGATCATTGTCATGCTGAATGACCCAGCCAAGTTTCATCTTCAATGCCCTTGCTGATGGAAGGAGGTTTGCACTCAAAATCTCATGATACATGGCCCCATTCATTCTTTCATGTACATGGATCAGTCGTCCTGGTTCCTTGGCAGAGAAACAGCCCCAAAGCATGATGTTGCCACCCCCATGCTTCACAGCAGGTATGGTGTTCTTTGGATGCAACTCAGCATTCTTTCTCCTCCAAACACGCCGACTTGTGTTTCTACCAAACAGTTCTACTTTGGTTTCATCTGACCATATGACATTCTCCCAATACTCTTCTGAATCATCCAAGTGCTCTCTAGCAAACTTCAGACAGGCCCAGACATGTAATGGCTTAAGCAGGGGGACACGTCTGGCAGTGCAGGATCTGAGTCCCTGGCGGCGTAGTGTGCTACTGATGGTAGCCTGTGTAACATTGGTCCCAGCTCTCTGCAGGTCATTCACTAAGTCCCTCTGTGTGGTTATGGGATTTTTGCTCACCGTTTTTGAGATCATTTTGACCCTACGGGGTGAGATCTTGTGTGGAGCCCCAGATTGAGGGAGATTATCAGTGGTCTTGAATGTCTTCCATTTTCTAATTATTGCTCCCACAATTGATTTCTTCACACCAAGCTGCTTGCCTCTTGCAGATTCAGTCTTCCCAGCCTGGTGCAGGGCTACAATTTTGTTTCTGGTGTCCTTCGACAGCTCTGTGGTCTTCACCATAGTGGAGTTTGGAGTGTGACTGTGTGAGGTTGTGGACAGGCATCTTTTATACTGATAACAAGTTCAAACAGGTGCCAGTACTACAAGTAATGAGTGGAGGACAGAGGAGCCTCTTAAAGAAGAAGTTATAGGTCTGTGAGAGCCAGAAATCTTGCTTGTTTGTAATTGACCAAATACTTATTTTCCACCAAAATTTAAAAAAAATTCTTTCCAAATCAGACAATGTGATTTTCAGGATTTGTTTTCTCATTTTGTCTCTCATAGTTGAGGTCTACCTATGATGTCAATTACAGGCCTCTCTCATCTTTTTTAGTGGGAGAACTTGCACAATTGGTGGCTGACTAAATACTTTTTTCCCACTGCATTACTAGAAATAGACATGAGGAGCTGTATCTTAGTAATGTTATAGATATTTTCTGCATCAGATTTTTTTGGTGGCAAAAATCCCCATTGTTTTAGGAGAGTAAGGCTATGTTCACACGTTGTATTTTGTCAGCGTTTTTTTTTCATGCGTTTTTTAATGCAAATTTTTATCTGCGTTTTACAGTGCCAGCATAGTCTATGAGATTTCAGAAATCTCATGCACACACCTTGCTTTTTTTGTCCTCAGTATGTTTTGCAAAATGCAGTATGTCACTTCTTTCAGCGGTTTTCCCCATTGAAAGCAATGGGTAGTGGAAAAAAAACACTGGAAAAAGGCAGGTATCGATTTTTGATATGTTTTTGGTGCCAAAACCTGAGGAAGTTGAATTAAATTATTATTTTTTTTACACTAAACTTTTTCAGCATACACAAGAGATAAATGTACCATGACAAAACCGTTGTAAAAAACGCACCAAAAATACAGTAAAAAAAAGCAGCAATGACTCAGGAAAACCTGCTTTTTTGAGGCAGATTCTTCACTGCCAAGAGAGCAGGTTTTGTTACAGAATCAAAATGCAGCAAAAAAGCAACATGTGAACATAGCCTTACAGTCAATATGCTGGGAGCTTACTATTATACCTGTGTATGGGGATACAACAACATACTTCTTCCTGATAATTCAGGAAGAGGTTAATGAGTCTCCTCCAGAGAAATAACAAATGAATGTGGGTGCAACCATAGCCTTTTGAAGCTGTTTTTCCGACAGCTTTCACAGGTCCTAGATGTAGTGATTTTCTGAAAAGATCATAATCTATACTTAGTGTGCGGTAATTATTACATACTAGATGGTGGCCCGATTCTAAGGCATCGGGTATTCTAGAATATGTATGCGGCCGACGGGGCACAATCAGCAGAGCGTTGTTTAAATTTGGTGCCAAAATTGCTGATTGGTCGTGGACGGCAACTTCGACCAATCAGCAAAACGGTGTTTAAATTTGGCGGCAATATCGGTGATTGGTCGCGGGTGGCGGCCGCGACCAATCAGCAAACTGTGTTAGTGCGGACCGGAGAGCTTGTTTAAATTTGGCGCTAAAATCGCTGATTAGTCGCGACCATGAGCAATCAGCAAAACGGTGTTTAAATTTGGAGCCAATATCGCTGATTGGTCGGGACCGGCGGTCCCGACCAATCAGCAGAGCGGGGTTTAAATTTGGCGCCAATAATGCTGATTGGTTGCGGCCGGCGACCGCGACCAATCAGCAGAGCGGTCGCGACCAATCAGCAGAGCGGTCGCGGCTGGCGGCCGCGACCAATCAGCAGAGCGTTGTTTAAATTTAGCGCCAATCTCGCTGATTGGTCGCAGTATCGGTTGGGATACTTGTGCTGCCAGCAGCGGGGAGATGAGCGGCTAGCGCTGCTCATCTCCCCGCTGCATCCCCGCTGACCTCCGTCCGGCAGATGAGCCACTAATGGCCACCATCTTTTTCTCAAATCCTGCGTCGCTGATTGGCCGCGGCCGGACCAATCAGCGACGCGGGATTTCCTGGACAGACAGACAGACAGAAAGACAGACAGACCGGATAAGACGATTATATATATAGATATCTTATTTCATTTTATAACAAGAACATACTGATGGTTCGTAGTACTAAAAATTATTCATATTGTTTCAAATGGTCATTTAGCTTGTATTACAATTCATTAAGCAGATTTGTCAACAGAGTTTACAACACTAACTGTATATATTATAAAATAGATAATTTAGACCTGATGACACTCATGTACTTACTTTGAAAACCCTTCTCAAAGTCATCGGATTTCACACTGCAAACTGCATACATTATGAAATAGATCTTTTAGAACCGATGATACTGGTATATTTACTTTGAAACCCCTTGTCAAAACAGATGTAACTTTGGGTCCAGCAAGAAAGTAGAAGAACTCATAAAACCAGTTTTATATTGCTATTTTGTCACGGATTTTCAAAGAAAAGTACACCTCCCTCACCAGGACTATAAGATCCAGTTAATAAAGTATGCAGCTTTTATTGTTATTCTGAAACAGTCCACTTAAATGATCTGAAATATATAGGTTATTTCAATTTAATCACTATTGCTGTATGGCTCATAATGGTGGTCCAGAGTCTCTCTATTTAAAGACGAACTAATGTCCTAATACAGCATGTGGGTGGACTGCTTTCTTAATAATAATAATCTTTTTGTTTATATAGCGCCAACATATTACACAGCTCTTTACAATTCAGACAATTTACAGACGTCATCACTGTCTGCATTAGGGCTCACAATCTAGATTCCCTATCAGTATGTCTTTGGAGTGTGGGAGGAAACCGGAGAACCCGGAGGAAACCCACGCAAACACTGGGAGAACATACAAACTCCTTGCAGATGTTGTTCTTGGTGGGATTTGAACCTAGGACCCCAGTGATGCAAAGCAATAGTGCTAACCACTGAGCTACTGTGCAAATAACCCTTTAATATAATCCTACTTGTATTTAGGTTTAAAGGCCCAATAATTTCTTTTCAAACATGTTAACGGGAACTATAACTCAAGGGAGACAGGAATGAAAACCACAGATGTCACTTCTAGGGACCACGGCAAACCGTCCAGAAAAGTGAAGACTATGTGGCCAACTATCACCTATATCTGGAGAATTTTGAATCATCTGATATATTATATGGGTATTGTATATTGTTATCCTCAGACACAAAAATTACAAGTTTTAATGCACATTTATTTATTATGTACCTTCAAATCTCCTGAAATATTTGCCCCTGCAAGAATTCCTGTAGCTGCTGGGAAGAAAATAGCAAAGACAGAGAAAAAACCTTCGTCACCCCTGAAGTCTGGACCAAAATTTTCTGCAAATATCGAAGCTAAAAAAAAAAAAAGGAGTTGATGTTCATTCACTTGCACCTTGGAGAATAAAGATAGCGATCAGTAGAGTGCAGACAGGAGAGTGAAGTATACCTTAAATTTCCGATATTTTCACAAATAAAAGCAAGTCATATTGAACAAATTTTACCACAATCATGAAGTACAATATGTCAAGAGAAAACATACTCAGAGTCACTGTGGTCCATTGAAGCGTTCTGGAGTTATTACCAAATAAAGTGAAAGTGGTCAGAATTGTAAAATTTGGCCTGGTAATGACGGTGAAAACTGGCTTGGGAGGTGAAGGGGTTAGTATACTCATGTACCGCTGCTCTCTCCAGTGTCTAGCGGCGTTCTTCTCTGTTTCTCTGTTACGTCACCACAATTCTGACTAGTCGGCTCACTCTATGCTCTATGCATGAGCTGGAAGTCTATTTTACAATGAAAGCCTATGGAGAGTTATTCTGATGCTCCATAGGCTTTCATTGTAAAAGAGACTTCTGAATCACGCAGAGCACGGCGTGACCAGGTCAGTCTGCAGAGCGGTGGCGTCACAAAGACACAGAGGAGAACGGAGTGGGATCTCAGAGAGCGGCGATAGGTGAGTATATTACTACATTCACACTACATTACATGCATATATACACACATTTACTGCATAAAAAAACTTAGTGGGAGGGATTTTTTTAAAGTCTAAGGAAGATTCCAGGTGTAAGAATTTGGATTGTCAATCTTAGTAGTATTCTACTATTGGGAAGTTATGTCAACTCCTACACCCTACATCAATGTATAGCACGATACCCAACAGGCTCAACTCTTGAATACTTCACCTTGATAATTAAAGAATCCTCTTGATCTTTTCTCCTCTGTGGTTGGAATAACAGTCCCGATAAAGAAGTTGGCAATGGCGATAAGCAGTATAACCAGCAGCACAATTTGGGCCTTAATAAAAAAAGACGTCATTGTGTGAGGTGATATCCAACGTACATCAATAAGGTGGTTGTTGTTTAATAATATTACTACGGTGATCTGGCACATGAATTCTAGGCAGAATTAATTTTTCTACCATTTACCTTGGCAAATATATTCAACTTATTGCACTTAGCTTCAAACTATCGCAATAAATAAGAGAATGATACATTGTAATAATAAAAATACATTAAGTGTACACCTTTCATGTAATTAATTTTATTATTTTTACCCCTTTATATGTACAATACATTTGACTCCTTCCTAACATGTACTGTAAATGTTTATGCAGGTGTATTTAGCAGGAACCATTACAAACCACATGTACTGTGTGCCAACTGTGTTATACAGCTTGCATATACAGTGTGCTGATGGGTTGCCATGCCAGCTGAGCCGACTTAACCTTGGTGCAATGTCCATCCGGAGCCTACTGAACCTTGGTACAACTGCCAGCTGGAACCTACTGAACCTTGGTACAACTGCCAGCTAGAGACTACTGAACCTTGGTACAACTGCCAGCTAGAGACTACTGAACCTTGGTACAACTGCCAGCTAGAGACTACTGAACCTTGGTATAACTGCCAGCCGAAACCCACTGAACCTTGATACAACTGCCAGCCGGAGCCTACTGAATCTTGATACAACTGCCAACTGGAGCCTATTGAACCTGGGTACAACTGCCAGCTGAAGCCTACTGAACCTGGGTACAACTGCCAGCTGAAGCCTACTGAGCCTTGATACAACTGCCAGCCGAAGCCTACTGAACCTGGGTACAACTGCCAGCTGAAGCCTACTGAGCCTTGATACAACTGCCAGCCAAAGCCTACTGAACCTTGGTACAATGGCCAGCTGGAGCCTACTGAACCTTAGTGCAACTGCCAGCTGGAGCCTACTGAACCTTGGTACAACGGCCAGCTGGAGCCTACTGAACCTTGGTACAACGGCCAGCTGGAGCCTACTGAACCTTGGTACAACTGCCAGCCAGAGCCTACTGAACCTTGGTACAACTGTCAGCCGGAGCCTACTGAACCTTGGTACAACTGCCAGCCGGAGCCTACTGAACCTTGGTACAACAGCCAGAGTCTACTGAACCTTGGTACAACTATGAAGCCAAGTCACAGGATAAGCTCCAAGCTTCAATTTCTAAAGAATTAAGTGCTAAAAAAAAGTTTTAAAAAATATTTTAAAAATAAAGATTTAATTACCCTCTTTTTAAGCAATTCTTTCAAAAAGAGTTTTAAAAAAAACATTATTTTTTTCTTTAAACCGTATTTGGGATCAGAACATCTGCAAAAGTCTGATGTATGGAAATATAAAACTATTTGATAAATACTATAAAGAGAAAAAATAGTAACCCCCAAATTTAAGTTTCTTTTTTAGCTATGCAATGATGTGATTCATCTTCTAATTAACTACACAGGTTTCATTAAAGTCTGATGAACACAGTTTTCTGTACATATTTAGTCCTCAAACACATTCCATTTACAGTAGAGCTTCTCAATCTCGTTATACTGGGACTTTACAAGTGAAAGTATAGTGCCCACAGGTGATCAACTTTAATGCCAAAACTAATTATGTCTCTCCATTTATGTATCTATCTATCTATCTATCTATCTATCTATCTATCTATCTATCTATCTATCTATCCATCTTGATCTATCTGTTATGTATATACTGGCACCAATAATGTGATGTACTGTATTTATGGAATACTTACATGAATGATATTGCAAAATTGAGAAGTTCATTTAAGGGATAACTCTAGAGGACAAAAGAGTCACACTCTGATGGTCTATTTTAGGTAATTAAGCAACTACAGTAGTAAAGTTGAGTTTTATGATCCATTATTAGCTAATTCCTAAGTAAAACAATCATGATCCAAAGTTCACATTACAAAATGTCCCCTGAGATGACTTTCAATAGTGTATCTCAACAATTATAATGAATTTTAACCTGCATGCCCCTCTCACTTTATGATGTGGTCAATCATTTCACAGTCAAAGAGAGAGCAACAAGCTGATAAGAAGGCAATCATTGTCATAATTACGGCTATCAGCTAGACACTATTTATATGTCTAGGGCATATCAATGAGAATAATTCTTTGACACATATATTACTAATATAACATGTTAGGACAAAGCATTCTGAGCTTTCTGCAGAAATGAAGATTTGCTTGGAATAAAACATTGAATTCAATTTTTCAAACTTTTCAGCAGATCCATGATCTGAAGTATCACCATTAACATTGTATCACAGTGTTTTGCTTTATTAAAGTAAATCTCTTCTCACTGCCTTGTATCTTACCTTTGCTTCCCATTCCATGCCAGCTACAGAAATTCCTAGCAGAATGATTACTGTTATTGTCCCCACAATCCTGATATCATTTACTTCATCCACCATGATTGCATTATTGTCCTATCGGGAAAGAAGTCAACTGTTTAATAAATGTAATCCAAGTCTTGGTATTGACACGTACACAGCGGCCAGCCGTCATTCTCCTCCCAGGGGGTGAAGGTGCGCTCTCATCATGAATATACTGGACTCATAAACTATGTGCACAATGTATTTTGTAATATTTTGTAATATTTCTTATCAAGCAGAACAATATTATCTCTGCTGTTTAGACTAAAAGGTCCTGTCTCTATAATATGTTGCCCTTTAAATAGGGCATCATATATTTATGCCAGATAACTTTAACCCCTTTGTGACATATTCAAGCAGAGCCCGCATATTTTCAGGCAGATGATGGCTGATTTATTAAGCCATCATTTGCCTCTAACTGCCGCTGGTGAAACGGAGCTCTGCTTGCGGCTGTTAACATGTTAAATGCCACTGACAGAAGCATTTAACACACACCAGCGAGGGAGGGCATCATTCCATGCACATATCTGCGCGCCCGTGACGTGATTGCGTGGCGCCGATGAGTTTCAATGACAGCTGGGTGTCTGCTGAGGACCCATGCCTGTCATGTCCTCCTGTGAAAGCCATCGTTTAGCTGATGAACTGCTATGTATAGCACAAGTGATGAGACAATTGTAGCTTTAAGTTCCCTATGGGGACTAACAAATACAGTGAAAAGTGAGAAAAATATGAAAAAAATACAAAAGTTTAAATCTTCCCCACTTTTGCCCCATTAAAAATAAAACAATGAGAAAAAATACACATATTTGGAATTGCCACATTCAGAAAAGTCCAATCTATCAAAATATAAAATAAATTAATCTGATCAGTAAACGGAGTAATGACAAAAAAAATCGAAATGCCAGAGTTACGCTTTTTTGGCTGCCACAACATTGCAATAAGATGCAATAAGAGGCGATCAAAACATCGTATCTACCCCAAAATAGTATCAATAAAAAACGTTATCTCAGGGCGCAAAAAATAAGCCCTCACACAACCCTATATCCCGAAAATTGAAAACGTTACGGGTCATGGCGTTATGGCAACAAAAGCAAAATTTATTTTTTACTAATTTCTGAATTTTTTTTCACCACTTAAATAAAAAACTATACATCTATAGTGTCTGCATAATCATACTGACCTGGTCAGTTTTACCGCATAGTGAACATGGTCAATAAAATATTTAAAAAACAAAATTGTGGAATTGCACTTTTTTTGCAATTTCAACTCATTTGGCCTTTCTTTCCCGCTTTCTGGTGTATCACATGATAATATCAATGATGTAATTCAAAAGTACAATTCATCCAGCAAAAACAAGCCCTCATACCATTATGAGGACGAAAAAATAAAAAAAGTGATGGCTCTTGGAAGAAGTGGAAGAAAAAACAGAAAAACAAAACTGCAAAATAGCCCCATCATGAAGGGGTTAAAGGAGTTGCTCGCCTTTGGGGACAATATTTTTTTACATTAAATGCATGTAATTTGGATTGAAATAATTTTTACAATTTCGTTTCATTAAAAATTTGCCTTCGATAGCCTCTGTGTTGCCCTGTCAAATGCTGGCTATTGATTGGGTTAGCTAAGAAGCCCACTATCATGGTTTAGCCATGGCCCCAATATCAGTATTTGGTCAGTATTCGGTCAGTATTTTTTCTCAGGAGTGGGAGCCAAAACCAGGTGAGGAACAATCAGAGAAAAGGTGTAATAGAAACAAGTCACCAATTCTGCATTTATCACCCACTCCTGGTTTTGGCTCCCACTCCTGAGGAAAAAAACTGACTGAATACTGACCAAATACTGATAGTGGGGCCGTGACTTTTGACAGATAGTTTGTAACTCTTTAATCCGTCTTTTTCTGAGCTCCTCTCAGCTGATTTATGGCCATACACTACATCAAAGTTGAAACAAAGAGGATGTATAAGCCAAACAGTGTAACATTTTTTACAAAATCCAATTGCAAAATAATTTTTAGCCCTAAATAAATGCATTTAATTAAAAACGAAAATAAAAAAAAATAACCAAAAAATGCCCCAAAAGTGAGCAAACCCCTCATGCCAATAAGGCTTTTAGGTAAAGTTGAAGAATATATCACACATGTAGCCAATGTGCTAAGTAATCATCTAAAGAAAATCTGCATATCTGCTTTTATCAAGTAGAGCGAGTGGAGGCACGCTCTATCAACGGTTTGGTTGTTGCATATAATTAACGGGCATTGGTCTGAATTTTGTAATATAATATATTTTATTGACAAGTATATTGCACTTTTATCATTTTGAAAATAGCAGCAGTCTGTTATTGTGTTTGATGTCAAGGAGGGCGAGAACGTGGAACATCTATTGGCAAAAGCTGGAAGAAAATGATCAAAAATACCATACTAAAGCAATATACTACTATTGTTTATTGCCACCAAGAATCATTAACCGTGAAAGTAATTCCAGCTAAGGTGAAATACTTAGAAGATATTTTCCAGGTCTCATATTATTCACCTTTAGAAGATCCACAACAGTTTCTGAGAAACCAACCACGTACATAGCAACAGCAACAGCATTGGCAAAAGCAAAGATAAGTCCAATAGATCCACCAAATTCTGGTCCGAGGCTTCTTGAGATGAGATAGTATGCTCCACCTAAAAGAGGCAGTAGCTTAGTTTAGCACATGGATACATTTCAGTTTGTAATTTGGCATCACTCAAATTGTCAAGTTTCATGAACAGACCTTACCCTACAAAAAAGCAGAAAAGAGAAGCCGTGTGGGCATTTGTCCTCCCGTTCTCCTTGCCAAGCTTCCCTTACGTCAGTGAGAGAACATGCCAGGAAATGACTAGTCTACGCTTATACAGGAGTTAGGGATTAAAATGGTTCATGTTATGTTTTTTTTTTATTCTGTTAAACATTTAAACCATATGATATGTAGATATGAGCAAACTATATGTCTGTTCATGGAACTTGAGAATTTAAGGAACCAATGGTATCTCAATTTGCATGAAGCAAGTATCTCTTATTTCAATAGATTTGGTATTGCTGCCAATGGACAGTAACTAATTACCAATAGAGTAACTGGAACATTATGTGATTATACTGAGATTACAGAAAGGAAATTTTTCTATGTATTATTGTAGTGATGTACGCACTTACCCTTTTTTCACTATTTATATTTTCTTGGTCATTGTGGAATTTGTTGAAGAATTATTTCCTAGTTAATTATTGCATTGATTTTTATTATAATTAAACAAACAAAATTATTTTGGTTATGGGGGTGATATACAATTTAATAGATATCATAAAAAATATATAGTAAAGAACTACTTTTTTGTCCTTACTTTTTTTCCATACACAAAGCTCAGTGTGGTTTATTTGGAAATAATTCTTCAACATGACTAAAGTTTGGCAAATTAATAGGGTATTTCCATCTTATAAAGTGATGGGATACAACCAGGATATGAAATCACTTTATTATCAATGGGATTTCAACATCTGGGACCCTCAACAATCATAAAAATAAGGGGACAGAGTACTGATATGGTGACTCAGATGGGGAAACAGCACTGGTTTTATTCTCAGGATCATAAACTGATGACATATCCTAGCGATGGGAAAAACCCTTTAATAGAGCAAATAAATAGATATTTTAAATGTGAATAGACTCACTTACACTTACCTCGTACTGGAAATACAACATGAACCCACCAAGCAGCCATCCAACCAACCAACATAACTGGGTCATGTGTACATTACCAACGTGTCTATGTTAAACCTACAGTAAGGTTATCTTGGAGGCCAGATGGACAGATTTCATTGCTCCTCTCAACATAGTTTCAGTTGTGTATATAGTCGGGAAGGATCCACTGATGATCGGCTTACTTTCTTACCTTAACGTTCTCCCATTATCAAAGCAAAAGCTATGTATAATATTGGTAATTCTGCATTCTTACAATTAAAGGGAGTCACCAAGCACAGCATCTTTTAGGGCACATAATCCTGATAAAAAATTGCACCTTTGGTGTCCAAATCTGTTGCTGTGTTTGCCAGAAATTGTTCTTTATTGAACTATGCTAATGTGGCGCTCGGGGCACCATTGGCATGGCTGAGCAGCTCAGTGCACCTTCCAACCTACTTTTTTTTTCATTTATCTGTCCTTCCTTCTTCCTTGATTGACAGATCTGACTTTACAGGAGCCAGAAGATAGCGGAGAAAGATAGAAAACAGGAAGTGACCGGCACTGAACTGTTCGGCCACGCCAAAACTGCACCTAGCACCTAGCACCTCAGTAGCATATTTGAATAAAGGACAATGCTGCACAATGATGTTTAATCCATAATTATTGATGTCACTGGAAAAGAAGCCCCTGCAGTGAGAGAATATGCTGTTACTATGAACAAAACTCACAGCACTGCAAGAAAGGCGCAACAGATGGCACAAGAGAACAGTGGCAAGGTACTGATAAATAATTGATAGGGTATCTATATTGGTGGCACAAGAGAACAGTGGCAAGGTACTGATAAATAGGGTATCTATATTGGTGGCACAAGAGAACCGTGGCAAGGTACTGATAAATAATTGATAGGGTATCTATATTGGTGGCACAAGAGAACAGTGGCAAGGTACTGATAAATAATTGATAGGGTATCTATATTGGTAAGTTTGTGATCTTCCATTTATAGAAGCAATAAAAAAAGTATTTGTATCCCTAGAAAAACAACAAAAAATACTATTAACCAATTCAAGACCAGGCCACTGGAGGTGTGTATAGGTGTTATTTAACTGTGGGGAAACAGAGATTCAGAAGGGGTTGTCCGAGTAAAGGACCACTTAAAATATAAAATTTGTTTGCGTTTTCATAACAATTATTTTTATTTATTGGATACTTTTCTGTTAGCAACAGCGATTTGGATTGACAGCAGCTTTTTTATTTTTTTCCTGCTTTTTATTTATGTATTTATTTATGTATTTATTTTTCATTTATTTCACATATTGTGAAAGACCTTTGGGGAGCAGCTCAACATTTAAATACATTTTTTGATCTGATTCCCCCTGTAACTGGGGCTGATACCTAAATCTGAGTTAGGCTTGTAGTTTAATAACAACATAAAACAATTTCCCAACAATAGCTATAAAAATGAAGGAAAATCCAGCACCGAAAAATTCTGAAAATTAAAAAAAATTGTTTATTAAGTCAGGTGAGGATAAAAATAACACACAGAACATGAAATAACATGAATGAAAAAAGAGGGGAGGAAAAAGGGAGGGGGACAAACCTTAGCGTTTCGGACAAGCATTAACTTTTTGTTATTTCATGTTCTTTGTGTGTTATTTTTATCCTCACAAGACTTAATAAACATTTTTTACTTTTATAATTTTTAGGTGCTGGATTTTCCATCATTTTTCTGGTTCCACAGCTGGGTATCAGGCTCAGCGTTTTTTCTTTGCTTCGACGGTAATATTCCGCAATTTAACATCTACAATGGTGAGCTGATATTTTCTCGCTCTCTATTTGAATAGCTATAAAAGCAGGTTATGTAAAATAAAAGAATACTAAATCCTTTCTTTTTGACTTCCCCAATCATAGGAACAACTGACTAGACATACCATAAGCCAACAAAGGTATGTAAGTGTTCTGATAGTTTAGGCCAAATCACTGTCTAGATTATGAATAGATTTTGCTTTACATTGTCAAAGTATCAATAATGAATGTCTGCAGACATAATAAAAATGTATGCTCTTTTTCTACAGTATTGAAAATACTTACCTCCTCTGACAATGCCATTGGTGCATATTGCGGACATAGAAAGACCTGTCAGCGTGGTTACCACCACACTGAGACCAATGATAACAAATCCAAGACCTGGAAACAGCAAAAAGAAATGATGTTCACCTGCATCCAACACAAGCTTTAAGTATTGGAGATCCCTGGAATACTGGTGCAGGGAAGACAAGGTTCTCCTGAAATGCACTAGGATTAAAGTCACTTACCGTACTAGTGTCCAACTGGGGTAAATTTACTAAAGTAATCTAGTGCTGCAGCATTGTCAATATAGATATTAATCATAAAATTGATTATAAATCCAATCATCATTTGAGTTATGTTTTATTTCTTAAGTTGCCCCTACACATAGAGGTAGAGTGCCCGGTACCTATAAAAGCAGTAGGAATTCATGGTAAAACTATACTTTGTTTTGCCATACAGAACTTGGTGAATCTATCCCAATATTAAGAGACCACCAGTCTATAATATCCAGAGGGCCCACCAATGTATGATAGTCACATCTGGACCTAACAAGAAGAAAGTTACTTACATGTAAGAGACTGCACTTCCAAGTCCATAAAAAACGCTTAATACTTTTATTACTTCCCAAGCAAGATTGAGTCAGGCAGAAATGTTTCAAAACAATTGAAGAAGCACTCAAATGAATACTTTTCTTCATTAAATGTGTGTATATGCATGTAATGCAGTGTGAGTGTATTAATATACTCATCTATCATCGCTTTCTCTAGGATCCAGCGTCGTTCTGCTCCTCTTCTCAGTGACGTCACAGCTCTGCAGACTGTCTGGGTCACAAGTGGCTTTTACAATGTAAGCCTATGGAGCATCAGAACAGGTCTCCGTATACTTACTTCGTAAAAGAAACTTCCAGCTCACGCATAGAGCATAGAACGAGAGGGCTAGTCTGAACAGTGGTGACGTCACTGAGAAGAGGAGAAGAACGGCGCTGGATCCTGGAGAATGCAGCGGTAGGTAAGAATATTATTCACACTACACAATATGCACATATACACACATTTAATGAAAAAAAAATATTCATGGGTGTGTTTATTTAAACCGTAACAGGTCCTGATCCAGGTACATGATACAGAAATGGCCTACATAGTGGAGGATTAGTATTGTGACAAACAAATATTAAAGATCAGACTATAAAATGGATTATGCAGTTTCAATAATAAAATGCATCAAAAAACAGATGTGAACTTGTGGGAAAGATTGTCCTATCCATTAAAAGAAAGGAAGAGGTTCTCGTGCAAAATAACAGGGCTGTCACCGACTACTCATCATGGCATCACTGTATGGGGGCAGCATCTCATGCATATCATCATATGAATGGATTCATCTGACTTGTACGTCCTTGGGTGAGTTTAGTTGTTTTAAACATTTGAACCAGACTAAATCTAAATAATAATAACGTAAGACTTCGAAGAGAGGAAAGGCGACACGTTCTGTTCCATAAAAATGTGTTTTATTGCAAAATCATTAAAAAATGGATGCAGGAGAATGAAGGTCCAAGAGACGGATGATTGCTGTTTCGCACACAATGGTGCTTCAACAGGTCCAAACACTGTGTTTAGACCCGTTGAAGCACCATTGTTTGCAAAACGGCCATTGTCCGTCTCTTGCACCTGCATTTTCCTGCATCCATTTTTTAATGGTTTTGCAACAAAATGCGTTTTTATGGGACTGAGAGTGCTGCCTTTCCTCTCTTTGAAGTCTTACCAAAATCTTACATTTGGTGAAGCACCTGGAGTTCCCATATAATCGCGAGGTGTGAGCCGTTATCCTTTCAAGTTGTGTGAGTTATGAATGGTGTAGTTTTTTTTTCTCTTTTTTTGCAAATAATAATAACGTATTGATAATTTTGTTTTGTTTGGACTTGGATATTTGCTCTCTTACAGTATAGGTATATAACCTTCTGGTTGTGGTGTTGCAGTACGGCACACTATAACTATGTATAAGAGTGGCCAAACTAAACATCTTTAGCACTGAAAATTAGTTCTCTATCAAAAGGGCTGCTTTATAGAAGTAATACTGACCAGGTATACAAGTATTTTGGAAATCAGAAACTAAAAGAGCACTCTAATAACCATACCCTAAGCATGAAAGTTCTTAAAGAGGACCAGTCACCAGGTTAAAAATGGCCAGTCTTTGCTCTTGTTTTTTTTAATAATCTGGTTTTTAAATATGGGCCTTTTTACTTGCTGTTCATTTTTATAGTAATACCAAGGATAATAATAAAAAGGGTAATAATGCAGAGCAGCCTAAAGACATGCCCCAAGAGAATCCTGTGAGCCACACCTTCTTGGAAAGACTATAGAAATTCGCACTAAATAAAATAGCCCGTATCTCTGGAACCGTACGGCAGATTAAAAATAAAAAAAGAATATTCAGGGGAGCAGCGGGAATAAAATAAGAGAAAAAGGCCAATTCTAACCTGGTGACAGGCCCCTTTTAATTATATCACATGCAACTAGGACAGAAAGATGCATAAGTGGACAGGATTTGTATAATGCAAATAAATAATGTGTTTATTTCGGCCTTTTGCTAATCAAATGGATAGAAATGGGCACAATTATATAGCTACTGTTGTACTTGTCAATGCAATTAAGAAGCACCTTTGGATATTGGACTTAGAGTGTTCTTTTACTCTAATCATCATATGCAACAGCTTTACAGTATTTATTTGCATTCTGAAGCACAGTAATATGAAGGCATAATACATACCGTGTAAACAGTAATGGTGATATTGTGGACCAATACATCGATCACTTTTTTTTCAATGGACACTACCTGAAAAGTCTAAATAATCCATGATCCATTGTTATGTCACTCACCTCATTCTTCTAGGAGTACAAAACTGGAAAAGGGACCTCAAGGAGGCTGTCCACTACTATTACTACTACAGATCGGTGGGGGTGTGACAGCTGTTCTCGATGTCGGCAGCAGCCAGCAGTGCTCAGTTATAGAGCTTATCCGTCTACTTATATTGCCCGAGGTTGGGTACTGCACATCCGCCTCCTATTGATTTGTATAGGGGGTGGATGTGCAGTACCTGGCCGCGGCCATCATCAGTAGATGGAGCAGCTTGGTAACTGAGCACTGCCGGCAGCTGCCGACACCGAGAGCAGCTAATCGGTGAGGGTGCCAGGTGTCGCCCCCACCGATCAGACATTGATAACCTATTGTAAGGATAGGCCATCAATGATAAAGTAGTGGACAACCTCTTTAATATTTCATCTCATCTCGTATCAAATTTCTGTCCATCATTGTAAGACATAACTTAAGAGAAGTTTAGACTGCTCTGGAAGCAGTCCTTGGAACCAGCCATCTCTTCACATTGTTCTTATGCTGGATTCGGATCCACCATGTGGCTGTTGACTCCTACTAGATGACATTACCTTACAATTTGTTGATCTTAGTTCTCCACATCCAGAGGTCCCAATAAGACTTTCCAGAACTTAGAACAGATTAGTATAATCTCCTACCTAGCCATGCAATCACTCGGTATCTTAAGTATCCTTAACTCTTTACCTCCTCGTACAAAACCGTTGGTTGCAATTGCAGAGGTTGACAACCCAGTAATTGTGGTTACCATGGTCGCAAGTAAAATTATGACAACTCCCAGACCTGTCAGTAGTAGAAGAAAATGAAATATTTTATATATGTCTTGTCTTTTAATATAACATAACGCCGGAAACGGTGACTCCTAGAACTTACGAGACTGGAAATAAATACTGAGCTGTTGGAAAAAGGCTGTATGGGAAAAAGTGACTGAGTACCAACTTGTGAATAGCAGAGCAGTTCTTCTCACGTAAATCCTGAAATTAAGAACCTAGGAGAGAGGCTTAACTTCCCCTGTTGTAAGCGTTGAGACGCTTTTAAAATCCTGCAATAAATTCATTTTCTTGTCTCATTTTTGCTCTATACTCCGGTCGACGCTAAAAAAAAAGCCTCGAGCAAGTCAAGTATATGATTACCTTAAAATAATGAGATTCTGAACTGGCATCGACCTTTAGAGCGTCCATGCCTCATATTTTATTACCTCCACTGACACATCCATTTGTGGCAATTGCAGAGGTGGACAGGCCAGTTATAGTAGTTACTGTCACAGCTAACCCGATGATAATGACACCAAGACCTCAGTGGAAAGAGAAAAATACAGTATGTTAACTATTAAAACATACTTCTGCGAGTGTCTTGTCAAGAACACCCTCCTCCTATAAGTCTACAGCCTTGGCTATTAGACACTATCCACTATATAATGCTTTTCTTACATGCAAGTTTAAAGTTGACCAAGATTAAATGCTGAACTTTTGTCTAACATTAGCTATAAAATCATCAACGAGATACATAAGATGGGGTACTGAGTTAACACCTTCAATTGCGCCTTCACTCCTTCCCAAATTAATTTCCATCCCCCTTCCCATTCTTTCACCAGTCAGTATCATACACACTTTGGCCTTGATTCATCAAGACTGGCGATGTTCACGCCAGACTTGACAAGGGGGCATGTTGATGTCATGAATCAGCCAAGCTATGGCATCATGCCCCCATTTTGCCCCCGCTTCTCCCATTTTGAGGCTGGGAAAAACTGAGATGAAAATAAAGTCACAACATGTTTGTGCAACTCCTTGTAATTTTACAACTACCGAAAAAGTGAGTTCTGGCATAATCGCTTTGATGAATCGATGCCAAAGAGTTAAGGAGTGAGGAGTGCTCCTCATCACTGATGGCTAGAGCAGTTCTGTCCTGCTGTGCTCACCATCTTTTCTTTATTACAGAAATCTAGTAAAGAAGCTGAGTGTGTAGATATATGTTTGAACATATGTGTCACAGAGATTTACAGTATATATACACACGTGGTCAAAATTGTTGGTACCCCTTGTTAAATGAAAGAAAATGCACAATGGTCACAGAAATAACTTGAATCTGACAAAAGTAATAATAAATTAAAAATCTATGAAAATGAAAGTCAGTCATTGCTTTTCAACCCTGATTCCACAGAATTTAAAAAAAAATTAATCTCATGAAGTAGGCCTGGACAGAAATGATGGTACCCCTGAAAATAATGTGACAAAAGGGACATGTTTAATCAAGTTGTGTTCACTAATTAGCATCAAAGATGTCTACAATCTTGTAATCAGTCAGTGGGCCTGTATATAGGGCTACAGATACTCACTGTGCTGTTTGGTGACATGGTGTGTACCACACTCAACATGGACCAGAGGAAGCAAAGGAAAGAGTTGTCTCAGGAGATTATAAAGAAAATTATAGACAAGCATGTTAAAGGTAAAGGCTATAAGACCATCTCCAAGCAGCTTGATGTTCCTGTGACTACAGTTGCACATATTATTCAGAAATTTCAGATCCATGGGACTGTAGCCAACGTTCCTGGACGTGGCCGCAGGAGGAAAATTGATGACAAATCAAAGAGACGGATAATATGAATGGTAACAAAAGAGCCCAGGATAATTTCTAAAGAGATTAAAGGTGAACTTCAAGCTTAAGGAACATCAGTTTCAGATCGCACCATCCGTCGTTGTTTGATCCAAAGTGGACTTCATGGGAGACGAACAAGGAGAACACCATTGTTGAATAAAAATCATAAAAAAGCCAGACTGGAATTTGTCAAACTACATGTTGACAAGCCACAAAGCTTCTGGGAGAATGTCCTATGGACAGATGAGACAAAAATATAAGTTTTTGGCAAGGCACATCAGCTCTATGTTCACAGACGGAAAAATGAAGCATATCAAGAAAAGAACACTGTCCCTACTGTGAAACATGGAGGAGGCTCTGTTATGTTCTGGGGCTGCATTGCTGCATCTGGCACAGGGTGTCTTGAATCTGTGCAGGGTACAATGAAATCTCAAGACTATCAAGGGATTCTAGAGAGAAATGTGCTGCCCAGTGTCAGAAAGCTTGGTCTCAGTCGCAGGTCATGGGTCTTGCAACAGGATAATGACCCAAAACACATAGCTAAAAACACCCAAGAATGGCTAAAAGGAAAATATTGGACTATTCTGAAGTGGCCTTCTGTGAGCCCTGACCTGAATCCTTTTGAGCATCTTTGGAAAGAGCTGAAACATGCCGTCTGGAAAAGGCAACCTTCAAACACGAGACAACTGGAGCAGTTTGCTCATGAGAAGTGGCCAAAATACCTGTCGAGAGGTGCAGAAGTCTCATTGACAGTTACAGGAATCGATTGATTGCAGTGATTGCCTCAAAAGGTTGTTCAGAAAAATATTAAGTTAAGAGTACCATCATTACTGTCCAGGCCGATTTCATGAGTTTAATTTTTTTTTAAATTCTGTGGAAGCCGGGCTGAAAAGCAATGTCTGACTTTCATTTGTTCATTTTCATAGATTTTTAATTTATTATTACTTTTGTCAGATTCAAGTTATTTCTGTGACCATTGTGGGTTTTTCTTTCATTAAACGAGGGGTACCAACAATTTTGACCACGTGTGTATACAGATAAATATAGATATACTTTGTGTGTATGCATGTCATTGTGTGAAGTGTATGTGTGAATGTGAGCCCTCCCATTACAAAATCTTATGTAAACCCCTTTAGTCATGTAAAACCTCAAATCTTTGGAATATAACTAATATAACTATATAATTAATCTTCTACTTTAATTAAAAAAAAGTGAAAAGACAGAAAAGTAATAAAGATCTGCTACTGTCAGGAAACCTTCCACATGGATACATTGTCAGCAACACAAGTTATATTAAAGGGGTGGTCCGAAATGCAAATTAATTGTGATTCTAAATCCCTATTTATTTAACACTATAATCTAAAGCATTTTCTAAGAAACTTTAAACATTCCCTATCCTTCCCTAACTACACTAACTGCTTTTCTTTTTTCTTCCTCCTTCCTTTTTGATGATGTAACTTAATTTTAGAATCTCTAGTGCATGCTGGGATACTCAAACAAAGCGTTATCAGGGGTCACTGCCACAGTCTCTGCCTCCTCCCTGAAACAAAGTGTCATCAATGACCTTAAGGCCCCGTCACACTTAGCGACGCTGCAGCGATCCCGACAACCTGTCAGGGATCGTTGCTGCGTCACTATGTGGTCGCTGGTGAGCTGTCAAAGAGGCAGGCTCACCAACAATCAGGGGAGCAGCGACATCGTGGAAAGAATCTTTCCACGATGTCCTGCTCCTGGTTACGAGCCTGCTGAAGCAGGAGCAGGCTGGTAACTATGGTAAACATCGGGTTACTAGGGGCACATGGTTACCACTCTGCTACAGTGAGCGGGAGGTTACCGTTCACTTTAGCAGGCTGGTAACCATGGTAAACATCGGGTTACTAGGGGCACACGTGCCCCTAGTAACCCGTTGTTTATCATGGTTACGAGCCTGCTAAAGTGAGCGGTAACCTCCCGCTCACTGTAGCAGAGTGGTAACCATGATAAACAACGGGTTACTAGGAGCGCGTGTGCCCCTAGTAACCCGATGTTTACCATGGTTACCAGCCTGATCGCTGCTCCCGCTGGTCACACACAGCGATGTGTGCTGACCAGCGGGAGGGCAACGACCAAAAAATGGTCCAGGACACTTTGCAGCGATCAGCGACCTCACAGCAGGGGCCTGATCATTGCAAAGTGTCACACATAGCGACATCGCTGGTGAGGTCGCTGTTGCGTCACCAAAACCGTGACACAGCAGCGATCTCGCTAGCGATCTCGCTATGTGAGACGGGGGCTTTAGTTTCAGGGACTGGGTTAGTCCCTGCGCAATGTGCACTGTGCGATGTGTACAAAGACAGTGCACTCTCTCGCTGGCTTAGATCAGTAGTAACGAGCAGGCAACATAGTGTACCGTCAGTGCGCGTTGTGAAATGAATACTGGGCTTGCATGTGACATCACCTGTGGGGACGGCCCTGGACTCTGCACGCTGGGTGTTCTGTCAGTGCGCACTGACAGTGCACTCTGTTGCCAGCTTGCTGTTAGACTTCTGATCTGAGTGAGCACTGTCTGAAAGCTGCAGCATGTGTGCACATGCACACTAGCTGTGGCCGACCACGCATGCACACAGTGTCTGAGCGCATTCTCCTCTTTGTCGCCTTTCTTCTGACACGTGCTGCACTTCTTGGTGTATTAGTGTAGAAAACGACATCAGAAGAAAGGAGACCGGGAGAAGAACGCACACACATGCCAGCAGTATTCAGACAGTGTTCACTTTGGGAAGCAAGTACTGTGAATGAGAAGCCCCCAATATGCAAATGAGGGGGCATAACAAATCACCAAACTCTTGTTCACGCCAAGAGTGCACCGAAACCTTCTCATTTGCATACAAATTAAAAGTTATTTTATCAGGCACTGTACCACTAACAATGCAGTGCTCATATGGTTGTTATAGGGACTAAGTCCCCTACAACACTGTATAGACTATTTAAAGGGCATTTTGGGGGTGACGAGCTCCCTTTAATGTGTGGCAATATGAGTGGCTTACATTTGGATACTCATGTATATGTGTGAAAATATTTTTCATTGTGATAACAGCAAAGTGTAGCAAAACACACACATTGTGACTAGCTGTGGCGTGTAACAATCTGCCAACATGAACACAAGAGGTACTGGCATTAGTGGCATTGCCAACCCGCGTAACATAACAGCTTTGGCTGCTTTGTAGTCAAGAACAGGGTTGTAAAAACAGTGGGAACATTTGCATTGGTTCAAGGGAAGGGGAAATTACATGAATGAAAAGCAGAGCCAAAGAATCTGCCGCTATTAATTCAGAGATTCTAGAAGTCCATGGTAAATATTTTTTATTTACTGTACATATATATATTTTTTTACAAATACCATGTTTTTGAAGAATAATAAAGAATCATCAGGTTTTACGTAAAAAGTAAATGATATACTTAGAAATAGCGTCCCACAATATGCACGTATCAGCTGTAAGCAGCGCTCTGCCTGCGGGAGAACTACAACCTTATCATTGTAAAACATAATCCACCAGCCATGTAAACATAATCTTAAGCGATTCAAACCGAAATGGCTACAGGACTGTGTTCTTGTTTATAAGGCTGAACTATTCCTCAGAGTTAAAGATTGAAAGCAATTTTCCTAAAAAATAAACTTCCCCACTACTCCACAGAGAGAAAGGCGGCCAGCACAGTCATGTTCATTTAAGATTGAAAATGCTAATGTGAAATTAAGGACTCTATGAGATGTTTACTGGGAAAATAAGCCGATCTGAAGTCAAATCTTACAATTTCATCCCAGCACCAAAGATAAATAACTTCTAAAAGGAATATCCTTCTGGCTTTTCTCACACCTAGGAGGAAAGTAATACTTCTTAATGACCCAAATAAGTTACCAAACTGCCCTTAGAAAACTAATTGTGCATGAAAGCCCCAAGCAAAGAATTGGCAGGTTTCAAAATGCTCCCATTTTATGGCAGGACAGAGACGTGGCTGTACCCCTGTGGCTATAAGGTTTCATTTGATATGCATCATAAAATCACCGAGCGCTTATTTGTCAGGCACAACATATGCTAAAGTGCAGGCCAGAGAAAATGAGAATTTTGCAATTGGTAATATTTGTCTTCGGTAAGAAATAATCTTTCCATACATCCCAAATGACCCAATTCTATTTTACAGCTTCGGCATAAGCTATTCTCATTAAGTGAATGATGAGCGCACAATTAAAAAGTGCCAGTGGGTAAGAAAGTCCTTATGCCACAATCGGTGCACGCTGTGCAATTAGCAGGATGTATGGGCAAGATCCTGCTTCTCAAGAGAAAGGTCACAGCGAAGGTTTTCTTCTTCACAGATTGAAAAATTAATTCCCCCCTTTAAAGACAGAAGGTGCCTTGATTGAATTTCTGATGTGGCATTATGAACTTATTTTTCCCTTTTATAAGGCAGAATTAGCATAACCTGAGACTGTGTTAAATTCATGTATAAGTGAGAAACATTTATTAAACTGACAAAATATAGTCAGAGCACCAGTGCCATTGTGTGACGTTACTGGTGTTTTTCATCCACAGCATTATTTTTACAGTCTGGTATAAATTTATTATTTATTTATGGTCTGATCTGTCCTGGCTAGGAGAAAATGAAAGAAAATCGGCCAGCAAAGTGGCAAATATGACGGAACCGCTACAATTGTACCATTTCTTTGCAAATATATGGCACACAAATGTCGTGGATAGATGGACGGGCCAAAGACTCCAGGGCACATCAGAATGAAAGCATTTTGTTCATACAACGCGTTTCGGAGTTGCTTCAACTACTTTCCCAGGTACCAGAGGAAGGAATTGAATCAACTCCGAAACGCACTGTAAGAATAAAACTCTTTCATTCTGATGTTCCTTGGAGTTTTTGGCAGCGCCCGGGATACACCGCCCATCTATCCACAATTAGTTATTGTGCTCTACCCTACGGATATGCAGTCGGTGGCCGGAGCAACAGTCACACATTTCATTTTCTTTCATGCATACTGGACTTGTGCTGCATACAACTCATCTATGTGAGCGACATTGTCCATTTAACGGTCATCTCTTTTACATGAAGTTAATGATCAAGACACCAGTCTGTGTTCTAAGCGGGATCTTCCAAGTGATGGAGGTGTGTGCTGTATGATATTCCTTTATAACAAAATGTCTTAAAAGCTCATGCAAACTGCAGGGTGCACAATGCCAGTATGGCAGCAGAGGTAACTATAGGGCTCCACAGTACAGAACCACACACAGATTCCATACAGGGATTGTCGTATGCCATAATTATGGACATATTTTCACCTAGCGGAAAATACCTCCATACATTGGAGCATAGCATCCCTATTAGCCTCTATTAAATTGGAGGCATATGGAAGTACAGTAGAAGCCTCATTTACCTCTATGAAGGGAAAGTTATGATACAGTTCTGTGGATGAGCTCTTTAATACAACATTCATGGTCCTGAATTTTAAGACATTGTGCAAAATATAGGATGTTTTTATTTCTGTTTCTGCTTACCCCACTATATCCCTCTATAATCGGTGCATGAGTTCTCTATACCCATAGGTTCCCTACCTTATCCTACGTATAGGTTCCCGGCCAATAGGTATGCTTCAGAACAATTTAATGGAGATCTAGTTCAGTTTTACATCTAATTAAGAATATCATAAACATTTAAAAGTTGCTTGTTTTTTCCGAGTATCTTCAGCGTGCTCGGGTGTTATGTTAGTCACACCATGCGCATGATTTGCGACTGTTTGACAGCTTTAATACATGTGAGGAATGCTTGTTTCTTAGGCATTCCTCACATGTATTAAAGCTGTCAAACAGTCGCAAATCAAGCACACAGAGTGACTAAAGCATAACACCCGAGCACGCTGAAGATACTCAGGAAACACCCGAGCATGCTCGCCAAAAGGGTTACCAGACCATACTCGCTCATCATTATTGCTTGTGTGTTATTACTTTACATACAATATGTAACATTATAAACGGAGGATATTCTAACATATGGTAGCAAATAGCAAGAACATAAAGCCCATAAGGCTATGATCACATCAGCATTGGAGACAGATTAATGGAGCATGCTGCACTATTTTGTCTGCTAAAATGGTAAGCGCTTTGATAGAAACTGAACGGACCCCATTATAAACAGTGGGGTCCATCTGGTGCCATTTGTGTCCATTATGAGACAAATCTGTCAATTTTTTATTTTATGTTGTTCTGTTCCTATGATGGAACAGAAGAAAGGAAATGAATGTGTTGGTCCCATAGTCTAATATTTGGGAAATGGTGATTTATGAGACATTAGCTTCAAATTAAAAGATAATTTAACATTGTAGATACTGATCGCAGCCATTAAAGATAACCTGTAAACTCTCCTGATATGCCTGTTTTAGTAAATGCTTGTATTCTATATGAAATAACGATTGTTTCCCAGAACTCTGCAGTGTGCTATTCCTATGTCATTACTTCTCAAAATGATGAATACATTGACTAAAGGACATTACCATAACCCTTGTCAAATGATAGTGCCCTAAATAATCTAATACTGAGTGTGTAGAGATGTACCCCTGTCTGGTAACAACCAGTTGTTAGTTTTTTCTTATAAATTTCTAGTAGAAATTACTGAGAAACTGCACATTGTAAAATTGTAAGAAATCATTTTTTTAAATAATTATTTAATTAAGAATAGGTTCATTAAAACAGATATATCAGGAGTGCTGAAATGTATTCATTAAAAGCTGTTGATAGTCCAAATTAAATTGATGACTGCAGATCAGCTCCTATTTAATAAAATAGGAGCTGTTCTGCAGCACCCTGCAGCAGCCACTACACATTGAACAGAGCTGTGTTTTTCAGCTCCACTCAATATTTACATCCAGCTGTCGGCAGAGATGAAGACAGCTGATCGATGAAGATGTAGGGTATTGGACACCCATTTATCTGATATTAATTACCTTTCCTTGAGAAAGATCATCAATATGATATGACCTGACAATCCATTGACGTGTGAGTAATGGGTACCACATGAAGATTTCAGTAAGACAAAGAAAATAGCCTATATTTAGAATTGCACTTATAGGGTCCAATTCATTAAGACTGCAGTTTTGCACACCAGTCTTAATGAAGGCACACCTGGAGGTAAAAACTTCAGGCCTCTTAATTAATTAAACACTTTATACAACTGCCATGTGCCTCCATCACAAATGTTACCACTCAGGGAAACACTAATCTTAATGAATCGGGCCTATAAATGCATGACTTCTTTGATGTTCATAGTCTTACAACGGACAGAAGTACATTTCTGGAGTAATTTCCGCAGCTGAAGTGGTGTATACTCTGATGAATTTGCTGGGTGGGCATCGCCAAGCCCCTTCCAAGCTCCGCCCACTTTGTTAGAGGTGCCCAAGACTGGCGCAAAGCTGCAAAATGTCGCCAAATTATTGAGTGCTTCAAATCTCACAAGAAATTGCAGCATTTTGAGGTGTTTCACACCAGAAGATTGGTGGAAACACCGTGATGAATCCAGCGCATAGTTTTAAAGTGCACTGATTGTTATAAATTTTAAAAACTTATGCAGTAAGTCTATCAGGTTCTGACAGTGACTGTAACCTTAGTGATAGACTGATATATCTTCAAAAGGTGAAAGGACGGAATACCTTTTTTAAAGTGCACCTGTCAGCAGGATTGTGCTCAGTAAACTACATACACTGTCAGGTGGGCGACATTACACTGATTAAAATGATACCTTGGTTGATGAAATCCGTCCTGTGGTTCTTGTGTAATCTTTACTTTCAGTTTGGAAATAATGATATGCTCGTCCTTCAGGGCGGCCTGTGGGGAGCGCTCTATC
This sequence comes from Phyllobates terribilis, assembly GCF_046119375.1. Lineage (NCBI taxonomy): Eukaryota > Metazoa > Chordata > Amphibia > Anura > Dendrobatidae > Phyllobates > Phyllobates terribilis. Next base: position 410,287,494 of record NW_027362771.1, on the reverse strand, counting down.
TGGTGCTCTGTTTACATATTCATCTGTATGCTCTTATGAGAACTAAAAGTAAAGATTACACAAGAACCACAGGACGGATTTCATCAACCAAGGTATCATATTAATCAGTGTAATGTCGCCCACCTGACAGTGTATGTAGTTTACTGAGCAAAATCCTGCTGACAGGTGCGCTTTAAGTTGTACTAAATACCAAAAATACAGTCTTCATTGTATATTCAGGAGTAAAAAAAAAACCACATAGCACGTTTCTATAAGTGTATACATTAACTTTCCCAATTAGATTATGGTATATCTTTGGTTTCAGTGGGAAATTTCCTAAAAAATAAAAACACACTGTAATGGCGCAAGCAAAAAGGCACTGGGCACTTTCATCCCATGGAATCCAGTTAATGTAGAAGTCCATGGGTGATGGATGGCAATGTTTGGCATCCATCACATGCATCTCTTTAATATATATATCAGCTTTTTATAATGTATACATTAAATGGATTGCATTATATATAGCCTATGGGTGACAAATTAAAAGAATACAAATGGAGTCCAAAAAAGCAGCATGAATCCATGACAAATAAGCAACGTCCCAGGTTGGTACATGTACACACTTACCGATTCCTGCTTGACCAACAATCCATGAAAGACGAATGAAAAGCATCACGCCCCATATGTTCAACATGCATCTGACCTATTAAATAAATTTAGGAAACATTAGATAAATACCAGATAGTTTGCTAAATTGATTATTAAAATGTACTCATTATGTTACTGTTTTTCATAGAAGATTATAGACACTGATGTACATTAATTTTTGCGGGTAAATATATAGTAATTTAAAATAATATTTCACAGTTTAAAATTCAATAAAAAAATAAGTAGCAGGAAATCCTTCACTTTACATTTTTCAAATAGTTTTATTCATTTCTATACAGAGCTGCCTTCAGAATTCTGCTGGTTGCCCATGGAAACAGACAGCAGATTTCCTGTACTTAGCTGTCAGACATGTGACCTATAAGCTTGGCGCTAACCATGTAAGCTTCCACGGTGCTTTGCCTCTTTGATAACAGGAAGCTAGCAGAGTTTTGCATTTAATTTGGTGATGTAACAAATGCAAATAAAGATCAAGGACAAAATATCTTGTAGTTAAAAATCAGTACAAGATAGTTACACTAAAGTATTTATAAAGCCACTTCTAACAGTTTGGGGCAGGCGTTCCTTTGGGCAATGGCAGGAAGTACTAATGCTGGGGAAGTGAAGTAAAGAAAGTTACAGCACTTAAAAGGAATTTGTCACCAGGTTTTTGCTACCATCTGAAAACAGCAAGGGGCAGAGACCCTGATTAATCACTTACTGGACTACTTGCAGTTGTTATGAAATGACAGTTTTCTCTGCTGCAGATCTACCAGTTCTCTGACTGCTGAGCTCTGTATAACCCCATCCACACCACTGATTGGCAGCTTTCTGTGTACGCTGTGCATAAGCAGAAAGCTGACAATCAGTGGTGGGGAAGGTTTAGACAGAGTACAAGAATATGGAGGACTACATGGCAGAAGGTTTACTAGTCCTTTAGTGATATTCTCTTGCTGATACAACAGTGATTTTATCAAAACTACAACGAGGAGTCCAGGAAGTGACAAATCATTGGAATCAAGGTCTCCGTCCCTACATTATTCTGCACTCAGATTAGGTGATGAAAACCTGGTGACCGATTCCCTTTAAAATGCTGGTAGAATGCTAATAAATAGGAGCCGCGCATTCAAAAAGAATGGATGACAAGTTACAAGGCATGAGAATCTGAGCAGTTCATGGACATATTGGGACTGATATGAGCGCCAAAAACAGTTTTATCTTATTGTGGTGAATGAGGGCAGAAAGACCATGTTTTTCCACAGGTTCCATACACAAGGACTCTTTAACTGTGGTATGAGTGTCAATATTTTTCACAGGAATCATCCTTAACGCATACATTATTTGTGGCACTTTTGGCCTATATGTGAAACATGCCACTCTTGTGGACTACTATTAGCCAAACGGCCGTATAAATTGGACGGAGATCAGAACACAGTGGACGGACTGGCCAGTGACTCTCCCGACCTGAGCGTGACAGCGTCATAGAAATACATCCAGCTGTCACACTCAGGTCGGGGGAGCCGTTGGCCAGTCCATCCACTGCGTTCCGATCTCTGTCCGATTTATATGGCCCTCTGATTATGCCCTTAATATCTTTGTATTTTGGGCTGTAAACTCACCAGAACACCTTTTATCCATCCAAATTTAACAAATCCTCCCTTTTGTTGTTCTTCTTGATTCTGTTCTTCATCGCCCAGGGCACCTTCTCCATTGGAAACTGAGCCTGGAGTCACTGCTACATCCTATACAACAGAGGATAAAATACATGATGGTACTATATGCGATACTATATATTCACTTATTTTACATTCAAGAATAGTATCACTATATTATAGTTACTCTGTCAGATTGAAAATGCATATCTCAAGTTCAAGTTACTTGTTTTACTCAGAGAAAGATGAAAAACGCCCCAGTGTGCTTCCCTGGATACATTTTTACCAAATTTTCCTGGCTAGAATAGATCTGAGATATGGCAACTGATTGATAAGCTGAAGTTATTGTTAGTGCTGAGAGTGATCTAAGAATAAGATTATGGAATATGGCAAAGTCTTTGTTGTCCTGTAAATCCATGAGCAGAATCTTAAGGAAAAAAACAATGATAAAATATTGTTAACGTTCATTAAACTCTTTCACATGGTCCAAAAACAATGAATTTCACGAAGAGTGCACCAGGTTACCATGAATCCTCCTTTATAAAAGCTGTGCCCTAAACCTTTGTAAGAAGTGACATTTGCTTGATATTTACTATGACATTTCGGCGATCCCAAAGTTTTCTAGTTTAGTGCTCTTGGTTCGTGTGAATATTAAAGTGATTTTATAGTTCACTTTCACTTACAATGTTTAGTAACAGAGAAATAACTTTGTTTGGTCTGGAATTTGTTTTTTTCCATAATCAAATCCAGAAGTACTATAACCTTTAGGCTCACATGACATTAGGTGAAACTGTTGACAGCATATCCCTTGGTTTCTAAGGGACAGAAATGGCAAAACAACAATGAAACGTATAATAGGGTATGTATTTTATATTGTCAATGTAGAACAAATGCAGCAAGAAATACACAACCATGCCTTATTCAGGATGGCAGACTTGTTCATGCTACTTTAATTAACATTTCAATATTTGTTACGGGATGTGAAGCTCTCACACATATGCTCACTAGATGGTGAAAGCAGCATTTAGAATAATGATAGATATGGGCTTGTGTATTAAAATACTAGATATCAATACACTCTGAGGTCTCATGCACATGGCGAAGCAGCATGCAAGGACCCTGTATGACGCCATAAGTCATCTGTCCAAATTACAGACTTGTAGAATTTGTAAGGCAGCGCTAGTTATCATAATGTGGGATACTCGCTGCACCGGGTAAATCAAAGCACATACGTAAAGTCTTTTCCAGTATTTCTCAATTCAGCAGTTTATTGCACTTCATAAACCGATTAGTTCCGGGTCCAACTCCGTGGCCCACCGACACACATATAATGTCCAGGAGCCTCAAGTGGCAGACCGGCCCACTTGGCTCTAGTTACAGCCTCCCCGCAAGGTAATAATAACAATGTCCATATCAATGTCCATATAAGTAGTGTTTTTACCTTTGCCGGCTTATGGCTGCTTCCGTCCCTTTTGGTTCCGCCACAACTGTGGCTTTACTGCTTCCCAGATGGGGTCTCTAGCCTCTGGCCCTCCAAGGCTTACTGGCGTCCAGTCACAGGACCCAGGCTTCACCCTCCAGGAGTTATCAGCAAGCCTCTACCTTCCCAGCCACTAGCATCCACTCCCAGGATCCAGTCTCGGCCTTTCAGGCTGCCAGGCTTCACTCGGCCTCACTAGGCTTCACACGAACTGTGTCCCACCCACCCGGGGAACAGGCCTCATGCCTCTCTCACAGGAACAGGCCTCATGCCTTTCACACCTGACACAGGAACCAAATTACCAGGGTTTTTATATCCTATAGAAACAGCCACAAGACCTGTGCTTATCTCACAGTCACGTGTCCAGACCTTCTGTTGTGCAAAAGGACCTGTGTGATGTCACAGTCATGTGACCAGTCAGCTGAGGGGGAGGAAATAGCATAAACAGACATACTAGATCATTATACCAATGCCGCTGCACCACAAATTGTTGTGCGCTGCCATATGGTGCCGTCACTGAGAAGAGGAGATGAACGTTGCTGGACACTGGAGAGAGCAGGGGTACGTGAGTATATCAATACACTCACACTACATAACATGTATAGCGTGGCTTCGGGCATTAACCATGGGTGAGGTATTTGTTCTTCATGCTTCGGCACACTACATGAAGATGGGGGTCCTGGCTGGGTGTGTGGGCTTCGTCTATTGAGGCGCTACGCCCTTGCAGGCTACAAGATACTGATGTTGGCCAGGACCAGATGTTAGGAAGTTCAATGAGGGAGACCACCAGTCAAAAATAAACAGGCCAGGACCAGATGTTAGGAAGTTCAATGAGGGAGACCACCAGTCAAAAATAAACAGTCTTTTACTGAACATTTACTTTGTGGAAACTATGTACAATAGGTAGCGAGGGCATAACTTCATGAACGTTTCCTTTAGAACATAGAGCATCTTCACATACATTTTCTCTGCCCTTCTCTAGGCTCTCTAGTTTCTGCCTCAGCTAGTGTCTCTACCTTTACCACAACCCAGCACAGTACTTTGGGAGCTTCCTTAGTCCCCACTAACGGTACCACAGTCCAGTAGATGAAAGTCCTATACTTCAACCTGCAATTCTGCGTCCTTCTTTTCCCCTTAGGGGATCTAGTTTTGCCACTATGGCCATCACTTACTTTCTCAGCTGCTGACGCCTTGAAACTACCATCAGTGGCACTCTCTTTGTCTCACGTTCATTGTTCCATCCTGGCCCATTACCTTCAGAATTTTGGGGGGATGTAGTGCTAGGTGTCCTATCCCAGGCCTTGTCTCCGGTGCATCACTCCATCCATCTATCGCTTTTCCTTTCTCTGCTCAGGATCATGCTATCCACTTCCTCGGTCTTCTCTCACGATCAGGACACCCACGTCATGCGACCCTGCTCACTAATGCTTCTACTGCAGGCTGAGCCGTATCTCACTTCCTGACAGATTACTGTCTCTGTCCCTTCACTTTAGCCACTCTGGGCTAGTCCCAATTATTAACCTTAGCTCTCCCTACTGTCGGTCAAACTATAACACCGTCACTACAAATACATGTTACAATGCACATTACAAATCACAACAATACGCGTCTGCACGTCTTCAAGGGGGAACGTGGGCAATATGTGCCTCCTCTTACACATTTAATGACATTTTTTTTAGCTGGGAGTGCTTCTTTAATTCCCACAGTTCAATAAACATACTGATTTACCCAAGTGTCTGGGTGTGAGATGTGGAACTTCAATTGTGAGCCCATTGGGGAATGGATTATGTGAATAGTGATAATCTCGGCCCAGTTTTGCTAAGTATGTTGGTGCTATAAAGTAATAAAACTACGGAAGTTGCAAGATGCAGTAGAAAAAAAAATACGCTCATATGAACTTACAAACGAAAAGATTATATGTAACATAAAATATAGGCCTAGGTGACTTTATTAAAATATAAAAGGAAATTGAACTGAATTATTACCACACACAGCTATTAAATACTTGATGGATTGTACACTGTTTTGATAGCATTATGCTTCATTTCACAGAGAAGATAAAAACATAGCAGACAAAAATCTTTTCTCTGCAGGATATAAACAGGGCCAGCTAGAGTAAATTAAAATACAGCAGAAGCAGCAAAATAAAAGGTAGAAGCAATCTGCAAAAGGCCGAAAGATTATGACTCTATTTGGATTTTCTATGAGTTGTTTTTTGTTTTTGTTTTTCAGGATAAATTGTATTTTTCAAGGTCATAATTTTGGGGTACATGTAACTTATTTATTATCTTTTAAATCACTTTTTTAGCGGGTTGCTTTTTTCTGTTTTAATTTTATGCCCTTTCCCTTGCAGCACGTTCAGTCCTTTTTTTAAGTCGACACACTCCAGGATCCATAACTCTATTCTTTTTTCTGTCTGTGTACTGCAGCTATGCGTGGGCGTATTTCCTGCAGGAGAAGTGATATTTTTAATAAGACAATTTTGGGGCATAAACATATAAATTGTTGATTACCTTTTATGTTTTGGGAGTGGAGTAATGTATAAAAAGAAATACAGTTGTTATTTTTTTATTATTATTATTATTATTATGTTGTTTACCTTACGATATAATTAATATGCTCTCTTGGGTTGTAATGATTGCAGTAATACTATATATATGTACTTTTTCACTTTTGCCAAATAGAAAGACTTTCATGCAAAAATTATTTTTTTTTTAATAAACTTTTTGTAATCGTTTTCAGTCCCATTAAAGGATTTCACAAAGTAATCTACTGGTTGCTTATTTAATGCTTTGTTATACTCATACCAGGGGAGGAGTCCTGAGGAGATAATTTGCATATTTCCACTGCATTTTGGGGTAAGTGAAGAGTCTCCGCGAGCTCAAAGAACACTGGATTTTGGCTGTTGGAGCTGAAAAGAGGACATCGGTAAACCAGGGGAGGAGTCCTGAGGAGATAATTTGCATATTTCCACTGCATTTTGGGGTAAGTGAAGAGTCTCCGCGAGCTCAAAGAACACTGGATTTTGGCTGTTGGAGCTGAAAAGAGGACATCGGTAAACCAGGGGAGGAGTCCTGAGGAGATAATTTGCATATTCCCACTGCATTTTGGGGTAAGTGAAGAGTCTCCGCGAGCTCAAAGAACACTGGATTTTGGCTGTTGGAGCTGAAAAGAGGACATCGGTAAACCAGGGGAGGAGTCCTGAGGAGATAATTTGCATATTTCCACTGCATTTTGGGGTAAGTGAAGAGTCTCCGCGAGCTCAAAGAGCACTGGATTTTGGCTGTTGGAGCTGAAAAGAGGACATCGGTAAACCGCGCGCCTAACGGCGCGTGCATTTTGAAGCATTTTTCACTGTTTTCAGAACATTAACAGTAAGAACATGGAAGAGTCCAGGAGCCATTTGGTGAGCTGCATATCCTGCTACATGTTCACAGACTTGCCAGTGGAAAAGCCAAACTTCACATGCCAGAAATGCAAGCTTGTGTCCCTGTTGGAGGAAAAGTTGCGAAATCTAGAAGAGAGGTTAACTACCTTGAAAATCATTAAGGAAGGTGAAGAGTTCTTAGACAGAGCAGAATTATCTCTTCATGATTCAGAAAGAGAAGAAATTCGAACTGCACCTGACGAAACAGAGGAATGGAAGCATGTGACCCACAGAAGCAGGAGGATCGAGAGGCAGTCAGCACCCATACTGCTCAGGAACCAGTACCAGGCTCTCACGCAGGAGAACCTTGAAGAAATACAGCAAGATAAGACTTTGCCAGCAATGAATAACCTTGTAAGTCCTCAGAATCCTCCTGGATGGAGAAAGAAGAATGTTGTGAAGAAAAAACGAAGAGTGGTGGTCATGGGGGATTCCCTGTTAAGAGGAACAGAGGCCGCTATCTGCAGACCAGACATAACCTCAAGAGAAATGTGCTGTCTTCCTGGAGCAAAAATTAAAGATGTGTCTGACAGGATATCAAGACTCTTCAGACCTACAGATCACTACCCATTCCTGCTAATACATGTGGGGACAAATGACACCGCAAGAAAGGACCTGGAAACCATCTGCAGTGACTTTGAAGACTTAGGCAAGAAAGTGAAAGAATTGGGAGCGCAGGTGGTCTTCTCATCCATCCTCCCAGTGGATGACCATGGAACAATGAGGTGGAATAAGATTCTACAGGTGAACAACTGGCTATGTCGATGGTGCCGTCAACAAGGATTTGGATTTCTGGATCACGGAATGAATTACCTATACGATGGACTACTTGCTAGAGATGGGGTGCACCTTACGAAGACTGGAAAACATGTATTTGGAAGTCGCCTTGCTACACTCATCAGGAGAGCTTTAAACTAGAACAATGTGGGAAGGGAAGCAAAAGGCCAGAAAAAGCCATACAGCTGACAAATACTATTGAGATCTCTGCTACTGGAAGTGGAAAGAAAGAACAAAGACAAACAAATCTAAATAAAAATATGGGAGGAAGAGAAACCAATCACAAACTAAAATGTTTTTATACAAATGCACAAAGCATGGGCAACAAACAAGGAGAATTGGAACTACTAATGCAGGAAAAGAAATATGATGTCATTGGAATCACTGAAACTTGGTGGGACGATACACATGATTGGAATAAAAGGCTAAAAGGATACAACTTATTTGCAAGAAACAGAATTGATAAACGAGGAGGAGGTGTCGCATTGTATGTTAGAAAAGCGTATATCTGCACAGAGATTGAAGCTTCAGAGACTGGGAGTTCTGTGGAAACTGTTTGGGTAAGAATACAAGGAGAGAACAACGGAAAGGACACCATTGTAGGCATTTACTACAGGCCACCTGGGCAAGCTGAAGATATGGATGAACTCTTTATGTATCAAATGACCAAGTTCTCCAAAAAATATGACGTAGTGGTCATGGGAGATTTCAACTATCCAGACATTTGTTGGGAATCTCTCTCAAGTAAAACTAACAGGTCAAGCAAATTCTTATCCTCTCTTGCTGACAACTTTATCTTCCAAAAGGTAGGGGAGAAAACAAGGGGATCTGCTACTTTGGATCTAATCCTTATAAACAGGGAGGAAATGGTTGAGGAGGTAAAGGTGGCTGGGACCCTAGGAGGCAGCGATCATGCTATTATAGAATTTTGGATAACTAGAGGAGGAAGACATGTGAAGACTCAAACTTCAAGGTTAGATTTTAGAAAGGCAGATTTTAAGAGACTCAGAAAGAGAATAGGAGGGATCCAATGGCTGGATGTCCTTAAGGACAAAAATGTCCAGGAAGGATGGGAAATTTTTAAAAATGAGATTCTCAAAGCACAATCGTTAACAATCCCGAAAAGTAGGAAGAATGGGAAGCATTTAAGGAAACCAGGATGGATGAACACAGAACTTAAACAAATGCTAAAAAGAAAGAAAGAAATGTTTATTAAATGGAAAGAGGGAGGCATATCTAAAGAAGATTATAATGCAGTCTGCAGATCCTGCAGGGCACGTATCAGGTTAGCTAAAGCTGACAATGAATTAAGGCTTGCAAGAGATGTCAAAAGCAATAAAAAAGGATTTTGGGGGTATGTCAAAAGTAAAAGAAAAGTCAAAGATGCTATAGGATTTTTACAGGATGAAAATGGAGAAATGGTAAGAGAGGATGTTGAGAAGGCCGAACTTTTTAATTCCTATTTTGCATCTGTTTTCTCTCAGAAAGAAAATGTAACATCAACTGATTTTCACTGTCCTTTTAAAGGAATAGAAGAATCCAAGTTATCTGTAAACAGAAAGATTGTGAGGGAATATTTAGCTAACATAAATGAGTTCAAGTCTCCAGGTCCAGATGAATTACACCCCAGAGTACTGAAGGAGATCGTAGAAGAAATTTTAGAACCACTCTCCATAATCTTTGAAAATTCTTGGAGAACAGGAGAAGTCCCAGAAGACTGGAGAAGAGCAAATGTTGTTCCTATCTTCAAAAAGGGGAAGAAGGTGGACCCAGGGAACTATAGGCCGGTGAGTCTGACTTCTATACCAGGAAAGATCTTTGAACAAATTATTAAACATCATGTATGTAAGTACCTGGATAAGAATGAAGTGATTAACCAGAGTCAGCATGGGTTTGTAACTAACAAGTCATGTCAGACTAACTTAATTTCCTTCTATGACAGAATCACTGACTGGGTGGATCAGGGAAATGCTGTAGATATAGTATATCTTGACTTCAGCAAAGCATTTGACAAAGTATCTCACACCATCCTTATTCAAAAAATGACCAAGTATGCAATGGACCAGGCAACTGTTAGGTGGATTCATAACTGGCTTAGTGATCGGACTCAAAGGGTGGTTGTAAATGGCTTCACATCCAGCTGGATGAATGTCTCAAGTGGGATATCACAGGGCTCTGTCCTGGGACCTGTATTGTTCAACATCTTCATCAATGATTTAGATGAAGGAATTGAGGGTAAACTGATTAAATTTGCTGATGACACAAAGCTAGGAGGGATAGCTAATACTAGAGAAGAGAGAGAGAGGATTCGAAAAGACCTAAATAAACTGGAGCAGTGGGCAGCAACCAACAGAATGGTTTTTAACAGGGAAAAATGCAAAGTACTACATCTGGGCAATAAAAATGAAAAAAGCATATACAGAATGGGAGGAATAGAGCTAAGCAACAGTACATGTGAAAAAGACTTAGGTATACTAATAGATCATAGACTGAACATGAGTCAACAGTGTGATGCAGCAGCAAAAAAGGCAAATACAATTCTGGGATGTATTAACAGAAGCATACAGTCTAGATCACGTGAAGTCATTATCGGTCTTTACTCCTCTTTGGTCAGACCTCATCTGGAATACTGTGTACAGTTTTGGGCACCACATTTTAAAAAAGACATAGACAAACTGGAACAAGTTCAGAGAAGAGCGACCAGAATGGTGACTGGTCTGCAAACCATGTCCTATGAGGAACGGTTGCAGGATTTGGGAATGTTTAGCTTGCAAAAAAGAAGACTGAGAGGAGACTTAATAGCTGTCTACAAATATGTCAAGGGCTGTCACATTGTAGAAGGATCATCTTTATTCTCATTTGCACAGGGAAAGACTAGAAGCAACGGGATGAAACTAAATGGGAGGAGACACAGATTAGATATTAGAAAAAACTTTTTGACAGTTAGGGTGATTAATGAGTGGAACAGGCTGCCACGAGAGGTGGTGAGTTCCCCTTCAATGGACGTCTTCAAACAGAGGCTGGACAGACATCTGTCTGAGATGATTTAGTGAATCCTGCTTTGAGCAGGGGGTTGGACCAGATGACCCAGGAGGTCCCTTCCAACTCTACCATTCTATGATTCTATGATTCTATGATATTTTAAGATTTGGCATGAAGATATACCCATGGTTGGTCTAGGGTCCTTTTTAGACCCCATCTGCTAAGTTAATCCATAGTTGCCCCATGGTCGCATTGCAGGGTGCTGATGGGTTGAGAGAGTGAGCGAACTTCCTCAGACTAACCTTATACGTGCAGCACATTTCTTGCTCGATTTTCCTTTTGGACATTGCTGTTTAGGACAACAGCATTCACAGGGCTCAGTACCTGGTGATGGTAACTATAACTTTAGTAGACTTATTAAAATTGCACAAAAGAGATTATAGAGGTCTTCTCCACTGTTATGTAATTGATTACATAAAGTTGGCCATACATATTAGTTGTAGCCAGATCTTAGCAATGTCGACAATAGCTTTTAAGAATACGCATAAAGCTACATTCATACGCCTGTGTGAAATGTCTGTGTGCACTTATTTTTTTTTCTGGATGGCACACAGACCCATAGAGTTTCATAGATCTATACACTCAGCCGTGAGATCCATGAGAGTCACAGCAGTTCCTATTCTAATACGTGTTTGGGGATCAGACTGGGGATCCGCAAAACACGGATGCAAATAAGTTACTTCCATATCTCACAGATCCATTGTTTAGTGACCAATTTTAATATAATTTGAATTTTTTAAAAATCCAGTTATTGGATTTGAACAAACATGTGACCTTCCAGGTGTCTTTTTATTGGTTTGAGAACAAACACCTCCTCAATAAAAAAAAAAAAGGATGAGAAAAAAAATTAATGCAACTAGGATGCCACATGGATGCAACTAGAATGACACTTAACAAAAAACAGTCCGATTCTCACACATGGTAAAATTCACACAGATGTGATTGTAGCCTAAGAAGACCGTAAAACCTAACTATAAATGTCTGATGTTGAAAGAAAACAAGAATCAGGCATGTTGTATTTTAACATGCCTAATCCTTTGGTACCCTGGAGATACTGGAGATAGGAGAAGCTGAACATGTCTGTCATTTGCTTATTACTGTTTGAAACCTATAAAAACTAGGTTTCTGTTAGTATGGAGTGCACATTGGGGTTTATGCTCTGAACAATCAAAAAAGAGTTTTATTTTACTCACTTAGCAGCGCCATAAATTTCCACAGCGCTTTACAGACATTATGCACACTGTCCCCATTAGGGCTCACAATCTACATTCCCTATCAGTATGTCTTTGGAGTGTGGGAGGAAACCGGAGAAAACCCACACAAACACAGGGAGAACATACAAACTCCTTGCAGATGTTGTCCGAGGTGGGATTTGAACCCAGGACCCCAATAGTGCTAACCTCTGAGCCAACATGCTTCCCTCTGAGTTGTAACGTTTATGTCTTGATTCAAAAAGCAGGAAGATCATTTTTTTTTTACGTTTTGGAGAACCTTGTCCAACCACTACCTTTCCTCTCAATGGAATCCACCATGTTTAAACAATAATCAGCTATAAAAATAAAACTATTGACAGTTTAAGTGAATAACATTGATTATTATCCTGTAGTAATGGCACCTAACTGTAAAGGGGTAGGATATATTAGGCAGGAAATAGTCAATTCTTGAAGTTAAAAGCAGGAAAAATGCCCAAGCGTAAGGAAGGATCTGAGCAGCCCCATCTGCTTGCCTGGTCCCAGGCTGGTGGTGAACTTTCTTTTTATGAATCTGTTTTTCCATTGACTCTTGTACATGTATTATGCTTTTACACCAGTTTTGTGCATAGAGGAGGATGGCACTGTATGAATGAATAATATTTCATTGTCAACCCTGTTATATGATGACTGCTGTATTATTAATGCTCTATCACCGAAAAGGTGATTAATAATGAGAGCGTCAAGTCGCCTTTACCAGAACGATGCAATTCTTTGCCGTTTTATGGATAGGGAAGTGGTTAACACGAAGTTTTTCAATAGCTGTAAATATCAATGTGCACAAAGCATTCCCGACCAATGAATATGCATTTTTCTATTTGTAGCAAAAGCACAAAGCCAAATTTTAAACCGATAAAGAAATCCCTTCAATTATTCCCACCTGAAACCAGTTGATTCCTGCATGATGATCAGAATTAATGCATACTTTCACACACCATTACCATAAATAACGCTTCTTAATGTTCTAATAATGTGCTCTGAATTCCTGTGTTTGCAGCTACAATTACTCATTTACCAGCAGAGCCGCCCTAAGAAACCTATAAGTCATAAAGCACGCAACCCTATGGATACATCACCCAGGGACAATAGAGGGAATTCTACTGATTTTGCATTGCTCCATTTAAAGGGGTAGTCTAACATTTAGATGTACAGTTACATATATAATAACTAGAGATTAGATTTCTGGGACCATATTCAGGATATTTCATTAAAAAAATAATCATAGTAACTAAGGGACAAATACAGTTATGTTGCTGCTGAATACATAACATCGCAATAATTCAGTGGTAGTGTTTCATGGTAAAACATGTTGGCTGAACCAAGGACTATATGCAAACATCAGTCTTTCCTTTATACCTTCACTCCCTTTAGAATCTACTGCTAGATAAAAATACATAAGATAAAAAATCTGCACCAAACGACCCTGTGTACGTCTAGTTCTAAAGAGAATTTTCACTGGAATAACTTATATACAAGGACATGATACATTGTGGAAAGATTTATAAAGACTGACGTTTTATAGGAAATTCTCAAAATGAAGTTGGTTGGAATAAAATGCGGCACTTTTTAATAAGAAAATAAATACTTAAGTGAATATAATTTGGTGTATTTTGGACCACTTGGAAAAAGAAATCTATGCCTGTCACGGTCTAATGTAGTTTAGGGCCAAAAATGCATGATTTCCTGTTTTAATTAATTTATCAGAAATATGGAGGTCACATGCTACAAAGTGATCACCTTAACTGGTGCCGCAAATGCATCAGTGTATAAGTAGGACATAGCTGGACTAGAGCGGGTGAAGAGAAGATCAACCAAGGTTATTAAGGGAATGGGTGGACTGCAGTACCAAGACAGGTTATCAGACTTGGGATTATACAGTTTGGAAAAACAAATTCTTAAGGGCGATCTTATTACAATGTACAAATATATGAGCTTTGTACACCTAAGCCTGCAATGATAACAAGGGGGCATCCTCTATGTCTAGAGCACACATGTCAAACTATGGCCCGTAGGCCAAATCTGGCCCGCAGGGTAATTATATTTGGCCCGTGACACTAGAACCACCACTCCTATGTGGGGCCTATTATACTGTATGGAGGGCTATGTGGGGCCCATTATACTGTATGGAGGACTATGTGGGGCCATTATTCTGTATGGAGGACAATGTGGGGCCATTATTCTGTATGGAGGACTATGTGGGGCCATTATTCTGTATGGAGGACAATGTGGGGCCATTATTCTGTATGGAGGACAATGTGGGGCCATTATTCTGTATGGAGGACAATGTGGGGCCATTATTCTGTATGGAGGACTTAGTTGGGCCTATTATACTGTATGGAGGACTATGTGGGACCATTATTCTGTATGGAGGACTAGGTGGGGCCCATTATACTGTATGGAGGACTATGTGGGGGCCATTATTCTGTATGGAGGACTATGTGGTGCCATTATTCTGTATGGAGGACTTTGTGGGGCCCATAATTATGTATGGAAAGTTATGTGGGGCCCATTATTCTGTATGGAGGACAATGTGGATCCCATTATACTGTATACTGGTTGGCCCACGACTTTGTCCAAGTTTTTCATTTTGGCCCTCTGTGAGTTTCAGTTTGACATCCCTGATGTAGAGGAAAGAAGGTTTAATCATCATCACAGAAGCCGATTCTTTACTGTAAGAGCAGTGAGACAATAAAATTCTCTACCACATGATGCTGTAATGGTTGATTCACTATAAAAAGTGCAAGGAGGGTCTGGATGCCTTTCATGCAAAATATATGTAAAATATAATATTACAGGTTATGGATAATAAATTCTGTGATGACGCGCTGATCCAGGGATCTAGTCTGATTGCCATATGTGGAGTCAGGAAGGAATTTTTCCCCTAATATGGGGCAATTAGTGTCTGTTATATCATCATTATGTGTCTAGGACATGTGCCCTTGATTTCTCTGAATGTTGACTCCATCTTTGTGCACCATCATGCATATAAAATAATTTACTTAGTAATCTGCTTATAACTGTCCAGCATATATGGCACTAGCCTAGCCACTGAGCATTACTCCTTATCATGCCTGACATCTAGGTTGCATCCCACAGTGCCAGTTTTAGGCCTAGGAAGGAGCAGTTTGCACATTTTTAAATGTTTTTATTTTTCTTACTTGGGTTTTTGTTTTTACTACATAATAAAGATTTATATTTTTAAAATTTAGGAAGTGCAACTGATCTTTTGTACTTGTCTTTTCTCTTTTTTTGAATTGCAACTCACATCTGCCTTGTAAAGTATTTGCCTTCCACTATATCAATATGTCAGGTTATAGGTTGAACTTGATGGACTTGTGTCTTCTTTCAACCTTAAAACTAGAAAATAAGATTCAACATCTTGGGAGCCACATACAAGGGCTCTAGAGGTACGTGTAGCTCTCAAGCTATTGCTTGGGGATAAAAGTTTTGAGGTATAACAAATTAAAAAAATAAAATTTCACTGAAGGGGAAAGATCAGGAGGAAGGGTAGGGAAGGTTTATTCCTGGTATTCATTGCATGCACTATGGTGAATGTTCCACTATGAAGTTCTCATGTTGACCATCTAGACCAGTGTTCCTCAACTCCAGTATTCAAGGCCCACCAACAGATCATGTTTTCAGGATTTCCTTACTATTACACAGATGACGCAATTATCACCTGAGCAACACTAAGAAAATCCTGAAAACACGGCCTGTTGGTGGGCCTTGAGGACTGGCGTTGGGGAACCCTGATCTACCGTATATCATGGCTGTCAACTTGTGATCATTGAGCACAGACAAGTATGAGAGATAACCTGGACAAAGAGGTAGACTTATCAGAAAGTTATTACATAGCATCCTGCTACACTATTGAGCTGTAGATTTAGCTTTTGATAAAATGGATGGCGTATGATTTCAGCTGATAATCTCTAACGTCAGTAGATAAAATAAGTTGGATTGCTTTTAGATATTTTGAGATACCCAGCAGCCTATGAAAAAAGGTTGTTGTTAGTTCTTGAAAAAATAAATCTTCCTATGAATGCTGTATATGCCAAGGAGTAGTGCGATTCATCCTCTTTCATGATTGTCTCTTTAGAATTTATCGCACACAAAGTGCCAAACTTATGTGGACATTTGGCATAGCTAGTGTTTTTTTGCTCAGCCTTGGTGCAAAGGCTACTGGAAGGGGACTATAAGTATAAATCAGTACCTCCGACTGTGACTGTGATTGCCACTAAGTCACCTGTTGTGTATAAGGTAGTATTACGAAGAATAACCTTTTATCCTTGAGGCGGGATAGTCAGAGTTTTACCCTGGATGTAAAGCACACCGTACGCAAAAAAAAAATTAAATGCAATTTCATTACTGAGACGGAATCTATGATATTGAATGTCATTATTTATTAACACAAGTAAATGTACTGATACCAGCTGGCATATCTGTGTCCTCGCATCTCAGTATATGCAATGAGACTCGGACAACATTCAATTTTGAAAAGATTTATTCACATAAACTCATCAACATTTGGATGTTGTCAATCCAACTTCATCAGAACTTGTCATCTTGGTGAAGATGGATTGACGCATTGACTTGTTCATTTCAGCATGTACCATTATGCAAATAAACCTCTTCTGCATTTACAGGTGCTGCCAATCTGATTTTATTTATGGAAATTCATACAGCTATCGGCTCAATGTTCTCCTGCATGCACACCAGATTATACTATTCGCATATAATGTATGCCTAGAAATTTTTTTCTTAAAAATTGTCTTATGCTTTCAGTAAATAGATGTTTTAAATTTTATTCTTTATCCTTTTTTGTTGTCCTCATTTTTAAAAAATCTGGTTCTACCTGAAAGTTTTCAAGCACCTGCTGCTGAAAATGCAGCAACAAACTATTTTATGATAATGTATCCAAAACAGAAAAATGTATCCTCGATTTAGGCACCACAAATAAACCCATTAACAGAAATGCCTGGTAGGGAAGGTGTCCTTTTTTACAACATTGTTTTTCATCTTGTAAAAAAGCAAACATCCACTTCAGAAAGTTAGAGGACTAGAATTCTAGCGTAACATTGTGGATGTAGCAATCCTAAAAGTTAATATCGACCCTTTAATAAGCTTTTCCCCATGACTTAGGGAAAGAAGCCAAATCAGATACTCCATTTGCAGACTCTTATTTGGGGTGTTTGCCCCCCATTATTTTAAAGAAAAAGATTTGATTTGGCTGGGTGAGACACCTCTGACGGGAGATAAAAGAGGAAAAGTATCTCCTTGTGGAGGGTGCTAAGTTTGTGTAAGGAGACTTATAGGCCTTGCAATGCTCTTCTGAGAATTTAAATATACAAATAGCTTCTTCTGAGAAGAACAGTGCTCCTTACAACTTAGCAATCTCCGTAAGGAGAAACATTCCTGCTTAGGCACCTTGTGAAAACCAAACGTCTTTTAAGGCTTCTATTTATACAAACATGATTTTTTCAGGTGTTTTCCCACAGGTTTCTCACTCCACTTAAAGCATGCTGCATTTGGAGAAAAAAAGTCGAGGACTCAAAATAAAAAAAAAACACCAATGTCCTGATTTATTATTGCATTGTTTTTTTTCAATGTTCGCCATTGTGGACTGAGTTTAGGGCTTACAGATGTTTGGACTTTATTCATACTTTTCTAACTTTTCAAAAAGTCACATAATTTGTCGCAAATATATTCCAGTCTCGACCTGAGTATTTTACTGAGGACTTTGAATCAAAATATATTCAAAAAGTATTTGAATATCTTTGGATCTGGATTTTGAAGTGGATCCACATATAAAAATTCCATATAGACATACCTTAGCACAAGAAATAAATTCTATTTTGCAGCAATTGAAGTGTATTGCTAAGAGATATGCGCTATCAATGCCAAATTAATATAGGTCCAAATATCTATTACATGTCTATCTGGCTGGAACAAGTGGGGTGGTCCCAGGCACAACCAGGAGAGGAGCAGTAAGGTGATTATGCATTATTTTATTATTTTCAAGCATGTTGGGTGTATTTTTAAAAAATCTTTAGAGGTGGACATTCGCTTTAAAGGGGTTATCTCAAGTTTGGAAGTTGTCCCCTATCCAATAGAAAGGGGATAAATACTGATCGCTGGGAGTTCCAACCACTGGGACACCCACCAATCCCAATCTGAAGAGCCCCGTATGAATGGAGCAGTGATCAATCATGTGCACCGTTGCTCCTTTCATTATTAATGGGAGTGCTGAAGACCAACCGAATGCTGCCCTCGGCTATCATCAGTGGTCCCATTATGAATGAATAAGGAGGCAGTATGCATGATCGACTACTGCTCCATTCACACAGAGCTCTTCGGAGTCCCAGTTCCTGGAGATGGGCAGGGGTCACAGTGGTCAGACCCCTTGCGGTCAGGAAGGTATTCCCCACCCAGTTTGGGAATGAACTCACAGTAATTTACATATAAAGAATTGCTACACATAAAGTAATCTTCTGGCACACTTAGAAGTAGATTTACATGATGCACCGTAAATGCATTGAATGCATAGTAAAATAACCTTAATCTCCCCATATATTGATTCATTTCTAGTTTTTTATGACATGATGACCATAACATGTGTACAGCCCATCCACTTTAGCGTAATATCTCTCTTAATAGAAAATGTCTAGAACTATTTAACTTATCCCCGGAGTAATCATTTCATGCCTCTTACGTGGTTTTGAGTTTATTTTGCAATAAAGAAAACAAAAAAGACAAAATGCAGAGAACTTACTACTTGACTTACCTTTGACAGCTGTTCATGGATTTCCGCCAGACTCGGCCGCGTTTGCTTGACTCCAGAGACACTGCCAGTGTTTCTATAATAATCAATCTTGGGAACGGCATCCATAGTGTTGTGACCAAATGTTTTCATGTAGTACGTGTGACTGTGAGTGTCATAAGGATGGAAACCTCCTTCTGTCTTAATAGTGTCTCCATTGTGCAGGATGTTGTTGTTGAACATCTCTCTATTCCCTGGACCATAATTCATTCTATGCCTGTCTCCACTAGCAAATGATGTCTCTTCATACTGTGGAGGGTCCTTATCCCCTTCGCAGGTGGGATTGTCATAACCCTCATTAACGACATTGACCTGAAAACGTGTTGGGCTAAGGGGAGCTGTGTCTGGAAATGAATGTGGGGAATTATTCATTCTGACACTACAGTATAGTAACTAGTGGGTGCACGGTGCTAGGATTACAGAACTTTTACTGTGAGCTTTATATGATCATTATTTTTAGCACAGAACATGGATTTTTTGGTGTATTTCTCCAGCTTCCTCGAAGTCTAAAAAAGAAAACAGACACACAATTATGGACATTTTTTCTTATGTTTTAAAAATAATGTGAAGCATTTCAATGTAGATAGGTGCCATGGGACTCCTTGTCACTGTAATGTGACTGTTAGAATGACTGTGAAAGCCCCTATACATTTGGCTAAAAGTCATCTATTCCCGCTGATACCTGCTGCTGACCATCTAATGTGTATAGAGGCCTTCAGCCTCTATCTTGACAAATGAGATCAGGAGAATTAAAGGCATATTCCCATCTCCTAGATCCTATACCAAAATGTAGCAAGTGTAATAATACTAATATTAGCTAATAACTCCAATTAGAAATGTACTATAGTTCTTCTGATTTGTTATGTCACTTACCCCATGTACAGGGCATTGCATTATCTTAGGTGACCATGGTTATGATCACTAACAGCTAACTAACTATCAATATATCAGTGGCCGTAACCATGGATATCTAAGCTACTGTAATGCCCTGAACATAGGGTAAGCGAGATTCCGAATCAGAAGAACTATACTACATTTCTAATTATAATATTATTATTATTACACCTACTACATATTGGGATAGGATCTTGAAGATGGAAAAGGGAATTTAAGGGTCAGGTAGTATAAATGTAAGTACCTGACCCTTTTGTTCTTCGGACACACGCGGTTCACAGAGGTGACTGGCATCCTTTCTCAGCTCAGCTGAGAACATTGTAAGAGATAGCTGATGTCCGAGAGCTCTATGTTAGGGCTGACTTCTATTGCATGACTATGTCCAGCGTATGAAACAGATGTGAGAATGTTAAAAGAGTTATCACATGAACAATATTTAGCACCTATTTACAGAATAGGTGATAAATGTATGATTGCTGTGAGTCCAAACCCTGGGGCCACCGAGTCACAGAGAATGTCCATTCTTAGTAAATGGATCGGTAGGCAGCATGCGTGGTCCTTACTCCATTCACAGTCTATGAGAGCGTTCGACACCATGTGCACTACCGCTCCCACAGACCAAAAGAAGCGAATGAAGCTGCATTCCCACAGGGACCACTGGGTTCTTGTAATCAGTAGGGGTCACCGTACTTTCCCCACCAAGCTCATACATTTATGATAGGAGGATAGGTGATCAATGCTGTTTGTGGAGAATTAACTTTGATTAAAAAAAAAAAATGATTTGTACGATTGAGACTTTATAACTCAGGGTAGTTCTGAATAAATGATCTCAACCCAGAAAAGTGACTGATTTTAATAAAAATCCTATATCAGGTGTATAGCTATCAAACTTAGATCTTGTTGATAAACTATAGTCCAGTGTTTGTCAAAGTTCCTACACCAATTACCCCTAGCTAAATCCATTTAATTACCCCCAATACACTGGACTGCATTTATTATAAACCCTAGGGACACGTGCACACATTGAGTATTTGCTGCGCTTTTTAGCTCAGTATTTGTAAGCCAAAACCAGGAGTGGGTGATAAATACAGAAGTGGTGAAGTGTTTCTATTATACTTTTCCTATGATTGCTCCACTGCTGGTTTTGGCTTACAGATACTGATGTAAAATACTGATCAAATACTGAATGTCTGCACATGGCCTAAATGGGTACATCATGAGAGACAACGTACGTACATAAACCAGGATGACAACCCAGGGAAGTCATCTGAACATAATCCATGAAGCATCATTCACACTGTTCACAGAATTTTGACTTGAATCCTCAATGTTGTACCATTAGGAGCCCTATTCCAATATGTTTTGTAATTTCCTATTACACATTTGATATTACACCTACATTTCGTAGCTGGAAACCAGGGCTGTTTGTCATTTCGGCTGTTGTCCTATAAACCCATCCGTAGAAATACAAGATTGCTTAACTTACCTTTACTTACTATCATCACCTAACTTCTGCCTTTAAAGAAAGAAATCCATATACTGTGCACATTGAAAGATATCGCCATACGCAATTTCTTAACATAATAATCCCCAAAAGTAAAACAAAATAAAAAAAAAAAAAAAACAAGATATGTGAACATAGCCTAAAACTATCCTTGTCATGAGACTCTCAGTGTCCTTGGTATCAGTCAAATAGATACATTACAAAGTGATACCTATTAAATTGGCATTAAGGAGTCTGCACAATAAAAAGCATAAGATAAAGGTAAACATCTACTAAGACACAGAGGACCTCTATGGATACTACTAACCTTCCAGTCTACAGAATGATGGCTACGACCTCTCTGCATCAGGTAATGCATGAGAAATTAAATCAGGAGCTTTTATATCATCCTGACGTGACACCACCCTGCCCTTCTGACTCCATTGGTTTAACACATCAGAAAACCCCACGGCATCTCTACCAGTCACAAGCCCAGTAGCACCATTTGGAAGGGAGCTCATTAATGGCTTACTTACACAATCCAACTGTTAACCATCAACTTACAGACAAATAAACTAATTCCTGTGTACTTGGAAGAAAACTAGAAGGACACTTGTACATTCTGGAAAAATATTACAACGTCCCCAATCTATATAGAACCTTAAGTGGATTTACAGCCCTTGTGGAATGACATAATGAGGTGCAATGGCCTTTATTGCTGTAAGACGCTATTTATAATCACACTTGCATGTTAGCGAGAAAAGTGAGCAAGGTTATTGGAAAATAGATCCTGGAATGAAAATGTACTAAATGGCATTAGATTTCCTTTCAATATCATAAGGCTACGTTCAGGCGATTGGATCACCAGTCATTGTGCTGTCCATGTGCACAACGCACTACACAAAGATTACACGCTCCCCAATATGTCAGTGTGCGAGGGAAGTGTATATATCCGAATTTCCACATGGAGCAGTGGTGTTGAAGAGATCGTGGCATGGTCTAGGCTCATACGTTTTTCAGACAAGCCAAAGAAGAAAGGTGCTGCAAAATGTCTCACAAATATCTCAAATTTCATTTATATTAGAATAGTATATACAAAGAAAGAATTTAAAAACAGAGTCGCTCAATGGAGGGCTAAGAATGTTATACCCAGGGTTGTAAAGCATATATCATCAAATATACAGATGCATCTATGAAATATAGTCCACATTCGATTGCATATGCATTAACTGAAAAAAGTAATTAAATGTAAACTTACATAGTACTGGTGTGGAGTCCGGCGCACCAACGCGCGTTTCACCCAGCTTCGTCAGGTTCCTTGGTTTATTTATTGATACACAGGAGCATCTCTGTCATTCAAATATCAAAAGACTGACCGTCACTTCCAAACAGAAAACAGGTGTGTACAGGTGCGAACTAAGAGTAGCCATATCCATACATAACTAACAGATAAAGTAGCACTCTGTAGCGCTATAGCATGCAAACATGAAATATATGAAATTTGAATTACATTACTGCTCTAGTCCTTAAATTTCATATTTTACAACTGAATTGTGATGACTTTCACTACAATAAAACATCTGGATGATGCAAAATAAAAAAGGTATATGTAAAAGTATCATTAGAAGGAATATACTGTATAAGTGAGCATATACATTATACTGGATCTCAGGCTGTTTGTGCTCTGACACTTCATCAGCATCAGGCTGGCATATCAGACAACAAGTTAATCCTCCTGTAGTCTCAGGCTGTGGTCTCGGGGGCTGTTACCAGACTGGCCATCAGGCAATTCTGGCAAATGCCGCATTGTCTGCTAGACTGTTAACAGTATCGGCTCTGGGCTCCGTCACTTAATCCAACAGAACACAGGCTGCTGGAGGCCGGTGCCAAGCAGGGGACACAGAGTGGCTTGATGATGTCATTGCATCGTACATCTTATCTCATAGAGGATTGTGGGGAGACCATCCTATGGCATTGGAAGCTGTGGTGGGACCATCATACTGCATGAGATGGTTGTGGGGGGACCTTCGTACTGTGTAGGGTGGCTCTGGTGGTCCAGCATACAGAGTGGGATTGCTATGGTGGGCCATTTTACTGTTTGGGGATGTGGTAAACCATGATTCTGTGTGGGTTGGCTGTGATGGACCATCATACTGTATGAGGGGCTGTGGTAACCATCATACTTTAAAAGGGGCTGTGGTGAACATCATATTTATATAGAGGTCTGTTGTGGACATCATACTGTATAGCGGTCTGAGGTGGACATCATTATGTATATGGGGGCTGTGGTGGATATCATACTGAATGGGAGGCTGTGGTGATCTTATTGTGTTGGGTGTGTGGAGCATCATACTTTGTGTAGGGTTTGTGGGGTCATCATACTGTGTAGATGGAGGAATGCAGGGTCATCATACTGTGTAGGGGTCATGAAAGGGGTATCATAGTCGGTGAAAACACTAAGGGGCTTCAGTAGCGGAAAAATAACTGTATAAGTGCTGAAATTCATGTCCCTCTCCATTTCTTAAAAAGTTGGGAGTCATGTCCTGCTGTGACTACGTCTATGTGCCATGATAGGACTGTGCTGTGGGGCTGCTGTCATTTCTACTCATGTCCCTACTCAGGGGCATTATTATAATTGAGAGGCCCTGGGGGTCATTATTATAAGGAGGTACAGAGGAGGGGGCATTATTATAATGAAGCACATTTGGGAACTGTTACCATTGGGAAGCACAGTAGGCATTATTATTATTATAGGAAAGTACAGGGGGTGTTTTTATTATTATAAGGAAGCACTGGCTCATTATTATAAGGGATCAAGGGGGATTATTGCTAAAGGAGGCACAGTGGACATTATTTCTATAAGGTGCTGTACAGCTGTAAGGAGACACAGGGGAGCATTATTACCATGAGGAAGTGTAGAGCGAACATTATTACAGTGTAAGGGCAAAAGGGGGCTCTGTTATAGTATGGGGCACAAAAGGAGGGTACTATTGCTGTACAGGGCACCGATTAAAGATAGAATTGTTCATCAGATAAGGTCTTTACAAGTGAATCTACATTATGAATCTCCCTAATGCAGCCTGCAGCCTATCAGTAAGAAGGAATTGGCACTCTCGTCTTCCAACTTTTCTTGAACTGTATCTGCATCTAGGGGATGCAAGTAAAGTTGCAAATGATCCTTGACTGTGAGATTTCCTAACTTCTCTGGGAATCTTCTGAACATTACTGAAGATATCTCGTCATCACGCTGCAACAGCAGCGACCAGAGCTATCTCCGATTGCTGTTTTTTAACCATTTAAATAATGCAATCTCTGATGTATGTGTAGCACCCTGAGGATTCGGCTGCTACAGGGGTATTGCACCTCAACCCAGAGGTGTGATATTCCACTCCCGGGTAAGGATGGAGTGTGGAACTGAGCTCAGTTAGCTGCATGCACTACACACATCCCATTTCCGAGGAACAGACCGATGGTACTCCCACTAGAGAAATGTGCAGGTACGACAGTGTCTGTTCCTGGCTGGAGTGGGAGGGGGGTGGAACATCCCAGTAGTGTAGGGGCAGATAGGGGGAGCAGCCTGGGTAAAGTTAGGAGCTCATTGGGTGCTGGTCACCTGAGCTCACACATAGAGGGAGTATATAAGGTGGGCACCATCTTAGATCGAGGTCAGTCTGTGAGAAGTCAGGCAGTCAGTCAGTCTGTCAGTCTTTGCAGAGCAGTGGAAGAGAGCAGAGGAGCAGAGCAGCCCCAAGGCCCAGAGAGAGAGAGAGGAGAAAGAAAGACCCAGAGGGGGAGAAAGAAGGAACTCTGAGAGCCCAAATTAGACCAGAGGGTGAAGAGTTGGCAACAGGGTACCGGATCCCAAGCTGGCAGAGGCTACAGCACACCTTAGCCAGGAACCGGAGGTTGTGGGCAGGATCTGCCACGATCACCCACTAAATCCACCCGGAAGGCAGACCACGAATAGGGTCAGGGAACCCAGAGACAAGGGTTTACCACCAAGAGGCCCGAGGGAGCCGGACATAGGTGGATCCCTGGTGGGGAAGGCCAGAGACGAGGACAGGACAGAAAGGGAGCTCAGAACCACGCTCCAGAACTACTTGGGGGTTGGCCGAGTCCAGTACCTGGTGGACGCAGCGCGGCTCGGGTGGTCACTCAAGGCCGGAGTGACCGGTACAAGAACAGCAGTAAGTAAACAAACCCTGAACTGCACAGCCCGACTCTGACTCTCATTACCATCCTCACTGCACCTCCACAACCACCATCCTCTGCACCTGACCCCCTGAGGCTATACCCCTCCCGTTGGGGGTTATACTACCTAAGCTGCACACACATCACCAGCCTCAGTGGACCCTGCTGCAGCGGCGGCCGTAGTGACCGCAATTCAACGGGTGGCGTAGTCGACACAAAAGAACATCTAGTAACATCATAAGGACTGCCACACACTGAGTTTGACACCCTGGGCACGGACCGGGTCACAGCCACTCGGAGACTACAACCCCCATCTGATCCGGCTCCGGGTATCCCTAACAACACTGGCCCAGGGGGCGCGTCAACTTTGGCGTAGTCGGCAGGATAACGTGCCCGCAACAACCGGGTACTGCGTGCCTGAAGAAAAGTACATCGTTACCTTAAAAAGAAGTCTCCTGCCGGTTCCGGAGGGTCCCCGCCATCGGGCCCCATCACAGGTCGTTTCCCGCCGGTTGTCCACCATTTGCAGCTTTTTCCCGCCATCCATGGAGTTTCCCGCCACTGGGAGACGATTCCCGCCATTTCCGAAGATTTCCCGCCTTGGGGGAGCGGACGCCATTATGGGCGTGCCAGAGGGTGGCAAGAGGCCACCTCCCATCGTGGGCCAGGTCGAAGAATGGCGCCAAAAGCGGAAACCGCCCCCACCAATAGAGACTGTGATGCTGGAAGTGTCCATCAGCGTAAGAGAACTGCCCCTGGAACTGAAGTTGCCCCGGGACCACCCTCGATGTGGGCGGAGACAGGAGAAGAGAACAAAGATGGGTGTCGCCTGGAGCAGTCTGGAGAGAGCGCACCCGGAGACAAGACGTCTGGAAGAGAGTCCAGAGAGAGCCTACCCGGAGATGGAGGGAGAGCCAGGCAGCACCGACCCAGCGGTCAGGAGCCTGATGCGGGCCGCCACTCCAGGCAGCACCGACCCAGTGGTCAGGAGCCTGTTGCAGGTCGCCACTCCAGAAGGCCTGCTGGAGATCCTAACACAGCTCCCCCGAGACCGGGAGTGTGCACAGACCGCGCTGGAGGGCCTCGCACAGAGGTTGGCCCGGGTACAACGAGAGACGTTGGCGGAGTGGAGCCGAGAGATGGCCCAGCAGACCGAGACTCGTCAGCGGAGCACGCCACCCGAGACGAGGAGACAGACCGCCTCTGAGGATGGCACAGGAGGACTGAAGGCCGGAGACGGCGCCGAGAAGGGAGCCGAACGAATGGAGGCAGGTAAAGGGGACGTCACTACCCCGAGCCGGGAAACCGCGTGCCTGCCCCAGCTCCCCGTCGCAGAGCCCGAAGTACCCCCTGCCGTGCCCGTCGCTGCAACGTCACCGCCGCAGACTAGGCCTCAAACGGAAGCCGTGACCCCTGTGACGTCACACGCCTCGACCCCGAGCGTGGCCAAGCAGGAAGTACCATCGGCCTGGTCGCAAGGCCTAGTACCCCCGGGCGACGCAATACCAACAGCGCCCCCTACCTCCGCGGAGCCCCCGGCCTGGTCGCAGGGCCAAGTAACACAGGGCGCCGCCGTTCTTACGGTGCCCTTTGCCTTTAGGGTGCCCCAAGCCTGGTCGCAAGGCCTGGTTAACCCGGGCGCCGCTACCACCACGGCGCCCATAACACCTAAAGTACCGCACCTGGGTGAGGACCTGTTCGCCCAGCATACGTGCCCGGATGGGCAGCCCTACGTATGGCCCCAGGAATACATCCAGCTGGAGCTGCAAAAAGCAAGGGCCATGTGCGAACCCCTGATCCCGGCTCCAAAGCCCATGAAGAGGATCTCACCCCCGCTAGAAGAGACCCAGTTTGAGTGGGACCCCACCGGAGAAGACCTCATGGGGTTCACTCAGGAGACTCGGGCAGCCGCAGCGGAGCGTGCAGAGTGCTGCCGCCAGCAGCTCGAGGTCTTCGAGAGGGAGCGGAGAGAGAGGCGGGTCCGGGAACAACAAGCCCAAATAAGGAGCGCGGAGCAGAAGAGCCGGACCAGGAGAGACCCCCGTGCAGCGCATGGTCCCCGTACCATCGGGACTGTGATAAAGTTCAATCTGCAGCATGGGTGGGGTTTCATCAGGGATCACCGCACCCCAGGCGACGTCTTCGTGACCAGGAGAGACGTTGAGTCCCACCTACCGGAGGGACACAGAGGTCGTGACCTGTATTTAGGGGACGAGGTCACCTTCACCCGGCACAAGTGTGCCAAAGGACCCTACGCCCTCCATGTGCATCGCCTGACGGAGGAGGAGCTGCGGTGTGAGGAGGAGCAAGAGGACCCGGACGGGTCTGAAACTGAAACTGTCCACAAAGAAAGAGCAGGAGGACGCCGTCGTTGAGTACGGTAGTGAAGAGACTGTATAAAGTTACCCGTCAGGGTATAAGAACTGTTACTGCTGCTAGTTAAAATATAGTCCCCGTTGGGACCAGCAAATTGAACTGTTAACCCCGTGTGTCCCTATTCCCACTGACCGAGGACTGAGAGCGGTCATTCCTTTCCTAATACCTGGCCGAGGACTGAGAGCGGCCATATCCCCTTGTATATAGTTGCGCTTCCTAAAGCGCCCCCTACCGGTGTTATAGGAAACTGTTTTCTTCAAGAGACTGTCGCACTTTACCCGGTCACAAGTTGCACAGTGACCGGAGGAACCAGAGACAGGAATGTTTACAAGAATGTTATTAATGAAGAGTTTTATATGAAAAGTTTATTGCTGCTGATGATGTATATGATGTTTTATATGTTTTATATGTTTATGTTTATGGAAAAAAAAAAAAATGTATGTTTGTGGATGTTTTTATATCTTACAGCCCGAGGACGTGCTGTGATTTACCAGGGGGGAATGTAGCACCCTGAGGATTCGGCTGCTACAGGGGTATTGCACCTCAACCCAGAGGTGTGATATTCCACTCCCGGGTAAGGATGGAGTGTGGAACTGAGCTCAGTTAGCTGCATGCACTACACACATCCCATTTCCGAGGAACAGACCGATGGTACTCCCACTAGAGAAATGTGCAGGTACGACAGTGTCTGTTCCTGGCTGGAGTGGGAGGGGGGTGGAACATCCCAGTAGTGTAGGGGCAGATAGGGGGAGCAGCCTGGGTAAAGTTAGGAGCTCATTGGGTGCTGGTCACCTGAGCTCACACATAGAGGGAGTATATAAGGTGGGCACCATCTTAGATCGAGGTCAGTCTGTGAGAAGTCAGGCAGTCAGTCAGTCTGTCAGTCTTTGCAGAGCAGTGGAAGAGAGCAGAGGAGCAGAGCAGCCCCAAGGCCCAGAGAGAGAGAGAGGAGAAAGAAAGACCCAGAGGGGGAGAAAGAAGGAACTCTGAGAGCCCAAATTAGACCAGAGGGTGAAGAGTTGGCAACAGGGTACCGGATCCCAAGCTGGCAGAGGCTACAGCACACCTTAGCCAGGAACCGGAGGTTGTGGGCAGGATCTGCCACGATCACCCACTAAATCCACCCGGAAGGCAGACCACGAATAGGGTCAGGGAACCCAGAGACAAGGGTTTACCACCAAGAGGCCCGAGGGAGCCGGACATAGGTGGATCCCTGGTGGGGAAGGCCAGAGACGAGGACAGGACAGAAAGGGAGCTCAGAACCACGCTCCAGAACTACTTGGGGGTTGGCCGAGTCCAGTACCTGGTGGACGCAGCGCGGCTCGGGTGGTCACTCAAGGCCGGAGTGACCGGTACAAGAACAGCAGTAAGTAAACAAACCCTGAACTGCACAGCCCGACTCTGACTCTCATTACCATCCTCACTGCACCTCCACAACCACCATCCTCTGCACCTGACCCCCTGAGGCTATACCCCTCCCGTTGGGGGTTATACTACCTAAGCTGCACACACATCACCAGCCTCAGTGGACCCTGCTGCAGCGGCGGCCGTAGTGACCGCAATTCAACGGGTGGCGTAGTCGACACAAAAGAACATCTAGTAACATCATAAGGACTGCCACACACTGAGTTTGACACCCTGGGCACGGACCGGGTCACAGCCACTCGGAGACTACAACCCCCATCTGATCCGGCTCCGGGTATCCCTAACAACACTGGCCCAGGGGGCGCGTCATATGTGTGTCACGGCTCCCATCAGCTCCCTGTGATGTGATCATGGGGTGCTGTTGGTTTGTCATGGCAGTCTGCTGAAAGCTGCCATGGCTGCCATATTTGTCCTTCTGTAAAGCCCAGCTTCATAGGAAAACAGTATTTTGTTAAAAATATGAAAAAATACAAAATATAAAAAAAATTCAAATCTCCCCTCTTTTCCTCCATTACTAATGAATAAAAAACCATATGACTGTAAACAAAAAAATCTATCAAATATAAAGTTAAATGCTGTAAGTAAAGAAAAAAAAAATAGACATGTCAGAAAAAAGGAAGCGCAAAAAATGAAAAATTGCTCAGGAGAGAAGGGTTTAAGCTGTGGCTGCTTTTTTTGGGTTGATAAGTAACAGGCATTCTCCTGGTGCCCCATCAGTTGGGGGTTTGCACATTCCCTGTCTTCTTGCCTGATTCCCTGTTATGTATCAGCACCTGCACCAGAGATTAACAAATGTGCTGAGACCTGCGCTGCATGAAGTGTAACAGGCAAGCACTAATGTCTGCAGAAAATGCTCTCCTCGCTGGGATCCTAGTCTTTAATGAAATTTACAACATTTAGGTACAGAAAAACCTACAAGAAGCAAAATGAACATATACCCTGCTGTATATAAATAAAAAGCAAGTGCATTTAAATAAAATAGGGTTCTTAGTAACACTGTCCCTGATCAAAAATAGTATATAAGCTATCCCACCATCGACAAGGTGAACCCGTTCGGGACAGTCTTACACTGTCTAATATTAAAAACCTTACCATGTGTCAAAGTTGACCTCAGTGTGTTAATAAGGGCAGACAAAGGACTGGGTCCCAAACTGTGAACACCGGCCTAGGGAAGCTTTAAATGTATTATCCATCTCTAGGAAGGGAGGTCACACCCAGGTTTGCACAGAATGCAAAAAATACAAAGAAAAAACACAAAACTGCATGGATACCAACTTAAACCAAGCTCAAATTTTGTGTTTTAACATTTAGGAACAGGTAGCAGTGCACTGCATAAGGTGCTCATTATTCCGAAAACCTCCAGAAAGCAAACCTCGGTGAGAGGAATGTGCTTTAAATTCAATGCTACGCTTCATTTGTGTCATTTTCTGATTCTTTTAGGCTCCATTACTTGACATTCTGAAAGGCAGGTGCAGGCAAAAGCAATAGACTAGCAAGTGATCGCAGATGCTCCAGTCCTTAGGACCCCTCCCCCACCCGCCACATCAGTACCTTCAGTGCCCATCAATGAAGGTCCTGATGCTGATGCTAGGATGAATCATTAGACAGTGATAAGATTGATGTCACTGTGACAGTTCTTATGTGGTGTCCTCAGCTTTCCTTGAGTTCTTGTCATAACTTATGTTCCAAACACCACAACATATATGGGGCCGATTCAGTAAGTCAGGCATTAAGCACATCAGTCTTAATGAAGAGCTGCTTCAATCTAGCATGAAAACTTTTTTCACAACTGGCACAAACATTCTGCAACTTTTCAGAGATTTACAGCAGTTTTGTGGAGTAAAAGCTTTGATGAATTGGGCACAGTCCTCTGTTACCAGGTTTTTGCTCTTATTTTATTCCCTGAGGTGGCAGCACCTTTTTAAATAGTATTGCCCCGTAATAGACTGGCTATACACGGTTCAAAGGCATCCAACTAGATCATTAAATGAGATGGATGGCCTCTCTTATAATGAAAAGTTACAAAAATTGGGTCTTTTTAGTTATAGAAAAAAACATGTTTCAGGGGCGATCTCATTTAAATGTCTTAATACATGTGTGGTCAACACAAAGGACTGGCACATGATTCATTTCTTTCAAAGACTATACAAAGAACCAGGGGACATTCATTATGTGTGGAGGAAAAGCAATTCAGGCATTTAAATAGGAAAGGGTTCTTTACAGTTAGAGCAGTCAGAATGTGAAATGCCCAACCTCAAGATATGGCAGATAGTATATCAGTTATATCAGTTTTTAAGAAAGGACTGGATGCTTCTTTAATGACTAATGCCATTATGGATAATAATTATTCTAGTGACATATAATGTATAATTGATAATGAAAGTTGAATTTGATGGACCAGTGTCTTTTTTCAACCCATGTAACTATATCAGTGTATTTTTATAAGGGCTTGTTGTTGTTGGAAAAGTTCTAGTTTTTGTCAGCATTAATAAAAATATAGATATCAAAATATAATTTATTATTTAGCTTTTAATAATTTTTATTTATGTAATAACTAATGCCTGTGGCATCTAAGTTGTTAAACAGAGGGGATTAGAGGTTTCTCTGATCTTGGCCTCTACAGTGGGAGCTTGGCTGACAAACATTGACAGATTATTTGCAAGAAGTATGGACCCTATTAACCAAGACTAACATTGTTCATGTGCGTCTTTATGAAGGGTCACGCTGGAGTCAGATACTCATGATTCATGTAGAGGTGCACGCCTCTTCATGAATGTGGAGCGTCTGATGAGTGGCGTGTGCTTCCATGTGCTATGCCAGAAATCTTACTCCAGTCAGGTGCTGGAGTGAGATTACTGGCGTAGGGAACACCACAGCTCATCATAAATTAGACGAGCTATGGCGTCCAGCCCCCGCCGTACTCCTGTCCTGCCCCCAGCCCACACGCGCTAGGAGAAACTGGCATGAAGACGCCAAAAGTGGCAAAATTTAGGCGCAAATCAGAGTCTTAAAGTTTGTCACTTTTCAAGGCTTTTAGGCCAGAATTCTGGCTTGAAACCTTTAATGAATTGGGCCCTATGTGCGAGTGCCCTTATTTCAGGCAACAAAACCACACAAAGTTATAATATATCATTCATATACAGAGAAAAAGTGAATAAAATAAAACTGTACAAATCATAGATTCCATTACACTTTTTTCAGTGTTTTTTGTGCCATTTTTGCTTTTTTTATGAGGTCTGATGTTACTTTAAAGTCTATATTGAATTATAAAGCGCACTACATGCTACACACTGCATATGTTTTAAAACAATTAGAATTATTTATGGCATGGAGTTATTTTTTCTTTTACTATGTGATAATGATAGAGAATGCGGGTTATAACAGGAAAAAGTGTTATGTATCTAGTCTAGCAATTCCTGCTGCAAGTTGTGTACACTTATTTCTGTTTTGGTGGTTAAGAAAAAAATTTTGCATTTCACCACAGGCTAAATGGTGTCTTCACTCATCAATGATCTCTTGCACATAGCAAGAATTTTAAAAAGAAAAAGTCCCTATGAATAATAGATCACTCCAGCTGGAAAAAGAGAAAAGTAAGGGTTGTAAGTTTAGTACTTTCTTGTGCAATCATTTACTGGAATATTGCCAGGAGCCAAAATGTAAGTAACAAAGGGAAGTTCAGATAATTAGTAGCTGGGGAAAGTAAAGGTCTAAGAAAGTCTTCAGGTTTATTCAACATGATGTGCTCTGTAAGAATATAATTATTATATACCAATCGAATGGGAGTGTAACGGGTGATCAGAGTAGTAAAACAAGATGGGCAGAGTGAAGCTTGCACAGTCGGTGGTATTTGGGATTAGTGAGGAAATGTATGGACCGCAGTCCTGTCTCCAGGAATATGTGAGCCCTTGCCAGTTATAAGTCTCAATGGCCTTAGCTTTTCCTGGCGCTCAACTTATCATCCGAGTGCAGTGCGATTACCTCAGATAGAGACAATGGAGACGATGGAGAAGTTACTTTCTCCATCTTCCCCGCACCTGTGCTGCGATTCTTTCATGCGAGAGGATCGGATCACAATGCACTGACACTCAGCTCACACTCTGACGCAGTTTGACACTAGGATATTTGCATAACTGACTGATTCTCTCACATGAGAGAATCGACGTCCTTGTGACCCCGGCCTAACAGCACCTAAATTATGAATGTTCTTTAATTCTCACAGACTTTCCAATGGTTTAATAATCAATATGTCAGGGGTCAACCCCTTTAACCCCTTCAGGACCCAGCCTATTTTGACCCTAAAGACCTTGGCATTTTTGTCAATTCTGACCAGTGTCCCTTTACGAAGTAAAAACTCTGGAACACTTCAACGGATCCTAGCGATTCTGAGATTGTTTTTTCGTGACATATTGGGCTTCATGTTAGTATTAAATTTAGGTCGATAATATTTGCATTTATTTGTGAAAAAATCAAAAATATGGGAAAAAATTTGAAAATTTTGCAATTTTCAAATTTTGAATTTTTATTCTACTAAACCAGAGAGTGCTGTGACACAAAATAGTTAATAAATAACATTTCCCACATGTCTACTTTACATCAGCACAATTTTGGAAAAAAAAAAAATTTTGGTAGGAAGTTTGAAGGGTTCAAAGTTCATCAGCAATTTATCTTTTTTCCAGCAAAATTTACAAAACCATTTTTTTAGTGACCACATCACATTTGAAGTCCCTTTGAGGGGTCTTTATGACAGAAAACACCCAAAAGTGACACCATTCCAAAAACTGCACCCCTCAAGCTACTCAAAACTACATTCAAGAAGATTATTAACCCTTCAGGTGCATCACAGGAACTAAAGCCACATGGAAGAAAAAAATGAACATTTTTATTTTTCTAACAAAAATTTTCTTTTAGCCTAAATATTTTAATTTTCACATGGGTAACAGGATAAAATGCATCCTAAAATTTGTTGGTCAATTTCTCCTTAGTACACTGATACCTCACATGTGGTCATAAACCACTGTTTGGGCACACGGCAGGGCTCAGAAGGGAAGGAGCGCCATTTTACTTTTTGAATGGAAAATTAGCTCCAAAAGTCAAATTGCGCTCCTTCTCTTCTGAGCCCTGCCATGCGCCCAAACAGTGGTTTATGACCACATATGAGGTATCAGTGTACTCAGGAGAAATTGACCAATACATTTTACGATGCATTTTATCCTGTTACCCATGTGAAAATTAAAAAATTTAGGCTAAAAGAAAATTTTTGTGAAAAAAAAAGTACTTTTTTGTTTTCACAGATCATTTT
This sequence comes from Phyllobates terribilis, assembly GCF_046119375.1. Taxonomy (NCBI): domain Eukaryota; kingdom Metazoa; phylum Chordata; class Amphibia; order Anura; family Dendrobatidae; genus Phyllobates; species Phyllobates terribilis. The sequence goes on along the minus strand of NW_027362771.1, from coordinate 410,252,757 downwards.
GTGAAGCACCTGGGGGTTCCAAGTGCTCACTATGCATCTAGATAGGTGCCTTGCGGGGTCTAGTTTCCAAAATGGGGTCACTTGTGGGGGAGCTCCACTGTTTAGGCACATTAGGGGCTCTCCAAACGCAACATGGTGTCCGCTAACAATTTGAGCCGATTTTACATTCAATTTGTTAGCGGACACCATGTCGCGTTTGGAGAGGCGCTGTGTGGCCAAAAGCAACATGGTGTCCGCTAACAAATTGTCGGCTCAAATTGTTAGAAGACACCATGTTGCGTTTGGAGAGCCGCTGTGTGCCCAAACATTGGAGCTCCCCCACAAGTGACCCCATATTGGAAACTAGACCCCCCAAGGCACCTATCTAGATGCATAGTGAGCACTTGTAACCCCCAGGTCCTTCACAAATTAATCCGTAAAAATAAAAAAGTGTTTTTTTTTTCCACTTTTTCATTTTTATGAATCAATTTGTGAAGCACCTGGGGGTTCCAAGTGCTCACTATGCATCTAGATAGGTGCCTTGGGGGGTCTAGTTTCCAAAATGGGGTCACTTGTTGGGGAGCTCCAATGTTTGGGCACACAGTGACTCTCCAAACGCAACATGGTTCCAGTTTGTTAGCGGACACCATTGTGTAGTGTATGTCAGGTTGGTGTGCGGTGTGGTATATTGTAGTGTATACACCACACACACACACACACTACAACACACACACCAACCTGACATAGCCTCCTAAGCTTAGTACGCCCTAGACTGGGATGAGTGGGACGGGCGGGACATTTTGTGTGCTGTGTGCGTGTGTAAAAAAAAAAAAAAAAAAAAAAATCGAAACTTTATTATAGTGTGAGTGTACGTGTGTGTGTGTGCTTGGTGTAACCTTCTGCAGTCACGTGTGGGGGCTGTCAGGCGTAGGGGGCTGTCAGGCGTAGGGGGCTGTCAGGCGTAGGGGGGGGCTGAAGAGATGGAGGAGCCAGCAGCTGCAGCAAGGGGGGTGATCACTGGGGCAGGAGCCGGCAGCAGCAAGGGGGGTGATCACTGGGGCAGGAGCCGGCAGCAGCAAGGGGGGTGATCACTGGGGCAGGAGCCGGCAGCAGCAAGGGGGGTAGGAGGCCGGCAGCATCAGGGGGGTGATTACTGGGGCAGAAAGGGGAGCAGGAGCCAGCAGCAGGGGGGTGATCACTGGGTTTGCGGGGGGGGATGATCACTGGGATGGGGGGTGCACACTGGGGATGGGGAGTGAACACTGGGGACAGGTGGGGGTGAACACTGGGGACAGGCGGGGGTGAACACTGGGGACAGGGGGGGGTGATCACTGGGGGGGGTGAACACTGGGGACAGGGGGGGTGAACACTGGGGGGAGGGGTGATTATTGGGAGGTGGGGGGTGATATCACTGGG